>NC_057826.1:26877500-28127500 GCF_910594005.1 Cervus elaphus | reverse complement strand
TGGGTTGCTGTTTCCTTCTCCAGGGAATCTTCCTGACCCAGGGACTGAACCTGTGTCTGCTGCATTGGCAGGCAGATGCTTCTCTGCTGAACTTCTAGGGAAGCACCAATTTTACTGTTATCCATTATGCTCTTAGCTAAAATGCCAGTAGACTTTGAGTGTTCCCAACAAATTCTTAGTAACAGGGTGAACTTATATCTTTGTGGATGCATAATTTTCTGAACACAAGGCAATACTTATATCATCTGAGAAATTGAAGATTTAAATGGCCCTTAAATCTTCCTATTTTGAGATGTCCCATGTGCTGCTTGACTCTTGAGCACAAAGATCTACATACTACTTTTTAGGGTCAAAATGTAAATTTGAAGACTCTTTAGAATAATCTTTTAAAAATATTTAATTGCTTGAGACTGCAAGAAAAAATTTGTTTTGAGGATATTGGATTAGTGAAAAACAGTTCTGTTAAAATTCAGTCTCACTGTGTGGGCAGTTCTGTGAATTGAAAAAAAGTTATAAACAAATCAAAATTATATTTCACTCCAAATGCTCTCCAAATGGATTTGTTTTGGAGAGTTGAAGGAATTTGGGTATCTTTCTACTGAGACATTTTGCCTGTCTTAAGTAGACCTGTCTCTCAATTTCTCATTTCTAAAAATATTCTCTTTTTACTTGAAAGATAAATTGCCACATTGATTCAGCAACCATTCCACCAAAATCTTGTGTATGTTCCCTGATGTTTCGACATGACATGCCTTTATTCGCGTATGTTCCTAATTTGATTATATAATTAAGTTCAGTGATGTTCAAGTTATATTGAATTATATCCATGCTAACTGATAAATTTTTTTGGTGAGTGACATATAAGTTGTACAAGGCCCATATATCACTTATTTAAATTCAGCAACATAAACATGCTATTAAAATCCAAAAATCCAAAAATCCAAAAATGTTGTTGTTAGCCTTATAAATCATCAACATCATCTCATTCCTTTTGTTTCTTTTTTTATCGTCCTCCCCACTGGGAAGATGTAGGGAAATGGAGAGATTGAGGATGGTGGAGAGGAGCTAAAGAGTTTGGAAAACTCAGATAAATGAACAAAGTCTCAGATCCTTTTGTGAACCAATTGGTGCATTTCAACCATTTTCATCCTTAAATGCTGCTTCTGAGCTCACCATCTGAGTATTAAAGAAAAGGAAAGCAAGCTAGCTGATAATTCTTGGCTTCTAGAGACATGGGAGTGTGTGCATGTGTGTGTGTGTGTTCATGTTCATGCTAAAGGGGGATTTACATTTTAAACATGTAAAGCAGACAAGTTAGATTACTTAATTCTCAGGAGAAGATGGACACATTTCAACACATATATATTACTGTATTAAAGATAGCACCCCATGTATACCCCCAAATGCTGTGTTCTCAAGTGTTTGAGAAATGATTGGTTGCTAGTGACTCCATATGTTGCTATGTTTTATTTTGGAACATGTTAAAATCTCACTTAGGTTTCATTAAGCCAATTTTTTTCCCTATTTTTTGAAAGGTCTATTTTTCCCTTCCAAAGAATTCATTTGAATATGTAGTTAGCATATCCTTGTTAGCTACTACTAGGAAGAAAATTTAAGTAGCACTACCCATTTTCATATATATATATATATATATATATACACACACACACACACATATATGTGTATATATATACATATATATGTAATATTTTATATTTTGTAGTTCTAGAAATATTTAGAGAAGTGGTTGACTATCCATGATGGTTATTTGAGGTTATAGTGCCTAACTAGCCCTAAATTTAGTATACTGGCAAAATGATATGCTTCTAAGTATTTAAGGCTTTGTTCTTTTATTTTTTTGGTTCCTGAAGCATCACTGTAGGAAAAAGGAACATTAAAGCTCTCAGTTTAACTTGTTCTGTACTAATTTTTTTAATGACACTTAATTTTGTATTTGGTTGTAAAAGCATGGCTGATAGTATCAGTTTATTTCAGTCCCTCAATCATGTCCAACTCTATGACCCCATGGGCTGCAGCACGCCAGGCCTCCCTGTCCATCACCAACTCCCAGAGTTTACTCAGACTCATGTCCATTGAGTCTGTGATGCCATCCAACCATTTCATCCTCTGTCGTTCCCTTCTCCTCCTGCCTTCAATCTTTCCCAACATCAGGGTCCTTTCGAATGAGTCAGCTCTTCGCATCAGGTGGCCAAAGTATTGGAGTTTCAGCTTCAACATCAGTCCTTCCAATGAACACCCAGGACTGATCTCCTTTAGGATGGACTGGTTGGATCTCCTTGCAGTCCAAGGGACACCCAAGAGTCTTCTCCAACACCACAGTTCAAAAGCATCAATTCTTCAGCACTCAGCCTTCTTTATAGTCCAACTCTCACATCCATACATGACTACTGGAAAAACCATTGCCTTGACTAGACAGACCTTTGTTGGCAAAGTAATGTCTCTGCTTTTTAACATGCTGTCTAGGTTGGTCATAACTTTCCTTCCAAGGAGTAAGCATCTTTTTATTTCATGGCTGCAGTCACCATCTACAGTGATTTTGGAGCCCAAGAAAATAAAGTCTGCCACTGTTTCCCCATCTATCTGCCATGAAGTGATGGAACCAGATGCCATGATCCTTGTTTTCTGAATGTTGAGCCTTAAGCTAATAGTATAAATGAGTCTAATTGTACAGATATTTTGAATTTGTGCACTGAATTAGCTGTATATGGAGTTGTCACATTGGTGTTCAGCTCTTAAAAGTTTCTCATTTCTTAACTTCTTTTCTTTTTGCAGAGGTCTGAACATAAACTGTAGGTCAAGGACCTCAACTCTTATTGTGCCACCATTACTTTTGAAAACATCTCCTTGTTTTGCAAAAGCTGCTGATATCTAATGCTATAGCTTTTATTGTCACTGCCTTGCCCTGGGACCAAAGGAGACTGGACTTGGGCTAACCTTAGTGGTGGACACCCATGCTGCATTCAGGTCACCTCTTCTCTGACTTTGTTCACTGTCCTTCTTGGGATGATCCTTGGGTCCTGAGGTGGATGGATCCCTGGAGGAGGATTCCCTTCTCCAGGGGATCGAACCCAGGTATCCCTTATTGCAGGCAGATTCTTTACCAGCTGATCCACCAGGGAAGCCCAAGAATACTGGAGAGGGTAGCCTATCCCTTCTCCAGTGAATCTTCCTGACCCAGGAATCAAACTGGGTTCTCCTGCATTGCAGGCAGATTCTTTACCAGCTGAGCTACCAGGGAAGCCTGTCGACATGTTCAGGCAATCCTAAATTCTTTTTGAAAATGTATTAATGCACAATTGATGTATGTTGTGTTAAAGGTGTACAGTGTGTTGACTTGATAATTCGTATGTTGTCATATGATTAACAGTCATAGCATTAGCTAACACCTCCATCTTGTCACATAATTTTTTTTTCTTACATAATTCACGTCATGAATTTGGTTTTGTGTGGTGGGAACAGTTAAGATCTAGTCTCTTAGAGGCTTTGAGTACTACTGTCTGCAGCCATTGTGTTGAGCCTTAAATGGAGCTGGAATTTTTAAGGTGAACAAGCTTATGCTCAAGTCAGGGACTTATGCTGTATGACCATACTTGAGAACCTCATAGAAACAAAGTCATACATTTTATTTATTTATTTTTTTAATTTATTATTTTTTTGGTTGAAGGATAATTGCTTTACAGAATTTGTTGTTTTCTGTCAAACCTCAGCATGAATCAGCCATAGGTATACATATATCCCCTCACTTTTGAACCTCCCTCCCATCTCCCTCCCATCCCACCCCTTAGGTTGATACAGAGCCCCTCTTTGAGTTTCTTAGCTCTACAGCAAGTTCCCATTGGCTATCTATTTTACATATGGTAATATGTTTCCATGTTACTCTTTCCATACATCTCACCCTCTCCTCCCCTCTCCCCATGTCCACAAGTCTATTCTTTATGTCTGTTTCTCCATTGCTGCCCTGTAAGTAAATTCTTCAGTACCATTTTTCTAGATTCCATATATATGGGTTAGAATATGATATTTATCTTTCTCTTTCTGACTTACTTCACTCTGTATAACAGGTTCTAGGTTCATCCACCTCATTAGAACTGACTCAAAGGCATTCCTTTTTATGGATGAGTAATATTCCATTGTGTATGTGTACCACAACTTCTTTATCCATTCATCTGTTGATGGACATCTAGGTTGCTTCCATGTTCTAGCTTTTGTAAATAGTGCTGCAATGAACAATAGCATACGTGTGTCTTTTTCAAGTTTTGTCTCCTTAGGGTATATGCCTAGGAGTGCGATTGCTGGGTCACATGGTGGTTTTATTCTTAGGTTTTAAGGAATCTCCATAGCGTCTTCCATAGTGGCTGTTTCAATTTACATTCCCACCAACAGTGCAAAAGCATTCCCTTTTCTCCACACCCTCTCCAGCATTAATTGCTTGTAGACTTTTTGATGATGGCCATTCTGACCGGTGTGAGGTGATACCTCATTGTAGTTTTGATTTGCTTTTCTCTAATAATGAGCGATGTTGAGAATCTTTTCATGTGTTTGTTAGCTGTCTGTATGTCTTTGGAGAAATGTCTGTTTAGGTCTTTTTCCCACTTTTTGATTGTTTTATTTTTTTCTGGCATTGAGTTGTATGAGCTGCTTGTATATTTTGGAAATTAATCCTTTGTCAGTTGTTTCATTTGCTATTATTTTCTCCCATTCTGAGGGTTATCTTTTCACCTTGCTTATAGTTTCCTTTGCTGTGCAAAAGCTTTTAAGTTTAATCAGGTCCCAGTTGTTTACTTTTGTTTTTATTTCCATTATTCTAGGAGGTGGGTCATAGAGGATCTTGCTTTGATTTATGTCATTGAGTGTTCTGCCTATGTTTTCCTCTAAGAGTTTTATAGTTTCTGGTCTTATCTGTAGGTCTTTAATCCATTTTGAGTTTATCTTTGTGTATGGTGTTAGGAAGTGTTCTAATTTCATTCTTTTACATGTAACTGTCAAGTTTTCCCAGCACCATTTATTAAAGAGGCTGTCTTTGCCCTATTGTATATTCTTGTCTCCTTTGTCAAATATAAGGTACCCATAGGTGCATGGGTTTATTTCTGGGCTTTCTATCTTATTCCATTGGTCTACATTTCTGTTTTTGTGCCAGTACCATACTGTCTTGATGATTATAGCTTTGTAGTATAATCTGAAGTCAGGAAGGTTGATTCCTCCAGCACCATTCTTCTTTCAAGACTGCTTTAGCTATTCAGGATCTTTGGTGTTTCCACTTGAATTGTGAAAAATTTTTTTCTAGTTCTGTGTAAAATGTCATTGGTAATTTGATAGGGATCTCAGTGAATCTGTAGATTGCATTTGGTAGTATAATCATTTTCACTATATTGATTCATCCTACCCAGGAACACAGAACATCTCTCCATCTATTTATATAGCTTTTGATTTCTTTCATTAGTGTCTTATAATTTTCTGTGTACAGCTCTTTGTCTCCTTAGGTAAGTTTATTCCTAGATACTTAATTCTTTTTGTTGCAATGGTGAATGGGATTGATTCCTTAATTTCTCTTTTTGGTTTTTCATTGTTAGTATATAGAAATGCAAGTGATTTCTGTGTATTGATTTTGTATCCTGCAACTTTGCTATATTCACTGATAAGCTCTAGTAATTTTCTGATGCTATCTTTAGGGTTTTCTATGTACAGTATTATGTCATCTGCAAACAGTGACAGCTTCTTCTCCAATCTGGATTCTTCTTATTTCTTTTTCTTCTCTGATTGCTGTAGCTAGGACTTCCAGAATTATGTTGAGTAATAGTGGGAAAAGTGGGCACCCTTGTCTTGTTCCTGATCTTAGGGGGAATGCTTTCAGTTTTTCACCATTGAGAATAATGTTTGCTGTTGGCTTATCATATATGGCCTTTACTATGTTGAGGTAGTTT
Source organism: Cervus elaphus (assembly GCF_910594005.1). NCBI lineage: Eukaryota > Metazoa > Chordata > Mammalia > Artiodactyla > Cervidae > Cervus > Cervus elaphus. Next base: position 28,121,558 of record NC_057826.1, on the reverse strand, counting down.
CCTTCTATGCCCATTTTTTGAAGAGTTTTAATCGTAAATGGGTGCTGAATTTTGCCAAAGGCTCTTTCTGCATCTATTGAGATGATTATATGTTTTTTATCTTTCAATTTGTTAATACGGTGTATCACATTGATTGATTTGTATATATTGAAGAATCCTTGCATTCTTGGAATAAACCCAACTTGATCATGGTGTATGAGCTTTTTTATGTATTGCTGAATTCTGTTTGCTTAAATTTTGTAGAGGATTTTTGTATCTATATTCATCAGTGATATTGGCTTGTGGTTTTCTTTTTTTGTGTTGTTTTTGTCTGGTTTTGGTATCAGGGTGATGGTAGCCTTGTAGAATAAGTTTGGAAGTGTTCCTTCCTCTGCAATTTTTTGAAAGAGTTTTAGAAGGATAGGCATTAGCTCTTCTTTAAATGTTTCATAGAATTCTCCTGTGAAGCCATCTGGTCCTGGGCTTTTGTTTTTTGGGGGAGTCTTGATCACAGCTTCAATTTCAGTGCTTGTAATTGGGTTGTTCATAGTTTTTATTTCTTCCTGGTTCAGTCTTGGACCTTTGAACATTTCTAAGAATCTGTTCATTTCTTCCAGGTTATCCATTTTATTTCCATGTAGTTGCTCATAATAGTCTCTTATAATCCTTTGTAATTCTGCATTGCCTGTTGTAACCTCTCCTTTTTCATTTCTAGTTTTATTGATTTGATTCTTCTCTTTTTTTTTTTTTCTATAAGAGTCTGGCCAAAGGCTTGTCAATTTTGTTTATCTTCTCAAAGAACCAGCTTTTAGTTTTATTAATCTTTACTATTTTATCTTTCATTTCTTTTTCATTTATTTTTCCTTGGAACTTTATGATTTCTTTCCTTCTACTAATTTTGGTTGCTTTTTGTTCTTTTTCCAGTTGTTTTAGGTATAAATTTAGGTTGTCTATTTGATGTTTTTCTTATTTCTTGAGGTAGGATTGTATTGCTATAAAGTTCCCTCTTAGAACTGCTTTTGCTGCATCCCATAGGTTTTGAGTTGTCATATTTTCATTGTCATTTGTTTCTAGAAATCTTTTTATTTCCCTTTTGACTTCTTCATTAACCCGTTGGTTGTTTAGAAATGTATTGCTTAATCTCCATGTGTTTGTGTTTCTTACAGTTTTTTTCTTGAAATTGATATCTAGTCTCATAGCATTGTGATCAGAGAAAATGCTTGATTTCAATTTTCTTAAATTTACTGAGGTTTGATTTGTGACCCAAGATGTGGTCTATCCTGGAGAATGTTCCATGTGCACTTGAGAAGAAGGTATATTTTTCTGCATTTGAATGGAATGTCCTGAAGATATCAAAGAGCTCCATTTCATGTAATGTATCATTTAAAACATGTGTTTCCTTATTAATTTTCTGTTTTGATGATCTGTCCATCGGTGTGAGTGGGATGGTAAAGTCTCCTACTATTATTGTGTTACTGTCAATTTCTCCTTTTATGTCTGTTAGTGTTTGTCTTATGTACTGAGGTGCTCTTATGTTGGGTGCATAGATATTTACAATTATTATGTCTTCCTCTTGGATTGATCCCTTGATCATTATGTAGTGTCCTTCCTTATCTCTTGTAATCTTCTTTATTTTAAGGTCTATTTTGTCTGATATGAGGATTGCTACTCCAGCTTTCTTTTGCTTCCCATTTGCATGGAATATATTTTTCCATCCTCTCACTTTCAGTCTATATGTGTCTTTAGGTCTGAAGTGGGTTTCTTGTAGACAACATATATATGGGTCTTGTTTTTGTATCCATTCAGCCAGTCTGTATCTTTTGGTTGGAGCATTTAATCCATTTACATTTAAAGCAATTATTGATATATATGTTCCTATTGCCATTTTCTTAATTGTTTTGTTCGGGGTTGATTTTGTAGATATTTTTCCTTCTCTTGTATTTCTTGACTATATAAGTCCCTTTAACATTTGTTGTAAAGCTGGTTTGGTGGTACTGAATTCTCTTAACTTTTGCTGTCTGAAAAGCTTTTGATTTCACCATCAATTTTGAATGAGATCCTTGCTAGATACAGCAATCTTGTAGATTTTTTCCCTTTCAGTACTTTAAATATATCCTGCCATTCCCTTCTGGCCTACAGAGTTTCTGCTGAAAGATCAACTGTCAAATGTATGGGGTTTCCCTTGTATGTTACTTGTTGCTTCTTCCTTGCTGCTTTTAATATTCTTTCTTTGTGTTTAGTCTGTGTCTTGACATGTTTCTCCTTGGGTTTGTCCTATATGGGACTCTTTGCATCTCTTAGACTTGATTGACTATTTCCTTTTCCATGTTGAGGAGATTTTCAACTATAATCTCTTCAAAAATTTTATCATACCTTTTCTTTTTCTCTTCTTCTGGGACCCCTATAATTCTAATGTTGGTGCATTTGATATTGTTCCTGAGGTCTCTGAGACTATCCTCAGTTCTTTTCATTCTTTTTACTTTGTTCTGCTCTTCAGAACTTATTTATACCATTTTATCTTTCAGCTCACTGATTCGTTCTTCTGCTTCAGATATTCTGCTGTTGATTCCTTCCAGAGTATTTTTAATTTCAGTAATTGTGTTGTTTGTCTCTGTATGTTTATCCTTTAATTCCTCTAGGTCTTTGTTAATTGATCCCTGCATTTTCTCCATTTTGTTTTCAAGGTTTTTGATCATCTTTACTATCATTATTCTGAATTCTTTTTCAGGTAGTTTGCGTATTTCCTCTTCATTTATTTGGACTTCTGTGTTTTCTAATTTGTTCCTTCATTTGTGTAGTATTTCTCTGCCTTTTCGTTATACATATATATTTTAGTATATGTGCTGCCAAAGCGAGCACTATATATATATTTTAACTTATTGTGTTTGAGGTCTCCTTTTCGCAGGCTTCAAGGTTGAATTCCTTCTTCCTTTTGGTTTCTGCCCTCCTAAGGTTGGTCCAATGGTTTGTGTAAGCTTCATATGGGGTGAGATTTGTGCTGAGTTTTTTTTGTTGTTGTTGTTGTTTGTTTGTATTTCCTCTGATGGGTAAAGCTGAGTTAGTTGGTAAATCTGTCTCCTGAATTGGGTTTGTATTTTTGTTTTGTTTTTTGTTTAGATGAGGCGTCCTGCACAGGGTGCTGCTGGTGGTTGTGTGATGCCAGGTCTTGCATTCAAGTGGTTTCCTTAGTGTGAGTTCTCAATATTTGATACTCCCTAGGGTTAGTTCTCTGGGAGTCTAGGGTCTTAGAGTCAGTGCTCCCACTCCAAAGGATCAGGGCTTAATCTCTGGTCAGGAATGAAGATTCCACAAGTGGTTTGTTATGACATTAAGTGAGGTGAAAACAAATACCCCAAAATGAGAAACCAAAGATGAACCCCAGACAAATGGGAATTACAAAATCAAGCAAATACTAATTAAAATAATGGAATATACACAAAAACATATACACCCATAAGCAAGATCAAAACAGTCCAACTAAAAGTGTAGTAGATTGACCTGGTGAACAAAGTAAATAAAAAATTATATTTACCAATTGAACAGAATTAACTAAAGCACAAAACAGAAAACAAAACTAAAGCAAGGTGCCAAGTGGGAAATAAAGCAATGAAAACAAAAGTAACAAATATGTTTAGAGGAAAGGAAAGAAAGAAAAGAAAGAATAGATATGCAAGGTTAAATAGAGGAGGATGAAGAACATTTATATACATTAAAGATTAACTGCAAGGGGAAAAGAACAGTAGGAAAGACAAAGGAACAAATGTAGAAAAAGATAATAGATTTTTAAAAATTAATAGATAAGATTATAAAAAAGAGAAAAAAAAAAAGGAAGAAGAAAGAAAAAAAGAAAAAAAAAAAAAGGAAAACTCCACAAAACTGCTAAAACCCAACATAGAGGCAGAGGTTTATAACAATAAAAAGTGTAACTGAATATACACATATACATATATACCCATAAGCAAAATCAAAACAGTCCAATAAAAATAAAGTACAGTAGATTGACCTGGTGAACAAAGGAAACCAAAAATTATATCTACCAGTAAGAACAAAACTATCTAAAGCACAAACTGGAAAACAAAACTAAAGCAAGGTACCAATTGGGGAATAAAGCAATGAAAATAAAACTAACAAATATGTTGAGAGGAAAGGAAAGAAAGAATAGATATGCAAAGTTAAATAGAGGTAGATATAGAAGATTTATATACATTAAAGATTAACTGCAAGGGGAAAAGAACAGTAGGAAAAGCAAACAAAGGAATAAATGTAGAAAAAATAATAATAGGTTTAAAAATTAAGTTTAAAAAAAGAGAAAAAAAGAAAAAAAAAAAGGGAAAACTCCACAGAACTGCAAAAGCCCAACATAGAAGCAGAGGTTTATAACAGCAATAAAAAATATGACTGAGGGAAAAAAAAAACCTCAAAAACTTAGATTTCATAGTGCCAATAAAATCGACAACTACAACACAGGTGGAAAAAAAAGTAAAAAAAAAAAATCCGAAAGAATCTACAGAACAAGTCAAAACATGAGCATAATAAATGTTTTTCTTGAGTCACTGCTGTTAGAGTCCTTCCCTCCCTGGGAGTCACAGTCCACCTCACCTCCTGAGGATGCCCTCCAACACTGTGCTCATCTCTGGACCTGTTGTGGGGGCAGCTCAGATTCTAATTTGGTCCTACTCCTGTATGTTCTTGCCTCCAATGTCCACAGCTATCTGGACTAGTGCGTTTTCTTTTGTGGGAGCTCTTGATGTGCTTTTATATACTCTACAGACACAGGGTCTGCCTAGTTGATCGTGTGGATTTAATCTGCAGCTTGTCCAGCTGGTGGGAAGGTTTTGAGCCTTCTTCCTTAGCCACACTGCCCCTGGCTTTCAGTTGTGGTTTTATTTCCACCTATGCATTTGGGTCGTCCACTGGGGGTTGCTCCTGAGGCTGCCCTGGAGGACTTGGGTTTGCCCCTGTGAGGGCCAGATGTGGAAGTGGTGTAGCTGCTTGTGTCGCAGGGGTTCTGGCAGCACCAGATACTCAGGGGAGTTGGCGGCTAGGGCAGCAGGAAATAGAGTGCTCTAGAAGGGTATGGCAACCAGTATTGGCCAATACCCTCCTGTATTCTTGCCTGGAGAACCCCCCTGACAGAGAAGCCTGGCAGGCCACAGTTTACAGGGTCGCAAAGAGTTGGACACGACTGAAGTGACCTTGCACGCATAGACACAAGATTTCTTTTTCCTGTGGCAGCTCTGCCTTCGTGAGAGTTGAGCGTGAAGATGGCGCAGTGCAAAGTGTGCAGGGTCACAGACTGCTTCCGTCCCAGGAGTTACAGCCCTAAAGAGTCTTTTTTTGAGCCTCTTGTAGCTCACCTCTTGTAGGTGGTCAGAAGGCCTCTTTGGCCAGTCTTTCTCCATAGCTCCGCTGTTCAGGCACTTAGAGGGCTCCCTCGCCTGGGGACCTTCTCTGTTGTTTGGTGCGTCAGGCACATAGAGGGGCCCCCCTGGTTGGGGCCCTACTCAGTAGTTCAGTGCATCAGGCGTTTGATGGGCCTTCCTCTCTATTGTTCAGCGGCTGATGCTGGCATGTGGGGAGAGAGGCTATAGTGATAGCTCCACCCCCTATGCACGACTCAACAGTTTCGCCTTGCTTCCATGGCTGCCTGGCTTTCTTCCACAGGCATTTCCCACCACAGTCTCCTCCCTCACATCCCCTCTATCAGTCTCTCCACAGCCAACAGCAGCCCTCACCCTGGGATTGCGCCACAATCCCTAAACTCCAGCTCCAGCTGCAGCACCTTCCAGGTGACCGGTGTCCCTGTCCGGGGTAAGTATGGCTGTGGCAAGGACTGTCTGATTCTCATTCTATTTAGGCTGCCACAGATCAGCTGTTTGACTCTCAGCCTTAAATGTTTCTCCTCTGACTCAGACAGTTGCCCCAATGTGGAGCTTAGACCCCTGCTTCAGTTCCCCCACCTGCTGAGGGCAGGTCCAGTCCTACTAACACTCCTGTTTTTCTCCCTAGTTCCTTCCTCCTACAGAGTTTTGCGTGGTTCTGTATATTCTTTTCTGCTGGTCAGGTACTCCTGTCCGCTCTCAGCTGGTATTCTGCATGCACTTCTGTGTCTGAAGGTGTATTTCTGATGTATCTGTGGAGAGTCCATGTCCACCTTCTCCTCTGCCATCTTGTTCTCTTCCAATGCTGCATTTTAAAGGGATGGATCAAATAAAAATGGTGTGATGGAAAATAGGAGTGTCAGGTTGATGGCTCTCAAGGATGGTAGAAGTGTTTAAGTGAGTAGAGTTTTAGATTTACATCAGGCTTTCCTCTTGTTTTTAATGAGATTCCTCACAATCTTCAGAGCAGTGCCAAGAAAGTTTATTCCTGATAAATTATAACTTTACTCTTTAATTATTTCCATTATCATTGCTCAGTTATTTCTGATTTCCCTGCCTTAGCATTTTGTTAAGTAAAATTTCAGTTTTCTCTTATGTTATATCTAGTACTTGTGAGTCAGATGGCTGCAATTGGCTAGCTTTTTTTTTTTTAACCTTTTCAGCAACTGTGGAATGAAATGTACAAACATCCATTGACCATGTGACATACAGAGGCTTCTTTGTTCATGTCTTTGCATGCTCTGTCTTCTCCTTGAGCCCCTGCTTGTGAACCAACAGATGGGGCTCTCCAGTGGAACGTGAGAGATATAACTTTGAGGAAGTTTTCAGTATGAACTATGTGACCGAACTTCACAGCCATCTGATTTCCAATTTAGTAATTGCTGGAATAATTAGATGAGTTACTCTGCAGATGGCAGTGAAGTTTCTTGACATATGTGCCCTTGTCATCTATAGCAGATGATACATGTAATGCTTGTTCTTCATCATAGCATTTGTATATATGGAATGCAAGATGACGTAAGGCTTTCCTGCCAAAATCCCTTGTTTTGTTTAGACTCAAACTCAGCAGCATCAAACTCTCTGGCTTTGACCAATAGAACTGTTGGCTTGCTGTGCTCGGTGTTACACACTGATGCTAGAGCTCTGCTGATACAATTCCCATACTTTATAATATTCAGACTTTATTTTTAATTCTAAATTCTGAAATAATAAAATTATACAGTGTTTAAACATGAAGAAAATAACTTCCAAGCCAAATCTCAGAAAACTCATTTTTCTCATGTTTCTTCCCAGTCTTTACTAAAAGACTGGAATTGAAACATCTTTTTGAGATGAAATTCATATTCCATAAAATTCACACCTCTTAAAGTGTACTATCGCTGGGTTTTAGTATATTCACAAAGTTGCACAAGCATTGCACCATCTCATTTCAGAATAATTTCATTACCTCAAAAAACAAAAAAAAACCCATACCCATTTGCAGTCACTCCTCATTTCTCCCTATTCCTCCCACTACCCTATTAGCTTCTGGAAACAATTCATATGCCTTATGTCACCTTGGATTTGTCTATTAGCCATTTAATATAAGTGGGACCGATTACACAATTACGTGGCCTTTTGTGTCAGATGTTTTTCACTTAGTGTAGTTTTTTTAAGTTTCATCCATACTGTAGCATGTATCAGTACTTCATTTTTTGGTGGAATAATATTCCATTGTGTGGATATGCCACATTTTATTTATCAGTGTCTGGATACTTAGTCTATTTCCACTTTTTTGGCTATTATGAATAATGCTATGCACACTCATTCACAGGTTTTTTTGAGAATGTGTGTATTTTCAATTCCACTGGATATATACCTAGACATGGAATTGCTAGGTCATATTTGTAATTTTTAACAATTTTTAGAGAGATTAGTTTGTCTGCAACCCTGGTTAAGCAATTCTTACAAGTCTGAGGTCACTGCTAACTTCTCAGTCATTTCCTTGATACTCTACTCATATAGAAAGTATTGGGTTGGCCAAAATTTTTGATTAAGTTTTTCATAAGATATAACAAAAAAACCTAAACAAATTTTTTGGCTAACCAGATACATACACTAAACTATAGTTTAATGTAGCATTTGGCTCCCAGTCTCTCATGCACCTCTTCAGACTTCCAATTAAGTACTCATAAATACACAGAATAAGATGAAATTAAAATTGATACATTCTGAGAGGAATATGAACTCTCATGAAATAACCACACTCCTCAAACTAAGTTTTCCCTCTGCTTTAGCTACATTTGTGTTTATCCTAGTGTTCTTCATCATCCAACTCTAAAGACTTTATCTTCTCCCACAGTCTGCCACTGACTCAAATATACTGAGTTTACAGTAGAGAAGTAGGTAACAGCACACGTTCACCTATTTAGTTAAATGAAAAGTGTAGGCCATATTTGGGATCTGCTAGGATGCAGAAGAAAAAAACCCTAAAAATTGGTAACTAAAGAAATAGTACCCTAGTTTAAGGCAGAAACAAGAACAATTGGCACAAATTATCAGACATCATTGAAGAAAATTCTTCCAGGCTTTAAAAAAGTCATGGATATGCTGGTGAAAAGACTAGATTCTAGGGAAAATCAACAAAAGATGCCATAAAAAGTCACATTCTGATAATTTTTGGTATTAAAAGAAAAATTAAATTAAAATTTTGTATTGAAAAGATTCTAGATAAAAAAATTCTGTTGCCCATATGGTAACAAAAAGTAGCTGCAGTGTCACATTCATTTATGAAACATTAAACATTAAAAGTTAATGCAGTGATGTCTAGATAATTTTGAGGAGAAAGACATTTTGGTACCTACCTAGGAACTTTGTACCTACCCAGGAATTTTGTACCTACCCATAGTTTAGTCACTGCTACAAGAATGATTACTAACAAAAATATTTTCATCTACAAAAAGCAGAGTTATTTTGAATAATACAAGAGCTTTCTCCCAATTCTTTCTTTCATCTTTGGAGATTTATATTGAAATTCCTTATATATTTTATATATATATGTATATATATAATATTATATATATTATATATTGTCTTCAATCTGGAATTTGTGAATGTTTTTAAATTAAATGCATTAATATAAGATAGTATGTCAATGTTGGTAAAAATAGTTAAGAAAATATAAAAGAAAACAATGATAGGTGGTGAGTTTCAACATGATCTTTAAAAAAACATTTTCCAATATTTTAAAAATATTTTACTAAATGCATGAATCATTTTTTCTTTAAGTCTCTAAAAAATAATAGAAGTTTTTATCTAGAAAATTTTTTTACAAGACAATAAAGACAAAAAACAAAAAATCAATACAGACAATTAGTATTTGCCTGAATATCAAAATGACTGGCAGGAAGTACACAAAATCTTAACTGTGGTTGTCATCATCTTTTTCTGTATTTTGTAGATTTTATGTTTTATAATGGAAAAATACAGTGTATTCAAAAATCAAGATTTAGTTTCACTAATGAATGGCATTATTTAGGTGCAAATGTTTCTGCTTATAGACAATAGATGAACCTTTTTTTCCCTAAACCTGGATCTTACAAAAATCATATCTTACGTTGTTAGTGTTACTGACCTACTTCAGGTATATGTTTTCTTTCCAGAAGTTTCCATGTATCAACATGTCATAGCACAGAAGAATTCAACATTTATTTAAGCATCAAATATGTATCATGCATCTCCTAGGTTAGCTGCTGAGAGCGCATTGGGTAACTGAGGCAAAGTCCTTGTTCTTATGAAGTTGAAAATTTAACATTTGAAAACACTTGAAAAAGCTGTTGAGGTCTCAGTGGGTGGGAACTCATAGTAGAAGCATCCAGCCTGGTCAAGAGGAACAAAAAAGGCTTTCAGAGGAAGTCTAGTATCAGTGTTAGACAGTAGAGAGTGCACAGTCATTCCATGGATTTGAAATAGTCTCTCCAAAGGTCTGGAGGTGAGCTATGTTTGGGGAACCAGAAATAGATGAATATGATGGCAACAAAGAGTTTGATGCTGGGGAGTGATGAGTGATAAAGGCTAGAATCAGCAGCTAGGTCATGAAAAGTCTTGCAAACCAAGTTGAATAATTCAAGTTTTGTCCTATGGGTGATGAGAAGCCATTGGAGGGTAAATTAGTTTCTAAGGGTTACCATGACATATTACCAAACGCTTGACAGCTTAAGACAACAAATTTGTTCTCTCACAATTTTGGAGGCCAGAAGTCCAAAATTAGGATATCAGCAAAGTTGATTCCTCTGGAATCTCTGAGAGAGTACCTCTTCCAGGGCTCTCTCCTAGCTCTTGGTGGCTGCTGGCAAGCCTTGGCATTCCTCAGTTGGCTTTATAACTCCAGTCTTCTCTCCCATCTTCTTATGGTCGTCTTCTCTCTGTGTTTTCTCCTTTCCAGTGTCTTTTAGGGATACTTATCACTGTATTTAGGGCCCACTCTGATTTTGCTAATCTCATCTGAAGATCCTACCCTAATTACATTGCAAAGACCTTTTATTTTAAATAAGGTCACATTCTGAGATTCAGGGTGGATGTCTCTTTTGGGGGTCACAATTAAACCCACTGCAGAGGGCTTTAGTGGGGCAATTGAACAAATCAGACTTATTTCAGAAGGATCACTCTGGCTGCCTTGTGGAGAAGGGATTTGTGGGGGGTAAGACTGGGTACTTGGAGATCAGTGGGAATCTGGGTAATGGATCCTAGAGGCTTTGGAAGTAAGAGAGTGGAGGTGAGTGTAGGGTACTCTGAAGATGGTCAGTTGTGACTGGGAAAAAGCAGGGCTATGGTTGAAGAGAACATATGGTGGCGAGGAGGGGCTCGTAAGGATGGGAGATACTTAGTGAATTTTTAATGCAGGTGAAAATGATGTGGTATCTACTAAGGGAAGTGGTTGAAAATACAAGAATTGGTGGCGGGGAGGGGGAGAGATAGAGATGATTTTAAGTGTAGGTGATTCACAGTGTTGTGTTAGTTTCAGGTGTACAACAAAGTGATTAAGCTGTACATATTCAGACATATTCTTTTTCATATCATTTTCCATTATGGTTTATTATAGGTTATTGAATATAGCTCCTGGTGCTATACAATAGCACCTTGTTTTTTTAAATCTATTTTATATGTAGTAGTTTGTAGCTGCTATTCTCAGGCTCCTACTTTATCCCTAACCCCATCCCTCTGGGATAATTACTTTAATGCAAGAGAGGGAAATGGGGTGTGGAGCACAGCCTGTGTACAAAGCAACACATCCATCTCGTATTTGACTGCTCCTAGGTATTTTAAAAAGTCTGTAAAGCTGATAATGATGCTACCGAGGAAGATGTTAATTCCTGTTTGAGAACTCTCTAAGTGCTAGGTGCTATACAGGTTATTTTCCTTGTGTTAGCTCATTTAATCTTTAATGTAGTTATATTTATTGTCTTCTTTTATTACTTAGAAAACTGGAGCACAGAGAGGTTAAATAATTTGCTCAAGGCCACACAGATAATAAGTGACAGATTGTGATTTCTCCCCAGGTGGTGTGACCGCTGAACCTATGCCAGTAAACGTTGCTACCTGTGTTGCCTCTAGAGGCAGAGGGAATAATCAATACATGCATACTTTTTAAATTCACAATATATGTTGGTTTTGATAAGCAGGCACTATTATCATTTTGCAGGCTACAAAGCTATTTTTGTCTTGTTCTTTCTCTGGCTTGCCACTAGATTGATTTAGTGAGGCAGTGCCATTTTTTCTCTTTTCATAGGGTTGGGACTGGTTTGATTCATTCTTTCTCTCTTTATCTGGAAGGTAGCATGAGCTGGATATTATTTCTTCATATTATTAATCCACATATTAAACCTGCTCAAGGATTAAAACTGCTCTTAGGAGAGTTATTTTCATAAGCTTTTGCATATACCCAACTGCCTTGAATAACTCTTCCTGACACCTGCTTTGTGATTGATTCCTTTATACAACTTGATTTTTGGATTTCTTTATGAAATGTTGTCTTTCCTCAAATGACATTTCTTTGAGGGAGTCTTCTCTCAACCTGGAAGTAGCTCTGACCTTTCTGCTCTATGTACCTCACAGCTGATCTCAATAGCTGGGACTATGGACCTGGGCAGCACAGGGTCATTTAAAGTTTGGGAATTTTTTGATGAGGAGGGGACAGGGGAAGATGAAAATTCATCTTCCAAAATTCTAAAATATTAGCATTCAGAATATAATTATAATTTATAATATGGATGCACAGATTAGGAATTTTCTTGTCGCCACTGGTAATCATCACTATCATGTGCTGCTTAGTTGAATTAGAAAAACCATATCCAGGAAATGACTTTCCTCCAATTGCTGATGTTGACAGATGTATGTCTGCAACTTTGTCTTGTGTAATTAGTTTTTCTAAGTTTTAGGCAGTTGTGTTTTTAAAAGACTTGCTTTTATAACACTGGTCAGCCATTTCAAGCTCAACCCATTTGACTGATATCTAATAGTCTGCATGCTTGATGTTGAATATTAAGAGAAGGATAGGGCCCAGAGAAGTTATATTACAGGCAGAAGAAGCCACATGTGTAAGGGAGTGGAGGTCTGTCATCTAGGAACCAGCCTAGCCTGATGTACCTGGCAATAGTCCTTTTCCTTTCCCCTGTACACAGTTCTAGGCATGCCAGCAGTTCAGGACTTGCAGAGTATCTGGCATTCTAATAATTGTGAAGATTCCAGATAAGTTTGATCACTTGTTAGAACTAAAAGGTGGTTCACTTGGTGATATTTTTTTCCTTTGTGTTCTCTTGCTAGTCCCTCCCGAGGCCATCGGCTTCTTGTCTGCAGCTGGGGTCTTTCTTGTCCTTCTGGTTGTCCTCTTCCTCTTCATCAACAAGAAGCTGAGTTTCGAGACCACAGGAGGCCTTCCATGTCTGGAGCAACGCGGGAAGAGAAAGCACTCTAAAGACAAGACTGGAATCTGCGAAGGGCCAGGTAAGCATTATGCTTCACATAATGTGAAGCTCTCCTGAGCTTGGCATTGGCTGTGGTTTTGGTCAGGGAAGGATTATCACTGTTCCTGGATGGACCCCATTAAGAAATCACACATGAACAGTTTAGCAGCTGCTGTGGCAGCATGATGAATGGACATTACCAAAGAATACATTAGCTTTAGGGAAGTAATGCTCTCTTTAGGGTCCAAAGAGCAGACAGGAAAAGGCCGACCACCGCTTCCTTGTCTTCTTAGCTTTTTAGATGTCTGTGTTGAGTTTCCCTCTGACTAAAGCTTGAAGGGAAAGAAAAAAATAAGGATTTTGATTGACAAGAGCCTTGATGTGTTTTGGTTTCATTATTTTGGAATGATGTTGACACTTCACTTTAGTTAGCTGTTTCTGAGATTTTTAGTGCGTAGGGCCATTCCCCACCTCGTATGGCAACAGTCACTTTTCTAGAGGGAGGTTTTCAGTTCATTGAATCTACTAAATCATTTACTAACTTCCTTCCTTCAGTTTAATGGGGAAAATAACACACTGAAAGAAATAATCAGCTTCCGGCTCTTAAAGAACATATTCTATTTTCAATTACTGAAGGATAGAACTTTGTGATACAGGATGTTATCACAAAGTGATTATAATCACACAAAAGCTGGACGTTTAAAGACAGTGCTCTTATTTTATAGGTAACCACTTGGCTTTTAAAAAAACATTTTGTTAGTCTGATTCTCACTCTTCTTCCCCGTGGCCCATAGGTGGGGCATGACAGAACTGGTGGAGGGACAGTCTTACATTATGTTTTTGAGCTGGGGCAAGACCTTGAGGAAAACACTGCTTAGCTATCCCATAGCCTGGACCAATGACAATATTTGATTTATTGATATGGTACCTTATGTAGATATGGTTTAACTTGTTTACTTTGCTATATAAAAGGCATAATTTAGGAATAAATATATATTAATTATCTATTACTTTAACAAATTACACCCCGCAAAAATATTTATTATCTCACAGTTTTCAGAATTGATGAATATGGGGCTTCCCTGTTGGCTCAGAAGGTAAAGAATCCACCTGCAATGTAGGGGACAGGGTTTGATCCCTGGATCAGGAAGATCCTCTGGAGGAGGAAATGGCAGCCCACTGTGGTTTTCTTGCCTAGAGAATTTCATAGACAGAGGATCCTGGTGGGATATAGTCCCTGGAGTCGCAAAGACTTGGACATGACTGAACAGCTAACACTTTCACTTCACTGTCATGTATTAATTACTTTTTGCTTTAACAAATTACCCCACAACAAATATTTATTATCTCAAAGTTTTCAAAGTTGATGAATATGGGTTTAACTTAGGTGAGTGGTTATTACAGATCAGAGTTTTTCATGATGCTGCAAACAGAATGTCAGCTGCAGTCATCTAAAGGCTTGATTGGGACTGATGACCTCACTTCCAGGCAGAAGGCTTTAGTTGCTATGTGAACCCTCCACAGAGCTGCTTGAATGTATTTTTTACATGGCAGCTGGCTTCCCCCAGAGTGAATGATCCAAGAGAGGAGAGCAAGAGGAAGTCAGTTTTTTAATGACCTAGTCTAGGAAGGTCATTCAATATCTCCTCCACCATATTCTGGTCGTTTACTAAGTACAGTCTATCTTCAGGGGAAGGGAGATTAAGTTCCACTTTTTAAGGAAACAGTATCAAAGAGTGTGATGTCTCTTAAAATCACCATAGGGGAGAATAATGGAAGGGGTATAAAGTGTAGTTCTGGCAGTTGATTTGGCATTCCTACTGTTGCAGTAGCCTTCGTTTTTGAACTCCACTTGGGACATCTGGCTTGTCTTCTGAAAATAGAGTGGAATATTTAAAATAGAATTTTTCATGCGAAATCTGGGACTTACAAATGCTTTAGCCACTATTGTCTCAACTGGGACGTAGGTGAGACTTCTGCTTAGTTACGAGGTGATATGGAGTTAGGGTTCATAGTGATGCTTTCCTCTTTCAGCAGCTCACTTTCACTAGTTGTATGACTGAGGCAAATTATGGAACCATTCTAAATGTTTTCCTTATATGTATATCAGGGTCATCAATACACCCCTTACAGGGTTGGTCTCGATTATGTGAATTAATTTTGTAAAGATACCAGCATGATGCCTATGGTAAAAGACCTAATAGAACTTTAACCATAGTTGTGTAGTATTAACACAATTCCAGTCACAGTAGTGGCTTCTAGGAGTGACATCACACACGAACATGTTGTATTCATTACTTAAATTGGGAGATTAAAGTCGGTGATGGTTTCTCCTTTTCAGACTTTAATAAGTACAAAGAACTAAGGTTAGAGCTATTTAAGATATTTTCTTTTTGTCTTGTTTGACATGTTATCTGAGTAATTTAGAAACAATTATGAATTATACTTGCAAATAAGTTGAATATAATATTGAAACAATAACAATAAGCTGTTAGCTGTTAGCTCAAGCAACACTGAGAGTGGGATCATCTAAAGGGAGCTTTAAAAATAGTTTAATCAGGAGAATCTACAAATTACAATGAAGAAACAAACACCTTCATTTTGACATTTCTCCTTTGAATGTTTAATTATTATTGATCAAGAGTCTTTGAAAAATGTGCCGTTAGCCCAGATTTTATCTAACTTTTGATGTTTGCCTTAATTATCATCTGCAGAACCCTGACTTCTCAGTGAAGATGGGATGTTCTTAACATATTTTGACAAATGTTAGGAAGGGAGGAAGGCAGCCTGGTATGGTAGAAAGAAACACAGTGAAGACAGTCAGAGCTTAGTTTTGCCACTAATTGGCTGTGGTATTCTGGAGGTTTACTTCACTTCTCTGGGTCTTAAGTCGTCACTTGCAAATTTATGAGTTTGGGCTAGGTTTCTCCCCATTGCTACAATGCAGTCCTATTTGATCCTTGGGGTTACCATAGCAATTTCTTCTCTAGGTCTCAGTCTATGAATGGAGGAGACCTAATGAAAATGATTAAAAAGTGACAAGACCATCTTACTCTGAGGTTGAACCATATGAAATTTCCATTTTTATAGATCAAAAAAGGGCTGGATATTAGCAATCTAATCATTATAATCTAATATATGTGTGAGGTTCTGAAGAATAAAATAGTTTTTTTTGTTTGTGTGATAATATTAGGCAGACATGACAGTTCATTTTCTGAAACTGTTGTGCAAAATAATTTACCCCACAAAAATGCCTTTTAGGCTATATTTTTTTTTCAAAATTCAACAGATTTTCACATATCATTTATCTGAATGTAGGTAAGGGGATAAAGAACTGAAACAGTTTCTTCCTAATAACATAGGTAATAATAATAATTAGATAATTATAATTGATGGCTATCATTTATTTAGCATTTACTCTTCATACTTGCTAAGTCTGTTACATGGATTATTTGACTTCTTAATGCAAAGTACTTGTGTTATTTATTGGTAGTGATTGCTTTGGGGGAAGGGTAGATATGGGTTGTCACAAAGAAGCCATTGTTCAGTGTTTTTTAAATATTTTACTCATTTTTAATTGGTGGAAATGTTCAGGGTTGAGATAAAAGTTGATTAAAAATAAAAATCCCATGGTGAAATAATAAAGAATCTTAGCTTTGAAAGAGAGATAAGATTTTTTGTTTGTTCGTTTTTCCCTCAGAAGCTTTCTTTATGTATCAAAGGCAACATTTAGAAGTTGGAGCAGAGAGCTTCATTTCCAGAAGCACAGTGTAGAAAGGATAGAAGATGTACAGGAGGGTGGTTCCTCCCAGGCAGGGAGGAGAAGAAGAAAGGCTTTCCATCGCTGGGAAGGGCATCCCATAGTTTGGAAGGACTACAGGGAAAGAGATTTGGAGGGTTTGAAAGTTGCCTGGACCCTGAGAAGTGTGGCGGGTGTTGGGGGCCACCTGCCATGGGTGTAGTGAGAAGATCGGAGTCCAATATGGCCTGAGGACGTGATGAGAAGCAGAGCTCCATGTGCATCCCCTTGTGGAAGGTGGCTGGAGACTGCCCTACATGTGTCCCACGTGGGCCCAGCATGGCTGCTGCAGAGGTGGGACATACTGGTGGGGATGTGAGGAAAGAGACCTGGGGAAGATTTCTAGCAGTTCCTCAGTGAGTAGCTCATGTCACATAGGGTTTAGGAGTTTCTGCATGACCCTCTGGAGAGAAGACAGTAGATGTCTAAGAGTCACTGTCTTCCTGCTAGGGAGTAGTTGTACCTTGTGGTGGGGTGGCCTATATCAGAGGCTGGGGAGCATACCCCCTGAAGCCCCCTAGAGCCAGGACTGGATTCAAGGGCACATGACCTGTTACACAGGACTCCATGCCAGAAAGGGACGCTTCTCTTGGGTTAGTGCTCTGCTGTTGCCCTCTTGAAATTCTTAATGGTTTTTGAACCAAAGGTCCTTCCATTTTTGCACTGGGTCTTCAAATTATGTACTTGTCTTGCCTGGAAGGATCCTAGGGAAGCCTTCCCTGGGAAGGCTTAGAGGCAGAGGCTGACACTCCTCTGCGGGTCAGGGGAACCAGCAGGGAGGAATAGCACATCATAGTAAATGAGCGCACATCTGTGCCCACTGCTCTCTGATGAACAAGAGCGTGGAGTGGGAGTGCAAATCCCTCAGGCTGATTATTGATCTCGAACCAAACTGACTGACTTTGAGGAAGCAAATTGAAGTTTAGTGTCTCACCACGGAGCATGGGAAGGTGTGGGGGTGACAGAAACAAGAGCACCATGAGACACCGTGTGTATGCATGCTCAGTTGCTTCAGCTGGGTCCAACTCTTTGCGACACTATGGACTGTAGCCCACCAGGCTCCTCTGTCCATGGGGTTTTCCAGGCAAGAGTGGGTTGCCATGACCTCCTCCAGGGGGTCTTCCCAACCCAGGGGTCGTACCTGCACCTCTTATGTCTCCTGCACTGGCAGATGGGCTTTTTTTTTTTTTTCTTTACCACTAGTGTCACCTGGGAAACCCAGATAAGGTGTTGACAGATTTTGTACATTTAGGCAAAGCCGGTGCTCAGCCAGGGCTCAGCAGTCAGCTGTGTCAGCTGGAGCTCGGGAGTGAGGTGGTTCACATGTGACAGTGTCTCCCTAGCTACCAGTTGGTTGGAAAGCCCAACTGGCCAGTTCCTCCTCAAGACTACTCCCATCCCTTCACCTCAATGGGATGATTAACTTCTGGTCTAGTAGGAGCTCCGACCAGCCCCACCTTCTTCTGCTTGGGTCGTCAAGGCTGTGGTTGTCAGATACTTTTGGTTTCAGTTCTGCATTTAGGTCAGAGTATGTTCATGTACAACCTTCCTACAGTGTAATTCAGTAAGTAGATACTATTAAAATCTCCATGTTATAGATGAGGCAACAGAGGCTTTGAGAGATGAATTGTTTTCCAAGGTATTAAGTGGCAAAGTGGAGATTCATATCCAAAAACTGCCTAATGTCAGAGGCCAAGGTCTTAATGGCACTACTCTTTTGCCCACCCGTTCTCAATTCAAGCCACTCTTTCGTGCTTTTGAACTTCTGGGATGGGAGAAAGTAGGGGAAAGGGAGGATTTGGAGGATGGTTTGGTTTCCTGTGGCTGCCACACAAATTATCACAAACTTGGTGTCTTAAAAGAACATAAATTGATTTTCCACACAGTTCTGGGGACCAGAGGTCTGAAATCAAGGTGTCCACACTCTCTCCCAGATCAAGTGGCTGCCAACCATCCTCGGCATTCTTGGGCTTATGCCTGCATCATGCCCGTCTCTGCTTCCATCTTCACGTTACCTCCTCCTATGTGTGTCTTCTCTCTGCCACTTGTCATTGGATTTAGGTCTCACCCTGATAATCTAGGAAGATCTCAAGATCCTTAATATAGTCACACCTGAAAATATCTTTCCACCATTCAAGGTTTCAGGGACTAGAACATGGACATATCTTTTTAGGGATCACCATTTAGCATTAGGAGAGTTGATGAAGAATTGAATAGAAATTTTTTCTTTCACCATTTTCCTTGAATAGTGGTATTTCACATTCTCCATCTGGGTTAGAATGATTCTTACAAAGAGAGATAACAAAAGCTGGTCAGATATTTTTGGTATAGACTATAATCAGCAGACAGAGTGCTTTCCAGCTGTGAGCCCAGTTGAACTACACTGAGTCTCAATCCTGGGAGGCTTTTAAAAAACTACCAGTGATCAAATCCCACTGCAAACTAATTATATCAGAATAGGGAGTGACAGTGGTGAGGCAAACTGTACAGGTTTAAAAAGAATACCAGGTAATTTAAAGATGTGGCTGCGGTGGAATGCCATGGATGGAAGGGGTGTGTTCATTGCTGACATCCCCTTTCAGGTTGGAGAGGATAGAGCTTGAGCAATGTTAATGCTGGCCCAATTCACATTTCCTTCTGCCCACAAAGTATCCATCTGCTGGTTCCCCACCCATTTCTTTCCCTGACTGGTTTATTTCAGTTCTGTCTTGGTCAGCAGGCAAGCTTTTCCTTTAGGATGCCTCCCCTCTCTATCACCCCAATGTATACCATGGCACTCTTAGCAGATGACTTCTGCACAGGGATTTTAAAAAAAGAAAAATCATTTAGAAAAAGTGTCTATAAGATTACTCAAAATTGTCAAATTATAACCATCTGTAATTTATACTCAAGATTCTGAGTTTTACAAAATTTTAGTATATTGGACCCAGACAGAAGAATCTGGCTATCCATCTTTGTAACTGTCCAGTGTTTTCTGAATGGTTGTGCCTATATTCCATTTCCCTTTTGTGCCCAAATAAGAAAGAGCAATGACAAATTTTACAAAATGGTATGAATCGGGATTGGAAACAGATGTAAATATATATATATAAGGGGTATGGATACTGGATATGGATAGTTTCATCATCATCATCATTATTATTAGCATCTTAAGATAGAGAAGGACATTTACCCAAGTACCCATCCTGCAGTTGTAAATAAACAGTGTTGGTTTCTTTGTACTTCATGTTTAGTATGACTGATGAATAAAGTATACATTGAAAAAGATGTCTTAAAGGATAATATAAAAGCAATACAGTTCATTCTCTTTTCTAGGAGGTTTTGTTTGCTGTCTTTAAAGTTGTATTTTCTTTGCCTGCAGGTCTGTGGGGATGGTTTTGGGTTTGGACTGATCAGATGAATTTTAAATGAATCAAGTATTTTAGAATTAAGAAAAGGCTAAATATGCCCCTCCCTCCTTTTTCCAATAGGATGATTAAAACCTGTCAATACTACTGAAATGCTTTTGATACAATTTATAAACTTTTGGTTTGTACAACAGTTTGTTTTAAAATTATGAATTGGCTATTTTTATAAAGTTGAAGTCTTCAACCCCTCCCATCATTGCCCCTCATTGTACTTTTTTGTCCTTAAATAGTGGAATAAATGGAATAGCCCCTCTTTTCTTCTTATCACCCTTCCCCAGTGGGGCTTATGCAAAAAAAGACCCAACCTGGAGAATAATGCCTAGAGGGGGAAGTCCACTTATTAACAGTCTAAATTGAAAAGTATCTTCTCTTCCTATTTTAATGCTTTCATTTGTGCTATGCTATTTCATATTTTTCTAAGTATGTGTTATATTAGGTCAAACCTTTTGAAATTACTGTTTTTG
Organism: Cervus elaphus; assembly: GCF_910594005.1. Lineage (NCBI taxonomy): Eukaryota > Metazoa > Chordata > Mammalia > Artiodactyla > Cervidae > Cervus > Cervus elaphus. The sequence goes on along the minus strand of NC_057826.1, from coordinate 28,101,086 downwards.
TAGGTTGGAAGTTTCATATGGTTCAACTTATACCTGAGATGAAAAGCTGTAAGGAACTGTAAGAGTTTAAATACCAGAATAAGCCTTGGTAATATTCATTGTGGTGTCTAGTTACTTGTTTTGGTGACTTAAGACACAAATAAGTGAGAATGCTCTTAACAAACCCATAAAAGTAGGACTGATTGAACCTTGTTTGATGGATAAAAATTCCAAAGAATGCAGTTGAAAAGTTACTGGTTTGAGAATATTCATTCATCTATTCAATATTATTTATTAAGAATCAATGTTAAAAAAAAAGTATCAATGTTATGTTACTCAGTTTCTAAATCCTGGAAAAAAAATGATAAAAAGAGATATAGTCCCCACTCTCTCGGAAATTCCATTTTTGGATAATGACAGGAAGACAAAACTGAAAGTGAAGAAGCAAATAAAAATAATTATAGGTTATTATAAATGCTATAAGGGCCTAAAATAAAGACTAATTGATAGGATGGAGAGATTGACGTTAGATGCGGTAGAACACATCTTGCTCGTTGTTTGGTGGAGAGAGATGAACACACAAATACATTATATTGGTTCTATTTTTTTTTCTTTTATTTTTTTTTAGGACTTAGCTTATTATAGAGGCTGGCATGTCCCAAATCTGCAGGGCAGGTTGATATGCTAGAGACCCAGGAAAAAGCAAAGGTTGCAATTGATGTCTGAAGGTCATCTACTGGTGACTTTCCTTCTTGCTCAGGGGAGGTCACTCTCTGTTAAGGTCTTCAGCTGATCAGGTCTGATCCTTGCACTTTATGAAAGGAAATCTGCTTTACACAAGTTCACTGTTTTAATTGTTAATCTCATCCACAAAAAACACCCTCACAGGTTGTGGAGAAAAGGGAACCCTATTACACTGTTGGTGGGAATGCAAACTAGTTCAGCTGCTATGGAAAACAGTGTGGAGATTTCTTAAAAAACTGGAAATAGAACTGCCATATGACCCAGCAATCCCACTTCTGGGCATACACACCGAGGAAACCAGATCTGAAAGAGACATGTGCACCCCAATGTTCACGGCAGCACTGTTTATAATAGCCAGGACATGGAAGCAACCTAGATGCCCATCAGCAGACGAATGGATAAGGAAGCTGTGGTACATATACACCATGGAATATTACTCAGCCATTAAAAAGAATTCATTTGAATCAGTTCTAATGAGATGGATGAAACTGGAGCCCATTATGCAGAGTGAAGTAAGCCAGAAAGATAAAGACGATTACAGTATACTAACACATATATATGAAATTTAGAAAGATGGTAACGATAACCCTATATGCAAACCAGAAAAAGAGACACAGATGTACAGAACAGACTTTTGGACTCTGTGGGAGAAGGCGAGGGTGGGATGTTTCAAGAGAACAGCATTGAAACATGTATATTATCTATGGTGAAACAGATCACCAGCCCAGGCTGGATGCATGAGACAAGTGCTCGGCCCTGGTGCACTGGGAAGACCCAGAGGGAGCAGGTAGAGGGCGAGGTGGGAGGGGGGATTGGGATGGGGAATACATGTAAATCCATGGCTAATTCAAGTCAATGTATAACAAAAACCACTACAATATTGTAAAGTAATTAGCCTCCAACTAATAAAAATAAATGGAAAGAAAAAAAAACAAAAACAAAACACCCTCACAGAAATATCCAGAGTAATATTTGATCAAAGATCTGGGCACTGTGGCCCAGTCAAGTTGGCATATAAAATTAACCATCAGAGGAGCTTACTTAATATCTTTAAATCCCTGTTTCCTTCAGTGTAATATGGTAGAGAGACTGGGAAGAGATATTCATTTAAAAAATATCTTTTTATTATGGAAATTTTCAAACTTAGGAAAATAGAGAATGGTATAATGAAGCCCATGTACCTATCACCCAGGTTCAACATTTATTAACAAAGAGATTTTGTTTCTAAATTACACCCTGTTGTATCCATTTTCTTGTTTTCCTTGCCCAAGAGGAAATAGATCTGTCTCTTTAAATTTTCCATCCTTTGCTGTTTATTTTCTTGCAATTTAGATGATGCATTGTTGTCCCCTGCTCAAGAATTCAACCCAGCAAAAGACCGTGTTACACAGCTAGCTGATTGCTGCTGATGGGAGACATTAGGTTGAAGGTTGGGCAGATACTAAAAGTCCTTCAACAGATCTGGGCACTTTACAGTCAGAATATGAGCAGCTCTATTTTCCAAGCTATTTATGTGAGGGTGCCTAGTGAGTTACCTTAGAAACAGATTCTTCTTGTGGCATTTGAGCTGCTTCTATGATTTTAGAATATTAATAAAAACAAATCTGAAGCTCTCTGTAGGTACAAGCTGCTGTGGAAATGTTTAACACCTAAGTTTTGAGAACTCCCAAAACACACATCACTATTTCAAAAGCTGCAGATAATTCCCTTCATGATTTTTCACCTTCCCAATGACTATAGTGTGTGTGTGGGGTGTGTGTGTATATACTGTATATAGTCCTGAGTCAATTTTTGGCAGAGCGTTTTTGTATTTGAATTAGCCATACTATGAAATCTTATGACTGACTTCTGGGTAGACCTCAGTGAACCTTGATAGTTTAGGTAGAAGCAATTGCTGATTGTTTGGTGAGTTGAAAGTCTTTATTTACTCCTCCAGCATGGGTTCCCTGGATAATCTGAGAAGGCCTTAAACACACATCTTTTGCTGGAGCTAGTGAAACTGTCTCATCAACTTTGTGGGTAGCTTTGAGGGGTTTTGATGTATTGAAGATGAACATGTCATTTTCACTTATAGATGAAGAAATTACTTGTAACTTTAACACTCGTATGTTGGTCTGCATGTGCTAAAGAATGTTATCATCACCAACAATTGATCTCACTGTGATATCTTTCAGAGATCCATCATGCTATGAGTTCGATTTATCAGAGGATACTGGGTTGTATGCTTCTCTTGTCAGCAAGGCTCATTATACCTTAAAGAGACACATGCCTTAAAAAAAAAAAAGTCAGTTGATGAGTAGGTGGCAAGAGAAAGGATTATTATTTGTGTAGAATAGTCAGTAGCACAGGTCACTGTTTCTGCATTGAAGTGGGTGTCTATGAGCATATGTTTAGCTAGCTATTTGAGTAGTTGGTTCTAAACTAGTTATTGGAGTACCAGCTTTAAAAATCTCATGATTTTTTCTCAGTCTGACAGATTAAGGTAAAATGAAGAGCATGTCTATGGTTATACAGTTCCATCAAAATATCCACATTCCTCTAAAACCTGCTTACAGGAGCAAATGCTTTATTCACAAAATCTCACATAATTGCGAGCTTGTATTATTCAGGCTTTAATGTCAAGGTGATGGGTATTATTTGAAATGTATGGATTTAGGGATTCCAAAAACATTTTGAATCTTATTTTCTTACTTTCAATCCTCTGGATCCTCAAAACAGTTCTTATTTAGGAACAATTAATGTCAGTTTTATAGAATGAAACTGCTATCTGCTTAAAAACAGATTTTCTCTTTTATTTTTCCTAGTGAGTATTAACCACAGAATGGTAATTTATAATTGTCATTCCACAATAGTGTGGGCCACTTGATGAGAAAGAGGGTGATGGAGAAAACCTTACCATTAGGGCACTGACTCTTTGAATGTTTCTTTTAAAATTATCTTGAAGCAAAATACAAATCATGCATTATAAGGCATATTATGAAAAGTATGATGAGCTCTGTGTCTTACTGGGATGCAAGCAGAAAACCTCTTTTTGTTGTTTTTTAAGTTGGTCTTTGATCTTCCCAAATCTTTCCATCACTCTTCTGCCCTTAAACAAGTAAGGCTTATTAAAGATGTACTTTGTAGCTCACTATGTTGGAAGGATGTCAGAGTCCTTTTAAATGTTTGTTTTTCCCACGGGTAGACTTTATAGTCAAAGACCCAACAGGTATTAATTTTAAGCACATTTTAGCGTGAGTTCCATTTAGAATTCCCATCCCCCCAGCCAAATCTGAAACTAACCCCAAATGTGTATTTTATGTGGGACTCTGTTTAGAAATGGGACACCAAGGTGAAATGTCATTTTCCATATCAGTTGGAGGATTTTCCTTTCCATTAACTGCTCTATTGGAGGACTCATACTAGGATGTTTTTTGGAATGAAAGGTAGTATTTTACTACTAGAAAGTAGGATTCCATTCATTATGGTAGTAAATGCTAGTTGAACTGAGCTGTGTTAACAGAAGTCTGCAGGGGTATTTGTTATTCTTCAGTAAGCAAACTTTCACATCTTTTAGTGATAAATTGGAAGTATTAAACAAGACAGAGAAGTAAAAATTAAAATGCAGGCATTGTTGGCTTAAAGTAGAAAAATAACTATTATTTAGGTCTAACTGAATAGATACAATTTGTATTTGTATAGCTATATATAATGTTATAAAATTGGTCACATGTGTATGTATAATTAGTTAAGAAGGTTTGAATCCATTATCATGCTTAGAAAATATGCTCCCATTTCTTATGTGAAATTCCCTGCCAATGCAAAGGGAAATGTAAAAAGGATGTTTTCAAATGTTCTTTGACTGGGGCCACTGTGGCTGGGCAGACCTGAAAGACATCAGGTACCACCCACCCAACCTATTTATGTTTGAAGCCACAAAGATCCCATTAAGGCTGCTGCTTTTGATGGGATCCCAGGGGGATCTGATTATTAATGTTTGCCAGACACAGAAGTATTGACATTGTCGTGTTATTAACATTACTATTCTAAGAGCCAAGTCAGCAAGGACCCCTGGAGACCTTGTTTTGGTTACCACTAATGAAGGAGATAAAAATGTGTAGCAATCATCATTTTAGTAATAAACAATTTTACTACCTGTTTAGTGTGTAGCTTTTGTAAACAAAGGAAAGGAAAACATGAGGAAAATATTGAACGTTTGTTAGCATTGATTTAGGTTGAGAGTTCCAACCTAAGAGTATTGATGTGTTCATTCATAGACAGAAGGGGGCAAGTATAAACAAGAATGTGAGGCCGTGTTCCAGGACCTAGCAGGAACATGTGCAATGGATTAATAATTTGTGTTGGAATGGTTTTCTGGCTATACATGAAAATCTCATTAGATGAAAGATTCCTATTTCCCTCCTCACAGACATGGTGTGATTAAAACCAGATTAAAACTTGTATAATTTTGATTGCTGAGTGTCTTTCAGAGACAGACTAACCTCACAAACCTATGCTATTTATAGAAGTGACAGTGGGTAAAAGAGCCCCTTTGATAACTCAAACTGGGGCTCTGTAACAACCTGGAGGGGTGGGATGGGGAGGAAGGTGGGAGGAAGGTTCAAGAGAGAGGGGACATATGTATACCTATGGCTAATTCATGTTGATGTTTGGCAGAAACCAACACAATTCTGTAAAGAAATTATCCTTCAATTAAAAAAAAATTTAAATTAAAAAGAGCCCTTTTGAGATTCTGAAAAAATGAGAAAATAATCTTTAGGAAAAAGTTTATTTATTCAACATTTTGCAAATAGATTAAAGTTTATAAAAAAAAAATTCCCAGATCTTACAGGATTAAGGAAACCTAGTTTGTGGAGGCCAACCAAATTCAGTTCAGTTTAATTCAGAAAATGAATGCCTTCTATATGCTTGATATGGTTGCTAAATTGTTGAATTTGTGATGTCTGTATCATAGCTATGTTTGAAGCAAAATGAATTTCATGTGTGTTGGAGTACAAAGTCCAGTGGAGGGTGGCTAAGGAGAGCTTCCCAAACTCCTGATTTAGAATATTCTCTGCAAGGAATACTGACAATTTTCCAAGTGCAACTCTATCATTTTGCAGATAGGGAAATGGGTGTCTAGGGAATTAAACATCTTTCCCAAGATCGTAAGTAGTTGCAGAAGTGGAACTGGCTGATGGTGCCACATATCTATTTTAGTGTTATTTCAACTGTCTCTCATAATCTTTTTCCTTATTGTGTGAATTCCATTTATATGCAATGCCCAGAAAAGGCAAATTATAAAGAAGGAAAGTAGATTAGTTGTTGCCTGAAACTGGAGGTGGGAATGGGGATTAACTGTAAACGGTCATTAGAAATCTTACTGGGGTAATGAAGACATTCTAACATTGGGTTATAATGATGGTTGCACAATTCAATAAATTTACTAAAAAGTATTGAACTGTTTATGATTAGAATGGGTGTGTTTAGGAAGGTGAATTTTATGACCTGTAAGTCATCCCTCAGTAAAAGTTTGCTGTTTGAGGTGTCAAAAACCAGCAGCGTGAGCATTACTGGGATCTGATTAGAAAAGAAAACCTTTTAGATCCTTCTCCTAACCTCTTAATGAAAAAAAGGAACTGTAAGGTAAATAGTCCCCTGAAATATTTTGATGATGAGGGTGACGATGATGATCATCTTATTTAGCTAGTTTTCTTTTCAATTTTACTTCAATAGAAAACGCAGAAGTAAGCTTTACTTTCTCTTCGGTCAAAGTTTTTATAAATGTAAAATTTATGATGTCTGGATTAATATGATTTAACTATATTCTGATGGAGTATACTGGATATATTTTTTCTGAGATGTAAAGGATTGCATATTGTTTTTAAAATAAGTATTTTCATAGATTCGAATTTGGGAAAATTTATTCAGGTTTTAATTGAAAATTTAATTTTTAAATGTTAAATAGTTAAAAATGGTAACCAAAAACACTATGAAAATATACAGAAGGCCTTAAAATGTTAAATGAATGAAATAGGATATAATACTGTCTGTGTATGTATTCAGATATCCAAAACTATAGATTGCCTATTCTGTTCTATTCAATTGGATGCTGACAAAAGGGCAAAGAAAAATTAACACTACCTGATTTCACGGAGCTTCTAGTTTAGTGAAGAAGACACTGTTAAAAGAAATAATTACATAAGTCATCAATAAGCTACAATTATAATGTGTTAAGAAGAAGAAGAAAGAGATACTAGAAGAGAATATTTCAGGGGGACACATTTGGGTCTGGATTATGAGGTTTGGTTGTCAAGCAAAGCATTCTGAAGAGCAAAGTATAAGTTAAGTCCTGAAAGGAGATGAATGGATTTTGGGGGACAGGAGAAGGAAACCTAGAGAGAGGAGAGCTTCTCAGCCAGTGGGGAGGAGCCTGGTGAAGTAAGATGCTGAAAGGAAGTGGTGAGATGCTAAAATATAGAGAGCAAATAGAGAGTGATTAAAAACAAGAAGTCAAACCATCCATAGCCTTCTAAATCTTGTGGAGGATTTTTTTTGAGGGGTGGGTAAGAGAGAATGCAGAGAGTCATTTCAGAGGCTGTTGAAGTTGTTTAGGTGGAAAATAATGGTGACTTTGATTTGGGTATTACTTGTGCAGGTGGGTGAAGGCAGGTAGATAGATTCAAGAGATGAAAGAATGAGTAGGCCTTGTTGGTGAAGTCTAGATGAAAAATAAGGAGATAAGTGAACTCTTAGGTTGCTATGTATTGTGATTACCATTCTATGCAAATTGCAAAGAAAAATTATAGAAGAAATACACAAAAATAATGAGAGGTGGGTTTAGGTGGAGGACTTATACATTATTTCCCTCTTATTTAAAACAAATTTTCATCAAGCTGATTTATTTCTATAATTAATGAAAAAAATTGAACAAACACTAACTGATTGCTGATAATTACAGTATTGCTTAATTTATCTCTAGAGGGCTGCAATTATCTTAGTTCCATAGTTTTTTCTTATCTTCGAGGCTAGTGCATTTTCAAGTGATATGAATGATGTTTCTATCTCTTCTCTTGGAACAAAAATCAACAACCTGGTAAATCTCCTGAAATTTACCTGAGTAGCCTGAGAGTAATTCCTGTTAATTGTGCCTGCATTTTGCTTTCCTCAATTTCATTACATTACCTTCTAATTACATTCTTTTGTGCTATGGATGTTAATTGAGATTTTCAGAATCTCCTTTATTTGGGGCCAGTTAATATGTGCCAGTCACTCAGTCATGCCTGATTCTTCGCATGGACTATGGCCCATCAGGCTCCTCTGTCCATGGGATTTCCCAGACAAGAATGCTGGAGTGGGTTGCCATTTTCTTCCCCAGGGGATCTTCCTGAAAACCCCGGGATTGAACCTGCATTGCAGGCAGATTCTTTATCATTTGAGCCACCAGGGAAGCCCCGATATGTGCCAGTGGCCTTGGAACACAGGCGCACTCTTATGGGACGTCAACTATGATCACTCTAGCTAGTGTGATGGAAAGTGAGATTCTTCCTCATTTTGGTTGTGTCTTTAAAATGGTAAGTATTAATCAAATATAACTCATTCTAAATTCTCAATGAAAATGTATGTCTGAAAATGTATTTCTATGCAAAAGCAGTGACAATGTCTTAAGAAAATTGTATTATTTTCTGGAAATAATTCTCTGGAAATGCTGAAGACCTTATGTGTTTATGTAACCACTGAATATTTGTGAAGCATATTTACATCTCCGCTTTGGAGATAATAGGTGCTTCAAAATACCCAATGGGCTTATGAAATTTGGAGAATATTTAAAAGATGTTGTTACAGTGGTAGAAACCTCGAACAATTAAAAATTCTTGTTGCATCAACCCAAGTCTTTTTGAGATTATTATGTTCCTGTACAAAGCTTTCTGTTGCATAGAGTCTGATAATAGATTTTAAAATAAGTCTTCCTTGACTTAGGTCATAGTTTAGGATTTTTTTACTTTATTATACTTTGGAAAAAGGTAATTTTTTAAAACTTCATCAAACTTATTTTGGAAAATTGCAAAATTTTTTATTTTTAGAAGGGTTTCATTAGTAAAATAGGCAACCAAGGTGGGATGGAAATGGGATGAAAATAGACCATGGAATTCCTAAACCTGGATTTGAATCGCACATTGACTACTTATTAGGAAAATACCTTACAATTAAAAAAATTCATTTTATTGATGCATAGTTGATTTACAGTGTTGTATTGGTGTCTGGTGTATAGCAGAGTGATTCAGTAATACATATGTACACATTCTTTTTCATATTCTTTTCCATTATGGTTTATTAAAAGATATAGAATATAGTTCCCAGTGTTATACAGTAGAATCTTGTTGTTTATCCATTGTATGTGTAAGGTTAATGTATTTTTACCTTTTAAAATGTCAAAAATTTTAGTTTAGTAATGAAAAGCTGATATTGAGTGCCTATTATGTACTGGACTCTTCCAGGTGCTTTAAAAACATTATATAATCCAATTTCCATAGGGAATAGCAAGACAGAGAGTAGGGGGTAGTGTTCCCCACATTACAGATAAAGACATGTAGGTGCACCCAGGTAACCTGACTGGCCCCTTGCTCTGCCATAATTGAGGGAAGATCCAACACTGATTTTGTGTGATTCCAAAGCCATTGGTGATTCTTTTCACACTGACTGATTTTTCTCAATGCCTACTGATTGAAAGTATGTTTTGGTTAGAATGAAGTTTCATGTTTTGCTTTATGCTAATTGCCCCCCTGAAGCCCAGCCGTGGAGGGTCTATTGGATTGCCCATTCCCCAGCAATGACAATATGGCTGTATTATATCTATATTGTTGACATCAAGAGTCTTCAGTAGTCAATTTTTATGTTTGTTAAAACCCAACATTTAGAACACATTTTGGAGAAATGCTACAAAAGATATTTCATCTCAATTTCATATTTTCATACTCACATACCAAGTTTGCTCTTAACAGAAAACACCTGTAGACTCTTTGGAATCATGCTAAAGATGGCTTGCAGCCTATATTATAGTTCTTATTTTGACTTCATGCATTATTCATCTTTCTAAGCCTTCTTGTTCATGCTAGGTAATGCAAAATGCCTTTCTCCTAAAGGTATGATAATTGTCATAAAAATTATAGACTTAATTAGCCTCATGACCACTCCAGGAAACCAGTAATAAATAACCCACATTTAACAGATGACACAAGGAAGTTAACTAATGGCTGCCAGAAGGGACTTTAAATAAACCCAGTATTCTTGACGTTTACTTATGATTCCCTACAGATCTTGGTAGAGAATAAGAACAGTAGATTTTCCAAAGTGATTTCTCCTTTAAAAAATGTTAAATATTAACACACTTCAGTAGATGAACTTGTATAAGATTTTGATCTGGGGTTTGGTTTCCTGGGGACCATACCATTTGAAACATTTTATTCTCTCTCAGAATGTATCTGACTCTCTCCAGGAGCTGATAATCCTTTGAAAACTATACATGCTTATGGGCTTCCACTTGAGATTTCATCAGAATAATATATATTTTTTAAGGCATAGCTCCTAGAAGCTGGTTTTCTTCTTAGGTCATCACTCTCCTCTTCCATCCAACCGTCTGTCATCAGATAGGAAGTGGGGTCAGAAAGATTTACCTAATAGCCTTTAAAAGACTCTGAGCATTTTTATTCTGGGGATGGCACACTTTTGTTCACAGTTACCCTTCACAGGATGGTCAAAGTGTGTGAGAAAGCATATGGCTCAGGAATTTGATCATTTTCTCCCTAGATAAGCACAACTCTTTAGTGTTGACTGTGTGGTCGTTTCTTATGTTTTAAATGACCTTAGTTGAACAATTTTATAGTTAAAGTGTAATTCTAATTAAAACAAAATTTAAAGAAATGTAGCCCTTAGGAATTCATCAGTGGCTTTACTTTCGTCTTTATCATTTAGCCAGTCAGTTCAGTCACTCAGTCATGTCTGACTTTTTACAACCCCATGGATTGTAGCATGCCAGGCTTCATTGTCCATCACCACTCCTGGAGCTGGCTCAAACTGATGTCCATCAAGTTGGTGATGCCATCCAATCACCTCATCCTCTGTCATCCCCTTCTCCTCTTGCCTTCAGTCTTTCCCAGCATCATTGTCTTTTCCAATGAGTCAGTTCTTTGCATTAGGTGGCCAAAGTATTAGAGCTTCAGCTTCAGCATCAGTCCTTCCAATGAATATTCAGGACTGATTTCCTTTAGGATTGACTGGTATGATCTTCTTGCTGTCCAAGGGACTCTCAAGAGTCTTCATCTTTATCAGTTGCTACAATTTCTTTATTAACTTGCTAGTTTATTCTGAATATTTTGAGAGGCCTGTAAGTATATATTATACTTAAAATCATAGAAGCTCATGAACTATTTTAATTCAGATAATGAGCCTCTCAACTACCACAGACTTTACCTGTATTTTTCTTCTAATCCAGGAATCTGGACCATCATTTCTTTTCTCATGTAATTTCATTTTATGTTTTATTTTAAAATTTTAATAGAGTGCCAGAATTAACTTTGTCTTCTAAGCAGTAAGAAAGCCACCCCCTCTCCCTGCAACTAGTATACTAGGTATGTAACTGGTATTACCCTTGGCATGCTTCACCAATTAAGTTGAAATTTACCTAAGCAGTGAAGATATCTCCATGGTTACACTGTCAGTTCATAACCCTTTGGCTTCAGCCTGCTTTAATATACAATGAAAGCTCTCCAGTGCTGTTAACTTGGTAAGTTTTCAGATTCTGGTTCTAGATGTCTTTTCCTTGAACTATTCTGGTATATAACAACTGAACATCTTTCACATATAGACTGAGACTTGGTCTCTTTCCAATCACTTTGAGATCATCTAATGATAATTATTGGGAAAAGTAAAGAAGAAATCCCTGAAAAGGTGACTTACTGTAGAACACATCCAGCCTCAGTGTTAAAATGCTTTTTGCCTCACACTGATAAATTCTTGGGTTTTAAACTGGAAGGGAACTGTTAGAGGTCACCTGCTTTACTGCTGAAGAAAAATGAAGGAATTAGGGCTACTTAGCTTTACATTTTTTCACTAGTACTTTTCATTCACTCATTTAACAAACTCTGATAGTGTCTCTACCATGTGTGTGTCCTGGAACTAGAAAGTATGAACACAGTCCCAGCACTGAAGGTCTCACAGTCCATTGGAAGAGGAATCCTGACCAATAATTGCCACGACAAATAAAACCTGCTATCATAATGGCACACTCAAAGCACTCTGAGGCCACACCTTTGATTGTAGATGAAGAGTTGACTCATTCTAGAGAATATGTGTTTGCCAGGCAGGGTAGGAAGAGAGGGCATCCTGGGCAGAGCAAACAGAACTCAGGAAGGAGCACAATCACTTTGGAAAATGCTCAGTGTGTTAGTGTGATGAGTCAGTAGGACTTCAGAGTGAGGAGTGGCGAGGACTGGCTGAGTTCCCACTGTGGGTAGTGTCAGTGGGAACGCTCACACTCAGCTGGACCTTCAGTTAGGGCAAAAGCTAGGGTATTGAAATAGTTCTAAGTTGGTTGAATAAGAGCCATTGATCTAAGGCCCCTGCAACTGTCCTGTTGCACCCCTATACCTCCTCACAGCTAGTGGTTCAGCAGTTGAAGAGTCGACACCCAGCAGGAGGCCCATAGGGAACCCTCTCTGGCTGTAAGGGCAGTAAGACAGTGCTGGTATCAACTTTTTGAGCATTTCTCCTCTTGCTTGCCATGGTAAAGAATGTAAACTTTATCCTACAGGGTAGAACTTGAACACCATATGCCTCCAGGGGCCAGGAAGACTACACAGAAAGGAGTGAAGCTAGTAGGTATAAACACAGAGAGGTGATGACTGCAGTGAGCTGGAGGCATTCAAATTAATTAAAAAAAAAATTCTGTGTTAACAAGCATGAATTAACCTTTGCCATTGCTCAAATTTTGAAGAAGAAGAAATAGGGAGCCATACTGTTATTAATTTATTTTTTTGTGGTTTGTTTGCTTTTAAACTAGGAGAATGATGCAAGATTTATTTTTAAAAATGTTGCCATGAGGGTTTGATGGACAGAGATTTCAGGAGACATGAAGACATGAGACCAGAAGTATAGGCTGTTACTAGATCCAAGATTGGATAAGAAAATTCTGGTATAAATTCAAAGATTTTGGGTTGTATAGCAAAATAAAGTTTTCTCTGTATAACAGAAAAATAAAAAGATTATTAGATTATTAAGGAAGATATGTCATTTCTATCTTAAAAAGTTTCTTGTAAGGCACAGTGGTAGAAGCTAAGCCTACTGCTTTTTAAGGAAACTTTCAAAGCTTGTGATGCCCCAAAGCATATTAAATTAAGTAAAATATTTATAGAGGAAAAGCAAACAAACATACAAAAAAAAAAAAAAAACCCAAATATTGTGGATGGTGAAATGGGGTGGAACAAATGCTGAAAGAACTCTTCAGTGTTACAAGCAAGGAATTTGTATGGTAACATTCAGATGTTTTCAACAGTTCTGAGAAGGTTTTTTTAATTAGTTTAGCACATTTGAGTGCACATTCTAGTATATGCTAGAAACTGTTCTTTGCACAATTTTAAATAGGATTTGTTAATTCATTTATTGAGGATTTATTATGTGCTCAGCATACTTGAAGGCATTGGGATAAACCAGAGAACAAAACAGACAGTCCCTGCCTTCCATGGAATTTCCATTCTAAGGGAGAAACAGGCAATATACCGATGCAAGACCAAGTATGGTGAGCAAACCTAGAGGGTAGATTGAAGCTGGGGAAGACTAGAAACTGAAACCGACTAGGTATGTAATATCTGAGGATATGTAATATCTGAGGATATGCAATATCTGAGGATATGCAATATCTGAGGATATGTAATATCTGAGGATATGCAATATCTGAGGATACTAGCGTGTGGGGAAAGGTGATAACTATATCAGATATAACGGAAGTGAGTCTTCATAGACCCCAAATTAGCAGAACTTGGGATGGAAGAAATGGAAAGGGGGAGATTTGAAGAGAAATTCACAACCAAAGATCCCCTGGAGAAGGGAATGGCTACCCACTCCAATATTCTTGCCTGGGGAATCCTATGGACAGAGGCGCCTGGCAGGCTACAGTCCATGGGGTTGCAAAGAGTCAGGCATGACTGAATGACGAACACTTCACTTCTTTTTTTTTTTTAATTTTTTTATTAGTTAGAGGCTAATTACTTCACAACATTTCAGTGGGTTTTGTCATACATTGATATGAATCAGCCATAGATTTACACGTATTCCCCATCCCGATCCCCCCTCCCACCTCCCTCTCCACCCGATTCCTCTGGGTCCTCCCAGTGCACCAGGCCCGAGCACTTGTCTCATGCATCCCACCTGGGCTGGTGATCTGTTTCACCATAGATAGTATACATGCTGTTCTTTTGAAACATCCCACCCTCACCTTCTCCCACAGAGTTCAAAAGTCTGTTCTGTATTTCTGTGTCTCTTTTTCTGTTTTGCATATAGGGTTATCATTACCATCTTTCTAAATTCCATATATATGTGTTAGTATGCTGTAATGGTCTTTATCTTTCTGGCTTACTTCACTCTGTATAATGGGCTCCAGTTTCATCCATCTCATTAGGACTGATTCAAATGAATTCTTTTTGACGGCTGAGTAATATTCCATGGTGTATATGTACCACAGCTTCCTTATCCATTCATCTGCTGATGGGCATGTAGGTTGCTTCCATGTCCTGGCTATTATAAACACGAACACTTCACTTCTAAATATAAGTCTAGAGAGTTGAACACTTGTAGCTAAAGTGGTGTGCTGTGTTTTGATGAGCTGAAGTTGAGATTTGGGTGAGGTGTCCAAGTGTAGCTCTTTCCTTAGAACAGCATTTGTCACACCTTGCGGGGTGGGTGTCAGCATCACTTGAAGCACCTGACAAAAATGCAAAGGTCCAGGTCCTTCAATTAACCTGGGCCTCTGTTTTCTTTATTAGCTCACCAGGTGATTCTGACACAGCAGAGTTTGAGAACCACTGGCTTAGATAACCAGATGTGCAAGTCTGGTAAAAGGGATTTAGCTAGGTCTGGAGATGTATATTTTGGAGCTTTAAAAAAGAGTGTTAATTGAGACTTATGGATAGGTCAACTCTCCCAGCTGATGAATATAAAGTGGAAGAGGGGAGAAACTGTAGGACAATGAGTGATTGCATATATGTAGTTGGTGGGTAGACAAGGAAGAGCCTGAAAGACAGGCACATGAATTATTCAGCCTCAAGAAAGTGCAGAGAACTCAGTTTCCCTTGAACTGGAATGTGGGCTCCACAGGGACAGATACGTCAGGGTTACCTTATACCTGGCATTGTGCCCAGCCCTTCAGAGTCACTTAATCAATATTTGTTTACTGAATAAATCAATGTATGACTAGCACAAAGTCTAAAGAGAAATTTTTAGGTATGCAATCATGTCATGTGTAGTAGTCTGAGGTCAAGAGGGCTGAAATTTAAAGGATGGTTGATAGAGTTGGTCAGAAAGAAGCTATTACTATAAAAGAGATGGGGTGATTAAGTGCAAGCAGTGAATGCTCTGCTGTCATTTATAACTTTCATCGTGAGATACTGGTGAGCAGTGTAAAGGCAATAAGTATGTACATGCATAATGCACATCCATATGATTATGTATCACAGGTATATATGTACCTGTTTGTATGCATGTATATCTGTGAAAGTATAGCTATTTAGCCCTAGAATCTTCATTGTACCTTGTTACTCTGTCGATGTCCTGTAGCTGCCTACTTCAGGCTGTGAATCTCATGGAAGTATCTCCCAGGAATCTCACAGGTTGTGGAGGGCTATCTTTGGGCATTTGGAACACAGACAAGAGTAACAGAATGCTCAGAACATGTCTCCAGTAAGCTGCATAACCCACTTGCCACCCTCAATCTTTCAAAGATGGGTTGTTCCTCAAGAATATGTGTAATTTTTGAAAATTGCATAAAATATATATAACCCTGCTCTAAGATTTGTTAAAAGCTTTTTAATTCTAGGTGCACTTTTCCTTTGAAAGGATAACTCTTTGTATCACAAAGCAGAGATGCTTATTAGCCTGCTCTCTGGGATCTACAGATGAAGCATCCAACCTTTCTTCTATTTTGAGGTGTCACATCCAACTGCCTCTTAATGAAGATTCATTTATCCTTTTCACGCTGTTAAGCATGGCCTTTGAGGACAGACTTCTTTCAGTCCACATGAATAGAGCCCATTACTGCTAATGGAAGTTTTGCACATGTCTGCAGAGGTGAGCAGGCATTGAAATAATCTACATTCAGACTTTTACAGTCAGTTTTATTTAGCTGCCTTAAGGATTCCAATGATGACCCCTTTTAGTCCCCAAATGCTGTTTGACATAGACTGTAGGAATCTGGTGGTGGCCTGAGGTTGTAACTTTAACAGGTGTAAGTATTTCTTTCCTCTGCTTCAGCTGAGAAGTTTTGAGACTGAAATATTCACAACAATTAAGAGACATCCAGTTTAATTTCTCATCATGCATGTTCTGTAGTTCACATTAAGACCAGAGTATTGAAGGAATGGAGCAAGTGGACTTGTAGACATCAGATAGCTGGCCATGCTGTTGGCCATGGCATCTCAGGATGCTCAGAACTTCTTCCAGCCTCTCTCTTCCTGGATATCTAGGGTTTATGAAGCTCTCCAGCAAGCAGGAGACACATTATCTGCTTCGCTGGTTAACTTCAGCAAACAAGACTCTAAATTGAGTAATATGCTAGACCAGGACTTAAATGATACTCAGATTCTGGAAACTTGCTCTGAAGGTGAAGAAAAAGGCACTGATCGATGCCAAGAGAACACAGATTCCTTGTTTCTTGAAGGGGATCCTTTCTCCTGTTGTAATAGTGATTTGCAGGACTCTGGCCAAAGTTCAAGCCCCAGACTTAGCCAACATGCAAAGGACTCTTGTTCCATAATGACCCTGTGGCCCAGTCAGACCCTTGATGACCAGAAGCCACCACATGTGCTTTCTTCTATTGTTGAGGAAGATATCACCTTGAAAAGCAAAGGGGTAGCCTTCAACATGGCTTTGACAGCCACCTCTCTGGTATTTTAGAAAATGTTAATGGAAAAAAGCAAGGTAAGCTAGCCAGTAATCATTTTCTCTGGGTTTGTCCAAAGGAAATTTGTACTCATTTTATTTTTATTTGTTTCAGTTATAATTTGAATTTTATTTTTCTCTTGTATCTTTTCACACACTGGCTTCTTAATGAGTGATATAATCCTTAGGAATATTTTCAACATATGAAACTTTGGGAGATCCATATTGGTGGGCTCCATATTCCAAAATAATAGTTCTGAGCAAGTGAAATGGTGAAAATGAGTCTGTGGGTTCTGTTTGAGAAGCCCCTTGTGCATATGTCATGCTGTTTAAAGTATCTTTAAAAATGTTCTCTCTCTTTTTTTTTTAAACTAGGTTAGGAATCTCTAGATGTTACTATATTATTCAGTGTGAAATCCTGTGCAAAAAGCCATACTCGTTGCAGAATTTTTAGTTGATAACACTCCAAGAACACTTCTCACAGTGTTGTACTGAGACGTGATGTGAGATGACAGTAGATAGGAAATCTTTGGAATAAGAATAGCTCGCTTTTCTTTTAGCCTTGAATGGAAAGGACACATTTAAAACAAACTGCCTATAGAGCATCATCCTGTCAGAACTGAGCATATAATAGGCCTTCAATAAATACATAATGAATATGATGGAAATGTAATTAACTCTATAAAAGTAGCTGTAGTATGTTCTGGCATAAATTTCTCACCCTTCTGTTATACTAAGCCTGAAGTAAGGACATTCCATTTTATTGACAGACAGAGGTACATGATAGACAGAGAAAGGTATTGGGTGTGTTTATAGGATGTGGGTTTGTACACAAGCTCATTCAGATGGTTGGATCTCTTATGTTATATAAAGGTGAAATCATTAATTTTCTTCTTGTTGGCAGGAATAGATTTTTATGGAATACATTCTTAGTTTCTTCATCCATTTTCAGTGATTCCTTGTAGCTTTATTTTTTAGAGAAATGTTTTATCCAGATACATGAAGTCTTGGTAAATGAAGAAATATAATTTCATATTCTTTTTATAATGCTTTTTTGATCCTCTTACTAAATTAAAGTAATATTATATGCTAAAATAAATTGGTGAAAACAATTTAGACTAATATGCTTTCTGAATCTGATAAACTATAAATAGATGCAATTTCAAGTCTTTTAAAATTATCTATAGAGATAATCCTAGAAATGTCTGGCCTACTAACTGGATTTCTTAGACTTGACTTGAAATTTCTGTTCCTATTTTAGAAAATTTTTGCTTAACTTGAACTATATTTAAAATAATTAACATGAACTTGGCTCATAAGTGTTTAACACTGGCTTCTGTTAATTTTTGTAATAATATAATGGCAGTTAAACAATTGTGGTTAATTTGTTCATTCAGGAAATGTTTGTAGCCTTATGGAAGCCTGGAGCCATGTAACAGATTCATTTCCGTATCCTCAATATCAAACACAATGTTGAATGTATAATAGGACATCAAATAGTAATTACCAATGGAACAAGAAGGAAAGCTAACAACTTTAAATACTATTATTAATCTCACTTTACACTTGAGAAAATTGTTGCTTAGAATTCAAGAATATACCCAAGATTGACATTTAGGAAGAGGCAGGGCTTAGGTGGCTTCCCTGGTGGCTCAGAAAGGGAAGAATCTTCTTGTAATGCAGGAGACCTGGGTTCGATCCCTGGATCAGAGAAGGAAACGGCAACCCACTCCAGTATTCTTGCCTGGAGAATTCATGGACAGAGGAGCCTGATGGACTATAGTCCATAGGGTCACAAAGAGTCGGGCACTACTGAGCAATTAACACACACACAGAGCTTAGGTAGTCTAAAGCTAGAGTTTATACATGTAACTTTCCTTGCCCCTAATCTTTTAAAAGTTACAATTTACATATAGTAAAATTTCTTCTTAGTGTACAGTTCTGTGAGTTTTGACAAACATATGGTATCATCACCACCACTCAGGTATAAGACAGTTCCATCACCTCAAAAAACTCCCCCATTTGGAGTCAATCCTTTTCCCTACTTCCAGTTCCTGGAAATTGCAGATATATCTTCTCTTTCTATTGTTTACCTTTTCCAGGATGTCATATAAATGGAATCATGCAGTTTGTAGCCTTTCGAGTCTGATTCTTCCCATAATGTACTTACTGTAGTGCACTGGAGATCTATTCATGTTGTCCTGTGTTCCACTAGTTTGCTTTTTTGTTGCTGAATAATATTCCATTGCGTGATGGCCCCCGTTTGTTGATCCATTCATCTCTTGAGGGATATTTGTATTGTTTCCAGCTTTTAGCAATAGGAATAAAGGTACTATAAATATTTGTAGAACAGGTTTTTTGTTTTCAACTAGGCGAATGCCTATGAGTGATATTTTTGGCTCATATGGAAAGTATATGTTTAACTTTATAAAAAAAATTCTGTTGTTTTCCACAGGGTATAATTTTGCATTCTCAAAAGTTCTGTATGAGATTTCTAGTCACTCATATCTTTACAGTTGTGATATTATTATTATTAGCCATTCTCATCGATGTGCAGTGATAACTCATGTTGGGAGATAATTTTCCATTGGTGTCTTGCATGTGCTATGAGCAGGGCAGAGCCACAAACAGCCTTTTGTTTTGGATTTCAAGGGTGTTTGTATGACAGCCTTGGAAATTAGTGTCTCCCTCCAGAGCACAGAGGATATTTGTTTGCTATCCAGTCTAGTAAAGTAATGTTTCTCTTCAGGGCAAATCTTAGGCAAATTTGCTTGCAAATGATAGAGGTTTTCCAAACTTGGTGTTCCCTGGCTGTGACATAAACCCAACACTGCATGGAATCTCTCTGGGCCTGCCTCTGGTGTTGCCCCTTTGATATATGGAGATATTGTGAGTAATAAATTGTCCTTTGTCTCTGACCCAGAAGTCTTGCATCTTTGCCAAAGTCTATAATACAGTAGCAGACAAACTTGTTATTGTGCAAATAGGGTAAAATCATAGATCTTTCATAGGTTTTAACATCCCATTTGGCTTTCATTTGTATTTCCCTGATAAGTAATGACACTGAGCATATTTTCATGTAGTTGTATTCTGTAAGACATCTTTGTAGGGTGTTAAAATTTTTTGCCTACTTTCATTGAATTGTTTGTTTTCTTATTCTTGAGATTTGAAAGTTATGTTGATATTCTGAATATGAGTTACCTTTTAGGTATGTACTTTAAAAATATTTTCTCCTAGTTTGGTGGCTTGAGTTTTTACTCTCTTCACAATATCCCTCAAAGAATAGATTCTGAATTAAATGAAATCCACCTTATCAAGTATTGCTTTTATGAATTGTGCTTTTGGTGTCATATCTAAATCTTTCTACTGTGTTTTATTCTAGAAAATTTAAAGTTATGAATTTTGCTTTCTTGTTGTTGTTCAGTTGCTCAGTCATGTCCGACTCGTGACCTCATAAACTGCAGCACACCAGGCTTCCTTGTCCTTCACTGTCTCCCCGAGTTTGCTCAAACTTTGCATTTAGAGCTATGCCCTATTTTGAGTTAATTTTTTACATGATGTAAGGTATGAATGAAGCCCTCTCCCCATATGGGTATCTGATAATTCCTACACCATTTGTTAAAATGACTATTCTTTCTCCATTGCTTGTTTTGATAACATTGTCAGAAATCTATTATCTATATATGTGTGGGTCTATTTCTGGACACCATTTTCCCTCTTAATCTGTATTTGTATTCTTTCTCTAATAACACACTGTCTTGATTGCTATAGCATTATGGTCTTGAAGTCAGGTGAGTATTTGACTTGCATTTTCAAAAATTGCTTTGACTAATCTGGTTTGTTTCCACATAGTTTTAAATTGGGCTTATTGATTATTACAAAAAACTTTGTTGAGATTTTCATTAGAATTGTGTTGAATCCATAGATCAGTTTGGAGAGAATAATATGTTAATAATACCATATTTTAAAATCTACTAACATGGTATACCACGTCATTTATTTAGTTCTTAATTTTTTCCATCTGTTTTGTAGTTTCCAGAATACAGGTTTTATATATACTTTGTTAGATTTATCCATAAGTATTTCCTTTTTCTTATATATAATTGGAAATAGTATATCTATAACTTTCATTTTCCAATTGCTACATGCTAATATATAAAAATGTCACTGATTTTTGCATATAATCTTGAATTTTGCAACCTCCTTGAACTCAATGATGAATTCTAATAGCTTTTTAAAATAGCTATTTTGGACTTCTCCTTGTAGATAATATCAGAGAAATGACAGTTTCATTTATTCCTTTTCAATATCCATGTCTATTATTTCTTTTTCTTGACTAATTAATGGTGGAAGTGGGTATCTTTGTCTTAATCTTGGGCTTGGTGAATAAGTTTTGTCTTTCACTGTTATTTAGTATTAGTTAGGTGTAACTTTCTGTAGATGCTCTTTATTATGTTGAAGAAATTTGTTTCTATTCCAATTTGTTAAGAATTTTTAATCAAAATGGATATTTAATTCTGTCAAATGCAGTTTTGCATCTATTGAATTGATCATATGAGTGTTTAATTTTTGAATATTGAACCCATCTTGCATACCTGGATAAAATCTTCTCTGTCATGATATATTATTCTTTTCATGTACTGCTGGATTTTATTTGCTAATATTTTGTTGAGGAATTTTTTTTCATCAATTTAGAAAAGGGATATTAATATATAGTTTTCTCACAATATCTTTAGTTTTGGTATCTGGGTAATTCTGGCCTCATAAAATGAGTTGTGAAATGTTTCTCTTTCATAGTCTGGTCAAATTTGTGTTAAATCAGTATTTTTTTCTTAAATGTTTGCTAGAATTTTGACGATTTTGAAATACAAATTCCATTTCTTTAGGGTATATAGAATTATTCAAAATGTCTGTCTTTTCTGGAGTGACTTTTGGCAATTTGGCTTCTCAAGAATTTTTTTTTTCATTTCATTTAGGTTAAATTTATGGGCATAGTTTTTTCTTTTTATCTTTTTAGTGTTTGTAGTATTTATGATAGTTCTCCATTGTTTCCTGATATTGGTAATTTTTATTTTCATTTTTTTTGCAATGGTCTGTCTGAGTAGAGGACTATCTATATGTCTGTATATTTTTCAAAGAGCTAGTTTTGGGTTTCATTAATTTTTCCCTATGTTTTTCTGTTCTTAGTTGTATTGAATTGTTTCTATTATTTATTATTTTCTTCCTTCTGGTTGCTTTGAGTATTATTTGTCTTTTTTTATAATATAATCATTTAATTAATGTATTTTTCTAGGCACTACTTTGTCTACATCTAAAAATATTATATATATTTATTTTCATTGTATTAAAATATTTCTTAATTTACCTTTGATTTCTGTCTTGATGCATTGTTTACTTAAAAGTGTATTGTTTAGTTTACAAATGTTGGGAATATTCTAGATAACTTTCTGTTACCAGTCTCTGGTTTAATTCAGTTGTGGCCTGAGCATTTTTAGTTTTAAAATATTAAAGTTTCTGTTTTGTCATCTTGACCTGTTCTAACTTGTTGAATGTTTCATGTGTACTTGAAAAGACTATGTATTCTGTTGTTGTGGGGTACAGTGTTCTATAAATTACTTCAAATTGTTTGATGTTATTTCAGATTTTCTATATACTTATTTTTATACTGATTTTGTCTACTTATTTTCTTCTGTTGGTTACTGAGACAGTAGTATTAAAGCCTTCAACTCTACTTGTGGAATTGGCTATTTTTCTCTTTTCTGTTCTTCAGTTTTTGCTTCATGTAGTTTGAAGCTCTATTGTTAAATACATACACACTTTAGAAATATATGTCTCCTTGGAGAATTGACCTATTGGTCATTATATAATGCACCTTTTTGTATCCCTGGCGGTATTTCTTGACCTAAAGTCTACTTTGATATTAATGTGGCTACTCCAGCTTTCTTTTGATTAGTGTTGGCATGACATGTTTTTTTTTTTATTCTTTAACTTTAAACCTATCCTTATCTTTATAGTGGGATTCTTGTATGTGGCATATAATTGGGTCCTGCTTTTTTTTATCCAATTTGACAATCTTTTACTTTTATTTGGTGTGTTTAGACTATTTGCATTTATTGTAATTATCGATAATGAACTAAGATCTGTCATTTTGTTAGATTTTTTCCTATTTGTTTCATCTATTCTTTGTTCTTCTATCTTGTTTTCTTCTGCATTCTTTTGGATTTAATATTTTTGTCATTCCATTTTATATCCACTATGGGCTCATTATTTTTATCTCTTAAAAGAAAGTTTAATGATCATCATAAGATTTTACAACATATAGTTTTAGTTAATTGTAGCCTATCTTGAAATAATACTGTACTACTTCAGTTATAGTTAGGTGATATTACAACAGTAAGCTCCAAATTCTTTCTTCTCATCCTTCGCTTTTTGCTACTACATATTTTACTTTTACATATTCAGTAATATTCAATATGCTGATACAGTTTTGTTTTAGATGGCTATCTCCTAGAATAATTAAAATAAGAATTCTATATTTACCTCATTTATGTTGTTTGAAGAACTCTTTAACTTTTCTTGTGCATATATGTAGCTAATAAATTATCTTTGTTGTTGTTTGTCTGAAAATATTTAGTTTTGAAATACGTTTTAGATAGGTAAAGAATTCTGAGTTGACAGTTATTTTTCTTTCAACATTTTAATGTTGCCATTTCACTGTCTTGTAGTTTGCATAGCTTTCATATGAGAAATATGCTATAATTCTTACTTTTGTTTCTCTGCATATAATGTGTCTTCCCACCCACCCCCCCCCCCCAACTGGGTGCCTTAGAGACTTTATCTTTGGTTTTCAGAAGCATATATCTGGGCGTGTGTGTATGCATTTCTATTAATACTGTATATGTGTATGTTTTTCTGGCATTCATTTTTACTGGTGTTCTCTGTCCTTGTGTCTGTGGTTTAGTGAGTTTCATTAGTTTTGGAAAATTCTTGACCATCACCTTCTCAAACATTTTTTCTAATCCATTCTGTCTTGTTCTTCTTGATATTCCAGTTATACAATTATTAGCCTGGTTGATATCATCCCATAGCTTTTGAATGTTCTTTTTCTTTCCTTCATTCTTTTTTTCCTTTGTATTTCAGTGTGGGTAGTAGTATTTAATGACATAATCTTCAATTTGACTACTATTTTCTTTGGCTGTATGAAGTCTGGTGATGAGCCAATCAAAAATATGTTTTAATCTCTGTTGCCTTGTTTTTCATTTCTAACATTTTGATTTGATTAAAAATTATTTCAGTCTCTCTGATGAAATTCCTCAACAATTCATGCATATTTCTCCCTTTTTCAACTATTAATATGTTTTTAGCATGTTAGTCATAGTACTTTTAAATTCTTTGTGATATCTCTAACCCTTGAGTTGTATCTGAGTTTCATTTTCTTGATTGCTTTGTGTCTTGACAGTGTATTTTTCCCTTCTGCTTTATTGCTTGTATTGTATTTTTGACTGAGAATTGAACATCATATGTAGGGGAAGTAAATGGTGTTTCTGCCCAGAAGTAGATTAGCCTTTTCTAATGCTGGACCTTTAGTGTGAAGGTGTTGAGAGAATTTAGTCAGAATTTGAGCTGGGCTTGGATTTTGTTGTTTTTATTGTTAATCTTGTAGTATAGCTTTCAAAATGCAGTGAAAGTGAAAGTCACTCAGTCGTGTCCAACTCTTAGTGACGCCATGGACTATACAGTCCATGGAATTCTCTAGGCCAGAATACTGGAATGGGTAGCCTTTTCCTTCTCCAGGGGATCTTACCAACCCAGGGATCAAACTCAGGTCTTCTGCATTGCAGGCAGATTCTTTACCAGCTGAGCGACAAGGGAAGCATAACTTTCAAAACCCTTTATTATTATAATTGTATTTAGGGCACAGACATGTTTGCTACAGAGTTGGTCATTATCTGCTCCATCTTTAGCCTCCAGTCTCTTCTTATTGCCTGCACCTCAGAGAGGGTTTCTCTTTGCAGGATGTTGGCCCTTTCCCGGAAGGAGCCTGATATTATTCAATACTTGGTGCTTGCTTGTATGGTGTGGTTATGTTGGAAGTTTCTGTTTCCTACTGTTCTGGAGCAGCCTCTGTCTTAGGCAGGTGATATGTTCCTGTGTCTTGGGTTAGGGCCTTCTCAGTTATCCTGCCCCTCCCTCAGAGTTAGGGGATTTTCACATGTCTGACCCCAGGACTTCTTTCTACCTCTTCCCCAGAGGTGGTAGTTTTTATTCTGTTCTGTTCATCACCTTCATGTGTCTCTGCCTATGGTCTGAGGGTGATGGGATTTGCTGCCCTTTCCCAAGTGGCTTGTGGCTTTTATTCTATAGTCAAAAGATGAGAGAGGAAGCCTGGTGAGACTTCTGATTTTTCCTATAGCAGCTGCTCTTCCCCCTCCTCCAGAACCATACCATGAGAGAAGCCTTCTCCACCCCTGCCCAGCCTGCCCGGCTCTGCTCATTCTTGTGAGGACCAGGTGACTTCTGCGGAGCCCAGCCTCTCACTGGGTTTCAATTTCCCTGGGGTTTGTGGCTCCCGTGGGTTCTCTACTCTTGTGCCAGTACACACTTGATCTTTAGAAATTCTTTGAAAATACTATCTTAGTTTTGCTTGCCAGGAAGTATGAATCCAGCATTTACCCCTGGCAAGCAAATGCTTGTGTTCTTTCTCCCATTGAAAGAAATTTTCTTTTTGTAACTTTTGGATTAGTTGGTTACCTTATGACCTCAGCTCTCTAATGAGTTTTAAAATGTGTACTTTTACATATTATGTAGATTTCATTTTTATTTAAAGAATGATAACATTATTTCCAATTGTTTTACATCCTAAGTGGAAGCTAGAACACTTAACATCCTACTCTAAAATTAAGCTGGATATTCTCGTTAATTCGGGTAACATGTTTGGGCTGGGACATACATGTACAAATAAAATATTGGTCTTCCTTTAAGGAGTTTTCAAATGTCTTAAGATATAGTTACATGTAAGAGGTCCCATTTTAAAAAATTGTGGAAAATTAGAACAATTAACAACGTGGTAACTTTTGAGATGGTTTTGCCAGTAGTGATCAGAGGAGGTTCCACAGAGCCGATGATATAGGACTACAAACTCTAGGAATGAGTTATAATTTAACAAATGAGTGGAGAGAGAAAAGCATTCTATTTGAAGGAATGACATAAACACAGATGTGTGGACAAGCGTGACATTTTCAGGGATGGATCATAAGACTAGAAGCATAGGCTGCAATTGGGAAAACCTTTTTTTTTGTGTGTTAAGGATTTAACTTTTATCTTGTAAGTAGCTGGGACTCTCAAAGAGCTCTTAATTAAGTGTGATAACAACAGAACTCCATTTTAGAAGGATAACTGTGGCATCATTTGCAGACCACGTTGGAGGAAAGGATATATGTTAGAGAGCTATCATGTTGTTGTTCAGTCGTTCAGTCATGTCCAACTCTTTGTGACCCCATGGACTGTAGTATGCCAGGGTTCGCTGCCCTTCACCATCTCCCAGAGCTTGCTCAAACTCATGTCCATTGAGTCAGTGATGCCATTCAACCATCTTGTCCTCTGTTGTCCCCTTAACCTCCTGCCTTCAATCTTTCTCAGCATCAGGGTCTTTTCTAATGAGTCAGCTCTTCACATCAGGTGGCCAAAATATTGAAGTTTCAGCTTCAGCATCAGTCCCTCCAATCAGGACTGATTTCCTTTAGGATGGACTGGTTTGATCTCTTTGCATTCCAAGGGATTCTCAAGAGTCTTCTCCAACACCACAGTTCAAAGCATCAGTTGTTTGGCGATCAGCCTTCTCTATGGTCCAACTCTCACATCCATACATGACTACTGGAAAAACCATAGCTTTGATTAGACAGACTTTTGTTGGCAAAGTAATGTCTCTGCTTTTTAATACGCTGTCTAGGTTTATCATAGCTTTTCTTCCAAGGGGCAAATAATTTTAATTTAATGGCTATAATCACTATCTGCAGTGATTTTGGAGACCAAGAAAAAAAGCCTGTCCTTGTTTCCATTGTTTCCCCATCTATTTGCCATGAAGTGATGGGACCAGATACCATGATCTTAGTTAGTTGAATGTTGAATTTTAAGCCAGCTCTTTCACTCTCCTGTTTCACCTTCATCAAGAGGCTCTTTAGTCCCTCTTAGGTTTCTGCTATAAGGATGGTGTCATCTGCATATCTGCGATTATTGATATTTCTCCTGGAATCTTGATTTCAGCTTGTGCTTCATCCAGCCTGACATTTTGCATGATGTACTCTGCATTTAAGTTAAATAAGCAAAGTGACAATATAGAGTCTTGATGTACTCCTTTTCCACTTTTGAACCAGTCTGTTGTTCCATGTATGGTTCTAACTGTTGCTTCTTGACCTGCATACAGGTTTTGCAGGAGACAGGTAACGTGGTCTGGTATTCCCATCTCTTTAAAAATTTTTACAGTTTGTTGTGATCCACGCAGTCAAAGGCTTTAAGTAGTCAATGAAGCAGAAGTAGATGTTTTTATGGAATTCTTTTGTTTTTCTATGATCCAACAAATGTTGGCAATTTGATCTCTGGTTCCTCTGTCATTTCTAAATCCAGCTTGAACATCTGGAAGTTCTCGGTTCATGTACTATTGAAGTCTCACTTGGAAAATTTTGAGCATTACTTTGCTAGCATGTGAAATGAGTGCAATTGTGCAGTAGTTTGAACATTCTTTGGCATTGCCTTTCTTTGGGATTGAAATGATAACAGACCTTTTTCAGTCCTGTGGCTACTGCTGAGTTTTCCAAATTTGCTGGCATGTTGCATGCAGCACTTCAACAGCACCATCTTTTAGGATTTGAAATAGCTCAACTGGAATTCCATCACCTCTACTAGCTTTGTTCCTAGTGATGTTTCCTAAGGCCCATTTGACTTTGCACTTCAGGATATCTGGCTCTAGGTGAGTGATCACACCATCGTGGTTATTTGGGTCATTAAGATCTTTTTTGTATGGCTCTTCTGTGTATTCTTGCCACCTCTTCTTAATATCTTCTGCTTCTGTTAGGTCCATACTGTTTCCGTCTTTATTGTGTCCATCTTTGCATGAAATGTTCCCTTAGTATCTCTAATTTTCTTGAAGAGATCTCTAGTCTTTTCAGTTCTATTGTTTTCCTCAATTTCTTTGCATTATTCAGTTAGAAAGTCTTTCTTATCTCTCCTTGCTATTCTTTGGAATTCCACTTTCAGATGAGTATATCTTTCCTTTTCTCCTTTGCCTTTTGCTTCTGTTCTTTTCTCAGCTATTTGTAAGGACTCCTCAGACAACCATTTTGCCTTTTTTCATTTCTTTTTATTGTGGGTGGTTTTGATCACCACCTCCTGTACAATATGAGGTGGTGAGAACCACAATATGAGGTTATGAGAAACTCCATCCATAGTTTTTCAGGCACTCTATCAGATCTAATCCCTTGAATCTATTTATCATTTCCACTGTATAATCATAAAAGATTTGATTTAGGTCATATCTGAATGGCCTAGTGGTTTTCTCTACTTTCTTCAATTTAAGTCTGAATTTGGCAATTAAGGAGTTTATGATCTGAGCCACAGTCAGCTCCCAGTATTGTTTTTGCTGACTGTTAGAGTTTCTCCATCTTCAGCTTCAAATAATATAATCAATCTGATTTTGGTATTGACCATCTGGTGATGTCCCTGTGTAGAGTGATCTCTTGTGTTGTTGGAAGAGGGTATTTGCTATGACCAATATGTTCTCTTAGCAAAACTCTGTTAGCCTTTGCCCTGCTTCATTTTGTACTCCAAGGTCAAACTTGCCTGTTACTCCAGGAATCTCATGATTTCCTACTTTTGCATTCCAGCCTGCTATATTGAAAAAGACATCTTTTATGGTGTTATATCTAGAAGGTCTTGAAGATCTTCATAGTACCGGTCAACTTCAGCTACTTCAGCATTAGTGGTTGGGGTATAGACTTGGATTACTGTGATACTGAATGGTTTGCCTTGGAAACAAACAGAGATCATTCTGTCATTTTTGAGATTGCACCCAAGTACTGCATTTTGGACTCTTTGTTGATTATGAGGTCTAATCCGTTTCTTCTAAGGGATTCTTTCCCACAATAGTAGATATAATGGTCATCTGAATTAAATCCAGTTTTAATAGTAGCTGGTAAGAAGAAACAATGTGTAAGCCAATGTGAATGTATAAAAAGAAATGATTGTCCTTATTTTGACATTACTCCCCCTGAAAGGCCTCTCAACTAAAGAGAGTCATTGCCAAGCTTGTAGCAGGGTATTGGGGTACCACCTTGTTACTTCTAGGCAGAGGCAGATGTCCAGTTTTCCCTCTTGGCCTTCTTAACCCTTGAAGGGGTGCTCCACACTAATGCTGGGTTAGATGAGAGATTCATCTCTCCATGTGGTCTCTGCTGACATGGAGTTGAAGGTAGCCTTGATGGTGAGAATCCTGTCTCCACTAGACTTCCTCTGATACCACCCAAATGGAGAGGCGCAGGGGGCCTCATTACTCCAGGTAGGGTACAGGCTCCCCATGAGCCCCCCACTGATACTGCGGGGGCACCCAATGCTTATTAATGACCATCAAGGATGAAAGTTCCGGATTCCTCCTCAGCCTTCTCTGGCACCCCCTAGTGGGGATATTGGTGTGCGTGCGTGCTTAGTCGCTTCAGTCATGTCGGACTCTCCGAGACCTCGTGGACCGTGGCCTGCCAGGCTCCCCTGTGCATGGGATTCTCCCAGCAAGAATACAGGAGCGGGTTGCCATTTCCTTCTCCAAATATGACCTGAGACAAGCCAAAACGACCCTCATTAAAGCTTAGGGAGGATGGAAGTCTAGGCTCCTATTTGGCCTTTGCTGGCATGATTGAGCGTAGGGGACACAGTTTTCCTGTGCTATTTGACTGGAGTATAATATTTAATGTCTGAAACTTTTCTGTTTTGGTATTCTGTCCCTTTCCTGGCCCTTTGCACAGAGAGAGTAGGCGTCTCTTGAGTTTTGTGTCTTTGCTTATTGGTGTTTCTGGGTTGCCAGCGTCTTCAGCTTCAAGTCTGCGACATGTGAGGCAGAAGAACCCAGGAAACTCACCACCATGTTGTTCCTTGAGTCTCATGGTCCTTAGCTGGTTTGCCTTCTTCTTGGGACCTTTCAATCTTCTCATCTTTGTTTTATATACAATGCCCAGAGTTTTGAGTTGTACTTGGAGGGAAGAATAGGGAAAAGTATATCTATTCTATCTTCTTGGAAGTGAAAATCTTCAAATTAGCCCTTTATAACATTGTGACTTTAATTTCCACCCAAGTCTCTCCATTTCACAGTGAAAATAAGAGGAATAGAAAAAATGATAAAGGGGAAAATGTTTGTGTAGATAGTATAGGGAGAAATATCCCTCTATAGACATCTTATATGATGGCCTTCCTCAGTAAACCACATATTTATTGAATGCCTACCATGTACAAAGCACTGGGGGAATGGACCCACCTACACAAGCATAAGCTGTGGACCTCTCCTTCAGGTTATTGAAATGTTTATACCATTTGTTTAATATGTTACAGAAGATTCAAAAATGTTTTCAATGCCCTGACTCTTTGGTGGCAGTGGGAGTTGAGAATGCAGCAGAAAACTAGAGTGAGATAGTTCTGTTATCCCAAATCACTCATTACTTTATAGATGGAGGAGCATTACTGAGTTATCTCTAGAGAACTTCCATCTTTCTCCCTTTCTCTGAGATGGAGTCCACTAATTTACTTCAGATGCCTTATAGCCAATGAACAAAAGCTCTTATTCCTGTCTTTCATCAAATTATTTAAATGCCCTCAGGACTGTCTTAAACTGGGATAAGGGTCTGGACTCTCAGCTTCATGAATGTTAAAAGCCTATTTTGGGGAGGGATTTTACCTGCCAGTTAATAGCCTTAAATTATTGTCATGTGCTCAATTTTTCCTTTATACCAGAGAATCACATCAGCTTCAGCATATGGGCTTCTTTGCAGTCTACTAGAGAGATGTATTTGGAGATACTGTAGGAGAAGGCAGCATTTTAATCAGTGATTTTTATGCACTTTTAAAAAAGCCTTGTCAAGCCTGCTTTTCCCATTTAACCTTGAATTCTTTTCATAACGTTGTATCTTGATTTCATGCTTTTTAATGTGCCATATTTTTCTCCACAATAGATTTTAAGCTAAATTGGCCCAAAACAAGAGGGATGCTGAATGCTTTTTGTAACCATGGAAACATTTCTGGGCACTTACTGAGGACCTGGTTGCCAATAGTAATGCAACAGAGAAAATAGATACACTTCATTTAGCAGTTGCCTATGATTAAGAGACAGATAGAGTCCTTATAGTGCCATCTCAAGATAGGCTTTTTGGTTAAAAGACCCAAATCCCAAACAGCAACTTCTCAGTCTAGAAGCAGTTATGACACCTTTGATATGTGATGGGAAGGAGTTTTAATTGCATTTAAAAATCATCTTTGTTTACAGTTTTTCACCTCGTACTTTTTTTTGAGACTGTTTTTTAACCACATGTATTTGTTTCCAAGAAATATGCTCACTGTTTCCTGAAATAGCTCGCTAATGGAATTAATGTGTTCCAAGTACATTGGCATATAGAACTTTAGAAATACTCTTTGGCTAGATGGAATGTATTTAAAAAATAGAACAGCAGGCTTTGAAATCATGGTGATATAATTTGACTTTTCAATCAGATTATTCTACAAGGCTAATGTAACATGGA
Source organism: Cervus elaphus (assembly GCF_910594005.1). Taxonomy (NCBI): domain Eukaryota; kingdom Metazoa; phylum Chordata; class Mammalia; order Artiodactyla; family Cervidae; genus Cervus; species Cervus elaphus. Next base: position 28,069,467 of record NC_057826.1, on the reverse strand, counting down.
AGGGAAAACCCTACTGTGTTCTTAGTTATTCGTTGATCTCAAGTTTTTATGGATTGAAGGTATTTTGTTCTGTTGATGTTCTGAGGATTACTTGTGGCAATTGAGACTAAATGGTTTCAGGCAGGAGAATGCAGTTGATTTGTAAATTATACAGCCTTCATTTCTTTCCTAGAGGATGCCTTTCTGAACACAGAATGCTACTTCCTGCTTTCCTTTAATTGCAGTATTGGAACTTTGCTTTTTTATTGCCCAAGTGATTTCTTGAAAGCAAACCCATCCCTAGTTAAATTTATCTTCATTTGTTAGTACAACATTATACTTCGTTTGATTGCATTTGCCACCATGTCACTGGTTATCCAGAACTGTCCATGAAAAAATTTGAGTATTCTGCAAAAGCTTCAGAATTTGTTTTCTAAAAGCTTTATGAAGTTAATTTTCGTGCTGTGTTGACTCCATGTTTTAGAAAAGCCGGGTATTAATGAACATGCCAGTACCTGACCTCTAGAACTTTGACATTTCAGAACCTCTAGTTTTCAGAACCTTGACAAAACCTCTAGTTTTCAGAGGTTGTTATTGTCAATATTACTTGTTTTTCAACTTTGTGTCATTTTAAAAGGAAATTTCAGATGTATAACATAATTTTATATGGACAGAAGTTAGAACATATGAATGGTCAAATAGAGATTCAATTTTTGCCTTAATTTCTGAATATTATAATAGGCAGTAGGACACTTTTAAGGACAAGTTTAAAGTAAGAGAGCCCATTTTCTATTTTCCTCTTCTTACTACCATTAGGAACGGATTAGAGGAATTAAAGGTAAATTATGCTACAAATAAGCTTTAATTCCATTTTCACAATTCCCGGGGAACCAGAAAATTTTCCTTAATAATGAAATTACCTGATAATTAAAAGCTCAGGAGGCTTCCTTGCCCTGAGACACACACTATAATTGATGCAGGTGTATCTTTTTTGCAATTATCTAGCCCAACAGGGAAGAAGCTGGAGTCAAATTGTAACCACAGTTTAATAAGAACGTTTTTCATTTATGTACCTTGATTCTTCTTGCTGAGGAAGATTCTTACCTGTGTTGTTCTCTGTGTTGTGTATCTATCTTTTAAAATACCATGGAGAGTTTATCCTCTTCTCTTCTTCCCCTCTTATCTTTTCCTTTGTTTGGTAAGTCCTCTTTCTCCCTCCCTGGTACTCTTTTCCAGCATCCACTTTTGTGGAGAGTTTCTGAAAAGGAACCTTGCAATGGAGTTGCTGAAATGTGGTTATAAGTTCCTCTTTTCTTCGAGCTCTTGTTAATTATGCTAAGGGGTGGTCTAGGCCATTGTTAATGGAGCTTTTAGTGCCCTTCACATTTCCTAGTTTTTAAATTTATGAAACACTTCAAAAACATAGAAAAATATAGCATCATACAGCAAACACCCACCATGTAACTTTGCCAAGTCTTAACATTTTGCTATATTTAATTCAGATTTACTTTAAAGAAGTCATCCAGGTTGGAGATCATTGGAGTCCTCTGAGGATGACTCTATGTTTCTCTTCTCTCCCTAGTAGGAGTAAGACAAATCTAAATTTGGGCATTATGATTCCCTTTGTGACTTTATTCTTTTGCTGCAAGTATCTGTAAATTACACACAACATAATTTGGCATATTTTAAAGTTTTATACAAATGATATAATATTGAACATATTTTATTCTGCAACTTGTCTTTGCTTCCACTCAATGTTACACTTCTAAATTGAATTGTTCAGATACATGTTTATATGGTTTATATTAACAGCTATATAGGAATCTACTGTATTAATTAACATTCCATTGATCTGTTCTTCTATTGATCTAATTTATCCATTCATGTGAATATCTAACTTATTTCCAAATTTTCACTACCATAACAGATAATTCTGCAATGTAAGTATATCTCTGAGCACATATACTAAAGCTTATTTATATGGAATATATGAAAGAGACAGTCCTATTTTGAGCCCCCTTTTTAAACATGGTAATTTCTTCTTTGATTGAGGTCCCTTGAATAGACCCCCTTATTCTAGCCCCACTATTGATGGGGTCCTGAATAGGAACACAATTCATGTGTTTCTGCACCACCCGGAGTTCATCTCTGGTACTCTGGATAGCATCACTGACTCAATGGACATGAATTTGAGCAAACTCCAGGGGATAGTGGAGGACAGGGGAGCAAATTCCAGCAGAAGTGGTGTGCTGTAGTTCATGGGGTTCCAAAGAGTTGGACATGACTTATGAATTGAACAACAACAACTCTAGATTAAAATCAGCACAGTTGATAAGAAAGAACTAGTGACAATACAGTCAGGAAAAAACCACTGTACCATTTCATTTGAAGTTTGGCTTTTCTTTTATGAAAAGTAAATTGGAGATATGCATTAGGATCTATGCTGGTTTTTAAACTATTTTCTCTCAGTTCAAATCCATTCTTTCATATCCTGCTTTGAATGTTAAGGCTGGAATTCTGCAAACTACAGTTTGCCTTTGCTTGGGGGTATTCTCTGATCTTGTGACAAAAGGACTATTGGGAGATGGGAGTAGGGAGAAAGGGCTTACTTTTTCCAGTTTCTGGCTCACTGTTTCTGTTGGCATCTTAGCACTGCCCTTTATAGTGCTGTCAGCAGCATGGGTTCTGGTCTCCAGCTTGTACTTACCAGGTCATTTTCCCTCCACAGATGTCTTAGCCACATATCCATGGGGCCTCACCTCTGAGCTTCTAGTTTATAATAACCTTGACCTCTTCCCTTTGCTTCCCCAGCCAGAGGGTGGTAGCTGCCTCCTGCAGTTCCAGTCTCTGGCTATTTCTCTGTTCCTCCTTCTATTCATCCAATACCACTACCCGTGGAACCAATTCTCTAAACTAAATTCCCTCTGTTGAAATACCTATTGTGGGTTTTGTTTCCTGACTGGACCTTGATCAGTGTAGTAATTAAAGTCTTGTCCAAGCAGCTGTGTAGGTTTTGAAGTAGTCTATGTGCAAGAGCTACAATCTGCAGGTGAACTAGGACTTTCTAGAGATGATAGGTAACTGACATAATGGACATCTAAGTCTTACCCATTCTGATATTCACCAGGTGAACAAATAAATGTAATATGTCAGGTGAGAGATGCCATGTAGAAAAATAAAACAAGATAAGGGGTTAAAAATTAATTGAGTGAGTGCTATTTTATATAGGGTGGTCTTTTCTGAATTTTATGCACAATGAACTGTCTGGGAAGACAGTGGTTACACTGAGGTCTGAAGGAAAGAGTGATCCTCCTAGAGGGAACAGTGAAAGGACAAGCCATGGGGTAGGATGAGAATTGTGTTTGGTGGATTGATTATAAAATGTGGCTTTGCCAGAGCTTTTCAGGAGCTGGTCATCAGTAATACTGTCTAGTTATTACTCCAGAGTTTTTGTTGTTCTTGAGATTTCCTGATGTTTCATGAATCTTTTTCTAAAAGATGTCTGGTACAGGATTATCACAGGAGACATTCTTGTTCATGACATGGAAAGACTTTCATATTATTTCAAAAATCAGCTCCTTTGGGGAAAAAGAAACCATTATGAAGTTGAAACTTAAAGCATTACCTTCTTAAGCTATGATATCAAAGTTTATTTCAAAATAAAAATAAGAACTTCAAGTTTTTCTGAGACTGTCTAGATTTTATTCTGTTTTGATCCTGCAAAAAGCAGCCATTGCTTATGTGGAACGTTTGAAAATTGCTCTCCTGCATTTAGACCCATAATGACAAGCAGTTACCTTCATTTGAGTCTGTGATAGATGAGCTTTACTGTTGCTACTTTGCTTTGCAAGGTTGGACTTCTTAGCCATAAAGATGGCATTGAGCAAATAGTTTATGTACTGGAAGAGATGCTATTTACAAAACTGAACTAAACTCAAACTATATGGAGGATTTCTCAATTTCTTATAAGCAAAGAAGAGTGGTTGAGCTCAAGTGACTGATAAGTGTGGGGATATATCTGGTTGCATGAAAAGCTATATCCAGGAGTTCAGATGTTGTCTTTGGAACTTGGTCTCTCTCCCTCCCTATGTCTCTTCTTTCTGCATCCATCTGGGCTGGTTCCCTTCTGTGGCTCCATGTGTAGTGAGATGGTTGCCAAAGCTCCAGATTTATATCTTCTTAGGTTATAATCCAGTGCAGAAAGAAATGCCACTTTCTGGCAACTGAAAAAAATCCTGAGGTTAGCACTCATTGGCTTGATTCTCCCCACTCGGCTTGAATTATGTGGCAAACCTTAGTAATCTTTGAAATCAGGGAAATATGGAACTCTGATTGGCCAGGCCTAAGTCATTTGTCATTTCTATAGCTGGTGTAGAGAGAGCTTTATCAGAAGCAAGGTCTAAGCATAGAGAAAAGGTGGTCTACCTAGAAGAAAATCAGGGTTCCAAAAGTTGAAAGAGTAGATATCGAGTGGCAAAGAAAACAAAGCTCTATTGGAGGAGTCAGTGCCTCTCATGGGTGTCTCCATTACCCGTACACTGTACACTGATCAGAAGCCTGTTTCAGGGTTGAATCTGGACTCCTTGTATCATTGCATATGACTTATTGTCATCAGAGGTGCCATGAACACCTGTTTCTCAGTGTTTAGGAATGCACATCTCTTATGAGTTGGGAAAAGCAATTTTTTATTTGATAATTTGGATTTTGATCATGGCTTAGTTAGTGTTAGTCACTCAGTCGTGTCTGACTCTGTGGTGGACTATGGCCTACCAGGCTCCTCTGTCCATGGAATTCTCTAGGCAACAATACTAGAGTGGGTTATCATTCTCTTCTCCAGGGGATCTTCCTGACCTAGGGATCAAACCTGGGCTGTAGGCAGATTCTTTACCATATGAGTCATCAGGGAAGCCCTCCCTTGAATATTAGAAAATCTCGCTAACTCCTCTTTTTAGATTGGTTTAACTGCACACTTAACTTCATGTTAAATCACCACAAACTTAGTAGCTTACATGATATGTATTTATTTCAGTGTCTGTGGGTTAGAAAGCCAGAAATGAGTTAGCTGGGTCCTCTGAGCAGGGTCTCACAAAGGATCAACTGGGTTGTGTTCTCATCTGGACACTGGACTGGGAAAAATTCCATTTCCAAACTCTCTCAGGTCATGGGCACAATTGATTTCCTTGTAGAAGTAGGATTAAGGGTGCCAGCTTCATGCTGGCTGTTGATTGCAGGCTGTCCTTCACTCCTGGAGGCTACCTGTAGTTCTTAGAGGATGCCCACAGTCTTGCCACATGGGCAACATGGTTGCTTACTACATGAAGCGAGCAAGGAGGGGCCGCTGGCAAAAGGCATCTTATATTATGTAATGAAATCATGGCTGTGACATTCTGTTGGTTACAAGCACATCACAAGTCCTGCCCACACTGAAGGGGAGGAGATCATACAAAGTTTTGGATCCTAGGAGGCAGGGGTGGGGGGTAAGAATCCTAGATTTGCTATATAAGCAGAGAAACTGCATGATAGAAGCTACTTAAATGACTTCATGTGAGTTGTTTACTTTTACAGATTTTTTTTTTTTTTTTTAGTGAGAAAATTGTATTTCTGTTCTGAAAATAAACTGTTTCTTTCTCTTGGCTGCTCTACAAATGATTCATCCAGGAATTGTTTGTAAAATGATTTTGGTTAGAACCTAGATCTATGGACCTGAATCGATTTTCAGATGGTAGAGTGTAAAGGAAATGCAGACTTCACAGGAAAACTCACTACTGGCATGTGCTGTCTCATTGCAAACGCCCAGGAGACCTTGCCAAGAGTCCTTATTGATTTTGTAGATCATTCCAAGTGAAGAACTTCTTGATTGTTAATATTAGAAATAATAAATATAACAGCAATAGGTATTCAACAAAGGGAGACCTTGCCTTTGTGCTAAATATCCTAATTGTATTATTTTATTTAATCATCATAATTTTGTGAGGTGTGTCCACGAGTAAGTGGGTGGATTATTATTTTTGTTTTTAAAGAAAAGACAAGAGTTCCAGGGAGGTTCGGTAACTCTTTGCATGCCTCTAGCTGGTTAAGTAGCTGAGATTCCAAACCACATGTGCCTGACTCAAAAACTCAAGGTGGCTTCCCCATGTAGCCAGCATCCCAAAGCAGATTGAAGCGCTCCCATGTCGTCCTGCACCTCTGTCCTCTGTTACAAGAAGTCTGGCTCAACAGCAGTTACTAGCAACGAATTACTGGGCATTACAGCTTCTGACAGTGGACTTAAACCCTCCTAAGTCTGGTTTAAGGGATTAATGGAGAAATAGGCTGCATTTGCTGTCTCCATTTCCCTGGTCCCTGCTTGCTTCTTTCTTCACTACTGTTTGGCCTCTAGTCTTCAACTCTAATGACCATGCACTGAATTATTTGATTATTTCCCCACCTTCATTTTACTTGACTTATTTGGGAATGACAGTGTTGAATATTCCTCCTTTGAAACTCATTCCTCACCTGGGTTCTGGATACCACTTATTCCTGGATTTCCCCTTGTCACGTCTTTTTCGTTCACCTTTCTCTGCCCATCCCTTAAACACTGGTTTCCTTCTTACACACTCAGTTTCTTATCCCTTGTGGCTCTCCTAACCTTCCCCTACATTTAGTATGTACCAAATTTTGTTGATTCTGTCTCTACAATTTCTCTTGGATCAGTCCAGCTTCTCTTTGTCCCCTCTGCCTTAACTTATCTATATCTATATCTGTATCTATCTACTTAATTTATCTATCTATATCCTCTTCTGCCAGTCTATCTACTTCAGTAATGTCCTAACTGGTTTCTCTATGTTCTTTCACCTCTTATTCATTTTCTAAGTTCTCCTCAGAATGTTCATTCCAAACTCTGCACCAGATTTCATACTTTCTCATCCAAAAAGCTTTCCAGGATGACTTCTTTCCTTTGAAAGATGCATAGCCTTCAAGGATTTGGGCCATTGTCTTCCAGCTTCCAGAAATACCAAGATAATTCACATCTAAATATTCAGTTTCCTTTCCCAGCTCCTGCCTAGTGAAAACTGCTCATTTTTCAAGAGTCCTCTCAAGTACCATTGTCTCTAGCAAACTTTCTTGGTTCATTCAGGTGGCTATACAAAAATAGTGTAGACTGAGTGACTTAACACTTCTCACAGCTCTAGATACTCAAGTTTTCCTGCACCAGCAGATTCTCCGTCTCTGTGAGCTCACTTTATGGTTCATAGACAGTGGTCTTCTGGCTCTGTCCTCACATAGTGGAAAAGGGTAAGAGAGCTCTCCGGGGTCTTTTTCATAAGGGCAAGAATCCCATTCTGACTACTCTACCCCCATGAGCCAATCACCTCCCCCAAACCCTGCCTCCTAATACCATCACATTGAAGAAGTAGGATTTCACCATAGGAATTCTGGGAGGATACAAGGATTCAGTTCATAACAGTTCTTAATATTTTGGCATATTCCCCACACTGCCCCTCCCCGCCCCCACCCCCATGCCCCTGGTCTTTTTCTGGCAGTTAGCTGCTTCCTTATCTGTTCCAATAGCATGTTACATTTCTCATTTCTCAGTAATATAGGTTTCGTGTTGTATATAACTTAAAAAAAATAATTGCACCCACTCAAGTCTGTAGGTTTCTTGATGGCAGGGGTTTGTGCTTTCATTACCTTTAGAGTATGAGAATTTAGCACAGCATCAGTTTCATGAATGGGAAAAAAAAAGACTTAATGAATGAACATACACCTTATCTTAGTTGGCCCCATCATATCTCATTACCTTCAAGAAAATGAGTAGCCTGTAAATATGCTACAAGTAACTGTAAATTTCAGACTGTTGGAAGAATCTAGTCAATGCCACTCTCCAGGTTTCCTAAGACATTTTACACTGTGTTGGAAGACACAGGCAAAAGTACCTTAAGGCTTGCTTTGACCTTCTCCATCCGGCATTACTGAGGACTTAAAAGACAAGTGAAAATGAGCTGTGAATGTTAGTGTGTCGGCCTTTACTTGTAGTTGTTCATTCTTTCTCTGAGATATACAGCAAGACACAGGGGTTCTGCTTCTGTGATTGAAGTGGGAGGCTCCAGTGCACAGGAGAAGTGGCTGTGACATTACCACGTGGAGCCCCTGTGAATGGGACAATCCCAGACAACTTGGCAGGGGTAAAACCATTAAAGCGTAGATCCAACTGATATGTTCTGGCAACAGCTCCTGAGCATGCACCAGAGACAAAAGATCAAGGGAGCAATAACTCTTCTTTGGCACTCCAGCTATAGCAGTGAAGTCATGATATCTCAGTTCCCAGCAGCACAGCCCCAAGTCATTTTCCTAAGAGGTGTCTCCTTATCAGAATATGTTTAGCTAAGATGGGAAAGATGTTCTATGTACCAGAGTGGTACTAACATTCAGTGTTACTGCAGAAGAATATTTATTTTGCTGATGATCAGTGGAGTCTTTGAAATATTTCGATTGCATTTTTCGTTTGGAGATATGGCCTTGATTATAATGGCACGTCTTCATGCTCTGTTGTGTCTGACTCTTTGCAGCTCCATGGAATGTAGCCTGCCAAGCTCCTCTGTCCTTGGAATTCTTCAGGCAAGAATACTGGAGTGGGTTGTCATTTCCTCCTCCAGGGGATCTTCCTGACCTCAGGATCAGACCCACATCTCCTGTGTCTCCTGCACTGACAAGTGGATTCTTTACCACTGAGCCACCTGGGAAGCCCTGATTATAATGGAATCCTTGTTAAACTCTAAGAATTTGGCCCCCAAATATGTTTCTGAAACCATTATAATTTTATCTATGTTAACTTTGTATCATTACTTCTGATGTACGTGTTTTATCTTTCCTGCTAGACAGTCAACTCTTTAGAACAAGGATCACATATTAATCACCCCTGTCTCCTGTCACCATTATCTATAGCACTGTGACTTGCATATGCTAGATTCATAATAAATATTTTGTCAATTAAATTAGTGGGAATGTTAAACTTTGCTCAGGTTCTGGCATAGTTCAGGTTTAGGCAAAATCAGAGACCCTGGGGGACAAGTCAAAAAATTCATGGTGTTTTACTCTTTCAGTCTGCCTTGTTATTCAGGAATTTTTGAAACATGGGGAATTTAAGAAGAAAATTTGTGGAAAACTGATATTCATCAAATGCCTGTTTTATCAATAATTTTTAAAATATCCAACTATTGGCATGGGAATATAAATGCTTCTTTCTACTTGATTGATGATTGACCAGTTCCTCTAGATTTCCTTTGTTGATCTTCACATCTCCTTGACCTCCAAATGTCAGGATGCAGGGTTTAGCTTTTGGACTTGCCTCTCTTTCTAATCTCATCACAGCTCAAGGTTTTAGATAATATTCATATGTTAATGGGGGCTTCCCTGGGGGCTCAGATGGTAAAGAATCTGCCTGCAATGCAGGAGACCTGGGTTCAATCCCTGGGTTGGGAAGGTCCCTTGGAGAAGGCAGTGGCAATCCACTCCAGTAGTCTTGCTTGGAGAATTCCATGGACAGAGGAATAGGCAAACCAACAGGGTGACAGTAGACAGCCCTGTCATACTCCTTTCTCAATCTTGAACCAATCAGTTTTTCCATATTAACTGTTGCTTCTTGACCTGCATACAGGTTTCTCAGGAGACAGGTAAGATGGTCTGGTATTCCCAAATCTCTAAAAGCTTCCACAGCTTGTTATGATCCATATATTTAAAGGCTTTGGTGTAGTCAATGAAACAGAGGTAGATGTTTTTCTGGAATTTCCTAGCTTTCTCTATGATCCAGTGAATGCTGGCAATTGGATTCATTAACGTGTGAGTAAGGGAATGGAAGTCGCTCAGTCATGTCCAACTCTTTGTGACCCCATGGTCTGTCCATAATGCACATTATGAGAAATGACGGGCTGGATGAGTTACAAGCTGGAATCAAGATAGGTGGGAGAAACATCAACAACCTCAGATATGTGGATGATGCCACTCTAATGACAGAAAGTGAAGAGGAACTAAAAAGCCTCTTGATGAGGGCAAAGGAGGAGAGTGAAAGAGCCAGCCTAAACTAAATATTAAAAAACTAAGGTCATGGCATCTGACCCCATTACTTCATGACAAATAGAGGGGGAAAAGGTGGAAGTGGTGACAGATTTCCTCTTCCAGGGCTCTAAAAATCACTGTGGATGGTGACTGCAGCCATGAAATCAGAAGATGTATGCTTCTTGGCAGAAAAGCTATGACAAACCTAGACTGTGTGTTGAAAGGCAGAGACATCACTCTGCTGACAAAGGTCCATATAGTCAAGGCTATGGTCTTCCCAGTGGTCATGCATGGTTTTGAGAGCTGGACTGTAAAGAAGGCAGAGCACCGAAGAATTGATGCTCTCAAAGTGTGGAGCTGGAGAAGACTCTTGAGAGTCCCTTTGACAGCAAGGAGATCAAACCAATCAATCTTAAGGGAAATCAACTCTGAATACTGGTTGGAAATGCTGATGTTGAAGCTGAAACTCCAGTCCTTTGGTCATCTGATGTGAACAGCTGACTCACTGGAAAAGTCCCTGATCTGGAAAAGATTGAGGGCAGAAGAAGAGAGTGTCAGAGGATGAGATGGCTGGATGGCATCACTGATAAAATGGATATGAACTTGGGAAAACTTCAGGAGATGGTGAGGAACAGGGAGGCCTGGCATGCTGCAGTCCATGACACGATTGAGCAACTGAACAACAACATGTGTTAATGAGTCTACGGTCTACTCTGGTGTCTAAGTGCTTGCTTGCTACTCTACTTGGATGTCTACTGGGTAGTGGTGGCTTATTCGCTAAAGTCAGGTCTGACTCTTAAGACCCAATGGGCTGTAGCCCACCAGGATCCTCTGTCCACGGGATTTCCCAGGCAAGAATACTGGAGTGGGTTGCCATTTCCTTCTCCAAGGGATCTTGCCCATCCAAGGATTGAACTCGCATCACTTGCGTCTCTTGCCTTGCAGGTGGATTCTTTACTGCTGAGCCACTAGAGAAGCCCAGTCTACTGGGTACCTCACATCCAATCTGTCCAAATCTGAATTTCTGATCTCCACTCAAAATCTTACACTTCCCACAGTCTTGCCTATCTCTAAATAGCAGCTTCATCTTTCCAGTTTCTCAGCCAAAATTCTTGGAGTCATCATTCACACCTCTCCCCTTTTTTCTCTGCATATAACCCATCAGCAAACCCTGCTGGCTCTGCCATAAAAATGTATCTAGAATCAGGCTCTTTCTTCCTACCATCACTGCTACCATGGTGCGTTAAACACCCATCATCTTGCCCCTGTGTAGTTGAAATTACTTCCTGATTTCTATGAATCCACCTTTCCTCTCATGTAATCTGTTTTCAGCGCAGTACTCAGTGTTCCTTTAAAACTCAAGGTAGTGTGCTATCATTTCTTTGCAGTCAGTAACTTCCATCACATTTAGAGTAAAAGCCACAGTCCTTTCAGTGGCTATAAGGTCTTTAATAATCTAGCTCCATACGGTTGCTCTGACCTCATTACACTTTTTTCCCTCTGTTTGCTCTGCTTCAGCAACTCTGGCCCCCTTACCTCTTCTCCTAAAACACCAGCGGTATTACTGCCTCAGGGATTTTTTTTTTAATTTATTTGATTGCATCGGGTCTTTGTTGTAGGCATGTGAGCTTCTCTCTAGTTGTGTCATGCAAGCTCTAGAGCACAAGGGCCCCGCACTTGCAGTGTGTGGCTCTCCAGTTCTGCCATCATCTGTTTCCTCTGCCTGGAATGCCCAATCTCCAGATAGCTGCAGGGTTGCACCCTCACATCTTTAAGGTTGTTCTCTGTACTCAAATGGCCCTTATCAGAGTCCTCCCTGATCACACAAGTTTAAACTGTATCCATCCACTTCTATATAATTTTTTTCCTCTATGGAACTTTTCACTGTTTGACCTGTTTTACTTATTTGTCTGTCTCTGTGAAGGCAGGAGGCATTTCCAACCATTTCTTTCATTTCACCATTTCTTTTCATTTCTTCCAGCCATTTCATACCCCTGCATCTAGAAGTGCTTACCTGATGGTGATAAGAAAGAAATCTTTGTTGAATAAATTAGTGAATACTTTTCTGGTAATTGGTATATGCTATTTTCAAATAGTTTATTCCAATGGCATTAACAAATTAAGTGGCTGAATTTGCCATGAGGTGCTTTTAGATTTGTAATAAGAGGAATGATAAGCTATTGAAATGTATGAACTATAGCTTTTGTCACTTTTCACAGTCTATTATAAACAATGAAGCTAAAACTTTAATGGAAGAAGTAACACAAAACTTGTGCTGTGCTTAGCTGTGTCCATCTCTTTGCTACCCCATGGACTGTAGCCCATCAGGCTCCTCTGTCCATGGGATTCTTCAGGCAAGAATACTGGAGTGGATTGCCATACCCTCTTCCAGGGGATCTTCCCAACTCATGGACTGTGCATTGCAGGTGGATTCTTTACCGTCTGAGCCAACAAGGAAGCCCAAGAATACTGGAGTGGGTAGCCTGTCCCTTCTGTAGGAGAACTTCCTGACCGAGGAATCAAACTGGGGTCTCCTGCATTGCAGGTAAATTCTTTACCAGCTGAGCTACCAGGGAAGCCCAGAAGACTTTCTTTTAAGGCTTGGATTTCAACAGATGATCAAACAGAATTAGAATGTGTTTATTTCTTAAGTCAACCTGGAGAAAACCTACAAATGAAGAAGAAAGCATACAAATGAAGATGTTATATTTTATGCCTTTTTCTCTTGTGGAACAAATTAGTGCTATTTTCTGAATTATTATCGTGAACCACTGGTGTGAAGACTCTGGTCTTTAGAGCCACTTGGATTCATATGTCAGCACTGCTATTTTCTTGTGTGCTTGCATGCTACATACGAAGTGCTTCAGTCATGTCTGACTCTTTGTGACTCTACGGACTGTAGCTTACCAGTCTCCTCTGTCCATGGGATTCTCCAGGCAAGAATACTGGAGTGGGTTGCCATGCCCTCTTCCAAGGCATCTTTCTGACCCAGGGATCGAACGCAGCTCTCCTGCTTCTCCTGTACAGACAAGCTGATTCTTTACCACTAGCGCCACCTGGGAAGTCCCTATTTTCTTGTGTGCTGTGCATGGGCATCACTTAAAGAGGCTTCTCATTCCTCATTTATAACACGTAGATAGCAATATCTAGTTAAATGTGAAAACCCACACAAGACATGTTAGGCATGTAACAGGTGTATTGTTTTTTCTCAAATATTCCTACTCTTTATTTTTTGTCTTTTGCAAATTGTGGGTTGGCCTAGATACAGAGGAGACGCTCCAGGCTTTCAGGTATTTCTTCATGTGACACATTTGCCAACACAGGGAACTGTCTTTTGCTATGTGATCAGGCAGTAGCTGGAGTAGAGCTAAAGTTGTGGAAGAGACTCCAGTTCCCCTCTGGGAGGAGAGTGCCCAGCAGACAGGATACCCTCCTTCTTTCCTAGGACCCCTGAGAAAGATGAGCTACCCTCTGCATCCTTTAATACTGCTGATCCAACATCCTATTCTAAATGGTAACATATCATAATCCCATCACACAGTATTACTGCAGTGTTTGAAACTTTGGAGATGGGCAGCAGTGGGAATTAGTGAAGGGAATTCTTTTTTCTATAAACAAATCCTTTCACTTTCTCCTCCTAGCTTATTAGAGATACACTTAGATTAGCAAAGGCATTTGATTTTATCTGGGTTATTCCATAAATCATATTTAATGGTTTATAAAGAAATTGACCTGATAATCTCGGAATTATGTTGAATTTCGAAAAGTTCTTTGTTATTCCTTATTTTAGTGAGTTGTAAAGAACTTTAGAGATTTTAAGACCTTTGAGACTCTCACTAATTTCATTTTATTAAAGAAGTTTTTTTCCTCCCTCTATAGTAAATAGGTAAAAGTAAATTAACACATGTTCAAACTCAAGTTTGTCAAAGCTTATATAATTTTTTTTCTTTATCGCCCTATTACCTTATTTCTCTTTGGGAAGAGTAGCTTACAAACCTAGCACCTGTCTCTTAAACAAACAAAAGAAAATTTTTATTTTTTTTTACAGAGCTTTGAAGAGCTCCTAAATTTATCTATAAATTTGCCCGTGTTGAATTCAAGTGTGGAACTGAATTTGAAGAGTTCAGTTCTACATTTTCCGTATTTTCCTAGGGAAGGGGCAGGCAATAGCTAATGAAGATTTCCCTTCATCTCCCGAAAAGCCTCCTTCTCCACAACTGTTTTCACCAACCAGCATTCCTGATTCTCAGCAGAAATGCAGACCCGGCGCTCACCTTCGGTGGGCTCTGCCCACCTCCGACATGGCTTTGTTCGAGCATGCGAAGTCTCTGTGAGATGCAGTTAAAATTCCCAGTGGGCACAAACTGGACATCATTGAATGAGCTGGCAATCTGATCCTGGCAGGCTCAGCGGTGCGCATGGCCGGCGCGCTCCTCTGGGAACGCGGGGTCCCCAGCGCTAGTGCGCGCTGCTTGCGCCCCTTGGCGGTAACCGCCAGCACCGACATTCAGACACACGCGATCTACATGGGTCTTCGCTGGAAACTTGGGTCCTTGAGTTCTCAGGGTGCAGGTGGTTTGAGAAAAAGAAAAGTCGTGAAGGTTCACACTCATGAGAGGCGACATTTTATTCTTTGCTGGAGTGTGAACTGTTTGTGATTTATAAAAACGTGTCTGCTGACAGTATAGGTGACCTCATGGGTTTATTCATTGCCGGTTATTCTCTTCCTACTCCATCTCTACCTAAGAACGCTTCTTGTGTAACTAGTAAAGTTTTGTCATTTTTCCAAATAGGCTTTGATCTAGTGTCAGTTGGGTCATTTGCGGGGAGGTGATTGTTTCGTTGTTGTTGTTGTTTGGTTCCTAATCACTCCAGGAGACAAGAATAAAATCCCAAATAAATTTTATAGAATGTCTCATTTTCTAAGGTACCACTCTGAAGTGGCAAGATGCCATGCAATAAGTAAGAGAAATCTGACTTTGAGTTCTGACCTAAGAGTTTATCTCCTGGGCAAGTTACTTGGGGTCCCAGGGCTTCCGTTTTCGTATCTATGGAATCTAATTGCAAATGTTCCTGTGTGCTGTATGCAGTGTTTATAGTAGTGCCTGGCCTGTAGGAAATTCCTCATGAATATTAACCGTATGAAGTTTCATCAATTGAACGTTCACCTACATTGTCGTGTAGTTTTTTTGCCCATGAAGTTTGTAAGGGTGAGATGGGGGTGGTTTTATAATGAGCTTTTTAATCCCTTAGGAGTTCGTTTTGGATATGGTATAAGTGAAACTCCAAATTGGAGGCTCTCTGATGGGCCATGTTTTCCAAAGTACCATCTGTTGAGCGATTTCTTCCTTCCCCATTGATTTTTTGGGAAGCCATGGAGCTTCCTTTATCATTTGTCGCATTCTGTTATCTGTTTCAGAAATGCTCTCTAGTTTCTCAGTCATTGCTCAATTCTTGTTCTTTTATTTTTTACTCTTTTATTGAAGTACTACTTATAGCCAATGAAGTGACGAGTCTTCACTGTACAGCTTGAAGAATGTCTATCTTTCCACTCTTGTCATTACCACCCACATCCAGTTGGAAACCTCAAACCTCTTCCTCCTACCTGTTCTGTAATATAACCACTCTTCTCACTTCTACCACCATAAATTAAGGACATTTCTTTCTATTCTTAGTTTGTTTAGGAATAGAATAGGAGATACATTTTATGATACACTTATTCTGCATCTTTTGAAGTAACCATAGGATTTTTCCCCCTTCTTTATTCTACTGGGTAGATTATATTGGATTTTAAAATGTTAAACCAGCTTTGCTTTTTCAGAATAAGTTCTACCTGGTTGCAATGTATTTTATTTTTCCTATATATCAAGGGATTTGAATTTCAAATATCTTGGATGTGATTTCTTGTATCTTTTTCATGAATGATACTGGCCTGTCATTTTCTTGAAATGTCCTTTTCAGGTTTTTGTTCCAAGGTTATGCTTGCCCATCACATGAGATGGACAGTATTTACTTCCTTTTCTATTCTCCTGCTATGTGAGTTTGATATTACTTCTTCTTTTAAAGTTGGCACATTTCACTAGTAAAGCCATGTGAGGCTGGAGTTTTATTGGTGAAAAGAAATAATTGATTAAATTTATTTAATACATAGTGGATCTTTTAGATTTTCTTCTTTTGTTGGATCTTTTCTATTATTTTCTTTTAGTTGTGCAGTCATGTCCGACTCTTTGTGACTCCATGGACTGTAGCCCTGACCTGTCAGGCTCCTCTGTCCATGGAATTCTCCAGTCAAGAATACTGGAGTGGGTAGTCATTCCCTTCTCCAGAGGATCTTCCTGACCCAGGGATTGAACTTGGCTCTCCTGCATTGCAGGCAGATTCTTTACCATCTGAAACACCGGGAAAGCCCAATTACATAACTTTCCCCCCCAAAGTATGCATGTAAAATTATTCCTTAAAAATACTACTTTAGCTGCCACCCACAAGTTGAATATGTTATATTTTTATTGTAACTAAGTTTCAACATAGTTTCTGATTTTTACAATTGTTTTTTTCTGGATATCATTCTTTTATTGATTTCTAGTTTACTTCTTTGTAGTCAAAGAATATACTCATGATTTTACTTCTTTGAACTTTGAAATTTGTAATGCTTTCATTATGGCTCTGCTGAGGAATCTGTATGCAGGTCGGAATCAACAGTTAGAACTGGACATGGAACAACAGACTGGTTCCAAATCGGGAAAGGAGTATGTCAAGGCTGTATATTGTCACCCTGCTTATTTAACGTATATGCAGAGTACATCATGTGAAATGCTGGGCTGGATGAAGCACAAGCTGGAATCAAGATAGCTGGGAGAAATATCAATAACCTCAGATATGCAGATTACCCCACCCTTATGACAGAAAACAAAGAAGAATTAAAGAGCCTCTTGATAAAACTGAAAGAGGAGAGTGGAAAAAGTTGGCTTAAGACTCAATATTCAGAAAACTAAGATCATGGCATCTGGTCCCATCACTTCATGGCAACTAGATGGGGAAACAATGGAAACAGTGGGAGACTTTATTTTTTTGGGGCTCCAAAATCACTGCAGATGGTGACTGCAGCCATGAAATGAAAAGATGCTTGCTCCTTGGAAGAAAACTTATGACCAACCTGGGTAGCATGTTAAAAAGCAGAGACATTATTTTACTGAGAAAGGTCCGTCTAGTCAAAGCTATGTTTTTTCCAGTAGTCATGCATGAATGTGAGAGTTGGACTCTAAAGAAAGCTGAGTGCTGAAGAACTGATGCTTTTGAACTGTGGTGTTGGAGAAGGCTCTTGAGAGTCCCTTGGACTGCAAGAGATCCAACCAGTCCATCCTAAAGGAAATCAGTCCTGAATATTCATTGGAAGGACTGATGCTAAAGCTGAAACTCTAATATTTTCACCACCCGATGTGAAGAACTGACTCATTGGAAAAGACCCTGATGCTGGGAAAGATTGAAGGCAGGAGAAGGGGAAGACAATGGATGAGATGGTTGGATGGCATCACCAAGTCAATGGACATGAGTCTGAGCAAGCTCTGGGAGTTGGTGATGGACAGGAAAGCCTGGCATGCTGCAGTCCATGGGGTCACAAAGAGTCAGACACAACTGAGTGACTGAACTGAACTAAAAATTCATTTTTGATAACCATAAGGAGTAGCAAGAAGATGTGTGTTACGTATATTCTCTATATTAAGGTAATTTGGTTAATCATGTTCAATTCTTATATAATCTGATCTGTTTTCTTTTTTTACATCAGTTTTGGTGAGGGGAATGTTAAAAAATGTTAAAATCATCTCAGGTGATGTAATTTAGCTCACCAGTGCCTGCTCTGTTGAAGAGCTAGGTGTCTATTCTTGAAGAAAGAAACTCATGGAAGGGTGTGTTTTCTTACTATGTACTGATAACTTCTTATACTAATTTGTACCAACATTTCCTTGATTGTGACTTACGCCAAGCAATTATGAAGAATGTTTTTTCTTCTGAGTATTGCACGAAGGCTTCCAATTTGGAACAGGCAAGTCCTGGATGTGAAAGCTTTCAATTTGTCTACCTCATTTATGCATTACTTTTGTAGCTATAATCTCTGTTTTCCTATTGGATGACTGCTAAAATGTTCCTAGACCTTAGCATAAACCTAAGAGTTGATGTATTGGTGGTAGCAGCTCAAAGTTCAAGATGTTGTAGTGGAAAAAAAAAAAAACCTTGAAAGATAAGAAATTGTTCTTTTTTTTCTTGAAGAAAAATTGTTCTTTTTTTCTCGAATATAACTTGAAGTTATATTGCTTAGGGTTGTTATGTCTTCCTATTAAATTTACCATTTTATCCTTATGAAACATTGTTTCTCATTTTGAATAATACTTTTTGTATTAAAGTTTATTCTGATATTACTATAACTTTACCATACTATTTTGGGTTACTGTTTACATGTTATATCTTTTTCCTTTTCAGTTATATCAGATTTAAAGTGGGTCTTTTGTAAACAGATATACATTTGACCCTTGGACAACAGCTTGCTGAGGGCACCAACGCTCCCAGGTAGTCAGATATCTGCATGTATTTTACAGTCAGCCCTCCTTGTAGTTTCCTCCACATTTGCAGTTCTGCAAATCTGGCAGATCCAATCAGTCTTGGATTATGTATTATTTACTGTTGAAAGATAAGCTGACCCATGAGTTCAAACTCCGCTTGTTCAAGGGTCAACTGTAGTTGGATTTTTTTTTTCATTTTTATCTATTGTAACCATATTTATATTTTAAGTGGATTAGTCCATCTATTTACATTTATTGACATAATTGGGTTTAAGGCGTCTTACTGTTTACTTTCTGTACTCATTCTGTCTGCTCTTTGCTCCATTATTTTCTCTCTTGCCTTTTGGATTAATCAAATATGTATATTATTCTATTTTTCTTAACTTTTTGTTTATGTATTCTTTTATTCCTTGGGTGGTTACTCTAGAGATTATAATATTGACTTTTTAAAGTCTACTTTAAATTAGGTACTTTTATCAGATACTTTCTGAGCAGTGTAAAGATTTTATAACATTCTAATCTCCTATACCCTCCTCTCTACTTTTGTGTTTCTGTGGTCATATCTTTTATTTATACAAATATCCTAGGGAGTTGTAATTAATTTCTGTTTCTATTGAGGAATAATTTAAATATTTTACCACTTCCTGTGGAGTGTAAAGTCCTTACAATAGTATATTCCTAATTCCTGTCTAAGGTCCTTTGCTGTCATGGATATACTTTAACCTATGCTTTAATGCCCAATATGTTGCTATTAACTTTGCTCTAGACAAGTCTTTTATAAAAATTAGAAATAAGAAAAATTTTAAATTTACCTTTATTTACATGGTTTCTGGGCTTCTCAGGTAGCTCAATGGTAAAGAATCTGCCTGCCAATGCAGGAGTTGCAGGTTTGATCCCTGGGTCAGGAAACTTCCCCTGAAAAGGAAATGGCAACCCATTCTAGTATTCTTGCCTGGGTAATGACATGGACAGAGAAGCCTGGTGGGCTACAGTCTGTGGGGTCGCAAAAGTCAGACATGACTCAGCAACTAAACTACAACAATGTCATTTTTATCACTCTTTATTTATTTTTATGTAGTTTCAATTTTCTGTCTGTATTATGGTTCTTCACTTCAAAGAAGTAGATCTTGTACTACAGGTGTGTTGCAAATAAATGACAAAGAATCTGCCGTAATTATTACCTCTGTTCCCCCACATATAATGTATCCTTTTTTTCCTATTACTGCTTCAAGATTTTTTTTAAAACGCTGTTTTTCAGCAGTTTGAATATGATGTGTTTGTTTAACTTATCTGGATTTGTGCCTTTTAATCTTCTTAATCTTCTTAAATCAGTGGTTTGATGTTTATTTATTTGGGATAATTCTTGGCTGTTATTCCTACACATTCTTTTCCTCTGTTCTTTCTTCTCCTAGTGGGATTCTGATGTCTCACTCATATGTTATACCTTTAAATATTGACCACAGTTCTTGGATGTTCTATTCTTTTTTTTTTTACATCTGTGTTTTAATTTGAATAATTACCATTGACTTGTTTTTTTAACTTAACGGCTTTAAGCAACAGCCATTTAAATAAATATTTATTTGGCTGAGTTGGGCCTCAGTTGAGGCATGCAGGATCTTTGAATCTTTCATTGTGGCAAACAGGCTGTCTAGGCACATAGCCTCTGAAGCATGCGGATTTCATTGATCCGAGGCATATAAGATCCTAACTCCCCGACCAGGGATTGAACCCCATCCCCTGCATTGCAAGGCGGATTCTTAACAACTAAACTACCAGGGATATCCCTGTTGACTTCTTTTTAAGTTTATAGCTTTTCCTTTATTATGTTAAGTCTATTGTGATGCCATTAAAAGGATTCTCCATTTCTTACAGTGCTTTTCTTTTCTAACATTCCATCTGGATCTTTTTTTTTTTTTAAATAGTTTCCATCTCTGAAATACTTCATCTAATAATGCATGTTGTCTACCTTTCCTTTTAGTCTCTAACATATTCATCATAGTTGTTTAACTTTCCTCTGTCATAGTTCTAGCATCTGTGTCTGGTTCTCTGGTTTGCTTTCTTTCGATGGTGTCTCATTTTTCCTTGCTTTTTTTGTGTGTCTCATCATTTGTTTCTGAAATCTGGACATCTTGTGTAATGTATATTGGTTGAAAACTGAGGTGAATGAGGTGACTAGCACTTATGATTGGATATATGCATACCTTATCTTTTACTACATCTTTAATATAAGGAGTTGAGTCAAACTAACCAAGATTGAGCTTGGTTTAGGTTTAGTTATTGTTATTGTTACCTTCTATGCCTCGTAGGCTTCAAATTCTTCTAATGTTATCATGGTATTTAGGATAGAGGCAGGTTTACCAGAGAGTTTTTCCTTAATGTTTTTTCCACTGTTTGGTTTAAGTGTTTCCTTTGATACCCACATCACAGAAGGTCTGTCTCCATGTTCTTGACACATCCCCTAGCTGGAGATTGCTGTTTCTAGTCATGATACTTGCTAGTTGGTGGAGTGGGATAGTGTTCTCTCTTGTCTGGTGTAGATTTGTTCTTAGGGGAGTGGCATCTGCCTCACTCTTGTGGGTGTGGCATTCTTGGTAATCCTGTCTCTTCCCCAGAGGTATAGGAGAGCTAATGATCTGGATCTCAGATGTGTTTCAGCCATTCTTTGCTGGTAGAGCTAGAGAGTTTTTTCCATTCCTTTTCTTTAGCTGCAGAAGTTTTGACCTGTCCCTAAAGCCAACAGAATTTTCTGTCTTTCCTCTAGTGGGGGTTACATCTTCTATGCTCTAGTGGAGAGAGGGGAGAAGAATCTGTGTGGACTTTGTCCGTTTTCCACTGTGGCTGCGGTTTCCTTCCAAGAGGACAGACCCTAGAGGGAGACATCGTCTTTCCCTCCAGTCTTTCTTACTAGTACCCAGTGAGGATGGCTGAGAAGAGTCTGTGAGTGGGTATAGATTTCTGCTGTATCGTAGCTCTTAGAGGTTTCGTGCCCTCATGCTACCTCATACTTAGATTTTAGCGATTTGTTAAAAGTTTTACCTAAATTATTCATAATGCCTTGACTTGGGTCCAAGGTCTATCTCAGGTAGGCAGGTTTTAGTGTCTTATATGTTTTTGGAGGCTCCTGTCTCTCCTTAGATTTTGAATTACTTGGTTGCCCTGAAAGATAATAAGCTCTTTCTAACGTATTCAAAATAAGTTATAATTTTGCACATTTTTTTTTTTTTTTTAGGGATGGGGATAATATATTATGGGAAGCATACTATAGGTATTGTTGTTATTCATTCACTATGTTGTGTCTGACTCTGCAACTCCATGGACTGTAGCACACCAGGCTTCCATGTCCTTCACTATCTCCCTGAGTTTGATCAGACTCATGGCCATTGAGTTGTTCATGCCATCCAAACATCTCATCCTCTGTCATCCCCTTCTCCTCTTGCTCTCAATCTTTCCAAGCATCAGGGTCTTTTCCAATGAGTGGACTCTTTGAATCAGGTGGCCAAAGTATTGGAACTTCAGTATCAGTTCTTCCAATGAATATTCAGGACTGATTTCCCTTAGGAATGACTGACTATATCTCCTCGTGATCCAAGGGACTCTGAAGAGTCTTCTCAAACACTACAGTTCAAAAGCATCAATTCTTTGGCACTCAGCTTTCTTTATGGTTCCAGGTTTCACATTCATGCATGACTACTGGAAAAACCATAGTTTTGACCATATGGACCTGTGCCAGCAAAGTAATGTCTCTGCTTTTGAATACGCTGTCTAGGTTTGTAATAGCGTTTCTTCCAAAGAGCAAGCATCTTTTAATTTCATGACTGCAGTCACCATCTGTAGTGATTTTGGAGCCCCCCCCCCCCAAAAAGTCTGTGACTATTTCCATTGTTTCCCCATCTATTTGCCATGAAGTGATGGGACTGGATGCCATGATCTTAGATTTTTGAATGTTGAGTTTTAAGCCAACTTTTTCACTCTCTTCTTTTACCTTCATCAAGAAGCCATTTAGTTTCTCTTTGCTTTATGCCGTTAAGAGTGGTATCATCTGCATATTTGAGGTTATTGATATTTCTCCTGGGAATCTTGATTCCAGCTTGTGCTTCATTCAGCTTGGCATTTCACAAGATGTACTCTGCATATAAATTAAATAAGCAGGGTGACAATATGAAGCCTTGACATACTCCTTTCCCAATTTTGAACCAGTTCGTTGTTCCATATCTAGATCTGACTGTTGTTTCTTGACCTGCATATGGTTTCTCAGGAGTCAGGTAAGGTGGTCTGGTATTCCCATCTCTTGAAGAATTTTCCACAATTTGTTATGATCCACACAGTCAAAGGCTTTAGCATAGTCAATGAAGCAGAAGTAGATATTTTTCTGAAATTTTCTTGCTTTTTCTATGATATAATGGATATTAGTAATTTGATCTCTGGTTCCTCTGCCTTTTCTAAATCCAGATTGAACATCTGGACATTCTCGGTTCACATACTGTTGATAGCTTGAAGGATTTTGAGAATTTCTTTGCTCACATGTGAAATAAGTGCAATTGTGTGATAGTTTGAAATTTTTTTGGCATTGTCTTTCTTTGGGATTGGAATGAAAACTAACCTTTTCTAGTCCTGCAGTGACTGCTGAGTTTTCCAAATTTGCCGCAATGTTGAGTGCAGCACCTTAGAAGCATCATCTTTTAGGATTTGAAATAGCTCAGCTGGAATTCCATCACCTCCACTAGCTTTGTTCGTAGTGGTGCTTCCTAAGGCCCTCTTGACTTTGCATTCCAGGATGTCTGGCTCTAGGTGATTGATTACATCATTGTAGTTATTCTGGTCATTAAGATCTTTTTTGTATAGTTCTTCTGTGCTACCTCTTCTTAATCTCTTCTGCTTCTGTTAGGTCCATACTGTTTCTGTCCTTTATTGAGCCCACGTTTTCTTGAAATGTTCCCTTGGTATCTCTAATTTTCTTGAAGAGATATCTAGTCTTTCCCTTTGCACATTTGGTGCTGTATCTTCTCCACAGAGTTGTTCATGATAATGGTGTCTTCATTGTGGAGTTTCTCTTTTATCATCTACAAAACTAACTTCTCTGACTACTCAGTGCTCTTTGCCATAGATTCATCTTTTTCTGAAATTAATCTGTAAGTTGTTTCATCAAAAAATCTGTGGGAAAAATGGAGAAAGTTCTCCAAGAGCTTGTTGAGGGTCTTAGTTTTTCTGTTTCCTCCCCTAGCTTCTGTGACTTTATCCATAAGATTCAGTATCTGGCTTCATATCTAGTTGCAGCCTTGGCCATATTACATCTCTGATACCAGTGCTTTCCAGAGTGAATATAGCGTATGGAGCCAGGAAAGAGTACCTCTAGTACCTCAAAGGCAGAGACCAAGAAAGAGGGATTGTGGTCTGAACTAAAGATATACCTTGTTTTTTGGTTGGTGGCTCTAGATTTGGTTTCTCTAAGGGTATGTTAGGAATAGGTATAAGAGCTTTTACATCCAGGGGCTATTCTGATTGATTGGTGCTAATGTCTATTTGGCTGTTAAAAATGTTTAATATCATCCTCCTATCTTTACAGTATTCTATTTTTTAGATTGAAGTGTGAGTTTGCCATCCAGTGTATTTCAACCCAACCTTACCTGCCTTGCATTAATACTCAGAGATGACATTTCACTGATCACTATCCTTTAGTTCCTCCAGGGTCATGACCATGCATGTTTGATGTTACATTGGAAGTCTTACTCTTCTTCATCTTTCCACTAATCAGGTGTGGTTACCAGACTGGAAACACAACTCAGAAGTCTCAAAACAGTCCTGTTTAATATGAATCTTCTGCTCCTTCTGTCGTCTTCCCCCAAATTGCTTGAAAAGAGCCTTTTTATTTCAGAGGGAGTTTTGTACTTTGTGTGGTCAGTGCATCTCTGAAAAGTTGTTCAATTTCACTGCAGAGCTTTTCATTACTAGGGCTTATGTCAAACGTGGGATATGATTTCTTAGGAAGGAGAAACCTCTGAGTTTTATACACCAAAAAGTTGTTATCCTTATCCTCTGTATTCCTGAAGACTTTGATGCTTCATCCTGAGCAACTCTATATTCAGTGACCGTGACTGTGCTGTTCCAGGCCTGGCTGGGCTTTGGCTGACAGAATTTGCTCAATTGTGTTGTGCTGCTGGTCAATGCCCTGGGTAGGAATTTATGTTTGGCCTCTGCCTCCAATTGGTTGTCTTGTAATTGTTCAATCAGAGTTTCAAATAAGTGGATTGTGTACTTACTGGGTTATATTGAACAGTGTAGTGGTGGTGGTAGTGATGGTTATTATAACTGATATCATTTCTTGAAAGCTAATTAGGTGCCAGGCTGTTTTAACTGTTTTATATGCACAATTGTAAGTGCTTTATATGTACACGTCTTAAGTCCTATTGTTGACTCCATTTTACAAAAGAGGAAACTGAGGCACAGAGGCCATACGAGTTTATGAAAGAGCAGGCTTTGAACACAGAAAGTCTGGGCTCTTGACCAAAATATTGTATTGTCTTTATAATAATTAACCTGTAGCATCCTTCTGTTTGCTTAAACTGTTAGGTGAGTGTAGAATATTTTATATGAATTTTCATGTTAATTATAGTTGTCAAAATAGAAGAATTATTTAAAAGGACTGATGAAGAAGAACAGGTTTATAGTTGAATGGGAAACATCACCAAAGTATAAACATCTGAAAGGCTAAAGTCTTATGTTATTTGTATAACCTGTATTGATATAGATTTTAGTAAAGTATGTACCCAACTGTTTTATATTGGGTTTAAAAGACAATATAAAGAGGGAACTTGAAAATTAATTTCTAAATGGAAACTTAAAAGTGCTAAACCTATAGACAGTACCATGAAGTGTAATCAGGACAAAGAAGTAGGAGAAACTTAGTGGAATTTATTAAGTATAATGAAAAACAAATATAGAACATGTCAGTATTCTGGGAGTTATTTCTTTAAAACAAAAATATCTGTTTATTCCCCAGAGAAAAATTCATTCAGGGACCAGCATTTAATGCAGTGTGTGATGTTTTGCACAATTACCTTTCATCTGAGTGGTCCCCATAGGTCCAGCCTAAGCATCACCATTAGGAATGAAGTGGTCCTTTTGGAGCAATGTCTTGGGTGAATGTGAGGTGAAAGGAGATATAAAGAGCATCCATCACCTTCCCCTAGACAGGCTGTGCCACACTTACCACTGGGAATAGACATCAGGCTTTTCTGCTGCTCCTGTGTGAACAAATAGCGATGCCCACCAGTGGTTTGATCTTGATTGTGAAGCTTCTGGCTGCATGTGTGGAGATCATGTGGAACTCTAAAAATGATATGTTACACTTCCTTTCGGGAATTCTATTCTCAGAATAGTACAGTTCTTTGAAATCCTCATTTACATGCACTGCATGGTTTGCAGAAGGTGAGAATGCTCACACCTGCTTTGCAAATTGATAAACTATGCCCTACATTCATAACAGGTGGTTTGCTTGAAGTCAGGTAGTGAGTCAGCAGTGGGACTTCCAACAGAATCCAGTTTTTCTGTCACCTGCCGACTCTGGAAAAGATCTCCCAGCTCCGTCTTCACGTTAGGCAATTGGGGAAAAAAGTCTCAGTAGATGGGAGAGATTGCCAGTTTTATCAGTCTGAGGGCATTGCCTTTCTGTGTGTGTATGTGTGTGTACACATCGGTGTATTTGTGTGTGTTTCTGTGTTTGCTCATGTTTTATGAAACATTTTGCCAAGCGGTATCTTCTTCCCACTTCCCAGATGGTAGTTCTGATTTTTTTTTTTGTTTTGGAAATTGCTCACAAATCAGAAGGCTTCATTTGCCAGTTGACAGATTTTAACAGCAGCTGGTAGGTGACCACCCTCCACCACCCGCTCCTCCCACTCTCTTCTTCGGCTGGGCAACAGACAGTGCCGGAAAGCTTGGGGAAGCTTAGCTCTGTGAGGGAGGTTTGACCATTATTGGAAAGATTCAATACAAAACCAAATTGAAATGTGTCTTTCTGCTTAGATGAAAGCTGTTCTTACACATCTTTCTTTGACTCCTTTTTTCCCATCAGTTCCTTTTCAGTAGAATGGTACCTTTGCCACATTTATTGTGCTGTGAGGGGAAGAAGTTACTTTTGAAAGTGCTATAATAGAGCTTGCTGAATGGGATATTGAAAATTCAACCCAAAAGAGATGAATCCGTTGAGTAGAAATCATTTTGAAATGTCTTTGAATGATGAGTTATACTGAGACAAGTGTGGCCTTGATTGACTTTAATTGGTTGGAAAATACTGAATAAAAGATCCATGGAGGCCAGCCCCACACCAGCCCAAATCCTATTGAGTTTTGTGCTGTAAATTTTGTTTATTGCTCTCACTTTCTCTCTCACATAGTTAGCATTGAAATACCTGTTTCACTTCCTTGCCAGGAGCAGAATGTAGCTTTCAGCAGTCTGTAGCATGGTTGTAGAGGTTTTCATTTGCTATACGGTATTCAGATTCAAAGGTGGTTTTAACCTTTCTCTCTGTTAGTGAATAGAGTGTGTTATCATTGATTGAAGTCAAGCATAGATGCAATAAAATGGATTTCCAGACAGTGGCCTTTTGTATTCATCAAGTGAAAAGCTGCAAAGAAAGAAAATTGAGGTCGTAATGTATCTGTTGCATTTGGTTATTAATAAACATCAGAGATGTCATATCATTTAATTCAAGTTGAAGAACATGAACTTTGAACCAAACTGCCTGTGATTAAAGCCTAGGTGACTTTGGGCATGTTAAGTTACATTCTCTGTGCCTCAGTTTCCTTATCTATAAAATGGGGAGAAACAATAATACCTGTCTCATAGAATTGTTGTGAAGATTACATGAGATATTGAAAAGCACACAAGCTACATAGAATAGATTTTCTTGAACTATTAAAATCTACTTAGTTTATTATTTTGAATGTTGGCTTTAAAGTTTCTTTGAAAATATTTGCAGCACATTAAAGGATAAAAGGTCACAATGTACAAGTAACTATAGGCCTCTTGATATTAAACATGACGATGTCCTCAAAACTGACTCCTGTTAGGTTGAGTTCAGAGAAAGACTTACAATCTGGGTTTCGAATGAGCTAAACTG
Organism: Cervus elaphus; assembly: GCF_910594005.1. NCBI lineage: Eukaryota > Metazoa > Chordata > Mammalia > Artiodactyla > Cervidae > Cervus > Cervus elaphus. Next base: position 28,041,780 of record NC_057826.1, on the reverse strand, counting down.
CATTAATTTGCATGTCTATTCACATTTAGCACAAACACTATAGTTAGAAAAACACCGTGAAGCTGTTCAGAAATGGAGATGATGTTCACAGTATATTTCAAAGGTGGAAAAAAAATAGTTCAACCTCATTTGAAAGGCAAATAGTTACTAATCTACGTGAAGGGTAGTTGAACTTTGGGACGTCTTTTAAATTCTACTGATAGTAAAAACAAGAAAGGCAAATGTGAGCCTGTATGTGATAGTGTTTTAGGACTGAAAATAATTTAGAAATCAGAGTCCCTGCATGTTACAGTCTGGGAAGCTGGGACTTGGAGGATATAGTGAACTTGCTCTATATCACACAAGTAGGTGATGATGGGGAACCTGCATCATGACTCAGGCAGTGACTTGATATCAAACTTACCTCCCTGGGTAAATTAGGAGATCTAGATCAAGTGGTGACTCTAACTCAGAGACGCTTGACACCAAGGATCTAGGCTTTGTACTGAAGGTAAGTGTGGGAGGTGTCTGTGTGTGTGAGTTTGGCCAAAGAAGAAGGCTTTAGGTTTATCTGGTGTTGGAAGGCTCCTCCCTGGGTAAATTAGGAAATCTGGACATGAGAAAGGGCCTATTCAGGAAAGATGGACTTCATCTGCAAGAGGCTGCAGATACTAAAATCCTAGAAGAATGCAGCAGCACAATTTTCAAATTATAAGTTTGGAAGGGAATTTTATGGAGTTAGAATAGCAGGTGAATTACCTTGACAATGGCTAGAGAGGTTAGGAGGAAATTCAGTATCACAGATAAATGAAACAGGAATCCTGAGATAAAAGACCCAATAAGTTGAAAGAAAGAGAAACATGGACATGGAAGGAAAGTCAGGTTATAAAAGAAAGATGGTAGAATCCTAAAAATAAAGAAGGTGAATGTTGGCATTATTGCCAGCAACTGAATAGCTTAATAAAATTTGAAATTTCATAGAAATGTAGGATTATTTGAAGATAATTTTTTATCATTTTCTTCACTATGGAAAAACCACTTAGTATTCTTGGTTTTAATTCCTTTCCTTGTGTGATCAGAATTAAAACAGCATACTCTCCTAATAATATATTATTTTAATTATGGCATTTAGGAGGATCAGAAATCATTTACTTAAACATTTCTCTAAATAGTGACAATTTCAATTCTATTATATTGGAGTATCCATTAGCTTAGGATGCTTTCATTTACCCAATACCCAACACATTCTTACTTGAGTTTATAAATATATCATTTATTTGAGTTTATAAAAATGAATCCACATAGGGTAATGATACTGAGTAATGACAATGTCTATCACCTGTAAATGCCTGGTAAGTTTTGCAAACAAAAGTATCATTAACAAGTTTTGAAAATCTGATTAAACATAACATTGATAGATTGGGGAGCTTCCAAATTTAGTTAAGAAAAAACTCATTAAGGTACATTTAACAAAATTTTAGAAAGCTAATTAAGGAAGGGTTAAAGTAGGAGTGGTTAATGTTTTCTTTTCCCCAGAAATAGAGTATTTTGGTAAACAGATTCTTTCCTAGCCCTTTTATCTAGTGAAAGTGTCATTACAATGTATGAAATAAAATTTTATCCCTCATTATTTTGGGTAGCCCCATCAGATTTTGTTTATTTTTCAGTTCTGTAGTTTTAGAAATACATCACCTGTAAATGTACAGGTAGGTCATACTCCAAATGGACAACCAATAAGGACCTGGTGTGTAACACATGGAACTCTGCTTAGTGTTATAGGGCAGCTTGGATAGAAGGGGGATTGAGGGGAGAATGGATACATGTATATATATGGCTGAGTCTGTTCACTGTTTGCCTGAAACTATCACAAGATTATTTACAATATTGTTGTTGTTCAATTGCGAAGTCATGTCCGACTCTTGGCAACCCCATGAACTGCAGCACAGAAGGTTTCCCTGTCCTTCACCATCTCCCTGAGTTTGCTCGAACTCATGTCCATTGAGTCAGTGATGCCATCCAACCATCTCATCCTCTGTCATCCCCTTCTCCTCTTGCCTTCAATCTTTCCCAGCATCAGGGTCTTTTCCAATGAGTTGGCTCTTCACATCAAGTGGCCAAAGTACTGGAGCTTCAGCATCAGCATCAGTCCTTCCAGTGAATATTCAGGGTTGATTTCCTTTAGGATTGACTGGTTCGATCTCCTTGCAGTCCAAGGGACTCTCAAGTGTCTTCTCCAGCACCACAATTCAAAGCTGTTTTAAATAACCCTCAAAATCCTTACCCCTCGCTCTGAAATAAAAGCTGTCAAGTTTTGACTGTCAACACAGTCATCTTCCAGAAAATGACAAAAGCTTTACTGTCAAGGGTGAACTCCTGTGGACCATAGTTTTCTTAGTTTGTCTTGGGTCTTTTGTGGCTGTGACAGGAGCAGTGTCTTTTTTTGTAAGTGACCTCACGTTTGCATATGCCTATCCATTGTCCTGGCTTAGGTGGGTAATTTTTGCGTGCTGTGCTAAATCGCTTCAGCTGTTTCTGACTCTTTGTGACCCCATGGACTATAGCCTGCCAGGTTCCTCTGTCCATGGGATTCTTCAGGCAAGAATACTGGAATGGGTTGCCATTCCATTCTCAGAGGATCTTCCCGACCCAGGGATCTAACCTATATCACTTATGTCTCCTGCATTGGCAGGCAGATTCTTTACCTCTAGTGCCACCTGGGAAGCCCTGAAAATAAAAAGTGAAAGTCGCTCAGTCATGTCTGACTCTTTGTGATCCCATGGACTGTATATGGTCCCCATGGAGTATATAGTCCATGGAATTCTCTAGGCCAGAACACTGGAGTGGATAGCCTTTCCCTTCTCCAGGGGATCTTCCCAATCCAGGTATCAAACCCAGGTCTCCTGCATTGCAGGCGGATACTTTACCAGTTGAGCCGCAAGGGAATCCTTGTGCAGGGTCAAATCTTGCCCCTAGGGTGTTGTTAGGGTCAGATTCCAACCTTCAAGTTATTTGACACGTTGCTGGAAATGGTCGCCCCCTTAACTTCAACCTGTATCATGATCACTTTTAGTGTTATGTTCTAGAACTCAGGGTGAAGTAGTTCCAAGGACATATAGCATCTTATTTTTGACAATACATATTGTTTCTATTTGTGCATGTATATTGCTTTGATTTGTACTTTGTCTGAATTACTTGGTCAGAATTATATGATTCTGTTCATCTCTTTATCGTATTACAATAGCTCTTAACAATACTGAATCCATTGAATTAAGGGGGTAAAAAATGGAGATAAAAAAGCAGAGTAACCTCTCAGGATCACGTCTGGAGAATGGCTAGTATAATGACTCCCTCAGAGTCAGGAGGGAAAGCAAGCCTGACCAAGGTACCCATTCTATTCCCAGTTTGCTCAGTAGCTGGTGATTGGAAGACATTCTGCAACAGAGTTTAAAAAAAAATAGAAGAGTAGAATGTAGAATACAGGAATAAATTAATGAGGGAAAATGTTTTAAATTTTATTAAACAGACAAGTAGATATTCGCTTACAAGTTTAGCAAAAAGAAATTGAAATAGATTAATAGAGGCTAATTTTGATGAACAGTGGTTATTTTCCACCCCTGCTTACCAGTGGGTTCTATTCCAAGGGTGTCTTCATAAGCTACTTGGAATGTGAAAGGCTGTTTCCTGTTAAGAGCTGGGGCTGTCATCCAGATCACATAAGCCTATTTAATCTGTGTATATCAGAAATACAAGATAAAGAGTTGAATAAATGCTAGTGAAATATATAACAACCATTGGACACATCTGTGTTAAACACCCACTCTGTGCCTGATTATGGTGACAGGTACTTTTCTGTGCTCGATGCTTTGGGGGTTCCAATTCTTCCCACTATAGTTGGATGTGGCTAATTAATTACTGCTTTCATTTAATAAATATTTATCGAGCAGCTGCTGTGGGCCTGACACTATGCTAGCTTGGCTGTGAGGATGCAAAGAGAGGTACTCTGCTCCCACTTTTAAGGAGCTGCCTCTCTAGAGGTGACATGTACAAGTCCATGGAGAATGTTAAATTGTTTTGGTAATGTTTCAACTGGGGTAAGGACTAACAGGAGGAGGAGCAAGAATAAGGGAAAGAAACCCAGGCTCAGGTTTGTGTTTTGGAAAGGGGAGGGGAGGACAGATCCTGAAGAAGTTTAAGCATTTTGAAGAATGATGTTAAAATTAGGAGTTTGGGATTGACATACCCAATACTATATATAAAATGAGCTTCCTTGGCGGCTCAGCAGTAGAGAATCCGCTTGTAATGCAAGAGACATGGAGACGTGGGTGCAATCCTTGGATCAGGAAGATTCCTTGGAGGAGGAAATGGCAACCCACTCCAGTAAACTTGCCTGGAAAATCCCATGGACAGAAGAGACTGTCAGGCTATAGTTCATAGGGTAGCAAAAGAGTCAGACAGGACTGAGCAACTAAACAAGAACAACAATATATAAACTAGATAACCAACAAGGACCTACTGTATAGCACAGGAAACTATACTCAGTATTTTGTAATAATCTATAAGGGAAAAGAATCTGAAAAGGAATATGTATAGATATATGGGCTCCCCAGGTGGCTCAGATGGTACAGAATCTGCCTGCAATGCAGGAGACCGGGGTTCGATCCCTGGGTCAGGAAGATCCCCAGGAGAAGGACATGGCATCCCATTCCAGTATTCTTGCCTGGAGAATGCCATGGACAGAGGAGCATGATGGGCTACAGTTCATGGGGCCACAGAGTCGGACACGACAGAGTGACTAACACTTTCACTTTCATATATATACATGTATATATTCAATCATATATAAGTATGACTGAATCGTTTTGCTATGCACATGAAGCTAACACAACATTGCAAATCAACTTTACTCCAATAAAAAATTGTGAATGGGAGTTGAGGAAGCAGAGGTCATTCTGGACACGGAAACTCGAGGATGGGAATAAAGGAAAAAGGTAGCAGCACATAGGTTGGGAGTAGGTGGGTGCAGGATGGGCATGGTAGGGGTTGTACCGAGACCCAGGCTGGAGGCTGGTGTTGAATGCATGAGTGAAGAGCTCGGGAGAGAATGGAGGAGCCAGTCGCTGTTTGGCCAGTCACCGTCTGGACTTGGCAGTTGAAGCTGTGGGTGATCTGACATTAGCAGGTCCAGCATGTGGACTGAGCCAAGTGCTCAAGGTAGAACTCTTCAGAGCACTGGTGCCAAGAGATGAGCAGGACGGATGCAGGGACGTGTGAGGCTGCCTTGCTGTGGATGATCAGGGGAGCAGCCTCCTCTGTGGTATCACATTTCACATGTGGATCAATAGGTAGGACTCAAAAGCAGCAACCTCGGAGTGCAGCGTCAATGGACGTGTCATTGCATTTCTTCGACACCTTTGCCTTTGAGCTGCAAGACCAGCTCTCAGGTGCCTTGCGAACCCTGGTTTCCACGTTAGGTGATTCTCGGCAGCATGGGCTTTTGACCCCTTCAGCTCAATTGTGGCAGGAACCCTGTTCACAAGGTCCTTTTACTTTTCTCATGTTTCAGTTCAGTTCAGTTCAGTTGCTCAGTCGTGTCCGACTCTTTGTGACCCCATGGACCGCAGCACGCCAGGCTTCCCTGTTCATCACCAACTCCAGGAACTTGTTCAAACTCATGTCCATCGAGTCGGTGATGCCATCCAACCATCTCATCCTCTGTCATCGCCTTCTCCTCCTGCCTTCAATCTTTCCCAGCATTAGGGTCTTTTCCAAAGAGTCAGTTCTTTGCATCAGGTGGCCAAAGTATTGGAGTTTCAGCTTCAGCATCAGTCCTTCCAATGAATATTCAGGACTGATTTCCTTTAGGATGGACTGGTTTGATCTTCTTGCAGTCCAAGGGACTCTTCAAGAGTCTTCTCCAACACTACAGTTCTGGTTCATTCCTGGGTTTCTGCAGACAAGCACTTCTCATGTTTACCTTATATGTTTATAATTTCTTCAGTTACTCTGTGCTATCTCCAACCCCTAGAGTTATGTGTTATTCTAAAAATGGATTTCTTTAATATCTTAAAATATTTTAGAGTATTTGAGATTCCTATATCTAAAAAAAAATTTCTCAATAATTCTTGTGGGGAAAAATTTTGCATAGCTTTTTAAACACCAACATATGATTTGGGATGTCTCTTCTAGAAATCAGACACACAAAATTAACTTTTATCTTAGATTGATATATGCAGTATTTATCCTGATACAAGTGTACAAACCCTCATTTGGAATCTCCAAATCCAAGACATTGAAAACTGGAATTTTTTCAAAATATCAGGGATGACTTGAACCTGAGATGAGGTTATTTAGAACTTTTACTTATTTCTCTTAGAGTGAATATTTGCATGTTTTAATTATTAATGCATCTTATTACAAGATGTTGCCCCAGACTCTACTGGGGTGTTAAATAGATTATGATATGTGCACTGTTTTTTCCTTTTTAAAAATCCAAGAGAACCTGAATTCTGAAATCTAAATGCCAAGTATTCCAGCTGCATGCTTGGCAGTCTTTGAAGTTACTGACCCATCTAGGCTATTTCTGCTTTCTGAGATGAGCCCACTTTTCCTGGCTGCTTTCTGGCCCTCTGAAGGCTTTTGATATCATAGAAGAGAGTTAATGGGATTATAATTGCCAGGTGAGGGCTGGGTCTATTTTTGTTTGTCAACTGTGTCTGACATCAGGCCCTGGGACTGGCATCTCATGCTGTTTATGAAGCAGATGGACTTTTTTTCTAAAGCATGTTTTTAAATTATTTATTTATTTGTTACTGCACTGGGTCTTTGTTGCTGCACCCGAGATTTCTCTAGTTGCAGCAAGTGGGGGCTAATCTCTAGTTTCAGTGCATGGGCTTCTCATTGCAGTGACTTCTCTTGTTACAGACCGTAGACTCCAGAGTGTTCAGGCTTCAGTAGTTGTGGTGCATGGGCTTAGTTGCCCTGTGGTGTGTGGGATCTTCACAGACCAGAGATCAAACCCATGTTCCCTGAATTGGCAGGTGGATTCTTTAACCACTGGACCACCAGGGAAGTCCTAGCAGATGGACCTTTAAATAAGTGAATTCCTTTCCATTATCTTTCCTTTTCCTCTCCTGATTCCAGGCTTGGCTGTAGCTCTGCTTTGCAGTCTCTACACAGAATGTAAGCTGTCTTAATAGGGCACAAATTTGACTAGTAGCTTCATTCTATAGGCAGTTCTGATCAGTGGATTTTGCTGTTTGAAGTGCATTTACAGATTCTGAGCCTCATCAGGAAAGAGGGCCATGAACAGTTAGTATCCTTGGCTTCGGATATAGGAGGGAGAAGTTGTCTTGGGACATGTACCTGAATTTTGACAATCCCAGCTGTTGTGGATGAGCAGAAACTCTTTGGGTCCCACTTTGATTGTGTTTGTCCTTTGTTATTTGAGGCCAAGACTTTTTTTTTGTGGTGGTTCCTTGGCACCTGGGGAATGAAATACCTGTTGTTTGCATATTGCTTTGTGTTTACCAAATAGAATAATGTAATGGAAGGAATATGGACTTTGGAGTCAGAGCCTACACATTACTTGATTTCTGTGGATCCCAGGAATTTCCTCTGTTGAGTGAGCATACAATGGCTACCTCTGAGGATATTGTTCAGTTTTAAATGGAATATTATATATAATATGAGTACATTGTTCAGTTCAGTTCAGTTGCTCAGTCATGTTCAACTCTTTGTGATCCCATGGACTGCAGCACGCTAGGCCTCCCTGTCCATCACCAACTCCTGGAGTTTACTCAAACTCATGTCCATTGAGTTGGTGATGCCATCCAACCATCTCATCTTCTGTCTTCCCCTTCTCTTCTTGCCTTCAATCTTTCCCAGCATCAGGGTCTTTTCCAATGAGTTAGCTCTTTGCATTAGGTGGCTAAAGTATTGGAGTTTCAGCTTCAATTTCAGTCCTTCCAATGAATATTCAGGACTGATTTCCTTTAGTATGGACTGGTTGGATCTCCTTGTAGTCCAAGGGACTCTCAAGAGTCTTCTCCAATACCACAGTTCAAAAGCATCAATTCTTCGGCCTCAGCTTTCTTTCTAGTCCAACTCTCACATCCATACATGACCACTGGAAAAACCATAGCCTTGACTAGATGGACCTTTGTTGACAAAGGAGTGTCTCTGCTTTTTAATATGCTGTCTAGGTTGGTCATAGCTTTTCTTCCAAGGAGCAAGTGTCTTTTTATTTCATGACTGCAGTCACCATCTGTAGCGATTTTGAAGCCCCCCAAAATTAAGTCTGCCACTATTTCCACTGTTTCTCCATCTATTTGCCATGAAGTGATGGGACTGGATGCCATGATCTTAGTTTTCTGAATGTTGAGCTTTAAGCCAACTTTTTCACTCCCTTCTTTCACTTTCATCAAGAGACTCTTTAGTTCTTCTTCATTTTCTGCCATAAGGGTGGTGTCATCTGCATATCTGAGGTTATTGAATTTCTCCCAGCAATCTTGATTCCAGCTTGTGCTTCATCCAGCCCAGCATTTCTCATGATGTACTGTGCATATAAGTTAAATAGGCATGGTGACAATATACAGCCTTGACATACTCCTTTTCCTATTTGGAACCAGTCTGCTGTCCCATGTCCAGTTCTAACTGTTGCTTCCTGACCTGCGTACAGATTTCTCAAGAGGCAGGTGAGGTGGTCTGGTATTTCCATCTCTTTCAGAATTTTCCACAGTTTATTGTGATCCACAGGGTCAAAGGCTTTGGCATAGTCAATAAAGCAGAAATAGATGTTTTTCTGGAACTCTCTTGCTTTTTCAATAATGCAACAGATGTTGGCAATTTGATCTCTGGTTCCTCTGCCTTTTCTAAAACCAGCCTGAACATCTGGAAATTTCATGGTTCACTTATTTTTGAAGCCTGGCTTGGAGAATTTTGAGCATTACTTTGCTAGTGTGTGAGATGAGTGCAATTGTGCAGTAGTTTGAGCATTCTTTGGCATTGCCTTTCTTAGGGATTGGAATGAAAACTGACCATTTCCAGTCCTGTGGCACCTGCTGAGTTTTCCAAATTTGCTGGCGTATTGAATGCGGCACTTTCACAGCATCATCTTTCAGGATTTGAAATAGCTCAACTGGAATTCCATCACCTCCACTAGCTTTGTTCATAGTGATACTTCCTAAGGCCCACTTGACTTCACATGCCGGAAATGTGAAGTCACACTGTGGCTCTAGGTGAGTGATCACACCATTGTGATTATCTGGGTCATGAAGATCTTTTTTGTACAGTTCTTCTGTGTATTCTTGCCACCTCTTCTTAATATCTTCTGCTTCTGTTAGGTCTATACCATTTATGTCCTTTATTGAGCCCATCTTTTTTTTTCTTCATTTATTTTTATTAGTTGGAGGCTAATTACTTTACAATATTGTAGTGGTTTTTGTCATACATTGACATGAATCAGCCATGGATTTACATGTGTTCCCCATCCCAATCCCCCCTCCCACCTCCCTCTCTACCCGATCCCTCTGGGTCTTCCCAGTGCACCAGGCCTGAGCACTTGTCTCATGCATCCAGCCTGGGCTGGTGATCTGTTTCACCCTAGATAATATACATGTTTCGATGCTGTTCTCTCAAAACATCCCACCCTTGCCTTCTCCCACAGAGTCCAAAATTCTGTTCTGTACATCTGTGTCTCTTTGTCTGTTTTGCATATAGGGTTATTGTTACCATCTTTCTAAATTCCATATATATGCGTTAGTATACTGTATTGGTCTTTATCTTTCTGGCTTACTTCACTTTGTATAATGGGCTATTGAGCCCATCTTTGCATGAAATGTACCCTTGGTATCTCTGATTTTCTTGAGGAGATCTCTAGTCTTCCCCATTCTATTGTTTTCCTTTATTTTTTTGTACTGATCACTGAGGAAGGCTTTCTTATCTCTCCTTGCTATTCTTTGGAACTCTGTATTCAGATGCGTGTGTCTTTCCTTTCCTCCTTTGCTTTTGTTGTTTAGTAAAATTTGCTTTTAGAGTCCTTTGCCTACAAATGATTATTCTTGTCCCTCACCAAAACCTTAAAAAAGAGGAAGGCAGGGATCATTATTTTTATATGAAGAACTGAAGCCTCAGAAAAGTCAAGTAACAAAGGACAAGTCACACAGCTAACATGTGGTAGGATCAAGGCTAAAACCTGTGTCTTTTGATTCTAAATTCTTTGGCTTTTCACTTCCTATCTTCATAAGTGAAGGAAAATATTTCTGAACATAAAGGGAATTTGGGATGGAGCTGAGCTCAGTTCAGCCTGTGCTTTCAGTATGCTGACAGAGTCAAGGGCACTGAACTCCATCTTGGGGCTATAAAGGCCTATAGCGGATTCTGCTTCCAGAGAATCATGGTATTTAAGGGACAAAGCATGGGGCAGCTTTGTCAGTATGAAATAAATGCTGTGGAATCAGACAGCAGTTGTGGTATTTGGGGCCCAGTATTATTATAGTATCATAAATTTGCTTTAAACTGTGCTTGTACTCAGATATTCAGTGGTTTCTGACTGTTAAAATAGCACAAATTTCTTTTAAACTGAGCGAACCCTAACAGGTTAACTTACTCACATTAGCTGTGCTGTAAATGTGTTTGGGTTCAGTGGATACATCAGCTGTGTGGGAGGAATCAAGGATATAATTCAGTTGGGGAAATAAGACATAAGTGAATAAAATGTTAATACAGATTTTAAAATAGCTAGTCAAGCTAGAAGACATATCACAACTCAGTACATACTTATTTGCTTAATGAATTATGTAGACAGCATTTCTTGTAGAAATTCAGAGAAGAGAGCAATATAAAGTTCCTTGGCCAAGATTTTATAATTCTGTGTTGTCAGTGGAAAATATAGAATAGAGATCTCTTTACTCTCACCCATAATACTCTTTGCACTTGACTACACCACTCAGAATCCTTTTGGGTGCAAGTGGGAGAAATTTAATCAAAAGGGGCTTAAGTGCGTGTGTACACACACACACACACACAAACACACACTAGAGTTTTTTAGTTCACAGAAGTGAAAAGCCCAGTGAGTTGTGCTTCCACATGGAAATGATTGGCTCCACTTCACAGGAGGCCTTAGTATCAGGAATCCAAAAGTCTTGATTCTACTACTTTTTCTGCTGGTTTCTTTCTCAGGCAGACTGTCTCTGAGGTGATGGCAGATACAAGCCTATCTCCTACTACCTTAACCTCAGCTGCAGGGGTGTGTGTGTTTAGTTGCTAAGTTGTGTCCAACTCTTTGTGACCCCATGGACTGCAGCCCACCAGGCTCCTCTGTCCATGGAATTTTTCAGGCAAGACTCCTGGAGTGGGTTGCCATGGAATCTTCCTGACCCAGAGATCGAACCTACCACTGTGCCACCTGGGAAGCTTTTTCAGTATTTCCACTAGAGTTCTAGGGCTTCTCTGGTGGCTAGCTGGTAAAGAATCTGCATGCAATGCAGGAGACCTAGGTTCAATCTCTGGGCTGGGAAGATTCCTTGGAGAAGGGAATGGCTACCCACTTCAGTATTCTTGCCTAGATAATTCCATGGATAGAGGAACTGGGCAGGCTACAATGCATGGGGTCACAAAAAGTTGGACATGATTGAGTGACTAACGCATACACAAAGTTCTGAGGTTGGCTCTCATTGCCAGTGTCTGAGTTATCTGCCTACTCAAACCTTATGGAAGCATGTTGTCATAAAAGAAAACCAGATGTCTTTCCTGAGAGAGGAAGATTCTGAAATGTCAAAATTAACATCTGTATATTGTAACACATATGTAATACTTGGGACACTTAAAAAAATTAAGAAGAACCTGAGTCTTTGTATATTTACCCTCAGTAATTTCAGGGGCTCTTTATTTCTTTGTGTAGATGCAGATTTAGTATCATTTTTCTTCTGTTTGAAGGACTTTTTAGAATTTTTTTTTTTGTTTTGCCACTCAGAGTCTTTTTGAAGTCTTTATTTTGCCTTTTATTTTGAAAGATATTTTCTCTAGGTCTAGAATACTGTCAGCTTTTTATTCCAGCACTTTAAAAATATTTTTTCACTGTGAGATTTCACAGTGAGAAGTCTCCTAACATTCTTGTCTACATTTCTCTGTTCATAGTGTCTTTTTTTCCCCTCTATTAAAAAAAAAAAAATCAGTAGACTACTTTCCCAGAGCAGTTTTAGTTTTTACAGAAAAATTGAGTAATAAGTATGAAGAGTTCCCAAATACTCTCCTCCAATCTTGTTTCTCCTGTTGTTCATCTTAGATTGGTGTGATACTTTTTTTATAATTGATGAAGCAATATTGACACATTATTGTTAACTAGTTAATAGTCTAATTAGGGTTCATTGTGTTGTTTCATTTCTGACCATCTCCAACTGGTTTTTAGCAATTTGATTATGATTTGTCTTAGTGTAGTTTCACCATATTTCTTGGACTTAGGATGTTTTCTACTTCTTGAATTGGTGGGTTTATAACTTGCATCAAATATGGAAAACTTTGGCCATGATTTCTTCACATATTTTTCCTGCTCCCCTCTCTCCTTCAGGGTCATCAATTATATGTATTTTATGCTACCTCAAATTGTCCCACTGCTACTGGTGCTCCGTTCATCTTTGCCCAGTGATTATATTTCTCAGTGTTTCATTTTGAATTGCTTTCACTGTTTTCAAGCTCCCTACTCTTTTCTTCTTCACTGTCCAATTCTGTGATTAATCCCAACCAGTGTTAGTTTTTTTATTTTAGTGTAGTTTTCAGCTTCAAAATTTTCATTTGACTCTCTACTTATTGTGTTCATAATTTCTTCTAACTTCTTGAATATATGGAGTACAGTGATAGTCACTGTTTTAATGTCCTTGTTTACAAATTATCTATGTCTTCTATTATCTGTGTCATTTCTTATTCTATTTCAATTGATTGACTTTCCCCCTCATTACACACAGTATTTTTCTGCTTCTTGGCATGCCTGGACAGTTTTGATTGAATATCATACATCATGAATTTTATCTTGTTGCATGTTGGGTATAGAAATATTCTTGAGCATTGCTCTGAGTTGTGGTTAAACAGTTTGAAAACTGCTTGATCCTTTTAGGTCTTTGTTTTAAGCCTTTTTAGGTAGGACCTAAGTAATTTTTTTCTAGATTTAATTGTTCTTCCCCACTGAGCCAAAACCCTTCTGAGTGGTTTACTCAATGCCACATCAATTATAAGATTTTCTACTTCAGCTAGTTGGACCAGAGCTCTGTGTGAGTTCAAGGGAGTGTTACCTGACCAGTTTGAGTGATTCTTTCCATAGTTTGCTCACTTACCAGTTTTCAGCTGAAAACTCAAGTATGGCAGATCTCTAGAGTTCTCTCTTTTTAGTTCCCCTCTTTAATACTGTTTTGTGAGCTTCCATAGTGTGGCCCCCCTGGCCTCTTAGCTTTATCACCTCAAATCAGGGAGACCACCAGCCTTGCCTTGGTTCCCCTCCCCTAGACAATGGCTTCAAAACGTTCTCCGGGTAATCAGCTTAGACCATCATAGGACTTACTTGCTTATATCTCATCTCTTAGGAGTTGCTATTTTTTGTTGCCTTTGTTTAGTATCTTTCGTGTCATGGGTTATATCCAGGTTTTTAGTTGTTTCATGTGAGAGAGCAGACTTAGTATTTGTTTTTCTGTCTTGATCAGAGGCAGAGATCCCCTTAATGAACTCTTAATTTAAAATTGACCTCAATTTTTTTTTTAACTTAGTTTGATCTTTTGGAATTTTATTTCTTGTTTTCCAAGTTTTACATAGTCTCTGAAAGTGAAAGTGTTAGTCTCTCAGTCGTGTCCAACTCTTTGCGACCCCATGGACTATAGCCCACCAGGCTCCTCTGTCCATAGAATTTTCTAGGCAAGAATACTGAAGTGGGTTGCCATTCCCTTCTCCAGGGAATCTTCCCGACCCAGGGATTGAACCTGGGTCTCCTGCGTTGCAGGAGAATTCTTCACCATCTGAGCAACCTGGTATATAGTCTCTAAGGAATGTTAAAGTTTATCTTTGAGTGTGAGGAATGGTAGATTATCTATTTCAGGTTGAGAATGTTTATTTTTATTCCTAGTTTCTGAAGAGTTTTTTTTTAAATCGCAAAAATTCTTTAAAGTGTTTAAATTTATTTACTATTTTATACATCTATTGAGATGATTATATTAGCATGATTATTTATATGTTAGAAAATTTCTGAGTATTTAAACTTCTCTGACTTTTTATTTTCAGTGTATTTTTAAAAATACATTTAAATTTTATTTGCTGCTATTTAGGATGTTTATAACTAGGATCATCAGAGATTGAGTTACTATATAAATTACCTTCTTTGATTTCATAAATGATATGGGTTTTCTCTTCTAGAATAGCTTATATAAAAGAGCAAGTTACCTTCCTTTGAAGGCTAGAAAAAGTCATATAAATCCATCTGGACGTGATATGTCCCTTTTGAATTGTTTTTCTACATTTTATTTTTTTTAGTGGCTATTAGTCTACATGTTTTCTATTTTTTCTTTTTAAAAAAATTTTAAATCTCTTTTTTCTCTTATGATTTTTAAATGCCCACTGTGTCTATAGTTATATTTGTCTGAATCAACCTTGTCAATGGTTTATCTTTAAAAGACAGTTTTTCATAATATCTTCTCTATTTTTTAGTGCTTTCTTTATATTTATATTTTTATTAATATTTGCTTTCCTCTTTTCTATTTCTTCTGTGTAGTTTGGTTTAATATATTGATCAATAATACCTTGAGTTGACATTTCTATCATATTAATTTTTTCATCTTTTTCTTGACTCATAATATATACTGTAAATTAATCCATAAATTTTCTTTAAGTACCACTTTAACTATATCCCACAAGTGTATGATATGTGATGTGTTCATTATTTTTTAGTTATTAATATTTTATCATTCCAATTAGAGTTTCTTTTTTTTTTTAACCCATCAATTATTTAAAATTGTGGTTTCTGGTTTCCAGAAGCATTTTTATAATTAAAAAAAGTCTTGTTTTATTTCTAAATGCATGGAAATTAAAATGTGGTCTAACTGTATTTTTGAGGCTTCTTTTGTGGCCTGATACATGGCTGATTTTTATAACTCTTCCACATATGCTTGCAATTACTGTATATTCTTAGGTTGTTTTGCATTTCACCTCATGCTAGTTTAATGCCTCTTATGTATTATCTTCTGTGTGTTTGTGAGTGAGCTCATCTTCAGAAGGCATTGTTTTTTAATGTGTTGATGGATATAATCCTCTGTACCTTTGCTTATGGAAGTGTTCCTTAGAACAATTTTGTACTTGCCTCTTTTAGTACAAAACCTCTTGGATTTGCTTATTAATTTCTTGCTTTCAGATGTCTGTCCCGCATTGATATTATACTTCTGTAAGAGGTAAAGACTTGATGTTTTTATTTCTCACAGGATAATTTTTTTTCCATTCACAGCTCCAAACAAATAGTAAGCTTTCTTCCCACTTCTCTAAGTACAAACTATTAGATGGGATTTTACTAGTCCTCTTTTCAAAGAAAGGGCAGCATTTTTAAAAGAGTAATAGTCGAGGGAGGAGCCAAGATGGCGGAGGAGTAGGATGGGGAGACCACTTTCTCTCCTACAAATTCATCAAAAGAATAACTGAATGCAGAGCAAACTTCACAAAACAACTTCTGATCGCTAGCTGAGGTCATCAGGCGCCCAGAAAAGCAGACCATTGTCTTCAAAAGGAGGTAGGACAAAATATAACAGATAAAAAGTGAGACAAAAGAGCTAAGGACGGAGACCCGTCCCGGGAAGGGAGTCTTAGGCGGCCTTGCTTGGGCTAGGGTCCGGGCCTGAGTGCCCTGAGGACAATCGGAGGGAGCTTCTGTGAGGTGCCAACTTGAACTGTGGGAGACCAAAAGAGAGAGAGAAAATTAACCGGCCGGAACACACTGCCAGCCGTTGGCAGAACAAAGGGACGGAGAAAGTCCCGAGAAGAGCTCGCAGGCTGCGGACCGGCCCAGCCCCGCCGGAGGCAGGAGGCAGGGGGGAGGGGAGGGTCGCGGTGAGACACAGGGCGCAGGCACCCGACCGGCGCGGGCGGGGACTGGGGCTGGGGACGCAGAGGGCGGAAAGCGCGCGCACCCGACTGGCGCCAGCGGAAACTGAGACTGGGTCCGCGGAAGGGAGTGAGTGCGCCACACCTGGGGATAGCCCGCCCACCAAGCCCCTGGCTGCCTGGACCGCTCTGACGGGGAAGGCACAGAGAGCAGGCGCAGCTTTTCCTTCCGCGCTTTTGTGTAACACCCGAGGGCCGGAACCTAGTGCAGCGCGGGGCGCGCTGCATATAGAACAGCCGGGAGCCTGAGCAGCGCAGACGGAGAAAGCAGCGTCAGCCCCTCCCGGCAGCGCCAGCCCGCCCCCGCAGGGCCAGCTCCTCCCCGCAGCGTCAGCCCCGCCCCGCAGCGTCAGCCCCGCCCCGCAGCGTCAGCCCCGCCCCGCAGCGCCAGCCCATCCCCGCAGCGTCAGCCCCTCCCAGCAGCGCAACGGAACTAGCTACCTGAATAAGAGTCCACCTCCGCCCGCCTGTGTCAGGGCGGAAATGAGGCTCTGAAGAGACCGGCAAACAGAAGCCAAATAAACAAAGGGAACCGCTTCAGAAGGGACTGGTGCAACAGATTAAAATCCCTGTAGAAAACACCGACTTCACCGGAAGGGCCCTGTAGATATCGAGAAGTGTAAGCTGGAACTAGGAGCTATCTGAAACTGAGCCGAACCCACACTGACCGCAACAGCTCCAGAGAAACTCCTAGATATATTTTTACTTTTTTTTTTCTAAGTAAGGAAAAAAGAAAAAAAAAATTTTTTCTTTTTATATTTTTTCTTTTTTATTTTTTCTCTTTTATTTTCCTTTAAAATTCCCTATTACTCCCCCATTACTCCTTAACTTTCATTTTCATAGATTTTTACGATTTTTTTAATTAGGGGAAAAAAAATTTTTTTTTTCTTTCTTTCTTTTTTTTTTGTTTTTTTTCTTTTTCTTTTTTTTTTCTTTTTTCTTCTTTTTTTTCTTTCCGTTTTCTCTTTTATTTTCTATTTTTCTTTTTCTCTTATTTCTTTTAAAGTCCTCTAGTACTCCTCTACTACTCCTCATTTTCATTTTCACTACACTATAACCTTACAAAAAAAAAAAAAAAAGAGAAGCCCTATCTTTAAACCGAAGATTATTCTCTCCCAATCTTGACTCTCTGTTTTCTACCTCAGAACACCTCTATTTCCTCCTTTCCCCTTCTCTTCCCAATCCAATTCTGTGAATCCTTGTAGGTGTCTGAGATACGGAGAACATTCTGGGAACAGACAGCTGCGTAGATCTGTCTCTCTCCTCTTGAGTCCCCCTTTTTCTCCTCCTGCTCATCTCTATCTCCCTCCTCCCTTTTCTCCTGTTCATGTAACTCTGTGAACCTCTCTGGGTGTCCCTAACGGGGGAGAATCTTTTCGCCATTAACCTAGAAGTTTTATTATCAGTGCTGTATAGTTGGAGAAGTCCTGAGACTACAGGAAGAATAAAACTGAAATCCAGAGGCAGGAAACTTAAGCCCAAAACCTGAGAACACCAGAAAACTCCTGACTACATGGAACTTTAAGTAATAAGTGACCATCCAAAAGCCCCCATACCTACACTGAAACCAACCACCACCCAAGAGCCAATAAGTTTTAGAGCAAGACATACCACGCAAATTCTCCAGCAACACAGGAACATAGCCCCGAATGTCAACATACAGGCTGCCCAAGGTCACACCTAACACATAGACCCATCTCAAAACTCATTACTGGGCACTCCATTGCTCTCCAAAAAGAAGAAATCAAGTTCCATGCACCAGTACACTGACGCAAGCTTCCCTAACCGGGAAACCTTGACAAGCCAATCGTCTAACCCCACCCACTAGGTAAATCCTCCACAATAAAAAGGAACCACAGACCTCCAGAATACAGAAAGTCCACTCCAGACACAGCAATCTAAACAAGATGAAAAGGCAAAGAAATACCCAACAGGTAAAGGAACATGAAAAATGCCCACCAAGTCAAACAAAAGAGGAGGAGATAGGGAATCTACCTGAAAAAGAATTTAGAATAATGATAATAAAAATGATCCAAAATCTTGAAAACAAAATGGAGTTACAGATAAATAGCCTGGAGACAAAGATTGAAAAGATACAAGAAGTGTTTAATAAAGACCTAGAAGAAATAAAAAAGAGTCAATTAAAAATGAACAATGCAATGAATGAGATCAAAAACACTTTGGAGGGAACCAAGAGTAGAATAACGGAGGCAGAAGATAGGATAAGTGAGGTAGAAGATAAAATGGTGGAAATAAATGAAGCAGAGAGGAAAAAAGAAAAAAAGGATCAAAAGAAATGAGGACAACCTCAGGGACCTCTGGGACAATGTGAAACGCCCCAACATTCGAATCATAGGAGTTCCAGAAGAAGAAGACAAAAAGAAAGGCCATGAGAAAATACTCGAGGAGATAATAGCTGAAAACTTCCCTAAAATGGGGAAGGAAATAGCCACTCAAGTCCAAGAAACCCAGAGAGTCCCAAACAGGATAAACCCAAGGCGAAACACCCCAAGACACATATTAATCAAACTAACAAAGATCAAACACAAAGAACAAATATTAAAAGCAGCAAGGGAAAAACAACAAATAACACACAAAGGGATTCCCATAAGGATAACAGCTGACCTATCAATAGAAACCCTCCAGGCCAGAAGGGAATGGCAGGACGTCCTGAAAGTAATGAAAGAGAATAACCTACAACCTAGATTACTGTATCCAGCAAGGATCTCATTCAGATATGAAGGAGAACTCAAAAGCTTTACAGATAAGCAAAAGCTGAGAGAATTCAGCACCACCAAACCAGCTCTTCAACAAATGCTAAAGGATCTTCTCTAGACAGGAAATGCAGAAAGGTTGTATAAACGTGAACCCAAAACAACAAAGTAAATGGCAACGGGACCACACCTATCAATAATTACCTTAAATGTAAATGGGTTGAATGCCCCAACCAAAAGACAAAGATTGGCTGAATGGATACAAAAACAAGACCCCCATATATGCTGTATACAAGAGACCCACCTCAAAACAAGAGACACATACAGACTAAAAGTGAAGGGCTGGAAAAAAATATTTCATGCAAATGGAGACCAAAAGAAAGCAGGAGTCGCAATACTCATATCAGATAAAATAGACTTTGAAATAAAAGATGTGAAAAGAGACAAAGAAGGACACTACATAATGATCAAAGGATCAATCCAAGAAGAAGATATAACAATTATAAATATATATGCACCCAACATAGGAGCACCGCAATATGTACGGCAAACACTAACGAGTATGAAAGAGGAAATTAATAGTAACACAATAATAGTGGGAGACTTTAATACCCCACTCACAACTATGGATAGATCAACTAAACAGAAAATTAACAAGGAAACACAAACTTTAAATGACACAATGGACCAGCTAGACCTAATTGATATCTATAGGACATTTCACCCCAAAACAATCAACTTCACCTTTTTCTCAAGTGCACACGGAACCTTCTCCAGAATAGATCACATCCTGGGCCATAAATCTA
The DNA here is from genome assembly GCF_910594005.1 of Cervus elaphus. Classification (NCBI taxonomy): domain Eukaryota; kingdom Metazoa; phylum Chordata; class Mammalia; order Artiodactyla; family Cervidae; genus Cervus; species Cervus elaphus. The sequence continues at coordinate 28,022,159 of NC_057826.1, read as the reverse complement.
GTCTTGGAAAATTCAAAAAAATTGAAATCATTCCAGTCATCTTTTCTGACCACAGTGCAGTAAGATTAGATCTCAATTACAGGAAAAAAATTGTTAAAACTTCAAACATATGGAGGCTAAATAACATGCTTCTGAATAACCAACAAATCATAGAAGAAATCAAAAAAGAAATCAAAATATGTATAGAAATGAATGAAAATGAAAACACAACAACCCAAAACCTATGGGACACTGTAAAAGCAGTGCTAAGGGGAAGGTTCATAGCATTACAGGCTTACATCAAGAAACAAGAAAAAAGCCAAATAAATAACTTAACTCTACACCTAAAGCAATTAGAGAAGGAAGAAATGAAGAACCCCAGGGTTAGCAGAAGGAAAGAAATCTTAAAAATCAGGGCAGAAATAAATGCAAAAGAAACTAAAGGGACCATAGCAAAAATCAACAAAGCTAAAAGCTGGTTTTTTGAAAAAATAAACAAAATTGACAAACCATTAGCAAGACTCATTAAGAAACAAAGAGAGAAAAACCAAATTAACAAAATTAGAAATGAAAATGGAGAGATCACAACAGACAACACTGAAATACAAAGGATCATAAGAGACTACTACCAGCAGCTCTATGCCAATAAAATGGACAACTTGGATGAAATGGACAAATTCTTAGAAAAGTATAACTTTCCAAAACTGAACCAGGAAGAAATAGAAGATCTTAACAGACCCATCACAGGCAAGGAAATCGAAACTGTAATCAAAAATCTTCCAGCAAACAAAAGCCCAGGACCAGATGGCTTCACAGCTGAATTCTACCAAAAATTTAGAGAAGAGCTAACACCTACCTTACTCAAACTCTTCCAGAAAATTGCAGATGAAGGTAAGCTTCCAAACTCATTCTATGAGGCCACCATCACCCTAATTCCAAAACCAGACAAAGATGCCACAAAAAAAGAAAACTACAGGCCAATATCATTGATGAACATAGATGCAAAAATCCTTAACAAAATTCTAGCAAACAGACTCCAACAACATATTAAAAAAATCATACACCATGACCAAGTGGGCTTTATCCCAGGAATGCAAGGATTCTTTAATATCCGCAAATCAATCAATGTAATACACCACATTAACAAATTGAAAGATGAAAACCATATGATTATCTCAATAGATGCAGAGAAAGCCTTTGACAAAATTCAACACTCATTTATGATTAAAACTCTCCAAAAAGCAGGAATAGAAGGAACATACCTCAACATAATAAAAGCTATATATGACAAACCCACAGCAAGCATCACCCTCAATGGTGAAAAATTGAAAGCATTTCCCCTGAAATCAGGAACAAGACAAGGGTGCCCACTCTCACCACTACTGTTCAACATAGTGTTGGAAGTTTTGGCCACAGCAATCAGAGCAGAAAAAGAAGTAAAAGGAATCCAGATAGGAAAAGAAGAAGTGAAACTCTCACTGTTTGCAGATGACATGATCCTCTACATAGAAAACCCTAAAGACTCTATCAGAAAATTACTAGAACTAATCAATGAATATAGTAAAGTTGCAGGATATAAAATTAACACACAGAAATCCCTTGCATTCCTATATACTAACAATGAAAAAACAGAAAGAGAAATTAAGGAAACAATACCATTCACCATTGCAACAAAAAGAATAAAATACTTAGGAGTATATCTACCTAAAGAAACAAAAGACCTATACATAGAAAACTATAAAACACTGATGAAAGAAATCAAAGAGGACACAAACAGATGGAGAAACATACCGTGTTCATGGATTGGAAGAATCAATATTGTCAAAATGGCTATTCTACCCAAAGCAATCTATAGATTCAATGCAATCCCTATCAAGCTACCAACGGTATTTTTCACAGAACTAGACCAAAGAATTTCACAATTTGTATGGAAATACAAAAAACCTCGAATAGCCAAAGTAATCTTGAGAAAGAAGAATGGAACTGGAGGAATCAACCTGCCTGACTTCAGACTCTACTGCAAAGCCACAGTCATCAAGACAGTGTGGTACTGGCACAAAGACAGAAATATAGACCAATGGAACAGAATAGAAAGCCCAGAGATAAATCCATGAACCTATGGACACCTTATCTTTGACAAAGGAGGCAAGGATATACAATGGAAAAAAGACAACCTCTTTAACAAGTGGTGCTGGGAAAACTGGTCAACCACTTGTAAAAGAATGAAACTAGAACACTTTCTAACACCATACACAAAAATAAACTCAAAATGGATTAAAGATCTAAATGTCAGACCAGAAACTATAAAACTCCTAGAGGAGAACATAGGCAAAACACTCTCCGACATAAATCACAGCAAGATCCTCTATGACCCACCTCCCAGAATATTGGAAATAAAAGCAAAACTAAACAAATGGGATCTAATGAAACTTAAAAGCTTTTGCACTACAAAGGAAACTATAAGTAAGGTGAAAAGACAGCCCTCAGATTGGGAGAAAATAATAGCAAATGAAGAAACAGACAAAGGATTAATCTCAAAAATATACAAGCAACTTCTGCAGCTCAATTCCAGAAAAATAAATGACCCAATCAAAAAATGGGCCAGAGAACTAAACAGACATTTCTCCAAAGAAGACATACAGATGGCTAACAAACATATGAAAAGGTGCTCAACATCACTCATTATTAGAGAAATGCAAATCAAAACCACAATGAGGTACCATTACACACCAGTCAGGATGGCTGCTATCCAAAAGTCTACAAGCAATAAATGCTGGAGAGGCTGTGGACAAAAGGGAACCCTCTTACACTGTTGGTGGGAATGCAAACTAGTACAGCCACTGTGGAAAACAGTGTGGAGATTCCTTAAAAAACTGGAAATAGAACTGCCATATGACCCAGCAATACCACTTCTGGGCATACACACTGAGGAAACCAGATCTGAAAGAGACACATGCACCCCAATGTTCATCGCAGCACTGTTTATAATAGCCAGGACATGGAAGCAACCTAGATGCCCATCAGCAGATGAATGGATAAGGAAGCTGTGGTACATATACACCATGGAATATTACTCAGCCGTCAAAAAGAATTCATTTGAACCAGTCCTAATGAGATGGATGAAACTGGAGCCCCTTATACAGAGTGAAGTAAGCCAGAAAGATAAAGAACATTACAGCATACTAACACATATATATGGAATTTAGAAAGATGGTAACGGTAACCCTATATGCAAAACAGAAAAAGAGACACAGAAATACAGAACAGACTTTTGAACTCTGTGGGAGAAGGTGAGGGTGGGATGTTTCAAAAGAACAGCATGTATACTATCTATGGTGAAACAGATCACCAGCCCAGGTGGGATGCATGAGACAAGTGCTCGGGCCTGGTGCACTGGGAAGACCCAGAGGAATCGGGTGGAGAGGGAGGTGGGAGGGGGGATCGGGATGGGGAATAAGTGTAAATCTATGGCTGATTCATATCAATGTATGACAAAACCCACTGAAATGTTGTGAAGTAATTAGCCTCCAACTAATAAAAAAATTAAAAAAAAAATAAAATAAAAGAGTAATAGTCTTTTTTTTTTTTTGCTTCCTTAGTTTTATTTATTTACTTTTTAATTTATTTATTTTAATTGGAAGGTAATTACTTTACAATATTGTAGTGGTTTTGCTGTACATTGACATGAATCAGTCATGGGTGTACATGAAGAGTAGTAATCTTATGCTGAGGTGCTGAATCCAGTCTTGCATGATCACAAGGCTATTCATATCTGAGATATCAGTCTATGACCTGCAAACAAGTTGGCTACCTCTCTGGGCTAATACCAGGTGTCTTTCTAATTTTATCGGCATTTCTGTGAGTTTGTTTAGGATGAGGCGTTCTGTATGGCCTCAGGCTTCTGAATAGCAAGAACCAAAAGCTGCTCTAATTTTTAGGGATGAGTAAACTGAGGTTTATTGATGACCCAAGATTATTCAACTGGAAATTGTCAGAGCTAGGATTAAAACCTGTGCATGATCTGCTTCTTGTTGGCATTCTTCCTCCCTTTGGCTTTTATATGGTATTTGTGATAGTTAATTTTATGTATCAGCTTGACTGGGCCATGAGGTAACAAGATTGTTAGTCAGATATTCTGAGTATGTCTGGGTGGATGTTTGTGATGAGGTTAACATTTGAATTACTAGGAACAAAGCTAGTGGAGGTGATGGAATTCCAGCTGAGCTGTTTCAGATCCTAAAAGATGATGCTGTGAAAGTGCTGCACTCAATATGCCAGCAAACTTGGAAAACTCAGCAGTGGCCACAGTACTAGAAAATGTCAGTTTTCATCCCAATCCCAAAGAAAGGCAATACCAAAGAATGTTCAAACTACTGCACAATTGTACTCATCTCACACGCTAGCGAAGTAATGCTCAAAATTCTCCAAGCTAGGCTTCAACAGTACATGAACTGAGAACTTCCAGATGTTCACTCTGGGTTTAGAAAAGGCAGAGAAAACACAGAGATCAAATTGCCAACATCTGTTGGATCATAGAAAAAGCAAGAGAGTTCCAGAAAAACATCTACTTCTGTTTTATTGACTATGCCTAAAACCTTGACTGTGTGGAACACAACAAACTGTGAAAAATTCTTCAAGAGATGTAAATACCAGACCACCTGACCTGCCTTCTGACAAACCTGTATGCAAGATAAGCAACAGTTAGAACTAGACATGAAACAACGGACTGGTTCCAAATTGGCAAGGAGCACATCAAGGCTGTATATTGTCACCCTGTTTATTTAACTTATATGCTGAGTACATCATGTGAAATGCTGGGCTGGATGAAGTACAAGCTGGAATCAATATTGCCAGGAGAAATATCAATAACCTCAGATTGGCAGATGACACCACCCTTATGGCAGAAAGTGAAGAGGAACTAAACAGCCTCTTGATGAAAGTGAAATAGAATGAAAAAGCTGGCTTAAAACTCAACATTGAAAAAAACTAAGATCATGGCACTGGTCCCATAACTTCATGGCAAATAGATGGGGAAACAATGGGAACAGTGACAGACTTTATTTTGGGGGACTCCAAAATCACTGCAGATGGTGAATGCAGCCATGAAATTAAAAGACACTTGCTCCTTGGAAGAAAAACTATGACTAACCTAGACAGCATTTTAAAAAGCAGAGACATTACTTTACGGACAAAGGTCCATCTAGTCAGGCTATGGTTTTTCCAGTAGTCATGTATGGATGTGAGAGTTGGATTCTAAAGAAAGCTGAGCACCAAAGAATTGATGCTTTTGAACTGTGGTGTTGGAGAAGACTCTTGAGAGTCCTTGAACTGCAATGAGATCCAACCAGTCCATACTAAAGGAAATCAGTCCTGAATATTCATTGAATGGACTGATGCTGAAGCTGAAGCTCTAATACTTTCATCTCTGATGCGAAGAATTGACTCTTTAAAAAAGACTCTGATGCTGGAAAGATTGAAGGCAGGAGAAGGGGATGACAGAGGATGAGACAGTTGGATGGCACCACCGACTCAATGGACATGAGTTTGAGCAAGCTTCAGGAGTTGGTGATGGACAGGGAAGCCTGGTGTGCTGCAGTCCATGGGGTTGCAAAGAGTTGGACATGACTGAATGACTAAACTGAACTAACATTTGAACTGGTCAACAGAATAAAACAGATTGCCCTCCCTAATGTGGGTGTGCTTTACCTAATCAACTGAAGACATGAGCAAGGGGGAACTCTGCCTGTTGACTCCTTGAGCTGGAACATTGATCTCCTGCCCTCAGACTGGAACTTATACCATTGGCTGTCCTGGTTCTCTCAGTCAGGATGGAATGACTCACTGGCTCTCCCAGGTCTCCAGCTTACCAACTGCAGTTTTTTGGACTTTTCTGCTTCCATAAATACATGGGAGCCAGTTGTGTGTGTGTGTGTGTGTATTTTTTTCTACTATTGGTTCTGTTACCCTAGAGAACAACTAATACACTATTATACTGATTTTAAGTTTATGTGTTTATTAATTACTGAAGCATTTGTTTTATTTCTAATTGTATGTTAGACACTAAGAGGACAGACTAGAGAAGAATGAGTTAAGACTACAAATTCTTTGAAGATGTTAGAGAAGTCACAGATACAGAAACCCATTTAGAAAATGTAAGTAAGAAAAGTAATAGAAGGCGAACTGTTCATGGCAGTTAACAATATAGAGAGAACAAGGGACATTATTGTACCCAGGGCAGCATTCTCATTCAGCAGTGCTAGGCTTGTTCAATTGGTTCAGTGTCTGAAAATTGAGGTATTTTTTGTGGCACCCTATACTTCACTGTGAAGTTTTAATGCATTTATTTTCATCATTTTATCAGTAGAAACTATAGCTGGACTGTGTAAGCCATGTAATAGTCAAACCTGTGAATATGCATGCCCATGACAAAGCATGTTAAAGAAAGAGGCATGATTTGTTGTTATTTAGTCACTAAGTCATGTCTGACTCTTGAGATCTCATGGACTGTAGCCTGCCAGGTTCCTCTGTCCATGGGATTTCCCAGGCAAGAATACTGGAGTGGGTTGTCATTTCCTTCTGCAGGGGATCTTCCAGACACAGGGACCAAACCCATGTCTCCTGCATTGGCAGGCAGATTCTTTACCACTGAGCCACCAGGGAAGCCCCAGAGGTATGATAAATGATGTCCATATTTCTTAGTTCATATTCATTTCTGTTATTACCTACTTGTGCTTGTCAGCATATGTGTGATAATAGGCACCCAAAGCATAGAAACTGTATGGGAAAAAATGGAACATTTAGAAAATATTCCATTAATTTTTCTGAAAATGGAGAAACATTATTTATAATCTAATTTTCAGGGAGATTATTGGGGGGGCTATTATTATGATATGTGCATATCACCACTGAATATATGATGTGCAAATTGTGTGACTTTTGGAATATAGATTTTTGCTTTTATTTTTCCTGAAAAAGCTGTTAGTTAGCTAAGTGAATATGTTCAGTCTATATTTTTTTCAGTTATCATGATATATTTGGGTACATTTACTGTGAATTTGGTGCTGAAGACACTTTGAAATTGCCTTATAGAAATTATCACTGTAGCTTAACTGGGCTACAGTTGAGTTTTATCTCAAGATAAAACAACTTTGGAAATTGCCTTAAGGATGATTTGCTGCATGGAATGGGAAGATGAGTGAATAAACTGAAAAAATATTATAGAAATCTAGAAACTCAACACCTGCAAAGTACACGATCTGTTCAGTATCTTTCTCAGCCTTGGTAATATATCCCAAGCCCTTCATTTTAGTATCCATGGCAATGAGATTTTTTTTGTCTTCCTAATCAGAACGTTTGTAAATTAAAATGTTGATTCACATTTGCTTTATAAGGATTCACTCGAGTTATAGAGAACTATTGGGGTTTGGGGAAAAGAAAGCAAGAACAAGCATTCTGGTTTCATGTTTTCTCTGCATGTGCAGAAATTTAATTATCAAGTCACTTCATTCTCAGCAGAGTAAATTACAGTCCTGGTCATTAATTTGTATGTAAATGCCACCATTGTAGGAAGACAACACAACGCTTGAGTACTATCAAGAGATGCCCTTGTAGGAGGCATACAAATTATCAGAGCTTAAAAGAGTCGGGCAAGTAAATGGTTTAGCGCTTGCTCTCATTCAGGTGAACCCTGTTGCAATGATCAAACAGCTTAGAGTAATTATCAAGGCCAAGTGTTCAGAAAACATTTTTATTTGAGAGAGTCCAAAATAGTAAGAAATGAGGACCCAATGAGTACAAACATAGGTCTTGCTCAGAATACTACCTGGAGAGAAGACTTTTTGTGATCTCCGTAGTCAGACCTGGGCTTCCCTAGTGGCTCAGCTGGTAAAGAATCTGCCCGCAATGCGGGAGATCTGGGTTCAATCCCTGGGTTGGGGAGATACTCTGGAGAAGGGAATAGCTCCCCACTCCAGTCTTCTGGTCTGGAAAATTCCATGGACTGTATCAAAGAGTCAGACATGACTGAGTGACTTTCATTTTCAATACCTTAGTCAGACCTAATCACTCTCAATGATTTCATGTTGCTTCATTTCTTATCCTGGGTGAGTAGCCTGGAAGGGAAGAGAAATAAGCTTCAATGAAGCTATAGTAGCCTTGGATAGAGAACCATTCACTTGGGGTATTAACTAGCTTTACACATATCTGTCTAGAGATGCCAGGAAAACTGGGGTCTTATTTGGCAAACGCTTGGCTCATAGGAATGAACAGAGTGAGCTGAATGTGGCAGCAGGGGAATCCAGGCTGTGTCAGCATTATCTGTCTTCAGGGCTCTTTAGGTTTGACTTGAGTTAGTGGCTCCTGACTATTGCAAATAGGGTCTAGTAACTGGGGACACAGAGGAGTCAGACAAGAGTTAAATTGTGGCCTACATCTCAAGGTTTATCTAGGAACTCGAATATAAATCAGAAAGCCAGGAGAGTTTCCCAGGTGGACACAGCAGGGATCAGAGAGACATTCCATTTGGTGTGGTCCTCAGACTTCTCTCCTTGGGCTAGAGCACAAGGACAAGTTCTAGATTTCATTGGTTTTGAGTTTTCTCAACTGCACAGGAATGGCTGGGAATATTTGAGTTGATAAGGTAAGGACAGAACTTCAGTATCTTGCAGTGGGGGAGAGAGAGAAGGCTGCAATGGGAACCAGCTTTACTTCGATTCACATTTTAAAAGCTTTACCAAGGTGCAATTGATAAACCACACACATATACAGTGTACAGTTTGTCAATTTTGACATCCTGTGAAGCCATCAGAAGAAGCAAGAAAATGAACATTTATGTCACTCCGATAGTATCCTCATTCTCCTTTGTAATCCATTGTTCTCTGTTAATTCCCCCTTGCCACCCTGTAGGCAACCACTGATCTATTTTCTGACATAGTATCCTAGTTTAAATTTTCTAGAATAGTATATAAATGGAATTATATTATTTGTACTCTTTTGACTCTTTCCCTACTACTCTCAGCTTAATGTTTTTGAGATCCATCCATATTGTTGGAGGTATAAATAGTTCAGTCCTCTTGATTGCTTACTAGTATTCCATTGTATTGATTTGCCATAACTTGTTTATCCATTTACCTGTTGCTTAATGTATGGGTTGCTTCTAGATTCTGGCTTAGTTAGTTCAGTTCAGTCACTCAGTTGTGTCCAACTCTTTGTAATCCCATGGACTAGAGCACAACAAGCTTCCCTGTCCGTTACCAATTCCTGAAGCTTGCTCAAACTCATGTCCATCAAGTCGGTGATGCCATCCAACCATCTCATCCTCTGTCATCCCCTTCTCCTCCTGTCTTCAATCTTTCCCAGCATCGGGGTCTTTTCTAAAGAGTCAGTTCTTCACATCAGGTGGTCAAAGTACTGGAGTTTCAGCTTCAGCATCAGTCCATCCAATGAAAATTCAGGACTGATTTCATTTAGGACGGACTGGTTGGATCTCCTTGCAGTCCAAGGGACTCTCAAGAGTCTTTTCCACACCACAGTTCAAAAGCATCAATTCTTTGGTGCTCAGCCTTCTTTATGGTCTAACTCTCACATCCATACGTGACTACTGGAAAATCGATAGCTTTGACTAGGCGGATCTTTGTCTGTAAAGTAATGTCTCTGCTTTTGAATACGCTGTCTAGGTTTGTCACAGCTTTTCTTCCCAGGAGCAAGCGTCTTTTAATTTCATGGCTGCAGTCACCATCTGCAGTGATTTTGAAGCCCAAGAAAATAAAGTCTGTCATTGTTTCCATTGTTTCCCCATCTATTTGCCACGAAGTGATGGGACCGGATGCCATGATCTTAGTTTTTTTCAATGTTGAGTTTTAAGCCAGCTTTTTCACTCTCCTTTTTCACTTTCATCAAGAAGCTCTTTAGTTCCTCTTCAGTTTCTGGCATAAGGATGGTGTCATCTGTAAATCTGAGGTTATTGAGTTTTCTCCTGGCAATATTGATTCCAGCTTGCGCTTCATCCAGCCTGGCATTTTACATACTCTTCATGTAAGTTAAATAAGCAGGGTGACAATATACAGCCACAGCGTACTTGTTTCCCAGTTTGGAACCAGACTGTTGTTCCATGTCCGGTTCTAACTGTTGCCTCTTGACCTGCATACAGGTTTGTCAGGAGGCAGGTAAGGTGGTCTGGTAATTCCATCTCTTAAGGAATTTCCCACAGTTTGTTGTGCTCCACACAGTCAAAGGCTTTAGCATAGTCAATAAAGCAGAAGTAGATGTTTTTCTGGAACTCTCTTGCTTTTTCTATGATCCAACGGATGTTGGCAATTTGATCTCTGTGTTTCCTCTGCCTTTTCTAAACCCAGCTTGATCATCTTGAAGTTCTCGGTTCACACGTTGAAGCCTAGCTTGGAGAAGTTTGAGCCTTACTTTGCTAGCATGTGAGATGAGTGCAATTGTGCAATAGTTTGAACATTCTTTGCATTGCCTTTCTTTGGGATTGCCTAGTGGCTCAGTTGGTAGAGAATCTGCCTGCAATGCAGGAAACCTGGGTTCAATTCCTAGGTTGGGAAGATCCCCTGGAGAATGGAATGGCAGTGAGCTCCAATATTCTTGCCTGGAGAATTCCTTGGACACAGGAGCCTAGTGGGTACTGTCCATGGGGTTTCATAGAGTCAGACACAACTGAGCGACTAACACTTTCACTTTCACTCACATCTATACATGACTACTGGAAAAACCATAGCTTTGACTATATGGACTTATATATCTTAGGGTTGCAAAAATTTCTATGTTTTTTCCTAGGAGTTTTGTAAAGTTTTGCAATTCAATCTATGATTAATTTTTATACCCACACACATAGTGTGAACTATAGGTTGATGTTCTAAAATATTAATTATATTCATTTTGCTCAAGCATACTTATTTGAAAGACTTCAATTTCCCCCATTAAGTTGTTTTGGAACCTTTGTTAAAAACAAAGGTTTTGTTTTGTTAAAACAAAAACAGTGGACCATATTTCCATACTCCTATTTCTGGACTGAATTCTGTTGATTAATTAGTTTACCTTTTTGCCACTATCAAATTGTTGATCAGTGTAGCTATAAGTCTTAAAAGCTTGTAGGTTGGAACTCCCTACAAAAAGTTTGTTCTTTTTAAAAATTATTTTGAATATTCTAAGTTCTTATGTTTCCTTATACACCTTAGAGTATGCTTGTCAAATTTTACAAAATGTCTGCTTGAATATTGATTTAGATTGCATTAAATCAATAGAATAATTTGGGAAAATTAATATCTTAGCAATGCTGAGTCTTCTCTATTTTTTCCTCAGGAATATTTTATTGCTTTTGGTATAGTAGTTTGGAATGCCTCCTGTTAAACTTTAGGATATAGGTATATAATTTTCTATATTTGTGACGTCTTTGTCAGCTTTTTTTCATTAGTATTATGCTGGCCTCATAAAATGGATTGAGAAATGCTCTCTTTTCCTCTGCTTTCTGTAAGGGTTGTGTAGATGTCGGTGTTATTTGACATTCATAGAACTCTGTACCTGAAAACTGCAGGATATTCTTTCTAAGTCCACATTATCACAGTGGACTGTATGTTAAGTCATACAAATCTATACACTTACTGATTTTTTTCTTAGTTCCTCTATCAACGAACTACTGAGAAGAGGGTGTCAAAATCTTTAGTTCTATTTTGAGTTTGTCTATTTCTCCTTTAAGCTCCATTAGTTTTTCCCTCATGTTTTGAAACCTTGTTAATAGTTTCATACACAGTTACAATTTTTATGTCTTCATGAGTTGATCATTTTATTGTTTTAAAGTATAATTCCTCTCTGGTAAAACTATTGTCTTGATGTTAATAGCTGCGTCAACTTCTTTATACTTATAGTTTGCATAACTTATTTTTTAAATCCTTTTGCTTTTAACTTGTCTCTGTATTTGTACTTATGGTCATTAAATAATTGGGTCTTGCTTTTTTATTCAGTTTGACAATCTTTACTTTCAAATGTGGTCTTTATCGCATTTGCATCTAATGTGTGGAAATTATTGGGTTTAAGTATATCATTTTGCTATTTGCTTTCTAATTGTTGCTTCTGATTTTCATCTTCTGTTGCTCTTACTAGTTTCTTTTTGTGTTAATCATCTATGTGCTTAGTGTTCAATTTAAATTCCTCTAAAATTTTAGCTATACATATTTGTATTTTCTTTTTTCATGGCTTTTCTAAGAATTGCACATGCATCCTTAGTTTATCACAGTCCACTTTGAGTTAGTATTGTACTGCTTTGTATTTACTCTTTGTTTTATATCACATTATACAACTTTGTGACAGAATAAATCACTTACTTCTCCTCTCCTTTGTGCTGTTGTTATCTCATGTTTTACTTTTCTACACTGTATCAACTCTCCACTTCCATGCAATAGTATATATTTTCTTCAGTTATCTTTCAGAAAAAGTAAAAGGAGAAAACATCCAATATTTTTTTTTTTATTACTCACATATTTACCATTGCTTTTCAATCCTTCCCATAGATCTGAGATTCAGTTTGTTGCCAGTTGCCTTTCTTTTGACAAACTTCCTCTAACATTTCTTGAAATGAAGATCTGATGAATACTCTTTTTATTTATATGAAAATGTGTCTATTTCACAGACTTTTTTGAAGGATGATTTCTCTGGATATAGGATTCAGTGTTGATGTTTTATTTTTTCTTTCAGCTCTTAAATGTATCATTTTGTTGTTTTCTGGCTTCCAATGTCTCTGAGAGATGACAGTTTTCTTTGTTTTGTTATTTTCTAGCATGCAAAGCATTTCTCTTTATCTTCTTGATTTCAAATATTTTGTTTTATCTTTGATTTTCAGTTAGTTGACAATGATTTGCCTCACTGCAGAACTTTCGAGCTAGATTATTAAAATGTTTGATTCTGTATGTTGATTTTTTCTGTATGTTTTTTTCAGCACATTTGGGTGATTCCCAGTTATTTTTTCAAATATTTTTCTTCCACATTTTTTGTTTTGTTTTTCCCTCCTTGAACTCCAGTTATACATATTTCAGACAACTAGATATGCTATCCTTATTCACTGAGGTTTTGTTTATTTTCTTTCCAAATTTTTTATGTTCTTCAGACTGATTACTTTTTATTGAGCTCCTTCAAAATTCATTGCCATCTCCAAACTGACTGAATTTTTTAACTTTGAACATTCAATTTTAAGTTTGTTTAGTTTTTTGAATATTGTTTTCATTTCTCCACTGAAATTATCCTTATTTATGTTCATTATGATCACCCTTTCCTTTGATTCTTTGAACTTATACAATAGATACTTTAAAGATGTCTTCTGCATCCACAATCTGAGTCATCTTGAGGCTAGTTTCAGTTGAATGTTGTTTTTCCTTGGTGATTCACATTTTTCTTGTTTCTTTGTATGTCTAGTGACTTTTGATTGTATACTGGACATTGTGGATCAAATGCTGTGAAGATATTGGATTCTTTAATCTTCCTGTAAAGAGTATTGCTTTTCATTTTAGCCCAATTTCAACAGGGGAATTACTAGTTGATTCCTTTGAGTATAATGGTTTCTAGTTTGTCATGTTGGGCTTATTTCAGTTTTACTCAGTCTTATTTCTAGTGTTAGCCCTTCTAAAGTTTGAACAGAAAATCTAGAGTGTCTCCCAAGCTACTCTGCCTTGGCCAGATTCAAACTCCTAACTCAGACTCTGCTGAGACAGGCTTCAGACAAAATGTCTAATCAAATTTTTAGTCTTCTAGGTCTTACTTTTTCTAATTTTCTTGAATTTTTCCATATGTATACATAGTACAGATTTCAGCCAAATGCTTGAACTAAATTCATATGCAGATTTCGGAGCTCTCTCTCTCTCTGGGTCCCTCTTTTCTGGGATTTCCTTTTCCATGTCCAGTTGCTCTGGTTGCCCTGAATTCTGCCCTTTGACACCTCAGGTCAATAAGGCTTGTGATTTCTGCCTGAGTCCTTGATGCCCTGTGCCTCATAGACCTAGGAATACTTTTAGCAGATAAATAGTATAACCATGTAGTCATCCAGTAATGTTTTCTTCTTTAACAAATTAGATCTCCTCTCATTTCTATCTTCTGTTCACTCTCTATGCTTTCAGATCGTTTAATTTTTTTTCATGAATTTATAATTATTATTAGGTTAGTTCAAGTCATGTACTCTGCTGCTGGCATAATTAGCATCCTCAATATTGTAACTTTTTCCTAGTGCAGTGATCTGTATGTTACTCATAAAAATTTTTCCTTTTGACTAATTAATATTTAGCCATTACAAGTGCCATCTCTTTGTTCATATATGAAATGGAGTTGTCAAAACATCTCATACAAGGTGTAGGGTGACAAAACAAGTGTGCACAGGAGAACCAGGTTGTAATCCTTCCTCTGCCACTAACTATCTGCTTGACATATAGGTATGTGCCTTAAGTAGTCTCAGCCTTAGTGTCTATTCTGTAGAATGAGGGAGTTAGGTTATATCAATGTTTTTCAACCTTTAAAAAATGTCAGGACTTTTATTTTTTCCCAACAGAATCTTATAAAAATATAAACTGTATTAAAGCAAAACAGCCCTGATTGTTCAGGGTGTATAGCTCAGCCTGCTCAGTGCAACCACCCACATCTTTACTTTTACCGTGGGTGGCATTGAAGCTCCTTTGTGGAATCCCAGACTTCCACAGAGCATCGTCTGAAAAAAAAAAATCAAGGTTGATGATTTATATAAATCTTTTCCTATCCTGTTTGAGTTAAAAAATGACTGGATTATGCATCTAAAAATGTGGTCAGCTTTTTAAGGATCTGAGAGGGGTAGTTGTCGCCTTTGACCCTCCCTTGTGCTTTATTCACTTTAACCAACTTCTTGTTCTTATTTCTATCCTTATCCAACCACCCTGGGCAGACACTTGCTGTAGGTATTGAGAAATCTGGTATATTAGGGATTCTTGCAATTGTAGCTAAAATGAGCACTCAGGTACCGCACCACCGAGCACAACCCACCTCCGCCTGTCTCCAGGTCCCACCTATAAGATATGAGCAGTACTTCCCTCCACCTAATTGCTCCTATGTGGGCGGGAAGGAATTAAAAGGTTTGGATCTGCACTGATCATTTATAAAGTCCTTCTCCATCTGTAAAATAGCAGCAGACAGTCTTAAGAAATCCTCTTTGCACCACCAGTTGGTGGTTTTGTTGCCTTAAGAGAAACAACAAAATGAGCAGGTGTTGAGCACTGCCCACATCCAGACAGCACTGCCAAGTCTTACAGAGTGCTCCACCTCTAAACTTGGAAAAATGCATAGTGAGGGAAGGAAGCTGATACAACCCACATTGTCAGCTTAATTTTCTCTTATTCCTGCCCTTGTTTCTTTCATCCTTTCCCTGAAACAGTTGAGGAGTTTTCAAATCAGACCCTGAAAGAATAGGCATTCTTTCCTTTGCTTATAAATGGCAGGGCTTCCTAGATGGGTTTCCATATAAGGCACTGCTGTGATGAGGAGTAATAATAATAATCATTAACATTTTTTAGCATATCATATGCCAGGCATGCTTTGTTTTTTTTCTTCCCTTTCGTGATTTATCCCATTTAGCCCTATCAACAACTTTAAGATGTAAGGAATATCAAGATAAGGACACCGAAGTTCAGAAAGATTAAGGAACTTGCTTAGATCTCAGACCAGCAAATGGAAGGTCCCAGATTCATGCGGAGGCAGCTTGACTCCAGATTCTGCCTTCACTGATGTTAGACCTGGACAGGCAGCTTCTGTGGCACTGAGGCCCCACTTTCCTGTCTTTTAGTTGTGAAAGATGAAGATGGCATTTCCTCTACCTCTGTTTACAAGAAAAAATAAAAAAGATTCACTAAAAATCAAAGGGAGGAATATTCTGATTGCACTGCTATAGAGACTTGGTATTGATAGATAACTTTTCTTAGTCAAAATCATGAACTTCCTGTCAGTGCAAGGAGCCCACAGTAGCAACTCAATAGTATGTGAACAGAGGGAAGGAGCTGGGTGGCCATGCGTCAGGAATATTGCAGATAAGTCTGACTTCTCTTTGGTGGTAGATTCTGAGGTGGTGTCTAAAATCTCTCCAAATTCTGTGATTGAGTGAAGTGAACAATCTCAACTTCAAGATGTGTCCACATACTTGGTATTTGTGCAACTTTTTCTCTGTTGTCTTAGCAAGCTAATTGGATGAAGAGGTAAAGATTTTAATACAAATTTCCATTTGTATTAAATATTATTTCCCAAGTGCTTAGCTTGAAAGAGGTTTGAACTTGGTATTTATACTGTGTTTCAGAAAGTACTATCTTATGTCTGAAAATTAAGTGCCACAACTTAGACAAGACTTAGTGATTTTCAAAGATTTAAGTTGAATGAAATCCAGATCCACTCTTTAGTTGTTGACACAGACTCATTGCAAGGAAAGTAGCAGCTGGGATCTTTCAAAAAGGTAAGAGTCAAATTTTGAATTTGAGAAAATAACTGATTGGTTAGAGAACATGGAAAATAGTGTTGCAAAACCATTGACCTGGAAATCTGGAGACCTCCATTTGTTCCTAGCTTGATATACACTTTGCCTCTTTGGGTATTGGCTTCTCTTTGTGAAAATGAGGGAATAGATAAATGCTCATGAAAATCCTTTCTAACCCAACCTATGTGATTTTATATTCTTAGTGACCAAACACAGTTGTATAGATTTTGACCAGGATTTTTTTTCCTTCAAGTAACAGATGATAGAGGGAGCATAATGTTGTCATAATAATATTGACGTTGGAGCCAGACCACCTGGGTTTGAATCCTGGTTACAATGTTTATTAACTGTTATCACTGCAGCAAATTACTGACTTCATGATGCCTCAGTTTCCCCATTGACAGAATGGGGATAATAAAGTACTGATTTCACTGGGTTATTGTGAGGAGTAAATAAGTTATCAGATGTAACTTTCTAGAATAGTGCCTGGCTCATGATCAATGCTGTATATGGGATTGCTTTTATTGTTATAATAGTACCACTACTGACTTCTGTTGCTACCAGTGGGTTTTTAGGAGGGATGACAGGTTTCATTTTTAGACAGAGAATTTCCTGAAATCCTTGAGGACTGAGGCTTAGAATAGCATGTGCAGTTGCATTTAGAATCCCATGAGGAGAATGGACCAGTTATACTGCAGCCTGGGTGCGTTCACTCTCACATAGGGTGACTCTTCTTCCCTCTGCTCTCTCTTCTCACAAAGGAAGCAAAGTCCTGGCAGATTTCAGGGTGAAAATGGCAAAACCCCCTCTTGGCGCACTCTGAAAAGTAATCTAGATATGGCTGTAGTGTCCTGAGGCAATAATGTTTGATGATTTGTGCAGTGACCAAGAACAGAGGTTCTATGTCCAAGTCCCAGCTTTGTTACTTTGCTAAGTTTTTTGCCTAAGATAAGTTACTTAATCTCTCTATGCCTCTGTTTCCTGTCTCTAAAATGAGAGTAATAATAATTATCCCTACTTCATGGTGTTGCTGTGGTGATTAAATGGAATAATATATATGAAGTCCCCAGAAGATACCTGGCATATAGTCTATGTTTAGTTAATGGGAAACATTATAATTACTGTTATGATTATGCAACAGGGAAGAGTAATTTTAAATTTATGCTGGATCTATTTCTGTGACTTTAACCCTTTTTTGGTATTATAAGAATACGTAAGAGTCTCCCTCAGGGAGATAATCTGAGCCGCCCAATTGTGAAGGACTACAAGGAACTGAAACTAACACATTCCCCTGCCTGAGGCTTGCCATTCCAGGGGACATTTGCAAGGACTGAACAGTCTTTTTACTTTGTTTCTTCACCTCCCCCCAACCTCTGATCTATAAAGAACCTGGCAACCAGGCCCTGACCTGATAGCCTGCCAACTTCTTGGTCAGCCGACTCTCCGATTAGTCTCTTCCTTGCCTCAACACTTTGAGACTCGGATTCATTGGCCTGTCCTGCAGCGAGCAGAGCAAGCTTGGACTCGGTATGGTTATTATATTGAGTGAGGAGAATATGTGCTCTGTGGATGATCAGTGACTCACTGGGGAAAAAAATCAAGGATCCCATACTGGTAAATTAATGAATTCTCTTTCTTAATTTTATATATGAGGAAATACTTATGGACTAACTCACTTAATTTGAAATTGATGACTTTTGACTATGAAAAGTTTTAATAGTAAAACAATAGTATACTACTAATAGTATACTATTAGTGATATTAGTCACATTTAATATAATTAATATATGTTAATATAATTAAGTATATTAATAGTATGTAATTTAATAGTAGTTCAGTTCAGTTGCTCAGTTGTGTCCGACTCTTTGTAACCCCATGGACTGCAGCATGTCAGGCTTCCCTGTCCATCACCAATTCCCAGAGCCTACTCAAACTCATGTCCATTGAGTCAGTGATGCCATCTAACCATCTCATCCTCTGTTGTCCCCTTCTCTTCCTGCCTTCATCTTTCCCAGCATCAGGGTCTTTTCCAGTGAGTCAGTTCTTCACATCAAGTGGCTAAAGTATTGGAGTTTCAGCTTCAATGTCAGTCCTTCCAATGAACACCCAGGACTGATCTGCTTTAGGATGGACTGGTTGGATCTCCTTGTAGTCCAAGGGACTCTCAAGAGTCTTCTCCAACACCACAGTTCAAAAGCATCAATTCTTCAGTGCTCCGCTTTATTTATAGTCCAACTCTCGCATCCAGACATGACTACTGGAAAAACCATAGCTTGACTAGACAGGTCTTTGCTGGCAAAGTAATGTCTCTGCTTTTTAATATGCTATCTAGGTTGGTCATAACTTTTCTTCCAAGGAGCAAGTGTCTTTTAATTTGATGGCTGCAGTTACCATCTGCAGTGATTTTGGAGCCCCCCAAAATAAAGTCTGTCACTGTTTCCATTGTTTCCCATCTATTTCCCATGAAGTGATGGGATTAGATGCCATGATCTTAGTTTTCTGAATGTTGAGCTTTAAGCCAACTTTTTCACTCTCCTCTTTCACTTTCATCAAGAGGCTCTTTAGTTTTTCTTGCGTACCTGAGTTTATTGATATTTCTCCTGGCAATATTGATTCTAGCTTGTGCTTCATCTAGCTCAGCATTTCGCATGAGTACTCTGCATATAAGTTAAATAAACAGGATGACAATACGCAGCCTTGACGTACTCTTCCCGATTTGGAACCAGTCAGTTGTTCCATGTCCAGTTCTAACTGTTGCTTCTTGACTTGCACACAGATTTCTCAGGAGGCAGGCCACGTGGCCTGGTGTAGTAATACTAATGGAATACAAATGGCCTAGTAGTACGCATGGAATGGAATCTCAGAGTTGGAAAAAGTGCCAGTGGAGGTCTATTCCAACCATTTCTCCAGTGCGTATATCCCCCTGACTACCTCCCAGGTGTGTAGATGGCCCTATACTCTAAAGGTGGGGAGAGTTTACTTTTGGTCCTGTTAGTCTCTGGATCTCTTCCATATGTGATGGCCCATTCCATGCTAGGAACTATGCCTAGCACACTGAGACGTGAGGAGCCTGTTCATTGTAATGGTGTTCTGTTGGGATGGTAATGAAATCTCTTCTAACACTTAGCTTTCTATGTCTTGCCATGGGTCTGGTCCCAGATAACAATAAAATTGAGTGAGCTGAAAACAATATGCTCTTAAGTCACTGGATCAGCTATTCCATAAAAGAGAGAAATAGATTGAATGTTGACACCTGTCAGGTAGAAAGTTTGGAGTTTGAGAATTTAGATCTGGAAAAGACCTGGGAAATGATCCATACATTAGAAATGATCCACAAATGAAGAAACAGGATCAGAGAGGTTAAGAGTCTCAGCCGCATAGAGTCAGCTTGCTAATATGAGCGAGCACAAAGAATAAGAGTTCTTTCTGCCACCTCTCTCTGATTCTCCAGCAGAGTGATTAGAAGTGTGGCCTCTAGAGACAGACTGCCTTGATTCAAATTTTGGTTCTACCCCCTCCTGGCAGTGTGATCTTCAGACAGTTGTAGACTTTTCTCTGCCTCAATTTTCATATGTGAAAGTTGGGAACAGCAATAGAGGTTTTGTGTGGATTAAATGAGATGTGTATAAGATACTTAGGACACTTCCTGGCACATGAAAGATATTCAATAAGTGTTTGTTATAATTGCTTCTGAAGAGCCTCAGGAAAATCAACTCTTAAGTGAGAGTAAATGTTTTGGCCAGGTGAGTGTTTTCAAGTATTTTCCCTCACTTAAAATATGGCTTTTAAATTTCTTCCTAACTTCTAATTCTTAACTGATCTTCAGGACCCATCTGTCCTGTTAATAGCCATACCCTTCGCTGGAACCATTGTGTGAGTTTTGGATGAAAAGAGGAAATCTTTAAATAATAATTCGATATTATTTATATTTCCAGTCCATATTCAGCAGATATTTACAGTGTCATCTGCCCTGTGCCTGACACAGAGATAGTGCCTGGAGGGATGCAGGGATGGGTGGTCTTATGTGCTTCTTGGTCTCAGGGTGTGTACAAGTTAGATGGAAAGGTTGGCAGTTAAATAGATAATTTCCTCCACAAAGCTGAAGGAAGCACTGGACAGGACTGGATAGAGAGTGATTTTACAGTACATGGAAAGAGCCTTAAATCCCTAAAGTTGATTTAAGGGATCAAGGAAGGACTTTCTGAAAGAAATGATGCCTCTGCTGAGACCTCAGTGAGCTAGATTCTTGGCTAGTTTAGATGGGGACTGGAGAAGAGTATTCCAGACACGGGATCATGTGTGAGTGTTGGGTGTGAGAGAAAGGCTCAGGCTTGAGAGAAAACACTGGGTATTCATCAATCTAGTCAACATTCAACAAGTGTTTAATTAAGTACTTACTCCTTAGCTGGCATTGTTTTACACACTATAGAGACATCAGATAATAAAACAGGTGATATCTTTATTTTCACGGAATTTATTGGGGAGAAGAAAGAAAAAATATTAAGTGCAGGGAACAGAATTCCTTCAGGTCAGTAACTCAGTCGTGTCCAACTTTTTGTGAGCCCGTGGACTGCAGCACGCCAGGCCTCCCTGTCCATCACCGACTCCCAGAGCCTACTCAAATTCATGTCCATCGCATCGGTGATGTCATCCAACCATCTCATCCTCTGTCGCCCCCTTCTCTTCTCGCCTTCAATCTTTACCAGCACCAGGGTCTTTTCCAATGAGTCGGTTCTTCACATCAGGTGGCCAAAGTATTGGAGTTTCAGCTTCAGCATCAGTCCTTCCAATGAATGTTCAGGACTGATTTCCTTTAGGATGGAGTGATTGGATCTCCTTGCAGTCCAAGGGACTCTCAAGAGGCTTCTCTAACACCACAGTTCAAAAGTATCAATTCTTCAGCACTCAGCTTTCTTTATAGTCCAACTCTCGCATCCATACATGACTACTGGAAAACCCGTAGCTTTGACTAGGTTGACTTTTGTGGGTAAAGTAATGTCTCTGCTTTTTTAATATGCTGCCTAGGTAAGTCCACAGAGCTCCTTAAGGTAGAACAATCAGGGAAGTGTTTAGGATGAAGTCAAGCTGAGACCACAAAGTTGAGAGCAGCCAACCAGGTAAGCACCTGGGGAGGGAAGGTTTCTGGCAGAAGGAACAACATGGGCAAGGGCAGGGATGATCAGATGCTGCTGGAGAAATGAAGAAGACTGACCAGTGTGCTGGGGTGGGGGAAGTGGTACGAATGATTCAGAGTGTCTGGATTGGGTTGTTGGTGATGGAGAAAGGCATTGCTAGTACAAGCTAGTTATTCATTATTTTTTAAGACACACACAATGTGGTGTCGCTTTTCAAATCTAGGAAGCTTTTGGAAGATCTCAGTAGCTAATATCTCTTTCCTGAAGTGGGTCTTCACTTTGTGTTTTAATAGCTGAGATGAGGCAAAGAGCATATTTTCATCACCACCGGCTAGAAATACACTTAAGATACATATGTGTCCAGATTGCTGGTCCTATTCCCAGTCGTGAGCACATGTCAGCAGCATCACGACTCAGCAGGCTGCCCAGCTCAACAAGAGGGCTCATTATGTTGGTTACAGGGTGCTGGGGGTGGGGCGTTGCATGGGGAAGGTGTTTTCTCTGAGCCCTAGCCCTGTAGTTCCAATTACCCTTCTGAGCTTTCTTTTCCTGTTTCATTCCTTTGGACTCAAAACTTGTGTTTCAAAAGTGCTTTAAATTCTTTCTACCCACCTTCGGTCTGCTTTGATCCAGATTAATTGGCCACTGTTTCTCTGGACTACCTGTCTCTGTTTTCTTGTGGGCCCCATAGAAGACTCATGGCTCTTGTTTGCTTCCAGTTAACAGGTTCGGAGATGATGAGGAGCTGTCCACATCTTCTGACAGTGATGAGGAGGTGATCAAACAATTTGAGATTTCCGTGTCCCGGTCCCAGAGTTTCTGCTCAGGAGCATCTGAGAAAGGAAAGCAGACAGGATTGGAGCATAAACCAAAACCCAGTCACCGTCTCTCCACCCACAAAGAAGACAGCACAGAAGTGTCCACCTGCAAAGGTATTCTTTGCATCAAACCTTTCCTTTATCTAGACCAGGTATGTCTAATGGTAAGAATGATATTGAGTCACTGCACTGGCATCTGAGAGTCCAGAGAGGAGAGAAAAAAGAAAGGTGATGTCCAGAAGGTGGGACAGGGCCAAAGGGCTGCTTCAGACCTTCCAAAGAGCCTCATGCAGAGAGAATGGATCAGCAGTACCAAAGTCTTGATCCTGAATTGTGTAACCCCCTTCCTTCCTCATAGTTTATTGCTTTGTACATTTTGACAGCTAATGACTAGAATGGTGTTTTTCAAGGTTTATAAAATTTCATTCCCTTCTGACAAGTACAAAAATTTTACATACATGTCTCCTGATGTTGCACTTCTGTGCCTTTCCCCCCATTTGAAAATGTAGGATCCATTTTCCATATATCTATGTAACCCCAGGAGATTTTTGAAGCCTTACTTTTAATAGGTTGTATTATTAAAACAATAGGTATGATTTACCTTCCAAATAAAAATAATGTGTTTTCATAATACTGAATAACCTTTTTCAAACAACATGTACCCCGCATGCTCTCCCTCATGCCCTGTAGTTTCTGGAGCCCAACCCGTATTATAATCCTGGGTGTGAGCAGGTCTCTTGGAACCCTCCATCTTCAGACTAAGCGTACTTTTCACAAAGGGAGAGGGGGACACTCAGGGCCGGGTGAGCACAGCCTGTGACTGTGAGTAGGACTTGTCAAGGGTCCTTGGCCCTGCCCACCAGGCATACAAAAGAACCTAGGGAAAGAACAGTACGATATTTATTAGTGCTTTCCACAGCAAAGGTCAGGCATCTCTCTATCTCTCTGACTTCTTTATGCCCAGAACCCTGAATGGCGTAGGACATTGGAACAGGGAACAGTCTGTGAAGTGTATCTGGTAAAAAAAAAAGTAAGCCAGAGAAAATGTCATACTGTCTACCATAGTGACCTGGTCTAAAATGACCTGGGTTCTCTAATCTTTTCCTTCTTTCCTCTGGGCCTGTGGTTCATCCAACCAATGGGATCATAGTTGGTCTTCCTTGTTTTTCAGCACTTACTAATAGGAAGACTTTTAAAAAGGAGAGCGTAGAACTGAGAGACGATAACAGAGAAGAAATTTCTGATTTGATGATATGGATGAAGTGGGCAAAAAATGAACAAAGGAGGCAGAAAGGAAAATCAACGAATGAGCCCTATTTTTTTAGAGGGAATATAATAATTTGCTGACCTAATGTAATTTTACTTATTGACATGGGCCACATAGCATTTTATTGCTCGTCTTTTTAGCCTAGGTAAGCCAAGAGATAAATGCTCAATGTAACCAAAGAATAGTAACAGTTGCCAGACGCCCTCTGTAATCTCCTCACCCTCTCTCCTGTTTGCTTTTTCTCTGCTGTTAACAGCACAGCACTCTTCTCTCTCCACTGAGAGAGCAAATGTTAGCTAATGAAAGTTAATCGCAGTTGATCCCCTATGAGTAGCTTGTTTAATTCTAAAGCTAATGGCCCCATTTCCCAGAGGCCCAAGTGTCTAGATTTTGATTTATACAAATACGCTGTTCTGAGAGTTCTGACAAACACTGTAGCCCTCAACCTTCCTGGAATCAGCAGCAACTTTTGTCGTAACTGGTGTGATTCTGAGTTTTTTGACAGATGGTGATAGAAAGGCTACATTTTTCTCTACCGGAGGGTGGAATGAGTCTACACATTGAATGAATTACCTGTACATTTTGAAGAAAATCAGCAAGAGTTTTCATAAGAATGATTAACAGCATGCTAAATTTTAGGTTATCAAATGCCATGGAAATGTTAATGTAATTTTTATTGCATGATTTTTTTCTGTGTCATTTCTTTTTGTTCATTTTTAGATCATTGAATTTGTGTCAGCAGTAAAGAATAATGAAAAGATTAAGCATGCACCCTGTGTCAGCAGTAAAGAATAATGAAAAGATTAAGCATGCACCCCAGAGAGAATTTTTTTAATGCCTTTTCTCTATTTAGCTATTTTCCCCTCTACCTTAAACATGTTTTTCTAAGATCAAATTTGCATGCGTGCATGCAAAGTTGCTTCAGTTGTGTCTGACTCTTTGCAATCCTATGGACTGTAGCCCACCAGGCTCCTCAGTCCTTAGGATTCTCCAGGCAAGAATCCTGGAATGGATTGCCATGCCCTCCTCCAGGGGACCTTTCCCACCCAGGAGTAGAACCCGCATCTCTTATGTCTCCTGTATTGGCAGGTGGGTTCTTTACTACTAGTGCCACCTGGGAAGCCCCGAGATAAAATTTAACTGTAGACAGCTCTTTCACTTAAAGGGTGCATTCAGAATGTAGAACCAGTGAAATTCAAGGTCCAAACCCACTTAAAACCTTCTTCATATTCCAGCTAAGTTCTCTTGTCTCACAGATCTGACTTAGTGTTATTGTGAATTAGTTGTCACTGTATTCCTGATAATGTCAAAGGGGGCTTGGCCTAAGTGATCTGAATGAGGAGCTGTGCATGAGGTCTCTATGCTTGTAAGGTGGGCTACAGAATAATAGCCCACTTACTGGACTTTTTGTTTTGAGCAAAGCCTTATTTTTGTGTGTGAAATATTTAGTTCTTAAGATGTTTCATAGTAGCTAATCATTACCTTCCTTGTGTCATTTAAAACAAGTCAATTATGCCCTGTTTTTGTGTGTGTGTGTGTGTGTATTTTAAGAGATTTGTTGCGAAGAATTGGCTTATGTGATTGTGGGAGCTCTGAAACCCACTGTTCAGAAGGAGAGGCTGAAACTCAGGAAGGAACTGAAGCTTCAGTCTATAGATGAAATTGCTCTCCTCCAGTAATGCCTCAGTTCTCCTCTTAAGGCCTTTCAAGGGACTGATTGTGTAGGATAATCCCCTCTACTGAAAGTCAACTTTAATTATAGCTACCAAATGCCTTCACAGCAACTCCTAAATTAGCGTTTGATTGAATAATTGAGGCCTATAGCCAAGCTGACACATAAAATTGACCATCACGAATGGTAGGCAAAAGTATAGGTGATAGTGGGAAGGGTCTTGTAGTAGAAAAGAAAGCATAAAAGCATAATAGGTTTACACCCCATCAAAGTGGGATATGGACTAAAAAATTTCCTCTCATAAAATAAATATGGTTGATGTGACACAATTATGCTCTATAATTTCTAAGAAGCCAGGATACATTTCTCGACAACAGGCAATTACTTTTCTGTGTTTAAGGTGACATGACCTTCTTTAGTTTAAAGCATGGGAAGATGCTTTATGTAACAGTGAATCACCCTTCCCCCTCCTTGCAACTTGACTTGTCCCCCAGATTTGCCTTTCTAATTCATTCCTTGCTTGTCTGTCAGGGAAAATGGTTTGTTACATTAATATAGTTCTTACGTTTTTCACTTATGAATAGCTTTTTAAGGCTTTAATGTAGCTTTTGAAAATTCCCTTATTACTGATCTAAGTATTATCACTGTGGGAGTTGAAGTCATGAGACAATTTTATGGGGGTAATTTCTTGGCAGAGTTAGATTTTGTGCTGAGATCCTGCTGGGCGCTACACACGTTGATGGATGACCCACTGTTTAATAGGACATTTTAGTGTTCGTGTATGTGAGGAATGGATGGGCTAATTAGAGCCTGAGAAGAAAATTCTGCTTTGTGTTATAGGGTTTTGCAAATGGAATAACCCTTGTTCTGTCATTTTCTGGGTCTTTTTTTTTTTTTTCTTCTGTGTGTGTGTTTGCCAGATAACTGAAAGTATGAATGTCAAGATTTTAGGTATCCTATGAGAGTGTTTCCAAGAGGCCTGAAGTGAATTATTAAGAAAAACAAGGCAGATGGAGAACTTCTCAATGGCTTGCCATAATTTGGCAAAATCCCAAATGAGGGGTTGGAATTCATGCCCTGAAAACCAACTCTTCCCCAAGATTTTTGTATCTGGTTTGCAGAGGGTGATGATGTGTTTTTAAGTTTATGTGTTTATGTAGGTGGGTCAAATATTGTCTGCTAAACCACTGTCCACACTGCTCCATATTGCTACACATCTGACTGTTTCAAGTATTTGTTATCTGCGTAGCCTTGAAAGCTACTTGAGATTTAATAAAATCCACTTTGAATCTGAAGGAGTCAGAGAAGATTCAGGAGTTGTCGGGACTTTGGATGGACAGGAAAGAAAGGAGAGGAGGAAGGGCTTGAAGACCGCTGTGAACAAAAATACACAACTGTTGTTTCCATGGAAAAGACTATGCAGTATATGGATGTTGCTTAGCAGCTTCAAGGACCTTATGTTCTAGCTCAGATTTTAAGACCAATGGTGGGAACAACTGCTATTATACAGTGTGTAAATAAGAGCTGAGCTTGTCATCCTCATGAATCTTGTCTATATCTCTAATTTTCCATCATCCTGAGAGTGGGGGACACTGGAGAAGAGTAGAGGCCAAAGAGATAAGACATCCTTGGCTAGTTTCTGGATGTGGGAGGCAATTTAGGGTGAAAACTATTGCTTAGGAAGAACAGGAAGACCCTGTCAATTTTTCCTTATTATCTGAGGGTAACCTGGGTGTCAAGGAAGAGGAAGGGGGTGAACAGGGTAAGGGAGTACCAAGAGAGAGGAGACACTAAGGGCTGAGAAAGACTCTGAGTCTAAATGAGTCAGGGAAGATTTGGGAGCTGTCGGGACTTCGGATGGACAAGAAGGAAAGGAGAGGAGCGAGGGCTTGAAGAATGCTGTGAACAAAAATATACAACTGGTGTTTTCATGGCCTGTGAGGCCACAGATGTCTACGAGTTTGGTGGTAGTACTGAATGGGCTTTGCTGGATGAGGTTGGATGGTTTGCTGGATGCTGGTTGGATGAGGCCAGACAGGTCAGCAAGGCTAATATTTATGGAAAGGCTGGTGGTTACTAGGCAGATATTATTTCACATGTCCACAGTGAATTTTTAATGGCTTTTCCCAATGACTCAGTGGATAAAGAATCTTCTTGCAGTGCAGGAGATTCAGGAGACTTGGGTTCGATCCCTGGGTGGAAAGATCCCCTGGAGGAGGAAATGGCAACCCACTCTAGTATTCTTGCCTGGAGAATTCCATGGACAGAGGAGCCTGGTGGGCTATAGTCCATGGGATTACAAAGAGTTGAACATGATTGAGTAAGCAAACACACATAGACAAGGAAACAAAGGTTAAGACAGTTCAAATATTGTTCAAGTTCTTAATGCAAAACTTGGATTTTAAACCCAGATCCTCTGAATCCAGGGGCTTCCCAGGTGGCACTAGTAGCACTAGTGGTAAAGAATCTGCCTGCCAATGCAAGAGATACAAGATGTGAGTTTGATCACTGGGTTCAGAAGATCCCCCAGAGGAGGAAATCACAACCCACTCCAGTATTCTTGCCTGGAAAATTTCATGGGCAGAGGAGGCTAGTGGGTTATAGTTCATGGAGTTGTGAAGAGTTGTATTTATTTTATCCTTCAAACATAGTGTACATCCTTTATGTTCATATTATCATAAAGCATTCAGTCTTCTTGTACCCTATATAATGAACTAATGGGTTTTGATTTTATGGCCAATTTATCCAACATATAGATGAAAGTGTGTTTCAGCAGGTGTTATTTAATGATTGGAATAGTTGCTATTGCCCATTTTCTCTAGATGAAAAGATGAAACATGATAGTACATTTGAAAGAATTTCCTTTTTGCAAATTTAGGTTTGGATGGAGCCAGCCAACTGACTTATTCTGAGAATCTGTCTTATGGTGAAGATGATCCCATCTCTGCCCATTCACAGTCCCCTTGTGAGCTGGGGAACACCAGGCACCATGGTGGATCTCCTGGAGAGACCAGTGTGGTCCACAGCCTCAGCCGGCAGTCCACAGAGGGCAGCCTGGAGATGGAGACAGCTTTTAATAACCGGGGATTCGAAGATTCCTATGCTACTGACAGCTCCTCTGTGTGGAGTCCAGAGGCAAGTTGTTTGTTTTCCACTTTTTCCTGGCTTGAATATTGTCAGCTCCCTGGTTCATTGTTCCCCTTCCCCTCCCCGTTCCTCTCCTCCCTTTCTCCCCACCCTTCAAGAAGAAAATTTTTCCAAAAAGGAAGCATTGCCTTGAAAAAAAAACCACCTAAACAGCCTTTAATGGAAATATATTTTTTATTCGGATGACCAGATCCCAGCTCCTATGTGTGCCACTAAAAAAAATCATATGTAAGTGAAATCTATCAAAATGGAAAAATAAAAAGAAGCATTGGTGGCAGATTGAACCCAGCAACAATCAGGCTTCTTTTTTTATGTAAAGGAGTTTTTAGTTCTTTAAGGAGGCTGGATTATTTCCTTCATAGTTTCAATTAAATGGAGTATATACATATTTTTTATACCAAATCTTAAGTTATGAATTTTTGAATATGAGAATTATTTGGGAATGAAACAAAAAGCACAGTGCCCTGCAAATGAAATTATACAAGGTGTTATGATGAAGATCTTACAGTATGAACATATTTATTAGGTCCAAATTGAGCTGAAGTTCTAAGAGATGGCATTAGTCTGTCATGTCTCTCTGTCCATTGACTTTGCTTTTTGGGTAAATCTCTGATAAAACATACATTGCCTAATTTCTTTTCCAGCTGAAACTATTCCCAAATATGCCTAAACATCCAGAAGTGTGACTGGAGGATTGCCCAGATTCATGCTCATTGAGTCACTGATACTATCTAACCATCTCATCTCATCCTCTGCTGCTCTCTTCTCCTTTTGCCTTCAATCTTGGCCAGCATCAGGGTCTTTTCCAATGAGTCGGCTCTTGGCATCAGGACCAAAGTATTGGAGCTTCAGCATCAGTCTTTCCATTTAATATTCAGGGTTAATTTCCTTTAGGATTGACTGGTTTGATCTCCTTGCATGACTTTAAGATATATTAAATATTCTAATATTTAATATGTCTAATACTTACTTTGAAATTAATTTTGAAGAAATAACTCATGTAGTTATATAAAACTTTGTGTGAATAGAGGAAGGAGAAGGTTAGATGGATTTTGTTAGTGTCAGTCTGCCTGAGAAATTAAACAGGATGAATCTCTTATTAGAACCTGGACTGTCATACACACCAAATGCTCATCAAGGAGGAGAAAAAAATCATAGAAAATTATGTTTCAAAGCCTGACTGCTGAGGTACTGGAGCACATAGAGAAAGCATAAGGAGATGACACAGGGACATGTGTCCTGTGTGTAGAGTTATTGCTGAAGTCCAGGGATGGCAACTTAGATACGTGGTTTGTGGCTGGTTAAAAGAAAACCTTCATATAAAGACCCTCAAAGTGATCTATCTTATACATTTTGTTAAAAAAAAAAAAGTCTGCTTCCTACTGGTTTACTGCCAAGAATCAGATCAAATCCCACACACTAACATTCAACATTTAAAAATATGATTCTTTTTTGGCTCTCTCACCACATAAACAGAACAGAACTGTTTACCTGCCTATTGACAGTCTGTCGCCTTGATAACGCTACCACTGGGCTTGGAATTACTTTCTCCAGGCAACCTCCCGTTTGCCTGCCTCATGGAGCTTCAATAGAAGACTGGGTGTTGAGGGCACTAAATGTTCTCAGACTCCAAAAATACCCAGACATCGCTGTGTGCTCCATTCAACCTCCTATCTATTTTGAGACAAAAACTGTAATTTGGTGCTCCTACAGTAGAACCTCAGATGCAGTGTGGAGGCAGTTCCTGTAAATGCCTGCTTTGCAGGCTTAGCTCGCCTTTTAAGAATTGATTTATTTGCCTCTTAGCTGTATTAGGAAGCTTCTCTTCCCCTGTGTATCTGGCATCAGGAACACACTGTGGGGCTGTTTACTTTGGGCCACACAGATGACATCAACAGTATCTTGTTAAAACAGAAATGCTTCCAGTTTGATAGAAACATCTTTAAATCTTCATGGGTTTTGCCAATTGTGGCGCAAGTGTTCTCATCTTAAAGGAAAACCCAGGATATGAGAGCCAAAGGGATCATTTATTTTGCCTCAGAAGGAAACCGGTCATGCAGTGTGCCTACCTGTGAGGTTGATGGTTTTGCAAGCATTGCTCTTCTCTGCTGGAAAAGGCCATTGACTTTTTCCTGCAGACCCAAGGCTTGGCAGGGACGACGGTGGGAGGGTGGTTGGCGATTTTGAGCACTCAGGGAGGCGGCTGTCCCACTTTTCATCTCTGCTTTCCACTGATTAACTGATTGGCCTTGAGAAGTTAATTAAAATCTGCCAAATGGGGATAAAAATGAAGAGATTTTTACCTTGCAGGAAGGTCAGATGGATTAGCTGTATTAACAGTACCCACCTGAGGAGTGCCTTTAGTTGCCTGGTGATAGGTAGAGTGTGTTAAAATAATTAATTGCTATGAAAATATCAGCCTTCACGAATCTTGGTCTCAGATCAACCCAGGAAGAGACCACAAAGCCCAGTTTTCATGAGCCATGGCTTGGATTGTCCCCATCCAGAGCCTAGCTGTTGCCTGGAGCTATATCTGATTCAAGATTCTCAGGACAGTTATTTCAGACCCTTCCCCAGGACCTCAGCACAAAGCTGCAGATGGAGTGAACATTTATCTGAATGCAGAGCCTGGTAGATAAGTGGGGAGATGCTCATTAACTAGATATTTTTACCTTGGCATTGACATTGATGACAAAGCTAGGAACTGTTAGCTCATATCAAGAGCAGAGGCTTAAAAGGATGTGAAATTCAAAGTAGTGTGTGTTTCCACCTCCCATCTCCTATCTTTTTTCCTCTTCATCTCACACACTTACTATGCATGTAAGTAGTTAGGGTGATGACAGGTTTGTGGGGGAGGAAGGTAGACACCATGGTTTCACATGAGATTTGGGACTTTGAGCATTAATGCTGGCAAATCTTGGGTAGTTCTGGCTGGTCATATGATTTTGGGGGCAAAGAATGAGTTATTTAGGCATTCTAAGCCTTTGTTCCGCTCGGCCCCAAAATGAGGATATTGAAAACTTACCTTATTAGGTTAATGAAAAGTTAATATGAATATCTAAAAAGATAATGTTTCTTAGCTGGATTTTCCAAAAGTACAGCTTACTTTGTTAGGACATGCAGTCCCAGGAATCAAGAGTGAGGGGCAAGGGAAGTGATACAGGGAAGGGAGAGCCAGTATAAGTGTGTATAATCCAGTTGTCTACCTCTAAGTGTGACTCCTGACTTGACCTTGTGCAAGTGTACTATAAGAAACTGTAGAAATTAGTCCTGGGACATCTGCCCAAGGGGAGAAAAATTTACTGCATGGGGCATGAACCTCACACATACTCTGGACTTTATATTCATGGGTGCCAAGAAGTATTCTGTAAATTTCCAAGCCTTGACATCAGCGGATAGGCCTTTGGTGAGAGTTGAGAGTTACCTTGTGTGGGAGGGAGAAAAGACTTTGTTGGTTTGTGCCAGACAGAAGCTCCTTAGAGCCCAACCTGTAGGGGAAGAAGGAACAAGAGGTCACGAAGGTCTGAAGTGCATAAGAACTTGCTTTGCATCCATAAAGGCTTTAGTGTGCTACCTGGTGTAAGGAAGGGCTTTAGTGGGTGGTAACTGTTATTCCTTATGGTCCAGCAAGCAATGTAGAGATGATCAAGGGTAAGCTAAAATAGAGAGGAGTTTTAACAGAAGACTGTGACTTGATTTTTCAGTTGGCATAACTCCTTGGAGACTCGCTTCTAATATTATATCTACACTAGTCAGTTGTATTCAAAAGTCTCTATAGCAACCACTTTTATCACTTGAAACTAAGTACCTCTGAATAGAAACACTCACACATGAATGCATGCTCAGAGGAAAAAATGTAAGAAGCCTAAATTTTCCCTTAAACAAGGAGCCCAAGTTTTCTTGGTAGACTAATGTGAATCTTAAAAGGGCAATTATTAGACATCTACTAGGTGTCAAGTGCTTTAATTTTCACAGCAACCCTATAAAGTAGGTATCATCTCCCTTTCACTGTTGATTAAAACAGGAAGTGGGAAGGGTTAAATAACTGCCCAGTGTCCTAGAGGTAGTATGTGGTAGACTTGGGATTCTTAACAATATCTCGTTCCAGAGAACCATGCACTTTCACTTGAATTCTGTGGGTAAGTTTTGTTGATGAACATGCATTTTTGAGGTGTATTATTATATTAAAAAAAATTTTTTTTGCTTTTTAAACTTCTTATTTTATACTGCAGTATAGCCAATTAAAAGTGTTGTCATAGTTTCAGGTGTACAGCAAAGTGACTCAGCCACACATACACAAAGAAACTGGAAAATTCTGAAAGAGATGGGAATACCAGACCACCTGACCTGCCTCATGAGAAACCTGTATGCAGGTCAGGAAGCAACAGTTAGAACTGGACATGGGACAGCAGACTGGTTCCAAATAGGAAAAGGAGTATGTCAAGGCTGTATATTGTCACCCTGCTTATTTAACTTATATGCAGAGCACAACATGAGAAACGTTGGGCTGGAAGAAGCACAAGCTGGAATCAGGATTGCTGGGAGAAATATCAATAAGCTCAGATATGCAGATGACACCATCCTTATGGCAGAAAGTGAAGAGGAACTAAAAAGCCTCTTGATGAAAGTGAAAGAAGAGAGTGAAAAAGTTGACTTAAAGCTTAGCATTCAGAAAACTAAGATCATGGCATCTGGTCCCATCACTTCATGGCAAATAGATGGGGACACAGTGAAAACAGTGTCAGACTTTATTTTTGGGGGCTCCAAAATCACTGCAGATGGTGATTGCAGCCATGAAATTAAAAGATGCTTACTCCTTGGAAGGAAAGTGATGACCAACCTAGATAGCATGTTAAAAAGCAAAGACATTACTTTGCCAACAAAGGTCTGTCTAGTCAAGGCTATGGTTTTTCCAGTGGTCATGTATGGATGTGAGAGTTGGACTATAAAGAAAGCTGAGCACCGAAAAATAGATGCTTTTGAACTATGGTTTTGGAGAAGACTCTTGAGAGTCCCTTGGACTGCAAGGAGATCCAACCAGTCTATCCTAAAGGAGATCAGTCCTGGGTGTTCATTGGAAGGACTGATGCTGAAGCTGAAACTCCAGTACTTTGGCCACCTCATGCGAAGAGTTGACTCATTGGAAAAGACCCTGATGCTGGGAGGGATTTGGGGGCAGGAGGAGAAGGGGGCGACAGAGGATGAGATGGCTGGATGGCATCACCAACTCGATGGACATGGGTTTGAGTAAACTCCGGGAGTTGGTGATGGACAGGGAGGCCTGGCGTGCTGCGATTCATGGGGTCGCAAAGAGTCAGACACAACTGAGCGACTGAACTGAACAGAACTGACTCTCCCCCAAACCTCCCTCCCATTCAGGCTGCTGTTTAACATGAGCAGAGTTCCCTGTGCTATACAGCAGGACCCTGATTGTTACCCATTTTAAACAGCAGTGTGTACATATTGGCCTAAAAATAAAAGAGTTCTTTGTATTAGAACAGTTGATATTCTATTACATAAAGAAGAACTGATTCTTATTTACAGTGAGAATCAGACCAAAATTTGTCATGAGTAAGAGGCATGCCTTCAGAGGGAAAAATCAAATTATGTTGACATTAGTAATAGTTTGTTTGAGGGTGGTTCATTATAGT
Organism: Cervus elaphus; assembly: GCF_910594005.1. Taxonomy (NCBI): domain Eukaryota; kingdom Metazoa; phylum Chordata; class Mammalia; order Artiodactyla; family Cervidae; genus Cervus; species Cervus elaphus. The sequence goes on along the minus strand of NC_057826.1, from coordinate 27,988,010 downwards.
AAATGTGATTCAGCTCAGTCTTCTCAGTGAGGTCATTGGATCTGACTGGATGAGGTGAACTGCTGTCTGAAAGTGATATTTTATAACAAGGGGCCATGATTGGAAATAAGCATCAGTTCAGTGATGAGAATAGATATCTACGGAGGCTTGTCTGAGCCGAGCATTCTTCCACAGCTTCCCAAGTGATACTAGTGGCAAAGACCTGCCTTTCAGTATAGGAGACATAAGAGGCATGGGTTCAATTCCTGGGTTAGAAAGATCCCCTGGAGCAGGACATGGCAACCCACTCCATTATTGCCTGAAAAATCCCATGGACAGAAGAGCCTGGCTGGCTACAGTCCATAGGGTCATACAGAGTCAAACATGACTGAAGCGATTTGGCACACTAAAACCTCACAATGACACTCTATCAAGCAGTCACCTTAATGCTCGTTTTTCAGCTGAAGTACAGAGAGCATGACCCTTTTGGCCAGGGCCAAAAAGCTGGTCAATGTTGAATTTTAATTTCAACCCAGGTGTTCTGTCCATAAGCCCAGCGTTGTATTTGCTAAATGGCTGCAGGGGATGTCCTCCTAAACCCTTCCTACTCCAAGAGTGACTGGAGGCTAGCTGAGACTTCCTTGCGGCCTGAGAAATGCAGAATCCCAGACCTGACTCCTGGTCCTACTGAATCAGAATTCCCAGATTAGTCAAGTCCACTAGAATGTTTGAGAAGTTCTGTCCTAAACCTTTTCCACCATGTAGATAGACAATCTATTAAAGGCTCACCTGTCCATGACCCCCACTAGGATCCTTCTCTGCATGGGCTCCTGGCCCAGAGAGCACAGGCCCAGGCAGAGTCATTTCTCCTGGGAACTTAAGGAAAAGTTAGCTTTTGGCAGTTGCATAATTAACTAATTTTAGACTTAGTATTTCAATTGGTTTCAATGATAGCACTTTGCAAATTGTAAAAGCTTTGTTCATTCATTCCAAAAGCATGCATATGCTTTGAAGGCTCACCATATGTCTGGTGCTGTACCCTCAAGGAACTCACAGTCCGATGGAGAGACCAGGAAACAGACCTTTCTAATGTATGAGGTTATAAGCTATCAGTCCAAAAGTGTGAGGTTCTGAAGAAGCACAGAGGGGCACCATCTTTCCAAGATGCATTAGGCATTGTTCCATTCCTAACCTTTCCCTCTGTCTACAACAGGAACAGGATGGGACCAATTTTCAGGTGCCACCTGGGGTCCCGGAACCCATCTCAAAATGTGGTGACCTGGATGTCATCTTTGAATATAGAGCTGCCAGCCAGAAGCTCACAGTGACTATTGTCAGAGCCCAGGGCCTCCCGGATAAGGACCGAAGTGGAGTCAACTCCTGGCAAGTGCACGTTGTGCTGCTGCCCAGTAAGAAACAGAGGGGCAGGACAAGCATACAGAGAGGGCCCAACCCCATCTTCAAGGAGAAAGTCACCTTCGCCAAGCTAGAGCCCAGAGATGTGACTGCCAGTGCGGTCCGCTTCCGCCTGTACGCTGCCCGCAAGATGACCCGGGAGAGAATGATGGGCGAGAGGCTCTTCTATCTCAGCCACCTGCACCAAGATGGGGAAATGAAAGTGACTCTTGTTCTGGAGCCAAGAAGTAATATCAGTGTGAGTATGTTAAATGGTGCTACTAATGATGTGCTGTGTTGGAGGATCTGGAATTGTCAGCCCTTGATGTAGTATATTCAGCCTGTGAATTCAGACACCTTAATTTAATTTCTATTTTTTCCTTCTCATCCTTGTGAGCCATGCTTTGCACTTCACGGTACAATGGGGTTTTTATTTTGTGTGTGTGTGTGTGCCCATAGCCCCTATAACCTGATGGATGTACCCCTATCCAATTTTGGACATGACGACGGCAGAGTAAAGGAGGACACAGGGAAACTGTGAGAGATTTCTTGACCTTCTCATTAGCTGATAAGTGGTTCTACCACTCATCCCCCTGCCCTGACCCCAGTATACATCATGATGCATCTCAGAGATGGGGCTTTCAAAGTGAGGTCCTTAACAAGTGTGCCTGAGTAGGTTATAGAGTAGCCCTGAACTCCAGCCACTTCTAAGACCTTCCATTTATTATGACTGGGCTTCTTCCACATGCCCATCTTCTATGTCCCTGGGTTTCAAGATAAGACAGCACAGCTCTCATATCTACAAACAAGTAACTCTCTCTTCCTGTGGGTGATATATATATCATCCAGTGTGAGGGTCTCCTTCTAAAAATCACATAAAAGATCAGGTAGTTATCTTGGGCTGTTGGGCCAATCAGTCATTCACTCCAAAATGTTTATGAGTGCCTACTATATGTCAGGTGCCATATTGGCAGAGGAGGAACAAAACAGGGGCTGCCCTTGCAAGGTGAATGAAACAGGAGATGCCTTACAATCTGGTGGAGGACGGCGACAATAGGCAGCCGGGGTAGAGAGTGACAGAGGCTGTGTTTTCTTTTGAAGGGTCAGAAAAATTATCTTTCAGGTGGTGGTATGACACAGAAAACTCAAGGACCCTTAGGAGCCAGCCTGGGTGCCGTGTGACGGACAGGGTCTCCAGACAGAGGGGCTGGTATATGTAGACACCAGCAGGTGGGAAGGGGCTTGACTTGTCTGAGGAAGAAGAAAGGAGCCAGAGAGTCCAGACTGTGCTGATGGGAGATCCAGCCACTTACATTTTTAATAGATGTCTCAAAATTTAGACTCCAAATCCTGATTTTTGCCTCACAAAATCTATTTTGGGCTTCCCTGGTTGCTCAGCAGCCTGTCAATGCAGGAGATGTGGGTTCAAACTCTGGGTTGGGAAGATCCCCTGCAGGAGGAAATGGCAAACCACCCCAGTATTCTTGCTTGGGAAATGCCAGGGACAGAGGAGCCTGGTGGGCTGCAGTCCATGGGGTAGCAAGAGTCAGACAAGACTTAGCAACTAAACAGCAACAAATCTATTTTACCTGCAGTCTTCCCATCTTGGCTAAAGACAATCTCATGCTTTGAATTCAGGTCCAAAATCTTAGAAGTCATTTGTGACTTCTCTCCATCTGAAATCCTACTGGCTTTTTATTAAAAATCCAACCAGAGCCTGACTCTCTGCTGGATTATTGAAAGGGCCTCCTAGTCATCTCCCAACTTCCACCTTTGTCCCCTATAAACTATTTCCAGCTTGGGAACCAGAAGGAGCCTTTAAGACATAAACTAGATCACATCTTTATTGTTGTGGTTCAGTCACTAAGTCACGCCTGACTCTCTGAGACCTCATGAACTGCAGCACATCAGGCTTCCCTCCCTTGTCTCTGTTCAAATCCCTCTTTTCCCCCTAAGCTCAGAGTAGGGTGTGTCTTAAATCCTGGGGAACAGAAGTCATGGGAGTTCAGAGGAGTCCTGCATCATAAAGCATGGAGACAGGGATGCTCCCACCCCTGTAACTCTCTGCCAGACGCTGTGCTTTGTGATGGGGGTACAGAGCTGAGTAGGGGAAATGAGCTGTGTGAAAGAACCTTGAAGTAAAAATCCTCCCATTTACCTGTTATTTGTTGAGTGTGGTTATCAGCTAGGCACTGGACAATGCACTGTGGCAGACTGAGGGGTTTATAATATAAGGCTGGGGATTAGAGGGGAGAGGCAAGCGGTGCAGTGACAGGTGTCACAGTGGACACTTCTGCACAAGCCCAGGGGACGGGGTGGCCCTCACCCCAAACTAAGCAAGTATTTCTGTGCTGGATTATCATCATCCAGACAAAAGGGCATCTCTTAAAACCACCTTGCCCTGTAGTTTATAAATTGTGTGTGCTAGATTGCTTCAGTAGTGTCCGACTCTGCAACCCTTTGGACCGTAGCCCAGCAGGCTCCTCTGTTGTGGCAAGAATACTGGAGTGGGTTGTTATTTCCTTCTCCAAGTTTATAAATTATGTCCCATGAAAACCTCTGTGGGCTCTATAGGGATGCCTGTGGCTTTGTAAACAGGGTAGTTTCCTAAGATGTTAAGAAATATTTGGTTTCTTTCAATGCATTTATTTATCGAGGTTCCTGATGAGAAATTTTAGGAAGTGATTTCAGATGTTGAGAAGAAAGATTTGAGAAGAGTCCGATGCACATGTTTCTTTTTCTGAAATTTACTTTTAATTGGAGGATAATTGCTTTACAGTGTTGTGTTCGTTTCTACCATACATCAACAGGCATATACATATGCTCCCTCCCTCTTGAACCTCCCTCCCATCACCCACCCTATCCCACCCCTCCAGCTTGTCACAGAGTCTGATGCACATGTTTCTGATGGAGGAGGTGATGGCTCCAGGAGGCTGGCTAGCCTGCCCTCAGAGCCCATTCCCACTCCTGTTTCTTGAGTGAGAGTCAGTGTCCTGACCTCCTTTGCTCTCCTTCTCCCGGCATGTCTGGTGCACAGAGGCAGATGCTTTGGAGAAGCAATATGTGAATATATGACAGAAAGTGTGGGCTCCGCTGTTGCCTAAGGTTTCTAAGACACACAGTCCTTGTGTCAACTTCCTTACTAAACAGTTGTGAAAGTGCTCACATTCAATAGAATTCATTTCCTTAGGGAAAAAAAAATGTAGCATCTGCTGTATTCGTGACAACCTTAAAAAGCAGAACTGGGAGCCAAATGTTCTTTGGGGTGGTAGGCAGCCAGTGGTCAATTTCTTTTCTGGTGAAGGCAAGATGCCTCCTATATTGTTGCATTCCTCAAGAAGCTGCAGGAAACAGAAGCTGAACTCATGCCTGGGGTGGACGTGAAACATTTGAGCACAAATTGCACAGGAGGGAATTTGGGTCTATATTAAATGTCTTCTTAGCTCTCCATGTATCTTTCTGGGTTTGATTTACACTAGTAATAACATCTTTGTCCATTTTGTCTTTAGAGAGGAAAGGGTGAATGGAGACAGCGCTTGAAACAAATATGTCAGCTAATAATGCAGGGGATCCCATCCAGGACTGCGCTCCCCAGGCCCTATTATCATTCACACCGAGTGCGCCCTTAGTAATCTTTGGCAGCAGTGGAGATTGGGGCCACAATTTCTCCAAACATATCGGCTTTCTTTTTGGGAGAAAGCGCAGCCAGGGCCAATGGATCCTTTGTTGTTCTTCCCCTCCAGAGTGGAGAGTCTCCGCTCAGCCCATCTGCAGTGTCTCACAGTGATAGCGCTTCATCCACGCAGTCGCTGTCGCATGGAGGGGCGCCAGAACTGTTGGTGGGGCTGTCATACAATGCCACAACAGGGCGATTATCCGTGGAGATGATCAAAGGCAGCCATTTCCGAAACCTCGCTGTGAACAGAGCACCTGGTAAGTTCATGCCTATACCCCCAGCTCTGGTCCTCCCAGAGGCAGGCAAAAGGCTGTGTCTGCTTTCATCTCAATTCTGTAACTTGTAAAATAAAAATGATCTTGGTGTGATTTAGACAATTTTTACCAAATGATGTCTCTGGATTTTTCAAATGCTTTTCTATTTAATTAAATTGAAGGCTTCTCTGATACCTGGATGAATCTTGATATAAAACAGGCTGACCTCTGTGAGTGTATTGAAGGGAAAAGAATGATGTCTTTTCAGCAGCATAACATGTATAAACAATTAAAATCTGCTAATAGGTCCCAGGCCCTCAAATTCTTTAAAGAGGCAGACTTCAATCTTTGGAGCCAGGCAGACTTGGGATCTAACTCCAGCTCTGCTCATTTACCTGGTAGCTTTGCTCTGATCCTATACATTTTACCTCTCTTTCTGAACCTCAGAAAACTCATCTGGAACAAAGGAATAGTAAGAGCACCTTCCTCATGTATTGTTTTGGGGCTTAAATAAAATGATTTATGTAGAACATTTAGTATAGTGCCTGACACATAGTGAGCATGCAAGAAATGTGAGTGGTTATGTTGTTGATTGCAGAGGAGGTAGAGTAAGAAGACATGGGCAATCCAGGCCTGACTCACCAGGGAACCTTCTGAGATTACCCCTGGAAAGAGCAGCTCAAAACATACCCCCATAGTGGCTGTCCAGGGCTCAGGAAGCCAGAATAAAAGTGTTGCTGCTGCCAACTGCCCGAACTGCCTCTCAGTACCCAAGAAACTAGAGATTGAACCTTGGAATAATGCTGCTAAAAAATCAGCTCACATTTAATGATCTTGCTCATTAGCAGAAACAGCTTAAGAAAGGGTGGTTTCTGTCTCACTTCTGTCTGCTGGATCTCATGTAACATCTAATTAGAGGAATCTAATTTATATCTAGAATTCTAGCTGCAAGAGAGTCTGGGAAATGCTGTTGAAATTCCAGCCTTTTGAGTCCAAGAAGGTAAAATTGACGGGGCTAGGGTAGAGTGTGAGTGAGTCTGTTCTCCACAGACTACCAAATCTTTTCTGAAATAAGTACCGGGTCAGTAACAACATGATAGGCTGCATGAACCAATGGACTCTGGCCTCACCTGTCCGCACCAGGTGAAGAGCCAGCCAAGCTGGCTCCTACAACCAAATCTGGACTCTCACTCCTTTTCGTCTCTAACTGTGCCACCACCCACAATGTCTCTGTTCAGTAGTATCTTGTTAGTCAGTCTGTATTAAGGCCATTAGAGCAAGTTAGTGAGGAAAACACAACAGTCTGGATAACAGAAGAGACCAGGGGCATAAACCATATTCTATATCAAGGCTCAGAAGCATGTTAGAGCTATTTAAAATCCACAGTACATATTGATTATTAATTGCATGGATAGATGCTCCTTTCTAGATATAGCTTTTAAAAAATAACTCCAGATTTACTAAAGATCTGGATTTACTGCTTTTACTGTAGAACTTTTGCTGGTCTCTTTTCCTGTCTTCTGAGATTTGTTGAGATCTGAACAGTTAAGGGGGAAGAAGATGGTGCAGCTGCAGATAATGATGAGGGAGATGGACCACACATTCATGGCCTATTCCAATGCATGTTGGGAGGCTTTAATTTGCATGCTTAGAGGTTCCAGGCAATACAGGGGAGAAGGACAGTATGGTGGCTAAGAAAGCATCAACTGGAGGATGCCAAACTAAGATTTTTGCCACTTGCTAGCTGTGAGTTACTGAATTTTTTTGACTCTGTTTTCTTATTTGTAAAATGGGGATCATAATAATATATACTTTTCAGGTAGGGATATTACATGTAAAACTGTGCTTTGAGAATGGTGCTAAGGTATCTTTCCACATTTCTTTATAAAAGAGAAGATGCCAAAAAGGAAACTATTATAACAAATACTTAAAATTGAGTGGGAAAACAAGGCAAGTCCTCATTTTGAAATTGATTTCCTTCTAGAAGTTTAAGTCAGATTGGCATTTATTACATGGTTTTAGATAGAATAGTGATGCAGTGTAACTGAAAATGTAACTGACATGCTGTATCTTTGCAACCAAAGTAATAGAAGACAATATTGCTGTGATGCTATTAATTAAAACAGAAACCCAATAGTGAAGACAAAAGTTTTTTGTTTACATGGAATGCTAGTACTTAAGGAAAAACCAGTTTAATTAGGACAGACTGAGAAAGTAGAAGGTTCTTTTGTGGAGACTCTAAAAGGGATCTCTTGGTACTTTCAAGGGCTTGAGATGTTGACGATGTTGGCCTTTCATTATGTCTCACTTCTTTATGCCACTAGCAGGACTTTGGCAGTCATCAGACAAGCTTAGGGTACAGTTCGAGTTCCCATATGGAAGAGAAAAAGAGAGAGAAAGGATGAGGGAACAAGAGTTTTATGAGGTAACTGAGCAGCATTGGAAGAAAGAGAGGGAGAAGAGGAAACAATGCAAGCTGGGAAATGAATGGACCTGAAGTGGGGAATGGGGACACTGCCAATTGCACTCATCTCCATGGAGAAAGTGGAGAGAGGGCAGGGGGGACAGGACCCTGCGTCAGACTCCACCCTGAGGGAGCTGCCTGCGGGAGGGAGGCGTGGGTAGAAACTTGTGTGTGAAGGTCACAAATCCTGTCCTTGAGACCCTCAGCTCAGTGGCAGTGACCTCCTCTGTAGAAAGGGGTCATCAATCCTGCCTTGCAGGGTGGCATTGATAATGTAAAGAATGGTTCTTAAGGTAGTCCAAAGAAAAAGAAGTTGAGCCTGATGACTAGGAACTTCTACAGAATGCTGAAGGTGCTAAATCTTGATGGAAAGAGACAAAGGCTAGAATTTAGAAGTGAGGATCTTTTGCATCAAAGTATTTTGTCAGCCAAAAGATAACTTTGAATTTGCCAACTTGAACCAACTAGATGACTGTTCTGATATTTTAAACTTTTCTTTCTAAGCAAGATAGAGGAGAGGTGGACTAATAATAGATGCAGTTACCCTTCTCTTTTCAGGCCTTAGAAGAAATAAGCCACCAGATGTATGCTCCTTTCCCCAAATCCCTGGGGGAGAAGGCCCAGTGAGAGGCAGGTTTAGCTCTAGTGGGCAGAAGCCAGTGGGAGCATCCCTAAAGATGAGTGTCTACCACACCTCCCCACCCCAGAATGGTTAAAACTAAAAAGACTGATTCCCTCAAATATTGGTGAGGATGTGGCGAATACTTTCTTGGTAGAAGTGTAAAATGGAATAACAGCTTTGGGAGAAGGCCTGGTGGTGTCTCATATAGATGAACATGCACTGAAAATCCAGCAGTTCTATTCTTGGGCATTTGTCCATAAGTTAAAAAAAAAGGGACTTTCATTAGAAGGTTTATAGCAGCTTTATTACAGTGTACAAAAATGGCGAAGAGCCCTTATGTCCTCATAGTTGAATAAATAGATTAAGATATATTTTGTATAGTAGAATACCATTCAGCAATAAAAAGGAATGAAATTAACTGAGGCATTCAACAACATGGAGGAATCTCAAGAACATACCAAGTACCTACTGCATGATTCCATTTATATGAATTTCTAAAACAGGCAAAATTTGTTTAAACATATAGTGGAAAAAAAGAGCAAGGAGTGGTTGCTTCAGGATTCGTATTGGCATCAAGGTGACCGGGCATAGACATGAGGGAGTATTCTGGGGTGATGGACATATTCTGTATTTTGATAGGGATGTGGGTTAAATGGATGTTTGCATTTGTTAAAACTTACTGAGTGGTGCTAGGCTTCGTGCACTTCACTGCATGTAAATTTTACCTTATAGTATGAAAGAACCATAAATTATTGAACTCTAGTTAATGAAACATATGCTGAAATATTTAGGGATAAAGAACAATGATGGCTACAGGTATGACAGGTTGATGGATAGATAGATGTATAGATATATGAGGAAGCAAAGTCTGTTATCTCAGGCTACTATAGCAAAAATACCATAGGTTGGGTGGCTTAGGCCAGGTGTACCCAAACTCTGGGATCTAATGCCTGATGATCTGAGGTGGAGCTGATGTAACATTACTAGAAATAAGGTGCACAATAAATATAATGTGCTTGAATCATCCTGAAACCATCCCCCCACCAATGCATGGAAGAATTATCCTTCACAAAACTGGTCCCTGGTGCCAAAATAGTTGGGGACTGCTGGCATAGACAACAGAAATTTTTTTTCTTGCAGTTCTGGATGCTGGGAAATCCAAGATCAATTTGGATTTGATCAGCTAATTTGGTTCCTGGTAAAAACCCTCTTTTTGGTTTTCAGGCAGATATCTTGCTGTATCTTCACATGATGGAGAGAGAGTACCTCTATCTCATGGCTCTTCTTCTAAGGGCACTGATCCCATTCATGAGGGCTCCACCCTCATGACCTGATTACCTCCCAAAGATCCCACATTCAAATACTGTCACACTGGGGATGAGGGCTTCGACATACGAATTTTGGTAGGACACATCAGGCCATAGCATAGGTGGAACAAAATATGACAATTGAAGAATCTAGGTGATGAATATATGGGTATCCACTGTATAATTATTTCAAATTTTCAGCATACTTGAAAATTTGTTATAAAATAATAGGCATAAAAAACTGGTCTGGTCTGGAATAGTTCAGTTGGGCTAGGTAGATAAAAATAAAACATGAATGAAGCCATTGATAGGGAATACTGTGGTGGGCATTACATTGTTTTTTAAGTTATGTTGACATCTCAAGGTCCACCCTTGACTCAACCTTGGACAGAACAGACAGGGTATCAATCAAATAACCTGAGGGCATCTTCTATAGCATCCTTCATAAACCACATCCATCCCAAGACAAAGTATTTGATTGGGCATTTCTTTCTTTCTAACTTTAACCTTTTCTCTATTCATCAGATAGATAAATAGATTTTTATATCTACATCCCTCTTCCTGCCATCTTCCCTCCCTCCCTTCCTTCTTTTCTCTTTCCCTTTTTTCCTTCCTCCCTCCCTTCTTTCTTTCCTTCCTTCCATTTTGGTGAAAATGCCCATATTATAAAAATTTAAGTATGTTTACATATATTTTTCAAATCATAGGTGGACCAGGGAAGGTAAAATAGGCTATTTGAAAATTACTGAAACTATTCCATAGAACCTATTCAGAAACAATCCATAAACAAGTTAACAAAATGAACTAATCTTAGCTCAAGGCAGGTAACAATGTGTCAAGAACCATTCCAGGCACTTTCAAGGTAAAATCTCACTTAGTACAAGAGATCATTATTGTTGTCATATTTGCTATTAAGACAGTACAGGCTAGTCTACAAACATGATGACAAGGAATAGTCTCCACTTCTGTACATGGCAGATGATCTAGGTGAAAAACCCTCTTTCAGTATCTGCTAGACGTCTGAAATCCTTATACAGAAGCTTTTGAAGAAGTCACCATTGAGAATTGGAAGTATTTGATTATCTTTTGAATTTGGCTTTATGGGAAAACAATTCACTAACAGTTTAGCAACTCTGTTCCGTTCTTTTCTTGGGCTTACCACCCAATTACTGCATGGCCTGGACAATTGTTTTAACCTCTCAGAATTTCATTTACTTCCCTATTAAGTGGGGTTAACAAGTTAATGCTACCTATACAAGTCTATATTCTAAAAAGTTAGCTATTCTGTTGGCAGGTTCTGTTTCTCCATCCTTCTCCAGTGCGTTACTGCATTGTGTATATACACACATATAATGGTCCCTGTCAAAAATTATCATTAAGATGTCCCCTCTAGTTAAAAATAATGCGTCCCCCGGCCTCTCAGTGTGTGTGTGATTAGCCACATGTGATAATTACATCCCAAATGATAATACTTACAGCAGCAGCATATTAACCTTGTTAGGCATTCACAATAGCAGAGACTAGAGGAAGGAAAAACAAAAAAGCAAATCAAGCAGGCTCATGTTTAGTGTGAATAACAGATAGGAAGCAGGGGGTAACCTCTATGGATGAAACACAGGGAAAAAAGGACTACACAGAAATGAATGAATATAGGATATACCACCTTCTTTTAAAATCTTGGTCCAATATTCAGTTAAGTATAGTAAACACTTATTAATAGCCATTACATGTTCAGAATTAAGGCCAATACATATGAAGATTTATGTGCAGCAGTAACTTATTGACTGCATATGTGATGTTCCTTTACTTATATCACCTCATTTAATTCTCACAACAATGTCAAAGTTAGAAAATCTGAAAAGCAACAGAAGAGAAAATACAGTTACCATAGTATGTGAGTTATATCTCAATAAAACCAATTAAAAAAAAAACCACTCAGCTTTCTTCAGAAGAATGACAGACTGTGGACAGCCTTGTTAACGGCAACAATAGAAGCCTGAAGACAAGGGGAGAATATCATCACAGGCTTGAGAAAGAAAACCACTCTCAACTTATTATTCTTTTCAAGTGACAGAAGAATAAAGATCTTTTTTTCTTTTACAAAGCTTGAAAGGGTTTATCACTGGAAGAACTACTAACTGGTGTGATTTCAGGGAGAAAGAAATTGAACCTGAAAGGAGTAAAGTGCAAGAAAGGAAATGAACAACAGGCACAAAAAGATCAACATGTAGGTAAATGTGAGCATGTGTAGACTGCGTAAAGCAGAAACAGCAAAAGTGGGACTACAGCAATAACGTGGAACTGAAATTCCTGGCAGGAATAATATGAAAGATGTGAAGGGGAGACAGAAGTCAAAGAATTCTAAGGTACTTATGCTACTTAGAAAGAGGGTGAAAGTGAAAGTTGCTCAGTCGTGTCCGACTCTTTGCGGCCCCGTGGACTACACAGTCCATGGAATTCTCCAGGCCAGAATACTGGAGTGGGTAGTCATTCTCTTCTCCAGGAGATCTTCCCAGCCCAGGGATCAAACTCAGGTCTCCCGCATTGCAGGCAGATTCTTTACCAACTGAGCCACAGAAAGAAGGTAGAGGTATTGATTAATTTTGGACAGTAAATAAAGGGTATATGTTAAAATTTTAATACAACTTTTAACCCAGTAGAGAGACCAAATTAGAATAAAGAAAATTCAGATAATCCAATAGAAAGCAGAAAGATATATTTAAAAGCCTAGAAAATGCAGAATAGATGGCATAAACAAAATCAATAAAAATAAATCAAAATCTATTGGTGATAATAATAAATGTCAAGGGACTGAAACTGCTTTGTTACTGATAGATACAGCATTAGGTTAATATTTCTCTTCCTCCCAATCTCTCCCTATCTCTCTCTCCTCACATCCTCTCACTTCTACTACATTTTATATTGGGTGTCCACCTAACCTCATAATGTTTAAGAAAAAGAAACACTAATTACCAATAAATTGGGCTTGGTTCTGGAATGCAAGAATGATTTAACATTAGGGAAATCTAACGTATTTAATAGCTCGCTATACCAACTGATTTATGAGAAAACTTGATCATGTCAATAATTGCAAAAGAAGCTCTTGATGAAATACACTATGCTTTATTGGCAAAAATAACTCACAGCAGATGAATAATAGAAGATATATCAGTATAGGCAAAGTTATGATGCAATAACAAATTCTGCAGAGTTCATGGCTTAACACAGCAAAGGTTTATTTCTCCCTTTCATCACAATCCAAAGTAAGGCAGGCAATGTTCCTCTAAGCTATGAGTAAGGGATACAGATTCTTTCCATTTAATGAGGTGATAATATTATGTTCAAAATGTGACCAGCCTTGTTGTCGTGGAAGGGGAAGAGACAGGGGGAATGACTGACTTCAGCTGTGATTGAAGGTAATGTATTACTTCTAGGATTCTATATTCAGAAGTCAGACACATGGCTCAGTCATGTCCAATCTGGTGTGAAACCTTCATCCTTAATTTTATATTAACCCAAGTCACTATCACATTGTTCACCTGAGAAGGTTTATTGAGCCTTTGTTGTTTGAAGCCCTTTAAAATTTATCTCTTACTGTTTGGAAATCTGGAAGCAAGGAACTTTTCCAATCACAGATATGTCTGAATATCAGGATTCTCTTTCTTTTTCCTTGCACATTCATCTTTCCCAAGGGTACTTTTCACCACTCCCCAGCCTCTAGATGAAGCCAGTAGTAGTGAATACACACTTCTAACATTATGTTTTTCAATCTTTTTCCTTGTAACTACAAATATTAGGCATATGTGCTTCCTTCCAAGTGATAGCATATGAGTTTACCATCACTTAGTATGGATGATGGATCGCCACTATCCTAGCCTCTGATAGGAGTTTCTTCATCACCTGGCACTAACTTCTAGGCCAGTGGTCTTCTTGTATTTTTGTTTTAGTTGCATTCCAGTTCAGATTACTGATTACTTTATCACACTTTTGTCAGGAAAATACAAAATACTCTAACTATATTTTGAATCAGAAGTTGTTTCTTATAGGCTTCAAGCATGGGAAGTCTGGTCAGTAAAGGTCAGGAAAGCTCTCTCTAGGAAATCCAGAAGTACAGGCATCACAGGAAAGGTACCAGTACAATTTGGGCTGGGCACATTAAAGGAATGGTTCTCATAAGGATCTTTGAATGCCATGGGTGAACACCCTACTTTGCCACCTGCTTGCTAATTCCTGTCCACATGCCTGCAACTGGTCTGTGGCCTGAAAGGACTTGTGGCTCCCCTTTCCTTTTGCTTTCCAGTCTCATACAGTTTGCTTTCATTAGTGAAATCTAACTGGGATCTTACTGGCAAGAGATCCAGGGGAATGTAATTTTAAGTTTGGTAAAGAAAAGAGCTTAGAAAGGCAGAAATGGTATTAGATGTCAACAACTAGTATGTTGTAGAGAACTGTTAGTCACTTAGTCATGTCCAACTCTTTGCAACCCCATGGAGTATGTGTCCATGAAATTCTCCAGGCAAGAATACTGGAGCGGGTAGCCATTCCCTTCTCCAGGGGATCTTCCCAACCCAGGGATCAAACCCAGGTCTCTTGCATTGCAGGCAGATTCTTTACTATCTGAGCCACCAGGGAATAGGGAAGAGAACATACTTAACCCTGATGGTGAGCATTTTAAGAAAATAGACACTAGCTATCATTCTTAATCTTGAAATCCATCAAGAAAGAAATAAGGATTCCCACTAGAATCACTCTCATTCAACATTAGACTGGAAACTCAAGGCAATTTAGTAGAATAAGAAAAAGAAATAAAAATTTAAAGCTAGAGAAGAGGAAACAAAACTGCCATTCTTTATAGAAAATATGATTGCATTAAAAATGCAAGAAAACCTATAAATTTAAACTAATATTTTTTAATACAAACTTGTTTTCTAATACATCAAGGACAGATAGAAAGTAGAGTTTTAACACATTAATATATACAAACTAACAGTAGCTATGGTACCAAAAGATAACATTAATAAAGGATGAGATGGTTGGTTGGATAGTTGGATGGCATCATCGACTCGATGGACTTTGGTTTGGGTGGACTCCGGGAGTTGGTGATGGACAGGGAGGCCTGGCGTGCTGTGGTTCATGGGGTCGCAGAGAGTTAGACACGACCGAGTGACTGAACTGAACTGAAGAAAATTATTTAAAAATCACAACACTTTTTGAAATACACAAAATAAAACTAAATAGATAGATGAACGTGTTTATTGGTTAGAATAATCTATATTGTGAAAATAATAGCTTTCCTCAAATTTATATCTGGTGCAATCCCAATCAAAATCCCCACAGATTTTTTTTTTTAAAAAGGACTTGACTGACTGATTCTCAAATTCATATGCAAGAACCAGTTAAAGAAAGAAGTTGGGATAACTAAATTTTTAAAAAGATGATATAAGGATTCTTCCTAACAGATATCAAGACATATTCTAAAAGGATGATAATAAATATCAAGTTAAGGGAAGGACACTAAAGCTAGATGCTTGATATCTGATCAACATTGTATTACAAGTCAACTGGAAGATAATGGGCTATTTAATGTATAATGCTTCTGATTTGGGAAAATAATTAGATCCCTACCTCACACCACATACAAAATCAATCTTAGGTGGATTAAAGATCAGATTGAAAAACAAATTCTTAAGACTCATAGAAGGAATGTTGAAGACCATTGAGTTTGGATAGGATTTCTTAAACAATTTTTTAATGTGTCGACTGAAAAGGAAAACACTGATAAATCTGACTCCACAAGAATGTAAAGCATTTAAACTGCAAAAGTTACTATACACATAGTAAATGGATAAATCACAGGCATGGAGAAGGTATTAACAATAAAAATAACAAGATTTTGTCTCTAGAATTTATAAAGAGTCAATAATCCACTCACAGGGATGTACTAGAGAAATTCTCAAATGTTGGTATGATATAAAATACCGAAGTGTTCACTGAAATCTTTTCAATTCTTGGTTATTAAAAACAAATGTCATTAATTAATCAGTAAGCTATTTGTGGTTTATTAATATACTAGAACACTATTCACACTTAAATGAATCATAGGTGTATATAACAATATATGTAATATAAAAAAGTTAATGCTGAATGCAAAAGAAGACAAGCTTTGGGAGGACATACAGTAAAATGCTAAATACTCTAAAATGTGTGAAATAATTTAAAATATATTCTGGATAGCTTTATTTACAGCTACTTTTATAGTGAAAGTTCAGAAATACACATAAAGTTGATGAATTCCAAATCCAGGAGAGAAATTACCTGTAGAGAGAGAGGAAACCAAACAGGATGTAGGAGGGATACTTAAGGATCTTCAATTATATTTTATTTCCTAAATATCAACCAGAAAGGTCAATAGTAAATATGAAAAATGCTGAATATCAAATGAGACTGCCCAGGTATGCTAGTGGTAAAGACCACACCTGCCAATGCAGGAGAAGTAAGAGACGCAGATTCAATTCCTGGGTCAGGAAGATCCCCTGGAGGAGGGCATGGCAACCACTCCAGTATTCTTGCCTGGAGAATCCCATGGACAGAGGAGCCTGGCAGGCCACCATCCATAGGGTCGCAAAGAGTTGGACACGACTAAAGTGACTAAGCATGTATCCATGATTGGTACTTAAGTATGGGTAGTATTAATATTATTCTCTCTTATGTATATTGAGGGTGTTTTATAATTATGAATACATTAGAAGCTAGTTCAGTTCAGTTCAGTTCAGTAGCTCAGTCATGTCCGACTCTTTGAGACCCCATGAATCACAGCATGCCAGGCCTCCCTGTCCATCACAAACTCACAGAGTTTACTCAAACTCATGCCCATCAAGTCGGTGATGCCATCCAGCCATCTCATCCTCTGTTATCCCCTTCTCCTCCTGCCAATCCCTCCCAGCATCAGGGTCTTTTCCAACGAGTCAACTCTTCACATGAGGTGGCCAAAGTATTGGAGTTTCAGCTTCAGCATCAGTCCTGCCAATGAACAATGCCTTGGAAACGAACAGAGATCATTCTCATTCTGTAGTTTTTGAGATTGCATCCAAGTACTGTATTTTGGACTGTTTTGTTGACTATGAAGGCTACTCCATTTCTTCTAAAGGATTCCTGCCCACAGTAGTCGATATAATGGTCGTCTGAGTTAAATTCACCCATTCCTTTCCTTTTTAGTTTGCTGATTACTAGAATGTCGACATTCACTCATGCCATCTCCTGTTTGACCACTTCCAATTTGCCTTGATTCATGGACCTAACATTCCACGTTCCTATGCAATAGTGCTCTTTACAGCATCGGACCTTGCTTCTATCACCAGTCACATCCACAACTAGGTATTGTTTTTGCTTTGACTCCATCCCTTCATTCTTTCTGGAGTTATTTCTCCACTGATCTCCAGCAGCATATTGGGTGCCTACAGACTTGGGGAGTTCCTCTTTCAGTATCCTATCATTTTGCCTTCTCATACTGTTCATGGGGTTCTCAAGGCAAGAATACTGAAGTGGTTTGCCATTCCCTTCTCCGGTGGACCACATTCTGTCAGACCTCTCCCCCATGATCCTACCGTCTTGGGTGGCCCCACATGGCATGGCTTAGTTTTATTGAGTTAGACTGTGGTCTGTGTGATCAGATTGGCTAGTTTTCTATGATTATGGTTTTAGTGTGTCTGCCCTCTGATGCCTCTCACAACACCTGCTGTCTTACTTGGGTTTCTGTTACCTTGGACGTGGGTTATCTCTTCACGGCTGCTCCAGCAAAGTGTAGCTGCTGCTCCTTACCTTGGACGAGGGGTGTCTTCTGGCCGCCCCTCCTGACCTTGAACGTGGAGTAGCACATTAGAAGCTAAGGAGAGGTTAAATGACCAAATTCCTTTCCTTTGCCCAGAGAATCGTAGTGCCCCATCCCCACCCCAAGGCTAAGTCTGTTACAAATGACAGACCATCATTTGTCGGGCAGCTGTTTTCTATGAGCTGTGTAACTAACTTTTGTGGTATTGCATTGTTTCTTTGAAAAGATGACATCTGAATCCCAAATGACATAGGTTTATGCCATGATAAAATGGAAATATGCTTTATAAATGGAAAAATGGAAATTTTGCTGTTATAATTTTTTTTTTTTTTTTGGTTCATGTGGTGTCTTCATTGTGGAGAAAGTGACAGTGAACCATGACACAGTTAACAGGCTGAGTCAGGAGGACAGCATCCAGAACTACCAGGGGATTTTGACCCATTCAGCCTTTTGATGATGGTTTTATGTTGTTAGAGACACTGAGGGGTGTCTGAATCATCAACAGAAGATAAAATACTGCTTGGTGGTGCTCTACAGCAAGTATTACACTATCAATTCCAAAGAATTAAAACAGCTCAGTAAAGCTGCGTATTTACTTGACCCTTTCTCTTCCAGTCTGACTGATACTCATTGAACCCCCAAACACTCCAACCTTATTCCTCACTATTCCTCACAAGCAGAATTTTCTGGTCATAGCTCTGGATAGCTAAAAAGTAAGCATATGATTACTGTGAATAAAAGGTTCCCTTTTGAGCTGGAACAGTCGGCATTTCTCTTCTGGTTAGATGTCCTCAGACTGGATCGTTTATACTTTTATTATTTCCCCCTTTTGTCATACACTTACAATTCAGCTTCAGTGATGGTGGTTTGGTTGTAAATAGCCTTTCTTGTAATTAGAAAATAATCTGACTGGGAGAAAGCTGGAGATTGCTCTCTTTGTGAAATGAGCAAGTCTTTGTTTGCAAGATTAATTCAATTCCCACTGCCATAACTGGCAGCAGAATTGCCAGATCAGTTTGGTGACTTGATTGAACTTTTCCTCCAGGAATTGTGTAGCTGTACGGCTGCGGAAACACAAGTTCACTCCCTTATTGTCAGTTTGCTGACAGCTTTTTCCATAGAGCAGTTTGAAGAGTGGAGAGCCCTGTTTCTGAGACAGAAAAGTGTTTTCACACCTGAAGTGCAATTTCACACCTTGTGTTTCTCAGCAGATAAGTGCATAAAATAACACATCAAACCGGAATAGAAAAAGATCAACAAAGAAAGAAAACTGCAGGTTGTAATTTGTTTCCTATCTTACAGTGCCTTTGTAGAGAACGATAAATTACAGGGATCTGGGTTTACACTTTAAAAAGTTTGACTGGTTGTTAGGTGGGAAAGTGAGCAGTAAACACAAATCGGCATTTAGCCCATATTGAACAGAATGTACAAAATGATAAAATTTGGGAAACACCAAAACATAGAATTTTTTTAAAAGGATAAAACACATATAAATTAGTGGTAAAAGTTGTAGTTAAGAGAAAGTCAAGATATTGATACATTACATGATTTTAGTAAAAATATTATTGTCTTAAGATATAATTTTTAATAATTATCCATTCAGGAGTTTTAGCAAAAGTAATAGACTATGTTAGTACTTACTTTCTATAAATGACTAAACCTATGATGCTAGTAACTGTCTGATGGCATTCTAGTGCAGGGGTTGTAAAATGAGGGGTTTAGCTCCATTTTGCAAATTTGAAAACAAGTCCAAAAGAAAACAGAAAGTTGAGCCTCCTGGATGGTCACAAACATTCATTACAAAATATTTAATATTTATTGAGTGTCTACCACATGGTAGGCATTATACCAGGCATGGGGGTACAATGGTTAATAGGGCAATCTCTCTTTCTCCCATCTGGGAACTGACAGTTTTGAAGACAAGTAAGCAGGCGATGGAAATACTGGGTAATGAGTGCTGAGAGAGGCTAAAATTAGATTTTGATGGAGCCTGCAGATGGTCAGCATGGGGGAAAGTGGTCATCCAAGATTCTTGGATAAAGTGACATCCAAATCAAACTAATGAATGACAGAGGATGAGGTGATTGGATGGCATCACTGACTCAATGGACATGAGTTTGAGTAAACTCCTGGAGTTGGTGATGGACAGGGAGGCCTGGTGTGCTGCAGTCCATGGGGTTGCAAAGAGTCGGACATGACTGAGCGACTGAACTGAACTGAAAGGTGGGTATCATTTGGGATGTCAGGGCATGTATAACATATGCAGAGGTGAAAGAGAAAGAGGAGCAGGGTGGGATGGAGGGATGAAGGTAGTTCAGTGGAGTGGGGATGCAGGGTCTAAAGGCAATGGTGATGCACAATGAAACTGGAAGATTAAAGGGTCAGGGTGTGTAGTCTATGCTGAGAAGTTTAGTTTTTTATCCTGAGACTAGTGGGATGTATTGAGGGTTTAGTCTTTGTTTATTAGTGAGAGTGATACAACCAGATCTGTACTTTATAAAGACCCCTCTGACTATTGTCGTTGTTCAGTTGCTCAGTTGTGCCTGACTCTGAGACCCCGTGGACTGCAGCATGCCAGGCCTCCCTGTCATTTGCCATCTTCCGGAGCTTACTCAAACTCATATCCATTGAGTTTGTGATGCCAAATCCAACCATCTCATCCTCTGTTGTCCCCTTTTCCCCCTGCCTTCAGTCATTCCCAGCATCAGGGTCTTTTCTAATGAGTCAGCTCTTTGCATCAGGTGGCCAAAGTACTGGAGCTTCAGCTTCAGCATCAGTCCTTCCAGTGAATATTCAGGACTTTATGGTCCAACTCTCACATTCATACATGACTACTTGAAAATCCAAAGCTTTGACTATACAGACCTTTGACTATGGGATTTGTCAATCCAGTGACTGGACATCAGCAAAGAAACATGCAGTAATGCAAGTGGGAGAGGTTGGGACCTGAGCTGACAGTATACATCAAGAGCTCAGCAGCATTGGGAGGGAAGAAAGGGGATGGATTTGGGAGCTGTTGTGGAGGCAGAATCAACAGAACTTGGTGACTGATCAGCTGGACTAGGGGTAAGGAAGCCAGTCTGGTCAAAAATGCGGTCCTGAGTTCTGATTTGGGACTTGAGCAGATGATGCTACATTCAGAGAGTTGGGGGACACTAAAACAGCTAGTTTTTGAAAGGGAGATATGATATGTGTGAGATGGGATTTTACAAGAAACAATGTGGTATTCCATTGGATTTTGAGCTTGGAAGGGAAGTCTAGGTCAGAGATACAGATCTGGCAGTTGTCATTGAGTGGATGAGATGGTCCAAAGAATACACAGAGAGTGAGAAAAGAAGAGACTCTTTAGGCATAAGTAGTACTTTGACAATGAAAAGAAAAACACATAGAGCAAAATGTATATATATTGTTACATAAATAAAATATGGATGAAGAATGTGCATGTCCATAAATACCACTGCACACATGCCTTTGCACATACACACCCCTGCACGTGTAGACCTTCCAGTGAACATCAGCATGGTATCCCATGGTGGGCCACATGAAACATTAAGTGTTAAAGGTAATCATCCCTTTCCTGAAGAGTTCATGTAAGATGTGTGTTGTGTGTGTGACAGTCGTTCAGTCATGTCTGACTCTTTGCAACCCCATGGACTGTAGCCCACCAGGTTCCTCTGTCCATGGAATTCTCCAGGCAAGAATACTGGAGTGGGTTGCCATTCCCTTCTCCAGGGGATCTTCCCAACTCAGGGATCGAACCCAGATTTCCTGCATTGCAGGCAGATTCTTTACTGACTGAGTAACCAGAGAAGCCCTTGTGTTAGTCCAACAGCAAGTTCCAAGTCTAAAGATGCTGCTCAGTATGTTAAAAAGGAAAAATATACTGCCCATGTAGATATTGCAATTAAACTAGCAAAACGGAAGGCACTGATGTTTTCTCATTTCCATTGTTTCTTTCTTAGATACATACGGAAAGCTCTTTCTCTTCAATTCTGTGGGTCAAGAGATGTCTCGCTGCAAGACGTCGATCCGACGTGGTCAGCCCAATCCCGTCTATAAGGAGACCTTTGTTTTCCAGGTGGCGCTCTTTCAGCTGTCTGATGTCACACTGATGATTTCTGTGTATAACAGGCGTACCATGAAGCGTAAAGAGGTGATTGGTTGGATTGCTTTGGGTCAAAACAGCAGTGGAGAGGAGGAGCGAGACCACTGGGGGGAAATGAAGGAGAACAAAGGGCAGCAGGTCTGCAGGTGGCACATGCTGCTTGAATCCTAGGTTTGGCAAGAGGTGTTTGTGGGCTGTACCCACCCTGGTGATACGTGTTTCGATTACTGATAATCAACTCAGTGCTTGCTGGCAGGCTTTTTACAGACAGGCTGTAAGAAGGGATTGAATTTTACTAACCCCTAAGACCTTGTGAGGGTGGGAGGATTTTTGAGTTTCTCAAAGGTTTGATTTAGATTTAAATACTATAATTTTAAAAAAAAGCCCAGATGTGTGCTGTCGAGTATACTTTATGGGAAATGTCATCATGGTTGAGATGAATGATGATAAGTTAATTTGTGTTAGTAGGTTATTGAGTTTTGGTTCAGGCTCTGGAATGAAGCTTCTCTGGCTTCCTTTGCTCCTTGAGATTTAACAGTAAGAGTGCTGTTAAAAGTTACAATTTGTAAACCACTTGTGTGTAGGAATGAGAATTTCCTTAATATGGTGCAAAACACTTCAAAATACAGAAATAAATCTGACCCCAAGTATCATAAAAGAATGTAGCTGTCATCCATAATCCCCCATTTCACATTTTTCTCTTTATTAAAAAAAACCTTCATTTATTTGACTAACAAATAAATGTTATAAACTTGTACTTATAAAGCAAATTTGTATGAATTAAATAGCTCTTTTTATCTTATATATTGTGGTTTCCTATGAGATTTGGTTAGGTGAACCATTTTGAATCTGAAAAAGAATTAGAAAACTACTGTTACAAGCCAACTTGTCTCCTTTTGAGCATGTAAGATTTCAAAGTTAAAACTTTCAAGGTTTTTATGCTGTTTTTCTTACCTGACAAATTCTTATAGAATGAGAAGAAAACCAAAAAAACCTATTTAAGTCAGGGGTGTATTGATTTTTCTGAATCTAGTGATCTCCTAGATTCAGAATATACTCAATACAATACAATATACTCACCCATACATATATTTTGATTGTGCACTTGCATGTAAACCATATTTTTAATGCAATAGTTTTGACCATCAAAGCATAGTGCATTGCATACAGTAGGTCTTTAATAAATGTTGATTTGATTGATATTTAGAAATGAACATGTTATAACATGAATGAAGAATATTTTCAGTTTGTGAGGGATGACGCTAATTCTTCTTTGAGCATTTGAAGTGCCTATACTTGTCATTTTTTGTGGTATTTGCAGCAACATATATTAGTCACCACTTGCATTCTGGTCACATACCATTTAGAACACTGATCATGTGTTTATGAGCATGAAATTTTACTTCTGCCTGACTTTTACATTATTGTGCATTGCATGTTTATTTTCTTAGGTCTGAGCCCTTAATTTCAATTACTTTAAATTGGCAGTCATAAAAAAGGGAAGGAATGTGTGTACGTGTAACACTGAGCCCCATGTGCAGCTCTTCTGAGCAATTGCTGTCACTTATTTTTAGCTTTTATGTTTCATTGTTGACTTTTCACTGTCTGTGGGAAGAATGATAGCTAGTGATGGATGTATACAGTTAAAAACACATAACTCCTCCTCAGCTCTGCTTTTTGACAGATTGTAAACGTAGGCTGTAGCACTTGAAGCACATATTTATTCCTTACAGCCTGTAATGGTTATCCTGACAAGCCCAGACTAGGACACAGGATAACTCGACTCCAATTTCAAGCTTTGGAAAGAAGTGATTTCCTATGGAAGAATCAGAATTAGAAAAATAAATGAATATCTTACTTTCTTTTCAGGTCATGGGAGTTCTGTACATAATGCTGCTCAGTTATTGTGAACAAGTAGTGAAACCATGTTCCATTGGGTTTTCCCCCTACCTTGCTTTGGAAGACCTCAAAGTGCTTTTCCAACATCATATCCATTAACTGCTGAGTGGTCTTTGCACTGTGGCTGTGTCATTGAGTAGAACTGAGTGCAATTGATTAAGTAGTGGCACAAAGAACTGGCTTTTCACATCCTTTACTCTCTTTATGCGCTTGTGCTTAAGGGGAAGCAGAGCAGCCTTGTTATGCTTTCCTTTATCCAGTGACATAAAAGCAGCATTCACTTTAAAATTTACATTTGAAAAAAATCTGCATGTATTGTACAGACGGGCCTGGATTTTTCCTCCTCATATTTTCCTGCTCTATGTTTGCCTCATCCTTAGTCTTATGGTACCCAATAATCACCTATACTTCATTTTTCTGCTGCCTTGACCCACCATTTCTAAGGTTTTCTTCTGATATAGTGAAATATCTTTGTGTGCTTGATCTTTTTTCTCATAGTCTGCTTATGGTAGAGTTTACAGAAATCTTAAGGGGAGGGATACCTGAAAAGCATTTTTCACTTGAATAATTTTGCTATGTTGGTGCTATTCACCATGTAGGATGCATGTACGTCTTGAATATCCAGCCACATTCACCCTAAAGCTTGTATAAATATAAAATGCTAATGACAAGACACATTAAAATATGAGGCTGAATTTTTTTACATTGATTTGAAATTCTGGTTTAGTAAAATCTTCATTTTGTGCACTTAAATTTGCTTGTTTTCTTGGCAGAGTCTAGACACAATGCACTTAACGTGTTTTTTACTTGAGCTTTTATATCTACATTTGCTTTTCAAAAGAGTTATGAAAGATAATTCATTGGCTCTGCCATGTTAAAGCTGCTTTTGCCTATTTTATCTAGCTAATAATTAATATCTCATAGTGACATATGAAACTGAAGCAGCACTAGAATTTGTTGTTTGTGTAGTTCTTTCTATGAGAATGCTTATAAAATATTATTTTGGAAGGTAAATGATGCAGGAGGTTTATGGAAATGTGATTTACAGTGTGGCTTCTTTCAGGGCATGAGTTAACACTGAATTGGGAAGTGCTCGTTTCCCCAACCACGGAGGTGGCTCTTGTGTACCCTGCACCCCTTTGACTATTGTTGAATTTTTAAATGGGCCATTCACCAGGCAGCCGAGCACCTGCTCTCACTTCTCTCCTTCACTGGCTCCCAGTGTGATGCACAGTTGTTTTAGACCCTCTTTTTGCTGCTGTTGTTTAACTGTGAAAGGGGAAGTCTTATCTCTCTTAATAGAAAAAGAGCTTGTACCGTCTTTGGATGTAATAGACTTGACATTCCACCTGTACAAAGTTGCAGAAAGAATCCTCGCCATGATGGGAGATGAGAAGAGAAAAAGAAAGCATGGTACTACGTTGTTGCTCACTATAGGCACTGTTCACTCTGCCTCAACTTTCATGACAGTAACAGATTGACCTCAAACGTTGGTATTCTCCATGGTGCTACAGCCTGAAACATAACCTCTGCCTTTGTAACATGTAGCACTCACAATATTTAACAGATTGTTAACACTTCTCAGTCACTATATTTTGCATCCTGGTTGTACCACCTGGTCTTATCTGACAACCAAAACTCTTTCCTTTCAAGTAATGCATTATTTAAGTTGGAACTCCCATCAGGTTAAGTGAAAATGCTTCTCTGATAGCCATTGAATTGATTAAATTGATGGCTTAGCAAGGACCGTGGAACTAAGGGTTCCTCCAAAGCCTGGTTATCTGTTTGCAGCAGAGAGCTTAGTATTCAAGACATGAAGATCAGAAAAGTGAAATGAAAGGATTATTTGTAGATGACATAAAACCAAAAGCAAGCACCATGTCCTTTAATGATGAAGAAACAGGACTAGAAATTACATGTGGCCTCTCCTCTAACCTTTGCCTAAACTGTGGCTAAAGACCATCCCATTCTATTTGATCCACAGGGAAAACAAATGATAGATAATCCTGAAATGGCCAAAGTATTTTTATTGTATTAGAAATTGTTCATTCCAAAAAGAAAAACCAGGGAAAGTTATAAAAGAAACAAATGATATAGCATGAGTATGGAAGAATTAAAGGATAAATATGGTAGATACCATCAGCATCTATTACATATATGCAAGAAAAATAAACTAATATAAATGAAAAGCCATTTTAATTTAACTATAATTTTTCACAACTTGTGGAATTCTAGGAAAGAGATGGGGTGAATGAAATTGGTCTAAACAATTCAGAGAAGTTGGCACAGGCTGTGGCCCTAGTCTGGTTTTAAATAAACTCTGCCTACTGTGTGGCCCTAAGAAAATTTCTTAGCCACATTGTGACCCTGCTTATTCAACTGGAAGATGGAAATAATACCTACCTCAAAAGGTCTTTTTTTTTTTTTGATAATGAAATAACAATATAGAGAGGGGCATATAGTAACCATTCAATGTTCCCTTCTCACGATCATGCTTAAAACTGCATTTAAGATTTGTTTCTCTTTCTAGTGAAAGTAATAGTAATGCTAGATAAGCACTAAGAACAATTTGCAGATACTTTAAAAAGGGTAGGCAGGTGAAGCTAGTCTGGAAGGCAGCTATGTTCACCGCTATACCAGTAACACTACACGAAGCTAGTCTGCATTTGGGACAACCTCAACTGCAATAAACCTAGTGTGTGGAAGAAATTAAGTCTTAATAAATCCCTAAATGATGTATAATGACCAAATCCTGACCAATTTATAATTGTATAATGACCAGTTTATCCACTCTGGTGCTTGTATGTACATCTTGATAAATCACACTCAAGACCTCTCCTCACACCCAGCTCTTCTCTACTGCTCATATGTGGACAGAGCACCTTGTTCCTATCAAAGGAGTTGATAAAGGTGGCAACTTGAGTACCTATTTCAGCTTTAATCTGAAAAGTAAAATAAATAGTGTGGCACTATAGAGGAGCCTGGTAGGCTACAGTCCATGGGGTTGCAAAGAGTCAGACATGATTGAGCAACTAACACACGCATACTGACACATTTTGGCTTCCCTGCTGGCTCAGATGGTAAAGTCTCTGCCTGCAATGCAGGAGACCTGGGTTCATTCCCTGGGTGGGGAAGATCCCCTGGAGAAGGGAATGGCAGCTCACTCCAGTATTCTTGTCTGCAGAATTCTATGGACAGAAGAGCCTGGCGGCTATAGTCCATGGGGTCACAAAGAGTTGGACGCGACTGAGCAACTAACACTACTGACACTCTTTTCAAAATGGAAAACATTCTTTTTGGGAGCTCTTATATCCATATTATATCCTTCAGTTCAGTTCAGTTGCTCAGTCATATCCGACTCTTTGTGACCCCGTGAACCACAGGACACCAGGCCTCCCTGTCCATCACAAACTCCTGGAGTTTACCCAAACCCATTTCCATCGAGTTGGTGATGCCATCCAACCATCTCATCCTCTGTCGTCCCCTTCTCCTCCTGCCCTCAATCTTTCCCAGCATCAGGGTCTTTTCCGATCAGTCAGCTCTTCGCATCAGGTGGCCAAAGTATTGGAGTTTCAGCTTCAACATCAGTCCTTCCAATGAACACCCAGGACTGATCTCCTTTAGGATGGACTGGTTGGATCTCCTTGCAGTCCAAGGGACTCTCAAGAGTCTTCTTCAACACCACAGTTCAAAAGCATCAATTCTTTGGCGTTCGATTTTCTTTATATCCTTATAGGTAAAAAAAAAATTTTTTTTAATGATCTAATGATGCAGCTATTTACATTTAGCTGTTTGACTGGGAGGTAATAGTCAGGACCAGTGATTAATCTCTGTTTCCCTTCAGAGACCATAAAGAAAGGAATTTTATCAGGGTTGATATTAAGTCCTTTTTAAGTGGTTTTCAAGAGTGCCTTGTTGATGTAATAGAAAATGTGCTCTGTTGTCCTCCAGTAGTTTTCAAAGAACTTAGAAGAGCCTTTGTGGACTCTCAGTCCTCATATTGAGCACAACCAGGTGCCATGAACAAGTCGCACATACTAGTGGATTTAAACTGAACAGGGTTCTGAGATGAGAATGTGTGAGACCACATTTCCGAAGTTGCTAAAGTGTTGACTCACGTCCTACTATTCTCAGTTAAGGAGAAACATGAAGAGACTGGAGAATTCCTTAGCTTAGGGGTTTTAGTTGGGAGTAATTCAGCATGTAGGGAAGGTAAAGGGGTTGGCTGAGTATTGAGAAGGCTGAGGGGTGATTTCTAGGAACGGTTATCCAGGCTGTAGAGTGCTTACCAAGAGGACCACTCACCACCTCTCTTTTGACATGTGGGCAGAGTCAGAGCTTTAAGTCAAGAGAGTTTAACTGAGCTGTAAGGAGAATGATATAAAGGGGGTTTTGTGCTAATTCATAATGTATTCTTTGGATTTCCTTGTCTGTGGCACCATGCTCTTTGGGATAACACAAGACTTAAAATTTTTTATGAGTGAGGTGACTACGCTTTGAAGCAATTAGCCACAATATAAATAACAGTGCTTACCAGCATACAGTTGTTCAATTAATCTCATTATGTACCACAGAAGTCAAATACCTTGCTTTGAGTTATTGGAAAGAGGTGACATGTATTGATTCAATTTATTGGAAGAAACATGTAGGAAGTCTGAGACTTGGAGCAGGCCTTGGTCACATTGGAGAGATCACAGAATCATCACTTTTGGAAGTCTTTTGAAATAGAAACATCTGCATGAGTGGTGGATTCTGACTAAAGGAGAACAGCAGGGCACCCAGAAAGACAGTCTTTCTGAAGTTCCTTCTGAGCCCTGATATTGTACACATAACCTGCAAACGGGATCAACAATAACAACACTCCAGGTCTGCCCTCTTCCCCTTTGGTCATTTTTCCACATTGATTTTTCTCTGCATCATAGAAGGCTTTCTCCAGGGAGTTCCTGCTCGGGCTTTGTTTAGGTTACTTTGAGGATGCTTGCAGGCTCCAGGTGAGTTTCCTCTCCTGGGGTGCTTTGACTGTTTTTGTTTCCCTCGGGTTATGAAGCAGTATCCTAGACACACAGACAATAATCAGCTGTATTTATAGCCACTGTGGAACCTGATAAAACAGCTTGAGGTTTTAGAGAACAAACTCAGATGCAGGCATGGAAGCCTAGGACACTGTAGAATAAAACCATGCTCCCAACTCTGCATTGCTCATGATTGCTGCCTTCAGGTGTCTCCATGGGAGCTTTTATGTCATGCCTTCAAGTGACAGTATTCCCAGTTTCACTTTAAAGATTGTGAGAAGGCTGTCTTCCTATTGATCTCACCATACTTCTGGAGTACTTTTGTTTCATTTCCCCTTAAAGTATCTACTTTCTCTATTTTATTGTTTTAGTTTATATATAATTTATTCATTCAAAGGATAGTAGGTATGTTATATCCCAGACTCTGGGCTAAGGAGCTGAAAAACAGCAGGTGAGTAAAACAACTTGAGCTCAATCATTTTCATTTATACTTATTTATTTTACTAGATTCTGATAAGATCTCTAGGTATACACTAAGATCTTTGATTATCCTTTAATTTTGAGTTACTGTATTTCTGTAATGGTCTCTTCTCTCACACCTCCCTTTTCCCATTGAAAGGGAGAAGATTTAAGGAAAGTGGAAATTATTACTCTGCCTCTATTTGAGGAATAAATACATTGATTGTTAGTCTATGCTTCCCTTTGAAATAGACAGATATGTTTTAGCCTCAGAAGAAGGAAATACAGCTCCCATTCCACTAATGAAGTGAGTTATAACATGAGATAGAATTTGGTTATTTAATATATTTTATTTTTAGAATGGAATATGGAATGCCCTTTGCAAGCAGTAAGTTAGACCCTGGAATGCTAGATCTGTGCAAACACATGTGACACGGTTTTTATAAGCTCAGTGATTTAATAGTTGAAAGGCATTGCTACCTTTTACTTTTGAAAAAGTAAACTAGTGACACTGGCTGCCAGATAAAGAGGTGACAGTATAAACAAAGATGCCTATGTTCCTCTGTTTCTTTTGATGAAAATTTGTCTTAGATATTATACACATTAAACACATGTGGGGCATCCTATGAAATGGATAAAGATCAACATTGGGGGTGTCCTTATATTGGCCGAGGGACCAATAATTGTTTTCTAGTCTCAAACCATGTAAAATCAGTGTGAATCTAACTTTTAATGCCTTCAATTTTATAACAGAAGACAAAAATAGGAATTTTTACAGTGGATTTATTGCTTATAATTCTTATAATAAAAATTTATCTCAAATAAATATTAAACATGTCTCAATTCATGCAAGTTAAGTCAGAATGTTTGGTGGCCTAGAAATTCTTACTGAAGACAGTTTTCTAGTGTTGCTTAGTTGATGGTCCATAATAGAAAAGTTCACATCTCTTATTTAATAAGACCTAGATGTTTGGGAAAATATATCAGACAGCTGCCAATAAAAACTCTGATCGGTGAAGAAAATGTGCACTAAAAGAATATTTTTGTGTAATTTATTCTACATAATATATTCACTTTCTAGGAATACATGTCTCTCAAGAGTTTGTCAAGTTCTTTATAGCTGGCACCTTCAGCAAAGCTTACTAATTTTGCCACATTTCCTTATGGACATGATAATGTTTATTAATTTACAACTACCCCCAAATATAATGCAATCTTTTATTATATCACCAAAATAATGCAGCTATAAGTTAAAATTTAGTATTAATATTATGAAACAGAGTCTTTTCCAGAATTTTAAATTTTATTGAAGATTCTATTAGTAAGTTTGTAAAGTATTTGCATACTTTATTGTGACAGAAATGTCTGTAAAAATATCTGTTGAAATAAGATTTGACCTCTATTTTTTGGGTAAGAAACATGATGGTCTTTGTGATCTATTTACTTTTTTAAAAATAATCAATTTTTTTTAGCAGTTTTAAATTCACAGCAGAATTGAGCAAAAGTGCAGAGTTCCTATACACTCCCTTCTCCCCACACTTGCACACCCACCTCCACTATCAGCCTCCCACACTAGGATCGGTACATCTCTTACTACTGATGAAACTACATCAACATATCCTTACCTCCCGAAGTCCATAATTTACATTAGGGTTCACTCCTGGATGTTTCTCAAACCTGAAAATCTTTTGTGTTTTGCTTATTCACCCCTCCTTGATAATCCTTGGCAATCAGTGATCTTTTTACTGTCTTCATAGTTTTGCTTTTCCCAGAATGTCATATGGTTGGAATTATGCAGTGTGTGGTCTTTTCAGATTGGCTTCTTTCATTTAGTAACATGGATTTAAGTTTCCTCTATGTCTTTTCATGTCTTGATAGCTCATTTTTTTTTTTTAGTGCTGAGTAATAATATACCATTGTCTGCATGTACCAGTTTGTTTATTATCTATTTAACTTTATTTGCAGTTCTAATTGCTATGTTACAGTTTGTTAATGTGTCTGATCTGAATCCAATAATAGATGTATTAATTCATATGATTCATCAAATAAAATATAGCAACTTACAATCTGGGATCAATTTCACCTATGTGAAACTGAGTTTATTTTACATTTGAGGAGACGGTTCATTAAAAACCACATAGTTTTATCATCTATGTTAACATATGTAAGCCTTTCCTTACTCCATTAGAGTCTAATGGAGAGAGGAGTTCCAAAGGCTAATCAGAGAAAATTCCAAAGGCTCTGAGAATATAATCCCTGAATTCAGAGACACTGTGGTATTTTTGTTGTTGAGCAATGATTTAAATATACACTGATAAAAGTGCTAATTACATTACTACTGATTCATGACAGAAAACCACTTTCTGTTATTAGTTTATATGTCTTTACATCTCTACCACTGCTGCCAAGAGAAAGGAAGCTTTGTGATCATGCCCTGTCATAGTCAATTGTACAAATTAGCCGAAAGTGGTATGTAAGCATCCGGATCATACAGGAGCTCTGAATGCTGAATAGAAGGGCATGCTCTAATAATGCATAGGCTGACCAAGCAAGTAGGGGTGGTGGGGTGATAACACTGATAATCAAACTGGGTGAAGGGAGAAGCCTGACTGATGATCAATATCTGGGGAATATTTTGATGTCATTTATATGTGTAGTAACTGCCCTTTGCTTTGTAGCTGCAGCAACCTGTGGAACTAGGCATTATTGCAGAGATGGTATGGTTGTAGAAAGAATATTGGATTAGGTTAAAATTAATGAGGGCTCTGTTCTGGTATCAAGTCTTCCTTTAATGAGCTATAAAATGACTATCAGGTCACAATTTCTATAAGCCTTTGGTTTTGCAGCTGTCAGATGGGAAGGATAATACTCATTTTACTTATTTTTGCCAGGTTGTTATAAGAATACATTTCATTCATTCCTTCATTAATATGACAAACACTCTGAGTCCATACTGTGTGCCAGGGCCATAGGTCTGACAAACAGATGAAGAAATAGTTCTCAGATTTAAGAGTTTGTGAAGACTGTGAGATGTTTCATTATTTTTTAAGGTAAATCGATTCTTACTTACATTGAAGTAATTGATGCTTTTAAATCTTTGCCAATCATTAAGCTATATTCATAGAATGTTAGTAATTTGACTAAAAGTTATAGTTGGAATGGTCTTTAGTCATTTTGTCTCTGAGAAGTTAAAAATAAGGTATTAGGTTCTAATTCTTTTGCTCAGACACCTGACCACAGAACAAATCACAAACATATCTTCTCAGTAGGCTTGCCAATCTTTGAGTTGAACACAGACCTTTTTGATTTTTTAAGAACATTTTAACTTCAAGAACAAGTTCAGTTCAGTCACTCAGTCATGTCCAACTCCTTGCGACCCCATGAACTGCAGCATGCTGGGCTTTCCTGTCCGTCACCAACTCCCAAAGCTTGCTGAAACTCATGTCCATTGAGTCAGTGATGCCATCCAACCATCTCATCCTCTGTCGTCCCCTTCTCCTGCCTTCAATCTTTCCCAGCATCAGGGTCTTTTCCAATGTGTCAGTTCTTTGCATCAGGTGGCCAATGTATTGGAGTTTCAGCATCAGTCCTTCCAATGAATAGTCAAGATTGATTTCCTTTAGGATTGACTGGTTGGATCTCCTTGCAGTCCAAGAGACTCTCATGAATCTTCTCTGATGCCACAGATCAAAAGCATCAATTCTTCAGTGCTCAGCTTTCTTTATGGTCCAACTCTCACATCCATACGTGACTACTAGAAAAACGATAACTTTGACTAGACAGACCTTTGTCAGCAAAGTAATGTCTCTGTTTTTTAATACGCTGTCTTCTTAGTGATGCTTCATAAGACCCACTTAACTTCGACTCCAGGATATCTGGCTCTAGGTGAGTGATCACACCATCGTGGTTATCTGGGTCATTAAGGTCTTTTTTGTATAGTTCTTCTGTGTATTCTTGCCACCTCTTCTTAATATCTTCTGCTTCTATTAGGTCCATACCATTTCTGTCCTTTATTGTGCCCATCTTTGCATGAAATGTTCCCTTGGTATCTCTAATTTTCTTGAAGAGATATCTAGTCTTTCCTATTCTATTGTTTTCCTCTATTTCTTTGCACTGATCACTGAGGAAGGCTTTCTTATCTCTCCTTACTATTCTTTGGAACTCTGCTTTCAGATGGGTATATCTTGCCTTTTCTCCTTTGCCTTTAGCTTCTCTTCTTTTCTCAGCTATTTGTAAGGCCTCCTCAGACAACCATTTTGCCTTTTTGCATTTCTTTTTCTTGGGGATGTTTGATCACTGCCTCCTGTAAAATGTCACGAACCTCTGTCCATAGTTCTTTAGGCACTCTGTCTATCAGAATCTATTTGGCACTTCCACTGTATAATCATAAAGGGTTTGATTTAGGTCAAGAACAAGGAAAGTATTAAATAGCATTTTTTTTCACAAAATGGGATTTGAATACAGTATTTGGAAAGATTCTTCCCCCATCAAAAAAGGTCCCTCAATCTATATTATTTTTTCTTTTGAAGCAGTCTTCTGCTTCATCTCTCTCCTCTCAAGTGACTGTCCTCATCCACAAAATCATTTTCTTCCTAAATAGCACTTATTATCTCTCAGAAGGAAGTAAAGATTAAAAGAAATACTTTCAAGGTACATCCAAGATTTCATAGCAATATTTTGTATTCACAGTACAAGATAAATTTGACTCTTAATTTTTTTTGGTCTTCATATGGCATCTGAAACAGTTGTTCACATTCACACATTTATGTTTTACCATATGCATACTGTGTGCAACTCTGTTGTTTTAAAATATTTTATTGGTTTTCCTTTATATCTCAACTTTTGATGGGTGTTCTTGAGGAACTTGCATGAAAAAATGTGAATGATTCATTCATTTTTAACATATGTAACTGTTTTGGGGAGATTGTGCTACCCTGCATGGAACACACTATTCTTAGTAGGGAGTGTGTTTTGTATTTCTGTTCTGTTCACAGCTGGATGATGGAGATGTATTAATATTGTAAACCTGTACCTTTTCTTTCCTGTGTTTACTTCAATGAGTTATTTATATGTACCAGGCTGTCCTGTCTTTTTGGTGGTTGTGAATGCTGGTTATTAGTTTCATGGATTTCACTTGTGGGAAAGTTTATTATGATATGGTGTAATATAAAAGCTGGTCCTCCTTTAGATTTCTAAGTCACTACCTGGGCAAATTGTTGTGCAGGGCCAGACTTGCTGGTTGTAAGGTAGGAGCTGTCCCAAACCTTTCCCATTGCTTCATGGGCCTTTTCAGATCCAGCTGCTGTCACATTTTCTCAATTTTCCAGCAGAGAATCAATCTCTGGGTGGTACAGAGATTTAAGAGAAAAACAAATTATTTTTTTCTCCTGAAAGGTTGAACTCTCATTTTAGAAACTTCTGAAAATGTTCAGAACATTCCATATAGGTGTCCTCGTGTTTCTCACAGTATGACTTATTGACTTATGGTGTCTCCTATTTAAGAAGCATGAATGTATTCTAGCTGTTACCAGGACAAACAGCTATAGAATGTAATGACCTACCCCATTTCTAAAACTACTAAATTCTATCAGTGAATAGTGTTTAGGAAAAGGTTTGGAAATTTTTTAACAGTTCAGGTTAAATAGATTACCTTTCTACCTTTTGTAATGTTCAAGATTTCATAACAATGGTTTTAATGTATTATTATTGCACTGTTATATCTTATGTTTTAACTGGGCAAGCTAGTGAAATATTCAATGTTGATACTCTATTCAAGATTAATACTCTTATATTAGAAATACCATTTGAAACTATGTTAGAAAATATAAAATGGTTTACCTGTGATAAAGAATAAGTTTGTGATTGGAAGAATTATACTGTTTTTCATGTACAAATAATCCTTAAGGCAGATGTTCAGTCTCACAGTGATGTTGGAAGCATATTTTATGCAGGCTAAAAACTATTTCTGTATTAGATATTTAAATGCATGAGGATAAATTCTAATTGCTTTTTGTTTAAAACAAAAACATAGAAGAAGCATTAGCCCCAGTTTGTACAAAATGTCTGCTGCAACTGAACTCACATTAGTTCAAAACTGAAAACCATTCCAATTTTGTAAAACTGCTGCTACTGGTCTTATCAATAAAGTTTAAGCAGATGGCTTCTATGCATACGTGTGAAATTTTTGCATCTTTAAAAAAGATACAGTTTTGCAGCATCAACATGCAAATTTTATGGGCCTGAATGATATTGCTTATTTTAGCATATACAAAAAACATTAACTCCAAAATCATACCAACTTCAGACATAGATATACTAGAACTATAAGCATTACATTTATGACCCATATAATTTATTTTGGTTTTAGGGTGAGGTAGGCTTTTATGTGAGGTAGGCTTTTATGTGGAACACAGATACAAATCAGTATATATTGACTCAAATGCTAGCTTAAAGCACTGAATTTAAATTAAGAATATTAGGTAAGTGAGAGAAGCCTGGTGGGCTTTAGTCAGACACAACTAAAGCAACTTAGCACACATGCAAGGAACTCTGTGGACTTCCCAGGTGGTGCTTGTGGTAAAGAACCTGCCGGCCAATGACATGAGAGATGTGAGTTTGATCCCTGGTTTCAGAAGATCCTCTAGAGAAGGGCATGGCAACCCATTCCGGTATTCTTGCCTGGAGAATCCCATGGACAGAGGATTCTGTAGCCTGTTGGGCTACAGCCTAAGGGTTGCAAAGTGTTGGACATGACCAAAGTGACTTAGCACACAGCACAAGGAGCTCTATAAATATAAAGATCACCTGAAATAACTTAATTTCATCTGAGGAGGATTCTGAGAAAAATGTAGGCATTCCTGTACAAATGGAATGTGTGGGGAATTACTCATCTGAGAGGCCCTCTTCCAGAGTCCTCTCCCTTCTATGTATAGACAGTTCTGATAAGTTTACAAGGCTCAGATGCAGCAAGCCAGAAGTAGAGGGAACAGAGCTGTTATGAACAGACACCTCCACAGCAGTAAAAAACGCCACTGACATCCCCCAAACCAAAAAAGAAAATGGAAAAAATCTATAGATGTTTCAGGAAAATTTTATTTTTACCATTTTGCATACTGTGTTAGTTGAGGGGATTAATGCTATGTGTTATAATAAACCAAACCGTCCATGAATTAGTAATATAAACGTTTATTTCTCATTAAGATGTTCTTGTCCATACAGCTTGCTATCTTAGCACTTTAGGGATTGAGGTCCATCTCAGAATCCTTAGAGCCTCTAGAGGAATATTTATTTATTCAGTCATGCAAATACAGGGGGAAGAAAAAGCGTGGGAATCAAATCTCTTTAAGGAGTTAGGCTAAGTGGTGGCAATCTCTACTTTTCTGTCCACTGACCAGGACTAGTCACTTGGCTCCACTTACATTTAAGAAGGCTTGGAATTGTCATTTATTTGTGCATACAGGAAAATGAATCAATTTAGTGAGAATCTTCTAGATAGCATTTAGCACACTTAGTTTTTTATCTTTTCTTTAGAAAAATTATCTCAAATGTTGTGGTAGCCATGATTATTTAAGGAAAGATTCCTAACTACAAGCTCATTTCTTAGGTTGCTAAAGTTCTTCCTAACCTATGGTGGCACTAGATCATTACATGCTGATTAAGAATTCTACTTTGTTTCTTCATTTGCTATTATTTTCTCCCATTCTGAGGGCTGTCTTTTCACCTTGCTTATAGTTTCCTTTGTTGTGCAAAAGCTTTTAAGTTTAATTAGGTCCAATTTGTTTAGTTTTGCTTTTACTTCCAATATTCTGGGAGGTGGGTCATAGAGGATCTTGCTGTGATTTATGTTGGAGATTGTTTTGCCTATGTTCTCCTCTAGGAGTTTTACAGTTTCTGGTCTTACATTTAGATCTTTAATCCATTTTGAGTTTATTTTTGTGTATGGTGTTAGAAAGTGTTCGTTTCATTCTTTTACAAGTGGTTGACCAGTTTTCCCAGCACCACTTGTTAAAGAGGTTGTCTTTTTTTCCGCTGTATATTCTTACCTTGTTTGTCGAAGATAAGGTGTCCATAGGTATGTGGATTTATCTCTGGGCTTTCTATTTTGTTCCATTGATCTATATTTTTGTCTTTGTGCCAATACCATACTTTCTTGATGACTGTGGCTTTGTAGTAGAGCCTGAAGTCAGGCAGGTTGATTCCTCCAGTTCTATTCTTCTTTCTTAAGATTGCTTTGGCTATTTGAGGGTTTTTGTATTTCCATACAAATTGTGAAATTATTTGTTGTAGTTCTGTGAAGAATACTGTTGGTAGCTTGATAGGGATTGCATTGAATCTATAGATTGCTTTGGATAGTATACTCATTTTCACAATATTGATTCTTCTAATCCATGAACAGAAAAATAAATGACCCAATCAAAAAATGGGCCAAAGATCTAAACAGACATTTCTCCAAAGAAGACATACAGATGGCTAACAAACACATGAAAAGATGCTCAACATCACTCATCATCAGAGAAATGCAAATCAAAACCACAGTGAGGTACCATTATACACCAGTCAGAATGGCTGCTATCCAAAAGTCTTCAAGCAATAAATGCTGGAGAGGATGTGGAGAAAAGGGAACCCTCTTACACTGTTGGTGGGAATGCAAACTAGTACAGCCGCTATGGAAAACAGTGTGGAGATTTCTTAAAAAACTGGAAATAGAACTGCCACATGACCCAGCAATCCCACTTCTGGGCATACACACCGAGGAAACCAGATCTGAAAGAAACACGTGTACCCCAATGTTCATCACAGCACTGTTTATATTAGCCAGGACATGGAAGCAACCTAGATGCCCATCAGTAGACGAGTGGATAAAGAAGCTGTGGTACATATACACCATGGAATATTACTCAGCCATTAAAAAAAATTCATTTGAATGAGTTCTAATGAGATGGATGAAATTGGAGCCCATTATACAGAGTGAAGTAAGCCAGAAAGATAAAGACCATTACAGCATACTAACACATATATATGGAATTTAGAAAGATGGTAATGATAACCCTATATGCAAGACAGAAAAAGAGACACAGATGTATAGAACAGACTTTTGGACTCTATGGGAGAAGGCGAGGCTGGGATGATCTGAGAGAACAGCATCAAAACATGTATATTATCAAGTGTGAAACAGATCGCCAGTCCAGGTTGGATGCATGAGACAAGTGCTCGGGGCTGGTGCACTGGGATGACCCAGAGGGATGGGATGGAGAGAGAGGTGGGAGGGGGGTTCAGGATGGGGAACACATGTAAATCCATGGCTGATTCATGTCAATATATGGCAAAAACCACTATAATTATTGTAATGTAACTAGCCTCCAACTAATAAAAATAAATGAAAAAAAAATTAAATTAAAAAATACTTAAAAAAAAAAAAAGAATTCTACTTGTTCCTCTAGTCATCTTAGAACAGTTTGAACACTCTTTAGGGTAGTAGGTGGAGGCTGCAAATGAAGATCATTTGAGGTCCCATTTCTAAAGTCACAGGGCAGAGTTTGAGCAGTCACACTGAGTACAGTTGAGCATTTCTACATGTGTCTGTGCACTGCATACCTATGTGATATTTTAAAACACCAAAGAAAATATATAAAATTATGAGCAAAAGTAGAATATTGCCAAGAAAAGATATTTTTAAAGTCAATCATCTGCAGAACCAAACTTGACAAATGATTGCTGTCTCCTGACATTCCTTCAACAGAGACTTAAACATCCTTAAGTGTTAAAATAATTGCGACAACATCCATGACTGTGATTCTTAAAGTCTTTTGCAGCAATGTAAAAAAATCTTAATTATCTTGAGTAACATTTTATGGATGAATCAAATCACATTATATGTCTTGTAAACCTCACAGTCTCTTTATAATTTCTCTAGGATCTCACCAGGGAGATTCAGAGACATGGCTCAAGAGGACTTGGGTGACAATTCAGAGCTCTGGTGAATTTTAATGTGCATTCTACTACATAATAAAACATCTAATTCTTTTCACCAAATAGATAAGGAGTAGGAGACAGGATTAGTGTTATTTCCATGGTTGTCTCAAGGAGGGACAAGATTCAGTGGTGAAAAGACTAGAATTTAGATGAATTCTCAGGTGAGTGGTATGGTATTTTAATAATTAATTTTTAAACCCAAAATTGTTTAGTGAAAGATTTGCTCTCTCCATCACTTACCAGAAGAACTGAAGAATTTATAAAATTACATCTGCAGACATACCACTGTGTGGTTCAGCACAGATTAAACTCTCATACCTGTTTCTATTTCTGACTTTACCACCAATTAACTCTGTGATCTTGAGATTACCTTGACCTTTCCTTTGTGTCTTCAAGCATCTGTTATTTTTCTTGAGGTGGTCCCTCAAGATGAAGAGGAATTTGGCAATTACTTGATGAGTTATACTGACAGCAAAAAGGCAGTTTCCTGGTCTTTTCTAATAACGTATACTAGAAGTGCTGTCCATGTTGGTCAAGTTAGCTAGCTGCTTCTAAACAGATTTTTTTTTTCTTTTGCTCCATAGAGATGGAGCATGTGATGATGGAGGCTATGTTTTACCTGTGGTTGGAAAAGAATTTTAAGGAAAGATGAAACAGTTCAGCTCAGAGGACTCACACCTACTTTGGAAGAAGATAATTAGGAGTATAAAGGACTTTTAAGTTATTTTCCAATGCCATTAAAATCCAGACAGTGACTTTTTTTTAGTGGAAATCAGTTAAAGTTTTGTTTTTTTCCAATCAAATTCAGCCATAGGCAGTGTTCTTTAAAAAAATTTTTTTTAAATTTTATATTGGCATATAGCTCAGTTGGTAAAGAATCCGCCTGCAATGTGGGAGACCTGGGTTTGATTCCTGGGTTGGGAAGATCCCCTAGAGAAGGGAAAGGCTACCCATGGACTGTATAGTTCACATGGTCGCAAAGAATCAGACATGACTGAGCAACTTTCATTTCGCTTCACATAGTTGATTTACAATGTTATGTTAGTTTTAGGTGTACAGAGAGTGAATGACCTTTATAAAATGGTTTAAGAAGGAAGAGAAGTTGCTGTACCAATACAATGCTCATTAAGGGCAGAAAACAGTTTTCTGTGTAATAGGTTTTTTTCCTCTCCTTCACTTAACAAAACAGACAAGTAGTGGCCACCCATATGTCTTATGTAAGTTCATTAACTTATAGCTACACAGCTAAGGTGAAAACAGAAGCCCCAAGCCAGGCTGGGTGATACCACGCACACACAGGTTATCATAACTAGCTTTGATATACCAGGTACTGCTGGAGAAGGGAATGGCAATCCACTCCAGTAATCTTACCTGCAGAATTCCATGGATGGAGGATCCTGGTGGCCTACAGTCCATGGGGTCACAGAATCAGACACAACTGAGCAACTAACACAACACAGCCAGGTACTGTGTCCTAGGTGCTGGGGACACAGTGTTAACAAGGTGGAACTAGCTGAAAACCTGGTGTGATGACTGTTGTGAAGTGGGATCAGTAGGAAGACTGGGGAATGTAATTAGGGGGTTAATCTAGTTGGTGGGAGGCTGTGAGGGAAAGTCACTCAGGAAGTGAGTAGTTAAAGAAGTAAGTAGTTATGAGGAAGTGGTAGTTAAGCTGAGACTTGAAGGCTGAGTAGGAGTAAGCCAGCTGAAAGAGAGGCGCATTAAGGAAGGAGAAACAGCATGCACAAAATACCTGAGACCAACGAGAACCTTCCCCATTCAAGGAAACTGAAAAAAGTGGACTATGAACAGCAAAGGAGAGCGCCTCCTGAAATGAGCTAGCCAAGAAGGCAAGGCTGACTGAGATGCCAGCTCCTTTCTTCCCTCACAGTAAAGAACAGGTAGCAGTGGTATAATTCTGGCTGTGGCCATTGCTCAGATTTGAGGTGTGCCGGTCTCAAAGCCACCTTTCTTACCTTATAGCTGACGCGAAATCATCAGATCTTCGACCTACTTATTTTTTGCCAGATGTATTTTACATTGCCAACTCCCCCCCCCCCCTACTTTGCAGAGGTGTAACAGACAAAACTCTAAAATATTTAAAGTATACAACCTAATGATTTGATATGCATATATATTGTGAGTGGATGTCTAAAATTGAGTTATTATTAGTACAAGTTTATAGCATTTAAATCTTAGGGCCAACAAACTCTTAACTCTACATTCTATCATAGGTATTAAGTTGGTACTGGGTACCTGAGGGGCAGAGGTCCCTGAGATTTGTAGGGCCACTTTCTGTAGCCCCTTCAACTGTGAAGAAAATCTGCCATTGCAGGAGTCAACTTGACACTGCACAGCAGCCCTGCTCTGTCTCCAAAGAAAGCAACTTTTCTTTTTAATTGATCCCCAGAGGTGCCCTCTTCCTTCCAGACCCTGACCTGACCCTATAGGGAAGTTGTGTATCCAGTTCTTCAGTGATATTCCTTTTCTGAGAATAGCACTGGGCAAAATTTCTCTGCCACGTTTGTCATCTTCCCTTCTTTCATTTGGCTCACTGGCTACCCAAATTTGCCCACATTGGCATTCTCAACATTCCCCTCCACCCAAGAACAACAACCTCATTGAACAACAACAAGAAGAATTGATGATAAAACAAATAAACAAACAGACACACACACACACACACACACACACACACACACAAACATAGCCTGAGTGATACAATACAGAGACAGCACAAGCTTTTGGGTGACTTTATACTAAAGTGTGAATGACTGAAACATGCATACCTTCTCCAGTCTTCTTTGTGAAAAGTACGTTTTCTTTTGTATATTTTTATTTTAAAGAAGTTTGCCTATTAGCCTGAGGTTTTAATGAGCCACTGGATCAAAATGAAGCCTTTCTAAGTGCATAAAGTACTTCAGACCACAGGGTCATTTTTTCTGAAACCTTTGGCACTATTACCAGTAGGCAGCCACAGACAGTGCCAAAAGGAATGAGACTCTGGACTGATTTCCATGTATTAGTTGTTTCTCCCCTCTTCAAAATCTATCAAATGTTCAAACCTGTGGACACAAACAGGAACACACTGGGGAGAAGAGTCTCGGGGGCGGAAGATCCTCTACTCCTCGTCCCATGCGCCTCACCTCCTCACACACGCACACTCCTCCATCTCTCACCTTGCCAGGGACCTGCCCCAAGGTGAATAGCATCCCAGTGGGGCTAGAGGCACTAACAGAGTCCTGCTGCTTCTTCAGCTGCTGGAAGTGCCAACCTCTCGCATGCCCAAACCTGATCCTTCTACAGGACACTCAGCCAGGGCCTACAGCGAGTGACCGACCCTCCCATTAGAGACGCTGCCATCATCACCTGCCCAGGCCTGAAGCCCGGCACGCAGAGCCGCGGCGTTCACCCAACCGCAGCAACCCAACCGGCTCTCGAGGCCTCAGTTCAGGCGAGCACAGGACCCTCTATTTGGGGCTCTTTGTTCGCCGCCTTCCTGGTTCCTGCTCTTAAACCTTCCTCCCAGCAGCCCCCACCAGCGCACCGACCTGCAGGAAAGTTGCTCCCGAGCTGTGGAGGGGCGTCATCGCCTCCTAGCAACGCTCCTAGCAACCGGATAACATCTGCTCCCTCTGGTCCAATGCGAGCTGAGAACAGCTGCGCGCCCGCCTCGCGTTGCGAACCCCGAGCGAGAGGCGCTTCAGAGACTGGAGGGACGGACCTGCAGGAGCCAGGGCTGCCCGCCGAGCTGCAGTTGCCGCCGCTGCCACTGTCGCGCCGCCGCCACCGCCGTAGCTGTCGCCGTCAGTGCCCTTCTGAAGAGTGACAGCGCCGTAAAAGCGGGAGGGAGCACCGAACCCCGCGCCTTTATGAAACAGGTGCATGCGCCGGTCTCCTGGTGAGTGGACCCAGCTCGCAAGGTATGTCTGAACTTATCCAGCCAGGTGCCCGCCTCAGGCTCAGAAAAGACTCTTTCATTGAGGGCGTGGATCGGGACGTGTTCTGGGATCCCACTCCGCCCCAGCCATTGAAAAGTAGCTAGCTGGTGGTCCCGAACAATATGATTTGATTTTTCTTCTTTAAATCTTGGGATTGTTCTTGCAGATGCTCCTGCCCGTCGCTGTTAGGTTTGTGCTCGGAAGTTTTCAATCCTCCCTGTTTTTCCTTTGACTTTACTGCCTGTGTGCAGCTAGGAGGGCTGGAAGCAGTGAGCTCCCAAAGAAAACCTGTGGTTAAGGCGAAAAGGATAGTGTAGCTTCGGCTAATTGAATCAACACGTATGGAGAGCAACATTCTTAGGTCTTGCTCTGGAAAGGGTCCATTTGGCTGGGAGCAGCCAGTTCACTGTTACTCAATCTCCTGAAAAGTAACCATAGTAACTCACCTCTCTTTTGACGGGATCCTCCTCATTGGCTGCCTATCTTCCTTTGGAAAGCTCATCTCTCTAAATATAGAAGATGATGAGATCTGTAAGCATACATCCATGTAAAAATAAAGGTGCAGTTAAACATGGCCCTTTAAAGAAAAACTGTCTTCAAAGGTAAAGTGCCCTTTGACAATTTCAAATTTTGTGAGAAATAGTGTGTATTCCGGTGAATGATTGAGTAAGTCTGTTTTGAGTTAACTGCTGAATTGTTACTTTAGAGAGAATATTTCTTGAAATCATACAAAAATCTGGCATTTAAAGAACTAATTATATCTGTTTTTTAAAAATCAACCTACATCCCCCCAAAATTGCCCAGTAAATATTTGATGAGATGTCATTCATTTCTTTCCACATTTCTTAGAATAGTTGAGTCCTCATGTTTACAATTAAATTAAATGGAGAACATTATAGTAACTGTGTATTTTTGAAGGTTTACTTACTTCTTTGGTCCAGATCAACTCCACCTCAAACATCTTAGAGTCTTCCTATTGCATGCCTTCTCCTGACTTGATAACCAGTTCAAGTCAGTGCAATGCTGACTCTTCCAATGTTATTTGTTTCTCTCCTTGTTTCAAAATCTCAGGTAGCCATTCATGAGTCTGAGGCTTTGAGAAATGCTCACTGTGAAAAGGGGAACTTTCACCAGATTTTCTGAAGCTGTCCTAGAAATACACTTTTCAGATTGATTCAGCATTACCAGGTAATCACTAGCTTAAAAGAAATTACTGTTTAAATATGTATCCAGAGAAATAAATGCTAATGCAGCATTACCATAACTTACAAGATCAATATAAGGGGTTGTTTATATAGATGGTTGCTGGGTAGAAGTCAATAGAGGTTTTCTGTAGAAAGGACATTTGTGGGCTGGCAGATTTTCCTCTTGAAGACTCATATGAGTAGGGTGGGGCCAAATTAGGTAGCCTGGCTTGGGGAACATGTCAAGCGGAAACCCTATGAGCACGTTGGTACATGTCCGAAATGAAGGCAATAAAAAGAGCTGTCTGCAAAAAGAGAATGTGGTGATTTTTAAAATTTAATTTGCATTAAAGTCATTGTGATAGAAACCCATGAGTGTCAAGCATTTTAACTCAATTTTCAGAATATAACATAGTCTTTTACTGAGTGTTCAGCCCTCCAGTGTTGTGTAACTTCCACATGTACTGAGCTATCCATGTGCAGTTCCTGTAGGTAACCAGTCTAGCAGATTATAATTAAATACATAAAAATATACCATGGCACATTTCTTCTCTTTCCTTACCTCCTTTTGCAAAAATAAATAATTAAACAATTTTATTCAGAAACCTATTTGAAAATTTATTCTAATCTGGTTGTTTAGTTTTTATGGATGTCATGAGACTTT
Organism: Cervus elaphus; assembly: GCF_910594005.1. NCBI lineage: Eukaryota > Metazoa > Chordata > Mammalia > Artiodactyla > Cervidae > Cervus > Cervus elaphus. The sequence continues at coordinate 27,943,249 of NC_057826.1, read as the reverse complement.
ACAAGTACTGGTCTCTTTGATCACTTATTGAAATATCCATAGCTTAATAATTTTAAGCACTAAAGATGACTGCTTGAGTCCCAAAATATTTGTTTCATTAGTCTTTAGCACCACCCACCTGTTTTCCTTCCTCCATCATAATTACTACATTTTATGGTGAGAAACAAATCCAAAGAGACCAAAAAGATTTACTGTCAGCTGTCATGCGATGCATATAGAGTTCTAGTCATGCTGTCAATCTGAGGAAAGTTTGAGTAAAGCAACCATAAGTATTGGCTCATGTATATGCATTATTAGTCTTTGCATTAGTAATTTATATACATCCTACCCCTATTTAATATGCATAGAAGTTTAAAATCATTCAGGGCCCTTCAATTTATGTGAATGAGTCTGCTCTTTCATTGAAACCACCGTCATAATCAAAAGGTCAAGTGAAAGGAGTTCTTAAATTTTAATTTTGATTCTATCATGAATGTATAATGTGCAGAATATTTACTGTGCAATCTTGATGACCATATCTATTTAAAGTCATTCACCAGAAAAGATTATCATGGTGTTTTAAATAAAGGAAGACAAATCATTTTAACCTAAGCATTTAACCCTAGAGACATTAGTAGATTCTAAGAGCGTGAAAAAATATTTCACCAATTTGTAATTAGCCAATGTAGCTAGTCTCTCTTGTCAATGTAACTAGTCACTCTTGTCAATGGGAAGACCAGCTGTACTTGAGCATATCATATCTTATAAAGAGGAGTATACTTAGGGTGCTAAGACTTAAGGCTGAGATCAAGCAAGTTGTAACTGAAATCAAGTTCTAGTTTCAATTTTTCATCCAGTACTCTATTTGGAAGTTTTTAGGTATTTATGAACATCATTCTGCATTCAGTTTTATGCCATGTTACTTTCGTGGGATTTAGAAGATGCTTGAAAACATGGAGAAATATTGAAAGGTTTAAGATGCTGAGGCCACTGCCTCTACATCTGGGCTTTCCACTGAGGACTCATGCCAGCTGGCTTTCACTGTCAAAATACCAACATCCCAACAATAGCTCTAGAGCCAAGGCACAACTGGTTTAGATTGTTGTATCTGTCAAAGCAATATGCTTCAGAACCCCAGAAAAAGCTTATATAATGAATTCAGAATCAGGGGGCAAATTTACCATAAATGTGCAGTACAAAAACTGAAGAAGTACACCTTTAGATATTGGGAGAAGCTAATTTTTGTCAGCACTCCCTGCCTTCCATCTTATTTTTTAATAAGTTGTCTATCTAGATAGTCTCAATACATTGCATTAATGTCTCCACTTTTTAGTCTAACACAATTATTTTTTAATTTTTATGATTAAATTTAACAGGCTAAAAGCAGTTATCTAGTTTGCTGCCATAATTCTCAATAGGAGTGGTAGGAGGATATTAACAAAGGATCTGCTAGTGTTATGTTCAGTACTGTAATGTAACTATACTTAGAAAAAATTAAGCCATTTCTCATGCTATAACGTATAGAAAGTAAAATGCAAAAAAGTAAATCTTCTTGGTAGGGAGAAATATATAGGTCTTCTAAATATTAGTGATAATTAAGAGGGGAGGAGAGACAGGGAACCCGGAAAATACCCTCCATGGTGGTGTATCAGAATTTGTGTTGTTTTTAAAATGTGTCTTAAAAGGGGGCATGGGTTAAGATGTGAAGAAAAGTTGGGGATGTGGCAAAGAGAATCAGGACTCAGAAACCTGTAGTCTTATTTTACCGCTTTATGACTCAATATCTAATGTGGGGGATAAGACATCTACTGAGTGGTATGCATGAATTGAACACAATGTAATTTAAAGAAGTATCTATTACTCTTTAGAATAAAGGTGCCCTGTGAATAAAGAACATTTTATCACCAGAACAACTCCAGGTGGTGACATAAATGAGATATTTATGAATGAGGGCAGAGAATTAACCAACTCCAGAGCAAGATGTTTGAGGGCATGGAACCCAAAGATATGAGGGCCAACCGTACAGTACAAGTTTACATGAGGGACTTGAGTATCTATAGATTTGGGTATCTGTGGGGGCCCTGGAACCAGTGCTCTGATATTGAGGAATGACTTTGTATTCTTAGTGAGAAAGTTAATGATTAGTTCTAATTTATGTTTTTCTACAACACTTCTGGATATCTGGCTTAATGTTTTTGGTGATATACCCAAACTCGATGGTAGTATCAAAGTGGCAGAAAATGAGGGTGATACAAATGAGGTACTTTTGAAAAGACTACTGCTTTGAACATTGGGGTGCATGGATCTTTTCAAATTAAGTAAATTTGTAAAATTAAGTAAATCTTTTCAAATTTGGATATATGCCCAGGAGTGGGATAACTGGATCATATGGTAGCTGTGTTTTTAGTTTTCAAAGGAATCTTCGTACTATTTTCTATATGACTGTTCAGTTTACATTCCCATCAACAGTGTGGGAGGGTTCCCTTTTCTCCACACCCTCTCCAGCATTTATTGTTTATAGGTTTTGTTTTTTTTTTTTTTTTGTATTATGGCCATTCTTACTAGTGTAAGGTGATACCTTAGCACTATTTACAATAGCCAAGAGGACATGGAAGCAAAGATGTGGTACATATATTCTTCCTGGGTGTCTCAGTGGTAAAAGAGTCCACCTGCCAATGCAGGAGAAGTGGGTTTGATCCCTGGGTTCTATCCCTGGGTTGGGAAGATCCCCTGAAGAAGGAAATGACAACCCACTCCAGTATTCTTGCCTGGAGAACCCCATGGAGCCTGGTGGGCTGTAGTCCATAGGGTACAAAAAGTTGGACATGACTTAGTGCCTGAAGAGCAGCAGCAGCAGGTGCATATATACAATGGAATATTGCTCAGCCTTAGAAAAGAATGAAATAATGCCATTTGCGGCAACACGGATGGACCTAGAGATTGGCACACTGAGTGAAGTAAGGCAGACAGAGAAAAACAAATATCATATGATATTGCTTACATGTGGAGTATAAAAAAGGGTACAGGTGAACTTATCTACAAAACGGAAATAGAGTTACAAATGTAGAACATAAACTTATGGTTATCAGGGCATAAGGGGGGATAAATTGAAAGATTGGGATGAACATAAACACACTACTACCTTTAAAATAGATAACTAACATGGACCTCCTGTGTAGCACTGGAAACTCTACTCAATACTCTGTAATGATCTACATGAGAAAATAATCTAAAAGAAAGAGTGGATATACATTTATGTATAGTAGACTCACTTTGAAACTAACATTATGAATCAACTATACTTCAAAAAAAAAAAGGCTACTTCCATACACATAGAAGGGATTTAAAACCCTTCTCTTTGAGCAACAGACTGGGGTACCTAAGGAAGTAGAGCATTTCCCTAGACATTGTTGATAGTTTTTGTCACCTCCACCTGTCAGTGTGGTTGCTTTGCCAGTTTTCTTTCTGATTCATTCCCACTTTTCAAGGTAAAAGGTAGACTATAAGGGAGCCTCATCCTTCAAAATAAGGAGTGCAGTTCCGAGGGGTGATAAGTCACAAAACTTCCCCCAGGAACCTGCTTCACTAGGTCTCTCTCATTAGGAGGGCCAAATCTCATCATGTAGGCTTCAGTGCAGTATCAAAGGTAAATATGGTTACCTGGCTGATCCTATCCATTTAAAGATGTTCTCTTTGGTTCCAAGACCATCACCAGTGAAACAAGGTAGGCATGTGAAACATCAAATGGTCTTTTATTTAATATTACATATCTGTGCTTGGGGCTCTCTTCTATGCTGCTAGTTTCTTGAAAAAAATCTGTAACTCCCTGGCTGTCAGTATCCCTTGGAAGTTCCTAGGAACGTTTTCCAGAAGCTGCAGCTTGTTGGTAATTTTAAACTGCCAGTAGGGTCAATCATGTGCCTGGGGTGGAAGATACTTCTGAAGGAACAGGTTGCTCCATTGATTCATGGCTAAAAGCTGGCAATGATTTCTGCTCCTCTAGAGCATATTATCCAGAAAGGTGCCAGGCAAGAGGTTATGAGGGAGAAGATTGATGGGATATTGCTAAACATCAGCAAAGCTAAAGGTCTACAGAAGATGTAGCATTACAGCCTTGCATATTGCACCTGTCTGTCTTCTTGAGTCCACTCACAGATGTTCCATGCATCCTCTGCTTAACATGAAAGAGAGGACGGATGTCCTCCGTACAACGTAGTGCTGCTGAGTGGCGTGTATACACTCACATGTATGGCTTCAAAAACAAGGCCACTGCAATAGTAATATGTAGTATTGAGCAGGAAATATGTATGACAGGCTCTCAGTGCTTTTTAAACATCTCATTTAATCTGCACACAACTCAATGATTTTGATATTTGGCCTCACTTAATCAATGAGAACTGACTCATTGGAAAAGACCCTGATGCTGGGAAAGATTGAAGGCAGGAGGAGAAGGGGACAGCAGAAGATGAGATGGTTGGATGGCATCACTGACTAGATGACATGAGTTTGAGCAAGCTCCAGGAGTTGATGATGGACAGGGAAGTCTGGTGTGCTAAAGTCCATGGGGTCGCAAAGAGTCGGACACGACTGAGTGACTGAACGGAACTGAACTGAACCAATGGGAAACTCAGGGTTCTTTGAGATTAAATACTTTGTCCTAAGTCACCAAGAAAGTAAATTGTAGGACTGGGATCAGAACCAGTGCCCCAGAAGATCGTGCTGAAGTGTCTGTAGCCAATGCAGCAAGATTGCACAGTGTAATTAATAGTGAGAGGTAGAGTAGCTCTCTGTAAACAGGTGTGCCCATGGCACTTAAGGAAGGATTTCAGTAGCTTTGCCATCAGCAAAGCATTACGTAGATACATAGGGATACATGCTTTTTTAAAGCTCATGCCAGGCTAATGCTAGGCAAAGAAAGAGAAATCATTGAGAGACTGGAAGCTGAGTCACATGGTTTGTCCACATCACTGGTTGTTGATCTGACTAAAAGCTCTTTATTTTCCCCATTGATCAAACTCTTCCTTTGACTTTGGGTACAGATGCATACAGCCAATAGGATGGTCTAAACTCTGTTTTTGTGGTATATTGATTAAAGTATTGTGGGGTAGAAAATGAAAACCTTACCAAAATTAAGATATGTTAAATTCATCACTTCTTTACCATTTCTTAGGTTGTTTTACAGTCTTGGATAAAGAATGGTTTTACTATGACAGGAGTTGTCCTTTTATGATCGTCTGTACTCTTGAAGTGTTTGTAAATTAATTTGCTGATGATTTTTCCTTAATGTACTGCCCGTGGGCTGTACACCAAATGAAATCACTTGTGCACTAATGGGATTTCAGTTGTCTGGAGGCAGAAGCAGAAGAGTAAGAAAGAGCATTTGAGCAACCATTTGTAATTACATTTTAAACATTTATTTAAAGAAATATGTATAAATTGTTCTGTCAGAACTCTAATGACAAGGATGGTCATTCTGTTCTGTGACTTTTCATTTGATTGTTGACATTTTAGACTAGGAAAGACATTGAGGTTGGCGCAGATATTTTATGTATCCAGAGGTTAGAGTATTAAAAACAATTTGAATATTCAAGTCAGCATTAGCCATTTTACTTTCAGAGATAAATTTAGGCTCAGCCTCATTCAGTTTTATAATTTATATGCTGTTCTCAGAGTTCAGGACATGGATTATGAAGACATAAGGTCATTTTACTTTTTCTTGTCTATTTCATGAGCTTTATTTGAATAACAGGCTGGGTTGAGTTGGGCTTTTTAGTTATGGGAGAATTATATAAATAGATTTACATACATTTACTGGGCCATACCAGGCAAACTTATTTGGAAATTCAGAGTAACTTTAGTTCTCCAAATGACTATTTGGATATTTTAAAAAACAGTTATATTTCCTTCACCCGAAATGTATAACCAGTGACAATATATCTAGAAACACTTTCTTGGAGCTGTTATAGTATCTGTGCTATTTTTATCTTGATCATTTGAAATGCACTTTTGCAGTCATCTGACTCTCTAGTTGGGGCTTCCTAGATGGTTCAGTGGAAAAGAATCCACCTGCCAATGCAGGAGATGCAGTAGACCTGAGTTTTATCCCTGGGTCAGGAAGATCCCCTGGAGGAGGAAATGGCAACACACTCCAGTATTCTTGGCCTGGAGAATCCCATGGACAGAGGAGCCTAGTGGACTACAGTCCATGGGGTTGCAAAGAGTTGGACACAGCTGAGCACATGTGCACATGCACGTGTGCACACACACACACACACACACACACACACAGATTTAAGTCTCTAATTACAATCTAGTATCTCTGGGAGGCAGGGTGGGAGAAAGAATCTTAGGGTCAAAGCTAGGAGGCCAGGCTAGGATTTACTTCTGGGATAGATCTGTGCCTATTTGCCCTAATAAGAACTAGGATTTGATTGAGTGCTTACTATATTGTGGGCATAATGCCAATCACTTTCCACGAATTATTTCAGTGATCCTGTGAGCCAGTGTTTTTTTCTATCCCCACTTTACAAATGAAATTTGTGGAGCATTCATGTAAGTTTCTCAAGGTCACACAACTAAGAAGTGGTGGATCTGGGCCACTTCCATCTGCCTCCAAAACCCAGACTGTCAGCCACACACACCAAATTGAAAACCACTGAATCCTTCTGGGTCTCAGTTTCCTCATCTGTAGGTCATGTAGGCTGAACCACGTGATCAATAAATAGTTCCCAGCTCTGAATTTTTTGAATTCTCATCCAGCCAAGAAAACGGATGTAGGAACTTATGTTTGCTATATATTTTAGCCTCAAAGTGGCTAAAAGCATCCTCCAAAATGTGATGCTGAAAACACTGCGAATAGCTAAACAGCATGCAAGGAAGTAATTGTCAAATGGATACCAGCTGTGAAAGCTTTTCAGCATTTCAACAACCCATGGGGGTATTTTGTAAGAGCAATAAACTAAGTGGCTAAGTGTGTTGCCCACAGAGCTGAGATACAAATCTAAACCCCTGAGAATTTACTGTGTTTCCAGGGTCCAATACATTCTCTATCTTAGGATAATTGCCTGAATACAGCAGACAGAATCTTTATGAACCTTGCTTGGGACCATTCATATTTTTTGGTCTTGTTGTTAAATAAAAAATATTTTACCAGAGCATCACTTGGTTTATTTGATACTTGTTTCTCTAAGTTGCCACCTGCTCTGCCTTGTGTCATTCACTAAAAGGTCTTTAGTTGGCTATTAATGCTGTAGACATTGCATTAGTTTGTAAAATAAATGAATATGTGTTTACTTCCAAATATATATGTGAATATATATACATATATATATAAATCTTTCCTCACCCTTTATTGCTCTATAGTAATTCATCGAGCCTTGTTTAAAAAAAAAAAAATTAATGACCTGTCCAGTCGTTTATAATGCTAATAACTGTCAGTCATTGATATTTCTTAATGTGAACCGAGGAATTTATGTTGAAAAGTGATCTCATTCATTTTTCACTACTAGTTTAAATGGAGTCTGGCTTTGCTCATAAAGCTAAAACATCTAAGCCAATGTAGCCAATGTCACAATAACAACAACAAAAATCAATCAAGTCAATTGCTTGGCAGTCTCACGATTAGGCAATCAGTTGATGGGCTGAACGTTCTGTTTTCAACTTGCTCTTGTAGTGCTACTACTACACTTGCCTAATGCTATGACATAGAGGCTCTCAAAATTCAGTCCCCAGGTCTGCAACTTCAGCATTACCTGGGTATTTGTGAGAAATAGAAATTCTCTGCTCCTAGCCCAGACACAATGAATTAGAAGTTCTGGGGGTGGGACCCAGCAATTTGTTTTTAGGAGAGACAATTCTGATGCTTCCTAACTTTTGAGAACCATAATGGCATCAATGGGTTAAGTGGTTTAAATGAAATCGGTGATTCTTATGGTTGCCCAGGGGAAGAATGAGGGGAAGAGATAGGGAATTGGGAATTGACATGTACCCACTGCTATATTTAAAATGGATAACCAACAAGGTCCTACTGTATAGCACAGGGAACTCTACTAAATGTTATGTGACAGCCTGGGTGTAAGGGGAGTTTGGGGAAAAATGGATGTATATGTATGGCTAAGTCCCTTTGCTGTCCACCTGAAACTATCACAATATTGTTAACAGGCTATACTCTAATATAAAGTAAAAAGTTTAAAAAATGTAAAAAAGCAATAAGTAATAATTAATTGTCATCATAGAATAACCCAAAGTTTCACCTACTTATTGATTCAGTCCTTTAAAAATACACCTAGTGTTAATGTGTTAGTAGCTCAGTCATATCTGACTCTCTGCGTCCCCGTGGACTGTAGCCCGCCAGGCACCTCTGCCCATGGGATTCTCCAGGCAAGAATACTGGAGTGGGTAGCTATTCCCTTCTCCAGGGGAGCTTCCCAATCCAGGGATTGAACCTAGATCTCCCTCATTGCAGGCAGATTCTTTACCATCTGAGTCACCGGGGAAGCTCAAAAATACACCTAAGAAAATGTTAACTACAAAAACAGCCCTTGAGAAAACTAGGTTCATTGATGTTTTCATTACAAATAATTTTGTTTTCCTTTTTTTCTAACCTCTGAAATCTGTGAAAATTTCATATAAACTGAGATGTGCTAACTGAACTCAGGAATTGTGTACTGACTTTTTCAGTTGTGAATGATCATTGCACATTCATCTCTTTTTAGGTCAGACACACCAGTGGTTTAAAATTCTTATTTCCCTTACAGAACATGCCAGCTCTAATTTAAGGCTCTCTTGGGTTTATAATCCACAGCGGTGCCAGTGAAAATTTGGAAAGTTTTAGGTGTGATTTTTTTTTTTTTTTTTTGGTAGATTTTCCTACTGGTTAAGGAAAACCACCCAGCTACAAAAAGCTACAGGAAATGTTATACAGATGCCACCAAAAGGAGGAAAAACTTAGGAGAGTCATGTTTTTAAAGAGTACGTTTTTAATAGTTAAGATTTTAAAAATTCAAGATGTCAGGGAAAAAAACATCAAATGTCTTAACCATGAATTGATTTGGCCAACATATTAATAAACTACTCATTTTATGAATCAAATGGTCTCAACACCCAGAAATATTCAAAGGTGTGTTTAAGGCTAAAATTGATAATGCTTAAATTATAGATTTTTTTTTTCTTGATCTGGTCTACTGAGGTTGAATGAGTACTGAACTGGACTCAATTTCTATTCTCAATTCATTCAGTTCTTTTGCTAGGAAGCTACTTCTGTATCTTTAGGTTTCAAGGCTATACTTGCCTCTTTTCCATGATAAGAGCACCACCTAGTGTACACACTAAAAATTCCCTTTAAACCAAACCTGAAAATTGGCCTTAGAATACCATCCTTCCCTAAACAAGTTAGGATTTTCAATAATAGTGTATTAAAGGAGAGAACAACATTCTTACTTTAAAAATTATACCAAGGTCAAGATTTCTAATCAGTACGATATTTGAACTGTTTGCTTATGATTAACCTATGCTAAACCGGGTGTTATGAGGATGGTTATACCATGACCATGTAATAGGGTTTGTCTGTAGACATGGAATTATTTCTTTAAAGTATATAATTGGGTCACCAACCATTTTACATAGATTTGGTTAACCAAGAAACATTAAATGCCTTCTGTAATGGAAGCAGTATAACTAAAAGCATGATGAAAAATAACATCTCTTTTCATTCATTTTGTGTATCAATTTCAGATGTGGATATGTCTTGACATTAAATGGCATGACATTAAATAGAGGATTGGGGGCTTTCCTGGTGGTTCACACAATAAAGAACATGCTTGCAGTGTGGGAGATCCCTGGGTCAGGAAGATCCCCTGGAGATGGGAAAGGCTACCCATTCCAGTATTCTTGCCTGCAGAATTCCATGGACAGAGGAGCATGGCAGGCTACAGTCCATGGGATTGCAAAGAGTTGGACAGACTTAGTGACTAGCACTTCAGGAATGTATTATAATTATAACACTTTGTTTCTGAGGGGCTGCATAAGGAAATAAATATAATTCTCCAACCTTGAACCTATATTTTAGGTCTGAATAGTGTCATTTGCCTGCAAACAGGCTTCTTAGCCACAGGACAATTGCCACTGACTTCTTCACTGTAAGTAAAGAGAGAATGTTAGTTTCTGGGGTCACCAGTTTACTTTGACAAGTAGAACTTTTGTTTTTAAACACTTTTGCTACATTAAAATCTGACTTTTCTCCAATTATTTTATTTTGTTTAGCTTATCCAACAAAAGTATTAACATATACATTAACAACGTCGAAAGTAGCCTACTTTAAGAGAAAATATGCAGAAGAAGAAGATTTACATCAAGATTACCATGGGTATTTTCCAAAAGTAAGGGTATACTTTTAAATTTTGTTTGAGTCTTGTCAATAGCAAAGGCTCTTGTTTTCATTTTTCTAAAATGTCGATTGAATGATGGTTGTATTTGCTTTTCAGCACCTGATATTGCCTGAGGACAGGACTTGCATTCTTAAACTTTCGCTGGAGAAGCTCAGATTTCTTGAAGACCCAGAAACCTACTTGAGAAGGTCTGTGTTAATTAACAATTTGCTGAGGAAGATCCACCTAGAGACGGAGAAAGAGAGCTATGAATACTTTAAAGAAGCTCCCTGTTATAAGACTGCTTATTCTGATACAAGAAAACGGCTGAAGTTTATGGTACAGGAATGCTGTTCTCAGTCCCTCTATTACGAAGAGCTGCGTTCATATCATATCGTGCCTTATGCTTCGGAGAATGCCATTTATGGAATGGGCTACACTAGCAGCCACTTGGAGCAAAATTCTCAGTTGCTTATTTATAAAATGAATTAGAATTAACTGTTAAAGTCCATTGATACCTTGTTTCTAAATGCCTGAACTGTTCATAGTGAAGATGTTAACATAAGGCACTAATTACCAGTGCCCTTGAGATCAGAGATGAGATGCATGCTGAACTGATTGGAGAGAACCCTGGTTATTATTCAGCAGTCCTTAGTATCATCCAGCCAAATTGAAAATATGTCCATGTATTATAAAGCAGAGAATAAGTGCTTTAGAAGCAAAGTTTTCTTGCTTTTTTTTTTTTTTTTTTAAAGATAGTGTGTGTAGGAAGGGACCTAAACTAAGTTCCTTTGCCGATTTAAACATTTCAAACCACCTATTTCCAAATTCTACCACTTTTCGTGGTAAGTAACAGATTCATATTAAACAGATAATGTCTTGTCCCTGAAGATTAAGGGTGGAACAAATTTAATCTTCTGTAAATGATGAAAGGAAGGGTCAGTCCTTTCTGAAATGCTTTGGTTTGTCAAGCATTGTGCCAAATAATTGACACCATTCTCCTTTTACCATTAGTGACAATTCAAGATGTGGCCAACCTGCTACAATTTAACTGCTGAATGTTAACAACCAGAACACTCCACACTGATCCATTTTACATTTCTTTTTTTTTTGCTTCATAGAATTTTCTCTTTAAAAGTGGAATTTATAAAATAGCCTTGCAGATGGGCTTATCTCTAAGTTCTAGGGGTCAATTAAAATTTGTGGTGGGCCTTTAGTTGCATTTAAATTTATTTATGATGTCACATTTACAGGCTGTGAAGCTCAGGAAATGGGTAGGCAGGTCATATTTGATTTTAATAGGCAGATAACTTTAAAGAATATTATCTGCAAAAAAAAAATGGTGAGAACAAGAAATCCTACATGATGTTGTTTCTTCATCTGAGAGTTCATTTAAGGCTGTCTAGATGAACCTTTGCACTGATTTTTGTATAATAGTTGACCGTTCACTATTTGACAAAATGTTTCAGAATGCCTTTAGTGGTGAAGTTGAGATAAGTTCCTATATTTTGCAATTTGAAAGATAATTAGTTAACAAGTTGCATAGCTTCCTGAAATTGTTTGAAATGGTTCATGATGTTCTTTGAGGTTTGAGTGAAATGTCTGATTTCAGTGTCTGGACTTTTGTTCCATGGCGCACATCATTTAAAGAATTGTCATTAACTGATAAAACAGATTGGAAAACTAGGTGCCAAAGGTACATTTAAGAAAATACCAAAGACCCAAAGATGAGTGTTAGATAGACTATGATAATGAAGATAAGAACCTAAAGTAAGGATTATACAGGACATGGAAGAACATTGTTAAAGGGATTTGGAATGATATGCTTACCAACGTGCTTTCAGAGCTCTTTATACATACATGATAGTAACAGTCAAGGGCACTGCTTGGACCTTCAGTGGTCCAATGTTTTCACAAATCTAAACATTGTGACTTTTCAACATTGTATCTTCCCTTGTTGAAGGCCATCTTGTAATCAAGAAGGTCTTTATCTCTTCAAGAGAATTTTGTTTTTAGTTTTGATTCACTACTTGCTCCCTCTAATGAATTATCAGGGTGATTAACATGGATGCTTTTGGTATAAAGAATATGCGCCCCCTAATTAGCATGCATTGTTAAAGACCACATAGATATATAACTGATAAAATTATCAGGTTTCTATTTAATTGCTCAGTCAGAATTAGAGAAAAATGATTTGGAACAAATTGAAAACTTATAATTGGGGCTAATTTTTAAGGCAATTTAGTATGAATGGTGAGATAGCTTTGACATACAAATATATTTAAAAATTAATTTAAGGGCAAAATGTGTTACCAAATTTCAAAAACTTTATTTCACTACTTATACCATACCTTACTTCTCAGAATGTGTTTATTAAAATGTAGTTTTCTTAAACAATGGAAATATTAATTGAACCAACACCAAATTTGATAGGATAATTATGTACTTTGAAAAATAGAATTAGTTCTCTAATAGTTTAAAACTTCTTACCAATAGGGACATTTGGCTTGGTTTAGGACAGTATCTATAAGAAAAACACACCAGTGCTAATAGATATGACTTACAAAAATGCAACATATTGAAATTGTTTGACAATATAAGTGTGTATACTTTGGGACTGAAAAGAGAGGGGGAGAAAAAACTACCAAGAAAGTGTAATTTTGTAAAATTTGCTGTTTGTCTGAAATCTTAAAGCAAGAACTCTTGGGCAATGAACCTGTAACAGACATAAAGTCTGTTTTATTTGATGACATCATTAACTGAGCTCTCTGAATTTTACATTCATATACAGAGAAGGAACTGTCTTAGAAATCATTGATATTTGTGAATATGCTTCTCTTTTTTAAGAAATATGTGTTGATTTCAAACCAGGTTATTTAAAAACTATCTTTTAGAGCATTTAATTTCTTTTCCAATAAACAATTCATAGATAAGGAGCTGACTAATGTTATCTTGACTCATTGAAAAATTATAATTTGTGTTTAAACTACACTAGTCTGAGTTAACCAATAAGATTGCTGTGATTTTACCATGGCAACCTGTTACATAGGGACCTGCTCTACTGTCTCCATCCTACACACTGTTATGGGTGATGCAAAGGTAGGAAAACAATGACAAGTTTTGAAAACAGTGACAACTTTTTTGAACCTGGACATCTTTTCTTTGGTGACAAGAGTCATGCTTAAGGTAAGAAAGATAGAATGGGAAAGGTATGAGACTAATTTTGTGGGGGCCCAAACAGCCTAAAGTTCCCATAAAGAAGAAGAAAAACAAACAGAGAAAAAACAAGAGGAAGAAAAAAGGAGGGGAAAATACAGAGATAAAAGGAACAGAATTAGCAAGTGAAAGCGAAAGTTGTTTCATGTGAGGGTTGTTGCTTGCTTGCTTGCTGTACTCAATTGTTCTTTCCTATGTCTGCTGTACTTCCCAAATCTGAATACCCACAGTGTATTGATCTTTTCTTTTATTCACCAATGATGCATAAGACTAGATTCTATTCAGTATATACATGATTTGAAATGTGGTACCACTACAAAATATCCCTAAAATGGAACTCCTTGGGTAGATGAGAAAAGGAAAATTAGAAATTAAGTTGGAAGAAAGACTGAATGGTGAGTGAGCCGGTGTACATGTGGTTAATCTCAAACACATGAACAGATTTCACTGTGCATCCCAAGATTTAGTAAAGTCAGTGCTAGAGGACTTGGAAGTAAGTGCGATTCCCCACCATTTATTGAACAAGTTATGAGTTGGGCATGGTGCCAGGGTTGAGGATACATAGGTGAGTGATGCACAATTCTTTTGTCTAAGCTGTTCATTGATGAGGGAGGAACTCAGAGATGTTTGGTTTTATTTGAAAATGTAAGAATTCTTTACTGGGAGTAGCACTTGCATTTCTCTTTTCCAAACTATGGGATGGTTATCAAACAAGTCTCTCCAAAGGTGTTTGTAGCTAAGAAGATGCACAGGAAGAAGAGAAGGTATACTGAGCTAGATTTTAGAGCAGAAGGAGAGTACGTTTTGCTTTGCAGTGTATTTTATACTTGGAAGAATGAGAGAAAACCAGTGCTGCAGAAGGGAGGTGTCGCTCATCGCTGGGGCACAAGAGGTTGTAGGCGAGGAAGGGAGACCAGTGAAAGTGCAGAACAACTCCTCCCCGACCTCTCTGGCTTTGATGTACTTTCCCATGGCAAATCAGGTTAGTATTGTCACGAATATCCCTGAAGTGATAGCAGAATCAGGAAATCACAGTCTGAGAGTTGTATATAATGTGTTCAAGGTTAGAGGGCAGTTTTCTTTAATTTGCCTTGTATTGGTAAATTGCTAAAATGAACCTCGGGATTTCTTAACAGCAGTTGCTGGAGGCATGCTTCTCTCCCAGTTGCTTCCTTTCTGAATCACAGCTCAACCAGCCCCTGTCCTTTCAGTCTGTTGGAAGTGGAGCTCATGGTTCTAAAACTCTCTCCCCTCTCTTTTTTAAAATTTTGATTGGTGTGTAGCTGATTTACAATGCTGTGTTACTTTCAGATATACAGCAAAGTGAATCAGTTATACATATACATATAACCACTCTTTGTTTTTAAAGATTCTTTTCCCGTAAAGGCCAGTACAGAGTATTGAGTAAAGTTCCCTGTGCTATAAAGCAGGTTATTAGTTACCTACTTTATACTGTTGATACTGATTTGTTCAAAACTACTTGGAAGAAAGCAACAATTTGCAGTACTGGTTGAACCCCCTTGAGAAGGGTTTCCAGAGTGTATCAAACTAGAATCCACCATAGTTTCTTGATAGAATTATTTTAAATACTATTTGACATAGTCATTAAATAACTATATACTAATGTAATCTTTATGTTTCTAGAGTTCAATGTAACGGTTGTAATTTCTACATATTTTGCTAAATACCTTAGTTTGGAAACAATGGAAGATCATGTGTAGTTAATTCAAGCCGTTGGTTCATGAGTATTTATGTAATATTTGAAATTTAAATTTATGTTCTTTTTTCCCATCAAACTTCATTACTGTACATCACCAATGTGACATGTCTCATGATTATTATTTCCTTATTAAGTGGGCCATGTCTAAAAGTTTGTCCCTTCATGGTTGAACCCTTTGGATTGTATTTCTCCATTAAAGTTTCTGTCTTTCCATAAAGATTATTCTACAGTTGAGTGGATAAAGAACATTCCTCTACATTAACACTTTTCAAATCTTGTGCATACAAGTCACCGGACATCAAGTTAGAATACAAACCCTTTTTAGTAGGCCCGGAGTGGAGTCTGAGAATCTGCATTTCTCAAGCTTCCTAGATGATGTGGGTGCTGCTGGCTCACTGAACACACTTTGAGTAGCAATGCTCTACATGGCTCTGAGAATGAAAATATACACTCAAGGCTACAGTCTTACTACTTTCAAAGCATGTGCATTCATGTCTGCTTTCCATAGAAATTTTTTCTTCAAAGAAATGAAAGGCAAGAAGTATCATCAGCTAATTTTTCAAATTGGCCCCAAATATTACAATATTCTATATGGTAAAATCCCTAGAAAATGATTGATAAGTTTTATCTACATCAAGTGCAGAAAGGGGATATGGAGGCAGTCATGTACCATTCTTGCATATCTGCATGGATTGAAGAATTTGGTAAACCTAAACTGAAAATGGTACTTGGAGTTTCATCTTCTTGTCTTGAACTCTTTCTTCAGCTTTATTCCATGAAAAGTCCTCCCTTTGGTACAGACATTCTGTTTCTCTTAAGCTGTTGGTGTCTGAGTGAGGGGTGGAGGATTGGTGTGAATGAGGAAGTCACCTGAATTGTCTGATTTGAGTATGCCAAGTAATTTTTGTCAGGCTCTCTTTAGATCTTAAATTGTTGGTATAGCTATTGTGAAATATAGTGCCATAAATTTGTCACAAAATGAAAGGAGAAAAGCAGAAATTTAGTTCTGTGGAATGCACTAAAAAACCAAGCAGATGGTGTTCTACAACATTTATGTGGGGAAATGTGTATCTGTTACATAATCTAAAATATGTCTTTTTCACATTTAAAATATTTGGGTCATGATTTAGTTTTTATTGGATTGTTTTTTAAACTTAGAAGAAGAAGAAAGGTCACTGTATTTTAAGGCATATTTGACATGTTACTAATAAAATTTTATTTCTGGTGAAATATAGGTGCTTTTATTAAGTAGGGGAGGGAGGGTCTTAAACTATGGCATTTGCCTTATGTCCCTCAATTCCAGAGGTCTCATTTTAAATGCATATAGCTATATTTCTTTGAACAGTTTATTTTCATCACAAAATTTGCTTAAATATTCAGAAGATATTTCCAGTCTCTTGGTGAATTTTTTCACTAGAATTGACCCTGAAATGTTTTTTAGATAGCATGAGTCATGAGAACACATGACAGAACTCACTCAATTTAGGTCTTATTCAAGTATGAGATCATAAGTCTCAGAGTCAAAGATAATTTTTCTACCCATAGAACAGCAGATGTACCTACTTATTGGTTCCTTATATTTGTTAGGCAAAGGGCAGGTGGTTCATACCAGGAAGATACATTAATAGATTGCTTCTGTTTCTAGTAGAAAATGGTGTTTATTATCAATTTTGCAAGCCAGTTATTATGATGTCCCCTATAATCCATTGACTTATGTGGGAAATCAATATCCGAGTATAAGCTATTTCCATATAACCAACATTAGCATCATGGACTCAATGAACATGAGTCTGAACAAACTTCAGAAAATAGTGAAGGACAGGGAAGCCTGGTGTGCTGCAGTCCATGGGGTCACAAAGAGTCAGACGTGACTGAGTGAACAACAAAAACATTTTTCTGTGTGCATCAAACAAGACAAAGGCTAGATTAATTTTAGTTATTTGAGCAATCTAGGAACAGCTAACCTGTATAAATTACAGAGACTTTCATGTATGTGTTAATGGAAACTTGAACACATATGGATGAACACATCTAAGAGGGTAACATAAAGAGCCAATTGGTTTCTGGAAGTGAAAAAAAAAAAAATCCTTATATGTTATGTAAGTGCCTTGGACACTGCCTGGCTTGCAAAATTGATAATAAGCACCATTTCCTACTAGAAAGAGAAGCAATCTATTAATGTATCTTCCTGGTGTGAACCACCTGCCTTTTGCCTAACAAATCTATAAGGAACCAATGAGTAGTGTATTTTACGGTAATAAATCTTGTCCAAGTGATTCTTATTTTTTTCCATTTGCGCTCTATTTTGAGTCCAAAAGCAGGTTGTTATAATTTTCTTCCCTAATTTAAGGTTGAAGAAACATACACACACATACACACACTGAGAAATCACAGTTGCAGAGGGATGGGCTTTTAAAAATTTATTATTATTAAAAAGTAAAAGAAGTGTGAATACTCTAGGGTACTTCTTTTAGGAAGCCTGAAATCTACATGAGAATCCACTTTCCTGGATCCCTGCATAATTGAATGCAATTCAATTGATGCAGTCAGCATAGATGGAGAGAGCATCTCCAGATGACTGTCTGGGGATAAGAAGCAGTCATATTGTGGGAGGGAGAACCACAGAAACACCTGGATA
Source organism: Cervus elaphus (assembly GCF_910594005.1). Taxonomy (NCBI): domain Eukaryota; kingdom Metazoa; phylum Chordata; class Mammalia; order Artiodactyla; family Cervidae; genus Cervus; species Cervus elaphus. Next base: position 27,925,332 of record NC_057826.1, on the reverse strand, counting down.
AGCCACACTGAGAAGCATAAATATAGTAGCATTGTTGAGTTGATGGTAGCATGTACAGCAAAGGTTTAACCTCAAAACAAAGACCCAGCACAAAAAAACGATTTGATGATCTTTTCCCCTTGTTTTCCATTCCCCCAACATTACTTTCCCACTTCAGTGCACCCCAGCCCTGGCCCAGGCCCTCTAGTTGTGACTTGATTGCTTTCGCTGAAATTAATGGTTATGGCAAGTTCTACCAGGACCTATCTTTATAAAGTACTGGTTGAATAATCACAATCACTCCTTTGTACTGTGGCAGTTTTCTTAAAATCGTTTGATATGAGTCCACAGAATTAAATATCTTCCACAGTGTGAGGGCCACTCCCAAACATTCACTTCCCTGGAAGGCATTTTTACTGTTGCCCCATGAATTTTACAATTAGAAATGTTTGTAAATGGTACTGTATAAATACAAGTTATGTTGAATTATCATTACTCCTCTCTAGTTAAAAGAGAATATATTAAATAAACTATTGGTTCATACATACAAGCAGAATATGGCAACACTTCGATTACGGTCACAGTATATATGTAGTTTATAAAATTTCAAAAACAAAAATTTTATCAGTATGTCTCATATTCTCCTTTTTAAAATCAATTTGTGATACAAACTAGGTCACCATTTTTTAATTATCAAATTAAAACAACTTCATCCTCACTTGACCTCATTGTCAGGATGTCCAGTCTTTCTTCTGGGAACTTTCTTCTTTTCCAAGGTGTTCCAGTGCCATTTTCTCAGGTCAGCTTCAGCCCAACACAAGAAAGGAGGACCCTTGAAATCAGCTCATCTTGCCATCAAAGGTGGCAGTAGTTCAAGTGCCAATCTTGTGGTGTCACCATGGAGACCAATATCGGCCAGGACTAACTAAGCCTTGTTACTTGTGGTTGCTGTGAATAAGGAAATGTCTCCTTATCTTGATTGCCCTATTTTTTAAAAACACGTGTAGGTTAAACTCCTTCTCATGTCAGACTCTCCAAGGAAACTTATGCTGCTGATATTAAATAATCAGGAGATCTAAATAAACCAGTAACTGTTGTTTCTATTTAGCTTTCAAAATAAACCAACTCTAAAAACTCTTCACTCTGCCATAGTTGATAGGCCATTAGAAACTGGGACAAATCTAAAATACTAAGTAGTTCACTGTCTCTGGTTTGAATTATGTCCGCTTTCCTGGATCCCTGAATAATTGAATGGAATTCAACTGATGCAGTCAGCATAGAGGAAAGAGATTTTTGCCTGGGGAGAAGAAGCAGTCATATTGTGGGAGGCGGAACCATAGAAACAACCTGGACAATGGATACAAAATGCACCAGGGACTTAAATATCTCTTTCCATATTTAGTCAAAAAAGGCCCTGGGCATGGGTCCAAAATTTTGTATTGCTGTTTTTCCTTCTTTGAGTTTGCTTTATGGGTGTGAGTGCATTTCAGACGGATGGCTAAAGTGATTGTTACTCTCACTTCTGTACATACTTCACAATTAATTTCTTTTCATTGGTTGGGTTTCATCCGAAGAAAGTTTTTTATTTCTTTGCATACTACTAGCCCACTGCTTTATAAACTTGTGCCCTATTGCTTTGGAACAAAAATTCAGTGATAGTCCTTGATGTAGAGTTTGACATTACCTGGGAGAATTCAGGTGGCACCCTCAACCATAATCAAAATTGCAGTATTGGAAAAATGCTCTCAGACATGGTGAAGAAGCTTATATTTTATATCTGAATTATAGTATGACAATAGTTCAGTAATGGTTCCAGCCCTTTTTCTAATATCCAGTTCTTTTCAAGACAACTCCACCTATAAAACATATCCTTAAAAGAAAGTCTGTAGGCTAAGTATTGACTTTAAAATCTTGACTTTCCAGTTGAAGTTTACTAGGAAAACTTATTGCCTTAGATATTTTGCTTTTTGGGTATTTCTTGTTGCCTGAAAAATGCCAAGCTATTTTTACAAAGTTGCTTTCCACACTGGTACCTTTGGAGTAGTCTGGAACTCTGACCAGGGCTGGGTCTGCCACCGTCCATGCCCTGACCATGCATACCTTCTTCTTGGATTAATCCTTTGGTCATTATGTAATATCCTTCTTTGTCTCTTGTTATTGTCTTGTTCCTGGAAATACTGCTGGCTCACTGGTAGGTAGAGCCAGGTCCCAGGGCCTCTGGCTGTAGGGACCTGAGGGTCCCAGAATTGGTGTGTGGGTTGGGTAGTGGGCTCCCTGAGGACCTCAGGGGGTTCCGAGGCTGGCGCCTGCCCCGCTGGTGGGCGCGGTTGTGTACTGGAGTCTCTAGCTGCAGGGTTATGGGAATCCTAGGGCTAGTGCTTGTGTACTGGCCTGTCAGGCTAGATCTTGGGCCCTCTGGTAGACAGGCCCATGTCTTGGGGTGGCTGTCAGATTAGGAGGTCTTAAGGCAGTCTACTCACTAGAAAGTGAAGCTGCAAATCTGCCTGGCTAGCTTCTTGGCCTTTGGCATCCCAATACTGGTGCTGACAAGCTGGTTGTTGATACCAGGACCCTATGCTAATGGACTAGAAGGAAGATTCCAAAATAGCACTTGCCAGAGCCAGTGTTTATGTGGTTGAACAAGCTCCCCAAAATGGATGCAGCCGGTGTCTTATGCCGCCAGGGTGAGCTTCAGTTTTCTCTTGCATCTCCAGGATACTCTCCAAGATCAGCAGGTATGTTTGACCCAGGTTCCTTTCAAATTATTGCCTCTGCCCTGTACTGCCTTTAAGAGTCGTATCTCTATTTTCCACAGCCTTCTGGTTGTCCTGAAAGTAAGCCTCACTGGCCTTCAAAGCCAAATGTTCTGGGCTAATCTCCCTGGTGTGGAACCCCAGGTAGGAAGTCCAAAGTGAGGCTCAGACCCATTGCTACTTGTGGAAAGTCTCTGCAGTTACTTGATCATGCACCAGAAGTCAAGACCATGTGGTATGGTCTTGACTATACCACAACTCTGCCTCTCTCATCTGTTTCATTGTGGTTCCTTCTTTATATCTTTCATTGTAGAATGTCTTTATGCTTTCTGATCGACAGTTGCTCTGCAAATAGTGGTAATTTTGGTGTGCTTCTGAGAGGAGGTAAGCTCAGAGTCTTCCTAATCTGGCATCTTGGTCAAGCTCTTCAGCTAGAATTAAAGAAAAGATAAAGAACTTCTTAGACAAACAAAACCTGAAAGAGTCCATTAATGCTAAGCCTACCCTAAAATAAATGTTAAATGGTCTTCTCTAAGTGGAAAAGAAAAGGTTACCGCAAGAAGTAAGAATCTATGGGAAAGGAAAAATCCCACTAGAAAAAGCAAATATATATAATAGTAAAGACTGTGGCTCAACCACTTAAATAAGCTAGTACAAAGATTAAAAATGAAAAAATTATAAAATAAACTATAACTCAAAACAGTGAAGCGATAGACATGAAGATGTGAAATGTGACATCAAAACACAAAAGATGGGGTAGGGAAGTAAAACAAATGTAGATCTTTTAGAATGTGTTTGAACTTAAATGACTACTTGTTCAAAACAAGAATATATAGTTATAGGTCAACATGTATGAACCCCATCGTAGCCGCAAATAAAAAACTCACAATAGACATACAAAATCTGAGGGAAAAAAAAAAAAAAACACAAGCATGTCACTAAAGAAAAACATGAAGCCACAAGGGAAGAAATTGAAGAAGAAAAAAACATAGAGGATTCTGCTGTGATTTATGTCCGAGAGTGTTTTGCCTATGTTCTCCTCTAGGAGTTTTACATTTTCTGGTCTTACATTTAGATCTTTAATCCATTTTGAGTTTATTTTTGTGTATGGTGTTAGAAAGTGTTCTAGTTTCATTCTTGTACAAGTGGTAGACCAGTTTTCCCAGCACCACTTGTTAAGGAGATCGTCTTTTTTCCATTGTATATCCTTGCCTCCTCTGTCAAAGATAAGGTGTCCATAGGTATGTGGATTTATCTCTGGGCTTTCTATTTTGTTTCATTGATTGATATTTCTGTCTTTGTGCCAGTACCATACTGTCTTGATGACTGTGGCTTTGTAGTAGAGCCTGAAGTTAGGCAGGTTGGGCAAAACATTCTCAGACATAAATCACTGCAGGATCCTCTATGACCCACCTCCCAGAATATTGGAAATAAAAGCAAAAATAAACAAATGGGACCTAATGAAACTTCAAAGCTTTTGCACAACAAAGGAAACTATAAGCAAGGTGAAAAGACAGCCCTCAGAATGGGAGAAAATAATAGCAAACAAAGCAACAGACAAAAGATTAATCTCAAAAATATACAAGCAACTCCTGAAGCTCAATTCCAGAAAAATAAATGACCCAATCAAAAAATGGGCCAAAGAACTAAACAGACATTTCTCTAAAGAAGACATACAGATGGCTAACAAACACATGAAAAGATGCTCAACATCACTCATTATCAGAGAAATGCAAATCAAAACCACAATGAGGTACCATTACAAGCCAGTCAGGATGGCTGCTATCCAAAAGTCTACAAGCAATAAATGCTGGAGAGGGTGTGGAGAAAAGGGAACCCTCTTACACTGTTGGTGGGAATGCAAACTAGTACAGCCTCTATGGAGAACAGTGTGGAGATTTCTTCAAAAACTGGAAATAGAACTGCCATATGACCCAGCAATCCCACTCTGGGCATACACACCGAGGAAACCAGATCTGAAAGAGACACATGCACCCCAATGTTCATCGCAGCACTGTTTATAGTAACCAGGACATGGAAGCAACCTAGATGCCAATCAGCAGACCAATGGATTAGGAAGCTGTGGTACATATACACCATGGAATATTACTCAGCCATTAAAAAGAATTCATTTGAATCAGTTCTAATGAGATGGATGAAACTGGAGCCCATTATACAGAGTGAAGTAAGCCAGAAAGATAAAGACCAATATAATATACTAACACATATATATGTAATTTAGAAAGATGGTAATGATAACCCTATATGCAAAACAGAAAAAGAGACACAGATGTACAGAACAGACTTTTGGACTGTGTGGGAGAAGGCGAGGGTGGGATGTTTTGAGAGAACAGTATTGAAACATGTATATTATCAAGGGTGAAACAGATCACCAGCCCAAGTTGGATGCATGAGACAAGTGCTCAGGGCTGGTGCACTGGGAAGACCCAGGGGGATCTGGTGGAGAGGGAGGTGGGAGGGGGGATCGAGATGGGGAATATATGTAAATCCATGGCTGGTTCATGTCAATGTATGGCAAAAACCACTACAATATTGTAAAGTAATTAGCCTCCAACTTATAAAAATAAATGGGAAAAATAAAAAGCCATTAAAAAAAAAACAAACAGAAAAACACTTCAAAAACAACCAGAAAACAAGTAACAAAATGGCAATAAATACATAGGTATCAGTAAGCACTTTAAACATTCAATGGATGAAATGCTCCAATCAAAAGACATAGGGTAGCTGATTGGATTAAAAAACAAAAACAAACCTAGCTATATGGTACTTACAAGACACAAACTTCAGGTCTAAAGACATACACAGCCTGAAAGTAAGGAGATGGAAAAAGATATTTCATGTAAATGGAAATGACAAGAAGCTGAGCAATAGCAATAGTAAGGAAAAAAGAGAGGACCCAATGAACAAAGTAAGGAATGAAAGAGGAGACTTAACAATCAATATCAGAAAGATTAAAAAATCATAAGAGAGTATTACAGTTTTATACCAACAAATTGGACAACCCAAAAGAAATGGATAAATTTCTAGAACAATGTAATCTTCTAAGACTTAACCAGGAAGAACGAGAAAATCTGAACAGACTGATTACCAGTAATGAAACTGAATTTGTAAAAACAAACCTAAGAACAACTTCCAGCAAAGTCTACAACCAGATGGCTTAACAGGAGAATTCTACCAAACATATAAAGAAGAGTGAATAACTATCCTTCTCAAACTATCCCCAAAAATTGAAGAGAAGGGAATACTATCAAATTCATTCTATGAAGCCACAATTACCCTGATTCCCACACCAGGCAAAGATTTCATCAAAAAAGAAAATTATAAGCCACTATCTCTGATGAAAATAGATGCATAAATCCAAAGCAAAGTACTAGCAAACTGAATCCAACAATACATTAAAAAAAATACACCATGGTGTATTATATGACCAAGATGGATTTTTTCCATTAATGCAAGAATGTTTCGATATCCACAAATCAATCAATGTGATATACCACATTAGAGAAAGTAAAGAGAAAAATCACAAAATCATTTCAATATATGCAGAGAAGCTTTTGACAAAATCAACATCCATCTATGAGAAAAACTCTCATCAAGCTTGGTATACAGGGAATATATCTTAAAATAATAATGGCCATTTATGGCAAACCCATAGTTAACATCATACTCAATGGTGAAAGCTGAGAGCTTTCCTCTAAAATCAGGATCAAACAATAATGTTCTTTTCTGCTTAACATAGTATCGGAAGTCCTAGCCACAGTAATCAGACAAGGGAAAAATAGGACATCCAAATTGGAAGGGAAGTAGTAAACCTGTCACTATTTGCAGATGACATGATACTAAATATAAAAAAACCCTGAAGTCTCCACCAAAAATGATTCAGTTCAGTTCAGTCGTTCAGTTGTGTCTGACTCTTTGTGACCCCATGGATTGCAGCACGCCAGGCCTCCCTGTCCATCACCAACTCCCGGAGTTTACTCAAACTCATGTCCATCGAGTCAGTGACGCCATCCAGTCATCTCATCCTCTGTCGTCCCCTTCTCTTCCTGCCCCAATCCCTCCCAGCATCAGGGTCTGTTCCAATGCGTCAACTCTTCACATGAGGTGGCCAAAGTGTTGGAGTTTCAGCTTCAGCATCAGTCCTTCCAATGAACACCCAGGACTTATCTCCTTTAGGATGGACTGGTTGGATCTCCTTGCAGTCCAAGGGACTCTCAAGAGTCTTCTCCAACACTACAGTTCAAAAGCATCAATTCTTCTGCACTCAGCTTTCTTCGCAGTCCAACTCTCACATCCATACATGACCACTGGAAAAACCATAGCCTTGACTAGATGGAACTTTTTTGGCAAAGTAATGTCTCTGCTTTTTAATATTCTATCTAGGTTGGTCATAACTTTCCTTCCAAGGAGTAAGCGTCTTTTAATTTCATGGCTGCAGTCACCATCTGCAGTGATTTTGGAGCCCCAAAAAATAAAGTCTGACACTGTTTCCACTGTTTTCCCATCTATTTTCCGTGAAGTGATGGGACCAGATACCATGATCTTAGTTTTCTGAATGTTGAGCTTTAAGCCAACTTTTTCACTCTCCTCTTTCACTTTCATCAAGAAGTAACAAATAATTCGGTAAAGTTGCAGGATATAACATTAATATACAGAAATATGTTGCTTTTCTATATACTAATAGTGAACTCTCAAAAAGAGAATTAAAGAAAACAATCCCATTTACAATTGCATCAAATAGAATAAAGTACCTTGGGATAAATTTAACCAAGTGGGGAAAAACTTCTACTCTGAAAACTGTAAGGCATTCATGAAAGAAACTGAATATGATATAAATAAATGGAAAAATAGTTCATGTTCATGGAATTGGAAGAACTAATATTTTTAAAATGTCCATACTACTCAAAGGAATCCACAAATTTTATGTAATTCCTATCAAAATACTCATGACATTTTTCACAGAATTAGAAGAAATAACCCTAAAATTTATATGGAATCACAAAAGACCCTGAATAGCCAAAGCCATCTTGAGAAAGAAGAACAGAGTTTGAAATATCATAGCCCTTCACTTCAGGCTATCCTAAAAGGCTACAGTCATCAAAATTGTATGTTACTGACACAAAAACTGGCACATAGATTAATAAAACAGAATTTAAAAAAAAAAACAGAAATAAATGGATGCACATACTGTCAATTAATCTATGATAAAGGAGGCAAGAATAAACAATAGGGAAAAGACAGTCTCGTTAATAAGTGTCACTGGGAAAACAGCTTCCCAGATAGCTCAGTGGGTAAAGAATCTGCCTGCAATGCAGGAGATGCAGGTTTGATCCCGGGTCAGGAAGATCCCCTGGAGGAGGCATAGCAACCCACTCCAGCATTCTTGCCTGGAGAATCCCGTGGACAGAAAAGCCTGGTGGGCCATAGCCTATAGTGTCACAAAGAGTCAGACACAACTGAAGCGACTGAGCATGTATGTAGCATGCACACACAGAAAATTGGAGAGCTACATGTAAAATAATGAAATTAAAATGTTTTCTCACACCACATCCAAAAATAAACTCAGAATGGATTAAAGAGTTAAATGTAAGATGGAAATTACAAAATTCCTAGAAGAAAACAGGCAGAACACATAAATTGTAGTAATATTTTTTGGATCTGTCTCCTAAGGCAAAGGAAACAAAAGCAATATTAAACAAATGTGACCTAATAAAACATAAGGCTTTTTCACAGCAAAGGAAACCATTGACAAAACAGTGTAAAGACAACCTAATGAATGAGAAAATATTTGCAGATGAAATGACTGGTTAATGTCCACACTATATAAAAGCTCACACAACTCAATATCATAAAATAAACAACCTGATTAAAAAAATAGGTAGAGGACTTGAATAGTCATTTATCTAAGGAAGATGTACAGATAGCTAGCAGACACATTAAAAGATGCTCAGCATTTTAATTAATAGAGAAACGCAAATCAAAACCACAAGAGATATCACCTCACCCCCATCAGAATGGCTATCATCAAAAAGACCACAAATAACAAGTGTTGGTGAGTATGTGGAGAAAATGGAACCCTTGTAGATCATTGTGGGAATGTAAATTAGTGCAGGCACTAGGGAAAACAGTATGGAGTTTCCTCAGAAAACTAAATATAGAATCAACATGTTGTTCATTTACTAAATCATCACTGATTTCTTTGCGATCCTATGGACTGCAGCACTCCAGGCTTCCCTGTCCTTCATTCTCTCCTGGAGTTTGCTCAAATTCCTGTTCATTGAGTTGGAGATGCCACCCAACCAACTCAACCTCTGTCACCCTCTTCTCCTCCCACCCTCAATCTTTCCCAGCATCAGAGTCTTTTTCAATGAGTTGGCTCTTCACATCAGATGGCTAAAGTATTGGAGCTTCAGCTTCAGCATCAGTCCTTCCAATGAATATTCAGGGTTGGTTTCCTTTAGGATTGACTGGTTTGATCTCCTTGCTGTTCAAGGGACTCTCAAGAGTCGTCTCCAGTACCATAATTCAAAAACATCAATTCTTTGGCACTCAGCCTTCTTTATGGTCCAGCTCTCACATCCATACATGACTACTAGAAAAACCCTAGCTTTGACTATACTGACCTTTGTTGGCATAGCGATGTCTTTGCTTTTAATATGCTGTCTAGGTTGGTCATAGTTTTCTTCCAAGAAGCAAGCATATTTTACTTTCATGGGTGCAGTCACCATCCACAGTGATTTTTAAGGCCAAGAAAATAAAGCCTGTCACTGTTTTCACTTGATCCAGCAATTCCACTCCTGGGTATATGTCTGAAGCAAACAAAAACACTAATTAAAAAAAGTACACCCACCAAAATATTTATAGCAGCATTATTTATAATAGCCAAGATATGGATGCAACCTTAGTGTCCATCAACAGATGAATGGATAAAGAAGTAGTGTATACACACAAACACTCACATAATGGAATACTACTCAGCCATAAAAATAATAAAATTTTGCCATTTACACCAAAATAAAAGGCCTTAGAGTGTATTAAGTTTAGTGAAATGTCAGACAAGAAAGACAAATATTTTATGTTATCATTTATATGTGGAATCTAAAAAATAAAATGAATAAATGAATATAACAAAGTGGAAAGAGGCTCACGAATATAGAGATAAAACTACTGGTTACCAGCAAAGAGTGGGAAGAAGTATGAAGCTAGACAGAGGTATGAGGTTAAGAGAGGCAAACTACCATGTATAAAATTAATAAGCTACAAAAGTGTATTGTTCAGCACAGGGAATATATGTTTTATAAAAACTTTAAATTGAATGTAACCTAATAAAGTGTTACTACTGTTACTAATTCAGAAATAATAATACATCTTTAGTTTTCCATTTATCCTGGGATCCCCTCCAAAAGGGCCTGGTATAAAATGCCTCCCAATGAATAATTCTGATGCTTCTCAGGAAAGGTCTCAAAACATGAGGCATTTCTTCTCTGTAAAAGATGCTTTGTTCTATTCCAATGCATATGTATTAATTATCTCTGTATGGGAGGCTTCAAAAGAAGAGTCCCTTTTTCCTGCCAAAGACATGCTGGAGAAACTTAAGGTATATATACTCATACACACCACAAATGAAATGAGGGCCCTGATGTCTGAGGACAAAGGGTAAAGCATGACTGTAACATTCCCTCCTTGGGTATTTTCCAGGCCATGTTCTTTTGAGCTAAGTGATATCCACAATCACACAACCACAACCATAGACTTCCCAGCACAAAGCCTTCTCCCAAAAAAGGGTGCTAATCAGACAGAGAATCTGACTCAATACCTGTGGCCAGAAGCCTGAGTAACAGCCCTTCCCCCAAGTTTGGCAGTATATGCAAACACACCCATGAGCCAGATGGTTATCGGTCTGATTCACAGGAATGTAGTATGGTGACCAACGATGTGTCCAATTTTTAAGTCCCACCCCCACAGTTCATCTTGAGTGGAGATAAACACAGCTAAGCAATTTAGCAGAGAACTGGAATTTCAAAGCTGTTTGTTTAAAAGTACATTATTGAGAGTTTGCAGTTTGGACTACTGGAAGAATTTCTTCACTAGCCTTATTTATTATGCAGTTAACATTATTATTAACAAATGCTAGATAATTTAAGAGTTTAGTTTTCATATTAAGCATGTTTAAAGGTGTGTTGCTCCTTGTGTAATTTGTGATTTTTATCTGTCTCCTTCTCTATACCTTGAGGTCCCCAAGAGACAGAGTGTCTTTTGCTTTTCTCTTTATCCTCAAGAACAAAATAAATGTTTCTTGAATAAATAAATGAAGAGATATATGCATGGCTGTGAAATTACCTTTACAGAACATTTCACACACAGTGAAACTCAGGTAGGCCCATACTTAATTATTTGGATGATAGTCAAAGTAGGTCCTTTGAACAAAACACACAATTCCTATTCACTAGATGTTTACAATCCAAGAGAATCAATATTGCAAATGAAAAACTAACAGACAAATCAAACTACCAAGTAAAAGACCTGCTAAATAAAAGCAGATGCTAAAGTAGAACATATTGACAAATGGATGTGCTGCTCGGGAAGGTATTTTCAGGACAAGGTAAACAGACCTAATTCCTAATCTCTGTCAGCATTGCCATGGAGAACAGCTGGTGCTGGTGTGGTCAGAGAAAATCTTCAAACAGGTAAATAAAAGCTTGCCAAGATTAAATGAGTAGAGGAGGTAAGTGTTTTATATAGTAGTTTTTGAATACATTGCAAAAGACCGTATGAATAGATGGAAAGATTAGGATTGACCGTGCTTTTATCCAGACCCTAGAAAGGCTTCAGGGGAGAAGGAAATGGCAACCCACTCCAGTGTTCTTGCCTGGAGAATCCCAGGGACGGGGAGCCTGGTGGGCTGTCGTCTATGGGGTCGCACAGAGTCGGACACGACTGAAGTGACTTAGCAGCAGCAGCAGAAGAAAGGCTTCAGGGGAAGAAAAAAAAAAAAGATTTTAAGAGCAATCCATGAAAAGTTGTAGGTGCTTCCATGGAAGCAATAAATGAATGATTGCTCAACTTTATATTGAATGTCAGTAGTAAGTAAATATACAATTTGGGGTTCTTAATTTCAAACCCAGGGCTCAGTCCACTGCCCTTACAGGTAGACTCTGGTATTGTACACTTGGGCTAGAGTGAGGCTAGAGTTTAACATATTTTTAAAAAATGATATATCGATAAGAATTCTTTTTGTCTCTTGTGACAGAGACCCAACTAGTTTAGGTAAGAGTTGGGGTGAGAGGGGCAGAGAATCAGCCAGGGCTAATTCTGGATATTTAAAGAGACACTGTTGGATTCAAAGAACTCACTCCAGTGCCTGGTTCTGGCAACTGAAGATTATTGTTTCTACTTACACTCTTTTAGAGAGTTTATTTTGAAAGTCAATGTTGGGCAATGCTTTTGTTGTTCTTTCTTTCTTTGTTTCTTTGCTGTTCTGTATCTGTCTTTCTTCTGAAACATTGGATGCTTCAGCTTTAGTGTGTGGTGCAACAATTTCTGAAAATAAAAACTACATCTGAACTGCCATCTTATTACACTAATTTGTGATAGACTTGGATTTCTGCTGATATTTATAAGCCCAAATGAAAAAGGGATGTTCTACTAGCAGTGATTAGTATTATTGATAAAATATGAATAGTTTCAGTAACTTCAACATAAATTAACGGTATTTGTGTTTTAAATATGAAATCTCTCTTCATTCTTTTCCACCTGATACCAGCAGAGGTTGAATGTATCTGTATTTTCCTTTACAGTACATCAAGTGCTTCAGGACTTTTTAGATAATGGGTGATCTCAACAATTTCTTAACAGATTTATACAGCCTATATGAATAATAAAACAGAATTTTGAGGAAATAATGTGGGGGGGAAAGCCTTCAAGGTTGAAATGTACATGTCAAGAATTCCTTGACTTAGTTTCTAGTTTCCAACACAATGTCCACTCTAAAGGCGTCCTCTTCCTACAGCGCCCCCCACCCCAACTCTGCCACATGCACAAGACCAAAAACTCAACATACCTTTAAAACTAAGCTGCAGTTTGTCTGCTTCCAGCTTCTGGGATTATTTTCTATTGTATAAGACAAATAGAACCGAAATGATTGCTGACATCTTTTTGCCACCTGAAGCTTTATGAAACTTTACCATCCTCATCCTTGTCTCATTGTTGCTTTCAGACTGGGAACTTTATTCTCCTATTTGAGTACCGTTCCATTCCTCTATTTCCCTGTGCCTCATTAGTACTTGTCTTTACACATTAATTTGAGCACTGAAACTTCCACAAAGCAACAGGACAAGAAATGAGCATTTGGGTAGAGAGGTGGCAAAGAGTTCTCTTTTGTATTATCGGAGATACAGTTCCAATACCTAAAAAGGCTTTTAGTGCAGGCAAAACCAAAAATAGCTGTAAATCTCCAATGGTTCATAATATCAGAGAGTCAATTGGCAGGAATAGGGATGATTAATGATTTCACTGAATCCAGCAAAGTCATAATAGAGAAATATCTCCAAGCTCTGGAAATAGAGTTAGATGCTTTGTATAGCATTATGCCTTCCACTTGTAAAGGCTCTGTACTAAAACTCAGTTGGCAAACATTGAGTCTAGACTATTTCCCTCTCTTTCCATGAGGAGTAAACTTAAAAATAAGAATAGATCTCAACAATAGCTGTGGTGCTGCTCAACATGTAAAACTATTTCAGAATAAAAGAAATATTACATAATTTTTATACCTCAAAAAATAGAAATCTTTCTAAATGATTAATCCCCAGAGTTAGAAAAGTGTTTAGAAGAAAGTAGTGTCTGCAGTAACATATGTAACGGTGTGGCATCTATAAAAAAGGAAGAGAAAACTATAAAAAGAGAATAAGTTGCAAACAAAAGATTTCAGTTGAGCTTCAGTTAAAAGCGGAGATGCAGTTGAGTGAGATCAGAGAAGTTACACAATAGTTAAAAATACAAAGCAGATTAAAACTAATATTGGAAACAAAGCAGACTGTCTATATGAAATCCATAATTAGTTTCTACTAAACAATTCAGTGAATCAGCTATATGCATACGTATCCCGTTCCTCTTGGACCTCTCCTCACCATCCCACCCCTCTGGGTGACCACAGAACACCGGGCTGAGTCCCCTGTGCTACGCAGCATTTTCCCACCAGCTATTTCACACATGATACTGTATGTATGACAGGCTCTATCTCCCAGTTCATCCATTTCTCCTCCTCCCCTTCCTGTGTCCATGCATCCATTCTCTATGACTGTGTCTCTATTCCTGCCCTGAAAATTGGTGCAGCTTAAAACCTCTGTGTCTTTGTATGCCTCAGAAACCTCTTCATCCTTGCCACTATCACCTTGGTACCAGTGGCGTGCTTTGTACACATCAGGTCAAGTGGAGTCCAGGGAAGCACATCTATGGTGTTGCTCAACTTGAGCATGATTCCCAGTAACTCTGATCAGATCTCCTTAGGGAATGATAATGGGAAGCTGGTAATAGAGAATGACTTGAAAGTTAGTGGGGCACCAAACTTTAAACTGCATGCTTCACTTGGTCTTGAAGGCAAAGGCAGCATGGGCATAATTGAGAATTGGATAACCCAACACAACAGACTCATTTGAAAGGACCCCGATGCTGGGAAAGATTGAAGGGAGGAGAAGGGGATGACAGAGGATGGGATGGTTGGATGGCATCACCGACTCAATGGACATGGGTTTGGATGGACTCCTGGAGTTGGTGATGGACGGGGAGGCCTGGCATGCTGCAGTTCATGGGGTCACAAAGAGTCGAACACGACTGAGCGACTGAACTGAACCGAACACAACAGACAGCAGAAAGTGTGTTTGCCTAATAAACGTGACATTAAACTAACTGCATGGGTGTCAGATCCATGAATATACTCTGCTATGGGTGATTTTTTTATAACAGAATTCCCATTAGTTGTGACTGCAGCACTTGTGGTCAGAGAGCATTGGATATGGGGATTGATTTGAAATTCTGTCAGTATAAATTTAGGGTATTAATAAATTTGAGGAAATGAGTGATAGCATATATAATCCTGCCAATGAGGCTGGGCTTTCTAAAAATGCAGAAGCTGAGTTAAGGATCAAAAATACTAATACTTTATTTGGGGAACACAAGCCAAGGATAGTGAGACTAAGGAAAAAGTAAAGTGAAGCAAGAAAAATGGACCAGTGGTTAATAGCTTCACAGAGAGTAAGAGGAGACTCAATAGGTCATGTACCAGGAGCGTTTACTGGGCACGCAAGTTGGAAGGTTGGAAGAAAGGAGCTGCACTTTGGATAGTCCCTGGAGGGGAGAAGGGAGAGAGAATTTATCCGCTCAGCTCCCTCCTACTCCCTGTTTCTCATTGGCCAAGGCCACCAGTGCTTCCAAGATTCTCTAAGTGAACACTTAGGTAGGTATGATACCACACCTACAGCATGTCATTTCTTCTTCTTTTTTTTCCCGTAGCATGTCATTTCATCTGAGTTCAGAAATAAAGAGACCATATGGCATAGATAAGCTCAGGAAGGCAGGCAGGACCATTAGAAGAAACTAAAGGAATCTAAGGCCTGCCTACAGGGTTTCCAGACCATTCATGCAATAAAAGTTAGTGTCATATGGACACTCAATCAACTGAAGTTTCAACTGATCTCATGTATAACCTTCTGATTCACAGCAGTGGCAGGGCAGTGGTGGTGATAATGATGAAATTATAGAGCTTGGCAACATCTATGGGAACACAAGGGGCTAGGGAATAGAGAATTCCAACTTTGACTTATCATTTTCAGTATCATCACCAATATCAGAACTAGACCTTTTCTTCAAACTGCTAAACCAAGAAGCTCACAGACTTGTTCTCTGGTAGCAGGTTTTGGGCATGTGTGCTCAGTCATGTCTGATTATTTGTGACCCTTATGTACTGTAACCTGCCAGGCTCCTCTGTCCAGGGAATTTTCCAGGCAAGAATACTGGAGTGGGTTGCCATTTCCTACTTCAGGGGATCTTCCCGATCCAAGGATTGAATCCACATCCCCTACATCTCCTGCACGGGCAGGTGAGTTCTTTACCACTGGGTCAGTAGCTTTTTAATCCAGTCAAAAATAGCATCAGTGATTTTATTACCAGTAGTGAGGTGGTGCTAGTGGTAAAGAACCCACCTGCTAATGCAGGGGACATAAGAGACA
Source organism: Cervus elaphus (assembly GCF_910594005.1). Taxonomy (NCBI): domain Eukaryota; kingdom Metazoa; phylum Chordata; class Mammalia; order Artiodactyla; family Cervidae; genus Cervus; species Cervus elaphus. The sequence goes on along the minus strand of NC_057826.1, from coordinate 27,909,356 downwards.
AGGGTTTGATACCTGAGTAGAGAAGCTCCCCTGGAAAAGGGCATGGCAACCCACTCCAGGAATCTTACCTGGAAAATCCCATGGACAGAGCAGCCTGGTAAACTACAGTTCACAGGGTCACAGAGTTGGACCAAATGAAGCAGCTTAGCATGGGGTGTGGGCAGTGTTCACAGGCCTAGTTTCTGCCATGTCTTCCTTGCTAGGGATGAGAAGCTATAGATGGAAGAGCTTCTGGGTTTACTCTGTTTTCTCCAATAACCATGAGACTTTGAGGCTACAGTTTTGTATGTCAGGCGATATTTTCCTGACAAGACTATCCTTTCCTGGTTCTTAACAAAATGCAGGTATAGATATTAAAATATAAATCCCTAAGCCTGTATTAATGTCAAATCCAGTTATTTATCTGAGCCATATAAGCTTTAGCTCCTGCTCTAGAAAAGTAGTTTCTTTATTTCTGAAGATTTCCAGAAGATTTCCTTTCTGCTTTTAAGCTAAGCTATGTAAAATTAAAAAAAAAAAAAAATCTGGTGACACTAATTGTTGAGAGTCAGGTGTGTAGTAGTGGTGAGTTTTCCTTTATCTGCTTACTTTTTAATCTTCAACACGAGTACCCCAGGCTTTCTGTCCCATCATTTGAAAGACAATGTTTACCTTGAATTAAATTTCCATGTGTATGAGAGTCCATTCTTGAATTCTCTGTTCTGTCTCATTGATATGCTTTCCTATTCTCTGCAATTCCTCCACCACTTTATGATAGCTTTGATGGAAATTTGGACATCCTGTAGAGTAAACCACCACACACTCCTGTTTTTCACATTAAAAAAGAGGTCTGTATGTTCTTAAACAGTTGGGAATCAGCTTCAGGTTCAGTGATCAATGTAGACTCATTGGAGAGAAGTTATATATTTACAGTAGTAAATTTGTCCATACTGGGACACTGTTGGGGAGGTCATCTAGAGGACTTGAGTAGCATGTGACCAGTGAGCCCCACCTGGGTAGTCGTAGGCACCTCACCTCCTTTCCTGTCCTTGGAAGGTACATTCTGCCCACCATTCCCACATTAGGAACTATTCCAAGGACATAGCCTTGAGAGAAGAAGGTGTTAGTGAGACCATGTGATCTGAATACTTGACCGAACCCAGTCAAGGCCTCCGTATAAGCTCAAGATTCTGGGGGGCAGCTGTGGAGAGGTATTCATCTGTGGCTGCCCAGGGCAAGCTTCACAGGTATTAATACATTTATATAAATTCCTTAGCTTGTTAAACCTGCCACCTACCAATCTGGGGTTCTGCTCTCTCTTTAGTCTCTCCTTGCCCTCCATGTATGGGGATCAATTGGTAAACCAACAGATACACTAAGTCTTTCTGTTTTTTCAAGTTTCTTTTATATCCTCTAGTGAGCATTTTTTTGAAATTGAAGTATATTTGATTTACAATGTTGTTTTATCCAGTGGGGTTTTACAGTTCATTTCCCTAAGGTTTTGCACATCCGTTTTAGCTTTATTGCTAATTAGTTCATGGGCTTTGTTGCTATAGAGAATTGGATCATTTTTAAAAATTAAATTTGCTCAGCTATCATTGCTGGGTTATAGGAAATCTGTTGATTATTTTGTTGTTGATCTTATCTGGCCACTTTACTGACTCTAATAGTTTTCTACTTGATTTACCTCATTTACCTAGGTAATAGAGTAACTTCAAAAATGGTAGTTTCATCGCTTATTTTCTGGTCATTTTAATTATAGATTTTCCTTGGACCTAAGATGTAGTGTTGACTAATAACAGTTCTAATTGGCTTCCTTGTCCTGTTCTTTGTGGAAATACTTTAAATGTTACACAACTAAGTATACAATTTCCTGTAGTTTTCTTCAGTTAGATTTTCATTAGGAAGCATGTAAAATTTTATTGAAATTATTTTTGGTATCTGTTGATAAGATTAGTTTCATTTTTTTATTTAATAGATTTCCTAATGATGAACAATTCTTAACATTTGTAAGATAAATGCTATTCAGTTGTAAAGTCATATTCTTTTAATTCATTTTTGAATTTGAGTTGCTGAGGTCTTGTTTAGAAATTTTCTTTCTCTGTTTGTAGTGAAATGGTTCTTTTTCCTTCTGTTTTGGTATCAAAATTATAATGACCTTGAACTATTACTCTGAAAAAGGTAAAAGCAAAGGAAATGCACTCCATCTGGGCAATAGCAGTAGCAGCAGCGTTAGTTGCTCAGTCGTGTCCGACTCTTTGTGACCCCATGGACTGTGGCCCGCCAGGCTCCTCTGCCCATGGGATTCTCCAGGCAAGAATACTGGAGTGGATTGCCACTCCCTTCTCCAGAGGATCTTCCTGACTCATTTAGCGATACAAGCTATAAAATAAGTATGAAAACATAAAATCTGAAAGCATGGTATTTTAAGGCTGAATTAACCATTATGGAACTTGACATAATAAAAGTAAATGACTGTATTGGAGAAAAAGATACAGATTATTTTAAAATAAAGAGCACATTGTATGTGTGTATATAAGATATATACATATGTTATATATATATAATAAATAAAGTTATATACTATGGTGGAGCATAACAATCAGAGAAAAAATTATAGTCATATATATTCTTATTTTTTAAAAACAGCAAATGAAAATAGATGAATAAGGCATTCAATTGCAGAATTTAGAATATTACAGTAAAACAAACATGAAAAAAGCATATAAATTCAGAAGTTAATGTATTATAAAACAGAAATTTGTAGCTTTGGTAAGTAAATTCAATATATAGCTCTCAGAAAAACCAAACCATAAAATAGAGTCATCACTGCCAGTTGGATTAAAAAAACAGACAAAAAGATTTACACAGAGTGCTTTAACACCATAAATGGGCAACTTGGAGAAATAGGAGGTATGTATAGCTTTCTTTATGCCTGTACTATGAAAATCAAATTAAAATGGATAACTTTCTGAGAAATTGAAATAACCACAACTGAATAACATGAAACTGATAACCTGAAAATACAGATGTCTTTTTTATCAAAATTTTATTAAATATTAATTTGGAAAAATGAAAAAACATGAAGTTGAGAAGCTGAAGATATAAATATCTAAGAAAAAATTTAAAAAATTATCAAACTAGTGATAACAATAAAAAAGCTGTGGGTTTAGATGTTCTTACCAACAAATTATTTCAGGCTTTGGAGACATGCATTAACTGTTATACAATGTAGAAAAAAATTATCTCTTCAATTCACTTTCCAAAAATATTTTATTGAAATATAGTTGATTTATAATGTTGTACTAGTTTCAGGTATATAGCAAAGTGATTCAGTTATATATGTAACACAATAAAATAAATACAGAGAAGAAAGAACAAACTCACTTAGTTTACTCTAAATACTAAGTTTGGCAGTAAATTAGAATATTTTAACCAAGACCAAATTAATTTTACATTGGGGATACATGAATGATTTGACTAGAAAACTAGTGATAAAGCATATTACATTGGTAAAGGAAGAGAATGGAATATTTAAGATTTCTGATAAAAATGAATCTCTGAGTAAACTAGATGTGTAAGAATTTTTAAAAAAATGATAATATCATTCTATCAAAAATCTATACATTAGGTACTTAATGAAACCCCAGAAGAACTTTCATTATAATTAGGAGTGAGCCAAGAATATCTACTATTGTCTACTTTTATTTAATATTGCCCTAGAATTTCTAGGTATGGGTTCAGAAAGAGATAGACATTATTATTTTTAGATGGCATTTTTCTACAGACATAACACAAGATAATCTATTAAAAAGCCACTATCAGTAAAGAAAACATTTACATAAGGAGCTGTTAAGAAACTAGCTTTCTGATTAACTAGTAAATATCAGCTAGAAAAAAAAAAAAAACATGTAATAGAGATACCATTTAGAATAGCAATAAAAACAAATATTTAAGGTAATAAAGAGTGTATCCTGTATAACAGAGTTACCATAGTATTAAAAGGTTATATGAAAGAGCTGGGAACCATATATTTGAGTGGGAGTGCCTGAAAACTATGAACATATAGTTTTTCCCAAATTAATGTATGCATTTTAATAAAATGACTTTTGTTTTATCTTTTCACAAAATTTATTCAGACTCATAGGAAAACAATTTTTTTTCATTCATGTTTGCCAGATTATTGGAGACTCTGAGAACACTGAACTTAATAACAGTTACTAATGCCTATTTTGTAAGCATGTCCTACTGGAGACGCCATAGAACCTCTTCTTTTTCCTGTTTATTTCCACATTGAAGATTATTTATTACTTTTAAGAGAAGAGTATCTTAAGCATGAATAGAGACAAAAGAGTCCCCATATCCAATCAACAGTTTGGACATCAGGAAACCAGCTTGCTTTAATTATAGTTAATTCTTTTACGATTGAGGCATACTTACATATAACATCCTATTAGTTTCACATGTTGGCTTCCCAGGTGGCGCTAGTGGTAAAGAACCTGCCTGTCAATGCAGGAGACATAAAGAGATGTGAGTTCCATCCCTGGGCTGGGGAAGAACCCCTGAGGAGGGCATGGCAATCCCCTTCAATATTCTTGCCTGGAGAATCCTCTGGACAGAGGAGCCTGGTGGACTACAGTCCACGGGTCGCAAAGTCAGACATGACGGAAGCGACTTAGCATAGGACAGCACAGTTTTAGATGTACACTGTAACGGTTCAACTTTTGTATATATTATGAAATGATCACATTTCTAGCTAGACTAAACTGGCTAACCTCCATCACCACACATAGCTACATGTTTTTCAATCTTAATAAAATCTAGTTTATTAACTTTTGGATTTATGAATCAAGCTTTTAGTGTCTTTTATAGGAAACATCTGCCTGGTCCCCAAATTCTTATTTTATTTTTTCATCTAGGAGATTTATTTATGTCTATGATTAATTTTAGTTAATTTTTATATGATATAAGGAATGGATAAAAATTCTTTTTCTTTTTTGTGTATGGATGCCCAATGTTTCTAGCACCATTGGTTGCAAAGACTATCCTTTTTGCTGAATAAGCGTCTTATCTTTCTCAGAATTCAATTGCTTGCATAGATATGGGTCTAACTCTGAACCCTTTTTTATTCCAGTTACATAGTTATCCATGTTTACAAAAGTGACACATTGTTGTATAATTTTATGAAAAGTCTTCAAATTAGGTAGTATCTGTCTACCTAAAAAAAGTCACTTAACTTTTTTTTTTATTTCCTGAAGTTGTTTGGTGATCCTAGACCTTTTGAATTTTCATATATCTATTGCTGCTAAAAAACCTGCCAAAATTTTGATTAGGGTTGTGTTTATGAATGTAGGCATAATTGATACTATCTGAATTATCTTACTGAATATATTAACTGAATTATCTTACTGAATATATTAACCCATATACATACAACATGCATTTCTCCACTCATCTTGCGTTGAGAAATTTTAAGATCTACTCTCAGCAACTTTCAAATTTGCAATCCAGCATTATTAATTATTATCATCATGCTGTACATTATTTTCCAAGATTTAGCTATTTTGTCACTGGAAATTCATAGGTTTGATCTCCTTCATTTATTTCATCCACCCTCCACACCCTACCTCTGGCAACTGTCAATTCTCTGTATATAAGAGCTCTTCTATTGTTTCTTTTTTAGATTCCACATAGATCATAAGGTATTAAAAATTGTTGCAATGAACATGGGAGTGAATACATATTTTGCAATCAGTGTTTTCCTTTTCTTTTATGACTTCTATTTGGCACTTTCATATATTGAAAAAAATCTCTTTGTACAAGTTTGCACTGTATTCACCCATTTTCTCCTGGGTTTGGTAAATATCTTTATGACCATTACTTTTAACTCTTTATCTGATAGATTGCTTATTTCTGTTCATTAAAGTTTTTTCTTCTGAGATTTTGATTTTGTTTCTTCATTTGGAACATATGTCTCTGTTGTTTTTTTTTTTTTTTTCATTTTGCTTGATTCTCTGTATTGGTTTCTATGAGTTAGATAAAATAGCCACCTCTCCCAGTTTTGAGGGAGTGGACTTGTGTAGGAGATGAAACTTACTACTTAACCCTTCTCTAGCTATTGTTCATCTCTCATAGCTTTGTGATTGTCTAAGCAGCCTATCGCATTTTTAATGGTTTCCAGTAATTGAGGGTATGCCAAGACCTGCCAGTGTCCCAAAGGGAAGGATGTCGTTTAGCATCTAGATTCAGGCTGACTGGAAGCCAGACATTTAGGCAGCAATTTTTAAAGTACGAAAATACATGTTGTCAAACAGATACAGTCTTTTAGGCTGCATAAGCCTTATGAGTCCTATAGGCATCAGCCCTGCTGACCACCAACATCAAGTGATCTAGAGGCATCCTCTGGGTGACTGTCAAAAATCTAGGGCTCCATATGAGTGTATAAGCTCCTGTCTGGGAGGTACTGGGGCTCTGGAGGGCAGCAGAGGGAGAGTGCCCACTTGCTGTAACCTGTGGAAGGGATTATAGTCAGCCCTTAGATGTGTATTTAATTAGAAGCCTGCTCCTTAGGGTGCAGCTCTAATAGGCCTCTCTCACAGGAAGACTGAACTCCTGGGTCTGTTGTTGCTGGCTGGCCCCATGGGTGGTAGCTCTCTGAGAACTTTTTCTCCATTGTTTATAGTCCTATAGGACCTACAAATGTGTCCCACTGGCAACATAGCCAAGAGATGTAGAGGCATCCCCTGGCAGCAGCAAAAACTGGGGCATCAGATAAAAAAACTGGGGCATAGGATGTGTGTAGAACTACTATAGAGCACCCAAGTTGGCCCCCAAATATGCATCAATTGAGATGCCTGCATCTCAGGTTAAGGTTCCAAGACAAGCAAATGAGCCTCTCTTAAAAAGTCTGGGCACTCCTCCATTGGTTGCTCCCATGCTGGGCCCGTGTGTCTGAGCAGGTAAGCCTTTTAATAGCCATTTCTCAGATTGCTACAGACTATAGGTCTCACACCCCACTGGCTTTCAATGTTTTGGCAATACATGTCTTAAAAGCTGGGGAGTCCCTGATGCAGGATTGAAACCCTTGACTCCTCAGAGAGAAGCTCTGGGCTTTGAGGTCCCTCCCAACTGTGGGCATCTGCACGAGGAGTGGGGTTTCTGGTGAGATTGTGTCACAGACCCTCTTATCTGCTTTGATGTGGGCCGTGTCCTTCAATGGGCTTCCATGGACTGCATTGGCAGGCGGATTCCTTACCACTTGCGCCAACTGAGAAACCTGGTGAGCCAGTGGTAAGGAATCCACCTGCCACGCAGGAGGTGTGGGCTTGATTCCTGGGTTGGGAAGATCTCCTGGAGAAGGAAATGGCAACCCACTCCAGTATTCTTGCCTGGAAAATCCCATGGACAGAGGAGCCTGGCGGGCTACAGTCCATGGGGTCGCAAAGAGTCAGACACAACTGAGTGACTAAGTACAGCATAGCACGAAGGCAAAGGAGAGGAATTTATGCTTGAGGTGACAGATGGCAGAGAGTCACTGTAGCTTCTTGAGCAAGGGGAGAGCAGGATGACAATGATTTTGTAAGGATGTTTAGTCTGGCAATAATGTACAATATGCACTGAACTGAAGAAGTGATAGTAAGGAGAACCAGCAGGGCATCACCTATCAATCCCAGAGTCAAGTGCTGAACAGAGGAAATGGCATGAGGGGGGAGCCTTTGCAGAGGAAGCAACTGCTGGATAAATAATAGGTTGATCAGATTGAAAGAAGAGAAGGGAATCTAGGGTAGCTCCAAAATTGCCAGAAGATCAAAAGAAGGGTAGACTTTTATTAAGTGAATTGGAGGTGGCTGGCAAGGCAAGATGAGCCAGGAGGGTGGTGGTGTTCAGTCTTGTCCAACTCTTTGTGACCCCATGGTCTGCAGCATGCCAGGCTTCCGTGTCCTTCACCATCTCCCGGAGCTTGCTCAAACTCACGTCCATTGAGTCGGTGATGCCATCCAACCATCTCATCCTCTGTCAGCCTCTTCTCCTCCTGCCTTCAATCTTTCCCAGCATCAGGGTCTTTTCTAGGGAGTCAGTTCTTCTCATCAGGTGGCCAAAGTATTGGAGATTCAGCATCAGTCCTTCTGATGAATATTCAGGGTTGGGAGGATTCTCCAAATCATACGGATAGAAAATGGGGAGATGTGGTTTTTCAAAATGAAGAGAAGTTTCCATTACCCAGAAGGAGGAAGACTGGGAAGCCAAAAGTAACAGGCTGAGTTTTGAAGAAGAGCTCCTGCTGTGGTTGGACCATATATAGGAAATTTATTGAAAGAAGAACTCACTGAAAATACAAAATTAGTTATAAATAGGAAAGAAAATCGGGCTTCTCTGGTGGCTCAGTGATAAAGAATCTGCCTGCAATGCAGGAGACCCAGGTTCGATCGCTGGGTCGGGTAGACCCCCTGGAGGATGGCATGGCAACCCACTCCAGTGTTCTTGCCTGGAGAATTCCATGGACAGAGACTGGTGGGTTATAGTCTGTTGGGTCGCAAAGAGTTGGACATTACTGAAGTGACGACTGAGCACAACACAGCACAGGAAAGAAAAGCATCGTCTCTGTTAGATGTTGGCCATCTGGGCCTGTGCGCTCAGCTGAAGAATCTCAGCTCGCTTAGCTGCTCACTCAACCCTGAGAGCCAGCAGGCTGAATTAATGAGAGACCCTGGCTTTTGAGGAAGAGCCTTGGAGGCCTTGAAGGCAAATAGATCCTAAAATGGTCTCAGGTTACCAGCTGGAATGAATGCTCCCTCCAGTCAAGCACTCCCACCCCTGCCTTTGTAAGTATCCCTATCTCTGACACCTGCTCTCTCCCCATCCCCCACCTCGTGAATGTGGTAATCCTCTAGGGCAGTGGTCCCCCACCTTTTTGGCACCAGGGACCGGTTTCATGGAAGACAATTTTTTCCACTGTGGGGACGGGGGTGGGATATGGTTTCAGATGATTTAAGCACCTTACATTTACTGTACACTTTATTTCTATTATTACTACATCAGTTTCACCTCAGATCATCAGACATCAGATTCCAGAGGTTGGAGCGCCCTGTTAGGGTTTCTTCCAGTCCTAGGATACCTTGAGTCCATGAGTTAGACATGAGAGAGGAGATACTGAAGTAGAAATACTTTGTAGATAAGTGGAAAAATTCTAAAATCTCCAAAAGGGCTGTATTTTGTGGCATAAAAGACCAGATCTGAGATCCTGTGGATCTTGCCACCACTGAGGTCCCAACACCCATGGGGCTCTTTAGGTTGGCTGGGACCAGCTTAATGAATAGACTCCATACCCTCTGAGTTTTGTGGTAACTGGCTCTGCATGGTTTATGAGACATGCAAGAACCAACACTGCCAAGGGAGAATGTATGCGCCTTTGCAATTGCTCCTCTCAACATCAGTGTGAACTCACTGGTCTTCAGATTTAGGCTGTTGGTTATTGTATTCAGGCAGCTACTGGAGATTAAAATTTTAAGGCATTTTCTGTGTGATTAAAAAAAAATCATAGTAGAAACCAATGCTATTTTTTCCCTCCATCAAGTGAAAACTATTGTTTGTGAAATGTACTCTCAACTTGATTGTCCCTACCCACTTTCCAGAGTGTCATAGAACATCTTCTGAAGTGACTTAAGGACATGTCTTTCACCAATGGCTGCTTGTATCAGTACATCAGGGACTTGAACTGGCTGTCTCTTTTTTCTTCTCTGAACAGCCTTCCGCCTAGTTTCAGCATAGGGACCAGATATCTGGACTATTTGCCAAGTGGATTATTTTTTCACATCCTGCAAGACAGAAAATCTATTTTAAAGTAAGGTTATTGTACCTGAATGTAAGTAATGAGGCTTCTTGGCAACTCATATCTATAATGTACACTTAAAAGAAGGGGAGGAATGAGGATATGAACGACAAGATATGTCTTAAACACTAAGCAGTGCACGTGATCACATTGTTAATAGAAATCGTGTCAATTATCAGCAGCTGCTCAGTTGTTGATAACTGACACAATTTCTGTCCAGCCCAGCCTGGATGCCTGTTGCTGTCTGGTCAGCTACGCAGTCGTGGGCACTCATGGCTCCTCCATTGGTAAAACAACCCATGGCAGTGGACCACAATGAACATCCAGATAACTGAGGGGAAAATTGAGCAGACTTCTTTGATCATACCTGAAAAGCTAAGATTTGTTTCACTGGGAAATATAGTTAATCCACTTCTCATCTTGTTCCTACAAATAAAAGATGAATCAACAAAGAGATTTAAATAAGCACAGCTTGTTTTCCCAGAGTCAAGATTATGCGGTAGCTGCAAATTTGTATTCAGTTCTTTTCACTTATTGTAGCAAAATGTATTCTATTATTCTTAACTTTTGATAAAAATCCTTTGGTATAAAATATTCATTCAATTAGAAGTTCAATAATGTTAGCTTTCTGTTGGATATTTAAATTACTCTAATTTTTTGATATTATAAATATCAAAATATTACAAATATGGTGATATTATCTATATCATACCTAAAGTCTTTCCAATGTCTAGGAGTGGAATTACTAAGCCAAGTTAATATTTATAAGACTCTTAATATGTATTCTCAAATTATTTTATAGAATGGTTGTGTTACAGTATCTAAAAGTGCTCATATCAGCACACCTCAGTATTTCTACATCTTTCATTGAAAACAAGCATAATAAATGACCACTCTAAGAGCATGAAGCAACCCTGAAATATGCACATGTGTGCACAAATGTGGTGAGAGTATGTCTATCTCTTATTTATTCTGGAAAAAGAGCCTGTCAGTGGGAGTCTGGTATATGTGTATTTTCTTTGTGACTTGCTTCTGATTTCTTTCCTATCTTTTTGTTTCTTTGTTTTCCTTTTTTACCACATGGACTTCTCACACTTTCACACTCATTAAGAATGATGAGGTTGTTTGGAGTCTTCAAAATGCTTTTTTCTCATCTGAAGGTGAGAAATGCACATAAGGCCCAATTCCTAGTACATATATAGGTGAAAACAGTTGCAGGCAGTGTGATCAGGTGACAAATGACAGTCCAGGCTTCCTGCTCTGCTGTTGTGTATACTCTTCCCTCTTCTGGGAGCATTTCCCCCCTCGCCTACTTACTCTGATGAACTTTTAGAAACTTTAGGGAAAACTTCTTTGGTGACTGTAAATTGCAATGGCATGCTGAATGAACTTCACCTATCCATTTGAACATTTTCACATGATCAAAATATGGAAAATATTGACTTAAATGATACACGAACGCTGGAATTATAGCTGGGTTTGCAGGGGGAACTGATGAGGGCTCAGACAACCTCTAAGACACACACGCTGGTGCCCTTCAGGCTTCCTCTGTGCGCCTCTGATCGCCAACATCTCCCCCTGCTGGTGGTGGTAAGGTGCTGCCACCGTCCAGCCAGAAAAGAGTGCCCTCCTCTCTGACAGCTCAAACCAAAGTTTGGGATTTGTGCCTTGTTAGTTCTGACTGGCTTTCTCTGGACTCTGAACCCAATCCAGAACCTATCCCTAAACAGAGAGGAACGAAATGAGCTGGCTGGGTTGCGTTTAGGTCACATGTCCTACCCTCAGATGAACTGTGAGTTGGAATAGATGCCAGACAAAAATCAGGACACGCAAGTGGCATGCCTGGCAACCATGGATATTATAACTCGTAGAGCTCTGCATTCTAAACACCAGTTTCCCCAGTGAACTATAAGACTATTAGACCCCTGATCCCAGGGACAATGTCTGTCTTGTTTTTCATCGCTAGGCTACAAGCTTGTGTGTGGTAAGCACTCAATGATGTTTGTTGAATAGGACTAGTGGATTAATATCTCTGAATTTAATCACCTGCTATTTTTGTTAAGTCTGAAATTGTGGCAATGGTAGAGTCTATGACATTTTCAAATAATCTTTGTGGATTATTAAAACTTGTATAAAAGTCTTACAAAAGGCTCTTTTTATTTTCTCCCATGTAAAAGCTGATGATTCTACTGGTAACTTGATCTGTGTTGCATTCTGTAAAGGCAAACTTCCCTTCCTTGGCACTGTTTGTACTTGGGAAGCCCATCTTCAGCACCTTTTATTTTCTCCTGGGCTCTAGGCCTGGTTACATCACAGCCAAGGAGCACTTCTCAGCCTCCTTCAGCACTGTAGGTGCAGGGGACACTGTTCAGAGCGCTGGGTAGCTTCCAGCATGCAACATCCGTAGACAAAGCAAATGTTAAGACTCCTAAAGTCAAATGGCTTATAGAGGAAGTTAGATACTTGCAAAGGCAGCAAAAAGACAACTAGTAACCTTTCTAACACTACAGGGGATATTCAGTGTCACCAGATGTGGCATTAAAAATTATAATGGCACCATCAAAAAGAGCAACAAACACCAATGATAGGAACAAAAGGGAACAAGCTTTTAGGCAAATTTGTACATTTTCCTCCAGTATTGGTCTCAAAGTGCTCCACAAGTTTGAAAAACCTCTATTGTTGGACATTGCTATTCTTTTGGTTCTTTTGGTGTCATAAGCATCTCTCTGATAAGAAACGTATAAATCTTTGTGTGCATTCATTGCTTAATTTTTAAGATCATTTCATAAACTTTAGAATTTACACACCTGTACCGTCTCGAATGACCTCTGGTGGTTTGTTGACCTCAGCTTGTGAATAAATCCTTTTGAATCCATTCCTGAATGGAGGCATTTCCATCTCAAAAGAGACGCAGGAGGTAAGGATTTTCATGTCGTGCCATATGGCCGCTTTGCTCTCTGCAAGGTTATGAACTGTGATTCTGGGATTCTGCGGCCAGCTCCGCTTTTGGGAGACATGCTGCAGTGCACGCTCTTCTACGCTAGATGGCGATGTTTGATCACGTTGAAAGCCTGCTCTGCCGCTACACAGAGGGAGGAGGAGCGTTTTATGCAATTGTGTATGAATCTGCTCAAACAGAAGAGAGACAACAGTGGGGAAGTGGTCACATAAACTTTGTCTCTAAAGCATTTATTCAAGGCCAGGACTCCAAGAATGCTATCTTGGCATTAGCTCTTTGTGACATGCCTCTGGGGAAAGGGTTGCGTGTGGGCATGCCAAATTGCTTCAGTCGGGGTCCAGCTCTTTGCAACCCTATGGACTGTAGCCTGCCAGGCTCCTCTGTCCAGGGGATTTTCGGGGCAAAAACACTGGAGTAGGTTGCCATGCCCTCCGCCCTGGGATATTCCTGACCCAGGGATTGAACCTGCGTCTCTTATGTCTCCTGCATTGGCAGGCGGGGAAGGTCGCAGAGGGTTGGACAGGACTGAAGCGAATCAGCAGACATGCCTGCAAGTATTTTTGGGGTTCACAAAGAATGACACACATGTTTTCTGCTTTTCAGAGTGTGGTAGTTAATGAAATGTTATTTGATTATTAACAATATTTTAAAAATATCATAAAGGGCCATTTTCTTAGAAGATTTACAAATAAAGTCTTATAGAATTTAAAACAATCTAGTTTGGGAAGCCAAGAAAGACTAGGAGTTAATTTGGTAGAAGAAGCAGGGTGATGGAGCCAGGCAGGGAGAAAAGCAGGACACAAGACCCCAGGACGGGGAAACTGAGAGTCCAGTGGACAGCGCCATGATATGAGACAGATGGTAGTGTGTGTGTGTGGGGGGGGGGGGCATCTCCTACCTCTTGGCCATAGTTTACCTGAGAGCATCTGAAGAAATGTGTGGAGGTTTAAAATAAGAAAATAATGGCATCAAATTTGATTTAGAGAAGATCATTGGCAGATATATAGAAAACAGTTCAGGGTGTGAATAATGGGAGATTAGGTGGGAAGCTACTCAATCTTCTAGGGAAGAGGATTTGACAGTGGTGGGGAGGGAGGTGATGGATTTGAGAGATAGGTGAGAGGTGAAAACATCAGGAGTTGGTAACTGATTGAGGAGTGAGGTGCATGCATGCTCAATTGCTTCAGTCGTGTCCAACTCTTTGTGACCCCATGGGCTGTTGCCTGCCAGGTTCCTCTGTCCATAGGATTCTCCAGGCAAGAATACTGGAGTGGGTTGCCATGCCCTCCTCCAGGGGATCTTCCCTACCCAGGGATCGAACCCTGAACCCATGTCTCTTACATCTCCTGCATTGGCAAGCAGGTTGTTAATCATTAGCACCACCTGGGAAACCCTGTGGGGAATGAGGGGTAGGGAGTAATCAAGGATGGCAACCGGTGTCTGGCTTCAGCAAGTAGTTGAGTTGATTAAGACATACATAACAGGATGAGAAACAGATGTGGGTACTAGATGATGACAATAGCTTTAGACAAGTAGCATCTGCAGCGCCTGGAAGTATCCAAATAGTCTTGTTAAAATACATATATCTCAGTCCAGAAGAGAGTCAGGTAGGATGGTGATACTTGGAGTATGACTCCTAGACCAGCAGCACCACTTGGGATTAGAAGTGCAAATTCTTGGGCTCCATTCCAGACCTAGTGAATCAGAAACTCTGGGGGTGGAGCCCTGAAATGCTTTAAGAAACCTTCCAGGTGATTCTGATTCATGCTAATGTTTGAAAACTAGTAGACTAACTCTCCAACACCGAGCAGTTTTGTAGAGGAGGATGAGAATGCAAAGGATCTAAGGGGTGACAAGAGTTGTTGCAGAAATAATGGGGAAGTATGGAGCCATAGAAGACAAACAAAGGAGGGATGAAATGGGTGGATTGCTTCCCAGAAGTCATATGAAACTAGGAATGAAATAAATCCACTGAATTAACAACGTGAGTGTCATTGGTGATGGTAACTGGACCAATTATGAGGAAATGTGGAACAAGCAGCCTGATGAGTGTGGCCCATGACCCAATCTGTGGCAAAACCATGAGAGAACCTGGGGACAAATACTTTCATTGTTTTCCTTTCCACCCTTTGATCTCCTGTTGTTCTCCCTTGAGAAGTCAGTGGGCAGAAGGGGCTTAGAGGACACAGTCCAGAGAACAAACAGAAGCAGGGAGAGCAGACCTGCACACAAGGAATCGCTCATTTCCCACCAGTTTCCCTGACTCGCCCAGTGTTGCAGGTTGGTGAACCTGAGAGTGGACTCTGAGAAGATGAACTTGCAGGGCATTCAGTGTTATGAGGTATGAGGTGTTTTTGCAATTGATACCCGTGGATGGGAGGGAAGGAAGAACTGGGCAGAGGAAGATGAGATGCAGAGTCATCCCAAGGAAGGCCTCATCCAACACATGGGGAGCTCTGGGCTTCCGTGCCCCTCCAGAATCCCCTTGAGTTTGGAGTAAGGGCCTGGTAATTTTTTTTCAACCATTAACATACACGCTTTATTCATTTGTGTCTGTGCAGGTTTTCTCTAGTTGCTGTGAGCAGCGGCTACTCTGTCGTGGTGCCTGGGGTTCTCGATGCAGTGGCGTCTCTTGTTGCAGGGCACAGGCTTTGGGTGCATGGGTTTCAGTAGTTGTGTTGCTTGGGCTTAGTTGTTCTGCAGCATGTGGACTCTTCCCAGACCAGAGATCGAACCTGTGTCCCCTGCACTGGCAGGCAGATTCTTAACCACTGGACCACCAGGGAGGTCCCCTGGTCATGTTTTAACTGTGTTGATCAGTTACTGGATGCAGACTGAGTATCCAAGTGTCACTGGATACTCAGACCAGAATTCAGACCCCTTGCAAAGGTCGTTAAAAGGTTTGGATTTCCCTTTCTTGAGAGTTCAGTTCCCTGAATCAATTGCTTAGGTCTCTGGGGAAAAATTGAGGGGAATCATTTCTTGATACTTGCCACAACGTCACTGGGTGCTTTCTCCTGGAAACCCAGCATCTCCTTCAGTCAATGATTACTGATTCTGAAACCTGACTCAGGTTTAGAAACTGATAAAGGAACCATGACTTTGATTGGGGTAACTGCCTTCAGATTCTTGATTGTCCATCTTGGATTTCTTTGAATAATACAGATTGAAAAGCACCCTTGTTGACTGTCCGTCTAGTTCACTCCTGCTGCTGCTAAGTCACTTCAGTCATGTCCGCCTCTGTACGACCCCATAGACGGCAGCCTACCAGGCTCCCCTGTCCCTGGGATTCTCCAGGCAAGAACACTGGCGTGGGTTGCCATTTCCTTCTCCAATGCATGAAAGTGAAAAGTGAAAGTGAAGTCGCTCAGTCATGTCCGACTCTTAGTGACCCCATGGACTGCAGCCCACACAGGCTCCTCCGTCCACGGGATTTTCCAGGCAAGAGTACTGGAGTGGGTTGCCAATGCCTTCTCTGAGTTCACCCCTAGTGAAACTCTTTTCTATTAAGGATCTACATATCCCCCAGTTGGTCAGCCCTCCATCTGCCACCACATTGACCTTGCCACTCATCACAATGCATGCATCCCCCTGGCTTCTACTGGGTAAGTACTGATGTGGGGGCTGGCTTGCTTTTGAGTTAGCATGCTCAGTTATCAGATGTGAGCCCATGTTTGCGTCTCCTACCACCTTCTCTGGCCTTCATAAGGGAGCCACCACTAAACTTCTCGTGAAGTCCTTATCCCTCTCACCAGTCACTCCTTGTTGCTTTGGTAAATGGTATCCCCTCTAGCTCTCCTGAGAAACAAAGTGATCTGGTGGATTTTCTTCTCTTATGTAGTATATCCACAAGCACATAACAACTTCTCTACATTTTCAAATCCCTTTTCCATTGTCTGCACAGTGATTCTGCTATTTCTATCTCACTTAGTCTGGGCCATCACCCTTTGCATGCCTCTCGGGGGCTGGTGTGCCGTGTGGTCCACGAGGTCGCCAAGAGTCGGACATGACTGGGTGACTGGGCAACAGCAGCCGAGGTCATCCTAGCTGTGTGTGCATCATTTCCGATGGTTCTTGCAAGACGGTTAATTGTTGTATCATGAAGGAGGACTCCAGTATCAATACTTCTATTCCCATTTATGTTTTAGCCACCTGGGTCCAGCACACTATTTAATCTTTTCGAGTTACAGTTGCACTAGGCAGTTACTCTGGGGTATTGTCTGCCTCCTTCTAGCCTGTCTCCAGCTGAGTTATGTTGCGATTTTACCATAGTTACTGGTCAAGTGGGCAGGAGGGGGAGAATGGAGCCAGATCCTGAGCTGGTACTTTTTTTTTTTTTTGGTATGGATGAGATCTCTGTGTGACTTTCAAGCAAAAGATGAGGGTTTGCTCTTCACTGGGAGGACTGGGCCACTTACGCAGGCTTATAGAATTCGCAGCAGTGATTCAGGGTTTTTGAGTCCATCAGGGCAGATGTCACCTTTCCCTGTGTCAGCATCTCATTCCTTCGAAATCAGGGCTCTGTCTGTGGCACACCTAATCTACCCTAGTTGAGAGTTTAGTCTATGAAACGTGACTGTTCCTAAGTGAGGTCCATAGCTTTCTCTGCTCTCCTGCTGAGGAGGTAAGGACCACTTCATTCAAGACCAAAGAAATACTCTGCCTTTTACACTTAGCTTTTAACTGCCAAATTGTCCATCTCAGCTGTTTGTTATCCTCATCCAGAGCATTAAGAGATGGCAACAGCCACCCTATTTCACCCGCCTCTTTTGCTGTTGTTTAGTCACTAAGTCGTGTCTGACTCTTTGCAACTGCATGAACTGTAGCCCGCCAGGTTCCTCTGTCCGTAAAGTTCTCTGGGCAAGGTACTAGAGTGGGTTGCCATTTCCTCCTCCAGGGGATCTTCCTGACTAGGGGATCTTCCTGACTGGGGGATCGATCCCACATCTCCTGCATTGGCAGGCAGATTCTTTACCACTGAACCACCAGGGAAGCACTTCACTGTCCTTAGAGTTGCTATTTCCCCTCAAACTTAGCTAATATATTTCCTTCCATGATTCTTGTTCACCAGGTGTACAAGTTTCAACAATTGCAGTTACCCTGTACCAGGGACTGTCCAAGCTGCTCCTATGGTCAGAGATGGATCTGCATTGCCAGCTGGTGGGCACATGATCCTGTTTGAAATTCTCATCTTGGCATTTGTTTTCTCACTCATGATACAAAATGCATTGCCATTTGGGTTCCCTGGCCAGCCAAATGTTAAATAGGGAAAGGCATATAGGAGGTGTATTACTGATTATATTTGGTAATGCTGCTGGGACCAATTCTTAAGGAATGAAGCAGAAGGGATAGTTGAAGCCCAATGTAGAGCCAAAAAAATCCCTGCTGATGTGTCTCATGTCCTGGGTTTTATCATTAATTGGTTTTTGGCTATGGGCTGCCCCAGAAGGAGGTCTGATTTTAGGGGAAGCAGTTTTCTTCGGCTAGTTCAAATCTCTAAAGAAGGTGGACAGCTACATGCTCAGCAACTGAGGAATAAATCCTTTATTATTCTGTTCCCAGTTTGTTGAGATATAATTGACATACAATAGAGTATAAGTTTAAGATGTAGGAAGTGTTGAGCTTATGCACTTGTTTATTTTAACATGACGATGACTATAGCATTTGCACCTCCATCATGTTACACAATTAAAATTTCTTTTTTGTGGTCAGAACGTTTCAGATCTACTCTCAGCAACATTCAAATATACAACACAGTATTGTCAACTATTGCCACCTTGCTATACATTAGATCTCCAGAACTTACTCATCTTGTAACTGGGAGTTTGTGCTGAGTCCAATTCTTCATCCATGAAGGACGATCTGAGTGACTTGTTAGAGCAAGCTCCACACCCAAATACAGTGGACGTGGACACTGTCTTGTCTAAGCATGGATAAGTGTAAGCCAGGATGAAAAAGATGACCTTCAAATGTGAACAACATGAGGGCAGAGATTTTTTTTTGTACCTTGCCTTCTTCCTAGCACCGAGAACACTGCCTGCCCTACAGCACAGGCTTCAGAAAGATTCAGTGGATCAGTGCTTGTCACTCTTGAATCCAGAGATGCTGGCATAGTATGTAGTGTGCCTTCTTGCATTTTCAGGCAGAACTACTTCTAAATAAGATATGTTCCCATGGCCATGCATAGTCTGGCTATCAATTTCAAACCATTATACATCAATGTTAGTGTGTTAGTATGTACCAACAGGTGTTAAACTGGAAAAAAATTCTGAATTTTTTTTTTAATTGTTTTCTGAGACATTATTCAGATGGCTGAGTCAGTGTTATTCCTGGCTTTTTTTTACTTGAAAATTACTGGGCAACTTAAAATTCATTTGAATGCATGTGGCTAAGTTTTCTTTCATTTTTTAGAGTTAATGATGCATCTACAATGGAAAGTCCAACTTGTGTTAGACTTAAAATACCTGACCTCTTTAGAAATTATTTTGGTAAGACAGCCAACTGATAACACTCATTTTATATAAAGAGAGGACAAATACACAAACTGACATAAAATAGCTTTCCTGGTAGGTATTGTCAACCTAATAAAGAAATGTAGTAAAAGTAGAATGTAGAACATCTTTTAGGAAACAACATTACAAAAATTTGTTCACAGACAACTGTTGTTCAACAAAAATCACACCCACCTATCCCCTATTTTTCTTTTATACTATGAATATTTGCTGAGGTAGAAATACACATATATGTATATATTTATTGTACAAAATATAATTTAGTCTATGAATTTATTATGAGCGTTTACATAAATTTGTAGATCTAATTGTAGATTTAAGTTCTTTTGATATATTACTAGATAATTTCATTTTACTTGTGTTAACTCATACTCTTGTACTGTAGATTTAAATGTCTTAATGAATACTAAAATTCTTTGTTACCACAAAGTCATTTTAGAGTATACCTCTAAATAACAACTATAATTATATAAATAACAGTGATAGCACCTGATCTTTAAGTGATTTTGTGCCAGACATTATACTACCTACCTCATCGTGTCATTATCCTGCATAATGCTTACAAGCATCTTGGTTCCAGAGCCCACATTCTTATCCTCTGCCCTGCATCCCTTTCCAGTGACTCATCTTGAGGGCCACTGTTCTTCACTTCATCAGCTCACTGAATTAATTGACAACCATCACCGATAATGGTCATGAAAAGAATCTTCTGAGTCCAGTGTTTTTACTCTTTTATCTTAGGTGAATGCATTGGGATCATTCCATGAGCCTGATCATTGTCCTTCTAGAGTCAACCAAAGAGGAAATAAGAAAATGTTGAGAGTGGTCACAGGATTTCAGTTCTCTGAAGAGCTCTGCTATCTTATGCCTTTGGATCTCTGCAGACGGTGTTCCTTTAAGCTGAATGGGGCTTGCCTTGTCCCCTCCATTGCTGACCTGAGAAAATCTTCTTGCACTTCAAGTGTAGGTTCAAACATTCCTTCCCATTTCTGTGATACCTCTCCAGCTCCCTAGGCTAACAGAGATTCCTGTCTGTGTCTTGGTTTGTTCCCTCTCTCTCTCCTCCCTCTATGTGTGTGTTTGTGTATGTATGTGTGTGTGTATGTTTATATACATGTATATATGTATGTATATAATAGGAATGATTTTCTTTCTGAAATGGAATTATTTGTAGAGCTGTCTATTATATTGTGAGACACTTAGGGGTGGGTTCTGGATCTTTTAATCCCTTCTAACATTTTGAACCATATCTTGCCCAGTTCTTGGTTGAATTAGTAAATGCAAGAATAGATCAAAGCTTTGAGAATGCTAGGATGGAAGGGACATTTAGGCAAAAATAGCCATCTCAAGGGATAAAAATGTAGGGCATGCAGCTTAGTTATTAGTGAAAAAAAAAAAAAAGATCATGTGCCATCAAAAACTTCACTCTCCATCGCAGGAAGGACTGCTTGCAGCTTTTGATACTTGCTTCTCTGGATTGGAACAGGAATCTCTTTTCTTTAGTAGCTCACATGCATCATGTACAAGATGCCAAATGGCTAGTTTAACTCTCATCAATGACTTCTCATCTGACTGGCTGAATTAGTGTCACTGTGAACTTATAAACGCCATCTCATTGTAGAAGTCTTCATTTACTGCCATCTGCTAAAGACAGAGCAGAACAATTTTCTTGCTTTCTAGTGCATATTTAAATATTTCAACAAAGACAGACTTCCACTATTAGGTTCTATCAGGCCTGTTGTAGCTGTCTGCATCTTTCCTTCCTTCTGCCATCAAACACATATGCATTAGGAGGAAGAGCAACTTAGGCTGACATTTTAGGCCCTTTTATTATGTGAATCTAGCAGCAGCAGCAGCAGGAGGAGGAAAATCAGTCCTAGCCCCCATCTCTAATTCCTCATGTGATTAGGTTACCCCCACTTTAGAGATTTTTCTAAAAGAAGAGGCAATACATGGGAGATGAGAAAGAACAGGACACTGGAAAGAATCTTTGGGCAGAATCTTTAAAAAGTGGCATTTAAAGGAGGAGAACTCCAGAGACCTACTGGAATCTCATCCCGCACACAATCCACATGGCATTACAGTTGGCATTCTGCCAAGAGATGATGAGTTAGTGGCTGTGCTAATTAATGAGAGGAAGAGAAAAGTTAATAGAGCTTTTCTTTTCCTTCCACTGGAATATTTTTTCCCCTCAGCATGTTTCCTCTGTGCTCTCTGAAAGAAACAGTGTTGGGTCGGAGAGTCTTAGGTTCCTTTCGTCTGAACCTCTAACAAGGGCTTTGTGACGTGTGGTATCTCGGCTCTGATGCATAGATGCTGAAGGGTGAGCTCGGGGTGATTCATCTTAGATGTGCAGGACAGTTATTCAGATGATGAACTCGACTCTATTCAGGTCAGGAAACAAACGCCGGCCTGAGCCTTCCTCAGTCCTGTCACAGGTCAAGAGTGTTCACCAACCAGGTTTGACTGAGCAATTCATTAGTGGGTGCTTTCGACCTCACACTCTCAAATTGGAAATTCTTGCTCAGTCTAAATTGATAGCAATTTTTCTGTTTCCTGTATTATTTTAAATGAATGTGAAGCAGGGTGACCTGTTCTTGCAATGCCACATCAGCTCTTCTTTATGATGAAAATGATGACTTGGAATCTGGCATTTCCCTCCATTTCCAGTAACTGCCTTCATTAGAAATGTTGCTAGGACCACAATAAATATTTTAATATAAAATTTAATGTGAAAGTCTATTAGGATTCAGGGTGAAGGTGATAAAGTGGTAGGCGATTCTGAGAACTATTATGTGGGTAACTTCAGTAGAATTGGGAATAAATCTGTCATCCTTCAAGTGAGCTGAGAAGGGGCTTATTTCTTTATTTAGTATAAAAAAGCAATGTTGGGACAAATTGTCAAGCCATTAATATAGAGTCTGAAGCTAAGGAGTTGACATTCTCTAGGCACTAATTTC
Source organism: Cervus elaphus (assembly GCF_910594005.1). NCBI lineage: Eukaryota > Metazoa > Chordata > Mammalia > Artiodactyla > Cervidae > Cervus > Cervus elaphus. The sequence goes on along the minus strand of NC_057826.1, from coordinate 27,887,117 downwards.
TATTTCTTTTCATGTCACATTGATGACCAGTTTCTATGACAATCACTGGGTCAGAAATCCACTGCTTCTTACTAGGTCATTGAGATTTGTTTATCAGTCTGATGACTTAAAAATTGCACTTTGGGCATAAAAACATAGTCAGTGAAGAGTAAGTATAATGTGTCACATACCCAAGAAGGAATGGACTTGTTTTATGCATCTTTTTAAATTTCATGGAATTATATTAAACTTGGGATTTTTATGAAGACCAATAAGTGATGAACTGAGATGGAAAGAGACCTTGGAAAGATTTATGTTCATTTTTCTTAACACATTTGAATACACCCAGAAAACACATTATAAATAACGCACAGCTATAACTACATCTACATTTAGTTCCTCCCTCACTAAAACCCGGGAAAAGAATTTCACCCAGAGGACATGTCTCATTTGTGGCTCTCTGAGCATCTCCTTCCTTTGTCAGGGCCCTTCTGGTCGTGCCCTGATCCTCTTCTGCTTTGCCTTGTGGTCTGAAATTACTCATATTCAACAGGTCAACTGCTGGCATCAGCTTACCAGTTCCAGAGCATTCTCAGTTTCTCCATCTGCAATTGTTCAAAACTTAAACTTTAAATTGAGCTTTTACCAGCTGTGTTTCTCTGTTTTGGGACATAAAACTGGGGATTTCAGGGCACCGCCTCTCTGACTCTATAAAATGCTTACGGTAGATGCTGCTGACAAAATATGTATTCTGCAGAGGTGGACAGGCTTTATAAGCCTCTCTTGTTTTTGGAGGAGGAGGGAATGACTTTCAGCCAGAGTACATCTAAAACGATCTCTCCCAGCCTGACACTGAAGTTTATTTCTGTTTTGCTCTATCAGTTTCCCTAACTGACAACAGCACTTAAAATGACCCATTTGCTACTTCATGGGGATTTGCTTCTTAATCAGTTCATGTATCCTCTGCTTGTGATCCACAAACTCTCAGGATAGAGACCTCTTAAGAGGCAAGTGGTCAACAATGTGCAGAGGTTACTCTAGGCTACAGACTATGTTATACTGACTATAGCTTCCAGCATCCACTTGACTGTTGGTTAATATGAAGAAGTCATTGAACTCTCAATAGAAATTTTTGTTCATTCCCTGATTGCTGGTGCCTGACAGAATGGGCATTAGGGAAATACACAAACATACAGGCATACACAAGCACAAACAATTTGAGTGTTTACTATACTCCCGACACTGTTTTAGCTACTTGACATATTTTAATTCCTCTAATTCTCTGATTATTTCCATCAGAATAATAATAATTAGTACTAGCCCCTTGCACTTTCAAGGGCTTCCCTGATTGACTCAGTGGTAAAGAATCTGCTTGCCAAAGTAGACATGAGTTCAGTTCCTGGGTCAGGAAGACCCCCTGAAGATGGAAATGGCAACCCACTCCAGTACTCTTGCCTGGAGAATCCCATGGACAAGAGGAGCCTGGCAGACTGCAGCCAGGCTTTTGGAGTTGCAAAAGAGTTGGACAGAACTTGGTGACTAAACAGCAACACTTGCACTTTCAAAATATCTTCACCTCTGAGGAAGGCTATATTGTTACCGTTATTTTATAAGCAATGAGACAGGCACAGAAAAGTAGGTATTTGTCAAAGGTTACTTAATTCCTAGGCAGTCAAGATGAAGTTCATACCTTGAAGTCTATACTAATCATCTATAGAATCCAATTTGAGAAGCCCTCTCAATTCAGTCCCCCAATGCAGCAGTTAAGGTAACAAAGCAAAAACCAAAACCTATTTGAGACCTCATGGCATTTTGCTCTTTAAGTTCATATGTATTATGCTTACTCCTTCTGCTTTTCCCACTTCTCCCTCCTCCTCCAATTCCTTTACTGCAAACATACTTGGAAAGGGTTTAATGTTTATAATTTAGAAATAACTTTGTAAGTTTAGCTTCCTTTCAATCTGAGACAGTTGGGTACCTGTGTCTGATGGTAATAGGACAAAAGGGAGAGGTCATAAGGGAAGTAGAAGCAAGAAGTAGAAATAACGATAACCACTAGGATTAGTTTCTCTGTGCCACGTTCATTGTTTCCCAATCAAAATGAGCTGAGAGAAATTGCTAGAACATGTATCATTCTTGGGCATCTCCTAAACATTTCAACATATCAAGGGATAGGCTCTTGTGTATGTGTGTGTGTGTGTGTGTGTAAGATACAAAGATGATTATGCAATGTTTCTGTTCTCTGTCCTCCCATGAAATAAATTTAAACTATTCAAAATCACAAAGGGCGGAAATCTTAATCATCTTGCTGTTTCCTCCCCTGGCTTAGTGTGCAACCGGCTCACAGTAAGTGCTTGTTGAAAGCATGCTTGAGATGGTCACTCTGTGGTTCAGCACTGGTATAAGTTGATGAGTCCGGATTCCTGAAGGCATCCCCAAGCACTCAAATGCGGGGAGCCCGCCTGCAGTCCCCTCTTTGGCAGAGACTCACTTTCACCAGCAGGGGGCAGCAAACCTTTGCTTTTGCTCGCTTCCGCTGTGACAGTGTCTCCGGCCAAATCTGAAGGCTCACAAGTGACCCACCTTTTCTATGTGATGCCTTAGTTTGCTAGGAAATTCACCTTCATACCCGTTATCCTCGGCCAGCACCCACTTCAGAAGAAATTAGAGTTTGAAAGAAGGAATTAAATTTGAATTAAGACCAGCCAACCTGCTTGGCCAATTGTTGCCCTTATAAGTTCCCTCTGCCAGGGATGGTGGAGAGATTCAGAGGGGGTCGCACTCTGGAGAGAACCCCCTCTGGGAAACAGCTGGTTCCTGCAAGTAGGCCGTTTGCCTCCACTGCCCGTTAAAAATCTGTCGTGCAGAGAAGGCAACAGGGAGATTTTACAGGGTGACTGTTCATCAAGGTGGCCTAGGAGAGTTTATGTTGGAATGTCCCAACATATTTATTAATACCCCCCTACACTTATCAAAGTGTCCTTGTTTAGGTGATAAAGGAGGTGGTGAGTGGTCTTCAGCTAGGTCATCTGCTAAGAAAGGGGTGGGAAAGACTCTCAGACTTGAGAGGTTGGGTGAGGAGATGTCAGAGTATAAAAGTGAGATTCCTCAAGAGAGGAGAACCTGGGCTTGAGGACACTGTCTTTCTTCTCTTGTCTTCAAAGTTGGGCTGGCTTGTGGCAGAGCTGTGAGGGAGATGGTGAGGTTGCCCTGTCCTCCAGAATGACATGCTGCTTCCTGTTTCCTGCCAAAGACATCCCAGGTACCAACTAACAACTGACACTTGCCACCTGCCTCTGGACAAGGATTAAGCCATGAGCCACTGCAGCCTCTGACCTTTAGCACACCCCGAAATGAGCTCAGGGTGGAGATCAGGAATGAGGCACTCTGTGCCCTGAAACAAACTGGCAGAAGAGTCCTGCATATAGGTCAGTATTTTCAGGAGAAGATTTATGAGCCCAAATTCTTGCATCGTCTCATACCTAGGAAAGCACTATAATCATTAACAATGACATCTGCTCCTCGTGACTAGCAGCAAGCCTCTGCCAAAATGTGTGTTTGACTGCAAATACCCCCTGGTAGCTCAGATGATAGAGTCTGCCTGCAGTGTGGGGGACCCTGGTTTGATCCCTGGGTTGGAAAGATACCTTGGAGAAGGAAATGGCAACCCACTCCAGTATGCTTGCCTGGAAAAGCCCATGGATGGAGGAACCTGGCAAGCTACAGTTCACGGGGTTGCAAAGAGTCAGACACGACTGAGCAACTTCACTCACTTTAACTCCGTCACTAAAGTCATATGTAATACGGACATCTCCCTCTAGCTCTTCAGAACCGGAACCCCAGAGCAATCTGAGCTGCTGTCTTCTGGGCCATGGTGGTCATTTTGCCCCAAATAAAGCTTAAGTCACAACTCTCATGTTGCTGCAGTTTTGTCTTTTTTTTTCAGTTGATATTAAGTATCTACACTTGAAGTCTATAGGAAAGTCTGTCATCCAATGGGGACAATCTAGCCATCAGGTGACCTTTAGGAAAGAGTGTTGCTTGCCCTTGTTAGACAATGTGTAGGTTCTTCCAGTGGTAAATCAGGAGTGGATCCTGGAGATCAGGAGTTGGGCAGCAGTGTGTGGGGGTGCGTGGGGATTGGAGGCGGATCCCAGGGACAGGGGGGTCTACTTTTGAAGAATTTTGAGCTAGCTGCAGGACTTTAAAGAAATCCAGCCATCCATAGAGGATGATGTGGTTCTAGGAGGTGATGTAGCATTATGGTTAAGAGGGTTCACTCTGAGCTCAAAGTGACCTGGATGCAGACTCTACCATTATTAGTTAATGAATTCTTCACTTGGTATCCACATCCAGTTACTCAGTTATGTAGTTACTCAGTTACTCCTCAGCCTTAATTTCTGAAATGGGGTTAGCAATGTCCATACTTTTAGCACAGTGCTTTACATGTGGTAAATATTCAGTGAATTGTAGTTGTTGTGATAAAGCTGGTTCCATAGGAAAACTTGATGATGTGAATATTTTTATTATTTGTGCATTGTGTGATAGCAAATGGGTCTTTAGGATGTTTTAATTTTTTCTGAATACATATCATTCTTAATTACTTTCATAATTAATACAAGTTTAAACCTAGAAGCTGCAATTACCCTACCTTGGGTAATTGGTCCTGGCTCTGTCACTAACTAGTTACATCACCTTTTCCAAATCACAGAACTTCTCCAGGCTTTAGTCCTTTACCTGCTGAGAACTGTGAAAAGTGCAAGTATTAGTCACTCAGTCATGTCCAACTCTTTGTGAGCCCATGGACTGTAGCCCACCTCTGTCCATGGAATTCCCCAGGAGTGGGATAGCCATTCCCTTCTCCAGGGGATTTTCCTGACCCAGGGATCAAACCTGGGTCTCCTGCATTGCAGGCAGACTTTCCCATCTGAGCCACCAGGGGAGCTGAGAAGTGTAGGGTCTGACGATTGCTTCAATACCTGTTGGAACTAACAGCCTGCCTTTCCCGAGGTGCCTTCATACAGTGAGGCAGGGGTGTTCTGCCCCCTGAGTGGTGACTGCTTGAGGTTATAAGGGTCTGGAGTTGGAGAGCCTGGGATCATAGGCTTGATTCCTGTGTGGCTGGGTTTTCCATCTCAAGGAAAATTTTCAGAAATTTCATATTTTGAGATTATCTGGCCTCAGTTGTATGTCTGACAAGCACTTTTGGAAGTATGGGGTTTTCAGCCATGCCACCCTGACTTCTTGAGAAGGACAGAAAGATGGAAGAAGCGGATCACCCGATGCTGAAGTTTTAGCCTATCAAATTGTCCAAGTGTGAGAAGGAGAGTGTCATCTTCCAGGGGACCACTTATCATGGAGGTCATTGCCTGTTGATTACTGTCTGCTCCTTAGCAATTTGCTGAACTAAGTGGTATAGGAATTTGATTAAATCTTAGGATTCTAAATTGGCTCAAAGTAATTTGTTCATTAAGGGCAAGAAATTTGCTAGTTGGAGGAAGCAAAACATATCAGGGATAAGATTTCTGACCTCTTGGGAAATGTTTTGAAATATAATAAAAGGGGGTTCCAGCTCATGGTGTGATTTACATGTTCTGAGAATGCAGAGATGGTGCATATGGCCTGGACCTGGGCTCCCAGCAGCTCAAGGTGGGTGGGCTTTTAATTAGCGTTAGAATCAGTCTTTCAACAGCTCCTTCCAGTAGGAAGAAAGCCGGTTGCTGGAGGTATTGATTCTTGTGCTGTGTTGTTGACCAGCCAGCCCTGGGGGGCCTGCAAGGGAGACCTAAGTAAGGCGTTTAATGAGCCGAAGACCTCTTGCCAGATGCCATTTCCTACTAGAAGATCCATCTTCCTCTGAATGTAGTAGTATTTTTACCCTTTAACAAGGAAAATCTGATTTGCCAAAAAGCCGTGCTTCAAGACCAAAAGGTGAAGCTTTCTGCCTTCAAGATTAATGAACAAAAAGTTTGGTGTGTGTACACAACCTTCTTATCCCAGTGGCCTACAGAGGAAGACAGAGCAGCCTCCATGGATAGAGCATTACTGGTTTTATTCTTACCTAGGGCCAGAATGAGATTTTTAGAGTCTGCAAGCTCTTAAAAGATGATAGTATTCCCTGGAGGTGACTAAGCAACTGAGCACACACACACACCCCTGTCATGTAATTTGGAATAATGGAGGAAAATTCTAAAGTGGAATGCAAGAAAATTAAGTAAGGTAAACAGGATTTCCTATCAGACTATTTTGATAATTTTTTTAAAAGTCAAAAATAAGTCTTTGATTTTTCCCCCATCCTCCCCTCCCAGCTGTTGCCCCTGCTCTCCTGGTTCTGCTGGGTGCCTGTTCCTAACCTACCTGTTTGGTGACAGCACTTCCCTCCCAAGAGTGGCATTTCTTCAGCTGCAGAACTTGGCTCACGTGTATCAGATCACATGATAAAAATGAAGATTCCAAGGGACTTCAAGCCAGAATTCTAGGTCTAAGCCATCAAAATATCTGGGGCTAGAATCTCTTAAAGAGCTCCCCTGGTGATGATTATATAAACTAAAATAAAGCTTAAATACACTTAAAATGTTCTAAGGCAGAAGCTCTGTGGCCCTCATAATCATTAAGTGTTAGTGGCTTAGCTGTATCTGATGCTTTGCGACCCCATGGAAAGTAGCCTGCCAGGCTCCTGTGTCCATGGAATTCTCCAGGCAAGAAAACTGGAGTGGGTTGTCATTCCCCTCTCCAAGGGATCTTCGTGACCCAGGGATTGAAGCTGGATCTCTGGCATTGCAGGCAGATTCTTTACCATCTGAGCCACCAGGGAATAATCATTGGGAGCTTCTAAAAAAAACCCAGAGGGTTGCTTACAGGTACTGCTGATTCAAGTAGCTTAGGAGAGAGAACTCTGAGATGTTGAGATGGGAAAAGCTCCATTATGATTCTGCTGAGAATTATACATGGGACCAGTTTCAATAGGAATGTAATACCAACCACATCTTTAAGTTTTTTTAGTAGCCACATTAAAAGTAAGGTAAAACAGGTGAAATTGACTTAAAATACTTTGACTTAATTCAAGGGCTTCCCAGGTAAAGAACCTGCCTGCCAATGCAGGAGACACAGGTTTGATTCCTGGATTGGGAAGATCCCCTGGAGAAGAAAATGGCAACCCACTACAGTATTCTTGCCTGGAAAATTCCATGGACAGAGGAGACTAGTGGGCTACAGTCCATGGGTTTGCAAAGAGTTGGAGGTGACTAAACAACTGAGCGCACACACATCCCAAACAATATCCTTTTAACATGTAAGCGGGGTACAAATTACTGAGACACTCGACATTCTTTTTTCACATTAGATATTTGAAATCTCATGGGTGGTTTACACTTAGAGCATGTCTCAGTTTGGATGAGCTGCATTACAAGTGCTGTGGCCAGTGGCTACTATATCGCATAAGGAAGCTCCAGACAGTTTTTCTCTTATTCTGGATAAATTTTTCTCTTATCTGGAATTGAAATGTTTCAAGTAAGCTCTTTCTCCTATAATTCAAAATCACCTTTAATTCCTAAATGCCCTTCTTACAAAGTTCTCCCATCACCAATTTTTAAAATTACTATCCCATGCCCTCTCGACTCCCCAGCTCCCATCTAAGCGCAGCCTTTCCCCACCCCAGGACGGCGTCTTAGGCTATGAAGTCACTCCCCACTTCTCTGCTTTCTCTACATTCCAATCCTACTTGCCTTATAAATATTCCATTATTCTTACAATGCAATTTTCATCATGACACATTCTTCTGAACCATAACACTTCCAAAGTATAACCAAGAAATTAAAAGTTGGAGTGGAGTTGGGTAACATTCCTTAATACTAACTATAATGTATTATGTACTTCCAAAGTAGATTCCCACACTGCATGCACTTTGAATGTCTAATCACCCTGTGAGGTAGATACTATTATGCTTATTTTACACTTGATGAAATGAGGCTCTTGATGATAATCACAAGGTAACAAAAGCAGTAAGAGGCAGAGCTATTCTTAAGTCCAGGTCTTTGACTCCATCCACATTCTAAATTCCTCTGTGTCAGTGTCGCTGCTGGATCATCCAATCCTTCATTCCATGACACAGGGCAGACGACCTCTAACTGCTCACTCCTAGGAGATCTAGTGTCAGCTGACACACCAGTAATGATGGAAGGACATTAGGAGCAGTGTATTTTACTACTGAGTTAATTTTTTGAGAGCTCTGTGTCTTAAAGCTCAAACTTCACAGCCTGATTCTCAGTGCACTCCAGGATCTTGAGACTAACTTGCATTTTTTAGTCACACCTCCTACTTTTCTCCAGTTACAAGGCATATTTTACACTCTGATCCTCATTCTCTTCTTTCCTGGCCATCCTGTTCTCTTTGATTGGCTTCCTGCTTGCTCTCCTTAGCACAGAATTCTACCTGTCCTCTAAAGGCCAGCTTCAAGCACCCTCTGTCTGCAGGGGAGCCCTCCCTCCTCTGAATCTGGTACCATTCTGGCTCCTTCCTGTCATTGGTTATTTACTAAATGCTCTTGGAATTTTTTTTTAATGCTCTTATTGGAGGATCTAATCCTTCCAAGTGTTAATGATAAAAATGTCCCTCTATGTCTACCTAGAGGCTGAGACCTTGGATAAAAATGTGACAATCTAGAAATATTCCATTAGCATTAGGTATTCTCATTAATGCTTTTACATTTGACCCTACAGGAGGCTACCCCAAACTGTGCTTATATCATTGCTCTGCAGGGGAACTGGTGGTTTCTATGACTCTGAATGGAGTTGTGAGGGTGAAGTTGTCCAAGCAGACTGGGACCTAGCAGAGATTGTGGTGTTGGATACTTGCACAGCTCACTAAATCTCACTGGGCACCGTGGGAGTTTGCTGGATGGCTGTCAGGGGCCACCCAAGTAATTTTGGTGAGATCAGTATTAGTGAGTTCCAGGAATAGCTCCCTCTGTCTGAAGGAATCTTCACAGCAATCAGGGTTTGCCCTAGTTCTTGAGGAAAAGTGCAGAAACAATGAGATTTGTTATACCTGAGCAGATAACTGGTTCACTCAACATAGAATGCCTCTGGAGACAGCCAAGAGTTTTTTCTTCAGAACAAAGTGGAAATTACTAACCCAGGAGTTTAAAAAAAAAAAAAAATTGGCAAGAATTTTATGAGTCCTCTGGTCTATCTTCCAGCATGTAATTAAGTCATATTAAATTAATAGACCTTTACTCTGCACTGGCTATGAGGAGGCATTATGGGATATATTAAAATAGGATATATTGAAATAGAATGTCCTGTAACTGCCCCCGTGAGGCTCATGGGGGTTGTCCATGGAGATGGTGCCAAGCAATTGCCATGGAGGGGATGGCATGAGGAAGGAAGGAGAGGGAAGGGCTGCTGAAGTCTGGAAGAATTCAGGCTGCAGTGGTCAGGAGTTTGTAGATGTGGAAACTGAATTTTAGAAGGGTTCCTGACTTCCCTGGCAGTCCAGTGGTGAAGGCTCCATGCATCCACTGCAGGGGATTCAAGTTCCATCCCTGTCTGTGGAACTAAGATCCCACATGCCAAGTGTGTGGGGTAACCAAAAAAAAAACAACAAGGAAGAAGGGTTCATGGAGGACTCATTTATCTTCCAAGTGGCTCAGGTGAGTTTCAGAAGAAATTCTGAGAGATCGTGAGAGAAGGCAACAGAAGTGGTGAGTGTTTAGTCTGTGAAGAGACAATAGGAGAGAAAGTAGGAATGCTTGCAGCTTGAACACCCTTCACCTGGCTCTCCTGTCCTATAGAGTAAAAACAAATCCGGCTTTGCATTCCACTTGGGGCCTCTGTGTGAATCACAAATGCTGGAGCACATTCTTTCAAATGAAGACACTACTTCTGCCTTCTCTGAAAGTCTTTGTTAAGTTAGAGAGTTATAATTCCCTATTCCATTGAACACTAAAACCCACAGTCTGACTCCAGCAATGAGAAATGTACCCACCAGCATTCTGCAATTGTTGTTCTCAGTGATGATCCTAATTCGTTCCATTATTTCAAACCTGATTTCTATCCACTGCTAATTCTTAAAGAAAGAACTGAATGATGGCACACTTTTGCGTGATTCGGTGAAAAATCTAGAATGGTGAGATGAAGGCAAAGCATTCTCGGTGTGTTAGTATTGACAAATCATTTCCCCACATGCTCATAAACTTCAGTGCTTCTCAGGTTTCTAGAGAGCAGCAATTTTGCTTCTAAATTGATTGTATGATGGCCGTGGATAGACTCCATGGGCTAGAAATTATTCGTCATTTATTAGCTATTCTGAAAATCCTAAGCTGGAGGTCATCTTCACTACCAGATCCTACCAGCTGCTCCTCTGGAAAACAGTTGTTCCTTTGAACTCCATCATTTTATAGAGAACCACAGTTGTCAGCAAGATCACTTAGATTCTAGTGGTGATGTCCATCTTTTCTCCACTCTGTTTGCTCTGGTCGCTTTTGGAAGGCAGTCTTGTCTGACTTCTTTTTTGGTCTGTGTAGAGCCTGGTACAATTTCTTTGTAAGAAGGGGAAGCCATGATGAAGTTGAAAGAGTTGAGTTCTAATCTTCGCATTGGCACCACCAAGCATTCTCACCTCAGCTGAATTATACCGTGTTAGCCACCTGTGTGTCTTTCCTTTCTAATAAGTGAGATGCCACTGATCATTTCTGCCATGAAATTCTGTAATTCTGTGAACTTTCACACCTGTTTCAATGTGATTTTAGATGCTAGTAACATGAAAATAATGGGTAGTAGTGTAACTCTATTGAAAACAAATTGGGAGCCAGTTAAGTGTATGGTTTAAGAGTGTAGGCTCTGGAGCCAGGCTGCCAGGGTTCAGATACTAGGGATCTGATACTGGTGATACCATTGACTTGATATGTAACTTCTGAGTCATCAAACTTTCCTTCTTCAGAAAATGGGGATAATAATGCTCATTATGAGCTGTTAGAATTAAATGCATTAATTTGGGTTATATATTTTGAACAGAGTCCAGCACAGAGTGTGCCATTGAATGTTAGCTATTAAAGCTGTGATAGTGATGATTTCTCTTGGAATCCGAGTTCTTATCTCTGAAAAGGAAAGACAGAAAAGTCACTCCTCCAAGACGTGGTATGACAGCTAATTTCTTAGATGTACGTGGGAGTCGCCTGTCTTGGTGGTAGATCTATTGTGTGCTCATTAGTGTTTTCTAGTTGGTTTGTGTATATTTCCTCTGTCTACAACAAAGTAGATGCTTCAAGCTCCAAGACTTGTATAATTACATGTGAGGAACTTTTTATTCCTCGGTGGACACTGGCTTATTTGCTAGTCTACATACAGAATGTATTGCATGCTGAATATTTTGTTTACCCATCCAGATGTCCCTTAATCCTCTCCACCTGATTTTGCCCCAGGAGACCAACCACTATGGATCTCCTAGCTCCCAGGTCTTCTCTCTTCTGATTAGATTCAGTCAGAGGGAAGGCAAGGAGACAGCAGGATGATGCCACAACTCCTCCCAAAGGCGTCGCCTACAGCTTATTGCTATGTTCTAGTAGCTGCTCTATAGCTCTAAAGGACTTCTCACTGTTGCTAGTTCTAGGTACTGTCCCTGCTTCTTCCCTTAATCTTTGACATGTCTTGGTATCATCCATTTGCTGAACGCCCTTCACCTCCATCTGTTGAGGGAACTGGTACACATTGATAAGGTTGATGTTTCCATACCTACTTACTGATTGGAAGTAACTGGAACATTTTAACCTGACCCTATAATATCAAGGTTCAGATTCAACCCTTTCAAAACTGAGCTCCACAGAATATGGAGAACACTGCTTGAAGCCCAAGACACTGATTTACTAGATAGTTAAATACTATTCTTTCCATTGTAAAAAAAAGATGTAAAAGAGGAACTAAATGAATTGAGGCTAAATTCTAAATAAAACTAAATGAATAAATGAATTTATTATGACTCTTAGAATACCCTGGGTTATAAAGGAACTTCTGAACATTCGTTCTGTTGTATCGATACAAACATTCAGTGCCTGTTGAATGAAAAGGCCAAGAATAACATGTCTGGGTTGGACTAGTGGTGATATTCTGGTGCTCATGGCTAGAAGAAAGGTTGGAGAGAGACAGAGATGACAGTGGTCTACCCCTGAGAGGACAGTGATCTCAGTCCTTTAGACCTCACTGGTTTTGATAGGTTCTTTGGAGGAATCTTCTCTTGGTAAGCGAGAAAGTTTGAAAGGTTTGAGGGCTCTAATCAGATAACATTTAGGAGAAGGCAATGTATAACGCTGGTGCCAAAGAAAAGAGGGCGATGGTTTGTAAGAGCTTGACTCTGGCTGTCACCTGAGAGACAGGGAAACATAAATCCTTCAGTTAGATGCTTTTACAGGAAGCACTTTGCTTGATGGATTAGTTTATATGAAAGCTCCAGTGAAGAATAGTCCAGAAGCCTCTATGCAGGTTTGATTTTGCTGTTAGAATTTTATTAATTGGTGCAAGAGTGAATTGGTCCAAGTAGTATGTACTTGTGGGGTTGAAGTCACATGGCATTTATTCAGCTTGTGCAATTTTACAACTCGGGGTCTGTATCGCAGACCCTGAGATTAAATCTCTCTTCTTCTGTTTGTTAATCTCTCTGGACTCCACCTCTAGAATTAGCATCATGGTTTCCATGGCAACTAATGTACTTTGAAGAGGGGGAGAAAGGAAAGGGACTAAATAAATGGCAGAGCTGCTGCTGGAAAATAGGAATTAATTATGAGCTTGAACATAGGGTCAGAAGGTGAGTGGTTGGGCAGAAGGGTATTAAGGCATATAAAGTCTTCGGTGTAAGGCCCTTTGACTCATCCACTCTGTATTGCTTTTGGTTTACTCAGCATTGCTTTTGTTTTACGTGGCTGCCTCAGACTCACTGCTGGTCTCCTCTCTTTGTCCTGACCTCCTCTCAGATTGAAAAGAGAACACTGTCAGGGCCAGGACTGCACATAGTCCAGGAAAGAGCTTACCTCTGCAAGGTGCATTGTATGAGATCTCCCCAAAGTCATACGGACCCTTGGTAACCTTCCAAACACAATCTCTAGACTTCTGCTGTTCTAGTTTCTTATAATTAACTTTATTTTACCTTATTCAGAAGGAGTAAGGTTTTCTTCAGTTCAGAGCAAGTATTGTGTATTTCCTATTGAGAACATTGTCGGTTTCTTTCTTCCTTAGTCTTGTCTCAAATATAGGTGGAGACAGGATGGTAAGAAATGACCACTACTGATCAGAGCATACTGCGCTCCTGAAGAAAAACATGTCATATATATGCCAACTAGCTTGTGATACAATCAAGTCTTAACCCAGACTTGAGAGTCAACCAACAAAGTAGAAAGAGAGCTGACTCAATGATTTTGCACTTACCGCCTGTCAGCCTGCTTTTCCTACTATGTCAACATCTATTAATCTGAGATTTAATAGCACTCTTTTTCTTCCAAGGTGTATTACATCTGCCAACTCAGCCTGTACATCTTCCTCATTCTTTTTAGCACAGAATTCCCTAGCCTTCAGTAATCAAGAGCAAGTAAAATTTCCAAAACAATTTGAGGACTGACAAAGGATTTCTAGCTTTTGAGTTTGCAAAATGAGGATATTGAAAGGAACCCCAAGCATTTATTAAAACTATACTTCATAAAACCTTTTTTAATACCCCTAATTTGGAGGGACTGTGGTTAGACTAAAGAATAATTTTTCCAAGGCGGCCACCTTACCCAACTGCCTGTCCCAACCCCATCTCTCCCCACCCCACATTCACATACAGCTGATTCTTTTTCATTTTGCCGTGGCCTGGGAAAATATGTTAGGAATCAATAGCATACCAGATTAATCATCATGCTTCCTTTACCATGGTCCTACTTAAAATAGCTCACTTCGTTTAAGTCAGTTTGAGGAGAAAATCCAAAATAAGAACTCCATCTTATTTAACATCATAACCCTTAATTGTTAACACAGTGAGTGCCTGGCATACAGTGCCCATGCTTGGTTGCTAAGTCGTATCTGACTCTTTGCAACCCCATGGACTATAGCCCGCCAGGCTCTTCTGGCCATGGGATTTCCCATGTAAGAATACTGGAGTGGGTTGCCATTTCCTATAGTTAGGTACTCAAATAATTCTTGTTGAATAAATGAGTGAATAAAAGATTAAGCCTCTCTGTTTTTTTAAATAACTCCTGCTTGGCCAGTTTGTGACTTAGTGCTTCAGTTTATCTGTGGTTATCCAATGGGATCATTTCAATATGCGTAAACAAAGATGATTAAGAAGAAATGAATTAATTTCCCCTTTGGTTGAAGGTCATGCTATAAGTGTGTTAATGGATATCGAAGTCAGTTTGGACTACTATAACACAATCCCACAGACTAGGGAGCTTATAAACAACATTTATTTCCACAGTTCTGGAGGCTGAAAGTTTGAGATCAAGGGGCCAGCACGGTTGAGTGGAGGCCCTTTTCTTAGTTTCAGACCTCTCTTTGTATCCTCACACGGTGGAAGGGGCTAGGGATCTCTCTGGATCCACTTTTATAAAGTCTTAATCACATTTCTGAGGGGTCCACCCTTACAACCTAATTACCTCCCCAAGCCCCCATCTCCTAACATTGTCACACTCAGAGCTAAGATTCCAGTATATGAATTTTTAGGGGGATACACACATTCAGACCATAGTAACGGGAATGCATTCTTTTGGCAGATTCAAGCTTTTATTGTAGGGTAATATCTGCACTTCACTACCTCTGCTTGGCTCACATCCAAACCTGGGCTCCAAATTTGGCAGCTAATCTCGGTCTTCTTTATTTATATTCTGTCCCAGGTGACTCAAGTTTCAAAACAAATAATCCATTAGAATAACAGATATGAGCAAATTGCATGATATGGATAAAATAGCTAAGCTATCTTCTAGTTCACTGTGCTTTCATAGAGAAGAGAATTATAAATCACAGCTTAATGTTGCTCTCATTTGAATGTTTAATTAATCAACTTTTACAAATGATTTAGCATTTAGCTTTTCAGATTTTTTCCTTGGGTTAATAATGACACTAAATTGCTCTAAAATGTTTTGGCTCATTTTTCATCCTATTCACATACATTTTAACTTCAAAATTGTTTAACATGTAATGGGTGGTTATAACTTGGAATAAGTGATACAGAAGAGTGAAGTTTCAGACCTGAAAGAGACCAGAGGTGATTGAATCCAGTGGTTCTCAAGCCACTTGAATGTGGACAAAATCCTTCTCTGATGATTACAACAGATCAGTCTCATTGGGTTATCACTAATTTAGACCAACGGGCCACTGTAAAGATGAAGAAACTGAGGTCCAGTTTCTTCAGAAAGAGGTTCCCTCTGCCAGATTTACAGAGATAGTGTTGGTGAGGACTAGAATACAGGTAAGACCCAACACAGTGTGTGAGCAGCTTATTCCCTTGTACTCTGCTTCCATCCAGAAGGATTTTCTCTCCACTCCTGATATCTCTACCTGCCCTCACACACTTCTATCAGCTGGGTAAGTTGAGAAAAGGAGCTATGTGTCTTCAAGTTACCATCTCTCTTTCTTTTGATCTCTAAGAGGGATAGTCCTGACAGTAGAGGGCAAGAAATCTAATGTGTTCCTCTATGTTCCAGATTTATTGAGGTGCCTCCAACACACACAGGCCTGCAATTTCAGAAGTTCCTATGTCTGATATTCTATGATAGAGCTGTCTAGTTTTGGGGTTCAGTGTCAGGAAGTTCAATATTGCCATGCCTAAAGAATATTCTCCAGTAGTTTTTTCAAAAATAAGTGGACATTTTAATTTTCATCTTTTCAGCTTCTAAGTCACTGTAGATCTTGAACTCAGTTAAGGAAAGGATTACTATTGCTTATCTCCATAAGCCCTAAACATACACTGTTGTCTTTCGGAGGAACAGTAATCCTTTTTATGCTGGCTACAGAAAGTCACCCCAGATGCCTCAAATGTCAGCATCAGAGGATGGACCAGTGATGGCTATGACTTTTTTCCCCATTCCTGTGCTTCTGGGCAGATTCATAGGCCACCAACATTCTGAGATGAGATTCCTGCTTTGAAAGTTCTAGGCTCACCTGATGGTCTGCCATCAGAGTATACTGTTCTGTGCAGAGAGGCGGTCAGGAGGTTACTGAAGAAACCCCTGTCTTGAGTCTGTTACTGTCTTCAGCTGAGGATTCCTGGGGAAGTTGATTTGCTTTGATTGTGACCCTTGCCCATTGGACCTATTAGACAAGGTTTTACATGTGTGCTCACACACTTGTATGTATACAAGCACATATACACACATGCCCACATACACACAGACACAAGTACATGAACAGTTTGTCTACAGAGATACTGAAATCTAGCTGAGGTGTTGTGCTATTCACTTATTGATGCCACACAATCTCCTATTCCCTTCAGCATAGAAATTAAATCTGGAAGCCAAAAAGTGAGCTGTTTTGTTTCAAACAAACAGTTTCAACAACCAAATGAATTGGAATTGGAAAAAAGTAGAGTATCATGTCTACCAATTCCAAAATAAGACTGTTTTAGAGCTCTTTTTCAAGGTAGGGGTCACCCTCAATCATCTTTCTAAAATTCCCTAACTCTGAAATCACATTTAATACTTAAAATAGCCTTGTTATCTTGTGGGGTTGAAGGGGCAATATATGTAGACTGAAAAACCAGAAAGCACATCAGCATAAAGCAAATAAAGACAATCAGTAATCCCGCCATACAGAGATGGTCGCTGGTAGTAACTTGTATTTTTCTAGACCACATTTCTATGCACACATTTACTCCATTTGAAGGGCTCATTCCATACTGATTGTTTTGTAACCTGTTTTTCCCATGGCCTAATTTTATTTCTTATCCTGATAGACAACCTCAAGCATGTTTCTGTGTATCAAGATACAGCTGGAAATAGGCAACCACAGAATTAATGTTTCCTGAAAAGAGGCTCAGCTTCTGGTGTTTGATGATGCCCACTCACAGTGTGAGGTGACAGGGGAGTTAAGCCTCAGGATGAGAATCACCGAAGCAAATACCAATTTGGACGAGATAGATAAAGGGATGTTGTCAGAGGAACTGCCTTCTCAAAGATAATTAAATCTTTCCAAGGGTTAATCTGGCCAACCAGCATAATACCTGGAGATGGAAAACCTTTCTTTCATTGTCACTGAACAGCTGTCAAACACAAATGATAAGAAGGTGGAGAAAATGAGTGATAATTGGAGTTTGAGGATCTGTGTCATGAGTTTCACTGACAGTGTTGGCATTACTCCGGAACTCCGTTGTCAGCAGATGGGATCTTTCTGCACACACACCAATCAGTTTGCTTTCTGTAGCCCTCATCGCAAGCACAGCAAGCGTAAAGCTGAAAGCCCACAGGTCTGGCTGCTTCAGAACTCTGCCAAAATTGTACATGAGAGTTAAAAATCTCAGACACAATCCAGAGCAAAGGAGCATTATGAATAGACCAGGGTGATTTCTTCCTACTTAACTATTGATGGTTAAAAGGAAGAATATACAATTGCCTTGTGAAAATAGTTATATTTGTCCTGATTCTTCAAAAGTATGTAAAGTAACTGCAGACTTATCCCAAATACATTTTCTAAAAAAATTTCCAAACAATGGATTTCTATTACATCTAGAAATACCACGAATCATTGCTTTTAATTTTTTGACTTTTTAACTATAAATGTAATATAGGCACACGGCAGGCTTCCCTGGTTGCTCAGACAGTAAAGAATCTGCCTGCAAGGCAGGAGAACTGGGTTCAATCTCTGGGCTGGTAAGATCCCCTGGAGAACTCCAGTATTTTTGCCTAGAGAGTTCCATGGACAGAGGAGCCTGATGGGTTACAGTCCATGGGGTTTCAAAGAGTTGGACACAACTGAGTGATTAACACACACACACAGGCACATGGCAAAAATCCAAATGGTGTTGGAGGATATAAATCGAAAAGTTATTCTCCCTTCCTCACTTACAAGCCACTTCACAGATAAGTACTGTTGTTTCTCATGTATTTTAAAAAAGGAAGAAAAAGAAAAAAACACACTTACTACATTACTTTGAATCTTTTTTTAACTTTGTTACTTTAGATAGTTATCTTTAGCACTAATCAGTATCATTTTCTCAAATATTGCTTCATTTTTAAAGTGTACTTGTTGGGGGGTGAAAATTGGATACATTCTCCTCCCTCCACTTCCCCCTTCCTCCCCACCACTGGATACAACCCTTATCTTTCTTTTTGGGCTGTGGTGGATCTTTTTTGCTGCACACAGGCCTTCTCTAACTAGAGGGAGTGGGCGCTAGTCGTTATTGCAATGTGAGGGCTTGTCATTGCAGTGGCTTGGCTTGCTGCGAAGCATAGGCTTTAGGCACATGGACTTCAGTAGTTGCGGTTCCTGGGCTCCAGAGTGTGGGCTCAGTAGTTGGGGAACACAGGCTTAGTTGCTCCATGGCATGTGGGATCTTTCGGGACCAGGGTTCAAACCAGTTTCCCTTATATTGCAAGGCAGATTCTTAACCACTGGACCACCAGGAAAGCCCCAGCCCCCATCTTTTAACATGCTCTGTAGCCTCTCTTTCTGGTATCTTGGGGGAAATCCTGTAGTTTTGACCCTTTCAATTGTAAAAATGGTCTTTTGGCCTCTATGAATTGGTTTCAATGGTTAAAATTCTTACCAAGTCTAAACAAAAAGTTGAGTCTCACATCTAATTCCTAGCTTTCTTCCTCCCTTCCAGTCTTGGGCCACACTCACGGCTGGGACTTATACAGGGGAAGTTATAGCATTCTATTTCTCTATATTTCCTCTACCTACATTTCAGTATTTGGAGGGGAGAAGAGATTAGATGAAAGAAGCAAAATCTTTTTTTTTTTTTCTTATCTAGTCCTATAATTAAGGTTCTTACTTGACTAATATTGGCTGAATGGACCTCTGTATGGAATGAGTCCAAATGCTAGTTCTTGGTGAGTTGTATAATTGGGGCCCCTACACTAGAGCACTCTGATGTGGGCGATGCATATTCTGGCTGAGATTATCTGTGTCTCTGCACCTTGTTCTATTTCCGCTTCTGCATCTGGTGGTGTCTGCCTGCTTGCTCAGTCGTGTCTGACTTTTTGTGAACTGATGGACTGTAGCCCTCCAGGCTCCTCTGTCCATGGGATTTTTCAGGCAAGAATACTGGAGTAGGTGGCCATTTTTCTCCTCCAGGGGATCTTCCAGACCCAGGGATCAAACCCGTGTCTCCTGCAGGGGCAGGCAGACTTTTCACCACTGAGCCTCTAGGGAAGCCCCATGCCTCTGGTGCTACTTGGCACAATAATTTTCTTTTCTAGTATTTAGCCTTCTATCAGTTGGAGGTGAATGGTGAGGGGATGGTCTCTGCAGACGTTTACTAGTTTGCAGAAATGTGTTTAGCAGCTGTTCTTTAGGATGTCCTGACTACTACCTTCATTACTGGGTCTTTAGCAAAATTATTAGGCAATAATAAAATCTCATTCACACATCAAGTTTAGTAAGTAAAGTAAATGAAGTAAATAAAGTTTAGTAAAGACCTTTTTTACTAATAAAAGTACTAAAAAGTACTAAAAAGATCTTTTTTACTAATAAAAGTACTAAAAAGTACTAAAAAAGTAAAGGTCTTTTTTACTAATAAAGTTTAGTAAAGACCTTCATTACTGGGTCTTTAGCAAAATTATTAGGCAATAATAAAATCTCATTCACACATCAAGTTTAGTAAGTAAAGTAAGTGAAGTAAAATTCATGTTTATGGCAAGACAAGAAAAAATTTAAACATAAAAATTCTTCTCTGTTCTTTGACCTTGCCTCCCACTGCGCATTGTGAGTCCACCTTTTATGCATTGACCCAACCTCCTGTGTCGGCAGAAATACCTGCTCAACACTAAACTGCAACTTTCTCCCAGCATCAAGACCTCTCCTTAAATGATAACATTTCTTCTTGATCTTATAAAGGGTCACATGACCCACCATGATGGTGCTTAAATATGGATTATGTAACTTATCAATAATACATCTTTTAATGTACAACCCTCTATCTCAAAAAACTTACACAAAGTATGTCTTGATTTCTAACGGGAGGAACAGTTCTCAGAGCTTTCTGAGATGCTCTTCCTAGGTTGTATCCTCAAATTTGGCTTGAATAAAATTTCCAACTCTTTCTTAAATAGATTTTGATTACTTTTCATTGACAGTAACATTGAGGTCAGATGAATCTGAGTTCCTATCTGAGCTCTATCATATACTAGGTTAGGAAAATGACTCCATTTCTCTGGGGCTTTGTTTCCTTATTTGTAACATGGGCAAAAGGGTAATTATCTGGAAGTGTTGCTGTAGGGATTTTAGTGTAATGACTGGTACTTGGTGGGAATGCAACTCAATGTGGCTAACTGTGATTTTAATTATTAAATATAAGGGGCAAATGATAAAGAACAATTGAGTATATAACTTTGATATGTGAATAGTCAGTTATAAACAGTTATCAGATTGATATGTAAGAATATATATTATTTAGAGAAAAGTAGAGAAAGCAGTGGTGTCATATCTCAAAGGAATTCAGCTCCAGGTTAGTCTCCAGTTCTCCCTGCCAGTGACTGATACAGAGGAAATTAGAGAATTTCTTCTGGGGATTGGGGAGTAGCATATATCATAGCATGTGATTTTCTTTTTAATTGCTGTTATTATATAATGAAAACTTAAAGTTAGAATGACCTTTCTTAGGCTGTGATAAAAAATAGCTTCTCTCTGCATTTGTGTAAGGAAAATAATGTCACTGAATTTAGGAGATAGAAGAAAACAGAGAGTTAGCAATAATTCAGACAGTGAGTAGTCATCTGTCTTTTCTCTGATTCACACAGTGTCTTATGAAGCCTGAGATGACTTTACCACCAGTTTCAATCCCAAGCATCCATCTTTCTCCTAAGAAGTATCACTATTTCAAAAGGAAAGGAGTTGATTTTGCTACCTCTGGAAAAAGGGCAGTTGCACAAACCATAAAGAGGGTTACCTTCTGGAAGATGAAAGTGCAGTTTGAATGGACACTGTAAGTCCTCATCTGCTATGTGTGGGAAAGATTAGAGAATACTCCACAAGTGGCAATTGTTAGAACAAAGGAAAGACGAAAAGAGATTATCTTCAGTAAAGCTTTTCTGATCCCACCTCAACCCACCCACCTCCTCCAAATGTACCTCTCCTGTAGCTATTCATTCCTCTCTCAGGCATTTAATTATAGTCTGTCTAGAGTATTTATTTGTCCTTTGCTAAACCCTTAAGGCCGGATATTTGCCTTATTCATTTTCTTTTTTGTAACCTACATGTTCCAGGTCTCATCAGCACACAACTTCAAAATGTAGAGGTTTGTTTTCCCACAGAGCAAAGTTTTGTGTTTTATTCCACTGTGTTTATGTACACAAAACTGAAGAACTCGCAAGCTAAATTATTCTAGCAAATTGCTATTAGAAAGGGAAGGAGTATCTTTAGTAATCAAACTGAAAACATATTAATAGTTGAAGTATATTCTTGAGACCTTGGAACCACTCTTACTTTTGAAAGAAGGAACTATATTCAGAGACGAGATTATATTACAAGGGCCAGTGGGCCTCTTCTCTTCCTTAGCTAGAAATAGTGGGATAACCTGGCCAATGTGTCGTGAAAAATGGGTTCAAAGTCAGATGCCTCAACATCCCTCTCTTCATTCCTCAGTGAATTCATCCAGTACATAGTTTTTGAGGATTCACAACGTGCAATCTCTTGTCCACTCCAATCTCATCCCTCAGTGATGTGGTATATACTCTTGCTTGGGAATCCATCACATTCACAGTGATCTTTGATTGCAGGAAGGGAGATACAGATATTACTTTCTTTCTCCTAACACCGATTGTCCACTGATAATAAAGCACCGTGGAGTAAATTCTGTGCCAGTGAATCTGGCTGTCACATGCAACATTTATCAGTTATACAGTCCCATTAATATTTACTGAGAATAATGTTAGAGTTTGAGAAGGATAATACAAAGCTCAGTAAGACAGGCTCCTGTCCCAATTGTCGAGAGGGAATTGAATCTCTGGCATTAGACTGTGTGTTTGTGTATATAATTGACTATCTTCTTCATTCCATTAGGCTTTCAGTCCCTTGAAGAATAATCTTTATTTTTTAAATTTTATTTTTTAAGTTAACCTGCTGTAAAATTGAATTTTGGGGGTTGTAAAGTTCTGTGAATTTTAATGCATGTATAGATTTATGTAACTCTCACTAAAATCATGATTCTGAAAAGTTCCATCTCCAAGTCTCATGCTGTCTCTTTGTAGTCAAACTCCCTTCCCAATCTTAGCCCCTGGCAACCTGTAATCTGTTCTTTCTAAAGCTGTTCTTTTCCCAGAATGTTATCTACCCAGAATCATATAGTATGCAACTTTTATAAACTGACTTTTTACATTTAGCATAATGTCTTTAAGATCCATCCATATTGTTACATATAACCGTACTTCTTTTTTTTTTTTTTCTTTCTGAGTAGTATTGCATTGCATAGGCATAGTACAGTGGTGTATTTATCCATTCATATATTGAAAGACACTTCTTAATTTTTATTTTTTGGGTGACAGTGAATGGAGTTGTTATAAATACTCAGATACACAGATTTTGGTGTCAACATTAGGTTTTGATTTCTCTAGGATAAATACCTAGGAGTTAACTGCTAAGTCATATATACATGTGTGTTTATAGCAAACTACCAAACTGTTGTCCAGCTTGTAATATTCTGCATTTTCTCAGGCAATGTATGAGGGTTCCAATTGCTTTGTGTTCTTGTCAGCACCTGGTAATGTTAGTAATTTTCATTTTACACATTCTAATTAGTATACAGTGGTATCGCATCATGATTTTATTTTGATTTCCCAGATAGCTAATGGTTAGTAACATTAAACATTTTTGTGGGTGTATTTGCCTTCTGTGTATGATCTTTTGTGAAGTCTTTGTCTTTTTATTTTTGAAACTAAAAATAACTCTTTTTGGCTGCATCAGGTTTAGTTGTGGCACGTGGGATCTCTCTTGTAGTGTGTTTCTTCTTTCTGCGGCGTGGGCTCCAAAGTGTGCAGACTCACTAGCTTCAGTGTAGGGCTTAGTTGCCCTGAAACATCTAGCCTCTCATTTCCGCCACCAGGTACTGAACCAGTGTCTCCTTCATTGAAAAGCAGATTCTTAACCACTAGACTACCAGGGAAGTTCCTTTCATCTGTTTTTAAACTGGGTTGTTTGTTTTCTTATCATTGAACTTTGAGAGGTTTTTTTTTCTAATATATATGTCAAGTTACAGAGACTTTGTTATATATATAATTTGCAAAAAACTTCCACTAGCTTGTATCTTATCTTTTTTTTTTTTACTGACATTTTTAAGCACAAAAACAACAAAAAACCCTTCAATTTGAAGTCTAATATGTCCATTTTTTTCTTCTCTGGCTTGTATTTTTTGGTGTCATATCTGTAATCTTTTTCTCTAACTCAGATCATGAAGATTTTCCTCATATTTTCTTCTAAAGTTTTATAGTTGCATGTTTTATATTTACATTTATGATAACTTTGACTCAATTTTTGTACAAAGGGTAATATTTAGGTCAAAATTCACTTTATTTCTTACATATAGATTATCAACCAATTGTTTGAAAAGACTGTTCTTTCTCTGTTGAATTTGCTTTGCACCTATTAAAAGTCAATTGAACATTTTTCTGGGAGTTTACTTCTGGACTCTATTCCATTGATCTATATGTCTGTCCTTTTACCAATATCACATTGTCTTAATTACTAGAGATTTAGTATACTCTCAATAATAGGTAGTGTGATTCCTCAAACTTTATTCTTCTTTTTCAAAATTGTAGCTATTCTAGTTCCTTTCCATGTAAAATTTTAAATCCTCTTGGTTAATTCTACAAAATTTCTGCTATAGATTTTATTGAAATTACATTAAATTTATAGATCAATATGGGGAGAGAAAATTAAAATCTTTACTATGCTGAGCCTTCTAGTCCTTGAAAAAAATTGTGTTTCTCTACTTAGGCTTTTGAATTTTTCATCAATGTTCTTATAGTTTTTAGCACGTAGATCCTGTCAATGTTTTGTTAGATTTATTCCAAAGTATGACATATTTTTGGAACTGTTAGTGGGATTAGATTATTTTTTTAGCTCTTTCCAGTTATTCATTGCTAATAGATTTTTAAATTATCTTACATTTAATGGCTTTCAATGATGAAAATTTATTATCTCACAATTCTATAGTTCAGAAGCACAACACAAGTCTCGTGAGACTAAACTTAAGGTAACAGGAGGACTGCATTTCTTTCTGAAGGCTCTACAGAACCATCTTTACCTTTTTCAGACTCAAGAGGTCAACCACTTTCCTTGGGTTGGGCCCCTTCCTCCATCTTCAAAGCCAGCAGTGGCAGTCATCTTCTCTCCTTGCATATTTCCTTTCATCTCTTTCTGACCTTAGCTAGAAAGTGTTCTCCAACTTTAAGTACTCATGTGATTATAAGAGGTCAACCTGGATAATCCAAGATAATGTGCCCATCTCAAAACTGTAACCTTATCACATCTGCAGTCTTTTTTTTTTTTCCTATGTAAAATAATATATTCACATGTTCTAAAGATAATGCTGTTGACATCTTTTGAAACCACTATTCTGCTTAGCACAGCTAATATATAGAACTTTGGCTGATACTTTGTGTTGAAACTATAGTCTTTGACCTTTGCAAACAATCACATTTATTATTTGTATTTCTTTTTGTCTTCTCCCTCCCTCCCATCTTTCTTCCTTTCCTTCATTTCCTCCCACTTTCACTCCTTTATTTTTTATTTTAGTTTCTTTTCTTTCTTGTTTTATATACACTTATATCATCTCTGAATGGGAAGAGCTTTATTTCTTTCTTTCAATCTGGATGATCCCTTCTGCTCTTCCACATTTTTTTACCTTCATCAAGAGACTTTAATTCCTCTTTGCTTTCTGTCATAAGGGTGGTGTCATCTGAGGTTATTGATATTTCTCCCGGCAATCTTGATTCCAGCTTGTGCTTCATCCAGCCTGGCATTTTGCATGATGTACTCTGCATGTAAGCTAAATAAGCAGGATGAATATATACAGCCTTGATGTGCTCCTTTCCCGATTTGGAACCAGTCTGTTGTTCCGTGCCCAGTTCTAACTATTGCTTCTTGACCTGCATACAGGTTTCTCTGGATGCAGGTACATTGGTTTGATATTCCTATTGCTAAAGAATTTTCCAGTTTGTTGTGATCTACACAAAGGCTTTAGAATAGTCAATTAAGCAGAAGTAGATGTTTTCCTGGGGTTCTCTAGCTTTTTCTATGATCCAGTGGATGTTGGTAATTTGACCACTTGTTCCTCCGCCTTTTTAAAATCCAGTTTGTACATCTGGAAATTCTTGGTTCACTTATGGTTGAAGCCTAGCTTAAAGAATTTTGAGCATCACTTTGCTAGAATGTGAAACGATTGCATTTGTATGGTAGTTTGAACATTTTTTTGCGTTGCCCTTCTTTGAGATTGGAAGGAAAACTGACTTTTTCCAGTCCTGTGGCCACTACTGAGTTTTCAAAATTTGCTGGCATATTGAGTGCAGCATTTTAACAGCATCATCTTTTACGATTTGAAATAACTCAGCTGGAATTCCATTACCTCCACTAGTTTGTTTGTAGTGATGCTTCCTGAGGCCCACTTGACTTCACACTCCAGGATGTCTGGTTCTAGGTGACTGGTCACACCATTGTGGTTATCCGAGTCATTAGGATCTTTTTTATAAGTTCTTCTGTGTATTTTTGCCACCTCTTCTTATTATTTTCTGCTTCTGTTAGGTCTATACTGTTTCTGTCCTTTATTGCGCCTATCTGTGCATGAAATGTTCCCTTGGTATCTCTAATTTTCTTTAAGAGATCTCTCGTCTTTCCCATCCTATTGTTTTCCTCTATTTCTTTGCATTGTTCACTTAAAAAAGACTTTCTTACCTCTCCTTGTTATTCTCTGGAACTCTGCATGCAGATGGGTATATCTTTCCTTTTCTCCTTTGTGTCCTTTTGCTTCTCTTTTCTCAGCTATTTGTAAACTGCTTTAAATCCAGGCAGGGTGATCCCTGGGGGAAAATTAGTAAACTCACTGTCACTTCATTAGTACTTCAAATTTTGGTGTTCTGTTCCAATCTACCTGCTACTATTTTTTTTTCTTTTAAAGACTTTACTTTTTCAGAGCAGGTTAGGTTAACCACAAAATGGAGAGGAAAGGACAGAAATTTCCTGTGTATCCTCAGCCTCTACAAAAGCATATATTCCTACACTATCAACATTACTTACCACAGTGGTATCTTGTTACAACTGATAAGCCTGTATTGACACATCATAATTGGGAATCATAATTCCCAAAGTCCATAGTTTGCCTGAGTGTTCACTCCTAACGTGTACATTCTACAGATTTCAACAAATTTATACAACATGTATCCATTGCTGTGGTATCATTTAAAGTATTTTCACTGTCCTAAATATACAGGTGTTCAACCTGTTCACCCTTTCCCATACTGCAACCCCTGACAATCATTAGTATTTTGTATTTTTTACTATCTTCATTGATTTGCCTTTTCCATAATGTCATTTGACCCTTGAACAACACAAGTTTGAGATACATGGGTCCACTTATATGTAGACTTTTCTCAACAGCAAATACCACAGTAGTTCATGATCTATTGTTGATTGGATCTGTGGATATGAAGAAGGAAACACGGATACAGTAGTCTGACTACAAGCAGATGTTTGACAATTTGGAGGGCTGATGTCCCCAACCCCCATGTTGTTCATGGGTCAACTGTAGTTAATATCATACAGCGTATAGGTTTTTAGATTGACTTCTTTCACTTAGTGATATGCATTTGAGATTCTTCCATGTATTTTCATGGCTCAATAGCTCATTTCATTTTAGTGTTGAGTAATATTCCAGCACCTTGGAGGAGGGCATGGCAACCCACTCCGGTATTCTTGCCTGGAGAATCCCTGTGGACAGAGGAGCCTGGTGGGCTCAAGTCCATGTGGTTACAAGGAGTCGGATATGACTGAGCAATTAGGCATAGGACACTGCACCCAATATTCCAGCAAAGATGTACCACAGATTATTTTTCTGTTCACTTATGGAAAAATAGGTGATCAAAAATAGGTGGATGACATTTTAGTGGCTTCCAAGTTTTGACAATTATGAGTAAAGCTGCTGTAAACATTCTTGTGCAAGTTTTTGTGTGGACACAAATTTCAGCTCTACTGGGTAAGTTCTAAGTCAAGTGATTGCTGAATTGTATCAGAAGAGTATGTTTAGTTTTGTAAGATGTCAAACATCTTCTAAAGTAGCAGTATCATTTTGTAGTACCACCATCAACGTGTGACAGTTGCTGTTTCTCCACATTCTTGCAGGATTTGGTGGTGTTAGTCCCTGATTTTGGCCATTCTAATAGATGTGCAGTGGAATCTCATTGTTTTAATTTGCATTTCCCTGATGACATATGAGGTGCTTCCTGGTGGCTCAGACAGTAAAGAATCTGCCTGCAGTACAGGAGATCTGAGTTTGATCCCTGGGTTGGGACGATCCCCTGGAGAAGGGCATAGCAACCCACTCTAATATTCTTGCCTGGAGAATTTCATGGACAGAGGAGCCTGGTGAACTAGAGTCCATGGGGTTGCAAAGTGTCAGAGCAGACTGAATGATGAATACGATGCCATATGATATAGCACATCTTTCCATATGTGGATTATCTTCTCTTCTCTGATGAGGCATCTGTTAAGATATTTGGCCCATTAAAAAAAAATTGGCTTGTTTTTTCTTATTGCTGAATTTCTGGTGTTCTTAGTATATTTTGGATAACCGTCCTTTATCAGGTGAATCTTTTGCAAATTTTTTTTTTTTCCACTCTATGGCTTGTGTTTTCATTCTCTTTTTTCTTGTTTTCATTTATATGACAGAATTTTTAACTTGAATGAAATAAGATTATCACTTTGCTTTGTGAATTGTGTCTTTGGTGTTATATTCAAAATTCATTGCTATATCCAAAGTCATCCAGATTTTCTCCTGTATTATCTTCCAGGGATTTTATAGCTTTGTGTTTCATGAAGTTTATGATCCATTTTTGAGTTAATTTCATGAGAAGTGTAAGGCCTGTGTATAGCTTCATTGTCTTGAAATGTGGATATCCTGTTGTTTTAGCACATTTGTTGAAAGGACTATCTTTTCTTCATTGCTTTGCCTTTGCTTCTTTGTTAAAAATCAATAGTCTATGTTTAGGGGGGTTTATTTCTGAGCTCTCTATTCTGTTTCACTGATCTATTCTTTTGCCAATACCAAACTGTCTTTATTACTGTATATTTGTAGTAAGTTTTGAAGTCAGGTAGCATCAACCCTCCAACTTTGTTCTCCTTCAATATTGTGTTGGTCATCTGGTCTTTTATCTTTCCATATAAACTTTAGAATCAGTTTGTTGATATCCACAAAATAACTTTTAGGATTTTTTTGGTGTGTTTTTTAATTGGAATATAATTGCTTTTCAACGTTGTATACTTTCTAGGATTTTGATTGAGATATTCACTTTCCAGACTCCTTAAATAGTTCTTTTATACATGTTGTGATTTATGGCACCATTCACTGGAAGAGACAGAATAAACATACTCCATCACACCCAGAATCACCCTTCCAGAACTATATTTCAGTCATACAAAAAAGGGTGTGAATAATATAGAAAAAAGTGTTTACCTACCGCTCGGGCCTGGTGCACTGGGAAGACCCAGAGGGATCGGGTAGAGAGGGAGGCAGGAGGGGGGATCGGGATGGGGAACACATGTAAATCCATGGCTGATTCATGTCAATGTATGACAAAAACCACTACAATATTGTAAAGTAATTAGCCTCCAACTAATAAAAATAAATGGAAAAAAAAAGAAAGAAAGAAAATATTATGAGTTTGACGTCCATCACACTTATTGCTAAACTTTAATGTTTGTGATGTTCTACTGTTGACAGTGAGCCATTACTCAAAAGCATTTCCCTATTCTTTAAAAAAAAGATCCTTATTGAAGATTTTTAAAAAAGGTAAGTGGTGGGTTCAGCAGCTAATGTCTTCATCCCCAGGTGAATTTTAGGAGTGAGGCAGAAATGAAACATGCTATTATTAACTCTTACTCATAGAAACTTCTGTTTCACTTTTAATAATATTTGGTTAACTCAGTTTTGGCTCTCCCTGGAAGTAAGTGTGGACTTTGGATTACAGTTAAATGAACATCACAATAAACATGGTCTCTAAAAGTCTCTTTCTCTGAGAGAATTCTAGTTGGAATCTGTATACCAAGCAGTACTTCTCCCATAATACCTGGTGACTTGGAATGACTGAGATGCTTGTTGGGGTAAGTTTATGTACAGAAGGAAAAACAATCCGTTACTGCAAAAATGCTTCCAGTTTCTGTTACCCAGTCCCTGGGGACTAGGATTTTATAATACTAATTTTAAGGGCTTGACAGGTTAATTTCAAGATAAGCTTCCTATGAAAAATCTACCATTATTCATTTTAGCATCCTTATCCCAGAAAATAGAAAGTTCCACTGGCCCTCAGGAGCAAACCCAGGGTTTACACCGATGTACCATTCTTAGATCTTATTCATGTTGGCCCGGTCTCCATCCTTGAAGACTTCATGACCTCCGGAAAGCTTTTTTCTCCACTAGACAATAAACTCCTCAAGGGCATCCGTCATTAGTCATCCAAAACAACTTGCTTAAGCAGTTACAGTGTCCAAATACTTCATGTCCATTGTCTTAGGTGAATGTCAGAAATGAATAGTTTAGGCAAAATATCTCACACTGGCTGAGAAATACCTCATGAATACCTCATGAAGAACTAAATGAACTTAGTAAAGTAAGTATAAGCTCTGTAAATATTTGTTGGAAAAATAAAAACAATAAGAAGAAATTATTTCACATGGATGAAATAGATCAAGTCATATGGTATACTGCAAGTCACAATGGTGTTCCTCAGGTTTTGGATTTTATTAGAAGGTTTTCCTTTGTTTTCTACTGAGAACTCTCTGGAGATAAGAGTAATTTTCTTGGTAAATGAAATGTTTTGTAATTCTTCTTGGGCCATTTCCTTTACAGTGTATTTTCAATGCACTATTTGAACTAATCAGTATCAATAAATTAGGTGAATAAAAATGACAATCTTTGCACTATGTTCACATAAATGAACTGTGGTGAAATTTATAGGGGTCAATGGAATAATTTCTTCAACATTGGATAATTTATTTATTAAGAGATTGCCATAGTGACTTCAAACGTTTTCTAAAAACTTCTAGGTATTAAAGTTCTGAAATTCTGTACAACCCTTTTGGACAATCTCTAGTTTTAGCAAAGAAGTTAAATATACACACATAATTTACACAAATAGATTTGGGGTAAATAAGGAACATTTTTAAATTCAATTTACTCTCTAATCTTCTATTTATACTTGAAGTTCAACATAAAAAATGTGTGATGGTTAAAAATTTGTGCCTTGCCATCTTCCAGTAAAGTGTAAAGGATTGTAGCAATTTTTAAAAAATGAGTTAAAAAAAGGGATATATCTTTTCTCATTTGGTCAATAATCCCAACCTCTGGAGAAGTCAATTGATTTAAAATCTAAATTTAGTCTTCTACTCAGTATGTAAGATTTATGAGTGAGTTCTACTGTCAGCAAAATGTGTGTCCTCTCCCCTGCTGACTTGAAGTCCAGGCTGCATCTGCTTTTGGAGATACCATGAAAGCAACAATACAAAAACACAATTTTATCAAGCCTTTAAAACTGTGTGATGTAGACAACTATGTAGTTTGCAGATAATGATAGTTATCCTGAGTTGTACGAGGGTCTTTTAGCACTTTTCCTTTCCAGGGCTTAATGTTCTATAGGGAATCTAATAGGAAAAGTAGGATTAAAGAGGAGGAGTGCTGAGGAGGAGAAAAATAGCTTGAGATTTGGTATCTTTTTTGGTGAGCCCAAGAATAGAAAGGAACTAACTTTTCATTTGGTAAATACCCCTTACTGTCTCTTCAACAAAATTATGCTGCTACCCATTTAGTTTTCCTACAAAAGGACTGAAAAAGCAGGTTGGATCAATGAAAACAGCATAAATTTGGAGGCAGCCAAAATGTACTTTAATTCCAGCCTGGCCATTAACCACTAGTGTGACTTCCGGGTAGGGTCCTTAGACATTTTGAGAGTCAATTTCCTTGTATGTAAAATAAGGGTGAAATCATCTTACTCACCCCTAACTTTGCTCAAAGTCTATCTGGGATGTCAGTATTGCCGTCTACTTCCTAGGCTGAGACTCCTTTAGTCTTCCTTTTCCTACATCCAGTTAGCCACCAGGAATTCCTGGTTCAAACCACTGATGTCTTCATTCCTCTTCTAGTCATCCGGTGCGGGGACTCTGCAGTAGGCGCCGCCTGGTCATGCAGCCTTGGGCAACTCAGCGGCCGCCTCCTCCACTCTGATTTCCCGAGTGAGTTGCACTTCCTCTGGCTGCAATTGAAACTTACACGGACATCTCTCAGTGTCCACTCTGTTCTCTTCATCAAGGTCTGTGTCGTAGTTACCTTTGTAACTGGGGTCCTAGCCTGGCACACAGTAGTAGTCCAGTAAATATTTGTTGAATAAGTGAATGAATGAATGAAATCCTTTTGTATGGTTGTTTAAAAGTAATCTATAGTAAAAGATAGGAATTAAGTGTTATTTATTTTTAATATAATTACTATTTTATTATCTAAAAACATTTGTGTTTAGCATGTTTTCTTGTGGTTTGATGGTAATTATTAAAGGTGATCTATTAATACAGATATAACTGCCAGTGATTAGTAAAACAACCTTCTAAACTGAGATTCTAAAATTAATTAATTGCTTTCTGCACCATGGAAAATGCCAAATAATCTGCGGGGGTGTCATCCTTTCCTTTGTTGGAGTAAATACAGGAAAAACTGTCCTCCAGAAGTGTTCTAACTTTGGAACTTAACTTTGTCTTTTCTTTCCTTTTATACTCCCTATGGTAGAGAAAATTCTTATTGTTCACAATATATTTACGGGCTTACTTTGGAAGCAATCTTATTTGTATCCTCCTGGGACCCTCAGGCTGCATTAAATTTTACTCAGAACAAATCCAGGGCTTCACTAAAATTAAGGACAACTATAAGTCAAGGAGAAATGGACTTATAGTGGTTATGTGGCAAATTCCTGACATGGTGGTGGTGGTGAGAAATCTTTGGTAATGGGCAGCAGCAAGTCTTTTGCAGAACATATACCAGGATAGAAGGGACCTTGAATGAGGAAGGACTAGAGCTGCAAAAGTGTGTCAATGAAAGCTCTGAACGCATGAAAGTGCAGACAGAGGAAAGAGGAATTCATGTAAACCAGTATAAAAAATCTTGATCAGTCTTGGTCTAAGGAATAGTCCTTTTCAACTGAGATCAGATTGGAGTGGCAGAAGCGGAAGGGAGAGATAATGAAAGTAAAACCAGAGTGAGGAACAAAAGAAGATTCAGATGGGGTCTGGGTAGAGACAGTTCTCAGAATCATAGCTGATAAGGGGTTTTACCAGTTCCCTGGTAAGGAAGAGCCCAAGCTAATTTCACAACCACCCCTATGTTATGTATGAGTGTATGTGTAAGAATAAATAAATTCACAGCTTAGAAAAATGCATGTGGTACATCTTACAGGAAAGAATCACCCATTTGCTGTAAAGTTTTGGTTGCTATAAAGCCTGGAGTATGGACACCCTCTCCAGGATAATTAACTTTTTCTCTTTTAAATTAATTGTTTTAATTGGAGGTTAATTACTTTACAATATTGTGGTGATTTTTGCCATACATTGACATGAGTCAGCCATGGGTGTACATGTGTTCCCCATCCTGAACCCCCCTCCAACCTCCCTCCCCATCCCATTCCTCTGGGTCATCCCAGTGCACCGGCTTTGAGGACCCTGCCTCATGCATCGAACTTGGACTGGTCATCTATTTCACGTATGGTAATATACACAGGATCACTAACTTTAATGGATCAACTGATATGTGCTCTGAGGCTCAGAGGGGAAGGACTGAGAGAAATCACTGTCCCTTACGATTCACTGTTTGCATAAGATATAATCCTTCCTTGAATACCAACCATATTCTCCCCAGTAAAGAATTAGACCCCTCCTTCCCTTTGGACACATTTATTGACAGGAGGGGTGTTACGTTGATGTGAATTTAGAGATTTCAGTAATCTGGAATGTGTACTTCGAATCTCAGTCTTCCCTGACAATTGCTAAGCATTTAACTTTCCCATGTCTACGTTCCCTTTACCCAAGTTAGAAGAAATATGAACAGCTCAGAAAAAGAGTGTTTTTGTAACTCTGATTTGACCAGAAACACATTTTAAAAGTTGTTAGTGCCCATTGGAAATCTTTATAAAGTTGACTCTTCTGCTTTCCCTCTTGTAGTGCCTGCTGTGTAGAATGGCAGGCTCCTTTGTTGGTGGCGGATCTTGCAGACTTGAACTCTGACCACAAAGGCTCTTTGGTACTAAAACAAAGATGAAGGCAGAATAAGAGAATAATATCCAGTGACTCCAGGATATTTTGTGGAAGAGGTTCCTTTGAAAACAAATTTCCTCACTCAATCTTGTTTTCCTGTCATTTGTCTCTTTCTTCTAAAAGAAGAGAACAACAGAATAACTTCTTTAACACAAAGTCCCTGATGCTGGTTGATCACTATCTTACTGGAATGAGTCCTGGCCTTCAGTGATATTAAGAAAGCCAAGGGATGATTTTAAGCAAAAGGCCCATTTTAAAAGTATTATTATCAGAGCCGATAACTTTTAATTAACGTGGAGGATAAAAATTGTACACTTACTTTATTGTCTATTCAATGTGCTTAGAAATATTTTGATGAACATCTTTATATAAAAAGCTCATTCTTTCTTTAGGATAGTTTTTTTTAAGACAGTCCCAGAATTAGAATTACTGAATCAAAGGGTATGAAAATTTTAATACTGTTGAGTGATTCTGGCAAAGCATCTTCCAAAATGATATAATCAACTGCACCAGCACTTTGACCAGCAGTGGATAAACTTGCCTAGTTTACCATACTATCTCCATCAGGAAGCATTCTCACTGTTCTAGAAGAAAAGCATTTGTACATTCATTGAAGAGCCAGAATATTTTTATTGGGATTATGAGTGTTTTATTCTTTTGACTTTAGCCTTTATTAAAAAAATGTTTATATTGAAGATACATATTTTTCCAATCATAAAAAGGAAAACATACTTTAAAAAGAATCTAACCTCCAAACTTAAGAGCAAAATTAAGAATTAAGAAGGTTAAACATATGCAACTAAATAAAACTGATAGCTGTGAGATAGTTACATTACTGAAGAAGAAATAGGGGATGGAGACTTTGATTAAAATTTTTTTTTAAAAGTACTTCTATCAACTAAAACAAGAAAAAGAAATCAGCTCGCGACCATTCAATGCATTGCCAGAAAAGTAAACTGTATATAAAAAAATCTTTTTTCTATAATGATAATTATTTAACATTGTAATGTAAATGTTCTTTAAATAAATGGAATCCTCTGGCTCATTTATTTCCTCATCTCTAGGCCAGACTGTACTCATATTATTCCAGGTAGATGTAAAATTCCTTTTTTAGAAGACTTCCACCAGGAAAGGAATTAGTCTCCCAGGATGACCCACTCCTACTCTTTATCAGTGACCTGAAGTTTTTCCAGCAAGAATGTATATCCAAATTAAATTTTCTGGGCTTAATGAAGATAAGAGGCAGCTGTATAATGAGGGTCCTTCATGCCTTTGACTAGCATTGCTAGTTCATCTTTTTTTTTAACCTTCTGAAGATTAAATCACTGCAGTTCTTTTCTTATTTTTCCTCTAAGGATCTATATGTCTTCTTCAGTGCCATCATATTTGCCTTTGGATTCTCGAAATGCTTTCACTGAATCTGAAGCATTTCTGTCTATTACATATTCTTCAGTATAATTTAATACAAAAGTGTATTATTCTCTCATACAAATGCACTGTATGAGTGTTAGAAAAATAATAGTGTCAATGATAATGATTTATAATTTTAACATCAATTCTACAAATACTTTCTAGTATTGTTCCCATTTTATTGATGAGAAAATCAAGGCTTTGAGTATTAAGTGTTAGCCAAAGTCGTATGATCAAGGGGAGAACCAGAACAGAAACACAGGTTAGCCTCACTCCAGAACTCAAGTTTTTAACCAACTGAGGACTATTTTCATGATATTAAGTCAGCAAGTATGTTCGAGCCAAGGTGTTCTTACATATGCTACCATTCTTTCCACTTACATCTGCTGGAAGAGTCTTTTCATTAGTGTTTGCTTATATATGATATTTTCGAAATTCATTTCAAATAGTGACAGAGGCAGGGAGCAGAGAACTAAGGAGCACAGGTGTTGGCACCAGCTTGCCATTTATAACTTTATGACCCTGGGAAAATTATTAAATATCTGTTCTCAGTCCTCATTAATGAAATAATGCTGAGACTAGTCTTTTCCTTATAGGGTTGCATTGAGAAGTGAGTTGATAAATGTTAAGTGCTTAGAAAAATGCCTGGCACAGAGAACTATACAAGTGCTGCTATTATTGTTAAGATGAAGCTTCCTCTGAAAGCTACATTTGGAAGAAATCAGGAGAGGCACCAGCCAAGTCTTCCTATTCCAACTCCTGTCAGTTTCTACCATGAAGACGATGGGCAAAGTGGTTTGTAGCTGAAATAGTGATATAGTTCTTTGAAGCTAACCTCTTAAGAGAATTGGGAAGTTTAAAACATTACAGATTGAAATGCTTTCCTCCTTTTGGTGGTGGGGTGAGGAAGGCAGTGAAGCAAACCATGAAGTGTAGTGGACACCACTGATAAACCTGAAACTCCTTTTTGCTTTGGAAAAGTCACATGTAAAGTGGTATTGTTGTTCAGTCACACAGTCATGTCCAACTCTTTGTGACCCCAGGGACTGCAGCAAGCCAGGCCTCCCTGTCTCCCACTATTTCTTACAATTTTCCCAAGTTCATGTCCATTGCATCAGTGATGCCATCAAGCCATCTCATCCTCTGACACCCTCCTTTCCTTCTGCCCTCAATCTTGCCCAGCAACAGGGACTTTTCCAATGAGTCAGCTGTGCACATCAGGTGACCAAAATACTGGAGTTTCAGCTTCTGCATCAGTCCTTCTAATGAGTATTCAGGGCTGATTTCCTATAAGATTGACTGGTTTGATCTCCTTGCTGTCCAAGGGACTCTCAGGAGTCTTCTCCAGCACTACAGTTTGAAGGCACCAATTCTTGGTGCTCTGCCTTCTTTATAGGACAGGTATCACAACTGTACATGACCACTGGGAAGACCATCGTCTTGACCTTTGTCAGCAGAGTGATGTCTCTGCTTTTCAACACACTGTCTGGGTTTGTCATAGCTTTCCTGCCAAGAAACAATTGCCATCTGATTTCATGGCTGCAGTCACCATCCATAGTGATTTTAGAGCCCAAGAAGAGGAAATCTGTCACTGCTTCCACTTTTCCCCTAATATTTGCCATGAAGTAATGGGGCTGGATGCTGTGATCTTAGTTTTTTTTAATATTTAGTTTTAAGCTGCTTTTTCACTCTCCTCCCTCACCCTCATCAAGAGGTTCATTAATTCTTTGCTTTCTGCCATTAGAGTGGTATCATCTGCATATCTGAGGTTGTTGATGTTTCTCCTGCCTGTCTTGATTATAGCTTGTAGCTCATCCAGCCCAGCATTTCTCATGATGTGCTCAGTATATAAGTTAAACAAACAAGGTGACAACAGACAGCCCTGTCTCAGTCCTTTCTCCATCCTGAACCAATCAGTTGTTCTATACAGGATGGTATTAACAATATATATTTTTCATGTCAGACAACCTGACCCATACTTACATTCATGGTAGTTAGCTAACTGAAAAAAAAAAATTTACTGTGGTCCATAAAATTGGCTTCCCATCAAGGAAGAAGTTTTCATTAATAAGTTTGACTGAAATCATTATGGTGCCACCATGCAGGTAGATGTGCTTGCTTGCTTCCCCCACTCCCCCCCACCCGTGTCTAGTCACAAGGGGCCAAGAGAATGATGAAAAATACCTTTCCTCCTTTGGAGATAAGTGTTGATAAAATGAGGTTCTGTTGGCAGGTGTGACCCTTAGCAAAATAATGAGGTGAGTTGTGTTCATCCTCAGTGCTCCAGTTCTTCCAGGTTAATCCCCACCCCTCCCTCCAGATCTCACCTTTTCTGAAGCCTTAGTTACCTCCCTGTCTGTTCAAGGCCCCCTGCCATAGCTCCTTAATAAGCTTGCCCTTCCAGACAGCTTTAAGCTGTACATTTCTTCTATTTTCTTTTCTACTTCCAGTATCTCCCCATTCTGTATCCTATTCTCTCAGAACCCTCTGGATCACCTAGTTGAAATCAGATTTAGCAAATAAAAATTCAACATGCCCAGTAGATTTGAATTTTAGATAAAATTTAAAATTATTATTGTTTAAGTATATAGTGTTCGGGGCATACTTGTACCAAACACTATTGTTAACATGAAATTTGAGTTCAACTGGGTGTTATTACAAACTGAAGTAACAGGGATTCTTTTATACATCTAGTGAAAGAAAATTTAGCTCAGTTGTGTCCTACTATATGAAAGGCAGAACTTGTGAGGGATGAACTTGAATATTTAGCTGTAATCTCTAAGCATAAAGTTTTGAAGGTTAGCCTGGTTTCTTCTTACTGCTTACAG
Organism: Cervus elaphus; assembly: GCF_910594005.1. NCBI lineage: Eukaryota > Metazoa > Chordata > Mammalia > Artiodactyla > Cervidae > Cervus > Cervus elaphus. Next base: position 27,849,235 of record NC_057826.1, on the reverse strand, counting down.
TAAAATGTTAGAGGAAAGAGCTGGATTGAGGGAAGAACTCTAAGCAAAAAAGAGCCAAGACTTGATCTGGGAAATTCTCAGGCTATTCAGATTGCAAAGATGCTACAATAGATTTAATGACAGGAAAGCATGCACTGCAGAAAAAAGCAAAGGAGTGACTCACCAACCTTTTAATCCTTCCTTGGAAGGATCACCAGGTCCAAGTTCAATCAGATGAGGTCTCTTTGAAGAGATTATGCATGTGACTCATGGATCCCTTCAGCCATCTCAAGGGAAGTAAAAAATAGAGATGAGATGTCTTCGAAGGCTCTCTGGAGGAACCTTTTGTCTAACAAATTGAATCCTTGAGAAATGTATAGGAGACTCGCAATATTCTTGAGTTATAGCATCAGAAATATTGACTGCTTGGATTACAAGAGGGAATGAAAGAAAGCAGTCAGACTGAAAATTCTACGTGCAGGAAATAAGCTTAAAAATTACTCAGCTGCAAATATGTTCTATCCTTCATGAAAGAGGAAGGATGACCCAGACAGCGAAGCTGAGGGCAGAGCCTCATACCCAGAGGATGGAACAGAGGGTCCAGAGGGCAGAGCTATGAACCACAGAGGATTATTCTCAGGGCTTGAAATCTAATGATTTTTTCCTAGTTGGATCTCAGTATTTCTTGCAACCAGTGATTTTTTTGTTTTTGTTCCATCCCTCACCTCTATTTTTGAACAACAATGACTATAAATCTTATCCTATATCTGTCCCACAACTGTTGGAATCACATCTTGAGAGTCCCTTGGATAGCAAGGAGATCAAACCAGTCAATTCTAAAAGAAATCAACCCTGAATATTCATTGAAAGGACTGATGCTGGAGCTGAAGCTCCAATACTTTGGCCACATATTGCAAAGAGCTGACTCATTGGAGAAGACCCTGATGCAGGGAAAGATTGAAGGCAGGAGGAGAAGGGGATGACAGAAGATGATATGGTTGGATGGCATCATTGACTCAATCAATGGACATGAATTAGAGCAAACTCTGGGAGATAGCGAAGGACAGGGAAGCCTGGTGTGGTGCAGTCCATGCGGTCACAGAGTCAGACATGACTGAGTGACCGAACAACTTGTTTTTTATTTTCACAGATTCACAGACAGAAAAATTTTGCCTCAAATGAATTATACTGAGATTTATGACCCAAACATAATTTAAGGAATGAGATTTAGGACTTTTGAATTGACGGTATTTAAATGAGATTTTGAAATTGCATTGGTGCTGCAATGTATTGAGACATTTAGAGACGTTAGGATTAGGTGACTGTATTTTGCATAAGAGATGGATGTGAATCTTTGGGAGGCAGAGGGTGGATTGTACTAGGCTGACCAGTGGCCTCCAAAGTTTTCCAAGTCTGAAGCCCCAGAATAGTTGAATGTTACCTTGTATGACAGAAGAACTTAGCAGATATGAATGAGTCTTGAGGTGAGATTTTCTTTAATAGTCTGAGTGGACTAGATAATCACAAGGGTACTTGTAAGGGTGAAGACTGAAGAATGGAATCAGGGGTCAAAGAGTAGAGAAGATGCTTTGTGGCTGGCTTTAAAGATGGAGGAAGAGGCTATGAGTCAAGGCATGCAGGTGGCTTCTAGTAGCCAGAAAAGGCAAGAAAATTACCCTCTAGAATTTCCAGAAGAAGCCACAACCACGCAGTCCCATTTCAGACTTCTAACCTCCAGAATTGTAAGATAATGTATTTATGTTGTTTAAAGTCATTAAGTTTGTGGTAATTTGTTACCCCTGCAATAGGAAACTGACAGACTTGTTATCCTGTAATTTACCTAACAACCCTAATTCTAGCAAGAACTAATATTGTAAACTGTTATGGGTCAGAAGCCTTATAGCCCATTTAATTCTTTCAATAACCTTGTGAAATAGTAACTATTTTATAGATAAGAAAAATGAAGTACAGACCTGTAGCAGCAGAATTTAATTTGAACCCAGGTCTGAGACACTGAAAAGTCCAGTTTGTTTGTTTCTTTAATCCTCTTTTCTCTTCTTCCTCCCTTTTCTTCCCCCTTATGCTGCTCCCCCCCTCCATTATTATCATTATCATTACCATGACCACAGTACTGTCTATGAGGAATCTACTTCTGTGGCAGAGCAGATTCCTTATCCAATGAGTTGGATGGCTCCTCTCCCTCTGTCCCTAGGTACAAAGACACTTCTTCTTATAGAATAAATATTTTATTGATTCCCATCCAAAGGACATTCTACTTTAAACTAATGAGCCTCTGAATAAATAAATTCTCCACCATAGTGAAGATACATATTCAAAAGACTATATACTTCATGGATAAAATATGCATTCTTCAATGCCAAAATGTTCTGCCTTGCTCTGCAAACAGAGAAAAGGATCCATGTATTATAAATTTCAACAAATGAGCCAAAACAATTAGTTACCTTAGACAATTAAATAAGATAATAAGCCAAACATATTCCACAATCAGGTTGGTAGAGAAAAAAGATTCACTCTCTTTATTATGCAGCTTGCTTGTAGATTTTTATTTGAAATAATGAATATTGTAATAGCTCAGGGGAAAAACAACTCAAATGCTGCAGGCTCAGACCACTCCTAAACCAAGAGCTGGTGTTTAATTGGAGATGGCCAGATGCATGTACTGTTTCTCTTCATTTTCAACTTGGAGTTATTCTACCACTCTCCCCCTGCCTCCCAACCCCCAACTAAAATCCTGTAAGTGCTATGTTGGAAGAACATCCTACAGAGAGCTTCCAGCAGACCGAAGGAATTATCTGTTCATGTATCTTGCAGTTGACCAGCACAGACCATCTGGCAGGGCAGCTGGAGGGGTGTCACAATCAAGGTGGTTTGGGGCCAGGAACAGCTTACTAGACACAGAGGGGAAGGGCCATGACAACTGGTAAATTGCATACTATACATTTCACCAGGACAAGCTTACTGTGAACTCCTTGTAATTTTTCAAAGGTGAGCAGCTTCTCCCGTCTTCATGGTTCTTTACACTGTATCAGTTAATTATGAAAAACAGTGAGCACAGAGCTTAGGAATTAAGTGCTAGTGAATGCTCGTTATTATTACTTTTTGCTTCATTATCAGAACAAAACTTCCCTTGACACATTGTGATTTACTATCAGTTGTGTGGCTGGATTGAGAGTTTTGTGGGAGGTCATGAGACTGGGTGTTCATGGATCACCTAGTCTTTATGCTTTTTGTGTGATTTAGACAACATGTTTTGTTTGGAATAGCATGCCCTAGGAATAAAAAATAAAAAAGCTCTTTGTGGTAATTTTCCAATGAAGGAGGGAGGGAGAATTTGTATCTGGCAGGTGGGTTCACAGAATTTTGACCTCCAGGTCACAGATCACCACACAGCACCTCTTAGGACAAGGATAAGTTCTTTTGCTTCCCTGGAAAGTGTTAACTTTTCCATCCTCAACAAGTGATTAAAAGAACCATTGCAGACCTGGAGTTGTGGGGATAATTACGAAGTTAATGTTTTCTTTCCAAATGGAAACAGCCTGGATAAATGGTAGCTGTGGGACCTCCTTCAACCTGCACCTTCCATGAACTCTGCATCTGTACATCAGTTAAGTGTGTTGCTTATAAAAGACAAATCAAGGAGTACTATAGTTCCTTCCACCCCCCTCCCCCATTTTTTAAAATCTGACCTTCTGAAATCTTTGGATAACATTTCAGGGACCTATTCAAGATGTGTGAAAAACTAAACAAAACTAAGGAGATACAACCTGCAGCTATAGCTTCCAACTTTGGAGGGCAGGAGAACTGTAATGGGAAGGGTGGTCATGAGAACGATGTGTACATATGGGAGTCTTGGTTAAAAATGAAGATTCCTGGGCTCCACTCCAGAAAGACTGACTTTATATTTGGGGTGGGGGACTAGAAATTTCACATTAATTTGCAGATTCAGAAGGAGATAGCAGGCATATGGGCCAAGAGGGTAAGTGCTTGTGAAAATGGCTTGGTTTATATGGGTAGATTTTATTACCAGGAGATAAGTCTGTATAAAAATCTTGATACCTAAGGAATAATCATTTATTTAACGTGATGTGGAACAAGAGCCCCTCCACCCAATTTGTAAAGGGGAGCGCTTAGGAGCCCCTGTTGCTCAATGGATGTCACTGACTCTGGGTTCAGTCCCCAGGCCTGCCATTTATCAGCTGGGCTGCTGCTGCTGCTAAGTCACTTCAGTCGTGTCTGACTCTGTGCAACCCCATAGACGGCAACACACCAGGCTCCCCCGTCCCTGGGATTCTCCAGGCAAGAACACTGGAGTGGGTTGCCATTTCCTTCTCCAGCACGTGAAAGTGAAAAGTGAAAGTGAAGTCGCTCAGTCGTGTCCAACTCTTCACGACCACATGGACTGCAGCCTACCAGGCTCCTCCGTCCATGGGATTTTCTAGGCAAGAGTACTGGAGTGGGGTGCCATTGCCTTCTCCAACTAACTGTGCTGCTTGGGCTCAGTGCCTCAGTTTCCTCATCTGCAAAGTGAGGGTTATCATAGCATCTACTCAAGTATTGTTATGGATCCATAATTTTCGATGATAATAGATATTACTACATAAGGAGAGAAACTATGCTACTATTTTTAAGCACTTTTCATGTATTAGCTCTTTTAATACTCATAAAACCCTATCAGGTATATAATGCTGTTCTTATTGAGAAAATGAGGTTAACAATTGCTGGAAGCCATGGTTAGAGAGAGACAAGGTTGGGGCTCAGCTGCAGGTGGACCGACTCTAATGTCTACCTTCATCATCTCCCTTGCTATCCAGCCTCTCCAATGAAGCACCAGCTCCTCTTCCTCCTCCTCCCTCTCTACTCCTATCTCATAGCTCCAGATAAGTCCAGTTTAGTTCCTTTTAAGACAAAACGTCATCTTTTTAACTGAGAAAATTGTATTCTGAAAGCATATCTGCTTATGTGGGTCCGAGAGGTGTGGCAGGAGAGAGGAAGGTGTATTATGGTTCTTTTTTAAAAATTAATTTATATATTTTAATTGGAGGCTAATTCCTTTACAATATTGCAGTGGTTTTTGTCATACATTCACATAAATCAGCCATGGGTGCACACGTGTCCCCCATCCTGAACCCTCCTCCCACCTCCCTCCTCATCCCATCCCTCAGGGTCATTCCAGTGCACCAGCCCTGAGCACCCTGTCTCATACGTCAAATCTGGACTGGTGATCTGTTTCACATATGATAATATACATGTTTCAATGGTATTCTGTCAAATCATCCACCCTTGCCTTCTCCCACAGAGTCCAAAAGACTATTCTTTACATCTGTGTCTCTTTTGCTGTCTCGCATATAGGGTCATCGTTACCATCTTTCTAAATTCCACATATATGTGTTAATATGCTGTATTGGTGTTTTTCCTTCTGATTTACTTCACTCTGCATAATAGACTCCAGTTTCACCCACCTCATTAGAACTGGTTCAAATGCATTCGTTTTAATAGCTGAGTAATATTCCATTGTGTATATGTACCACAGCTTTCTTATCCATTCGTCTGCTGATGGACATCTAGGTTGCTTCCATGTCCTGGCTATTGTAAACAGTGCTGTGATGAACATTGGGGTACACGTGTCTCCTTCAATTCTGGTTTCCTCAGTGCGTGTGCCCAGTAGTGGGATTGCTGGGTCATATGGCAGTTCTATTTCCAGTTTTTTAAGGAATCTCCACACTGTTCTCCATAGCGGCTGGTCTAGTTTGCATTCCCACCAACAGGGTAAGAGGGTTCCCTTTACTCCACACCCTCTCCAGCATTTATTGTTTGTAGACTTTTTTTTTTTTCATTTATTTTTATTAGTTGGAGGCTAACTACTTTACAATATTGTAGTGGTTTTTGTCATACATTGACATGAATCAGCCATGGATTTACATGTATTCCCCATCCCGATCCCCCCTCCCACCTCCTTTTCTACCCGATCCCTCTGGGTCTTTCCAGTGCACCAGGCCCGAGCACTTGTCTCATGCATCCAACTTGGGCTGGTGATCTGTTTCACCCTAGATAATATACATGTTTGTAGACTTTTTAATAGCAGCCATTCTGACTGGTATGAGATGGTACCTCATGGTGGTTTTGATTTGCATTTGTCTGATAATGAATGATGTTGAGCATCTTTTTATGTATTGTGGTTCTTAACCAGGTAGATTTCAGTTGGGCTCTTTGCATTTCTAAGTGCTCCCAAGAGGCAGCTGTCTGAGAGGAAGACACAGATTGAGGCTCAGCTTAACCATTTCTATCAGTTCTCCGGGGTCTTAGCTTTTCCAGGAGGGGAGGAGCTGAGTCCACCTGAAGAAAGCAAGTTCTGGCTGGGTTAGCTAGGACTTGCCAAGACAGTCCTTCCTGGGGGCTCTTTGTTTGGCAGCTCTGGAGCTGAGTGGGATGAGGCTGAGGGATGCATTGTAATAACAGTAGTAGCTACTAATTACCGAACATGTCAGGTCTGCGCTCAGCACTTTAGAGACACCCTCACATTTGATCATCCCAGTAACCCCACACTTATTTTTAGGACCAGCTCCCTTTTTGGGCCCTCGTCACCTGTGATCCTGTGCATTTGTGGAGAGGCTGCACATTGCTCTCTTGGTGCTAGGTTGTCATAAAGCTGCCCTCCGGCTCCCTGGCTATGTCCCTGGCCTCTCCCTAGGCTCTGGCCTCAGGACCTCTGCCTGACTCTTTTGCCCTGCTCCCAGCCCCCCAGCAGCACTTGTGCCCTGCTGGGCTGGAGCAGTTCTCCTAAATGCTTGCTTGAAGGAATGGAACTCGGCTTGCTGAGCCAAGCTGTGTTTTTTTTTTTTTTTTTTTCTCTCGCCCGCTTTTGTGTCAGCAGATCGCTCTGGGAGCAGTGATGCTCTTAATTAAGCTGAGATCTGAGGTGCTTAAAATGCAAAATTCACAGGCGAGCTGGCTGATGCCTGAGGCTGGCAAAGGATGTTCTTCTGTTCCAGAACCTTAACTGTGCCATGCCATAAGTGCTTCTTCCTTCTAGTGGAGCCAGCTCCACAGGACCAAAGAAGGAGACTCATCCCAGGTGAGAGGAGCTTCTAAAGGGTTCAACTCCTCTGCATGTCCATGCCAGCTGGGAGCTTAGGGGCTGCATTCAGCCGTAGGAGAAACCCCATGGGGCCACCTCCTGCCAGGTGAGGGTAGCCCCAGGCTCATGAGAAGATGAATCTATGAGTTCACCAAGAAGCCTGAAGGACAGGAGACAAAAAGCTCAGATGTGGACCTGGAGATCACAGCAAATAGGACAATTGCATCCAACCCTGGGGACACCTGAGAATTGGGCAGAAATGATCTTTACTACTTTATTCGACTTCCGTTGCTCAACACATAGGTTCTCCCAACTTCCCTTCAACTTCTCATTTCCTTGTATGTGACAAAAGAACATGACCTTCTACAGGGTGGTACCATCACTTAGCTCTTTCCAACCAAATCCACCCTGGCCCACTTCTCAACTGGGCCTGTGTCCAGAAGTATGTGTACCATCTCTGCTCCCTGATTTCTCTTTTGTTGCTCCTTGGGAAATACTGCACGTGTACTTTCTGTTCCATCCTCATCTAGATTCTCTGGAGCCACTTAAATAAACTCATCCATGCCCATGGGGCATCAACTAGATCTTTGGGCTTCCTGTTGGTCTTCCTGTGACCTCTCTGTCATGAGATTGAAGCTGAAATTCCAGGTTGAGTGCAGAGTGGGTGGGAAGAACAGAAATTGCAGGTGCAATGCAGGTGAGCTGCTGTTCCCCTCAGCTCTTTATTTTGTTACTGCTCACACCCAATTAAACTGGGCTTGGTATGGCCTCTGCCTTGGCCATATAAGTTGTTTTTGTGCTTACTGAGATAAAGGTACTTCTGCTGGGTGGGTCAATTATTTAAAAAATCACCCATTTTGGGTAGCCCCACTAGAAAATGGTACCCTTTTTGGAGCTAGCCTAATTCTGCCCAATCACTTGGTTTGCAGCAAGGAGTTGAATTCTCACTCAAGTTCAGTTGAACTCAGTATCCTTGTACAGGACACAACCTGTGCAACAGTTCAGGGCAGCCCAGGCTCTAGGCCTGACTGCAAAGGCAAGAAGTGAGGACATAAAGTCTTTATTTTCCTTCCTCCTCCAGCATTGGTGTCCTGGATCCCTTAACTTGTCTTCATTTTAAGCTAAATCAAGAGCCTCTTACACCTCTCGTGCACTGGAGTCCAAACCCATTCTTGGTCATTTTGAAAGTTCTGGTTACCGGGTAGCTTTTGTCCACTAATTAGTTGGACAATGAGAATGTGGCAGCGATGCAGATCTTTTTACATTTCTTATTTCTGGAACCTTACTGTCTGACTAGGAGATAAACCATCAACATCATCTCGCTGACTTACTCATGCTATTTATGAAGCATTTCCAGTCAGGGTGTGCAGGGAGCAGCAACACGACTTGTCTTTCTGAGGGGTCAGAATAGAAGACTGAGTGGCTGAGCAGTTCTGAGTCATTTTAGGCCTGAGTTCTGTCTAGCCATGAACTCTGATCATATCAGAGTGTTGTGCCTTCCCCTGGCTGGCTGTTTGTTCCCTAGATGTCATGGGTGCTGGCCTGGTAGCCTCTGACCACACTTGCTCAATTTCTTTTTGAACTAGACACTCACTGGTAAAGCAGCATTTCTCTCTCCCGATCGAAATGCTTCCTGAGTAGAAACTGTGTCTGATTTCCAATGCCCTGGATACACCTGCAGACCTGCACTGTCCCAGGGACACAGCCAGCCTGGGAAAACTGGGAAGAACGTAATGTAGGTCTTCCGGGTCTTCCTGACTTTTAACAGTCGTTGAGTTCTTTCCTCTCCTAGCTATGCTCTCCTTTTCTCTGGCACCATCTGGATTCTTCTCTTTTCTTTACCTGCAGGCAGACTGGATAAACCACCTGTTAGCTGATAAGGACTTAAGATTTACCTCCTTACAGGGTGCTGGCATTTTGCAATGGGACTTGCCCCCAAGTGAATGAAGTTGTAATCAGTGAAGGTGAGGTGGTGTTCTTTTGGCATTTTCCAAAATCAAATTCCTCTGGTCTCTAGACCAGACTTAATTTTCAGTGCTTGAAAAATAAACAGTGAGGTGGAAGTTTCAGGAGACCTAGAGGCCAGGCTGTTTGTACCTAATGACATTTTCCTGTGGTTCAGACACACTCTACACCATTCATACAGTTCTACACACCTTGGAAGTCTCTGCCACCATCTGTGCATTATCATCCTTTTCACATTTGAGCAGATCTTGTCCGTCCAAATGGTGGGAGGCAGGTGGGTAAGGAGGGTTTGCCCACATCACCCCTGCTCCTGTGCCCTGGGTCTTACCCCATCCTTGTGGGGATGTGATTGGCAATGAGGATATGTGTTGGTCTCATCTTCAGCAGCTTTAACAGCAGATGTCCTTTGTTCTTGGGGAACACATTAAACAGCGAGAGTTAAACTGAACTTTGAACTGAGATTTCTTACCAAAAAATTGCAAGTACTATACTACATCTTCCTTTTCCTATCTTTTTCTTGTTCTTCTTCTTTATTTTTTTGGAGTGATGTGCAATTTGTCTTTCTGAAGTAAGTAGGTTAACCGGATCTTAATGAGATTTCCTTGGGCTTCAGAACAATAATTATTACTAGCTATCATTTCTATGTTTTTCCCCCTGAGAACAAAATTCATGAAACATTATGGATGTTAAGGTGAGTTATATAAAAATGAATTCAACTAAGTATCTCCTAAATGAGTAGCGTCTCTTTGATCTGAACTGGTGTCTGTCAAACATTCTTTATTCAACAATATATATGCATTTGTTTATTAAACTGAAAGTCTAAAATTTGCTAAGTCATGTTCTACAAGCTGAGGTTATAAGGATGAAGACAATGCATTTCTTCTCCAGGGGACCTTGCCTTACAGTACAAAAGATAGCATTTTAGAAAACTGGGCTTCAGTTAAGTTGGGATAATAGTAAAATTACATGTAAGATTGCTGTGAGGACTAAGTGAATTAATATTACAAAGCCATTAAGACACTGATTGGCACATAGTAAGGGCTATACAAGTGCTTCAACAAAATAAGTAAACTAGAGAACATTAATGTGGGATAAGAACATAGTGTGAGAATGTGGATGTAAATATGGGTATAAATAAAACACTCTGGAAACCTGGAGTAAGAAGATTTTGATGTGATGGTTGGGAGTGGCTTCACTGAGGAGTTGAGATTTAATCTGGATTTTGGATGATGAATGAGATTTCAGTAGGTACGTAGAGAAATTGCAAAGATTTCCTGAAATGGGAATAGCACAAGCTGTCTTATAACTCAAAGAGTTATAAGTTAAAACATTCTGTCTAAAAACCTTTCCTGATACCAGCTCACGCCACTGGGCCAAATGTGATCAGGCCCCCTCCTCTAAAGCACTTGCTAAATGCCTCTATTTCGGCATTATCTTAAGTTTTGCAACTATTTTTCTCTAATTTTCAACATATTAGTATATTGAATACTACTTTGGTGTCAGTTCTCCTGGTGGATGTAGTCTCTGTGCTCAGAAACCACTAGGAAAATGAAGCACTGTCTTTGGCACCAGTAGGTTTCCATTGCACACTTTCTGACCCACTATAGTTAAAAAATACCATTGAAAGAATTTATGCATATACCCTCTTCTCCTGGGTTTTGATACCTAAGAAACTGTCTTTGTGAGAAAGGAAAAAAAAAATGTTTCTCATGTTCACTCTTTCTGTGATTTCTGCTTGTATATCCAGAGTTGATTTTTACAAAAAGCTCAGGGCACCTCAAAGGAGAAAGAATCATTGAATATTATTGATATTGGTTTAGGAAGACTGTCCTTAAGGGTCTGTCAGTTTCTTTAACTGAACAGTTAGTTATACTTCATAGCTGTTTGAAGCCTGCATGTATTTCCTCGCTTCTGTCTGTTCCAACACTGGGTTCACAATCTGTATTTTGAACATAAAACTCTCTGAAGTGAAACTGAAGGATGGAGTCGGTGGGGGAGCAGGCTGGGGTCAATACAAGCAGGATCACAAAGCTGCTTGGCAATTTTCAATCCTAGAAATCCTGTGTTAGGAAAAAGAATCAGCTTGGCAACTTTCCTTTAAAACAATTCAGGCTTTCTCATTTTGCCCCATTGTGAATATGAGTTTTATTCCTGACTATTTCAGTTATAGCAGAAAACTCTGATCTTTAAAATAAAATCATAAAGGAAGAATGGTGGTCCTATGTTACATGAAGAGACATGTATTTTCTAAAGACGTCCGACAGAGATAAGGAGGTCTTTAGAAAATAAAGACCATTATAAAAATAAAGATCATTATAAATACATTGGTAAATAATGAAAAAAAAGTCTTGTTAGTCTATTTGTTTTGAGTTTTGGTTCAGAATATGTGGTCTGTAATGTCAAATGACTTCTCAAGTTGCCTTCCCGCACAAAGATTCTATGAGGTCTGGGTGAAAAAGAGAGGTATTTTTAAGTGAAGCTCTATTTTACAATTACAACTGTGGGACAGCAGAGAAATCAGAGTTTGAGCTAAGATAGCATTTTTCCCCTCCCCTCCAATTTAAGCTTTCATTGAATTTGGAAATCATATCTTTCTTTATCTGGGTCAAGGACTTGAGAAGAAAGACTAAGTGAGTTTAGTGCAAAACAGCATGTTCAGATCATTGCATTAATCCCCTTGAACTACTCACCCAGAGAAGGTGGAAGGGAAGAAAACACAAAAAGAAATTTCTCAACAGATGGTTATCTTTCGTTTTTTTTTTTTCCCGTATTTAAGCTTGGCTACTAAAATCACTTTGAAAATAAACCATGCTGCTTTTGTAAGTGGATAACTGCCATTAACTGCTTTTGTTGTCACAGCTGTTAAACTTTTCCCCACCTAAATCTAAGCTCTTTGTGGAAAGTATTGAATAACTCAGGATTTCGGTTTCTTTTGGTAGTTCAAAATCTGGTAAATGTGCCATAAGTGTAACAATCTTTTAAGAATATGTAAGCCAAGTGATAGGACTGTTTGATTAATAAATAATAACTCAATGCTTAACTTTATGAAGAAATCTTAGGACTCAAACAAATCAATGTAGGACATACACATTCATTTTCAGAAAAAATACAAATTAGAATATAGGGAAATTTCTCCCATGCCCGTGGGGATGGTTTAGTTGCTAAGTCATATCCCATTCTTGCGACCCCATGGACTGTAGCCCTCCAGACTCCTGTCCATGAGACTTTCCAGCCAAGAATACTGGAGTGGGTTGCCATTTCCTTCTCTAGGGGATGTTATCAACCCAGGGGTAGAACCGTGGTCTCCTGCACTCCAGGCAGATTCTTAACAGACAGAGCTATTGCCATCTGTGTCTATTCCAGTAATCAGAGATTTAAAAGGTAAATGAAATTTAAGGTACATTTAAAATCTGAATTTTATCTTTTATTTAGTTTTATTTCAAAAAATTAAACTGAGTGATGGAATGTATGCAATGCCTTTTTCTTTCACCATTATGCTCTAGTTGCAATGGAAGTTGGCACAATGGTTTTATAAGTAAAAAAATAATATAGAGTAAAACATTTTTTACACAATTTCAACTTAACAATCCTACTTGTCTGAAATTTCTTTTAAGGAAATATTATAAAAGAAAAACTTGAAATTTCCATTTTAATGTTATCTATAGAAGGCAATTGGAAAGAATCAAAATGTATGAAATGGTTCAAAATTTGCTTAAGCAAATTATGGATCTTGATTCAATATAATGTTAAAATTATTAAAATTGGTAATCATTAAGACTATGTGCAAACAGGGAAGCTGTTTGATAGATAGTTTATCAAAGGAGAATAAAATAAATATAAAGAAGGAAACTTTATTTTGTACCTTATATTTCCAACCAAAACATGAAATATTTTGCTGTCCTGGTTCTCTTTGGCCAGAAGTGAGTTTCTCATAGCTAGCCATTCTATCTAAGTCGTCATTGCTCAGTATATGTTTGCTGAATTGAAACTAATCTGTGCAAATCTAATATGCATAAATGAAATACATGAGAAATTTAAACTTTTAACTTTTAGTTCCCTACTGTCACTTTTCATATTATATATAATACAGAGTTGTAAAAGATACACCTCAATTTTCCAAACATAGATATATTTGAAAAATTAAATTTCATGATACAGCCATATAAATGTATTTTGTGGGAAATATATTATTTGTTTATATATTATACTCTATACTGCAATCCAGGTGCAAAATCATATGTTCTGGATATGATAGTATGATCTTCTGGATATTACTATTCTACTAATCCTAAAAAAGGTATAAATTCATATAGTTAAAAAGAAATGTAGTCACTGTGTATTATATATGACAGGCAACAAAACATAATAGGTTAACTGGCAACTGAAGTTTCATACCATGTGTGTGGTTTTATAAATACAAATACTGATGGTGCATTGAGGAATAATATGGTTAAATAAAAAAAGCAAGCCAAGTTATGTAAACTCATTAAATGAACTCTGTATCACTTATGTTACATAGATTCAAAACTAATATATCACCAAGACTAATAGATTACAAAGTAAGCTGGCACAGACAATAAATCTGACTGAATTCTTATGCAGGAGCCATCAGGCTATTGACATTTTGGACTGGATAAGTTTTTGCTGTCGGGTAGGGGTGGGGGCTATTCAGTACATTGAAGGGTGTTTAGCAGCCTTGCTGGTTTCTCTTGACTAGAGTCTAGCAGCACTGTTCTCATGTGTGACAACTAAAGTGTCTCCAGACATTGCCAAATGTTCCCAGGAGTTGAGGGGGGCACAGAATCCTCCTGGAAAAATTATTAAATATTTCAGTAAAAACTAACAAGTGTGTGTGTGTGTGTATAACCAATACATAACAAATAGCAGATAAAGTTTCATTTATATCAAAATATAGCAGGGTCTCCATTACTTTTGACTCACAGAATATGGTAGGAACAAATTTAGATATGTTCCAGGTATAGCATAATCCTATCTCAGGTCAGATGGTGAACACTGTTCTTTTTTGTTGTTTTTGTTAAGAAAATTACTGCTAACGTAAACTTCCCAGTGGTGATGTTTGGGCTTTATTAATACTTCTAATTTATTCTATTTCTGGCTTTGAGAGCTTGCCCTCCAAAAATAACCTCCAATGCCCTCCAAATATAAGTTGCTGCAGAGCTACAACTACCAAAAGGTAGCAATCTATCAAAAGGTAGATTTTGGATTCTTTCCTCCTCCCCTTCCCCACTCTCTTTTTTCTTTCTTTTCTGTGTATGTGTGGAAAAAAGCATTTTGTATTCTGACAAATACTATACTACTAAACATGTGATTAAAAATAAGAAGCTACATGCTTTCTCCCTCTAGAACATGCATGGCGATGCCCTTCTGCCTGCATACACAGTAGCATCTTTGCCCAAACCCCCAGCTTCAGAGATCTCCTAGCCTGTAGGTTCACAGCAGTGTAAAAGAACACTGACTTTTCTGTTTGCTTTGTTTTTTCACTGGACCATGGGGCTTGTTGGATCTTAGTTCTCTGACCAGGGATTGAACCGGAGCCCTCAACAGTGAGAGCGTAGAGTCTTAACCTCTGGACCACCAGGGAATTCTCAAAGAATATTGACTTTGAAATCATATAGACATGTATTGAAACTCTGTTCCTGAAATATATCAGCCAAGTATCCTTAGAAAACTTCTTAATCTCTGAAACTCACTTGTTTAAAGACGAGGTTAATAATGCCACATTGTAAAGGTTGAGGGGAGCTCAAAGGTTGATTCTGTGAAGATTTAGCACTGTACTCAATCATATGGTATGCAATCATGAGAGTTTCTTTCACATCTTTTTTATATGAACTATGCTTTGTTGCATGAAGCACTAATGCCTTCTAAAGCAACCATGCACTTCTATATAAGTTTGCTTGGGCTGCCATAACAAAGTACCAGAGTAAATGGTTTAAGCCATAGAAATCCATTTAAACTTCCAAAGACTAGAAGTCCAAGATCAAGATGTCAGAAATATTGTCTCCTTCTGAAGCTTCTCTCTCTGGCCTGCATGTCACTGTCTTCTCCCTGTTTCTTCATGTAGTTTTCCCTCTGTCCATTATCTGTGTCCAAATTGTCCCTTCTTGTAAGGATACCAGTCAAGTGGAATTAGGGAAACTCTAATCACCTTATTTTAGCTTAATTACCTCTTTAAGAGCCCTATCTCCAAATACCATCACATCCTAAGGTGTGGGGTTTGGACTTCAACAAATTAATTTGAGGACACCTGGGGGACATAATTTAGCCATGCCCTGCCTTCCTCTTAGCTTGGATTTCAGAGAAGTATTTCAAGAAGTTCTGCTAAGATCCCTGCCAAATCCACCCTGAGAAAACCTCATCATTCACTATTATCTACATTGTTTCTTTTTATGCATTCAAAATGTTTTGGTAGTAATTGAAAAGCACACACATAGAGAAAAGTAAAACACATAAGTGACACATATTTAGTGAATGTGTTATAGAACATGCTATTCATTAAAAAAAATTTTCACTCACCCCTTGAGTAGGTCTGTTTACAGATATCAACTGTGCACTTACCACGTACTAGGCATTGCCCTGGACCTTGAGAGAATAACACAGTGTTTGCCTTGGGAGTTCAGAGTCAAGAGAGAGAGAGGAAGGAACCAGAGAAAGAAAGAGAGACTCGTAGATATTTAATTCTGAAATAATGTAGTTGTGCATGAGGAAGATAAGCACCAGATATTACACCAAATTAAATATTTCTAATATTAGAAAAGCAATTGGAAAATTTCCTATGCAGAGTGAGGCTGAGAGATAAGGGTTAGGTTTTGGAAACTACAGTTTATCCACCTCTTTTTGCTTTTTTTGTGTTAGTTGCAGAGTCATGTCTGACTCTTTGTGACCCTGTGGACTGTAGCCCACCAGGCTCCTCTGTCCACGGGATTTCTCAGGGAAGAATATTGGAGTGGGTTGCTATTTCTTTCTCCAGGGAATCTTCCTCACCCAGGGATTGAATCCGTGTCTCCTGCATTGCAGGCAGATTCTTTATCTCCAAGTCACCTGGGAAGCCCTCACTTTTTGTTTTTTAACTAACATTCTAAAATAGACCTAACCTTGAGTACTAGCTTGTTTATTGTAAGAATAAAAGTCTGAAGTTTAGCTTATCTGGAAATTGGACTAATTTTCATGCCTAGCAAATTAACTGACCCCAACCCCTGCCATTTACAATGGAGTGATCTATACTTATAAATTCATCTCAAACTTACAGGTTGCAGAACTTTAGAAGCAGTATCTTATAATCTTGAGTTCATTCATCAAATACTAAAGCTATAAAATAAAAAAACCTAAAATACTAAATAAAAATACTAAAAAAGTGCTAAGGACAACAGGAGGTAGGGAATAGCAAAAGTGCAGTGATAGTAAAGTCAACATTGAATGTTGTATCCCTAATTAGCCAGATCTCACACACAATTTTTTTAATTTAAGTATAGTTGATTTATGCAAAGAGCTGTCTCATTTGAAAAGACCCTGATGCTGGGAAAGATTGAGGGCAGGAGGAAAAGGGGACGACAGAGGATGAAATGGTTGGGTGGCATCACCGACTCGATGGACATGGATTTGGGTGGACTCCGGGAGTTGGTGATGGACAGGGAGGCCTGGCATGCTGCGGTTCATGGGGTCGCAAAGAGTCGGACGCGACTGAGCACCTGAACTGACTGAACTGATTTACAATTTTGTGCCAATCTCTGCTGTACACCAGTGACTCAGTTATATACACATATACACCATTTTTAAAATATTCTTTTCCATTATGGTTTATCACAGGATAGTGAATATAGTTACCTGTGTCATACAGTAGGACCATTTTAAAAGTATAGTTTGCTTCTCCTAACCCCAAACTCCCAGTCCTTTCCTCTCCTCTCCTCCTTGGCAGCCACAAGTCTGTTCTCTAAGTTTGTTTCTATTTTGTACATAGTTTCATTTATGCCATATTTTACATTCCACATATAAGTGATATCATATGGTATTTGTCTTTCTCTTTCTGACTTACTTCACTTAGTATGATAATCTCTAGCTGCAACCATGTTGCTGCAAATGGCATTATTTCATTCTTTTTTTAAATGGCCAATTAGTATTTCATTGTGTATTATGTTGTTTCCATGTTTTGGCTATTGTAAACAGTGCTGCTACAGACATAAGGGTGCATGTATCTTTTTGAATTATATTGTCCTGGTGTAGTCTCAGAAGTAGAATTGCTGTCACATACAGAGTTTTTATTCATTAGCTTTAGGTGGGTGGGATACTGAAGAGATCTGGTTAAGGGGTATCAAGTGGGTAAGCATCATGGTTCTCCTTTCAGGGAGCAGTAGAAAAGAGCAGCCCTAGGAAAGACTCAGAAGAGTGAGCTCCAGTAGGCTCCTATTGGATCCTAGGTGAGACTGCTGGAGGAACCAGGATCAAGCATCCCTTTGGGTGTATGCAGTGGAAGGGGTCACTGTCTTCCATAGCTACTGTTGTCAGTGACTAGTATGAAGAGGATGGGCATGAGTAAGGATTAATTTTTAATGGAACTTATTTTTTGGGCAAATAAGTTCATAGTCCAGTTGAGAGGAAGATACAGAGATTTTTCATTTATCTCTTATCGCCTCCAGAAACATAGTCTCCTTCATTATCATTATCATTCACCAGAAGGGTACATTTATTACAATTCGTACATTCAGTCACCCAGTAATGTCCGACTCTGTGACCCCATGGACTGAAACATGCCAGGCCTCTCTGTCCCTCACCATCTCCTGAAGTTTGCCCAAGTTCATGTCCATTGCATAGGTATGCAATAGATGCATCTAGCCATCTCATCCTCTGACATCCTCTTTGCCTTCTGCCCTCAATCTTTCCCAGCATCAGGGACTATTCCAATGAGTCAGCTGTTTGCATCAGATGACCAAATTATTGGAGTTTCAGCTTCAGCATTAGTCCTTCTAATGAGTATTCAGGGTTGATTTCCCTTAAGATTGACTGGTTTGATTTCCTTGCTATCCAAAGGACTCTCAGGAGTCTTCTCCAGCACCACAGTTCAAAGGCATCAGTTTTTCAGCACTCCACCTTCTTTACAGTCCATCTCTCACAATTGTACATGACCACTGGGAAGACCATAGCCTTGACTATACACACCTTTGTCGGCAGAGTAATATTTCTGTTTTTCAACATACTGTCTAGGTTTGTCATAGTTTTCCTGCCAAAAAGCAAATGTCTTCTGATTTCATGGCTGCTGTCACCATCCGCAGTGATTTTAGAGCCCAAGAAGAGGAAATCTGTTATATTTCCACCTTCTCCCACTCTATTTGCCATGAAGTGTGTTAATTTACAATTAACAAACCTCTATTGACACATCATCATCACCCAGAATGCCTTGTTTATATTTGGGTTCACTCCTGGTGTTGCACATTCTATGAGTTGGGGCAAACTTATAAAGACAATATCTACTATTATAGTGTCATATAGAGTATTTTCCCTGCCCTAAGAGTCCAGTGTGCTCTACCAATTCACTCTTCTCTCCCCACTAACTCTTGGCAGTCACTGATGTTTTTACAGTTTCCATAGTTACACTTTTTTCCAGAAAGTCATATAGCTGGTATGTATCTTTTTAAGATTGGCTTATTTAAATCAGTAATATGCATTTCAATTTCCTCCATATCTTTTAATGGCTTGATAGCTCATTTCTAGATGGTGACTCCTCCAGTCATGAAGTCAGAAGATGACTCCTTCTTGGCAGGAAAGCTATGACAAACCTAGACAGTGTGCTGAAAAACAAAGACATCACTTTGCCAACAAAGGTCCATATAGTCAAGGCTATGGTCTTTCCATTGGTCAGGTATGGTTGTGAGAGCTGGATCATTAAGAAGGCAGAGCACCGAAGAATTGATACCTTCCAACTGTGGTGCTGGAGAAGACTCCTGAGAGTCCCTTGGACAGCAAGGAGGTCAAACCAGTCAATCTTAAAGGAAATCAACCCTGAATGCTCATTAGAAGGACTGATGCTGAAGTCAAAACTCTAGTATTTTGGTCACTTGATGCAAACAGCTGACTCACTGGAAAAGACCCTGATGCTGGGAAAGATTGAGGGCAGAAGGCAAAGAGGGTGACAGAGGATGAGATGGTTGGATGGCATCACTGATGCAATGGACATCAACTTGGGAGTTGGTGAGGGAAAGGGAGGCCTGGCGTGCTGCTGTCCATAGGTTGTGAAGAGTTGGACATAACTGGGAGACTGAACAACAGTAGTCTATATTCTGGATGTACCATAGATTATTTATCCATTAACCCACTAAAGGATGTCTTGGTTGCTTTCAAGTTTTGACAGTTTTGAACAAAGCTACCATAAGTATCTGTGTGCAAGTTTGTGTGTGTGTGTATGTGTGTGTGTGGACAGTTTTCATAATTTTATATAAAACCACCAAACTTTTTTCCAATGTGGTCATACCATTTTGTAATCCCACCAGTATTGTTTGAGGGTTCCTGTTGCTTCACATCCTAACCAGTATCTGGAGGCATCAGTATTTTGGATTTTGGTCATTCTAATAGGTGTGTCATAGTAACTCATTTTAAAAATTTTCATTTCCCTGATGACATATAATGTAGGACATCTTTTCATATGCTCCTTTGCTGTCAAGATTCAGTGATGAGTGAGTTTTAAGAGCTCTGTTTTACCACATCATGGAAAAGAGACTGCCAGCCATTTCCTCTGAGAGCTGGAAAGTCTGAGGAATTGTGGATATCCCTGGAAGCAGTAGTTATTTGCAAATGCAACAATTATCAGTGAGTAATTGTCTAAAAAGCCAGCTGCACCTTGCTCCAGCCGAAAATGTCCTTAGGCTCACCTTTGGAATTGATCTCTTCCTGAGTAACAGCCAGAGATGCCTAGATTTGTTCTTTTTATCTTTCATGTGGAGTCCCAGGTTGGGAAATCTGTTTCTATTTTAGCCCAGGATCTGGAAATGGGTGACATATAGGAGAGCAGAGGGGGAGGTTAGGGATGAGGGAAAGATCTGGCTGATGGCTACACAAGTTGATTACTGTGGGCATGGAGTTTTACTCCTGTAGAAAGGTATACACGTTGCTATTTGGTTAATCATGATGTTCTGAAGCTGATGGTTGTTTGCAAAATATTTTGAGTACCTTAGAAAAGTGGGCATTATTTGTGTACAAAAATATTACTAAATATGCTATTTGCCAAATAATTCAGAGAAAGATTCAGCTGACTTTCTTTGCTGTGCTGATTTAGAAGCTTTTTCTTCAAAGTAGAAGTAATGATTCTTTTGCGTAAATGTAGCTCTGGGCACAGTTACAAATTTTCAGCATGTTTTTGGCTTCTAATACTTTACATCAGCTATTCAGCAATTTGGCATTTTTGTTGTTGATTGTTTCCCTAATGCAAAATGTTATTTGTTAAGTGTTCTTTTTGCTAGTAAAATATGGTTACTTTGAATAATGTCTTTGCTATTAGAGGTGAAATGAAAACAGCTTTGCTGATATCTAAATAGGTGGGCCGGAGTGGGGGTGATACTATGTATTTTGATGAATATTAGTTGAATAAAAACAGAAAGTAAAGAGTAGGGGTTTTTAATCTTGACCTGGAAATGTTATGTACCCCATTTGTATCTATATCTAGTAACATGTTGCCTTTAATAGCAGTAATGTACAGTTTATATTCTGTACCGTAAACTACAGAGCATGTCAGACTGTCTCTCCTTTCCTCCACTTTGCCTCCCATCTTACTTTCCACAGATACTTTCTGAGTACCAGTTATGTGCCAGATACACTATCATTCAGACAATGCTTGCTGTTTTTATGAGATACACATGATCATTTGTTTTTAAAACAGGGAAACTCAGATTTCATGGTTTAATCACTTGACCAGGGTCAATAGCTACTGAACATTTACTGTGTGTCACTCTGATAATATTCTAAAGAAATAAAAGATTTCAGATATTGATCTTAAGAAGATTTATAATCTTAATGGAAATCCATAAAACTGTCATAAATGCAACCATAAAGAAATTCAGGGTTCGGTAGATAAGAGCAGCAAAAGCAATATGACAAAAGCAATATGATATAAAAGACTTACTGACTCCTTCATTTTGATGATTCATCAGAGCATGAAAATATCTAATTTGTTATTTCAGGATTCAGGGGGAAGTTTTTAATTATTTCAAGGTTAAAAAATAAGTTTTTAAAAAATATTCATTTGTTCCTGCACTCACAATATTTCTTTGTACCTCCCTCATTAAATGCCTCTCCATAAAATATGAAATACATCACCTTATATAGTTTATTGAACATCTATCCACCTGCAAATGAACAGTCCTGTTTATCATGTGAAGCATCTCAAGTCAACTGTATTCTCTCCTCCAAATGTTCACAGTATTCCTCTCCCCTAAATGCTTACATTTCTTTTACACTCAGCCCTTGACTATATTCTGGCTTCCCTGGTGACTTAGATGGTAAAGAATCTGTCTGTAATGTAGGAGATCCAGAGTCAATCCCTGGGTCAGGAAGATCCCCTGAGAAGAAAATGGTGACCTGCTCCAGTATTCTTGTCTGGAGAAGAGGCAGAAAACAGTATTCTTGCCTGTTCCATGGACAGAGGAGCCTGGCAGGCCACTGTCCATGGGGTGACAAAGAGTCGGACACGACTGAGCAACTAACACACACACTTAATAATGTGATTTTTAAGGTGTCTTCAGGAAAGGTTCAGTATATGAAAATGCAACCTTTAACCTCAGAATCATATATATGATTAATCTTATTTTTAAAACCTTTATCTTATATACAAATATATATTTTGTTGTTCTTCAGTTGCTTCAGTTCAGTTCAGTTCAGTCTCTCAGTCGTGTCTGACTGTTTGTGACCCCATGGGCTGCAGCACGCCAGGCCTCCCTGTTCATCACCAACTCCTGGAGTTTACTCAAACTCATGTCCATTGAGTCAGTGATGCCATCCAACCATCTCATCCTGTCATCTCCGTCTCCTCCCACCTTCAATCTTTCCCAACATCAGGGTCTTTTCAAATGAGTCAGTTATTCACATCAGGTGGCCAAAGTATTGGAGTTTCAGCCTCAGCATCAGTCCTTCCAATGAATATTTAGGACTGATTTCCTTTAGGATGGACTGGTTGGGTAGTGGTGTCCAGCTGTTTGTGATTCCGTGGACTGCAGCACAACAGGCTTCCCTGTCCTCCACTATCTCCTGGAGTTTGCTCAAATTCATTTCCATTGAGTTGATTGTACTATCCAACCATCTTATCTTCTGTAGGCCCCTTCTCCTCCTGCCCTCAATTTTTCCCAGCATCAGGGTCTTTTCCAATGAGTCAGCTCTTTGCACCTGGTGGCCAAATTATTGGCCACCTGAAGTTTCATCTTCAGCATAAGTCCATCCAGTGAGCATACAGGCTTGATTTCCTTTAGGATTGATTGGTTTGATTTCCTTGCTGTCCAAGGGATTCTCAAGAGTCTTCTCCAGCATCACAGTTTGAAAGCATCAATTTTTCAGTGTTCAGCCTTCTTTATGGTCCAACTCTCACATCCATACATGACTACTGGACAAATCATACCTTTTACTATATGGACCTTTGTTGGTAAAGTGATGTCTCTGTTTTTTAATACACTCTCCATGTTTGTCATAGCTTTTCTTCCAAGGAGGAAGCATCTTTTGGTGCTTGCTGTAGTCACCATTTGCAGTGATTTTCGCAACCAAGAAAAAAAAGTCCATTGCTGTTTCCATTGTTTCCCCATATATTTGCCATGAAGTGACAGGACCAGATGCCATGATCTTAGTTTTTTGAATGTTGGGTTTTAAGCCAGCTTTTTCACTCTCTTCTTTCACCTTTATCAAGAGGCTGTTTAGTTCCTCTTTGCTTTCTGCCATTAGGGTGGTGTCATCTGCATATCTGAGGTTATTGATATTTCTCCTAGAAATCTTGATTCAAGATTGAGCTCTAATCCACCCCAGCATTTTACATGATGTGCTCTTCACATAAGTTAAATAAGCAGGGTAATAATCAGCCTTGACATACTCTTTTTCCAGCTTGGAAGCAGTCCGTTGTTCCATGTCCAGTTCTAACTGATGCTTCTTGACCTGCATACAGGTTTCTCAGGAATTTATATATATATGTTTTCCTGCAGTGCTGGATCAGTGCTGTGTTTGATTTGTATAGAGGATAATAAAGTCTTTGATTTCAAAGAGCATCAGACTAATTTGGGAGACCAGGTTTTACACATTTTAGAGGCTAAGTCATTCAGAATGAAAATAAACCTATGCAGCTTTGAGATAAGAGGTATCTCAAGGCAGGGTGATACGTTTATCAACAGAGTCATCCAGAGAGTAGAGAGACTACTGCAGCTCAGGGCTGAGCAGGGCATAGCAATGTGAAGTGTCAGTGGGATGTGAGACCTCTTGTGATCCTCAGTTCAGTTCAGTCGCTCAGTCGTGTCCGACTCCTTGCGACTGCATGAACCGCAACACGCCAGGCTTCCCTGTCCATCACCAACTCCCGGAGTCCACCCAAACCCATGTCCATCGAGTCGGTGATGCCATCCAACCATCTCATCCTCTGTCGTCCCCTTCTCCTCCTGCCTTTAATCTTTCCCAGCATCAGGGTCTTTTCAAATAAGTCAACTCTTCACATCAGGTGGCCAAAGTATTGGAGTTTCAGCTTCAACATCAGTCCTTCCAATGAACACCCAGAACTGATCTCCTTTAGGATGGACTGGTTGGATCTCTTGCAGTCCAAGGGACGCTCAAGAGTCTTCTCCAACACCACAGTTCAAAAGCATCAATTCCTCGGCACTCAGCTTTCTTTATAGGCCAACTCTCACATCCATACATGACCACTGGAAAAACCATAACCTTGACTAAATGGACCTTTGTGGACAAAGTAATGTCTCTTTTTAATATGCTATCTAGGTTGGTCATAACTTTCCTTCCAAGGAGTAAGTGTCTTTTAATTTCATGACTGCAGTCACCATCTGCAGTGATTTTGGAGCCCCAAAAAATAAAGTCTGACACTGTTTCCACTGTTTCCCCATCCATTTGCCATGAAGTGATGGGACCAGATGGCATGATCTTAGTTTTCTGAATATTGAGCTTCAAGCCAACTTTTTCACTCTCCTCTTTCACTTTCATCAAGAGGCTCTTTAGTTCCTCTTCACTTTCTGCCATAAGGGTGGTGTCATCTGCATATCTGAGGTTATTGATATTTCTCCTGGGAATCTTGATTCCAGCCTGTGCTTCCTCCAACCCAGCGTTTCTCATGATGTACTCTGCATTTAAGTTAAATAAGCAGAAATAAGCAGAGTGACAATATACAGCCTTGACGTGCTCTTTTTCGTATTTGGAACCAGTCTGTTGTTCCATGTCCAGTTCTGACTGTTGCTTCCTGACCTGCATATAGGTTTCTCAAGAGGCAGGCCAGTTGGTCTGGTATTCCCATCTCTTTCAGAATTTTCCACAGTGTTTGTGATCCACACAGTCAAAGGCTTTGGCATAGTCAATACAGCAGAAATAGATGTTTTTCTGGGACAGAAATAGATGTTTTTCTGTGATCCTCAGAGAACAGCTATTGTAGGCATAGTCCAGAGGAGTGTGGAGGCTTTTTGGGTAAAGTGAACGGTATCAGCAGAATGGAGCAAGGCTGTACATGGGCTCAGAGAGGAGGAGGTGGTGAGGAGGGAAAAAGTGAAGCCTAGTCGAGAGCCAGAATGAAGAAGGCCCTGAACGCCTAAGCAGGGAGTGCTATCTTATTCTTCTACCAGTACCAGATAGTCTGAGTAATGATTATGAACAAGTGAGTGACTGCAGGGTTTTATAACAAAAAAAAAATTTGTTTTCTTGTTAAGAGTAATCTTAAAATAGTAACTAGCTTTCCAACTTTTCATTTGTGTTTCAAAAGATGCCAATATAGTGTACTTTCCAGACTGTGGTACCACACGCAACACATGGTTTTCATTGTTTTAGGGTAGTGCATGCCTTGCTCTGCTCTCTGGCAGGGTAGTACAAATGGGACTGGAGAGAAAGAGCCAACAATACTGGTTTCTGCCAACAGCTCTGAGTTAGTCTGAAGTTTGTGCAAGAATTTCATTGACTCCAAGAGGATATAGTTATCCACTAGCCTTGCACAATTTAAGTACAAGCTCCAATTTACCATTCTCTGACATTGAAACTAAGAACCAATATAGATAGGAGAAGCCATGTGTCCGGGAATTGATCTACCTAAAAATGATTCAAGAGTCTGTCAATTGGTTTATTTACTTCATTCATTCACGCATGAGTTTACTGTTTGTGCTATGTTCCATATAACCGTGTCATGGCTAGGCTTGTCCGTAAGTATTAATGAGGGCCTCGTGATTCAGTACTTCATAATAATTATTTAAAATATAACAACTAAGTATAGACTCTATCATTGGAAATATTTTAAATGCATACCCCAATGAAGTAGAAGAGAGGGAAAAGATGGCTTATGACAGTGGCTTATGAGCAATCTTGAAAAAGAGCAGAGTGAAGCTTTTTCAGTGTGTTTCTAGGGATTTACAATTGGGCTGACTGTCAGCATGCTATAGTCATCTTTAAATCCTAGAACATAGCCCAGGTATGTATAAGAGGCACATTAGATGTTGGTTGAACTAAAGTAATATGACAGATAGGTGAATTAGGTTAGCAAGATTGAAAGTTCTTGCTCAGGAGGCCTCCTACGCATGTTAAGCACTGGGAGTAATGCACAAGAAGTCCTAAATCCAATTTCTAACTGAGGGATAAAAAGGTTGCCATAGAAATTGGATGCTGGTGAGCAGTTTCTGTCTTTTAGCCTAAAAGCTAAAATACGGAGTGCACATGATTTCTAAAAGGATGAAATCCATGCATAAGTAAGTGTGCTAGTAAATAAAAGGCTATTTAATTCCAATGCATCTGTCACGCATTCATGAATTATTTCTTTCCTTTCACCCTACTTCCTGCATCTCCTCCTGTCCCTCAGAACTAACAGCTGAGGATAACAGCAGTTGTGATGACAGCTTCTGTGAGCTTGGCAGTTGGCTAGTGCATCAGTGGGCTGGTGGGAGGTAGAAATACCTCCACCAAGGCCATGTGTAACACTGGATTTGGGGGAGAGAACGCATCTGGAACTGGTCACTTCTCAAGACAATCATGACTATTCTCATGTTTGGAGGGCAGTTTGAGTTTAGAGTGCCCCATTCCCTGAAGATCTGCTTGACTTTACTTTGAGATAAGACATGAGAGTGGGAATTTAGAAAAAAAACAGAATTATTAATGATATTTGTGGGAATTTGGCTGATAGGAGTCTGGCAGACACAATCATGTGTGTTGCCACAGAAAGGTTGATATGACCTGGGACTGAAATGCTGTAGGGGAAGAGTAGTTCCTCTATATTAAATGGCACAGATTAGAGATGATGCATGTGACTTTTAAAGCTTTTATCTCCACAAGTCACCCCCACCTAGACTTTCAGCACAGAAATAGTATACCTGCTTTCCCAGGGTGGGCCCTGGTGGCCCAGTGGTAAGGAATCTACCTGCCAATACAGGAGATGCAAGTTCAACCCCTGGGTCAGGAGGATTCCCCTGGAGAAGGATATGGCAACCCACTCCAGTATTCTTGGCTGGGAAATCCCGTGGACAGAGGAGCCTGGGGCGACAGTTCATGGGGTCACAAAGAGTCAGACACAATTTGGTGACTAAACAACAACAATTCCTAGGGCAGGAATGGGCTTTATCTCCTTTACTGTTCACTTTGAATTCCTATCCTTTTTAAAAATACATCTCATGGCCTTTTCAGTTAAAATCTCCATAGTATGATGGTCATCCTATCCACTCATTTCCCTTAGAATACCTATATAACAATGAATGACACAAACAAATTTGGTTTTAAGACACTCTGCTTAAGGTCATACCCACTGCAGTGCTAGGTCACTTCAGTCGTGTTTGACTGTCTAACCCTATGAACTGTAGCCTGCCAGGCTTCTTGGTCCATGGGATTCTCCAGGCAAGAATACTGGAGTGGATTGCCATTCCCTTCTCCAGGGGATCTTCCTGACCCAGGGATGGAACCGGCATGTCTCACGTCTAGCCTGCATTGGCAGGTGGGTTCTTTACAACTAGCTCCACTTGGGAAGCCCCACTTAAAGTCAAAGCACAGAACAACTTCTCTAAGCTTCACCTCACTTTTTCTGGAAATCTCAGGGACTTCATCAACTTTTGAATAACCTCACAAATTTAACTAACTGTTTATAAGTGACTCAAGGTTCAAGTTGTTTAAGCTGCCCCTCTGCCGTGGCAATTTTCTAGGCACCAGTCAAGAGATTCTAGAAGAAAAGTGAAAATTTTAGCCACTTAGTCCTGTCCGACTGTTACTGGAGTGGGTTACTGTTTAATTCTTCAGGGGATATTACCGATCCAGGGAATGAACCTGGGTCTCCTGCGTTACAGGTGGACTCTATCATCTGAATAAAAGGGGAGCCTCTTGATCTTGGTCCTTACCATTTTAGATAAAGAAACCACTTTGTCTTTAATTTCTTCCCTCTAACTTGGTAAGGAATAGCGAAGAGGAAAGCCTGTGTACTTTAAGTTGAGATGCTTGAATTGAAAGTCCCCCAAAATAAAGTGATCTGGATTGATTTTAACTGCCTGCTGCCAGAGAAGTGATTTGCTTCTCATCATCTCTAATCTCTAACTTCTCATATTTGGTGTTTTAGTTTTCTAGGGCTGCTATAATGAAATGCCAGAGACTGGGTGGCTTCAACAGAAATTTGTTTCCCCATAGTTCTGGAGCCTGGAAGTCTAAGATCAAGGTGTCAGAGATTTGATTCCTATCGAGGCCTCTCTCCTTGTCTTGCAGATGGCGACCTGCTCACTGTGTTCTTACATGACCATCACTTTTTGTTTTCCAAGTACTCATATAGCCTTTTCTTTGTGCTTATCTCTTTCTCTTCTAAGGATACCAGTTGCGTTAGATAAGGCCCCATCTTTATGATTTTATTTAACATTAATGACCTCTTTATAGGACCTATCTCCAAATACAGTTGCATTCCAAGGCATTGATAGGAGATAAGTCTTCCTCATAAAAATTTTGTAGGAAATACAATTTCATAACAGTTGGTTATGTACAGTTTGCCTTGTTCAAAATTTACAATGAATAATGAAATAAACCATCAAAACCATACTTTTTCCAGATACTGAGACTTCTTTACTATTGTTGTTTCTCAGAATAGATAGACTCTTTACATATTTTTAATTTACCCTGAACTATAAATATATGGGCCATAAATAAAATCTCATTATTATTTTATAAAGAACCAGGGGATATTTTTCTCTTACACACTGTCCCACTTAAATCTTCATAAGTGCTTCTTGCAAACTGACCTCATTTCACACTTCACATAAAACTCTCAGCTATGAAATGGGGAAGCTAAAAGCCTTTAATTTGTCATAAGTCTCACAATGCCTAACTTATGAAGTAGACGGGAAAACAAATCAGTCCAGACTTAGAGGAAATTAACCTACTTCTAACTAAAAAAATAATGAAAGTACAACACTGTTTCTCTTTCTTAATACTCTTAATAAAAAAAAAGTATTGTCATTAGACACATCAGATATTGGCAACTTTGGTAGTAACTGACATTTTTACTATTTCTGTGGAAACTTCTACAGGGTGATGGAGAACATAAAATATATTTCTAAATTGAAAATAAAACTTTCAGTAAAATTGTTTTTCACAGATTTCTTCTAACAGAAGTGGCCTTAACTCTCAGGCAGTAATGGTTATACATATTTATGCTTCAATATGTTTATTTAATTGTTATCTACTAGCTGATATTTCCCAACATTAGTTATTTGTGATTTGTTCTAATTTGTAATGTGTATTTTTCACCAGATATTCAAATACCATTGATCATTCTAATAGTGTGTTAAAACACTGAGCTGTGATATTGGGTTACTGAACACCTGTTTTCTAGAATGCAACTGGTGGTAGAAAGTGACAACTCATTGTCTTTGTGGACAGCTGAATTCCTTCATTGTTTCCATTCAGATGATTCAATGTTCATTCTAAGATCATAATGGAGGGGATCCTAGGTTTATTTCAGTAACTCCAGAAATACAGTCCATTTGAATTCAAGATTGTGAAGTCTTTTCTTGAATATGTATAATAAGATAATTCAAGCAATATAATTTAATTTTAACTTGGCATTTGAGATTTTCTATTCATGAAATACATAACCTGATTTTTTTTAAAATCAATGAATTTGATCATATCTTGGAACCTCATTTCATCCTCTCTGTAGTTGTCATGGCAACAGAGAAACCAGGGTGCTACGGGGAGATGTGATTTCAGACTTCTGCTGCAGTTATTCCTATGTGTGGTCCAGAGAGAGAATAATATGGTGACTTTTTTATTAAAAAAATTGCACTTAATATATACATATAACATAATATACATTATGTTAATATAGAAGTCATGGAGAACTCTGATGCTATAAAATGCCTGCCCTTGCCACTTTGCCTAATATGTGGGTTCAGGTTTACTTTTTCCTGTTAAGCTTCTGCTTAGTGATTGTTAGAATAATTTTTGATATGTATAGTGTCTAGCTAGGGGTATTTATTGGATCTTGAAACAAACAGGATGGAGAATAGAGAATTCAAACAATTGCATGTACTAAATGATTAAGTGAAGCATTTGACTTAATTACAAATTCGTTACATAAATACGAAGCTTCCTTTGATTACAAATCCTGTTCTTCTGATGATCTAGATGGCTCTCTATCTTAATCCATATTGTTGGGCCTCTTGAGCCTACCTGACACTGGCTCACTCTCCAGTTTCATGATGCCACAGCTCTCCCACGCTGCAGGCAAATATTCATGATATCCCTTTTCTCGATCCTTTAGTTTCATTTTTCTTCCTCTTTCCCTCTTTTCTTCTTGGTCTCTTTCCTGTTTTCCCTCCTTGCCTGCCTCCTTTCCCCTCTCCTCGTTCCTTCCCTCTTTCCTTCCTCAGATGCTTTCTCTTGAACACTCATTGTGTAGAATTTACCTGCCACCCCACTAAATGAGTTTTATCAAATACTATATCTGTGAACAGAAACCTCACAGGTTTCAGCTATCACAAAGCAGAGAATTGGTAGCACTCAGCCAACCATACCTTAATTTCCAGTTGGGCAAGGAACTCTGACCATCTCAGTTGTACAGTTTTAAGATTTAAGAAAAGAGCAAATATTTAAACACATTTTAAACAAAAGTGTACCAGGGCAACAAGAGGTGGGCTTATAAATGCATCTTTATAATATGTATATTTTAGGATTATACCATAATAAGAATTTTCTCTTTATAATTTTATTAGAGTATAGTTGATTTACAATATTATATTTGTTTTATTACACAACATATGATTCAATATTTTAGTAGTGTTTTAGTCACTAAGTCATATTTGGCTCTTGCAAACCCATGGACTGTAGCCCACCAGGTTCCTATGTGCATGGGATTTCCCAGGCAGGAATACTAGAGTAGGTTGCCATTTCCATCTCCAGAAGATCTTTCCCACTCAGGGATTGAACTTGTTGTCTCTTGTTTTTCCTGCATTGTAGGCAGATTCTTTACTGCTGAGCCACCAAGGAAGCCTTCAGGTCACCAGGCTTCAACAATATGTGAACTGTGATCTTCCAGATGGTCAGGCTGGTTTTAGAAAAGGCAGAGGAACCAGAGATCAGATTGCCAACATCCACTGGATTATCGAGAAAGCAAGAGAGTTCCAGAAAAACATCAATTTCTGCTTTATTGACTATGTGAAAACCTTCGACTGTGTGGATCACAATAAACTGTGGAAAATTCTGAAAGAGATGGGAATACCAGACCAACTGGCCTGCCTCTTGAGAAACCTGTATGCAGGTCAGGAAGCAACAGTCAGAACTGGACATGGAACAACAGACTGGTTCCAAATAGGAAAAGGAATACGTCAAGGCTGTATATTGTCACGCTGCTTATTTAACTTATATGCAGAGTACATCATGAGAAACGGTGGGCTGGAGGAAGCACAAGTTGGAATCAAGATTGCCGGGAGAAATAGCAATAACCTCAAATATGCAGATGTCACCAGCCTTATGGCAGAAAGTGAAGAAGAACTAAAAAGCCTCTTGATGAAAGTGAAAGAGGAGAGTGAAAAAGTTGGCTTAAAGCTCAACATTCAGAAAACAAAGATCATGGCATCTGGTCCCATCACTTCATGGCAAATAGATGGGAAACTAGTGGAAACAGTGGCTGACTTTATTTTTCGGGGCTCCAAAATCACTGCAGGTGGTGACTGCAGCCATGAAATTAAAAGACACTTACTCCTTGGAAGAAAAGTTATGACCAACCTGGACAGCATATTAAAAAGCAGAGACATAACTTTGCCAATAAATATCCATTTAGTCAATGCTTTGGTTTTTCCAGTAGCCATGTATGGATGTGAGAGTTGGACTATAAAGAAAGCTGAGCACTGAAGAATTGATGCTTTTGAACTATGGTGTTGGAGAATACTCTTGAGTGTCCCTTGGACTGCAAGGAGATCCAACAATTCCATCCTAAAGAAAATCAGTCCTGGGTGTTCATTGGAAGGACTGATGTTGAAGCTGAAATTCCAATACTATGGCCACCTGATGCGAAGAACTCTCTCTTTTGAAAAGACCCTGATGCTGAGAAAGATTGAAGGTGGGAGGAGAAGGGGATGACAGAGGATGAGATGGTTGGATGGCATCACCGACTCAATGGGCATGAGTTTCAGTAAACTCTGGGAGTTGGTGATGGACAGCGAGGCCTGGTGTGCTGCATTCCATGGGGTTGCAAAGAGTTGGACACAACTAAGTGACTGAACTGAACCAGGGAAGTCACAATATTTTAATAGATCATACTCAATTTAAAGTTATTATAAAATATTAAATGTATCCCCTGTAGTGTACAACATATCTTTTAAGAATATTTATTTTATACATAATAATTTGTACCTCTTAATCCCCTACCATTTATCTTGCCTTCCCCCTTTCATCTCCACACTGGTAATCATAGTTTGTTTTCTATACCTGCTTTGCTATATACAAATTTTTTTTCTATTTTATAATTCCACAGATAAGTGATATTATACAGTATTTGTCTTTGACCTAATTCACTAAGCATAATAATCTCTGTTCATTCTTACTGTGGTAAATTATAAAGTTTCATTTTTTAAGGTGTAGTAATATTCCATTTAGTGTGTGTGACAGAGAGTGTGTGTATATATACATACAAACACACACACATATATGAAACATCTTTATTCATTGTGTGTTGATGGACTTTGGGTTGCTTTGATATCTTGACTATTATAATTAATGCTAACATGAACAGAGGGATACAGGCATTTTTTCAAGTTGATGTTCTAGTTTTCTTTGGATATATACCTCGAAGCAGAATTGCTGGATCATATGGTAATCAAAAATTTGGCTTAAAGCTCAACATTCAGAAAACTATGATCATGGCATCTGGTCCCATCACTTCATGGCAAATAGATGGGGAAACAGTGGAAACAGTGTCAGACTTTATTGTTTGGGGCTCCAAAATCACTGTAAATGGTGACTGCAGCCATGAAATTAAAAGATGCTTGCTCCTTGGAAGAAAAGTTATGACCAACCTAGTCAGCATATTAAAAAGCAGAGACATTACTTTGCCAACAAAGGTCCGTCTAGTCAAAGCTATGGTTTTTCCAGTAGTCATGTATGGATGTGAGAGTTGGACTGTAAAGAAAGGTGAGTGCCAAAGAACTGATGCTTTTGAACTATGGTGTTGGAGAAGACTCTTGAGAGTCCCTCAGACTGCAAGGAGATCCAACCAGTCCATCCTAAAGGAGATCAGTCCTTGGTGTTCATTGGAAGGACTGATGCTCAAGCTGAAACTATAATATTTTGACCACCTGATGCAAAGAACTGACTCATTTGAAAAGACCCTGATGCTAGAAATGATTGAAGGCAGGAGGAAAAGGGGGATGGCAGAGGATGAGATTGTTGGATGGCATCACCAACTCAATGGACATGAGTTTGAGTAAGCTCTGGGAGTTGGTGATGGACAGGGAAGCCTGGTGTGTTGCAGTCCATGGGGTCACAAACAGTCAGACATGGCTGAACAACTGTACTGAATTGATGGTAATTCTATCTTTAGTATTTTAGGAACCTCCATGAAATTATTTTCCAAAATGGCTGCACCAATTTTATTCCCACCAACAGTGTACAAGGGCTCCCTTTACATCCTTGCCAACGTTTGTTATTTGTGATCTTTTTGATGATAGCCGCTCTGACAAATTTGAGGTAATCATTTTGGTTCTGGTTTGCATTCTTCTGATGATAAGTGATATTGATCTATTCTTTAATTTGGGAAGTACTTACCAATCATGCCATTTGTGAATATTTTTTCCCCATTTTGATAGGTTTCCTTTGCTGTCCAAATGCTTTTTAGTTTAATTCAGTCCCATTTGCTCATTTTTGCTTTTGCCTTAGGAAACATATCCAAAAATATTGCTACAAATTATGTCAAAGACTTTTATGCTTATGATTTCCATAGGATTTTTATGGTTTTCAGTCTTACATTTAGGTCTTTAATCCATTTCCTCCATAGTGTGAGAAAATATTCTAAGTTCATTCTTTTACATGTAGCTGTGCAGTCTTCCCAGTACTACTTATTGATAAGACTGTCTTTCTTCACTGATTATTTTTGCCTTCCTTGTCATAGATTAATTGACCATAAGTGCATGAGTTTATTTCTGGGCTCTCTATTCTGTTCCATTGATTTATATGTCTGTTTTGTGCCAGTATGGCATTGTTTTGATTACTATATTTTCGAAGTATAGCGTGAAGTCAGGGAGCATGATGCCTCCAGCCTTGCTCTTTTCTCTTAAGATCGCTTTGCTATTCAAGTTCTGTTGTGGTTCCATATAATTTTATGATTATTTTCTCCAGCTCTGTGAAAAGTGTCATGATGTTAGCTATGGATTTGTTATAAATGGCATTTCTTATGTTGAGATATATCTAGCATGTTGCCTCTATATCCAAATTGATGAGTTTTTATCATGAATGGATTTTGAATTTTATCAAATTTTTTATGCATCTTTTGAGATGATCATCTAATTTTTATTCTTCAGTTAAAGTTGTGTATCATATCGATTGATTTACAGATATTGAACCATCCTTGAATTCCTGGAATAAATCCTACTTGATCATGGTGAATGACCCTTTTTTTTAATAGTTAAATTCCATTTGCTAATTACTTCAAGGATTTTGCATCTACATTCATCAGAGATATTAGCCTGAAATATCTTTTTGCAGTGTCTTGGTCTGGTTTCAATATCAGAGTAATGGTGGCTTTGTAAAATGAACTTGGGAATGTTCCTGCCTCCTCACTGTTTTGACTTGGTCTGAGAACTATTCCAAATTAGCTCTAGAAGAAATAGCTCTTCTTTATGCTTTGTAGAAATCTACTGTGAAAATGTCTGATCCTAGACTTCTGTGCTGAGAGTTTTTTGACTACTAATTCAATTTCAGTAATAGTGATTGATCTGTTCAGATTATCTATTTCTTCCTGATTTACTCTTGGAATTGCATTTTCCTAGAAATACATTAATTTCTTATAGGTTTTCCAGTTTGCTTATAACTTTATAGTGTTCTCTTATTTTTCATCTTTATGATATAGATTGTTATTTCTCCTCTTTCATTTCTGACTTTATTTGAGTCATTTCTTTTTTACTTGATGAACCTGATTTAGGTTCTTAAGTTTGCTATCTTAAAAAACAAACAAACAAACTACTCTTGGTTTTATTGATCTTTTCCATTGTTCTTTTGGTCTCTATATTATTTACCTGCTCTCTAATCTGTACTATTCCCTATCTTCTGTTGATTTTGTGCTTTGTTTAATTTTTTTCTAATTCTTTTAGATAGTAGTTTCCAAGTCTAGTTCTAACTGTTTCTTCCTGACCTGCATACAGGTTTCTCAAGAGGCAGGTCAGGTGGTCTGGTATTCCCATCTCTTGAAGAATTTCCCACAGTTTATTGTGATCCACACAGTCGAAGGCTTTGGCGTAGTCAATAAAGCAGAAGTAGATGTTTTTCTGGAACTCTCTTGCTTTTTCGATGATCCAGCAGATGTTGGCAATTTGATCTCTGGTTCCTCTGCCTTTTCTAAAACCAGCTTGAACATCTGGAAGTTCACGGCTCACATATTGCTGAAGCCTGGCTTGGAGAATTTAGAGCATTACTTTACTAGTGTGTGAGATGAGTGCAATTGTGAGGTAGTTTAAGCATCCTTTGGGATTGCCTTTCTTAGGGATTGGAATGAAAACTGACCTTTTTCAGTCCTGTGGCCCCTGCTGAGTTTTCCAAATTTGCTGATAGTATTGAGTCCAGCACTTTCACAGCATCATCTTTCAGAATTTGAAATAGCTCAACTGGAATTCCATCACCTCCACTAGCTTTTATCATAGTGATGCTTTCTAAGGCCCACTTGACTTCATATTCCAGGATGTCTGGCTCTAGGTGAGTGATCACGCCATCATGATTATCTGGGTCATGAAGATCTTTTTTGTATAGTTCTTCTGTGTATTCTTGCCACCTCTTCTTATTATCTTCTGCTTCTGTTAGGTCCATACGATTTCTGTCCTTTATCGAGCCACCTTTGCATGAAATGTTCCCGTGGTATCTCTAATTTTCTTGAAGAGATCTCTAGTCTTTCCCATTCTATTGTTTTCCTCTATTTCTTTGCATTGATCGCTGAGGAAGGCTTTCTTATCTCTCCTGGCTATTCTTTGGAACTCTGCATTTAAATAGGAATATCTTTCCTTTTCTCCTTTGCTTTTCACTTCTCTTCTTTTCACAGCTATTTGTAAGGCCTCCTCAGACAACCATTTTGCCTTTTTGCATTTCTTTTCCATGGGGATGGTCTTGATCTCTGTCTCCTGTACAATGTCACGAACCTCCATCCATAGTTCATCAGGCACTCTGTGTATCAGATTTAGTCCCTTAAATCTATTTCTCACTTCCACTGTATAGTCAAAAGGGATTTGATTTAGGTCATACCTGAATGGTCTAGTGGTTTTCCCTACTTGATTCAGTTTAAGTCTGAATTTGCCAATAAGGAGTTCATGATCTGAGCCACAGTCAGCTCCCAGTCTTGTTTTTGCTGACTATATAGAGCTTCTCCATCTTTGGCTGCAAAGAATATAAGCAATCTGATTTCGATGTTGACCATCTGGTGATGCCCATGTGCAGAGTCTTCTCTTGTGTTGTTGGAAGCGGGTGTTTGCTATGACCAGTGCGTTCTCTTGGCAAAACTGTACTAGCCTTTGTCCTGCTTCATTCTGTACTCCAAGGCCAAATTTGCCTGTTACTCCAGGTGTTTCTTGACTCCCTACTTTTGCATTCCAGTCCCCTATAATGAAAAGCACATCTTTTCTGGGTGTTAGTTCTAAAAGGTCTTGTAGGTCTTCACAGAACCGTTCAACTTCAGCTTCTTCAGCATTACTGGTTGGGGCATAGGCTTGGATTACCGTGATATTGAATGGTTTGCCTTGGAAATGAACAGAGATCATTCTGTCATTTTTGAGATTGCATCCAAGTACTGCATTTTGGACTCTTGTTGACTATGATGGCTACTCCATTTCTTCTAAGGGATTCCTCCCCATAGTAGTAGATATAATGATCATCTGAGTTAAATTCACCCATTCCAGTCCCTTTTAGTTTGCTGATTCCTAGAATGTCTACATTCACCCTTGCATCTCCTGTTTGACTACTTCTAATTTGCCTTGATTCAAGGACCTAACCATTCCAGGTTCCTATGCAATATTGCTCTTTACAGCATCAGACTTTGCTTCTATCACCAGTCACATCCACAACTAGGTATTGTTTTTGCTTTGGCTCCATCCCTTCATTCTTTCTGGAGTTATTTCTCCACTGATCTCCAGTAGCATATTGGGCGCCTACAGACTTGGAGAGTTCCTCTTTCAGTGTCCTATCATTTTGCCTTCTCATACTGTTCATGGGGTTCTCAAGGCAAGAATACTGAAGTGGTTTGCCATTCCCTTCTCCAGCGACCACATTCTGTCAGACCTCTCCACCATGACCCGACCATCTTGGGTGGCTCCACATGGCATGACTTAGTTTCACTGAGTTAGACAAGACTGTGGTCTGTGTGATCAGATTGGCTAGTTTTCTATGATTATGGTTTTAGTGTGTCTGCCCTCTGATGCCCTCTCGCAACACCTATCATCTTACTTGGGTTTCTCTTACCTTGGACATGGGGTATCTCTTCACAGCTGCTCCAGCAAAGTGCAGCTGCTGCTCCTTACCTTGGATGAGGGGTATTTCCTCACAGCCGCCCTCCTGACCTTGAATGTGGAGTAGCTCCTCTCGGCCCTCCTGTGCCTGTGCACCTGCCGCTTCTTGGAGGTGGGGTTGCTCCTCTCGGCCATTGCCCCTGACCTTGGGTGTGGGGTAGCTTCTCTCGGGTGCAGCCCCTGGCCTTCAACATAGGGTAGCTCGTTTTGGCCGCTGACCCTGACCTTGGACATGAAAAGGAGTACGTCAAGGCTGTGTATTGTAACCCTGCTTATATAACTTATATACAGAGTACATCATGAGAAACGGTGGGCTTGAAGAAGCATAAGCTGGAATCAAGATTGCCAGGAGAAATATCAATAACCTCATATATGCAGATGACACCACCCTTATGGCAGAAAGTAAAGATGACTAAAAAGCCTCTTGATGAAAGTGAAAGAACGGAGTGAAAAAGTTGGCTTAAAGCTTAACATTCAGAAAACTAAGATCATGGCATCTGGTCCCATCTCTTCATGGGAAATAGTTGGGGAGACAGTGGAAACAGTGTCAGACTTTATTTTTTTGGGCTCCAAAATCACTGCAGATGGTGATTGCAGCCATGAAATTAAAAGACACTTACTCCTTAGAAGGAAAGTTATGACCAACCTAGATGGCATATTTAAAAGCAGAGACATTACTTTGCCAACAACGGTCTGTCTGATCAAGGCTATGGTTTTTCCAGTGGTCATGTATGGATGTGAGAGTTGGACTGTGAAGAAAGCTGAGCACCGGAAAATTGATGCTTTTGAACTATGGTGTTGGAGAAGACTCTTGAGAGTCCCTTGGACTGCAAGGGGATCCAACCAGTCATCGTAAAGCAGATCAGTCCTGGGTATTCATTGGAAGGACTGATGCTGAAGCTGAAACTGCAGTACTTTGGCCACGTCATGCGAAGAATTGACTCATTGGAAAAGACCCTGATGCTGGGAGGGATTGAGGGCAGGAGGAGAAGGAGACGACAGAGAATGAGATGGCTGGATGGCATCACTGACTCGATGGGCAGGAGTTTCAGTAAACTCCGGGAGTTTGTGATGGACAGGGAGGCCTGGCGTGCTGTGATTCATGCGGTCGCAAAGCGTTGGATATGACTGAACGACTGAACTGAATTGAGACGGTAGGTTACGTTATTTTTTTCTTGTTTTGTGAGGTAGGCCTGTATCACTATCAACTTCCCTCTTAGAATTGCTTTTGGTACATTGCATGGATTCTGTAAAGTTGTGTTTTTATTTTTATTTTCCTTTAGATATTTTCTGATTCTCTCTTTTATTTCTTGATCCACCCACTGGTTTTTAGTGGGGTGTTACTTAGTCTCCACATGTCTGTGTTTTCCTGTTTTTCTTCCTGTATTTGATTTTGACAGAGATGGGAATACTGACCACCTTACCTGCCTTCTGAGAAACCTGTATGCAGGTCAAGAAATAACAGTTAGAACCAGACAGGGAACAGCTAAGCCTGGCATGCTGTAGTCCACAGGGTCACAAAGAGTCAGACGTGACTTAGTGACTGAACGACAAAAAAAGAAACAATATTGTGGTCGGAAAAGTGCTTAGCATAACTTCTTTCATCTTAAATTTGCCAAGACTTGTTTTATGACCTATCACATTATCTATCTTGGGGAATGTTCCATGTACACTTGGAAAACATACTCTGCTGTTTCAGGATTAAATGTACTCTACTTATCTATTAAGTCCAACTGGTCAAATTTAAGATCACTGTGTCCTTATTGACTTTTCTGTTTGGATTATCTGTCCATTGAGGTAAATGTGGTGTTAACATCCTCTACTATTATTGTATTGTTATGAATTTCTCCTTTTATATCTACTAGTATTTTCTTTGTATATTTAGGTGCTCCTGTATTATGTGCATATGTGATAAGGATTGTAATATCTCTTCCTGTATTGATTCTTTTATCTTTATATAATGCCTTTCTTTGTATTTTTTATAGACTTTGTTTCAGTGTCTACTTCATCTGCTATGATTACTGAAATATTTTTTACCATCCTTCACTTTCAGTCTATTAGTTGTTTTTTCACTTGTTCTTTCTGATTCTTTCATTCTGAACAAACTTCTCTGTCTTCTCATTTTGCTTATTTGCTTAACTTTTTCTTTGAATGTGGATGTAACAGTTATCCATCTCTCTCTTGCATGTGTGTCCTTGTGTGGGAGCATCCCTATGTAATCTATGTGTGCCCAGTTGTTTTGGTCAGAAAGCTGAATCTGATGTGAGGATAGGTCATTGCTTGTTCCAGGCTGTACTGGGTCTAATACCTTGGTGGAAGAAGTAAGTCTGGAGATGGAGGGGCTAGAGGCAGAACCAGAGGCGAGCTGGGGCTTCTATTCTCGGTGGCTGTCGCCACTCTAGCAGAGGCAGGGTCTAGGTCAGTGTCAGGTCTCAAGGTGCCAGAGCAGAAGTTCCATGGGCTGGGTCTGAGTTCTTCTTCACTCTAAGTGTATATTCTCCCTCTCACAGCAATGGCACCTTCACCCCAGAAGGGATCATGTTAGAGCAAGAAGAGCTAAAGTGGGTGCTCAGTGTAAGCTGGGGCACGTACAGGGTGGGTGCTGGAAAAGGCCAGAGTCACAGGCATTTTCAATCTTCTCCCTCCACTTTGTTTCTGGGAGTAAGCAAACATGTGTCTCTTTTCATAGGTGGAATTGAGGTTTCTTTCAGCCTTCCTGTTATCCCCATTGTTTTTCAAGCTATCTAAGAGGACTCATCTTCCTGGTGTTAGATTCTAGGCCTGAGGTGCCCAATAAGTGGTTCAAACTGCTCACTCCCCTGGGAAGATCTCTGAGCCCAGTAACCCTCCTCTTCTCTGTTCCATCCTAGAGGCACAGGTCTTGACCTAATCACCTTTCTTCCCTTCCCTCTTAACTCTTTCTTTAAATTCTCTGTTGCATAAGAGTCTCTGCCAGCTATAGTTTGTCTTCAGTGAGAACTGCTCTACATGCAGATGCACTTTTGATATGTGTTCACTGGGGGAGGTGAATGCAATAATCCTCCTAGTCCACCATGTTGTTCTCTCAAGAATTTTTGTTATTCAGCTCAAAACTAAAATAGTTATCTGCATTGATTCCTTGGGAGCATTTTCTCCCATAAAGGCTAATTCAGATTCCAAAACTATAAAAGGACAGCAGAAAAAATAAATTGAAACATTTTATTGGTAAATGACAATGTTTAGTATTCATAGGTCAAGGTCCGGATCATTCCTAGTATAGGTCATTAAAAGAAGTCATTCTTTTGGATCACAAAAATATCAGGCATACTAAACATTTATTGAAAGTATTTATTTTGCTTCCCTATTTAAATAAAGTTCATTGTTATCTTTGTTAACTAAGGAATAAATTTTGTGTATTTAATGAATGCCTACTAATGTTCACAGTAGATTTAGATACCATTTAGGTAACCCACACTGCAAAATGCACTGAATGGTAAAGATGTTTTCACTAAAAATAGGCACTGTGAAAAATTTAAGGTGATTAAAAAGCTTAAATTAATGAAACACATACCTATGCTGACATAATTAGGTCTGAGCTTCAGCCACATCAAAAAATGTCAGCTTTCCTAATCAGCACTTTTAAAGTCTGAATAGCATTTTACCAAGAAAAGAACTATGGCAACTTCCAAAATATAATCACTTTATTCTAGTCAAACCTGGTTTGCTAGGGTGGAGTAATGGACAGTGGTCTCAGTTCTCTACTCTCAGTTCCCATGAAATGGGGAGGAGTTGTTAGACGTTTTAAGAGTGTTTGTGCACAGAAACAGGCTAGTCAGTGTAGAGCCAAGGATAATCAAGAGGATATTATGCTGGCTCACTATCTTAGCTAGGAAGGGAAAGTCTCTCCCTCTCTTTTTCTTCCTGGTCCTTCTACACTGCAAAACATGAGGATATCTGAGATATTGGATGGGTACAAGCTATACCAAGTATTAACTGCAGTGCTTACCACCCCATTTAAATATCTAATAAATATTTCACGATTAACAAGTCTCATTCTGGAGCTATCCTCCAAACTTGTACCATCCATTGTCTTTCCCATCTCAGTTGATGCCAAGTCCATCTGTTCAGTTGCTCATGCCAAACCACTGGAGTCACCTTTGGTCATCTCAATCTCTCCCACTCTACATCTAGTCTATCAGGAAATATTAGCTTTATCTTCAAGGTATATCCAGAATCAAATCATCTCATTCTCATTACCTCTGCTGTGACTATCCTGGTTGGGACTAATATCATTTATTCCTTGCAATATGGCAAGTTCTCCCTTCTCTTATCTATTTCCTATAGTCTACTTTCAAGAGCATACAGAACAATATTTACCTTTAATTTTCAATTTGATGTGATTTCAGACTCATAGAAAAGCTGTAAAAATAGGACAAAGTGTTCCTTTAAACACTTCATCCAGACTCCCAAGCTGTAAACACTATTTTTCATTAGAAAAGGCAGAAGAATCAGAGATCAAATTGCCAACATCTGTTGCATCAGAGAAAAAGCAAGAGAGTTCCAGAAAAACATTTACTTCTGCTTTATTAGCTATGCAAATGACTGTGGATTTGACTTTGACTGTGTGGATCACAACAAACTGGAAAATTCTTAAAGAGATGGGAATACCAGACCACCTGGCCTGCTTCCTGAGAAATCTGTATGCAGGTAAAGAAGCAACAGTTAGAACCAGACATGAAACAATGGACTTGCTCAAATTTGAGAAAGGACTTCATAAAGACTGTATATTATCACCCTGCTTATTTAACTTATATGCAGAGTACATCATGCGAAATGTTGGGTTGGATGAAGCCCAAGCTGGAATGACGATTGCCAGGAGAAACATCAATGACCTCATACATGCAAATGGCACCACCCTTTGGGCAGAAAGCAAAGAAGAACTAAAGGGCTTCTTGATGACAGTGAAAGAGGAGAGTGAAAAAGCATACTTAAAACTCAGTATCCAAAACAGTAAGATCATGGCATCTGATCCTATCATTTCATGCCAAATAGATGGAGAAACAATGGACACAGTGACAGATTTTATTTTGGGGGGCTCCAAAATCACTACAGGTGATGACTGCAGCCATGAAATTAAAAGACACTTGCTCCTTGGAAGAGAAGCTATGACCAACCTAGACAGCATGTTAAAAAGGAG
The DNA here is from genome assembly GCF_910594005.1 of Cervus elaphus. Lineage (NCBI taxonomy): Eukaryota > Metazoa > Chordata > Mammalia > Artiodactyla > Cervidae > Cervus > Cervus elaphus. Next base: position 27,806,634 of record NC_057826.1, on the reverse strand, counting down.
AGACATTACTTTGTCGACAAAGATTCTTCTGATCAAAGCTATGGTTTTTCCAGTAGTCATATATGTATGCGAGAATTGGACTGTAAAGAAAGCTGAGTGCTGAAGAATTGATGCTTTTGAATTGTGGTGTTGGAGAAGACTCTTTTTTCTTTTTTTTTTTCCATTTTTTTTATTAGTTGGAGGCTAATTACTTTACAATATTGTAGTGATTTTTGTCATACATTGACACAAATCAGCCATGGATTTACATGTATTCCCCATCCCGATCCCCCCTCCCACCTCCCTCTCTACCCGATCCCTCTGGGTCTTCCCAGTGCACCAGGCCCGAGCACTTGTCTCATGCATCCCACCTGGGCTGGTGATCTGTTTCACCATAGATAATATACATGTTTCGATGCTGTTCTCTCAAAACATCCCACCTTCGCCTTCTCCCACAGAGTCCAAAAGTCTGTTCTGTACATCCGTGTCTCTTTTTCTGTTTTGCATATAGGGTTATCATTACCATTTTTCTAAATTCCATATATATGTGTTAGTATACTGTAATGGTCTTTATCTTTCTGGCTTACTTCACTCTGTATAATGGGCTCCAGTTTCATCCATCTCATTAGAACTGATACAAATGAATTCTTTTTAATGGCTGAGTAATATTCCATGGTGTATATGTACCACAGCTTTCTTATCCATTTGTCTGCTGGTGGGCATCTAGGTTGCTTCCATGTCCTGGCTATTATAAACAGTGCTGCGATGAACATTGGGGTGCACGTGTCTCTTTCAGATCTGGTTTCCTCGGTGTGTATGCCCAGAAGTGGGATTGCTGGGTCATATGGCAGTTCTATTTCCAGTTTTTAAAGAAATCATTGGAGAAGACTCATGAGAGTCCCTTGGACTGCAAGGAGATCCAACCAGTCAATCCTAAAGGAAATCATTCTTGAATATTCATTGGAAGGACTGATGCTGAAGCTGAAAATACAATACTTTGGCCACCTGATGCGAAGAACTGACGCATTTGAAAAGACCCTGATGCTGGGAAAGATTGAAGATGGGAGGAGAAGGGGACAACAGAGGATAAGATGGTTGGATGGCAACACAGACTCAATGGACCTGACTTGGAGCAAGCTCCGGGAGTTGGTGATGTACAGGGAAGCCTGGTGTGCTGCAGTCCATGGGGTCACAGAGAGTCGGACATGGCTGAGCAACTTGATTGAACTGAACTGATTTTTCATCAAATACTGCTGCATTCTCATCCATAAGGGTTGCACCATTTTGCATTTTTATCAGCAATACATGACAGTCTGTTTCCCCACAGTCTTGCAAATAGTGTGTTTCTAGATTTTTGAACTTTTACCAATCTGCTTAATGAGAAATGATATCTCAGAATAGTCTTAATTAGCATTTATATTACTATAGATAAGATTGAATTTATTTTCACATGTTTAAAGACATTTAAACCCTTTTGGATAGACCACTTCTCTTTCAGTCATTTTACTCTTAGGATTTTGGTTTTTTGTCCCCAGAGTTTTAAGCATTCCATACATTAATGTTATTGTGTTGTGCTCAGTCACTCAGTCATGTCAGATTATTAGCAACCACATGGACTGTAGCCTGCTAGGCTTCTCTGTCCATGGGGATTTTCCAGGCAAGAATACTGGAATGGGTTTTCATGCCATCCTCCTGGGGAACTTCCCAATCCAGTGATTGAACCCCGGTCTCCCACATTGCACATGGGTTCTTTACCATCTGAGCCACCAGGAAATTCCTGTTAATGTTATTATATAGTAACTAATACTAGCTACTATTAGCTAGTGACTAATGCTAACATAAGTATTACCTGTGATGTTACAAATATTTTCCTCTAGTGTGTTGTCATGACTTTGTTTATGATTGTTTTTTTGCTGTGCCAAAGTTTCATATTTTTATGTGGTCAAATATATCAATTTCTAATTTTCTCTAGATTTTGAGTTACTACTAGAAAACATTTTTGTACCCCCAGGTATTATAGAAATTCATATAGGAATTCATCTGTTTTCTACTGGTATTTTTGTCATTTCTTTTATTTTCTTTTCTTTTAGTGTTTAGATTCTTGAACAATGTGGAGCTTATTCTTGTGTGAAATAAGGCATAGATCTAATTTTATTTTTTACTAAATACCAATTATTTCAGAACCATTGCTTAAAATGCCCATCCTTACCCCAGTGAATTGAAGTGTTATCTTCATCATACACTAACATTTTATATGCACTTTGCTCTATAGCTAGTCTTTTAGCTCTTTCTTATTGATCAATCTGTCTGCCATGCACCAGGACCACCTTATTTAAATTATAGAGGTATTATTTTTAATGTTTTGTAGAGCTGATCTCTTGGTATCTTTTCTTTTAAAGTATTCTCCTAGGTATTCCACATAAAACTTGTATTAACTTGTCTAGATCCATTAAAAAAAACTTGCTAATATTTTTTTGGGGTTTACACTAAACTGATAACTTAGGGAGAACTGATACATTTAATGATGTCGAATCATGTAATTTAAGAACTAAGAATGTCTTTCCATTTGTTAAAGTTTAATATTATGTTCCAAAGTCTAATATTATGTTAAGTTTCCTTTATGTAAACTATATATATCAGGTTAAATTTATTTCTAGATATCTTACTTCCTTATTGCTGTTATAAGTCAGGCATTTTATAGTCATTATATTCTCTGATTGTTTTTTCTGCTTATGAAAACTATTAGGGTCACATGTTAATTATATATTCTGATAACTTCCTGAATTTTTTTATTGTTTGAGTTAACTTTTTCATTGACTATCTGAGTGTATGATCATATTTTCTGTAAACAGCAATAGTTTCTTTTTCTTAACCATTTTTGTGACTCTTAATAATTTTTCTCATCTGATTTCATTGTTGTTGTAGTTGTTCAGTTGCTAAATTATATTTGACTCTTTACAACCCCATGGACTGCAGCATGTGAAGATCCCCTGTCCTTCACTATCTCCTGGAGATTACTCAAACTCATGTCCATTATGTTGATGATGCCATCCAACCATTTTAACCATTTGTCACACCTTTGTCGTCCTGTCCTCAATCTTTCCCAGCATCAGGGTCTTTCCCAATAGGTGACCTCTTCGCATCAGGTGGCCAAAGTATTGGAGCTTCAGCTTGAGCATCAGTCCTTCCAACAAATATCCAGGGTTTATTTCCTTTAGCATTGACTGGTTTGGTCTCTTTGCTGTTCAAGCGATTCAAGATTCTTCTCTAGAACCACAGTTTGAAAGTATCAGTTCTTTGGAGTTCAGCCTACTTTATGGTCCAATTCTCATATCCTGTATATGACTACTGGAAAGACCATAGCTTTGCCTATACGGACCTTTGTTGGCAAAGTCATGTCTCTGCTTTTTAACACACTGTCTAGGTTTGTTATAGTTTTTCTGCTTATCTGAAGTTGTTGATATTTCTCCAGGCAATCTTGATTCCAGCTTGAAATTTATCTAAGCTGGCATTTCGCATGGTGTACTCTGCATGTAAGTTAAATAAGCAGGGTGATAATATACAGTCTTTATGAAGTCCTTTCTCAAATTCGAACAAGTCCATTGTTCCATGTCTGGTTCTAACTGTTGCTTCTTGACCTGCATACAGGTTTCTCAGGAGGCAGGTAAGGTGGTATGGTATTCCTATCTCTTTAAGAGTTTCCCACAGTTTACTGTGCTCCCTATAGTGAAAGACTTTAACATAGTCAATAAAGCATAAGTAGATATTTTTCTGGAATTCCCTTGCTTTCTCCATGCCAAAAAATGTTGGCAATTTGATTTCTGGTTCCTCTAGCTTTTCTAAACTCAGCTGTACAACTGAAAGTTCTTGGTTCGTGTACTGCTGGAGCCTATCTTGAAGGATTTTGAGCATTACCTTGCTAGTATGTGAAATGAGCACAACTCTATGGTAATTTGAACATACTTTGACACTGTCCTTCTTTGGGATTGGAATAAAAAGTGATCTTTTCCAGTCCTGTGGCCACCGCTGAGTTTTCCGAATTTGCTAGCATGTTGAGTATACCACTTTAACAGTATCATTTCTTAGGATTTGAAATAGCTCAGCTGGAATTCCATCACTTCACTAACTTTGTAGCAATACTTCCTAAGGCCCACCTGATGTCACACAACAGGATGTCTGGCTGTAGGTGAGTGACCACATCATTGTGGTTATCTGACTTTTTTGTATAGTTCTTCTGTGTATTCTTGTCCCCTCTTCTTAATATCTTCTGCTTCTGTTAGGTCCATACCATTTCTGTCCTTTATTGTACCCATCCCTATATGAAAAATTCCCTTGGTAGCTCCAATATTCTTAAAGAGATCTCTAGTCTTCCCCATTCTATTGTTTTCCTCTATTTCTTTGCTTGTTCACATAAGAAGTCTTTCTTATCTCTCCTTGCTATTCTCTGCTACTCTGCATTCAGTTGGTTATCTTTCCCTTTCTGCTTTGCCTTTCAATTCTCTTCTTTTATCAGCTATTTGTAAAGCATCCTCAGACAACTACATTGGTTTCTTGCATTTTTTCCTTCTGTATGTTTTTTTTTTCTTTTTTGTTGCCTTCTATACAATGTTATGAACCTCCGTCCATAGTTCTTCAGGCACTCTGTCTACCAGATCTAATCCCTTGAATCTATTTGTCACTTCCACTGTATAATCATAAGGGATTTGATTTAGGTCATACCTGAACAGTCTAGTGCTTTTCCCTACTTTCTTCAATTTAAGTCTGTATTTGCAATATGGAGTTCATGATCTGACCCACAGTCAGCTCCCAGTCTTGTTTTTGCTGACTGTATAGAGCTTATCCATCTTTGGCTGCAAAGAATAAAATCAATCTGATTTTGATATTGACCATCTGGTGATGCCTATGTGTACAGTTGTCTCTTGTGTTGTTGGAAGAGGGTGTTTGTTATGACCAGTGCGTTCTCTTGGCAAAACTCTGTTAGCCTTTGCCCTGCTTCATTTTGTACTCCAAGGTCAAATTTGTCCTTTGCTCCAGGTATCTTAATTTCCTACTTTTGCATTCCAGTCCTCTATGATGAAAAGGGCAACTTTTTTGGGTGTTAGTTCTAGAATGTCTTTGTAGGTCTTCATAGAACCATTCAACTTCAGCTTCTTCAGCATCAGTCATTAGGGCATAGACTTGGATTACTGTGACAATGAATGGCTTGCCTTGGAAATAAACAGAGATCATTCTTTCTGTTTTGAGATTGCATCCAAGTACTGCATTTTGGACTCTGGTCGACTGTGAGGGCTACTCTATTTCTTCTAAAGGATTCTTACCCATAGTAGTAGAAAATATAAGGGTCATCTGAATTAAATTGAACCATTCCGGTCTATTTTAGTTCACCGATTCCTAAAATGTTGATGTTCACTCTTGCTATCTCCTGTTTGACCACTCACAATTTACCTTGATTCATGGACCTAACTTTCCAGGTTCCTATACAATATTGTTTTTTACAGCATTGGACTTTACTTCCATCACTGGTGACATCCACAACTGGGCATTCTTTTAGCTTTGGCTCCGTCTCTTCATTCTTTCTGAAGTTATTTCTCCAGTAGCATATTGGGCATCTACCGACCTGGGGAGTTCATCTTCAGTGTCATATCTTGCCTTTTCCTACTGTTTATGGGGTTCTCAAGGCAAGAATACTGAAGTGGTTTGCCATCCCCATCATCAGGGTACCACTTTTTGTCAGAACTCTCCACCATGATCTGTCCATCTTGGATGGCCCTACATGGCATGGCTCATAGTTTCACTGAGTTAGACAAGGCTGTGGTCAGTGTGATCAGTTTGATTAATTTTATGTGATTGTGGTTTTCATTCTGTCTGCCTTCTGATGGATAAGGATAAGAGGCTTATAGAAGCTTCCTGATGGGAGAGACTGATTGTGGGGGAAACAGTTTTGTTCTGATGGGCAGGGCCATGCTCAGTAAATCTTTAATCCAATTTTCCATTGATGGGCAATTTTCTGTTGTATTCCCTCCCTGTTGTTTGAAGTGAATTGTTAGTTGTTCAGTCATGCTCAACTCTTTGTGACCTCTTGAACTGCAGCCCACAGGGCTCCTCTGTCCATGGGATTTTCCAGGCAAGGATACTGGAGAGGGTTGCCATTTCCTTCTCCAGGGGATCTTTCCAACCCAGGGATCAAACCTAGGTCTCCTGCACTATAGGCAGATTCCTTACTTACTGAGCTACGAGGGAAGCTCCCTGTTGTTTGACCTGAGAACAAACTGCAGTGGGGGTGATGAAGATAATGGACCTCCTTTAAAAGGCCCCACGCATGCACTGCTACACTCAGTGCCCATGACTCTGCAGCAAGCCGTTGCCAACCCATGCCTCCACCAGAGACTCCTGGACACTCACAGGCAAGTCTGAGTCAGTCTCTTGTGGGATCACTGCTCCTTTCTCCTGGGTCCTGGTATGCACAAGGTTTTGTTTGTGTCCTCTAAGAGTCTGTTTCCCCAGTCCTGTGTAAGTTCTGTAATCAAATCCCACTGGCCTCCAAAGTCAAATTCCCTGGGGTTTCTCAGTCCCTTTGCCAGATTCCCAGGTTGGGAAATCTATTGGGAAGTCACTACTCTGTGCCTCAATACTTCTGTTGACTTATTGGCCTCTTGTTTGATTAGCAGTATGAGCTTGCACTCAGTAACATAACTTTTATAACCTCTCTAATTAAGATAAATTATCTCCTCTCATATATTTATGAACATATTTCAACAAGTTGTACTAAGGAGGTAAAAATAATCTGTGCCTCTTACTTTTAAATAGAAAATAGAAAGTTTCTTTAAATACTGTTATTTGGACAAGCTTGTTTTCTTTGCTTCAGTAGTGATGAAGTATCATTGGATTTTCGTGCTTTAGAGATTTCTGTATCCAATCCATGCAAGAGATTATGAAAATATAGTTGTTCAAGAGAGCTTCCCTGGTGGCTCAGATGGCAAAGAATCCACCTGCAATGCAGAAGACCTGGTTTCGATCCCTGGGTTGGGAAGATCCCCTGGAGGAGGACATGGCAGCCTATTCCAGTATTCTTGCCTGGAGAATCCTCATGCACAGAGACTGGTGGGTTACAGTCCATGGGGTCACAAAGACTTGGACACGACTGGGCTACTAAGCACACAATTGTTCAAGGAACACTACCTTGAAATAATGAGTCTTCAGGAGGGAGAAAATACAGTGAAGCCTATTAAAGGTTAGACTTGGTTTCTAGCTCCACATATGAGAAATTGGAAGTCACCACTCCACCTTAATAGCAACTAGAAAATCAACAACTCTTATTGGATCTAAAAGAGAAGATGGTGGATATAGTGCAAATTGCTTCCCCCAAGATTGGAGAGACAGACAGGTCATCACAGCTTAAGAGAGTAGAGACTCATGAGCTGAAACTGCCATGGGAACCAGTACTGGAATAGGAAAACTGGATTTGTAATGGGTTAATTTCTGGGGGGCTCAGTTATAGAGGCCACAGTATTGTGAGATATACTTCTAGGAGCTTGACCATTTCCCCACAGTAATATCAGAATAATTTTCCTGTGATTCTAGCAGGAGAAAGGGGGGAAAACAGTCATTTTGAATTATGCTAGGGCACCATGTTATTCCTAGTAAGGCCTTCCCACAGGGGAAACTAATCAGAACCTAACTATCTGTATAGGAGGAAATAAATATCCAACTTAAACACATTCTAGCCATTCTGTCCCACCTAAGAAAGAGAAAAAAAAATTAAAAATGAGAGATGAAACCATATAAAACAATTAAAGAAGAGTGGAAGACAAAAATAGGAACAAAGGGCAACAAATACAATATATTAATCACAGTGAATGCTTTTTTTTATTATGGAGATAAACAGAATGTATCTCTTTATTGCTGCTTGAAGTTTTGACTTCATCTGATACCCAGTAACTTTACTTTGGGAATTTACTTTACACAAGGGATTCAGAAAGAATGTTCCCTGAACTTGATTATGAGGACTTCTTTACAAACGTTTATCCCCAAATTTTCTCCTTGGAACACATTATTTATGGGTTGAAAAATAAACATTTATATCAAACTCAGTTGTGGGGTTTTTGTTTTTGAGGTATACATTATATAATTTAGAATCAATCACTCTTTGGTCTTAATAAAATGTAAGCAATTTGACCTTTAAACTTTTTTGATATCTTGAAGTTCAAAATGGACTGATGTCTACCTAGAACTCAAGGAAAAATCAGAAGAAACTGAAATCATTAGAGCTTGGCATTTTGCACATATATGTTCAAAGGATGTGGGTCCATGATGTACCAGAAAACAGGCTGGCACGTGTTTCAGTTTCTTTACAGTCCATTGTGAATCCATCGAGCATTCAGTGTATGTCAGTGTACAGTGTACAGTCCAGTGTATAATGTACATCCAATGTATTCAGTGTGCATCTAAAGTACAGCATAGTGTACAGTCCCATGTACCATATAATGTACAGTCCATTGTTTAACATAGGGTATATTCCAGTATACTCAATGTACATCCAGTGTACAGTATAGTGTAAAATTTAGTGTAACAGTGTACATTCCAATGTACAGTATAGTGTACAATCTGGTACACATTTAACTGTGCATTCCAGTGTGTAGTTTACATCTAGTGTACAGTCCAAGTGCACATCTGGTGCATATCCAGCACACATCCAGTGCACATATGGAGCAGATCTGGCCCACATCTGGAGTACACTCCAGGACATATCTGGGGCACATCTGGGGCACAGCTGGTGCACATGTGGCGCACATCTGGAGCACATCTGGTGTACATCCCAGTGTACAGTGCAGTGTATACCCAGGCTACTGTCCAGTGTACATCCCATGTACAGTTCAGTGTACAGTCTAGTATATACCAGTGTACATCTAGTGTTCAGTCCACTGTACATCAGTGTACATCCAATGTACAGCCCCACGTACAGTCCAGTATAGTCTATCATACCAGTGTATAGTCAATGTACAGTCTAGTGTCTCTGCTTGTCTTCTGTATGTCCATAAAACCCTATGAATGGCTCTTAAAGTCAATAGTCAATAGGTTCAAAGAAGGAAGGATAAAAGGGTCAAAATTTAAGTGAACTGAAAATTGGATTGCTTGACACTGAATTCAGGTCAATGGTGTACCAGAGCTCTCTTGTTCCAGCCTACGTGAACAATGTTCAAAACATCAGGAATTTTGCCAGCTGACTGTTAAGCCCTTTGGAGCTTGAAATTGGTGCAAATGGTTATATCAGGGAAGTCAGTAAGCACTGAAAATCAGGGCTTTTGTTTATCAGAGTCTGTGTTCTAGTGGACAACATCCATGATTATGGTACAGTAAATCCAAGTTCTTATCCATGCAATATGTGCCACTGCTAAACTCCTGGATGCCAGTGTCTGACAGTTCTAACACTACAATAATATTATTGTTAAACCTTCCACTGCAGGGTCTTTCTTGATGGTCCAGTAGTCTAGGTTCTGCACACTCAGTGCAGAGGGCACAGGTTCAAACCCTGGTCAGGGAACTAAGATTCCACATGCCACATGGTGTAGCCAAAAAAAAAAAATCTACCTTTAGAGTAAGGTTTAGGTAAGACTTTTGTCAATCTGGGATTGAAGAAAATAAGATAATTGGGAAAAATAATGTATAACACTTTCTTATATAAACAGTTTTCTACATAAACTTTTGATTGACTGTAAAGTAGAGCTGTTTTTTCTTTTTTTCTTTTGGTGTAGGTTTCTACAGATTGGATATATGTCCATAGAAATTCTTTTCAAAATAGTTGGCCAGGGCTAGGTTACAACCTGTAACTATGCAACAGTAATGCTAACATGATCACAGTGGTGTTGACCCCCATGACTTCTGACTTCATGATCACCCTATTCTAGCCAGCTAAGCAAAAGCAATACATCAATGAAAATATCCACCAGAGGAAATGCTCCTTTGGGGACTGGATCAGACCTGTCTCTGTCTTCACACTACGTCAAGCTTAGTCTGGGGAAAGAACTCCTCCAAGCTGCTTTAGCATCAGTTTGCTGCCACCCAGCCTGATGTAACGATGTCCATAATTAACACGGGTTGCTGCTAAGTTGCTTCAGTTGTGTCTGACTCTGTGCGACCCCATAGATGGCAGCCCATCAGGCTCCACCCTCTCTGGGATTCTCCAGGCAAGAACACTGGAGTGGGTTGCCATTTAATGCCTTCTTTTCTTTTAAGCCACACAGCCTCATTAAGAAAGTAAAATGTTTGTAAGTTTCCAGCAGATTTTCTCCTTCTGGGTTGTGGAAGTTTTTTGGCTATTAGCACAGCACTCTGGGTCAGGAAAGTTCAGAGAATTACTTCAATAATATGACAGCCTCATGCATTTAAAATGGAATGCAGTGCCGGCTTCCCTCAGAAGCATTCATTGAAATTCCATGCATGAGCCATTTCTGAAGCTGCTTAACAATGTCTGTCATGTTTACTGGCTGGTTACAGCTTTCCTCAAGTTCATTAGGATGGACTGGGCTTCCCTGGGAGATGTGTAGCCTCCCACAGCTCATTCTACATCTTGTTCTGAGCAGGAGCAGTGGCCGTTGCTGGGCCATCAGGTGCTGCTATGCACATCCATTGTAAATGTTAATGGTCTAAATGTACCACATAAAAGGCAGGGATTGTGGGAATGGATCAGGAAACAAGACCCAAGTATATGTTGTCTACTTTTAATCTATGTGTTTTTATATTTAAAATGGGTTTCTTGTAAGTGAGTGGAGAAAGGTGCTAATTTCAAAAGAGAAAACTTTAAAGCAAGAAATGTTATCAGGAATAAAGAGGAACATTAATGAAAAGGGATAAATTCTTCAAAAAGGCATAATAATACATAAAGTATATGTTCATTAACAACAGAGCACTAAAATATATGAGGCAAAAACTCAGGAATAAGTGAGAACTAGATGAATCCAACACCCATCTAACAAAAGTAGATCTAACAGGCAGAAAATCAGTAAGGACATAGTTGAGCTCAACAAGACACTCAGCTGGATGTAATGGGTATCTATCAACTGCTTCATTTTGATAACAGCAGAAGAAACATTCTTCTCAAGGTTTCATGGATCATTCACCAAGATAGACCACATTCTAGGCCATAAAACACACCATAAGAAATTTGTACATACAATGTATGGATGTGAGAGTTGGACTATAAAGAAAACTGAGCACAGAAGAATTGATGCTTTTGAACTGTGGTGTTGGAGAAGACTCTTGAGAGTCCCTTGGACTGCAAGGAGGTCCAACCAGTCCATCCTAAAGGAGATCAGTCCTTGGTGTTCATTGGAAGGACTGATGTTGAAGCTGAAACTCCAATACTTTGGCCACCTGATGCGAAGAGCTGACTCATTTGAAAAGACCCTGATGCTGGGAATGATTGAAGGCAGGAGGAGAAGGGGACAACTGAGGATGAGATGGTTGGGTGGCATCACTGACTCGATGGACATGGGTTTGGGTGGACTCCAGGAGTTGGTGATGGACAGGGAGGCCTGGCGTGCTGTGGTTCATGGGGTTGCAAAGAGTCGGATACGACTGAGCGACTGAACTGTCTACTCTCAGACTACCATGGAAATAGCTAAAAATTAGCAATGGAAAGATGATTAGAAAAACCTGAAAAATATACAAAAATTAAACATTACACTTCTAAACAACATGTGGATCAAACTAGAAATCTCAAGAGATATTAGAAAATATGTTGAACTAAATGAAAATACAACTCACCAAAATTTGGGAAACAGTGAAAGCAGTTCTTTGACAGAAATTTATAGCATTGAATGTATATTTTAGAAAAGAAGAAAAATCTAAAATAATAAGTTTATACTTTAGGATTCTAGAGAATGATCAGCAAATTCAATGGAAGCAGAAGAAAAGAAATAAATAAAAACTAGACTGGAGATCAGATGGGGAATACGTGTAAATCTATGGCTGATTCATTTCAATGTATGACCAAAAAAAAAAAAAATAAATAAAAATTAAAAAAAAATCATTGAAAATAAAAAGTCAGTAGAGAAAACCAATGAAACAATTTCTTTGAAAAGATTAATAGAAATAGCAAATTTCTAGCCAGGAAAGTAAAAAAGAAGGGTGAGGATATACATTACTAATACCAGAAATTATAGAGAGGCTATCTCTTCAGATTTCATGGATATTAACATAATAAAAGAATACTATGAACAATTCTATGCCCACAAATTTGATAATAGATGAAATAGGCAAATTCTTTGAAAGTCACAATCTGTTAAACTCATAGAAAAACAAATAGATACATCTGAATGAACCATATGTATTAAATGGAAAGAATAACTAATCACTCTCCAAAACAGAAAGCACAGGTCCAAATGAGTTTAGTGGTGAATCCTATCAAATAGTTAAGGAATTATCTACAGTCTCTTTCAGAAAATAACAGTATTTCCAAACTCATTCTATGAGGCAAGTATCACTGTAATACCCAAATCAGACAAAGACAATACAAGAAAAATACAAACCAGTATCTTTTGTGTGTCCTCAGTCATTAGGTCATGTCTGACTCTTGGCAACCCCATGGACTGTAGGTTGCCAGGCTCCTCTGTCTATGAAATTTTCCAGGCAAAAATACTGGGGTGGGTGGCCATTTCCTTCTCCCAGTATTTCTTATGAACATAGATATGAAAATCTTCAACAAAATCAAGTATAATGATATAAAAAAAGAATTGTACACCTTGACCAAGTGGGATTTATACCACATAGATAAAGCTGGTTACAAATTTGAAAATCAACTATTATAATCCATTACATCAACAAGCTAAAAAAGTAAAACCACATGATTATATCTGTTGATGCAGAAAAATTTTTGACCAAATCTAACACCTTTTCATGGTTAGAACACTCAGTAGACTAGAAACAGAGGCAGACTTCTTATGCTTGATAAAGAAGATTTTAAAATTCTACAGCTGACATACTTAAAGGTGAGAAACTGGAAGCTTTCCTCTAAGATTAGGAACAAAGCAATGATATCTCAGTACTCCTTTTCAACATCCACTATTGGAAGTATTAGCTAATGCAGTAAGACAAAAAGAGGAAATAAGGTATGCTGTTTGGGAAGGAAGAAATAAAACTTTGTTCATAGATGGCATGACTTTCTATGTAGAAAATATGGAAGAACTGACAAAAATCCTCTGGAACAGATAATTAATTATAGCAAGGTTGTGAGATATAAGGTCAATATTTAAATATCAGTTTCTTTTCTATATATCAGCAATGAACAAGTACAATTTGAATTGAAAATACTACCATTTACATTATCTCCCTCAAAAATTAAATAATTAGGTACAAGTGTAACAAAATATTTTATAGATTTATGTAAGGAAAACTACAAAACTCTGAAAGAAATCAAAGAAGAACTAAATACATGGAGAGACCATGTTCATGAGTTTAAAGTCTGATTATTGTGAAAATGTCAGTTTTTCTCAACTTGAGCTGTAGATTCAATTCAATTCCAATCAAAACCCCAGCAAGTTATTTTATAGATATCAACACACTGATTCTGAAGTTGATATGGTAAAGTAAAAGACTCAGAATACCCAGTAGAATGTTGAAAGAGAAAAATAAAGTTGAAGGACTGACAGTACCCAACCTCAGGAGTTACTATAAAGCTACAGTAATCAAGACATTGTGACACTGCTAAAAAGATTAGATAAACAGATCAATGAAACAGAGTAGAGATCCCAGAAGTAGACTCTCATAAATATAGTCAATTGATCTTTAACAAAGGATCAAAGGCAAGGCAATGGAGGAAAGACAGTCCTTTCAACAAATGGTGTTGGAACAACCGCATATTATGCAAAAAAGAAAAAAAAAGGAATCCAGAAACAGACTGTAGACCCTTCAAAAATGCTAATTCAAAATGGGTTGCAGACAAATATGAAACACAAAAGAAAAAACTCATAGAAAACAACATATGAGAAAACCTGGATGACCTTTGACAGGGTGATGATTTTTTAGACACAACATCAAGGTATGATCCATGAGAGAAAGAATTGTGATGAGGTGGATTTTACCAAAATAAAAAAATTCTCTTTTGCAAAATACACTGTCAAGAGAATTAAACAAAAATCAGATTGAGGAAAACATTTGCAAAAGACAAATCTGACACAAAGGTCTTATTTAAAATATGAACAAGATAAGAAGAAATGCTGAATTTACTACTTCTCATGAACACATCAAAAATATATCAACATGTGGAACATTCTCACAGACAATCAGTTGAAGACTGGAAGACTCATATACAACCAAGCTGTAAAAAAGATCCACACAGAATAATTTAGGAAGAGAAGAAATCAGGTTGGGACCTGTGTCTCTGAGATAGGACTCAGAAGAAAAGAGAGATTACATGAGTGGCGATCCTCCCTGGGGAGTGAACAGTTTGAGACACTTACTGGGCATCCCAGACCTGGGTCAGACCCAGGGAAGATAAGCCCCCTTGACTGGTTGGAGGCCCAGTGGGACTAACAGGAGAACTGTGGGAAGCCTGCACTCCACTCCTGAGGAGCTTACACATGCTTGTCTGTTCCTGAGTCAGGGCAGAGAGGGTTGATGGTCAGCTGTTCGTTCAGTTTTGAAAGACTGTCCCAGTGTGCACCCTAGCCTGAGCTGAGCAGATGCTCCAGCCTCACTTATTTCATGACATAGCTCCACACTGGCGTGAGGGCTGCTATGGCCAAGGAGAGAATTCACTGTGGGACACAGAGGTGGCTCAGACCCAGTCTGTTTCTGAGCAGTGTGGGGGCAGCCATCACTGACACCTAAATAGTCAGCACATCAGAGGCAGACCAAATCTGTGTCTACGTCTGGACTGCCAAAGCCTTCGCCCTGACCTACACCAAGAGCTCACACAGGTCCCCTGTGCCCTCTGGAGAGGCAAAAAACCAGGGCAAGGGAACACAGTCCTAGTGGAGAATTCAGCTGTAGGACAAAAGAGGCCTGAAGATCTGAAGCAGCATCTGATCAGGACACTGGTAACCATTACTATTACTTACACAGGCAGCACATCAGGAGCAATCTATTCTCTGACCCTGGCTGAACCACTACATCTCATTCCCCAAACCATGCAGAATTTTCACACCAGCCCCTTTTGCTCAAGCATTGCTACCCTCTGGGGCAAGGGTGCCAGTGTTGGAAGGGGAGAGAGAATTACACTTAAAATGAATGTAGCCAGCTCAAACTTGATCCTCAGGGCTTTTGCTTCCTCTATTTGGTACGTTACTCCACTCCTAAAAGGGCAGTGATGGCCACTGAGCCTGTGAGCCTGGCTCAAACGTGGATCCTTGCCTAGCCACTACATCTCCTACGAAGATAACTGCCAGCATGCTCTGGAGAAAGAGATGATTTGTGTCCATGTCAAATACAGCTCTCCTACCAAAGCCACTGGGTATATGCAGACCATGGATGCTTCTACTTAAGGACACCCCTTCAAGACCACAGAAGGTAAGCGTTTCATCTAACTTCAAAGAAACAGAGAAGTTAAGAAAAATGAGAAGACAGATGAATTTGTCTCAATTGAAAGAGCAAGAAAAAACCATGGGGAAAAAAATCTAATGAAAAAGAAACAATTTACCAGTTAAAGAATTCAAAACATTAGTACTAAGAATGTTAACTAGGGATAAGAATTGATGAGTACAGTGAGAATTTTTAAAAGGAAATGAAAAATATATTTTAAAAATGAGTCAGAAATGAAGGCTACAAAAGGTGGAATGAAAAACATACTAGAATGAATTAACAGCAGACTAGGTGATACAGAGGAATGCATAAGTGATCTGGAAGACAGAATAATGGAAATTGCCCAATTAGAAGAGCAGAAAGAAAAATAGGAAAAAATGAGAACAGCTTAAGGGACTTCTGGGACAACATCAAGCATACAAGCATCCACATTATAGGGGTCCCAGCAGAAGCACACAGAGAGAAGTAGGTATGTATTAAATAGAAAATGTATTTGGTAAAATTATGGCTGAAAACTTCACAAACCTGAAGGAGTGATATGCAAATATGCAGCCACATGAAATACAGAGGATACTAAACAAGGGAAAAATAACAGACACACAATAAAACATATCATAGTTAAAATGGCAAAAGGGAAAGAGAGACTTCTAAAGGTAAAAAGGAAAACAGTCATATACAAGGAAACCCCAATAAGACTAGCAGCTGATTTTTCTGCCAAAGCTTTTCAGGCCAGAAGGGAGTGGTGTGATATATTGAAAGTGCTAAATGGGAAAAACCTACAACTTAGGATATTCTACCCAGCAAGACTGTAATTTAGAATTGAAGGAGAACTAAAGAATTTCTCAGACAAGTAGAAAGTGAAGAGTTCATCAATACTAAATGGACCCTAAAAAATGTTAAAGAGTATTCTCTAAGTGAAAATAAAAGGCTATAACAAGAAATAAGACTCTATAAGAAAGTATTGCCTCAAAAAGAATAAAATATCTAGGAATAAACTTAGCCAAGGAGATGAAAGACCTGCACTCTGAAAAATGTAAGATGCTAATGAAGGAAACTGAAGATGATACAAAGACATGGAAAGATATTCTGTGCTTTTGGATTGGAAGAATTAATATTGTTAAAGTATGCATACTGCCCAAAGCAATTTACTGACTTAATTTAATCCCTATTAAAATACCCATGACATTTTTCACAGAACTAGAACAAATAACCATGAAATCTATATGGAACCACAAAAGACCCTGAATAACCAAAGTAACCTTGAGAAAAAAATAAAGCTGGAGGCATCAAGCTTCCTGACTTCAGACTATACTACAGAACCACAGCAATCAAAACAATATGGTACTGACACAGAAAGATAAGTGAAATAGAATAGAGAGCCCAGAAACAAACACACACACTGTGGTCAATTAATCTATGACAAGGAAGGCAAAAATAACCAGTGGGGGAAGACAGTCTCTTCAATAAGTCGTTCTGGGAAAACTGGATAGCTACATGTAAATGAATGAAATGATAACAGTCTCTAACACCTTATTCAAAAATAAACTCAAAATGGATTAAAGACCCAAATATCAGACCTCAAACCATAAAACTCCTAGAAGTGAACTCTGACATAAACTGTAGCGTATATATATTTTTTGATCTGCTTCCTAAGGCAAAAGAAACAAATGGGACCTAATTAAATTTAAAACCTCTTGCACGGTAAAGGAAACCATCAACAAAACAGAAAGACAGACAACCTACTGAACAGGAGAAAATATTTACAAATGATAGAACAGTAAGAGATTAATATCAAAATATATAAATAGATTATATGTCTCAATATCAAAAAATATACAACCTGATTAATAAATGGGCAAAAAACCTGAATAGATATTTTTCCAAAGATGGTATACAAATGGCCAATTGGAACATGAAAAAAATGTCACTGTCAATCATCAGGGACATGCTAATAAAAACTACATTATCACCTCACACCTCTCAGAATGACTATTATCAAAAAGTCTACAAGCAAGAAAATATTATTGAGGATGTGGTGAAAAGGAAACCCTAGTACATTGTTGGTAGGATTGTAAATTAAAGAAGTCATTATGGATAATGTGGAGATTCCTCAAAACTAAAAACAGGACTACCATATATGATCCAGTAATTCCACTGCTGGGTATATATCTGAAAAAAACAAAAACACTAATTTGAAAAGATGCATGCATCCCAACATTCATAGAATTATTTTCAGTAGCAAGATATGGAAGCAATCTAATTGTCCATCAACAAATGAATGGGTAAAGATGTGGTATATGTGTATGTATATGTGTGTGTTTGTATGAGTATGAATACTCAGTTCAGTTCAGCTCAGTTGCTCAGTTGTGTCCGACTCTGAGACCCCATATACTGCAGCACACCAGGCCTACCTGTCCATCACCAACTCATGGAGTTTACTCAAACTCATGTCCACTGAGTTGGTGATGCCATCCAACCATCTTACCCTCTATCGTCCTCTTCTCCTCCTGCCTTCAATCATTCCCAGCATCAGGGTCTTTTCAAATGAGTCAGTTCTTCACATCAGGTGGCCAAAGTATTGGAGTTTCAGCTTCAGCATCAGTCCTTCCAATGAATATTCAGGACTGATTTCCTTTAGGAGGGACTGGTTGGATCTCCTTGCAGTCCAAGGGACTCTCAAGAGTCTTCTCCAACACCACAGTTCAAAAGCATCAATTCTTCGGTGCTCAGCTTTCTTTATAGTCCAACTCTCACATCCATACATGACTACTGGATAAACCAAAGCCTTGACTAGATGGACCTTTGTTGGCAAAGTAATGAGTATTACTCAACCTTAATAAAGAATGAAATTCTGCCATGTGCAACAGTGTGGATGAATATAGAATGCATTATATGTAGTGAAATAAATCAGAGAAAAACAAATGTTCAACACTTAAATGTCAAATTAACCAATAAAATGACTGTATACAGCAAAACAGAAAGACTTACATAGAAAACAAACTGGTGCTTACCAGTGGGGACAGGGAAGCAGAGAAGGGCAAGATAGGGGTAGGTGATTAAGTGATAGCAACTACTATTTTTTAAAATAGATAAGCAACAAGATATATTTTACAGTGCAGTGAAATATAGCCATTATTTTGTAAGTACTTTAAATGGAGTATAATATATAAAAATATTGAATCACTATGTTGCACACTTGAAACTAATATAATATTATAAATCAAATACACTTCAATAGCAAAAGAAACAAAAACTAAAATCAGAATTTTATGTAAAATGTCCAAAATTTTAAATGCTGACTACTAGTTCAAAAGTTGTAAAATACTATGTAAGTAAAACAGATCACATCTTCTGTCATGATATAGTTTGTAAGTTTCTCTTAAGTTCAAAATATAATCAAAAGATATTTAAATGTATTTGAGGTTGCATCTCTTGTCTGTGAATGAGGAACTGGGCTGAATGAGTCATAAAAGTCAAACTTTCCATTTTATTGCTTCTTTTAGGATTTCAGGATTTTCTTGTGCCTATGGGCAACATAAGGGTTTTACCATTTCCTTAAATAGATCTTACTCAGATATTATGAGGGTATAAGCTTGGTATTATTTTATTTGTTTTATTCATTTATTTTTAAAATAAATTTTGGAAATATTTGGCCAGGGGCTTCTCTGTATATTCATGGAATGCTGAACATAAATAAGAAACAATATCAAGTATCAGCCTGAAGAGAGAAAACATATGGGTTTGAGACTTAGAGGAAATAAAGAAGAGCAAGAAGGAGAACTAAGAAAGAAGAAAATAGATCAAGGTGAAGCAACCCTACTGGGAAAAAGTATTCAAGTGCTGAGATTTGAAAAAAAAACTGGTATATAAAATAAGGATATCATTCCCTGGAGGGTCATAGATGAGAGGGAAGACTAAGTTATGGAAAATCAAGTTGCTAAATTATAAAACTCTCATGATGAGACCATTATCACTCTTATGTAACATACATTAATCATATTAAATCCAGTGGTTGCTTTAAAATGTAAATAGTAAAGGAAATGGCTTATTTTTTTTGTCAGTGAGAATCAAAATATTCAAACTCTGCCAATTTGTTGATCTGCTAGCTTAACAGAAGTTGGTTGGTGTTATTGAAACATAAATCTATGTAATGGAACCCCCAAACAATGAAATTATGATAAATTTGCACAACACCACCCTATTGTGAAAAGGAGATAAATTACAATGAAATAAACTTGTATCAAACGGTATTTATATAATAGTAATTTTCATGCTTACTAGGTTATGTGATGCCAAAGAGGTACATACAGTATTGTGTGATGAAGGGTGAGGATGTGGTGAAAAGGCTTCTTCCCAGGCTGGATACATAGACAGCAGAGAGTTTTCATGAAATTTGGGGTTAAACCAAGAGAAAACTGGAAGAGTAGTTGTTCAAGTCACTAGAATGATGCTGGATATAAGATGAGGCAGAAAGATCAAAAGGACAATGGGGAGGGGACAGACATGAAAGAACAGTGGACAGGCACGATAAAGAGGGAAGAAAATTGACCAGAATACAGAATGAGAACAAGTAAGCCAGAGTTATAGAGGAAGACATTAAGTTTCTACATTGAGGAAACATCAGTGTGTTTTTGTTGATCTTATGACAGAAAAATTTTGAACAGATGTCAAAATTGTAAACCAAACTTTGCTGTGCACTCAGGAAGTATAAACTTGCAAAGAATGTGCTGGCAACCTAATAATGAAGAAAATCTGGAAGAACTAAAAAATCATGTTTCTTTAAGTTCATCAAGGAGCTGACATCACAAGATAATCAACAATCCTGAAATCCTGAAGTGGAGAAACCCTTTCAAGAAGAAAACTGGACCCGAAAACTGCCTCATCTGTGATCAAGTATGAGAGGAGGAGGCACTTCACAAAAGGTATGTCTGCTATCGCGTGCAAGCTCCTTCTCAGAAAAATGTGTGCTCAGAATAATGACTAGTGTCAAGAATACTGGAGCAGGTTGCCATTTCATACTCCAAGGGATCTTCTCAACCCAGGGATGAAACCACTGCTTTTGTGTCTCCACTGGCAGGTACCACGGCACCACCTGGGATGCCTAGTGTCAAGTCAGAAGATAGTAAAAATTACTCTAGATAGTATTGCCTGCAGTGATCATTGGCTACAGAGAAGGGTGAGCAGAGCCAAAGTCTTGTTTTGCATACCTGTGAAGAAAAAGCCTTATGCAGCTAGAGGAGTGGCAGCAAGGCTAGTCACACACAGAACACACAAGAAAAGACATGTTGTAGCTGAATACAGGCAAAAAGTTAGCCCTTTAATTCCTGGAAGAGGTAAGAAACAATTATGGGTCTAAAATCAGGTAGGAAATATCATTCAGAAATCTCCTGATTCAATGGAAAGGACAAGTAACTCCCAAGTAAGACCAATGGTGGATAGAAGGCAGAGTTTTGATGAATTCAGTTTGCTAGTATTTCTTAGAGTTTTGATGACTATATTCATGAAAGAGATGGGAATACCAGACCATCTGACCTGCCTCGAGATAACTGTATGCAGGTTAGGAAGCAACAGTTAGAACTGGACATGGATGCAGAGTACATCATGAGAAACACTAGGCTGGAGGAAGCACAAGTTGGAATCAAGATTGCCGGGAAAAATATCAATAACCTCAGATATGCAGATGATACCACCCTCATGGCAGAAAGTGAAGAATTCTTGATGAAAGTGAAAGAGAAGAGTGAAAAAGTTGGTTTAAAGCTCAACATTCAGAAAACTAAGGTCATGGCATCTGGTCTCATCACTTCATGGCAAACAGATGGGGCAAAAGTGGAAACAGTGTCAGACTTTATTTTTCTGGGCTCCAAAATCACTGCAGATGGTGATTGCAGCCATGAAATTAAAAGACGCTTACTCCTTGGAAGGAAAGTTATGACCAACCTCTGTTCAGTTCAGTCACTCAGTCGTGTTCAACTCTTTGTGACCCCATGAATCGCAGCACACCAGGCCTCCCTGTCCATCACCAACTCCTGGAGTTGACTCAGACTCATCCTGATTGAGTTGGTGATGCCATCCAGCCATCTCATCCTCTGTCGTCCCCTTCTCCTCCTGCCCCCAATCCCTCCCAGCATCAGGGTCTTTTCCAATGAGTCAACTCTTCGCATGAGGTGGCCAAAGTACTGCAGTTTCAGCTTCAGCATCAGTCCTTCCAATAACACCCAGGACTGATCTCTTTAGGATGGACTGGTTGGATCTCCTTGCAGTCCAAGGGACTATCAAGAGTCTTCTCCAACACCGTAGTTCAAAAGCATCAATTTTTCGGCACTCAGCTTTCTTCACAGTCCAACTCACATCCATACATGACCACTGGAAAAACCATAGCCTTGACCAGATGGACCTTTGTTGGCAAAGTAATGTCTCTGTTTTTTAATATACTATCTAGGTTGGTCTAGACTTGTCAGTCTAGACAAGGCTATGGTTTTTCCAGTGGTCATGTATGGATGTGAGAGTTGGACTATAAAGAAAGCTGAGCACAGAAGAATTGATGCTTTTGAACTGTGGTGTTGTAGAAGACTCTTCAGAGTCCCTTGGACTGCAAGGAGATCCAACCTGTCCATCCTAAAGAGATCAGTCCTGAGTGTTATTGGAAGGACTGATGCTGAAGCTGAAACTCCAATACTTTGGTCACCTGTTGCAAAGAGCTTACTCATTTGAAAAGACCTGATGCTGGGAAAGATTGAGGGCAGTAGGAGAAGGGGACGACAGAGGATGAGATGGTTGGATGGCATCACCGACTCAATGGACATGGGTTTGGGTGGACTTTGGGAGTTGGTAATGGACAGGGAGCCATGGCGTGCTGCAGTTCATGGCGTCACAAAGAATTAGACATGACTGAGTGACTGAACTGAACTGATTCATGAGAAATATTGGTTTCTAATTATTTTCTTATGATGTGTTTGTCTGGCTTTGATGTTAGGGTAGTACTGCATGCATGCATGCTAAGTCGCTTCCGTCATGTCTGACTCTTTGCAACCCTATGGACTGTAGCCTGCCAGGCTTCTCTGTCCATGGAATTCTCCAGATAAGAATATTGGAGTGGGTTGCCATGCCTTCCTCCAGGGGATTTTCCTGACCCAGGCATCAAACCCGTGTATTTTATGTCTCCTGCATTGGGAGGTGGGTTCTTTACCACTATTGCCCTTCTAATAAATTGTGAAGTACTATGTTGTCCTCTATTTTTAGACATTTGTAGATAAATATAATTTCTTTTTTAAAATTATGTTCAGACTACTAGTTCTATAAGTTGCTAAGTGTTGAAGTCCAACTATAATTGTAGAACTTTTAATTTCCATTTCAGCTATATCAGTTTTTGCCTCATGTATTTGAATGATTTCTTGTTATATACATATGTATTTAGCATAGTTGTTTTAATAAACTGATCTGTTTTCATTATTTTGTAATCTCCCTGTTAATGGTGTAATATTTGCTCTGAAGCCTATTATCACATTAATATAGTATGCTGATATTAGTATAGGCATTCTGACTCATTTGTATTAGTAGTTGATATGTATTTTCTATGCTTTTATTTTTTATCCATCTGTATCTTCCTATTTAAATAGTCCTGCAACATCAAAAATTATTATAGTGTGATCACATGAGACTTAGGAATACAAGGTTTGTTTATAAAACAATTAATGGGATAGCAGATATTAATGAAATAAAAGAGAAAATCACATGATCATTTCAATAGATATGGAAAAAATTTTTGGCAAAATCCAACACTCATTTATGATGAAAACTCTTGTTATACTAGGAATATAAGGAAACTTTCTCACTCCAATAAAGGGAATCTACAGAAAAATCCTACAGCTAATAATTAATGGTAAAAGGCTGAATACTATTCTGTTAATATCAGGAAACATGTATTATGTCTGCTCTCATCCTTCCTCTTCAACATGATACTAGCGATTCTGTTTAGTGCAATAAAGCAAGAAAAAAAAAAAAAGGAAAGGATAAACTAAAATTGTTTTAATTCATAAATGGCACAGTTTTCTGGGCTTCCCTCATGGCTCAGCTGGTAAAGAATCTCCCTGCAATGCGATAGACCTGGGTTTGATCCCTGGGTTGGGAAGATCCCCTGGAGAAGGGAATAGCTACTCCAGTATTTCGGCCTGGAGAATTCCATGGACTCTATAGTGTTCTACCAAAAAATTCAGAATAATCTATGAAAAAGCTACTAAATCTAATAAATATTTTCACAAGTTTGTCGGGTACAAAATTAATATAAAATTTCAATTTTATTTATACACACCAGCAATGAAGAAGTGGAAATTGAATTTTAAAAATAGTATCATTTATAGTAGTAATATAAAACATGAAATAATTAGGAAATATTCATGCTGAATGTTATAAAACAGTAGTGAGAGAAATCAGGAAGCCTTAGATCAAATGAAGACCTGTGTCCTATTTATTAGATTGAAAGACAAAATATGGTCATAATGTCAATTCTCTCCAAATTAATCTATAAATAATTGTACACAGTTCAGATACAAGCAAATTTTTTTATATAAATTGACAGTGGAAAAGGATAAAGATCTAGAATAGTTGAAACATATTTTGAAAAAGAACAATGTTAGAGATCTCACACAATATGATTTTAGGACTTAATCTAAAGCTATAGTAACCAAGAAAGTATGCTATTTGCTAGAGAATGGACACATAAACCAGTGGAATAGAAAGGATAGGCTAGAAATAGCTCCACTTATAAATGTCATTGGATTGCCAAAAAGGTAGTTCATTAAGAAATTATAAACTTTTGAATAAATGATGCTATAATATTTGGATATCATTGTGCAAAAAACTGAACTTAACACCTTGCACTATGTACAAAAATTAACTCAAAATGGACATAAACCTAAAAGAGAGTTACAAGAAAAAGATTTTGGTGAGACATGTTCCTAAACTATTAAGAAATATATGACTCTTTGTTTCATCTAGGCTAGTAGAACATAATTTGAGTTTAAGCTCCAAATTAATTCAAGTGTTTATAACTGTGAAAAACATTCAGGGAACAGTTTAATATTTGGCATAGTTTTAGTGCAGGGAAGGGGAAACAAGATGTAGGAAAAGATCTTGATTATTAACTGTGGTCTTTGGAAGAAAAATCTCATTCTTTTTGTTCTTCAGCCTCCACTCAGTCCACTGACCAGAAACCCCTACTCCTGTCATCTCCTCCATTTACTTTCAGGACCCAGGGTATAATAATTTCCCAATGTGTAATAACAAATTGACATATTAAATTATTAATAGCTCAAAGCAGAAATTTATTGTTTCAACATTTCTGAAGGCCAAGAAGTCTGAAATAAAGGTGTTGGCAGAGCCATATTTTCTGTGCAAACGTACAGGGACTCTTTCCTTGTCTCCTCACAGCTTCTAATGGTTTTCTAGAAATTTTAGGTGTCCCTTGGCTTGCAACTTTACAATTCCAGTCTCTGCCTTTGCCATCACATGGTGTTCTCCCTGCTTGCTTAAGGCTTCGCGTTGCTGTTTTCTTATAAGAACAACAGTTTCATTGGATTGAGGGCCCACCATACTCCAGTATGATCTCATTTATTACACTTTCAGTAAACCTACCCCTACATAAGGTTGCATTATGAGGCTAGAACTTTAACATATTTGGATGGAACCTTAATTCAATCTCTAATACAGCGTGTAGAGAATCAGGTCCTTGTGACCTAGGAGGCCCTGTATTCCCACTGATAAGTCAGGAAGGGATGTTTTGTTCTGCTCTAGGCCTATCACATTAGGGCTTAAGAGGTGCAAGATTATTTGTCTGTAAGATTATTTTTATCCAGGTCTAAGTTTTTCAAATTCCCAAACAGGGCAGATTCCTCACTCAGTAGGCTAAAGAGCCCTGCCCTTATTCCTGTCAACATGTCTTCCCAATATTGACCCTGATGCTTGTACTGCACAGTCCGGATATTCTCATCTATGTCTAAGACACTGTCATCTACCAGTCCTTCGGTTCTACCCTTCCCCACACCCTCATGTAAACACCAGAGTGTGTGCTAGCCCAGATGGGTAGTCAGCTTCTCTAAGTTCTCTTATATTAGTGATTTTTACTACTAGTCCATGCATACATGATGATTAACTTTTTCTGATCTTCTAGTGAGCTCCTGCCCTTGACGGGATTCTCGCTCTCTTCTGTCTCCTGCCAGACGACAGCAGCCTGCTATGCTGCAACGTTTCTACCCTTTAGGACTGCCGGCTAGCATACTGGACAGCAGAGGCTTGACTTGAGGCATTTCCTGTGGGGGGAATAAATTAGGATTGCAAAACTGGTTTGTAATGTATTAGACCAAAAAAATGAGTATTAGAAAAATGCTAGGAAATTAAACCTTAATAAATAAAATAGATAAGGATAATAAAAGCAAGAAATAAACTCTCTTGGTCACTTAATGGTTTTTGGCTTTCAAATCCACTAGCCATAAAACAGGAGCAATGCTAACTCCTGAACTTATCAGTCCATATATATATATATTCTTAATATGGTTTACTCTTTTCCTGAAAATATATCTCCAATTTCTAATTCACTTTCCATGTCTGATTTTCTTTACCACATGACTTGTTTACATCTCATGCTTTACAAAGAAATGACTCTGATTGACCTCAGGTTACTTTTATCTATCTATTGTTTTAAAATTTAAAAAGATAGGGAAACATACTCTTTACAACCCAACAGTAACATTGATGACAAGAAGACTGTGTAGTTAACATTTTCAGGTTGCTAACATCAAGTAATTTTGAAATTATAGCTATAGATCCAAACAGTAATTTGAATGTAAGAGACAATATTCTCAGTCAAATAAGGCCTGAAAAGTTTACTTCATATGAGTGTTCTTTGAGGATATTATTAGTGGCAGTTCTCCAGGAAGGGAGAAGTAAACCCATGAACACACTCTGAGATGCATTAAAAGAATGCTGAACAAATAACTTGGTGAATTTTACTGTTTTCTAAATAAGTAAACCTCCTCATGTTATACAGTATTAGTCAGGCTCTGCTGAGATAGTAAAATAACCCTGGTCACTCAGTGGCTTAATCTAACAAGTCTATCTTCACATTATATGTGCATATAACATAATATCCACACAGCAGAAAATCTTTGTTCTTTTTGAACATGTGGAATATTGTTTTAAAATGACCAAATATTAAGCCGCAAAGAAATCTCTAATAAATAGCATAAAGTCTACATCATAGAATTGTTAAATTATAATGCAGTAAAATTAAAATCAGTGTAACAGTGATAATAAAAATTTTCCACATGTTCAGAAACTAAAAAAAAAAAACAAAACCCTGAATAAAACATTGCCTAAAAAGAATAAAAATCATAAGATTTCAGGTTGTTTCTGAATTACAGAAGAAACAGACACATACACAAAAAGAAATCAAGGTATATATGAGGCTACTTGGTGAACAGAATTCTGAGAAGTTCTCCTAAATTCCTATCTCTTCTCAAAACTCCCTTCCCTCAGCATAGGTAGGATTGTGAATATGACAAGACAGTCATTCTCTTAATCGGGTTATACTATACAGCAAACTCCGGGAGTTGGTGATGGACAGGGAGGCCTGGCATGCTGCGATTCATGGGGTTGCAAAGAGTCGGACATGACTGAGCGACTGAACTGAACTGAACTGATATAGCAAAGGCGAAGGAATTTTGCATATTTAATTTAAAGCCCCTCATCAGTTGACTTTGTTGTTGTTGTTCAGCCATTCAGCTGTGTCTGACTCTGCAATCCCATGGACTGCAGCACAGAAGCCTTCTTTGTTCTTCACTATCTTCTGGAATTTGCTCAAATTCATGTCCAGTGAGTTGGTGATGCCATCCAACCATCTCATCCTCTGTTGTCCCCTCTCCTCCTGCCCTCAATCTTTCCCAGCATCAGGGTCTTTTCCAATAAGTTGGCTCTTCACATCAGGTGGCCAAAGTGTTGGAGTTTCAGCATTAGGCCTTCCAATGAATATTCAGGGTTGATTTCCTTTAGGATTGACTGTTTCAATCTCCTTGCAGTCCAAGGAACTCTCAAGAGTCTTCTCCGGCTCCATAGTTGACTTTGAGTTATTTCAAAGGGAGATTGTTCCCAGTAGGCCTGACTTAATTAGTTAAGCACACAAAAAGAGATCCCCCTGTTTTTTTTTTTTTAAGTTCCATGAAGGCAGACATCTTACATTCTTTATTAGCTGCTATATCCTCAGTGCCTAGAACAGTGTCCTTAGCTAGTAAGTAGATGCTCAACAAATGTCTATGAAGTGAAGGAGCAAGTTGATATTTTGAAGAAGCAAGCTGCAATATTGTGAGGACCAGGTGGTTAGGGCATGGTCTCTAGAAGCCCTGCAGGGGTAAGCTGCCAGCCCAACAACCATCAAGCAAACAAACAGGGACTTTAACTTTCAGCTAACAGTTTGAATTTAGTCATCAGTCTGAAGGATATGGGAAGTAGATCTTTCCCTAGACAAGCCTGCAGACAAGGGTGCATTGGACCTTCATTATAATGTATGTAATGCTGCAGAAAGTGAAACAGTGAAAGTGAAGTCGCTCAGTTGTGTCCAACTCTTTGTGACCCCATGGACTATACCCTACCACATTCCTCCATCCATGGAATTTCCAGGCAAGAGTACTGGAGTGGGTTGCCATTTCCTTCTCCAGAGGATCTTCCCAACCCAGGGATCGAACCTGGGTCTCCCGCATCTATGTAGGCAGATGCTTTAACATCTGAGCCACCAGGGAAGTCTGCTGCAGAAGTCTCAGCTAAAAAACACCAGGCTCTTAATCCCACAGAAACTGTGATACCTTTGTTTTAAGCCTCCAAGACTGTGGTAAATTTTTATACAGCAATAGAAAATTAATACAGGCTGAAAAAATTTGATCTCAAACCATATGAAGTAGAAATAGCTAATATATACCCATTTTACTTAAGTGTATAGATGCAAAAGCCCTAATATTAGTTACCTGAACTCAACAATGTATGGAAGTAATACATCATGTGGGTTTTAGCAGAGGTTGATTCTTATGTCACTTTCATCTTTTCTACTCCCAACTCCAAATCTCACTCATCTATCAATATTTTTGAGTAAACAAGCCTGACAAGCCTGCATAGGATGAGACAAGATGAGATAGCATGAGGGCAGGCGAAGAACCACTGTGGTATCTCTACTCTCTGGGGTGTACAAGGGCTGGGGAAGAAGAGATGATCATGGATCCTGGAGACCCATGGACACACCCCTACCCTGGAGGGATGGGCTCCTCAGGAATTTCCCTTGGTCTTTAGGAGCTGAGAAGGAGCTGAAATGATGATGTGAACTGAGACTACTTCATCTTTAAGGCTTAGAGAGAGCAAAGACATTATAAACCAGAGAGTCTTTCCTCTGATCCAGATTGACAGACCCTTCTGAAACTTTTCTATTCTACAGAAAGCTTCCACTGCCAGACACAATTAGTGGACAAAGAAAAATTACAACACTCGAGGGAGTACTACATCCAGAGAGTAAAAGACCAAGAATATATACCTATAAACTTCATAAATTCTAAGGACAAAACACAATCTGACAAACTTCCAGATTTTTTTAAAAAGTTATTTACATAGGAAAAGTAATCAGAACTTCAGACTTCTAGTTAGTATTAGATTATTTCTCACTTTAACTTATATTCTTTGAGTGTTACACAACTATGTCCCACCCCCACTGCAACACACTTAAATCTATAAAGGTAATTTTCAAGAAATGAGATTGTATCAGTATAGTTTGGCACTGATGACTTTGCTATGCTTATGCATGCATGCTAAATTGCTTTAAATCATGTCAGACTCTTTGCAACCTTATGGACTGCAGCCTCCCAGACTCATCTGCCCATGGGATTCTCCAGGCAAGAATACTGAAGTGGGTTGCCATTTCCTTCTTCAGAGGATCTCTCTGACCCAGGGGTTGAACCTGTATCTCTTATGTCTCCTGCCATTGGCAGGCGGGTTCTTTACCACTAGCACCACTTGGGAAGGCACTATGCCTATAGTGGGTACTTATTAAGATTTAAGAAATTCTTACTCTCAACTCCAAAATGATAGAGTGAATATATAAGTGTGAAAGAAAGATATTCACAGATAATGTAAGCACTGAAAGAATCCATCAGCAGCATAACCTATCTGAGTGAAATACTGGAGAAGCAATAAATGGATCAGTGCAAAAATTGTAAAAAAGGACACTGTGGAGCAAAGAACATTTCAGTGCATACAAATTAAAGCAATGCACATGTAGAAACTGTCTAGGAAGAAGTGACTTAATGATATTTTAAATATAAGGGGCCAACTGTAAATAAAAACTTGTTAATATTACTCAGCTATATCAGCAAAACTTAGAACATGGAAGAGAGGATGAGTGGTATTTGGAAAAGAGAAAATTAGTAAAAGAATCCCCAGGTCTCATCTATGTCATGGAGGAGAAAAATGGGCAGGTAAAAATATTTTAAAAATCACAATTTATTGGCAGAAACATATTGGTTGAAAATGTTTTGGAAATCTTGATTGTATATGAGAGTAAAGAAATGGAAAATAATATTTAAAATGTATATATGTATATAACTGAATCACTTTGCTGTATGGCAAAGTGTGCCATTTACAGTAGCACAGAATTGTAAATCAGCTATATTTTAACTTGAAAAATTAAAAAAATATAGTAAAGAAATACGTGTTTGTCAGTGAGCATTGAGAAAATAACACAGTAGTTAATGCAATGAAAAACTTAATGAAACTCTCAAATTAAAAAATGAAAAAGGATATGAATAACAATTTGATCAAACTGAAAAAAAATATGGAAAAGAAAAAACATGAACAAACATCAAATAAAAAATGACTATAAATACATAGTGATACATCATTAAAGCATCTAGTCATAACAGTCCTGGTAGTTAGGATCAATAATCCTGGAGACGACAACTAAAATGGCTTGACAAAAAAAATCACCTTCTAAAAAGTTCAGAGGCCTAACCAGAGACTGAAAAATTGTGAGACTGAAAATAGGAAGAGAACTACACCTCAGAGTTGAACCAGAACTTTCTGTGCCTCGAGAGCAAATGCCCATATAGAAAAGGCAGCTCAGAGACAGTTTCTGGTAAAGGGTAAGAGATGTGAGGTGTTAGGGGGCTGAGTCTGAGCTTACAGGGATTAAGCAAAAGGGGAAGTACTTTTGTTCATAACACTCCCTGCCATCTAGGGTTTTTGCCCTGAGACCATTTTCCAATTTTTGGGAAGTTGCTGAAAGGATGAATATTCTTGGTGTTTTTGTGAGTTAGAGGAAATGAGGTTTGGAGTTTTGTGCCCACCAACAGCAGAAGCTCCATTGTTAACAGTCCTAACCTGGACTGGGACTCTGGAGAGCTATTTTTTGACTATGCTCTGGATAGTCATCTAGTTGAACAAGGAAATTCTCAGCCCTTGGTTCTGAGAATGTTACTGCCCTCAGATGCCCTGCAAAAATAGGCAAAATCCTCCCTCAAGAAGGCTTTATCATCCTAGATTTGAAGTTATCTCTGAAAATATTTTTCTAATAATATATTCAGAAAATACTATAAATCATACCTGGTGACAAGATAAAATGATCCAGAAACAAGAGAAAATACCAAGGGACTTTAGATAATAAAAGTGATCAGATGCAGACTTAAAACAGCATCTCTGTTTCTGAGATTAAAATCATACTTTAAGAACATCAGCAAGAAATTGGAAACTAATACAAGTAACATTAAAGCACTGAAAAAGACCTGAATAGAAATTATAAGCATTAATAACAAATTAAAAATGAATGAATGAATTTAACAACAGATTGATAAACTGAAGATGTTAAAGAAATTATCTACAATTATGGACTAAAAGCAAGGATGAAAAATACAGAATGTTAAGAGCTGTACTTGATACAGTAGGAAGGTCTAAGATACACTTGAGTCCAAGTAAATAAGAAGAGAGATAGTGCAGAAATAATATCTGAAGAGATAATGGCTAAGAGCATCTGGTACCTGATAAAAACATAAATTCAGGGATTTGAGGAGATTATATTTAAAATACATAACATGTGGGTTCAGGTGTGCATGCACAAAGTACACGAAGACAGAGGAAACTTTGAAAACTAGACAATGAAAAATCTTAAAAGCAAGTAGAAAAAAAGATAAGTTGCACTCAAAAGCATGATAGATTGATGGCTAATTTCTTTCTACGACCTTTGGAAGTTAGAAGAACAATAGGAAAAGACCTCTAAGCTAATAGAAAGTAATTAATGAGCTAAATTTCTCTACCTAGTGATTATACCCTGGAAGAATGAAATCAAAAATATTTTAAGATCAAAAAGCAAAGCAAACAAAACTGAGAATATCTTATCAGCAAACACAAACTGAAAATTCTTAAGGTGATTATGAAACAAAAGGAAAATGATCCCAGGTAGAAACTCTGTTATAGTAGATAATTTTATTTGTATAAATAAAAATCTTAATTCTAATAATAAAGTTAGAAATAAACATGACAAATTATAAACAAAAAAGTTTTATGTGATCAAATAAAATTGAAAATGCACATTTAGACATGAAATATTAGAATATTCCAGTTGATTTATGAATTTTTAAAATACAAATCTTAATAGTTATAAATTGCATCAACTACAGACACAAAAATACTTTGGAGAAGAGTTAAGTCTCTGTTCACCACATGCTTGTCTTTTCTAGATCATCTTGTTCTTAACCATGTCAGGGGAGAAGGAGGACGTTTAGGAGATTAAGAGACTTGGGACTACCAGAATAGCTCCCATTACCCAACTTTCCTCACAGCTTAACTTTGGCTAAATATATATTTGATTTTGAGTTTGAATGTGGGATACCCAGAACAGGAATATTTGGGACATCTGTTCCACCAGTATAATTTCAGAGACTAAAAGCTGAGATATTTTTTAAAAATTGTGTAATTCTATACGTACTTTCAATCATCTAAACTAGAATATCTAAAGATAGGGCCCAGAAATCTGTCTTTCTAAAAATTTCTCAATCCAGCACTAAACTGAGAACAGGTATTTGGAAACCACATCGATAACAAAATCTGCGATTTACACCAACAAATCTGATTAGTTCAGATTAGGGTGCTATAAAGAAGCAGCCAATAAGAATGTTGCCCTAAAGGATCTTTCAGTTTAATTGGGAGAAAAAAAAATGTATAGAATAAGTTGTACACTTATAAAGGTTATGACAAGTGGAAGCATAGCACAAGGAAAAGTAAGGCAGAGTCAAGGATGGCATCATGGAAAAGATAACATGTGATAAAAACGGGATTGAATGAGAAGGGAGGGCCAGGAAAAACTGTTAAGAATTGGATTTTCCAGACAAAGGGATTGGTATATAAAAGACACATTATTAAAAATTCTTAATGATGTTTTTATAGGTCCTTAAATGTGGGAGTGAACCAACTTCCCCAGGGGAGACCTTGAGAGCTTCCATTTATAATCAAACAATTAGCTCATATTAACAATTCATGAAATTCTATGCATTTGGCATAGAATTGTGATTAATATACACTTTGGAACATTTTCAAATGGAATCCTTTGTTTAAATACTCTCTCCCCATCGCTCTCGCAACCATTCTCCTTTGATTACAGCCAGTATGAGGAGCAAGAGATATTTGTAAACTCAACATGCAATGAGGGTACTAGTAGTGGTGGTGATGATGATAGTGAGAAAGATCTCATATGTGAACAGTGTGGCCAACGCTTGCTACTTTGCCTGGAGTCCAGGTACAGAACCAGTGGGGTGTGAAGAACCAGGGGAGGAGGGAGAATGAGCAGACAGTACAGCCTGCATCTGATGAGTCTTTAAAACACTGATACCAGGGATTAACACTGAATGAAAACAAAAGAGGGAAATTATCAGCCTTCATTCTGTGGGTTCTTTAAATGATTTGTATATTTACTTTACAAATAAATAAAATAGATTCCCCCACATTGGTTTAAATGGAGCCATGGCATCACGGACTGCAATTTCAGTGCTACCAAGAAAGCTGTTGCTATGGTTTCCATTATGTGGCTGCTATAAATCCATGAAACTACACCAGTACAAAACACAATTATGCAACTCTACTGCAGCACATCAGAATTATTTTTCCAGTTATTTTTTTTACTTTGAGCACCAGAAAAGCCTAAACCCACAAAACAAATCAATAAAATTATTATAACAAAATAGCATCCTTGATTCCCATATTCTGATTACAATTTTCCACATATTTTAGGAGGGAGGTTCAAAGCTTAGTATACTTCTAAAGCTACATATTTTCACATGTTCTACATCTTTCTTGATTTAGTTTTCATTTATTTTGCCCACTCTGGGGTGCACACATTTTAATAGCAAGGAGAATGTTGGCAATTTTTTATATTCTGGTGTAATCTTACCAAATATGATTCTTCATTGTAACATAAGACATGTTTCAGTACGTTATGTTCTTCCTAATAGAAATAGTGGTATAATAAATGAGAGCTTTAAATCAATATTAGGTTTGCTAGTAATTCATTTAGATTTAACATTGTAATAGCTACACAATTGAGAATAAGAGTTCTGGTTTCCATTCTTTTTCTGAATGCCTAAATGAGTATAACATTTGTGTTGTTTGTCATTTCCTTATTTCATTTCCCTAAAAGTTATCCTTAGAGGAATAAGGTAGCTCTGTGTAAAAAAGATCAATCACGCTGATAGTATTAATCAGTGTTTAGTACTGTGATACTTACTTGTAGTAAACAGCCAAGATGCTTAGGCAAATGCTTCTCACCAAAAAGAAATAGTTTAAAAGTACATGTCATGGCTTCCTTTTGAAGTCTCTAATATATTTACACTCACATGTTCATATTTATGATATTTTTACCATCTGTATCACTTCTTTAAAACTGCCCAGTAGTATTAATTCTTTAACAATATTTGTGTAATTTAATTCAATGGGCATTCTTTAAGAAACTTTTATGGAAATCATGTACTGCTGGGTGCTCTGGAGTACATAAACACATGCACATATAACACTGTCTGTTTCCTCATAAGATTATTATTTAGTTAGGAAAAGAAGCCTAACTCTCAAACAATATAAAGTGGAATGTTATTCAATGTTGAAAACATTATGTACTAAAATAAATTTTCTAGCCTTATGGATGATAGACTTTGTTGGGCTTACTGCTCAAATGCTGCATTTAGATAGGACCTAGAGAACTGAGGAAAAAGGCAATGATTTGTGAACTCATGGGTTCATGATACCAGGCCATTCTTTTTTTTTTTTTTCCTTCTCAATGTGCACCCATCATTTCTCCACCCCTGTGGGCCCTTCATCATCTCAAGCTTCCAAAATGTCCCAGGGGGAAGAACATAGAGTCTCCAAACAGACTTTGAATAAGTATAAACTCTTTTTCACTTGTATTGGCTAAAATGTATCTTATGATGCTTGGGTCATTTGTTGCTTATCTGTCTCTTGGGGCCATGACTTGCCTTTAAGTACAAACCTTTAGTAGGTCATTGTATTATGCTCTGATGTCTCATTGGTCTCCTTCTGGTCCTGTAGCCCTCAATCTAAATGCCCGTATGTAGCATATGCAGGTGTATTTCTCTAGAAGTAGGGGTAACCAAGCTGCAATAAAGCACATAATCCAATCTCTTAATTATCTCTTTTCTATTAAAGGTAGCACCTATAAAAATGAAAGTATCAATTTACCATTCTCTACAACAGCTTTAGAAAGTTGACAATGTGCTCTTCCCTCACATCCAGTACTACTTCCAGAAGCTTACTAAACCAAAGTCATTGTGACTACTGATCCTGACCTAATATATTCTTGAGATATGATCACTCTCAGTAAGATATGAAACTGATATTGGCACAAGGCACAAAAGCAAATTGATATGTCTTCTCTGGTTTTAAGGGTGGCTCGTATCACATTTTATTTATAAAGAATAACGTCTCTGTTCTAGAATATCTTACAGTAGGAAAAAAACACTAGACTGTTCAGGTATGGCCTAAATAAAATCCCTTAGATTTTACAGTGGAAGTGAAAAACAGATTCAAGGGATTAGGTCTGATAGAGTGCCTGAAGAACTATGGATGGAGGATCACTACACTGCATAGAAGGCAATGATCAAGACTATCCCCAAGAAAAAGAAATGCACAAAGGCAAAATGGTTGTCTGAGGAGGCCTTACAAATAGCTGAGAACAGAAGAGAAGCTCAAGGCAAAGGAGAAAAGGAAAGACATACCCATTTGAATGCAGAGTTCCAAAGAATAGCATGGAGAGATAAGAAAGCCTTCCTCAGCGATCAATGCAAAGAAATAGAGGAAAACAATAAAATGGGAAAGACTAGAGATCTCTTCATGAAAATTAGAGATATCAAGAGAACATATCATGCAAAGATAGGCACATAAAGGACAGAAATGGCATGGGCCTAATAGAGGCAGAAGATATTAAGAAGACCTGGCAAGGATACACACAAGAACTGTACAAAAAAGATCTTCATGACCCAGATAACCATGAAGGTGTGATCACTCACCTAGAGAGCCAGACATTTTGGAATGCGAAGTCAATTGGGCCTTAGGAAGTATCATTATGAACAAAGCTAGGGGAGGTGATGTAATTCCAGTTGAGCTATTTCAAATTCTAAAAGATGATGCTGTGAAATTGCTGCATTCAATACGCCAGCAAATTTGGAAAACTCAGCAGTGACCACAGAACTGGAAAATGTCAGTTTTTATTCCAATCCCAAAGAAAGGCAATACCAAAGAATGTTCAAACAACTGCACAATTGCACTCATCTCACATGCTAGCAAAGTAATGCTCAAAATTCTCCAAGCCAGGCTTCAACAGTATGTGAACCATAAACTTCCAGATGTTCAAGCTGGATTTAGAAAAGGCAGAGGCTTTTTCTGCATCTATTGATATAATCATATGGTTTTTATCTTTCAATTGTTAATGTGATATATTACATTGATTGATTTGTGGATATTAAAGAATCCTTGCATTCCTGGGATAAAGCCCACTTGGTCATGATTGCTTAATCTTTTTAATATGTTGTTGGATTCTGTTTGCTAGAATTTTGTTAAGGATTTTTGCATCTATGTTCATCAGTGATATTGCCCTGTAGTTTTCCTTTTTTGTGGCATCTTTGTCTGGTTTTGGTTTTAGGGTGATGGTGGCCTTATAGAATGAGTTTGGAAGTTTACCTTCTTCTGCAATTTTCTGGAAGAGTTTGAGTAAGATAGGTGCTAGCTCTTCTCTAAATTTTTGGTAGAATTCAGCTGTGAAGCCATCTGGTCCTGGGCTTTTGTTTGCTGGAAGATTTCTGATTACAGTTTCGATTTCCATGCTTGTGATGGGTCTGTTAAGATCTTCTATTTCTTCCTAGTTCAGTTTTGGAAAGTTATACTTTTCTAAGAATTTGTCCATTTCTTCCAAGTTGTCCATTTTATTGGCATAGATCTGCTGGTAGAAGTTTCTTATGATCCTTTGTATTTCAGTGTTGTCTGTTGTGATCTCTCCATTTTCATTTCTAATTTTGTTGATTTGGTTCTTCTCCCTTTGCTTCTTGATGAGTCTGGTTAATGGTTTGTCAATTTTATTTATCTATTCAAAAAACCAGCTTTTAGCTTTGTTGATTTTTGCTATGGTCTCTTTTGTTTCTTTTGCATTTATGTCTGCCCTAATTTTTAAGATTTCTTTCCTTCTACTAACCCTTCATTTCTTCCTTTTCTAGTTGCTTTAGGTGTAGAGTTAGGTTATTTATTTGACTTTTTTCTTGTTTCTTGAGGTAAGCCTGTGTTGCTATGAAACTTCCCCTTAGCATTACTTTTACAGTGTCCCATAGGTTTTGGGTTGTTGTGTTTTCATTTTCATTCATTTCTATGCATATTTTGATTTCTGTTTTGATTTCATCAATCCCACTCCTGGGCATACACACCGAGGAAACCAGAACTGAAAGAGACACATGTACCTCAATGTTCATCACAGCACTGTTTATAATAACCAGGACATGGAAGCAACCTAGATGCCCATCAGCAGACGAATGGATAAGAAACCTGTGGTACATATACACAATGGAATATTACTCAGCCATTAAAAAGAATACATTTGAGTCAGTTCTAATAAGATGGATGAAACTGGAGCCCATTATACAGAGTGAAGTAAGCCAGAAAGATAAACACCAATACAATATACTAACACATATATATGGAATTTAGAAAGATGGTAACAATAACCCTATATGCAAGACAGAAAAAGAGACACAGATGTATAGAACAGACTTTTGGACTCTGTGGGAGAAGGCGAGGGTGGGATGATCTGAGACAATAACACTGAAACATGTGTATTATCAACTGTGAAATAGATCGCCAGTTCAGGTGGATGCATGAGACAAGTGTTCAGGGCTGGTGCACTGGGATGACCCAGAGGGATACGGTGGGGAGGGAGGTGGGAGGGGGGTTCAGGATGGGGAACACATGTAAATCCATGGCTGATTCATGTCAATGTATGGCAAAAACCACCACAATATTGTAAAGTAATTAGCCTCCAAATAATAAAAATAAAGAAAAAAAAGAAAAGAAAAGAAAAGGCAGAGGAACCAGAGATCAAATTGCCAACATATGTTGGATCATCAAAAAACCTAGAGAGTTCCAGAAAAACATCTATTTCTGCATCATTGACTATGCCAAAGCCTTTGACTGTGTGGATCAAAACAAACTGTGGAAAATGGTTAAAGAGATGTGAATACCAGACCACCTTACCTGCCTCCTGAGAACTCTGTATACAGGTCAAGAGGTAACAGTTAGAACTGGACCTGCAACAACAGACTGGTTCCAAATTGGGACAGGAATACATCGAGGCTGTATATTGTCACCCTGCTTATTTAACTTATATGCAGAATACATCATGGGAAATGCCAGGCTGGATGAAGCACAAGCTGGAATCAAGATTGCTGGGAGAAATATAATAACCTCAGATAAGCAGATGACACCACCCTTACAGCAGAAAGTAAAGAGGAACTGAAGAGCCTATTGATGAAAGTGAAAGAGTAGAGTGAAAAAACTGGGTTAAAACTCAACATTCAGAAAATTAAGATCATGGCATCTGGTCCCATCACTTCAAGGCAAATATATGGGGAAACAAGGGAAACAGTGAGAGACTTTATTTTTTTGGGCTCCAAAATCACTGCAGATGGTGAGTGCAGACATGAAATTAAAAGATGCTTGCTTCTTGGAAGAAAAGCTATGACCAACCTAGATAGCATAAGAAGCAGAGACATTTCTTTGCCAACAAATGTCTGTATAGTCAAGGCTATGGTTTTTCCAGTAGTCATGTATGGATGTGTATAAAGTCATGTATAAAGAAAGCTGAGAGCCAAAGAATTGATGTTTTTGAACTGCGGACTCTTGAGAGTCCCTTGGGCTGCAAGGAGATCAAATCAGTCAATCCTAAAGGAAACCAGTCCTGAATATTCATTGGAAGGACTGATGCTGAAGCTGAAACTCCAATACTTTGGCCACCTGATGGAAAGAAC
Organism: Cervus elaphus; assembly: GCF_910594005.1. Taxonomy (NCBI): domain Eukaryota; kingdom Metazoa; phylum Chordata; class Mammalia; order Artiodactyla; family Cervidae; genus Cervus; species Cervus elaphus. The sequence goes on along the minus strand of NC_057826.1, from coordinate 27,767,554 downwards.
TGAGCCATTTGAAAAGACCCTAATGCTGGGAAAGATTATTGAAGGCAGGAGAAGAAGGGGACGACAGAGGATGAGATAGTTGGATGGCATCACCAACTCGATGGATGTGAGTCTGAGCAAGCTCCAGATGTTGGTGACGGGCAGGGGAACCTGGTGTGCTGCAGTCCATGGGGTTGCAAAGAGTTGGACATAACTGAGTGACTGAACTGAACTGAAATATGGTAATTTTATAATTCTCCTGGCTCTTAAGTGTTAGTTGTTCAGTCATATCCTACTCTTTGCTACCCCATGGACTGTAAGCCACCGGGTTCCTCTGTCCATGGAATTCTTCAGGCAAAAATACTGGAGTGGGCTGCCATTTCCTTCTCCAGGGGATCTTCCTGACCCAGGGATTGAACCTGGGTCTCCTGCATTGCAGGCAGATTCTTTACCTTCTGAGCCACCAGGGAAGTCTAGGCTCTTAAATTCTTTCTCTATAAGAGAACTTACCCTGGGAAATAGTGACTTTGTATTTAATATTTAATATTTTAGATCCTTGTAATGTGTTCTCTTGAAAGAACAGCTTTGATAAGAGGCAGGGCAATTAGTTGGTTTCAATTAGTATCAAATGGTCTGTACAATTCTTTCTTTCCCGAAGGAGAAGTATTTTCCTCAGTCTAGTCAAACTCATATAGAATATAATTTTCATATGACTTAATAAATCTACCAACATCTATTTGTACACATGCAAGGTGATGCTAGTGGTAAAGAACCCACTTTCCAATGCAGAAGATGTAAGAGAAACAGGTTTGATCCATGGGTTGAGAACATTCTCTGGAGGAGGGCATAGCAACCCACTCCAGTATTCTTGCCTGGAGAATCCCATGGACAGAGGAGCCTGGTGGGCTACAGTCCACAGGGTTGCAAGAGTCGGACATGTGACTGAGCACACACAGAGTAGATGTCTCGGTCCGAGTTTGTAGCCTTCTGACCACCTCTATGTATCCAGTCAGATGGATGACACTTCTAAGAGGATTAGCAATGATCCTGCTATTTTCTGTTATTGAATAACTGAATAGAAAAATTGTTTCCCCATGTCTTCTCTCTTGGGATTATGACTAGATTATGGGATTATGATTTGGGATTATGACTTTGTATTTTACAAAGTCTGGCAACATGTTTATTAGTAAATAATATAATGTTTACTGATTTGGGAATAAAGTATGGGAGAATTATTTTCCCCACTTTATAAAAACTCCAGCATTACTGGCTATTTAATAGTAAATCTTAGAATTTACATTCTAATAGGCAGTGGTGTCCTATATTTGGTTTAAAATGAATTGTTTTACTCTTATATATATATCTTGAACTTGAATACTGCAGAACATTGCTTTTACCATGTACAAATAGGACTAGTGATATTTAGGAGATAGGATATTTAGTAGAGAAGGGAGCACTTCCAATTTCTTCATTGACCTTCTTGAATTAAAATTGCCTATAGGTGTGGAGAAAAGGGATCCCTCCTACAATGTTGGTGAGAATGTAAGTTTTTACAGCCATTGTGGAAAACAGTATAGAGAAAGCTTAAAAAAGAATTACCATATGATTCAGCAACCCCACTCCTGAACATATGTTCAGACAAAACCATAATTCAAAAAAATACATGCACCCCTATGTCCATATTCACAATAGCCAAGACATGGCTAAATGTCCATCAACAAATGAATGGATAAAGAAGATTTGGTACATATATACAATGGAACACTATTCTGCCCCATTAAGGAATGAAATGCTATTTGTAGCAATATGGATGCCACTAGAGATTGTCATACTAAGTTAAGTTGGAAAGAGAAAGACAAATACCATATGATATCACTTATATGTGGAATCTAAACTTTTTCACAAATAAATCTACCTACAAAACAGAAATGGACTCATAGAAATAGAGAACAGACTTATGGTTGCCAAGGGGGAGGCGGGTAAGGGAAGGATAGATTGGAAGTTTAGGATTATCAGATGCAAACTGGTGTGTATAGAATATTTAAACAACAAGGTCCTACTGTATAGCATAGTATTATAGTCAATATCCTGTGATAATGGAAAAGAATATGACAAAGAATGTATATATCTATATAACAGAGTAATTTTGCTGTAAAGCGGTAATTAACACATTATAAATCAGCTGCACTTCAATTTAAAAAAAAGAAAAAATTTACTATAGTTATCCACTTATAATTTCTCCTAGAACAAATATCTCATATCTGTCAGAGAAAATCCATTGCTGTTCTGTCCCTTGGTTTGATAAAAAGCTAAAAAAGGAAATCCTCACTAAGAAAAAAATGAGATTTGAGTCCTATCCACACTGTCAAGATGGCATCACAAGTAGAAACCATCTAATGTGATTAAAGATTATTACATTCAGGTTGTTCAATACACATGATGATATGTTCCTCTATCACTAATAAGAAAAGTCTAGCTAAGCTATCAATAAGTAAGAGAAAGTTCTGTAACACCCAGTTCTGGTGCTAAGAAACTAAAACCTCTCTGACTTGCCACCCTCAAGGGCTGTTATCAGTAAAATGCTCCAGTTTCAGCTGAATTTTTCCTCATGAATAAATGACCTTTTTGTGAATTAAAGACAGCCTAGTAAGCAAGCATCAGAGTGCATAGCCTGAGTTTATATGACCTCATTGTGTCAGCAGACCATACTAGATGATTAGAATAATTTGATTGTCAGAATTCCTGGAGTATCTATACTTTCTGGGTTCCTTTGGCACCTAAGGGGCAGAATCAGAGCCAGGGTTGGGATAATATTCTAGGCATGACTGAATTCATATTCATGCCATTACATAAAGATCAATTTGTTCTTTATTACTTAACCAGAGCAGAAATTAGTAAAAGAAATTAGTAAAATTCTCTATAAACCTCATCAGAAGATATACTAAATAATGCATTGGGATAGCTTTTCTGTATTCATAAGAGGCTTCAAACCTCTTACATTGTATTTAAAATAAACTGAAGTCATTAGTTATGTAATCATCCCTCTGAAAATATTATGGAGCCTATGATGTATTCTTAGGGCAGCACTTGTAGTTCCTATGTTCTTGACTGTCAAGGGACTTACAGTTTCACTGATTAAGTAGCACTGACCCTCCCCAAACAAGACTTGAATTTGCACACTATCTATAGCACAAGTAGATACCAAAGCGAAGGCAGTCAATAAATTGGAAAGGTAAGAGAAGAATGAAAGTCAATGATGAAAATGCTATTCTAATGAAGCTGTGGAGACCCCAAAACTGTAATGAAAATAGACTGCAGAGAATTTAGAAATTTATTTTTTCCAAAAATGGAGATCTAGAAATTGGAATAATAAAGACAATTAACATTAGTCAATAGTCAGGTCGGTATTGTGGACAGTTAAGACTATGGATTCAGGAAGCCTCAGAGGCACAAGTTAAATATCCACTTCTATCGCGTATGAAATTAACTAGCTTCTCTGTGCCTAAGGGTTGGGTTTCGCAGGTAGCTCAGTAGTAAAGAATCCACTTGCCAATGAAGGAGACCCAAGTTAGATCCCTGGGTTAGGAATATCTCCTGGAGAAGGGAATGGCAACCCATTCCAGTATTCTTGCCTGGAAAATCCCATGGACCAAGGAACCTGGTTGGACACGACTGAGCATACACGTGTGCCTAAGGGTTATCATCTCTAATGTAGGAATAACAACACCAGTTTTACAGGATCATTGTGAGAATTAGCTGAATTAAAATATGAAAAGTGCATAGAAGAGTACCTAACTCAGAATAAACGTTCAGAAAATGTTAGTTGTTTTTAACATTAATGGAGCACTTAACTTTGTGCTGGTCATAAATTTAAGCAATTTAAATTTTTTAATCTCATTCAATACAAAGACACTAAGAGGTTTAGATGAAGAAATAAGAATAGACAAAGCAACTTTCCTAAAGTTACTAAAGCATAGTGTCTAAGAAAAGACATTCATTGACATAGGTAGTTTGAATCCAGAGTCCATGCTCTTAACTCTTTACCTCACTGTGCAAGCTTTCTTAACTGCTTCACTTCTTCCTGCCTGTACATTTCTTTTCTAAGAATAGTATAGTGGCAAAATATGAAAGAGTTAGTTTTTACAGATGTAATCATTATGGAAAGTGCTCTTATCAAAACAACTACTTGTATAACTGGATTTTTGTTGGTTACATGGATATTCTTGCTACAAACTATCTTACTTTGGGTTAAGTCTACATTTGTCTAAATCTAGTTAAGGAGTGTAGGCTGCCATATAAAATTAGAGTGATCCATTTTGTAAAAGATAAATGTTATTTTATTTAAATTCATATAGTCTATTTTATAAAGAAGAAGCTTTTAACTGTGTCACTTTGGGAAAAGTTTTTGGCCAGAGCAAATGAGGATAGACATTTACCCAGACAATAGGTGACTTATAACAGCCAAAGAGGTCAGAGGTCACATCCAAGAGAGCCAAAGGGAAAGTAAACAGACAAATTTTGAGGTCCAAGTAGGAGCTATATTCAATTAGATCAGCCGAAGCAGGCATGAATAGAATCCTATTGAGTCCATGAAGATAACCCACAAAAGCTGTTCTGAGTCCGAAATCCTGATGCAAAAAGTGGAGAAAGAGGGAAAAGGGTTAGAGAATTAGCAGCAGAGTTTATAAACAACAGTACAGCAAGGCCAAAGTCCAAAACTCTGAATAGCAAAACACCATATTCCACAAGTGGTCAGTGTTAAGGTGATCCATCACTAACTTGACTCTTATTGGGAATAAAGAGGAAAACAGAACCCCTGATCCCACATAAACTCACTGTCTCTACTGCCATCTACCAGGGATTACAGTGTAGAAATATTGAAGAAAAAGATTAAAGCACATGGGGAACATACTTCAATAAAGTGTAAATACTAAAGAAAGCAAATTAAAGCATATGTTGAAATATAGTTTTTTTTTAAAAAATAGATTATGATGTAGCATTTTCACAAATGTTTTAATGTTCAAATAATTAACTTTTGAATAGCCTGTGTTTTTTCATCTTGTATTTGTAAAAGGCCTTTCATATGCCAAATCTTTGCACTTTCCATCCCTGGTGAAACAGATGTTTTGGGGCTTTCCTGTGATGGCATTGGCTGCCTCCAAATAGTCCAGATTTGGAATCTTGACCATTTTGTTTGTTCAGCAGTGATTGTGAAATTGCTGATTATCCTGATTGATCTTTTAAATTTAAAAAGGAGTAGAGTAGAAAGCAGATGAATGGATAAAAAGTGTTACATGTAATATGTAAATGGAATACTATACAGCCATAAAAAGAATGAAATAACGCCATTTGCAGCAACATGGATGAACCTAGAGATTATCATACAAAGTGAAGTAAGTCAGAAACAGAAATATTTTTGATATCACTTATATGTGAAATCTAAAATAATGATACAAATGAACTTATTTACAAAGCAGAAATAGACTCACAGACACAGAGAACAGACTTGTAGTTGCCAAGGGGAAAAAGGGGCAAAGGGTGAATTAGGAGTTTGGTATTAGCAGACACAAACTATTATATATAGAATGTAAAAATAACAAGGTCTTGCTGCATAGCACAGGGCGCTATATTCAATATTTTGTAATAAGCCATAATGGGAAAATGCATAAAAAAGTGTGTGTGTATGCACATATGTATATGTGTGTGTGTGTGTGTGTGTGTGTGTGTATAAACAGAAACTAATATAGCATTGCAAATCAATATACTTTAATAAAATAAGTTTATAAAATAAAAAAGGAGTGGAAAAATAAAACATTTGATACTAGAAATTAAACCTCTACAAATCATGAACTCGTATGTGGGAGAAGGATGAAAAATCATTTAGGTATACTAGAAGTGATAAAACTTTAGTTTCATTTGAAGAAACATTGAACTTCAAACAGTAAAATAATTAAAAGAACATGAATATTGGAAAAATATCCTTGATGATTGTATCTAAGAACATAGAAAAGAATAAAGGATTTCTTTTTCATTTTTCAAATAGAACATCCTTAGCCCCTCTTCAATAATCCCTGTCCTATGCCTCATCCCCCAACTCATACACAGTCAAGTTGACTTTCTCAAATTCCATCAATAGTATGGAATGTTTAAAATGCATTTTGCATAAAAGTTAGGGATGGCCTATAATTCAACCAATGAACACACACACATACACAGACATATACACACAAAACAAGACTATGTAAGGACAACTAACAGTTGCCCCCCCGCCCCCCGAGTCATTAAAATAACTTTAGACATGAGCTTCAAGAATGTATGGTTATCAGTAATGAACTACTTTCATTGGAGATCTCTTAGTTAATTTAATATGATCCTTTGTATTTACTTAAGAGTATTTCTCCAAAATAAATTTTCTATAATCATTTGAATAAGCCTCTTAGCCACCGTAAGGTGAGTGCAGGGAAAAAGAGAGAGAGCTGGGCAGTCAGGCAAGAAAAGGGAAATTTATTAGAGGGAAAAGAGAGGGTGACTGGCCTTTAAGGAGAACCAGTGTCCTCCCTTTCTGACGGAGTCTTTCTTATACCCCACCAATGAAAAATTCTCTGAAGGGATGGTCAAGTAGCCGGAGGTCTGGAATCTGGTGATCTCACAGCTTTGAAAAGATAGACTCCAGTGAGATAACAGGATGCCATTTGGGCAATTTGTTCAGTTTCACGGATCACTGTGATTTTATTCTTTGTTTGTGAGGTTGACATAATGAGCCATCTTATCAATGAGACCCCAGGTGGGCCCTATCAGCCACCCTTACCACTGTTTCTCTGAAAATTAGAAGAGCACTATGATTTTTAAAAAAAACATACTTTTTGAAAAATAAACAGTAGTTCTATTTTGTCAGACATAAGTCCCCCCCCGCCCTAATTTTTTTAAAAAGCAAGTGAGCACTTCCCTGGTGGCACAGTGGATAGGAATCTGGCTGTCGATGCAGGGAACACAGATTCTATCCCTGGTCTGGGAGGATTCCACATGCTGCAGAGCAACTAAGACTGCAAGCCACGACTATTGAGCCTGTGTGCCACAATTACTGAGGCCCCTGTGCCCTAGGGCCTGTGCTCTCTGACAAGAGAAATCACAGCAATGAAAAGCCTGAGCATTACAATGAAGAGTAGCTTCACTCATGGCCACCAGAGAAAGCAATGAAGACCCAGAGCAGCCAAAAATAAATAAAATCATTTTTTAAAAAAGCAAGCTAACTGTTTAAGATCACTAAGTTCTTTGTTGTTGTTTAGTCACTCAGTCACGTCTGATTCTTTGCAACCCCACGGACTGCAGCAGGCAAGGCCCCACTGTCCGTCACCATCTCCTGGAGCTTGTTCAAACTAATTCACTGAGTTGGTGATGTCATCCAACCATCTCCTCCTCTGTTGTCCCCTTCTCCTCCTGCCTTCTATCTTTCCCAGTATCAGGGTCTTTTCTAATGAATTGGCTCTTTGGATCAGGGGACCAAAGTACTGGAGTTTTAGCTTCAGCATCAGTCCTTCCAATGAATATTCAGGGTTGATTTCATTTAAAATTTACTGGTTTGATCTCCTTGCAGTACAAGGGACTCTCAAGAGTCTTCCCCAAAATCACAGTTTGAAAGTATCAATTCTTCAGCCTTTGGAATTCAATTGTGGTAGGAAGTCAGAAGAATTAATTTGATTCCATTTTAATCAGATGAATACAAGCTTTGAATTAGCTCATGGAAATGGTAGTGTTGTCAACCTATTTACTTTTAATCATTTGCAATTGTTAGGGGTATTATTTTACTCTTAGTTGGCCATTTCCTGTTAGATTGTTTTGGGCCAAAACCATTTCAGTTAGTTAGCACACAATTATAAAGATCTAAACACAGCAAAGGTTCTAGCCAATTGAGTCATCCTGCCTGATGGAAAATCAAAGGATTCATAAGCCATTTCTGCTATTGACTCATGAGCTAGTTTTTCACTTAGTGATAATAAACCAAGATAATAACCCAATGCAAATGAAGTATCAATAGTTAATTTCATTACTGATGTTAAATATTGAATCCACAATGGTTTGAGAAAATTATTAGTGGTGAAATTTTTGCTCCTAAGGACTAAACCAGTACTCAATCTATGACTATAACATATATATGGCACTTACACCCTAAATTAAAGGTTTTCCATGAATCTAAAATTGAGCCTTTACTTCTTGTTATGAGGCATAGGCTTGCCATCATAATTTACAACATATTCTCTAGTCCTTACCACACTTACAATGGTGGGAACTAAGATATGTATTTCAGATTTCTTTTGTTTAATTTTGGTTAAGCAACAGAAACTTATAAAATCCAAAAATGTTTAAACAATATCATTATAATTACATTAAAATAATAATTGTAGCTAATGTTTTTAGACTTTACTCTATGAACAAATATTATTCTAAGAATGTTAACCTTTGAGACAAACTTTTACTATTATGTCTACTTTATATAGGAAAAACTAAGACAGAGGTAAGTAACTTGTCCAAAAGGATGCAACTAGTAAGTTGAAAATAAGGATTTGTTTTCATGGAATGCCATGCTTTAGGTAGTCTTCTACTTTTTTCTTTTGTTCTCTGACTGCTGCTGCTGCAGTGGTGTCCGATTCTCTGTGACCCTATGGACTGTAGCCCACTAGGTTCCTCTGTCCATAGAATTCTCAAGGTGAGAATGCTGGAGTGGGTTGCCATGCCCTCCTCCAGGGTACCTTCCCAACACAGAGACTGAACCCAGGTCTCCTGCAATGCATGCAGATTCTTCACCACTGAGCTACCAAGGAAGCACTATTCTCCAACAAGATAAGTTCAAATGACGTGTCTCTGAATTTGTTTAGTCTTTCTTCTAATTGATAAAGTATGCTATCAGTGTACTGTACTACATTTTTCATGTCATTTGTTGTATTCTTTAGTTCCAGTATTTCTCTCTCTCTCTTTTAAAATTTGTTGTTCAATTGCTACTTCAGTTCAGTTCAGTCGCTCAGTCGTGGTATCGCTCTTTGCGATACCATGGACTGCAGTACCCCATGCTTCTGTGTCCACAACCAACTCCCAGAGCTTACTCAAACTCATGTCCATTGAGTCAGTGATGCCATCCAACCATCTCATCCTCTGTCGTCCCCTTCTCCTTGTGCCTTCAATCATTCCCAGCATTAGGGTCTTTTCAAAAGAGACAGTTCTTCACACCAGGTGGCCAAAGTTTCGAGTCTCAGCTTCAGCATCAGTCCTTCCAATGAATATTCAGAATTGATTTCCTCTAATATGGACTGGTTATACCTCCTTGCTGTCCAAGGGGCTCTCAAGAGTCTTCTCCAACATCACAATGCAAAAGCATCAATTCTTTGGTGTTCAATTTTCTTTATAGTCCAAATCTCACATCCATACATGACTACTGGAAAAATCAGAGCTTTGACTAGATGGACCTTAGTTGGAAAAGTCAAGTCTCTGCTTTTTAATATGCTGTCTAGCTTGGTCATAACTTTTCCATCTTTTAATTTCATGGCTGCAATCACCATTTTCAGTGATTTTGGAGCCCCCAAAATAAGGTCTCTCACTATTTCCACTGTTTCCCCATCTATTTGCCATGAAGTGATGGGACCAGATGCCATGATCTTAGTTTTCTGAATGTTGAGTTTAAGCCACTCTCCCCTCTTCACTTTCCTCTTTCACTTTCAGCAAGAGACTCTTTAGTTCTGCTTTGCTTTCTGCCATAAGGGTGGTGTCATCTGCATATCTGAGGTTATTGATATTTCTCCCAGCAATCTTGATTCTAGCTTGTGCTTCATCCACTCCAGCATTTCTCATGATGTACACTGCAAATAAGTTAAAGAAGCAGGGTTACAATATAGAGCCTTGACATATTCCTTTCCTGATTTGGAACCAGTCTGTTGCTCCATATCCAGTTCTAACTGTTGCTTCTGACCTGCACAGAGATTTTTCAAGAGGCAGGTCAGGTGGTCTGGTATTCCCATCTCTTTCAGAATTTTCCACAGTTCGTGGTGATCCACACAGTCAAAGGCTTTAGCATAGTCAACAAAGCAGAAATAGATGTTTTTCTGGAACTCTCTCACTTTTTCCATGATCCAACAGATGTTGGCAACTTCACCTCTGGTTCCTCTGCCATTTCTAAAACCAGCCTGAACATTTGGAAATTCATGGTTCATGTACTGTTGAAGCCTGGCTTGGAAAATTTTGAGCATTACTTTACTAGCGTGTGAGATGAGTGTTATTATGCGGTAGTTTGAGCATTCTTTGGCATTGCCTTTCTTTGGGATTGGAATAAAAACTGACCTGCTCTAGTCCTGTGGCCACTGCTGAGTTTTCCAAACTTGCTGGCATATTGAGTGCAGCACTTTCACAGCATCATCTTTTAGGATTTGAAATAGCTCAAGTGGAATTCTATCACCTCCACTAGCTTTGTTCATAGTGATGCTTCCTAAGGCCCACTTGACTTTGCATTCCAGGATGTCTGGCTCTGGGTGAGTGATCATACCATTGTGATTATCTGGGTCATGAAGATATTTTTTTGTGCAGTTCTGTGTATTCTTGCCAGCTCTTCTTAATATCTTCTGCTACTGTTAGGTCCATACAGTTTCTGTCTTTTATTGAGCCCATCTTTTCATGAAATGTTACCTTGGTATCTCTAGTTTTCTTGAAGAGATCTCTAGTCTTTCCCATTCTATTGTTTCCTCTTTTCTTTGCACTGATCACAGAGGAAGGCTTTCTTATCTTTCCTTGCTATTCTTTGGAACTCTGCATTCAAATGAGTCTATCTTTCTTTTTCTCCTTTGTCTTTTACTTCTTTTCACAGCTATTTATAAGGCCTTCTCAGACAGCCATTTTGCTTTTTTGCATTTCTTTTTCTTGGTGATGTTCTTGATCCCTGTCTCCTATACAATGTCATGAACTTCCATCCATAGTTCATTAGGCACTATCAGATCAATCCCTTGGATATATTTTGCACTTCCATTGTATAATCATAAGGGATTTGATTTAGGTCACGTGAATGGTCTAGTGGTTTTCCCTACTTTCTTCAGTTTAACTCTGATTTTGGCAATAAGGAGTTCATGGTCTGAGCCACAGTCAGCTCCCAGTCTCTTTTTGATGACTGTATAGAGCTTCTCCATCTTTGGCTGTAAAGAATATAATCAAACTAATCTCAATATTGACCATCTGGTGATGTGCATGTGTAGAGTCTTCTCTCGTGTTGTTAGAAGAGGGTGTTTGCTATGACCAGTGCGTTCTCTTGGCAAAACTCTATTAGCCTTTTTCCTGCTTCATTCTGTACTTCAGGGCCAAATTTGCCTGTTACTCCAGGTGTTTCTTGACTTCCTACTTTTGCATTCCAGTCCCCTATAATGAAAAGCACGTCTTTTTTGGGTGTTAGTTATAGAAGGTCTTGTAGGTCTTCATAGAATCATTCAACTTCAGTTTCTTCAGCACTACAGGTCGGGGCATAGACTTGGATTACTGTGATATTGAATGGTTTGCCTTGGAAATGAATAGAGATCATTCTGTCGTTTTTGAGATTGCATCTAAGTACTGCATTTCAGACTCTTTTGTTGACTATGGTGGCTACTCCATTTCTTCTAAGGGATTCTTGCCCACAGTAGTAGATATAATGGTCTTCTGAGTTAAATTCACCCATTTCAGTCTATTTTAGTTCGTTCATCCCTAAAATGTCAACATTCACTCTTGCCATCTCCTGTTTGACCACTTCCAATTCGCCTTGATTCATGGGCCTAACATTCCAGGTTCCTATGCATTATTGCTCTTTATAGCATCGGACTTTGCTTCTATCACCAGTCACATCCACAGCTGGGTGTTGTTTTTGCTTTGGCTCCATCTCTTCTTTCTTTCTGGAGTTATTTCTCCATTGATCTCCAGTAGCATATTGGGCACCTACTGACCTGGGGAGTTCATCTTTCAGTGTCCTATTTTTTGCCTTTTCATACTGTTCATGGGGTTCTCAAGGCAAGAATACTGAAGTGGTTTGCCATTCCCTTCTCCAGTGGGTCGCATTTTGTCAACCTTACAGCCTTAAAAATCATTAAAACCAATAATAATCCCACATTTCCCTTGGGATAGAGCCAAGACTCCTTGAATTGAACCCTTACTAACCCTCTCAGAAGCTCGCCTAGAGAACTTTCCATCAGACGGGGCAAGGACCAGATTTTATTTTCTCACCTTTATAGCGTGGGCACCAAATATCACACCTGAGTCATTAAATACTTGTTAAATAAATAAAGTTTTTCATAATGTTTTCTCTGACCTTTATGTCCTGAGGAATTCCTTCTTCTATATCTCTATATCAGCACTTGCTTATTCTTCTAATAGCACTTAGTCTATATATTTCTTTCTTTGGCTATTATTTTATTTTCTTTATATAATATAGTTTTCTATGTCTGGTAGGTTTTCAGGTATTGAGTAAATGAATGAATTAGTTGTTCTGGCTTTGGGTCAGAAAGCAAATCTGGAATATTTTTGTCGAATGTTGCTTGTAATTGAGTTTTGTCTTTTAAGTAGAGACACTTATTCACCAGAATTACAAAGGACATCAAATCTCAAGAGAAAAGCTGATTACTCAAGGAACTGAGTTTCTCAGGTTTGCAGATGGCTGAGTCATGTGTAAGGATTTTGTGCACAAGTACTATGACATAGAAAAGGTATAAATGACTGTGGAATAGCATCACTGCAGGCATGATATAAATGGCTGGTCAGGTGGTACATGGCACAGTTCCAAACAAAAGTTTTCATATAGATAATGATGCACATAGCTTCTCTAACTATGTATTTTGGCAGTCCTAATTGTGAAAGAACTCCATGGAGAAAATAAAAAGTTCTTAATTGAAATCATGGATGGGAAATAAATATCGAGAGTATTTTTACAAAGTCTTATTACATGATGTACTGTGTAAAACTCTTGTGCAACTCTTCAGGATATAATTAAATTCCATAAATTTCTTCACAGCCTGAATAATCAGACACATACTTCTATAAATGTGACATACTGAAAATGAGTCTTGAGAGATCTGGCATTTATATTGGTTATAATTGCCTGAACAATTAATAATAGGCATTTGAAAAATTTCTATAAGGATAACTTGAAATGTCATGTTTTTTATGTTTAAAATAGTTTACAAATATCACTTTATTAGAAAAAAATCTACCGAAAACGCTTTACTCACCCATTTATCCATTCACCAGATGCTCAATACCAAAATCAGATTAATTATATTTTTTGTAGTCAAAGATGGAGAAGCTCCATACAGTCAGCAAGAACAAGACCAGGGGCTGACTGTGGCTCAGATCATGAACTTCTTAGTGCCAAAGTCAGAGTTAAATGGAAGAAAGTAAGGAAAACCACTAGACCACTCAGGTGACCTAAATCAAATCCCTTATGATTATACAGTGGAAGTGAGAAATATATTGAAGGGATTAGATCTGACAGACAGAGTGCCTGAAGAACTATGGACGAAGGTTCATGGCATTGTACAGGAGGCGGTGATCAATACCATCGCCAAGTGAAAGAAATGTAAAAGCAAAATGGCTGTCTGAGGAGGCCTTACAAATAGCTGAGAAACGAAGAGAACTGAAAGGCAATGGAGAAAAGGAAAGATATACCCATCTGGAGTCAGAGTTCCAAAGAATAGCAAGACTAGTTAAGAAAGCCTTCCTCAGTGATCAATGCAAAAAAATAGAGGAAAGCAATAGGATGGGAAAAACTAGAGATCTCTTCAAGAAAATTAGAGACATCAAGGGCACATTTCATGAAAAGCTGGGCAAAATAAAGGACAGAAATGGTATGGACCTAACAGAAGGAGAAGATATTAAGAAAGAAAGAAAGTGAAGTCACTCAGTTGTGTCCGACTCTTTGTGACCCCATGGGCTGTACCCTGTCAGGTTCCTACATCCATGGGATTTTTCAGGCAAGAGGACTGGATTGAGTTGCCATTTCCTTCTCCAGATATTAGGAAAAGGTGGTGAGAATACACAGAACAACTGTACAAAATAGACCTTCACGACCCAGATAATCACAATGGTGTGGTCACTCACCTAGAGCCGGACATCCTGGAATATGAAGTCAAGTGGGCCTTAGGAAGCGTCACAATGAACAAAGCTAGTGGAGGTGATGGAATTCCACTTGAGCTATTTCAAATCCTGAAAGATGATGCTGTGAAAGTACTGCACTCAATATGCCAGCAAATTTGGAAAACTCAGCAGTGGTCACAAGACTGGAAAAGGTCAGTTTTTATTCCAATCCCAAAGAAAGGCAATGCCAAAGAATGCTCAAACTACCACACAATTACACTCATCTCACACGCTAGTAAAGTAATGCTCAAAATTCTCCAAGTTAGACTTCAAAAGTATGTGAACCCAGAACATCCAGATGTTCACGCTGGATTTAGAAACGGCAGAGGAACCAGAAATCAAATTGCCAACATCTGTTGAATCATAGTAAAAGCATCAGAATTCCAGAAAAACATCTACTTCTGCTTTATTGACTATGCCAAAGCCTTTGACTGTGTGGATCACAACAAACTGTGGAAAATTCTTAAAGAGCTGGGAATACCAGATCACCTTACCTGCCTCCTGAGAAATCTGTATACAGGTCAAGAAGCAACAGTTAGAACTGGACCTGGAAGAACAGACTGATTACAAATTGGGAAAGGAATACATCAAGGCTGTATATTGTCACCCTGTTTGTTTAATAAACACTCTGTTTATTTACTCTGTTTCTATGCAGAGTACATTATGGGAAATGCCAGGCTAGATGAAACACAAGCTGGAATCAAGATTGCCTGGAGAAATATCAATTACCTCAGATACCCAGATGACGCCACCCTTATGGAAGAAAGTGAAGAGGAACTAAAGTGCCTCTTGATGAAAGTGAAAGAGGAGAGTGAAAAGCTGGCTTAAAACTCAACATTCAATAAACAAAGATCATGGCATCCAGTCCCATCTGTTTCTGGCACTCTTGAGAGTCCCTGGGAGTGTAAGGAGATCAAACCAGTCAATCCTAAAGGAAATCAACCCTGAATATTAATTGAAAGGACTGATGCTGAAGCTGAAGCTCCAATACTTTGGCCACATGATGTTAAGACGTGATTCATTGTTAAAGATCCTGATGCTAGGAAAGATTAAGGCAGGAGGAGAGGGTGACAACAGAGGATGAGATGGTTAGATAGCATCACTGACTGGTTGGATATCAGTTTGAGCAAGCTCCAGGAGTTGGTGATAGATAGGGAAGCCTTTTGTGCTGTAGTCCATGGAGTCACAAAGATTCTGACACAACTGAGTTACTGAACTGAACTGAACATGCATTTAGTAACATACATATAAAGTGGTATATTTGATACTATGAAGAATCCAGATGGTAGATTAAAAATGATTATGTTTCTATAGAATTTTATAATCTACTGAGGCAGATTCTGCCTGTTGACAAACATGTAATGATTTTGATCAGGATGGGTGCCATACAGGATGGATAAACCAAAATTATGGGAATTCAGCAGATGGAAAAAAGTAGTTATGGCCAGAATGAGGAGGTTTCATGAAGGAGATAATATACAAGCTTTATCTTAATAAGTTAATAGAATTAGCATACATAGAAATAAGACAGATGTATAGTTTAGAGTTCCTGACTTATAGTCAGACACCTTGCCACCATAGAGAGTGGAAACTGGCCTCCCCTGAGATAGTAATAACTTTCTTTTTTACCCTGAAAAATTATTGATATTCTTATCAATGATTGATATTGATATCAATATCAATAATTGATATTCTTATCAATCTCATGCCAACATTCATTGTTAAATTATCTTAAATACAGGATACAAAATATAAACTAAGGCCCAAATTATCCAAAATATAGTATAGAAAATCTAGACCTTATTTTATCAGAAGAAAGTTTAAGATACTGTTTACTCACAGCTTAGAGAATTGGAAACAAAAATGATATTATCTGGGATTAGTGATATAAAAAATATTAAATAAACGCTGTTCTAAAGAAGCAGCAAGCATAGGAATGACTGCATTAGAATGTGTTTTATGCATTGCATCTTTAAGTTATGTAACCAGAAGAGGAATGAGATAAGTCATAGTGTATCTCTAGGCAAGAAAAAAAAAAAAAAAGAAAAATTTGTTGTCAAATATTTTCTGGTTTACAATTCCAACTGAAAAATAAGTCCTTTGTGCCAGCAAAATACAATGAAATCTTCCTAAACATAAGAAAACATAGAGAAGCTCAATTGTGTAGTAAAATCTGTTAATAGTGCTATTAAAAGATTTTATCTCAAAGAAAAGGTAAATACATACACACACATCACTAACATAGAAAAAATGAAAGATACAACAGCCAGGTTGAGTATAGGAAAAAAAGTATCAGAGTGAGTCAGCATCATGTTTTATAGAATGCGTTTACATTTTGTTGGTTGATACCATTGAAGTGTTTTGCATGAATAATGGAAAATAGGGAGACCATGGGTCTAACACAGGAGCCATTTGAAATATATTATGTATTCATTTGTTTCTGAGTCATCAATGTATTATATATTTTCCAGAGTAATGACAAACTAGTAAAATTTATTGAAATCACTCACTTATTCATTCTAGTGTACTTCTTTACTGACTGCAGAATAGAAAAAAGAGAATAGCCAGGAGCCAGTAATCAGCCTACAATATTCTTGATGGCATGCTAACATTTTTTTCACCTTGAAAATAAGGGTCCTAGCAATAGTCATAAGATAAATCTGTATCTTGGCAGTTGCAAGAAGGCCTTTTTTATTCTTTGAGTTTGTAAATAAATTACTCTCCAATTTCTGATTAAGAAAACAGAGGTGCTTGTAAAAAAAAAAAAAAAAAAAAAAAGAGGATGTGCATCCATTAGTAAAAGAAGATAGCAGCAGGAGGGGTCTAGAGATATTTTGGGTTTAGTGTTTTTCCCAAGTATCCCAGTTTTGAAATTGGCTTTAGTGAAGTATGGTTTACATAAATACAGTTTTTAAAAGTGTTCAGTCAAGTTCCCTGAGGAATATGAAGTCTTCTGAGCAATTGCTTAAAAAAAATTATTTATTTATGGCTGTGCTGGGTCTTCATTGTTGCACTGGCTTTTCTCTAGTTGAGGCAAGCAGGAGCTACCCTCAGTTGTGGTGTGTTGGCTTCTCATCGCAGTGGCTTCTCTTGTTGCAGAGCATGGGCTCTAGGGCACACAGGCTCCAATGGTTGTGGCTCCCGGGCTTTAGAATACAGGCTCAGTAGTTGTGGCAGGCTCAACTAGTTGTTTTGTGGCATGTGGGGTCTTCCTGGTTCAGGAATCAAACCCATGTCTCCTCCACTGGCAGGCGGATTCTTTACCACTGAGCCATCAGGGAAGCTCACTGAGCAATTGCTTTTAATCACTGACTGTCTACACTTGTTGCCTCTAGCTTTATACTGACAGCAAGGGCATGGGAGGGAAATGGAATTTATTGAACACCTAATTCTTACTTTATGACTTCACATTTATCATTTCATATCCTCCTTAAAACAATCTTGTGAAAGCAGCATATTTATTCCCATTTTGGTTAGTTAAACAAATGGAGTCTCAGAATACATGAATAACTTGTCCACGCTATGCAGATAGTAAGATAAGACACTGCATGATTTGAATGCAGGCCTGTCTAGGTTTCACACTCTTGTTTTTTTGTTTACGCCATGTTGCCTGCTGATAACAACTTAATTATCACATTCACCCACACACTCTCCTCAGACCTCATAGAAGCCACATTTTCAAAGGGCTTGAGCAGACTGTGTGGATTGGACAGTATTAATTCCTTGGCAAAAGGACTTGGAAAAAAGAAATATGGAAAACGTAGCTGAAAATGCGAGGCTGAACCTAGGGAGTGCATAGTCCAGCCGTGTGGCAACAGTGTTGAGTGAAGTGTGGCAGAGAATTCTGGGGTGGATAATCACCTTTATTCCTTGAATTTAACTGAGGTAGAGCAAGGGCTCAGACAGTAAAGAATCTGCCTGCAATATGGGATACTTGTGCTCAATCCCTGGGTTGGGAAGATCCACTGGAGAAGGAAATGGCTGCACACTCCAGTATTCTTGCCTGAAGATTCCGTGGACAGAAGAGCCTGGAGGGTTACAGTCCATGGGGTCACAAAGAGCTTGACATAACTTAACAACTGAATGACAACAACAATAACCACAGAAATACACAAAAAAAATTATAGAAAACCTGAACAGACCAATTACTAGTAAGGCAATTGAATCAATAATCAAAAATCTCCCAACAAATAAAAGTCCAAGACAAGACAGCTTCAGTGGTGAGTTCTGCCAAACATTTTAAGAAGACTGAATACCTATCCTTCTCAAACTTTTCCAAAAAATTGAAGAGGAGGTAACCCTTCTAAATACATTTAAAGAGGGCAACATTACTGTGACACCAAAAGCAGACAAGGTCACCACAAAAAGGAAAATCATAGGTCAGTATCCCTGATAAGTACAGATGCAGATATACTCAACAAAATATTAGGAAACCAAATTCAACAATATATTAAAAGGGTCATATGCTACGATCAAGTGGGATTTATCCCAGGAATGGAAAGATGTTTCAAAACCCACACAGCAATTAATGTATTACATCACCTTTAAAAAATGAAGGATGAAACTCTCATGATTATCTCAGTAGATGCAGAAAAAACATAACAAAATTCAACATCCATTTAAGATAGACCCACCTCTCAACAAAGTGGGTACAGAGGGAATGTATTTCTACATATTAAAGTCTATATATGACAAACCTCCAGTTAATAGTATGCTAAATGATAAAAAGTTGAAAGCATTTCTCCCAAGATCAGGAGCAAGATAATGATTCCAGCTCTTGCCATTTTTATTCAAAATAGCATTGGAAGTCCTTGTCACAGCAACTAGGCAAGAAAATGAAATTAAAAAATCCAAATTAGAAAGAAAGATGACATTATATATATCATTGACAACATATAGAGAGAAGTCTAAAGATCCCACCAAAAACATTATAACTAACAAATGTGTTTATTAAGTCACAGGATACAAGATTAATACATATACAAAAATCTGTGGAATCTGTATACAGTAATAGCAAACTTGGGAAAAATTAAGAAGCCAATACCATTTATAATTTCATGAGAAAGAATAAAATACCTAGGAATATATTTAACAAGATGAAAGACATGAACACTGAGTACAGTAATACACTGATGAAAGAAACTGAGAAAAACAGAATAAGTTGAATTATATTTAATCTAATGATTAGAAATAGCAATAACCTCAGATATACAGATGACACCACTCTTATGGCAGACAGTGAAGAGGAACTAAAAAGCCTCTTGATGAAGTGAAAGAGGAGAGTGAAAAAGCCGGCTTAAAGCTCAACATTCAGAAAACTAAGATCATGGCATCTGGTCCCATCACCTCGTGGGAAATAGATGGGGAGACAGTGGAAACAGTGGCTGACTTTATTTTTTTGGGCTCCAAAATCACTGCAGATGGTGATTGCAGCCATGAAATTAAAAGACGCTTACTCCTTGGAAGGAAAGTTATGACCAACCTAGATAGCATATTAAAAAGCAGAGACATTACTTTTTCAACAAAGGTCCGTCTGGTCAAGGCTTAGTTTTTCCAGTGGTCATGTATGGATGTGAGAGTTGGACTGTGAAGAAAGCCGAGTGCCGAAAAATTGATACTTTTGAACTGTGGTGTTGGAGAAGACTCTTGAGAGTCCCTTGGACTGCAAGGAGATCCAACCAGTCCATCCTAAAGGAGATCAGTCCTGGGTGTTCATTGGAAGGACTGATGTTGAAGCTGAAACTCCAATATTTTGGCCCCTAATGCGAAGAATTGACTCATTTGAACTGACTCTGATGCTGGGAAAAATTGAGGGCAGGAGGAGAAGGGGACAACAGAGGATGAGATAGTTAGATGGCATCACTGACTCAATGGACATGGGTTTGGGTGGACTCTGAGAGTTGGTGATGGACAGGGAGGCCTGGTGTACTGTGGTTCATGGGGTCACAAAGAGTCGGACACAACTGAGCAACTGAACTGTACTGTAACACCTGAATCCATAAAATTCCAAGAAGAGAACATAGGCAATAATCTAACTGATATCAATATTAGCAATATTTTTGCAGATATGACTCCAAAGAAAATGGAAACAAAAGTAAAATAAACAAACATTAAACTAAAAAACAACAACACTACTATATCAAGCTAAAAAGAACTTCTGCATAGTGAAGAAAACCATCATAAAAATGAAAAGGCAACCTACCACATGGGACAAGATATCTGTAAAATCATATATTCAATAAGGGATAATATCCAAAATATATAAAGAAATCATACAACTCAGTAACAAAAAATGTTTAAAAAATTTGCAGAATATCTGAGTAGACATTTTCCCACATGGACATAGGTAACCAAACAGAACATGAGAAGATGTTCAATATCACCAGTTATTGAGGAAATACAAATGAGAACCACAGTAAGATATTATCTCACACCTGTTAGTATGGCTATTATAAAAAAAATAAGAAATGACCAGTGTCAGAGAGGATATAGAATAAAAGAAGTCTTCACATACTATTGATGGGAATGTAAATTGGTACAGCTGCTATAGAAAACAGTATGGCGATTCCTCAAAAATTGAAGAAGAGAACTTTTTGTTTCCTGGGTGGAACTAGAGGTAAAGAATCCATCTGACAGTGCGGGAGACACAAGAGAGGTGAGTTTAATCCCTGGGTCGGGAAGATCCCCTGGAGAAGGAAATGGCAGCCCACTCCAGTATTCTTGCCTGGAAAGTTCCATGGATAGAGGGACCTAGTGAGGTACAGTTCATGAGGCTACAGAGAGTTGTTCACATTTGAGCATGGGCGTGCACACACACACACACACACACATGATGCAGCTCTTCTACTTTTGTGCACTTATCTGAAAAATACAAAAACATGAATTAAAAAATTTTTATGCACCTATTTTATTACAGGATTATTTACAATTGTCAAGATATATAAACAACCTAAATATTCATAAGTGGATAAGTGAATAAAGAAGATGTGGCATATAAACACAATGGAATATTACTCAGCCATATAAAAGAAAGAAACCTTGTCATTTGTGGTACATGGATTGATCCTGAGGGAATTATGCTAAGAAAAATAATTCAGAAGGAGAAAGGCAAATACTATATGATTTCCCTCACATGTGGAAAGGATAGTGGATACATGAACCTATATGGGGGATAAAACTGTATATAATCACACTGACAGATATGTGCACCCCACTCAGTACAGAGAAAACTGGGGAGATTTGAATAAGATCATTGTATTATTATCTTGGTTGTGATATTATACCATAATTATACTGTGTGTTTTTTTTTTAATTTTTTATTAGTTGGAGGCTAATTACTTCACAACATTTCAGTGGGTTTTGTCATACATTGATATGAATCAGCCATAGATTTACACATATTTCCCATCCCGATCCCCCCTCCCACCCTCCCTCTCCACCCGATTCCTCTGGGTCTTCCCAGTGCACCAGGCCCGAGCACTTGTCTCATGCATCCCACCTGGGCTGGTGATCTGTTTCACCACAGATAGTATACATGCTGTTCTTTTGAAATATCCCACCCTCACATTCTCCCACAGAGTTCAATAGTCTGTTCTGTATTTCTGTGTCTCTTTTTCTGTTTTGCATATAGGGTTATCGTTACACAATACTGTGTTATAGAACCATTGTGATAGTATAGTATAGTTTTGCAAAATGCTATAATTGGGGAAAACTTGGAAAATGCACAGGAAACTTTCTGTATTAGTTCTTACAACTATCTGTGACTTTATATTTGTCACAACAAAAATTTCAATTAAAAATTCAGTTCTCTTGTCTAATAAGTCTGGGAGATGTATCTGTCTACCTGTCTTAATTACAAGCCATACCCACCCCATCACCCTGGTCCTACCCTAATCCCTCCTTTTTTACTTGTATGAGTGAATACAAGTGAGCTCTTCAATATAAGATGAGCTTTGAAGTTTTGTTTTCTTGATAAGGATTGCTTTACTCTGTCAAACTGTGAATCAATTTAAAACACAGTACAATCTTTTACCCTAGATTTCATATCCATTCACATCAATCACTTTTGCCTAAAGAGGTACTCTAATGCTGCATGGATTATGCAAATCACTGTCATTAATTTTACCAGTCAGATACTCTAATGGTTAGAATTTATCAGGAAGAAAAATATTCCTCGATTGTTTTCAAATGCATTGTGTACTTTGCAAGTTTAATAATTAAGTTCCACTTCGGGCTTCCCTGGTGGCTCAGACGGTAAAGCATCTGCCTGCAATGCAGGAGACCCAGGTTCAATTCCTGGGTTGGGAAGATCACCTGGAGAAGGAAATGGCAACCCACTCCAGTACTCTTGCCTGGAAAATTCCATGGACTGAGGAGCCTGGTGGGTTACAATCCATGGGGTCGAAAAGAGTCGGACATGACTGAGCAACTTCACTTTCACTAGGTTGCTGTAAACTTTTCCTTCTAACTTTAAGCATCAAAAATAAAAGGAATGATGAAAGGGGATGAAAGCCACTTCTTCATAACTATTAATTGGACACATCCCAGATTTTATTAGCATAATATATATTCTCAAATGATATCACTGTGAATGAAAAATTCTCACAACTTAAAATAACAACAGCTACTCTCAATGTTTTTCTTGGCTTCATGGTAAGGCAGTGTCCCTACTGACAACAGAATTTTTTTTTTTTTTTCCTGTATGCAAGTCTCTGGAGAAGTGGATGGTCTTCATTCTATAACAATGATTCTGAATGATGTCATTAATGTTAGCCCACAAGCCTCAGAAGCTGTGATTCTGATAATTCAGAAAAGAAATATGAGAAAGAGAAGATCATCTAGTAAATACAAGAGAAATAATAGACCTGAATCTTAAAGTCTGCTGGCTTAATGGACTTTTTCAGAGGATTTGAAAACTACAGATTTATTGAAGGCAAGACTCTATTCAGCTGGAGGGACTTAGAAAATATGTCAGCTAATTGTGAAACAATTCTACTCTTTCCGAGGAAAGGGCCTTCCATGCCTTCAGCCAATTCTATTACAAAAAGTGGTAAAGTACTTTAAGCTGTAATTTTGCACTGATGAGAAGGATGTCCTTGAAAACTAAGAGGTGCACTGCTTCCTATTCAAGTTGAAAATTCTGTTCATTGTGGTGGATTCTTAAAACTAGAGCAATAAGCCAAATATTTCTTTATATTCGTCTAGTTTCATTATAGAATGATATGCTGAATTTTACTTTTTAAAAAGTATTGTGTTTAGCTTCTTTCCATCCAGATAAAAAGGGAGAAAGACATTTTATGCCTGTCCTTCTACACTAGAATTTATTATTTCTCCCATAAACACACATGGACCTTTAAACTTGAACCCAGGCAACCCACATTGTAGTACTGGGTTGTTCAACAAGGGACATTTCTTGCTGTCTGCTGGTTCATTTGAAAATAAAAAGTAACTGGGCTCCATTTCTCTATTGTGGTCGTTCTGTGGGTGGTGGATCCTGTGAGCTATCTTGGCCTATGGGATGAGATTGGACAACTTCCTTTGAAAATATAACCCTATGAGATAAGCAGAGTTTATAAAGTTCTCTTTATGGAACAACCTGGGGTCTGAATATGACTGAATAAAGCATCCATAGAGCATACAAATTTTCTTTTTATGGATTTAATAAAGTTTTAAAATTTATCAGCTTCTGTCAACAAAAAATAAAACAAGTTAGGCAATGTTAGAAATTTCCACTTGAAGCAAAATAACTCTGTCCTTGGCATCTCCCTGGGGTTTCCTGGTGCCTGCTTCTAGCATGCCAACTCAGTCCCAGGTCCTGTTGATTTGTTTTACTTATTAGACTTATCCTCCTGAAGATACAGGACCAAAGTCTATGTAACCCCCAAATGGCATCATTAATTAGAATTTACAAAATTGTTCTCACATAGCCTAATAAGAGTAAGTTGTTGGTTCTTCATGCAGGTACTTATGATCTAAAGTCTTAGGATATTTTTTAATGAACAAATTATTAGCTTCAAAATCCACCCTTTCAGGGCAATAGGGAAGCAGTTTTCATTGGCACTTATTAGAAGCTTTTGTTGTTATCATTTTTTGTTTAAAATATACTGAGTCAAACAATGAAACATTTGGGCTGGAAACCAGGCGATTCTGAGCTTTCTTCTCCTTCTCTAGTGTCCTGGTTCTCAGTAGATATAAATCCCTGATGGCAGGAATCATGTTTGTTTTATCCATCACTGTTGTCCCAGCACCTGACAGTGTTCACTATCAAGTGAGCACATGATCTGATCAGTGCTAGAATGTGAGTTTCTTTGGGGAGGTTTCATTTCATTCATTTTCATTAAAATTCCTGTATCAGACTCTGCCTGGTGGTGGTTGATTCTCTTCTCATTGCTTCAGATGACTTAGAGATTTAAAGTTAAGAAAGGTGAAAGTGACTGTCAGGGTCACCAGTTATATGTTGGCCAAAATGATGCCATTTCATTTGTCAGCCTCGGTTAATGAGCATTTGAACAGTGATCTCTAGGATCTTTTTAGTTAGCAGTCTATTTTCATAAAGTAAAGCACTAAAATGGTTATGGGCCAGAACAATACTGACATAATGGCTGCCTGAGCAGTCCCTAGAAGCAGGCTGTGCATATGATGTTATGATCCTTTAATCTGAGAAGGTCCTTAATTAGTGTTCTATGTTTGGCCTCACCCAAATTCTTTTTAACTGGACTTGAAATGTGTTAAATTGCAGAATAGGCTTAATGCGTCATTTTTCCATTAGATTTTAAAAACTGCATCTTGGAGGAAGAAATTATCTGTCATTATACATCTGAGGGTTTCACAGTTAGGTCATCTGCCCAACGTTGGTCTGTTTTCTTTCTTGGACTCATCTTTTGTCCTGGGAACTCTTACAGATTCTATAATCAGCTATATAAACTGTTCTACTGGAAGCTGCTTTCTGCCAAGGGTAAATGAACTGGGCCCACAAAGTTTGGTGCTTAATTAAAAATTTTTTTAGCTCATGAATTATTGCAGGTTCTAAACTTAGCTAAATGTCTTTCTTGAAACCTAATGTGAATATCAATGTGAGACAGACTCAGAATGCCAAAGCAGTTGAGGGTGGGTCAGGTACTTTATAGACAATGGAAAATTTGAATGCATATCTATTGAGCTATGAAATGCCCTTACATAAATTTCCTGCCATAGTCTTTTCTTAAAAAGAAAAATAATTTATTTCCTCATTGGCTAAATCACATGTGGGCCATGGTGTCTATTTTTGGAAATCATCCAAAGAGTGGCTTTATATGACCCAATTTAAAGAACATGGAAGGGCAAACTACACTGGGGACAATTGAACATTATATAATAGATAAACAACTTCATTTAACAAATATTTTTTTCAGAGTCTCCTATTATAGGGGCTGATAAAAGAAATGAACACCATCTTTGCTTTCTATTCAGTTCAGTTCAGTTCAGTAGCTCAGTCGTGTCTGACTCTTTGCGACCCCATGAATCGCAGCACGCCAGGCCTCCCTGTCCATCACCAGCTCCTGGAGTTTACTTAAACTCATGCCCATCAAGTCAGTGATGCCATCCAGCCATCTCATCCTCTGTTGTCCCCTTCTCCTCCTGCCCCCAATCCCTCCAAGCGTCAGGGTCTTTTCCAATGAGTCAACTCTTCGCATGAGGTGGCCAAAGTACTGCAGTTTCAGCTTCAGCATCAGTCCTTCCAATGAACACCCAGGACTTATCTCTTTCAGGATGGACTGGCTGGATCTCCTTGCATTCCAAGAGACTCTCAAGAGTCTTCTCCAACACCACAGTTCAAAAGCATCAATTTTTCAGTGCTCAGCTTTCTTCACAGTCCAACTCTCACATCCATACATGACCACTGGAAAAACTAAGCCTTGACCAGACGGACCTTTGTTGAAAAAGTAATGTCTCTGCTTTTTAATATGCTATCTAGGTTGGTCATAACTTTCCTTCCAAAGAGTAAGCGTCTTTTAATTTCATGGTTGCAGTCACCATCTGCAGTGATTTTAGAGCCCCAAAAAATAAAGTCAACCACTGTTTCCACTATTTCCCCATCTATTTCCCATGAGGTGATGGGACCAGATGCCATGATCTTAGTTTTCTGAATATTGAGCTTTAAGCCAAGTTTTCACTCTCCTCTTTCACTTTCATCAAGAGGCTTTTTAGCTCCTCTTCACTTTCTACCATAAGGGTGGTGTCATCTGCATACCTGAGGTTATTGATATTTCTCCCGGCAATCTTAATTTCAGCCTGTGCTTCCTCCAACCCAGCGTTTCTCATGATGTACTCTGCATATAAGTTAAATAAGCATGGTGACAATATACAGCCTTGATGTACTCCTTTTCCTATTTGGAACCAGTCTGTTGTTCCATGTCCAGTTCTAACTGTTGCTTCCTGACCTTCATACAGGTTTCTCAAGAGGCAGGTCAGGTGGTCTGGTATTCCCATCTCTTTCAGAATTTTCCACAGTTTATTGTGATCCACACAATCAAAGGCTTTGGCATAGTCAATAAAGCAGAAATAGATGTTTTTCTGGAACTCTCTTGCTTTTTTGATGATCCAGTGGATATTGGCAATTTGATCTCTGGTTCCTCTGCCTTTTCTAAAACCAGCTTGAACATCTGGAAGTTCACAGTTCACGTATTGCTGAAGCCTGGCTTGGAGAATTTTGAGCATTACTTTACTAGTGTGTGAGATGAGTGCAACTGTGCAGTAGTTTGAGCATTCTTTGGGATTGCCTTTCTTAGGGATTGGAATGAAAACGGACCTTTTCCAGTCCTGTGGCCACTGCTGAGTTTTCCAAATTTGCTGGCATATTGAGTGCATATACTCTAAAGTGGAGATGGACATTAAGTGATCATATAAATGTATCTTTATGAACAGTGATCCTTGTATGGCAAAGCTTTGTGATTATTTATCCTCTATCCATTTCCAATGTCTTCCTGTGTAACAGGTCCCTATACACCAGTAATGTATTCATTTTTCTTTATGGTCAATGATAGGCTCTTTATTTCCATGTGTGACTTTTAGTCTCCTTTTATAAAATACTTATAAGGGTATAGTTGATTTACAGTGTTAGTTTCAGGTGTATAGCAAAGTGAATTGTTATACATATCCACTCTTTTTTAGATTCTTTTCCCACATAGAGCCATTACAGAGCTTTGAGTAGAGTTCCCTGTGTTACGCAGTAGGTCCTTATCAGTTATCTACTTTATATATATAGTGTGTATGTGTCAATCCCAGTCTTCCACTTTACCCCTCCCCCCTTTCCCCCTGGTGATTTTAAGTTTGTTTCCTACATCTGTAACTCTATTTCTGTTTTGTAGATAAGTTCATTTGAAGACTTTATTTTAGAGTCCACAAATAAGCAATACGTATGATACTTGTCTTTCTTTCCCTGATTTACTTCCTCAGGATGGTAATCTCTAGGTCCATCCATGTTGCTGCAAATGGCATTATTTTGTTCTCTCTTATGGTTGAGTAATATTTCATTACGTATTTCACACCCACACCCACACACAAACACACAGACACATCACATCTTCTTTATCCATTCCTCTGTTGATGGACATTTAGGTTGCTTCCATGCCCTATCTATTGTAAATAGTGCTGCAATGAATGCTGGAGTGCATGTATCTTGTTGGTGAGAATGTAAACAGCCACTGTGGAGAACAGTATGACGATTCCTTAAAAAAACTAAAAATAGAGCTGCTATATGATCCCGCAACACCACTCCTTGGTGTACATCTGAAGAAAACTGTAATTTGAAAAGATATCCTCATGTAAAAAATGATATTTTTGTTTTTAGAGAAAGATGGCTGAAAGACTCCCTTGTAGAGACAACTGAAAGCAGTAAGTAGAAGTCATTGGATGATGTTGCTGGGCAAATTCTTTAAATTAAAGCAGAGATGATTTAGCAGGGAGGCTTTGGGCCATACCTCTTTCCTTTCTATTACCTACAATAGGGAAAGGAAGGCTAGAGCTGCAGGGGCTATTTTGTGATCATGTTTTGACCATGAGGATGGATGGCATATGCTAAGGATGATATAGCAGAATAAAAGGAGCTTGGGTTCCTGTTGGCCATGGAATTGCTGCATCTACCCTGAGCTCTAAGGGAAAAACAACACTCTATCTTTTTAAACTACTCTTATTTTAAGTTTTTTAGAAAATGAAACAATTCACGTTGGAATCTGTGAATATAGCATTTGGAAATAGGATTTTTGCAGATTAGTCAGCTTAAGATGAACTCTATAAAATCCAACATGGCTGGCATCCTTAGACGAGGGGAATATGGACATAGGAACACAGAAGAAAAATGGCCATGTGAAGACATAGGCAGAGATTAGATTTCTGCTGCCACAAGCCCCCAAACAGAAAAGATTGCTGGCAATCATCAGAAGACAGAAGGGACATGGGAGAATTCTTCACTAGAGCTTTGAAAATGCATGCTCTGCTGACACCTTGATTTTTGACTTCTACCCTCTAGAACTGTGAGAAAATAATTTTCTGTTATTTGAAGCTACCTGTTTTGTGGCAATTTGTTACTGCAGTCTAGAAAATTAAAATACCAGGTGTAAAGCTTCATCCTACCACAATAACAATGTTAATTAACAAAGCAATCCTACATGATTGTGCACTGCATAACAGCTTCCAAATACATGAAGCAAAAACTGATAGAACCGAAAGGAGAAATACAGAAATCCATTCTTTCTTAAGGGCTTCTCATGGTCTAAAATTACTGCTGAAACTCCAGCCATTACCTTCAACTTTTGGAAAGGAAGAAAAAGGAAGCACAAAACGAACAGAAAGATGTTTCCCCCAACAAGTCAGGCCCTTTTCAGTGATTTTCCCAGAATCTTCAGCCCAGAACTTCTGCTTATATCTCATTGAACATCCCTAGATGCATGGGAGACAAAAAAATATAGTCTAGCTTCCTGGAGGATACCAGAATTCTGCTGATTAGGAAGACAAGGAAATGGGTGGTAGAGTGGCAGTTAGAAGTTGTTTCCATATGCGAGAGTCAGGAAAGCCTAATGTTTAAGCATGGTTCCTCTAGAGTCAGACTACTTAACATCTAGATTGTTCTACCACCTATAAGTTGTATGATCTAAAGCATCATATATATTTCTAAGTCTCAGTTTTCTCATCCATAAATTCTATCTATCTATCCGTATATCTGTCTATCACGTATCTCCCAAAGGATTGTTTGAGAATTAAATAAAAACAAAAAATGTTTGCATGGATGTACAAAAAGTTAACTACATTATTGTACAATAGCAATGACTATGGAAAACTATTTAACATTAGATATTCATACGTTATATCTGAACAATTCCTCTCTTAGGTACTTACTGAACAGAAGTCTCTGTACTGAGAGATATGTGTAAAAATGTTCATAGCAGCATTATTCATCATAGCCTAAAACTAGAAACCAGCTGACTGCCTTAAATAGAATACATTAAAAAAGTGGTATAATCAAATGGAATATTACATCACAGTGAAACTGGATGCCTTCTAACTGTACTCAGCAACATTAATGACGATTTATACAAATTTTAAAGCAAACAAAACTGATAATAGTGTTAGAAGTAAGGGTGGTGGCTATGTTTTGTAATGATCTGGAGAAGAATTGAAGGAAGTTTCCTAAATATTTGGGGTTGTAAGCATGCTCAGTCATGTCTGACTCTTTATGACACCATAGACTGAAGCCCAGCAGGCTCATCTGTCCATGGGATTTTCCCAGTAGTAATAATGGAGTGGGTTGCCATTTCTTCCTCTAGGGGAACTTCCTGACCCAGGGAACAAACCGTGTCTCCTATATTACAGGTGTATTATCTTTAATGCTGAACTACCAGGCAATGTTCTATTTCTTGACTTATTTAGGAGGTATACAATTGTTACCTTGTGGTTGTTCACTGACTCATGCATTTATGCTTTTTCTTACTTTTCCTTATGTGTATCACTTAGCCTGCCTATATAATTAGTGATCAAAACTCTTTGATAGTAAAGTGGGTGATTGGCAGGTACTGTCACATAAAGACAGCAGACATAACCCAGGACTGTCCCGGCAAACCAGGACACATGATCACCTGTGTCATATGTAACAAGAAAGAAGTTACTGAAAGAAAGGATGGAGAGAAGGTAGGCAATGAAATTAAAGAAAAAGAAAGAAAATAAAGACAAGAAAGGGAAAGAATGAAGGGAAGGGCAGGGAGAAGGGGAAAGAAGAAAGAAAGGAAGGAAAGAGGGAGGGTGGAATGAAGAAGGAAGGAAGAACAGAAGGAAGGAATGAAGGAGGAGATAAAGGAAAGGACGGGGAGGAGCGGGAGGGGAGGGGAGGGAAGGAGGAGAGTGGGAGAAGGAGCTGGCTCTGACCTACATCATGCTTTCCTCTACTTCAAAACCCAGGGCTTTGAGGAGGATAATAAGACAGATTCCATTCCTCTCCCTTAATAGAAGCTTTGATTAGGCGTGGAGGATAGAGTGGAGAGGAAGTTTTAAGTAGCATGTGAAAATGAAATCTTTAAATTGCATGACCAAAATGTTAAGTATTTTTAAATGTTCTTGAAGGTTCTGCCTCTCAAAAGAGCTGTCTTCATGAAGTTGGAAGTGGTTGTTGGGGTGGGGGCAGGGGAAGTAACTTATGTCCAGATACTTCCAAGTTGAAGTACTTAAAGTACTGCCATACTTCCAAGTCCTTGGAAGTACTTAACATACTTCCAAGTTGAAATTGCTCAATAACTGGGATATAATGTCTCCTTCATGGCAAAGAGATGGGGAACAGTGGAAACAGTGGCTGACTTTATTTTTCTGGGCTCCAAAATCACTGCAGATGGTGACTGTAGCCATGAAATTAAAAGACACTTACTCCTTGGAAGGAAAGTTATGACCAACCTAGACAGCATATTAAAAGCAGAGACATTACTTTGCCAGCAAAGGTCCATCTAGTCAAGGCTATGGTTTTTCCAGTGGTCATGTATGGATGTGAGTTGGACTATAAAGAAAGCTGAGTGCTGAAGAATTGATGCTTTTGAACTGTGGTGTTGGAGAAGACTCTTGAGAGTCCCTTGGACTGCAAGGAGATCCAACCAGTCCATCCTAAAGGAGATCAGTCCTGGGTGTTCATTGGAAGGACTGATGTTGAAGCTGAAACTCCAATACTTTGGCCACCTGCTGTGAAGAGCTGACTCATCTGAAAAGATTCTGATGCTGGGAAAGATTGAAGGCAGAAGGAGAAGGGGACAACGGAAGATGAGATGGTTGGATGGCATCACCGACTCAATGGACATGGGTTTGGGTGGACTCCGGGAGTTGGCAATGGACAGGGAAGCCTGGCGTGCTGTGGTTCATGGGGTCACAAAGAGTAGGACACGACTAAGTGACTGAACTGAACTGAATGTCCCCTTCAGGAGCAGAGGTTTTCATTGTCTTTCTCCCTGGCTAGGCACTGTGTGAGGAACACAAATGTTGGTCATGGACTTCATTCTCTGGCCTCTATCCCTGTGGAGTCCCCCTGAGTCTCACCCAGCTTCTGGCCAGTCTTGGTCATGTATGCCTCTCTACTTGCTCCTACACCTGACCACTAGATTCTTCACGATCGCTGGTTCTCCCTAAGCCCTTCTGTGCCTTTCCCAGGAGTTGCTGTTATTCAGTCATTAAATCATGCCAAATTCTTTGCAACCCCATGGACTGTAGCACTCCAGGCTTCCCTGTCCTTCACCATCTCCCAGAGTTTGCTCAAACTCATGTCCACTGAGTTGGTGATACCATCCAACTATCTCATCCTCTGTCACCCCCCTTCTCCTCATGCCCTCAATCTTTCCCAGCATCAGAGTCTTTTCCAATCACTCAGCTCTTCAAATCAGGTGGCCAAAATATCAGAGCTTCAGCTTCAGCACTAGTCCTTCCAATGTATATTCAGGGTTAATTTCCTTTAGGGTTGACTGATTTGGTTGCCTTACTTTTCAAGGGACTCTCAAGAGTCTTCTTCAGCACCTCAATTCAAAAGCATCAATTCTTCAGTGTTCAGCCTTCTTTATGGTCCAACTCTCACATCTGTACATGACTATGGAAAAACCATAGCTTTGACCAAATTGACCTTTGTCAGCAAAGTGATGTCTCTGATTTTTAGTATGCTGTCTAGATTTGTCATAGCTTTTCTTCAGAAATGATTTTGCTGCACGCCTATGTCTTCCTGGAGCAGAAGATGCATGTGTCAGTGAGGTCTCACTCTTCTCTTAAAGACATGGCAGCTTTTTCAGCCTCCTCAGGCCAAGATATGAGAGACTTCAATGAGGCTGCTTTTTACCAGAGATCCGATAAGCCTGGAGAGACACAGGCCTCTACTTTCAGATCCTCAACTACTGGGTCTTTCCCCCTGTACTTCCTTCCATCAGAACTCTCCCAAGGGAGTGAGGAAAAACTTCAAAGTGAACTCCTGCTTCCTGTCTTAACTCTACTTCACCCTTCCCCAGCTCAGAGATCTCTCCCTCATCTGGGTGATGGGTGTGGTGGTGACTGATGGTACTCTTCTTCTTAAATCCCTCTTTCAAGTGAACTCTTGAAACTTATTATAGATGCCAGAAGTATATAATCCTAACAACTTTCCCCTGAGACAAGTGGCAATGTCACATTTTCCCCTATAAGCATGGGTGGCATGTGGGTAGAAATACCAAAACACAGGTGTTTTACTTATCCTGACAGAGTTAAGGCACTCATCAAAAATTTCTAGACTAGTTCAGAAAGCAGTTCCCTTTCTGAGAATAGTAGTATTCGAGAGGTCTGAAACCATTAATAACCCTAACAAAGGGGAGGCTTACATGTAGGGATGGTTACAAGTAAGATGTAAAGCATGTATAATAGTACAAACATATCATTCCCATTTAGAGAGACCCTCAACATTCAGCCATCTAGGAGACCATGTTTATATCTGAGCAAGAGGACCAGTGAGAACATCCTTCATCCCTATGGCCTGTCTCATAATCTCTCATCACACTTCAGATAGACCCTGCATGACTATAAATACCAGTATATCCCCCTTCAGGGACTAATTTCTCTTTATAAACTCATCACTCTTAGTTAGAACTTATGATATTATAAATTCATTAAAGAGAATCCACAGCTAGGCCTCCAAATAACTTAATTACACAAACCAAGTATACCCCCTTTTGAAAAACTGATCCTAAAAATTAACTCAGATATAAGTCTAGTAATTTCGAATTCTGTGCCCAAAGTATTTGCTGTTTAAAAGAAATACATTTATGTATGTAAAGTTAAAATATTGAACCACTTGATATCTTTAATATTGTTCTATTTTGTGGAAAATGCCTGTTAACTTTAGAAACAATTTTATGTGAATGAAATATCCTATCTACAAACAATGAACTTTAAACCCGGTTGTGATCTAATAGCA
The DNA here is from genome assembly GCF_910594005.1 of Cervus elaphus. Taxonomy (NCBI): domain Eukaryota; kingdom Metazoa; phylum Chordata; class Mammalia; order Artiodactyla; family Cervidae; genus Cervus; species Cervus elaphus. The sequence goes on along the minus strand of NC_057826.1, from coordinate 27,734,016 downwards.
TTATATTGGTGAAATAAATCTCTTATGTATGTGTGGTTCCCTCTAATGTTATTGTGCTTATGGTTGTTTTTGTGCTCCAGGGGAGTGATGGATGGCAATGAGGCTTAACCTGATTTTACATCAAGTTCTTGCTAATCTCACACCAACCCCTCATAAATCTGAATAATTTGCTGCTGCTCAGCAACGCTTGTGTGAACTCTGGAATAGTTTTGGCCTGAAATTGTGTATTATCACAACCTCCTTTGGAAACAGTAAGGGCTCTTTTTGTTTCCATAACTGAATTATGTTTTCATATCTTTTGCACTGCTGTGGTGGGTTTTGCTTAGCAACAAGTCTCCAAGAGTTCCGGATGAAGTGAGCCTCATTAACATAATACGCTAATCCCTGGGTTCTTGCTATCACCCAGGTAAATTTATTGCTGGCCCCTCTCACTTGTCTAGCCCAACAGAACGATTCCTTTTTCCTTCTAAAGTAAGTTTGTATTTCTATAACACGAAACATATTAACTCAGTGATATGGCAGCAAATATTAATTATTAAGTAGTGCAGCTCACCCAATAGGGACCTAACGTACACAAGTATTTTCACATCAATATTGATTTAGGTTTTTAAAATAAATGCCACTAAACAAGGCAAACCCAAGCCATATCATTGCATCTTGCTGCCCTTTATTTAAAGAGAGGACACAAATGATTCACTATAAATAGAAAGTGTTCCTTGTAGGAGTGGCTCACACTAATAAATGCATTCTATTTTTCCTAGCCTTCTTTGTGTCTGGGTGTCCAGTCTTGGAAGATACTAGATTTTAGGGTAAGCCCAGGGCAAAGGAAAAAACTTTCCGGTCTCCAATACTAACAAGTGCCTCTATGCAGTTTGAATAAGTGACTTTGGTCTTGTTAGAATAGACAGAAATGCTCCTAAAATACCCATCAAGATTTATAGCTCTCTTTAAAAACAATTCTGAATCAACCAAAAGTTTTGTAGAACAAGCATATAGCATTGACTTTACTGTCTAAGAATTTAGCTAACAAGCTGTGCAAACCTATTATGATAATTCATTCACATCAGTTTTTGCTAATTTAATTTTCAGTTTGGTTCAGACTGCATGCCATCCTCTGAGAAGGATTCCTCGCTCAGTCTACCTGGTTGGCCTTTTGTGTGACATGAGCAATTGAGGCATGCTGTGCTTTTCTAATGGTTTAATTTTTAAGAGTAGGTTACTGTGCTCCAAAACCTGTTCATCAGAGAAGGAAAGAGTTGTGTCAGACGTTATGAGGAAGCATAATACTCTCGACAGAATATGAGAACACTTTAGAAGTCTGAAAATATCACTCCTGAATTAGCTAACTTCTATTTGATAAATTTTGTTAAATAAGATATTGGTAGCCATAGATCCTAAGTCTATTCCACCCCCCCCCAAATATTAAGTTTCTAATAGAAAAGTGGTTACTGTCCTTATAAAAATCAACTGAGAATAACCTGGTGATCAAATAGTTCAACCATCCCTACCATACAGAGCAAATATTAAAACAACAACAAAAGCAGACGATAAATTGCTTTAAGCAACTGGCATCTGTGAATTAAGTTTAAAAGACCTTTAAACCTTAAGATAAACAATACTGCAGACGTAAAGCAAAGATTAGTTAAAACTAAAATGTGAAATGTCATACAATATGGCTATGTTACAATGCTATAATTTCTGATATTCTAAAATTTTTAATAGAATTCAAAAACATCCAGTGTTGGCTCCCTATATTAAATTATACATATAAATACACTCTGAGGAAAATGTAATTGCTCCCAAACTCTTGGATCCTGCCACCCATAATGAATAATATACTGTGGCACACTCTTATAAAGTTAAATGTTTCTTTTGACGAGGAACATTTATCAACTAAAAACACTTGAGCTTTTGCTTTCTTTCCCCCACTTTGTCTTCATTTAAAATTTTTTTCTTGGCTTTTTATGGTTACTCCAGTTGCTGTTGTTAACTTTGTAGTGTTGAATGATAGATGGTCTGACCACTGAAAGGAATTACTTTAATTTTATTTTGACATTGACTCCATGATAGTTCTACAAGCCTCTGTGAGTATTAAAAGATTTCCTCAAAAAGAAGATTTACAGCTATGATAGCCAAGTCACAGTCATCTTTTCTTCTTTCCCTCAACTCTCAAAGACTCACTGCTTTTTAAAAATGTCTGTCTGTCTATATATCTATTGAGAGAGGAACAATGATCCTTATAATGCAACGTCATAGTAGCCATGTGATTTACATGAAATAAATACAGATAAAGAAGTAGGATAGGTGACAACAAATAAAGAGACAAAACAACACTTTTTTTCCCTTCTTAAAGAAAGGGATCTCCATTTTGAAATGTTAACCAAAAAATGTGTATGGTGGTAATTAAAGCCCACTGTTGATAAATAGATTATAAAAGAGTATTTACAAACTCTAAACTGAACTAGGAAAGATTATATCCTGTGGCACCAGTAATAATAATAGATGTGTATATATGTGTTGGTTGCTCAGTCGTGTGTAACTCTATGAGATCCCATGGACTATAGCAGGCCAGGCTCCTTTCTTCATGGAATTCTCCAGTCAAGAATGCTGGAGTGTATAGCCATTCCCCTCCTCCAGGGGATCTTCCCAACTCAGGGATTGAACCCAGGTCTCCAGTATTGCAGGCGGACTCTTTACTGTCTGAGCCATCAGGGAAGCCCCATAATAAGACATAGTCAAACAATTTAATATATTATCTTGTGCTCTAGCCATGTAAACACAACGGTCAGAAATCCTGCCACAAGGAGCATGACTGACTGATGACTCCAATTACTGCTCCTCCAGATTCCCAACTATGTTCATATTAAGGCCACTCAAGGTCCAGCGGTGAAAAGGACATCATACTAAGTAGAATACAGATAGTTCCTGGCACAAGCAGACAGCTCAATTGGTGCTCAATTGTACCATTCACTGGCAATGACCTAGGAAAATATCCTGGTGGAGGGTCAATGCTTTTTCCATTTGAGATGTTTCAGGCATTTGAAAGCCATGTGAGAGGAGGGCACTGGGCAATGCCTATAATAATAACCAAACTTGGCTGGTGATTACCGTGTTGTATTGTTTCTCTGTAGAGAGATGAGAGACAGAAGGCCATTAATAAGCAGTTCGTGTCTAAAACAAGAGCCTCTTTGGTAGTACAAAGAAAATGTTACCTCCTCTGGTAGAAGAGGCCTTCCCTGGTAGCCCAGATGGTAAAGAATTTGCCTGCAATGCAGGAGACCTGGGTTCGAGCCCTGGGTCGGGAAGATCCTCTGGCAAAGGGAATGTTAACCTACTCCAGTATTTGTGCCTGCAGAATTCCATGGACAGAGGAGCCTGGCGGGCTACAGTTCATGGGGTCTCAAAGAATCGGAAACAACTGAGCGACCTACATGTTTACTTTCACTGGTAGAAGAGCAGACATTTCTGAATAGCAAACTGAAGATTTGATCAAGTAACAAAGCAAAGATATTTGAATCCTCAGCCTAGGTGGATCTGCAATGCCAAGGGTAGGGTCCTGGTTGAGAAAGCCTAGAACCCTGAAACAAGGGATGGGAATATTTGGGTGGTTGTCCCTAAGGCAGTTGGCTCTGTAGAACCCACAGGGCTTATAGATGGGGTCTGCCCTTTTCTAGTATGAGCTAGTATTTCTCCTCCACTGGAAGAGGCTGCAGAACTCTCTGCAAAGCAGCAGTTTCTTCTACAACTGCTACCTCCATCTGCTCTCCAGATAGCTAGGAAAGTAATTGGGTTAAATCCCAGCATCAGCCTGCTGAGGTATTAAGCCTGGGAAGGGAAGGAAAAAGCCATATGCCAAAGGAGAGGGTAATAATTAGGTACTATACACTGGAAGTATACAGGTGAGTACCATTGGGATTGAATTTTGAGGGAACTTGCTCAACAAATTCTGAATGTAAGATGGGATAAGCAACAATTGATTTGAGGCAATTTCTCAGAGTATTGCATGGGCAGCGATCACAGGGGATTAAACAAAGTCATTGTTAAGGAAGTTATCTGAAACCTGGATAAAGAAAGGCCAAAGTGGAGATGACTGAGTTGCCTGCCCTGTCATATAGAAGAAAAGAATAAAGTAACATGGGCATGCTGGTGTGAATAAACAGTGAAATCAGAAGGCACAGTAGAAGATTGTGTCTGTGGGAGAATACTGAAGACACACCACTTACCAAGACCATTAGGATTCTGGAGGAAGAGAATTATATACCTTTTGAGAAACAGTTCCTGATATGTGTCTTCCCTGGTGGCTCTGTGGTAAGAACATGCCTGGTGATGCAGGAGACATGAGTTCGATCCCTGGGTCAGGAAGTTCTCCTGGAGAAGGAAATGGCAACCTACTCCAGTATTCTTGCCTGGGAAAACCCATGGAAAAAGGAACCTGGGGTCCTACAGTCCATGGGGTCTCAGAAAAGCTGGACATGACTTAGTGACTAAACAACAAAGAACAACAATACTGATATGTAAATTTGATGCAAGAAGAGATAAAATTGATGACCATGAGATTATCCATCATAAGTGGGGTCTGATAGAAGCCTCCTCCCCACATCATGAAATTGGATAGTTCCAGCTGCAATTTTTCATAAGATGGAAATGTACAGCTCCAATTGAGCCCAAGGAAGACCAGAGAGCATGAGTAAACTACCTAAATAGGTATACAGGCACCCATATCACCTGACACAGATGGACCAAAACCCCTGCCCCAACTCATATCCTTGGTCAAACTTAGTTTAGAATAAGTTGGGCTAGTACAAGGGAAAAATGGACAGTGGCTGCATTAAAGCCTCCTTCAAATGTGGTCTTGAAAGACTGAAGATGAAAATCTCTCCTAAGGACAGAGCCACAAACAGTACACCTGGTCATTCGTTTTCCATGGAATAAGTAACTCTGTATGAGAATGCTAACAGATTTCTGGTTAGTATAATGGCCTGACTGAATGGTCAGAGACCTTCTAAGAGAGAAGACTACATGAACAGAGATAAGAAGTTCTGCTGTAGAGACATATGGGTGAACCGATGGGACTGGGCACTAAGTTATCAACATCTACCAGAAAGCATCGACCCCTGAAAACACACCGGGCAACCACAGATAACCATGTCATCAATATCCTAGATCACTGATGTTGGTTGGCATTTGTTGTTGGTCACATTTGAACCAACACTATTGGCACATGTAAGTGATAGCCATGTTAGCAGAGCCTGGAGCTGTGTGTAAAGTCAACAGTAAGGACCTTTCTTAACAAAATAAATCTGGTTACTGATTCCCCTGGATATTCTACCTGTTATTAACAGAGACCAATGCTGACCCTCCAATAGGGCAACATTCCTGAAGGAAACCAACTAACAACTTGGCACAAATAGCCTACACGGTGCTTCTTTCATCCCAGAAAGGCCGATGGTTAATCTTAACAGAAACAGATAAGTACTCTATGTACATGGTTTCCTTTCCTGTCCACAAAGCCTCAGCTAATACTAACAGCTAGGATATACAGAATGCCTTGTTCACAGACATAGAATTCACAAAGCACAGCATCCAGTTAAGGGGCCCACTTTACAGAAAAGGAGATGTGGGAGTTGGCCATCATAGGATCACATCCATTGTAGGGTCCTCTGTTTAGACTACATACTACACAACCCAGTAGCAGCAAACTTCCTAGGGCTCTGTAACGGGAACCAAGGAGTCAAATCATGGATATTTCACCTCTAGAAGTTTTATTTGGATTTTTATTCTCTATCATTCTTCAACATGTTTACAATTTTCCTTACCTTCTTGAGTATAAATGATACTATTATTATAAATGATACTATTATAACTGTTTCAATGTTCTCTGATTTTACATTTCTAGAAATTTATTTTTGTTGCTCTTTTTAAACAAAAAGTATCACTTAAAAAATTTTTTTTACAGTTTCTGTTTCCCTGCCAATTTTTTTTTTTACTTTGCTTTTATCTACATGTTTGTTTTTATCTACATGTTTTTATCTACATGCTTGTTTTTACAGTCTTTGCCTGATAATTTCAATATCTCTAATTGTGGTGGTTAATTTTGTGTCAGCTTGCCTGGGCTAAAGGATGTCCAGATAGCTGGTAAAACATTATTTCTGGGTGTGTCTGTGAGGGTGTTTCGGAAGAGATTAGAATTTGAATTGCTAATCAAGCAAAGCAGATGGTCCTCCCCAACATGAGTGGGCATCCTTCAATCTGTTGAGGGCTTGAATAGAATAGAAAGGTGGAGGAAAGACAAATCTGCTCCCTCTTTGAGCTGAGGCTTCTTTTGTCTGTTCTCAGACGCTGGTGCTCCTGGTTCTTGGGCTTTCAGACTCAGACTGGGATTTATACCATCAGCCCCCTATTCTCAGACCTCAGACTTCAACTGAAATACACCTCTGGCTTTCCTGATTTTCCAACTTGCAGATGGCAGACTGTGGGACTTCTCAGCTCCATAACCACGTGAGCCAATTACTATAACAAGTCTCCTCTTATATATGAGAGGAGAGAACCTAATGGTTCTGTTTCTCTAGAGACCGCAGATATGCTAATCTCTATATTTCTGTTGTCTATCTTATGTTTCTTTCTCACGTCGTCTTATCTCCTCATATACTAATTATTTTAAAGTAGCCACTGGAAGCTATATTTGAAAATTTATTTGTAGAAATAATTTTATTTCTAAGATGATAATGTTTTCCTCCAGGGAATAGTTCTCATTTCCTTCATGAAATATTTTCATTTGGTGCTTGGTGGCACTAGCAGTCCAGAACCATCTCAATACACATCTAAATATTAAGGTTTATAGATCACTTGAAAGATGTGAATCTTGACCGCATACCATTCTAGGGCCTGCTTATCCCCAGTCCATACTTGCTCTCACTGGATAGCACTCAGGACCAGACAGAGGACATTTCTCAGAATCTGCACCACTGGTGAGTCCCAGATATTGAGTTTTGCTTCTCTATACCTGTGAGGTCCCCAGAAGCACAACGCAGTGTCTCAACTGTCTCTTATGCATAGACAAGTGACCCCAGAGCAAAAACTGCCAAGTGTATTTTCTTTTTACCTCTCCAGGTCTTTTTATCTCTCTGGTCTGGTCATACTGATGTATTGTAGAAAATGTTCTAATCTTTCCCCCAAAATGTTTAGATGATTTCAGTTGCAAGTTTGGTCAGAATTATTTAAGCTAACATATCCTCCAACCTATGATTCTTTAATTCTAGTGAACCAGATCATGTCAGTAACATTTGAAAGAAAGGGGGATGTGTGGTTTAAGATGAGACAGGCACGATATCAATTTAAAATTGAAGAGCTATCACAGGAAAAAGAATCCATACTTCTTTTAAGTGGCTTCAGAAGCTAGTACATAGAAAACCATACTACATTTCAAGAAAATAATTTAAAACAAAACATGTTAATGATTAGACTGTCATACTGGGAAACTTTGCTATAAGAGCTATTGAGATGCCTAGCCTTGGATAAATCCAGGTAATTAAACACTGATTTGTCCAAGATGCATATGTAGGATATGAAATGGACTAGTTGACCTCTAGAATCCCAAAGAAGTGAGATTTCAGGACTCTTTAATTACAAGAGTAAATGGAGAGGACCTCTGAGTTATGTCGGTAGCTTAAAATTATTTTACAGGGAATAACTAATCCTACGATCAGATTTCAGGAAGGTAACTTAGAAAGACTCACTTCTTGTACAATCTCTCTGATTGAAATGTGTCACAGGCAGAGTTCTAGAAATGAAAGGTATTCTTTCTCTGCTCTGTGAACATTAATTTTCATGTGTATTTGTTACAGTTCACAACCTGAGATAATGCCCTGTAAATAGGGAGTAGCTATTAGCACATTAATTAGGATTCCCTTTATAGTCCTATTGAGAAATATAATTATTTGTTAGATTAAATCCTTTGCCTTGAGAATTCCAATTTTCATGTTGAGTAAGAGACCCTGTTATAACTGCAGACTACAATTCATACAAGAACACATTTTCACATACCTTCTGTCTCTCTTACTTAAAGGCAAAATGACTGTAAAGAGTGAAAGAAACTTTGGGTTGGCAATAGTAGTATAAACAGGACCCAAGTTAACCAATTTTCTGAGAGCTATTATTTAATCTGTAAGTGCTAGAAAGAACACCATCTTACTTCCTTTACAAGTCTATACAAGCCAGGGCTTATCCTCTACTATTTTGGTTCTCTCAAATGCTGATAGCAGAAATCGGGGAAATGCTGTTAGCAGAAATTGGTGAAATAAAAGTTATTTCCTAAATTCAAATCTACATGGTGAAATATCATGCCTTGTAGTTATCTTAATGGGCAAGGTCATCCAGAGAGAATTCTTACATCTTTATTCAATCCATGCTTCTGTTGACATGTGTTGACTTTATATCACTCTATACTTTTAAGAGAATAAGCTGCTGTGAGTTTATTTCCCTTGGGCAGCTTTACCTAGCTAATCAGAGAAGAATGTTTCACGTTGTCATTCAGCTTCCCAAGAATGCAGCTGCACTTAATAGAAGTCCAAGGATTTGTGTAGTGCATTTTTCTGGATGAAGTAAATTTTTCTTGAGCGGTAAAGCATTGCTAGTTCTGTCCAGTTCTACTGATGTGCTACTCACTAGCAGAGCTGCAAAATACATCACTGCCCAGTTCTCATCTTCTTTCCTTTTTGTTGTTTTGTTTTTGTAGCAAGAGACCTCCCAGGTGCTAGGGATATGGTTTTGCCCCTGTACAACCAGAAGAATAAATTGTCTGGATGGCTGACTATAACAATAATAGCTTAAAAAATCAGTTTAGTAGATATAATGACAAATAATGGAAAGAGGTAGAAAAGAAAGATACAAGGAAAAGAATTTTAAACATCACAGACACACTAAAGCCCTTATAGCCAATGGCTCTCTAAGGAAGGGGAAAGAAAGACTACCATTTGCTATTATTTACAGTTTTATTTTCTATTAGACATTATAGCAGAAGTTTAAGAATATCATCTTTTTATCTTTGGACCATTTTTTTTTTCAAGTTGAGTGATAATATCCCCACCTTATAGAGAAAGAAACTGAGACCAAGAGAGATTAAATGTTGTCGCAAAGTCACACAATCAGATGACAGGGAGGCTGTCTGAGCCCAGCTCCCATGTATTCAAAATCTATCCATTAACTCCTGCTTCAGTTCCTCCTCATATTTCATTCTACACAAGCACCAGTGAATTAAGAGACACAATGAGAATCTAACCTTCAACAACAAATAAAAACACTTGAATCTTATTTGTCAACTGTGTGGTTGAGATTGTAATGAGACTTCTAATAGGGGAAATTACTATAAGAAACAAGTTATAAACACATGTATCATGTAGGCGAAACTAAGGGTAAGCACTAACAATGCTGTAGTTTTGTTTTTCTTTAAATTGGAGTATAATTCCTTTACAATGTTGTGTTTCTGTTATTTTTTTGCTGCAAATTGGGTCTCTTTTAGAGATGTGGATTTGTAGAGTCTGTCATGCAGTGTGAAGTATAAGTCAGAAAGAGAAAACCAAATATTGTATATTAATGTGTATATGTGGAATCTAGAAAAATGGTATGAATGAACCTAAGTGCTGTAATTTTAAGAGTTATTGTCTCACAGGCCTCTAATTGTTACCCTTCTCAGTGGAAATTTGCCAGTTAGATTTCCAAGCATCTTATTTCTTCTTAGGTTTACAGAATTTGCCATCTTATTAATGTTGTAGAAGGCGACTGTCTCTCACCATAGAAGCTGCAAAAAGTAGATACTATGCTGCCAGTTTTCCTTGTAGCTAGTGCTTGAAAACTAGACTATGGCTTAGATATTGGTACATCCTGATAGAATTTATTTTTTCCAGCTTTATTGAGATATAATTGATATAATATTTTGTAAGTTTAAGGTGTACAATGTGATGATTTGAAACATGTAAATAATGTGAAATGATTACCATAATTAGGTTAGTTAATATTTCCATCATCTCACATAACTACTTATAAGTGTAGTGAGAACATTTAAGATCTACTCTCTTAGCAACTTTCAAGTATATAAAGCAGTATTAACCATAGTCTCCATGTTTTACATTAGATCCCCAGAACTTATTTATGCTATAACTAACTGGAAGTTTGCACTCTTTAACCAATTTCTGTTTCGTCCCCCCCCACCCCCCTCCAGCCCTGACAACAACCATTCTCCTCTGTTTCTAGGAGTTCAGCTTTTTTTAGCTTTCATGTGAAATTGAAATCATATAATCAGTTTCTATCTGGCTTTTTTCACCTAGCATAATGCCCTAAAGATCCATCCATTTTGTCACAAATGACAGTATTTCCTTCTTTCTCATGCCTGAATAAAATTATATATAATAATACTAAATCTACAGCTAGCTAGCTAGCTAACTATATTACATCTTCTTTACCAATTCACTCATAGGGGGATGCTTAGGTTGTTTCATATCTTTGTTATTGTGAATACACTGCAATGAACATGGGGGAACATAGATCTTTTTGAGATTCCAGTTGTATTTTCTTGAGATATATACCTAGAAATGCAAATATTGAATCATATGGAAATTCTATTTTTAATTTTCTGAGAAGTCTCCATACTATTTTCCATAGTGGCTTCAGCAATTTACATTCCCACCAAAAATGCACAGGTTTCTCTTTTTTAAAGGTTCTTGCCAGCATTTAGCTATTGTCTTATTAATGACTCATTCTAACAGATGTGAGGTGATACATCATCATGGTTTAAATTTACATTTTTCATATTAAAAAAAAGGTGACCATCTTTTCATGTGTCTTGGTCATCTATACATCTTGGAAAAAAATATCTGTTCAGGCCTTCTACCCATTTTCTAATCAGATTCTTTTTTTTTTTTGCATTGAGTTACATGAGTTCCCTATATTTTTTGGATATTAACTCCTTACAGATAAATGGTTTGCAAATACTTCCTCCTATTCCATAGACTGCCTGTTCACTTAGCTGGTCATTTCCTTTGCTGTGCAGAAGGAACCTTTTCAGTTTTATATAGCCCGACTTATTTTTTTTGGTTGTTGTTGCTTATCCTTTTGGTGTCAATCCCCCCACCCAAAAAAATTATTGCCAACTCCAGTGTCAGGGAGTCTTCCCCTATCTTTTCCTCTAGGAATTTTACAGTTTCAGGTTTATGTTAAATTTTTTAATCAATTTCTAGTAATTTGTAAGTAATATTAAGATAGAAAGTGAAAGTGAAGTTGCTCAGTCGTGTCCGACTCTTTGTGACCCTGTGGACTGTAGCCTACCAAGCTCCTCCGTCCAGGGGATTCTCCAGGCAAGAATACTGGAGTGGGTTGCCATTTCCTTCTTCAGGGGATCTTCCTGACCCAGGGATCGAACCCAGGTTTCCCGCATTGGAGGCAGATGCTTTAACCTCTGAGCCACCAGGGAAGCCCCATTTTAAGATAGAGGTCCAGTTTAATTATTTTGCAAATGGATATCTATTTTTTCCAACACTGTTTATTGACTATCCTTTCATCATTATATATTCTTGACTCCCTTGTTCAATATTAGATCACATATGTGAAAGTTTATTTCTGGGCACTCAGATTGGGTCCAATGTTCTATATGACTTTTTCTGTGCCAGTATCATACTGCCTTGATTACTATAGCTTTGTAACAGGGTGGTGTCATATGCTTATCTGAGGGTATTGACGTTTCTCCCAGCAATCTTGATTCCAGCTTGTGCTTCATCCAGTCCAGCATTTATCATGATGTACTCTGCATATACATTAAATAAGCAGGATGACAATATACAGCCTTGACACACTCCTGTCCTAATTTGGAACCAGTCTGTTGTTCCATGTCCAGTTCTAACTGTTGCTTCTTGACCTGCATACAGATTTCTCAGGAGGCAGGTAAGGTGGTCTGGTATTCCTCTCTCTTGAAGAATTTTCCATAGTTTATTGTGATCCACACAGTCAAAGGCTTTGGTGTAGTCAATAAAGCAGAAATAGATGATTTTCTGGAACTCTCTTGCTTTTTCAATGATTCAACAGATGCTGGCAATTTGATCTCTGGTTCCTCTGCCATTTCTAAATCCAACTTGAACACCTGGAAATTCACAGTTCATGTACTGTTGATGCCTGGCTTGGAAAATTTTGAGCGTTACTTTGCTAGCATGTCAGATGAGTGCAATTGTGCAGTAGTTTGAACATTCTTCAGCATTGCCTTTCTTTGGGATTGGAATCAAAACTGACCTTTTTCAGTCCTGTGGCCACTGTTGTTTTCCAAATTTGCTGCAATACTGAGTGCAGTACTTTCACAGCATCATCTTTTAGGATTTGAAATAGCTCAATTGGAATTCCATCACCTTCACTAGCTTTGTTTGTAGTGATGCTTCCTAAGGCTACTTGACTTCTCACTCCAAGATGTCTGGCTCTTGGTGAGTGATCACACCATCATGGTTATCTGGGTCATGAAGATCTTTTTTGTATAGTTCTTCTGTGCATTCTTGCCACCTCTTCTTAATCTCCTCTGCTTCTGTTATGTTCAACTGTTTCTGTCTTTATTGTGGTCATCTTTGCATGAAATGTTCCCTTGGTATCTCTAATTTTCTTAAAGAGATTTCTAGTCTTTCCCATTCTATTGTTTTCCTCTATTTCTTTGCATTGATCACTGAGGATCAGATGACCATTATATATACTACTGTGGGCAAGAATCCCTTAGAAGAAATGGAGTAGCCATTATATTAAAAAAAAGAGTCTGAAATGCAGTACTTAGATACAATCTCAAAAACGACAGAATGATCTCTGTTCGTTTTCAAGGCAAACCATTCAATATCACAGTAATCCAAGTCTATGCCCTGAGCAGTAATGCTGAAGAAGCTGAAGTTGAACAGTTCTATGAAGACCTACAAGACCTTCTAAAACTAACACCCAAAAGAGATGTTCTTTTCATTATAGGGGACTGGAATACAAAAGTAGGAAGTCAAGAGATACCTGGAGTAACAGGCAAAGTTGGCCTTGGAGTACAAAATGAAGCAGGGCAAAGTCTAACAGAGTTTTGCCAAGAGAATGCACTGGTCATAGCAAACACCCTCTTCCAATAACACAAGAGAAGACTCTACACATGGACATCACCAGATGGTCAATACTGAAATCAGACTGATTATATTCTTTGCAACCAAAGATGGAAAAGCTCTATCAGTCAGCAAAAACAAGATCGGGAGCTGACTGTGGCTCAGATCATGAACCCCTTATTGCCAAATTCAGACTTAAACTGACAAAAGTGGGGAAAACCACTAGACCATTCATTAGGTATGACCTCAATCAAATCCCTTACAATTATAAAGTGGACATGACAAATAGATTCAAGGGATTAGATCTGATAGACAGAGTGCCTGAAGAACTATGGATGGAGGTTTGTGACATTGTATAGGGTGCAGTGATCAAAACCATCCCCAAGAAAAAGAAATTAAAAAAAGCAAAATGGTTGCCTGAGGAGGCCTTACAAATAGCTGAGAAAAGAAAAGATGAGAATGGCAAAGGAGAAAAAGAAAGATATACCCATTTGAATGCAGAGTTCCAAAGAATAGCAAGGAGAGATAAGAAAGCCTTCCTCAGTGATCAATGCAAAGAGCCTTCAGGGAAACCCACGAATACTCGTGTAGGTAGCTTATCCCTATTTCAGGGGATCTTCCAGACTGAGGAATCAAACCAGGGTCTACTTGAATTGCAGGCAGATTCTTTACCTACTGAGCTACCAGGAAAGCCCATGAACATGATATATCCTCCCATTTATTTGTGCCTTCTTCAATTTCTCCCATCAAAGTCTTATAGCTTTCTGTATGTACTGATAAGATCTTAAATATAGAATTATTTTTAGCTGTTGTGGCTGGGTAGAGACATCAATGCCTGGGGCAGTTGCATTGTACAGATGAGCATTGTCTGTAGTGACATTCACATAAAATAGCACAGAGGCTTATGTCAAGTGATCTATGTAAGAGACGCCATGGTCTCATTGGATTGGCTCTTTGGTGTGTCTTGTGACTGCTGCCTACCCTCCTTTTATTTCTGCCTGTTTCCCAAGTCTAGTTCTCCAGTGTTCCCAATGATCCTGCTGCTGCTGCTGCTAAGTTGCGTCAGTTGTGTCCGACTCTGTGCGACCCCACAGATGGCAGCCCACCAGGCTCCTCTGTCCCTGGGATTCTCCAGGCAAGAATACTGGAGTGGGTTGCTATTTCCTTCTTCACCCAATGATCCTATGAGCTACTTAATATTAGACCAATAAATTCATTTTGGTTTTAAGTCAGTTATATTTATAGTACCAGGAACAAACAATACCAACATTATTACCAGCAGATTTTGAAGCATGTCAAATTCCTACTATAAGATATAGTTTGTATTTCATTATGTCAGGAACTCCTGATTACCAACCAATACCTTAATTAGAAACGGCAATGTATGCCTCATTATATATGAAGGAATGGACATCTTAAATTACCTAGAAGAATCCAGCAGGTTAGTAGTGGGACAGTCCCTAAGAGAAATGTGAATACTGTCTGGGGAAGAGAGATCAAGGTGACTGGTTCAAGGAAGGAGGGATAACCCCAAGAAGTTCTTTATTTTAGTCATAGTTCACCTTTATAGGACAACTATGTGTTTATATTGCAAGCCCTCAATTCTGAAATATTGTGCTCCTATCATAAGAAATACATTTTGGGAGGAGAAAGGAATTATCATCATATTATCAATGTCATCATCATTTATTGAATTTTTGTTAGGTGACTCTCCCAAAATTCATTATGCTATTTAATGGTAAAAATGATTTTTGAGGAACTAATATATTACCTCAATTTTACAGACACTGAGACTTAGAAAGGTCAAAACTTACACAAGTTACTCAGTCAGTAAAGAGCAAGCTGGTTTTGAACACAGGCAGTATAGAAAAGATGAAAGGAATATATTTTTTAATATATAACAGGGAACTTCCTCTCCAGAAACCCTGTATACAAGTCTTCTCATTCCCCAATGTCTTCTCTAAGATAAGGTCAGAAACAGAACCATACCTGTTTATCCATGTTTCTCAAACAGATGATACCATTTAGATACCTTAATCTAAGATGCTCATTTCCTCCTTTTTAATTTGCTTAAACACTTATTTCACCATTTTTAGCTTTATTAGTCCTAGTCCACATTGTTGAACCAATTGCACTTAAAGATTAAATTCACGATTACAAGAGATATGCTCATTAAACAATAAATATCATTTAGAACTTTCCTTCTGATAGCTCCTAGAAAATGGTTCTGTAGGAAAGAAAACAAAGGTCACACTGTGTTAAAAAGAACACTGTCTTTGGAGTCACACTAGGGTTTGAATTCTGTACCTACTAATTAGTAGTTGTGTGACATTGGGTGAGACATCTAAACTCTGAGCCTTAGCTCTCTGATCTGTACAATGCAGCTATTAATTACAAACTTATAAGATAATTTAGCAAATAGTTTTTAATAGTTTGAGTAAACTCCAAGAGATAGTGAAAGACAGGGGAGCCTGGTATGCTGCATGCAATCCACTGGGTCGCGAAGAGTCAGACATGACTTAGCAACTGAACAACAATGAAGACAGTTTAACTATTTTTAAGAATGAACAAAAAGAATTCATTATTTAGGAAGGTATTAATAAACATGGGTTTTAATTTTTAGTTTGTATAAAGTGTATTTAAAAGCTTGGGAGGCCAGATCAAGATGGGGGAATAGAAGGATGTGGAGCTCACCTCATCCCACAAATACATCAAGAATACATCTACATGTGGAATAATTCTCACAAAATACCTACTGAATGCTGGGGGAGGATATCAAAAGACAAAAAAATGCAAGAAAGATCACCATGTGACCAGATAGGATGAAAGCAAAAACAGGAATCAGGACAGGACTTGTCCCTTGGGAAGAAGCTATGAAGAGAAAAAGTTCCCTCACCTTGAGCAGCCCCTTCTCTGGTGGGGAGATCAGCCAACACAGAAAGGAAGCCTCAGAGGCTCAGAGGTGAGCACAGCCTCTGGCTTGCGGCAGGTGAAACAGAGAAACCAGCACAGGGGCTCTCTGCCAGCACCCTGTGCTCCCCAGTCCAAGATGCACGACTGCTGGTATGCTCAGGGACTGAGCGCTCACCTCCAACTTCAGAAGACAGACTCAGGGAGAAGGCTGGACTTATCTGTGCAGAGACAGCTGCAGTGGTTAAAGTGTTGTCCAATCCAAGTCAGAACTGGAGGTGTGACAGGAAGGAGCCCGAGCCCGGGTCCACCACTGAGGTCCCATTGTTAACGTGCATGCCCAAAGGAGGGGTGGGGCCTGCTACAGCAGCCTCATGCTCAAAGTGCTCACAAGGGGTGCAGCTCCACGTCTATGAACTCTGGGAGTTTGCAAGCACTGGCAGGCTGCCCACATGTAAAGGCAGGGCTGAAATCCAAGCTGATACCCATGGGATGCATGACTTCAGATGTAGGGCTGAAATTTGAGTGCCCTCAAGGCTCTGTGATCTCTGGATTTACACACTATAGGTGGCTTTGTAAACTCAGTTCCTGCAGGACATCTGAGTGAATTGGTAGTGCTCCCATCACTGGGGTGGGTCCAATGACAGTGGCTGCAAACAATGTAGTTACACGCATGCAAAGGCCAGGCTGGGATCTGGGCTGACTCAGTAACCCCCATGGTGGGTCTGGGTGCATGACTACAGTAGTCTAGATGCCTGACCTCAGCAGTTTTGTTTTAATAGATCTGTGCTAGTGGCTTTATGAGCATAGAATTCGAGGGACACCAAGGCCAATTGCCTGAATTTCCATGGCTGAGTCAGGGTGAGAGCAATACCCAAAAGACAGTGCATTTTGTGAGCCTACACAGTGGGTGACAGACAACATCATAGAGTGCTCTTTCTGGTGTACAATTCCTGGAGAATAATCAGTGGCTTCTCTTCCAATGGAAGAATTTCATTTCCACCTAACTCACACCACAGTTCAGAAATGGATCTGAGTGTGTCTGCCCAACAACTAGGGAGCAGACTCTGTCAATGAAAGGGCTAAGACAGCTACACAGTCAAGAGGAGCCTGACCTCAACATTCAGCGCAGGATCTGGTCACCACAACAGTACTCACACCCCTTGTCAAGGGGATACAGAGAATACACACCGCGGAAAGATGAGGCAGGCATTCCCACTAAAAACAGGCCTTGATCAAAACTTTAGACTCACAGAGGATACACAGGGACACTCCCACATACAAACAGTCCTTCAAGACCATAGTAGATAATTGTTTCTCCTAAATTCATACAATCAGAGAAATATAAGTAAAATGAAGAGAGAAACCACTTCCAATTAAAAGATAAAGAGAATTCTGGAAGAATAATGAAACAGACCTCTCTAGTCTACTAGATCCTGGGTTCAAAAAGGAAACAATGAAATTACTGAAGAATTAAGAAAGGCTATTAATAGAAATGCAGATTATTGTAAAAAAAAAGAACTAGAAACTTTAAGAAGAGCCATTTAAAATTATAAAACTTATTTGCTGAAGCAAAACTGGAGCTAAAGGCAGTAAATAGCAAAGTGGATAATTCAGAAGAGGGAATAAGTGATCTAGAATATAGAACACATCAAGTCCCCTACATAGGAACCTTCAAGTTATGAAGTTTCAAAGATGTGAATATGCATTGCTAATGAAGACCTGCTGGAATTGGGAGCCCAGGGCAAGAACACAGACAAGAGGAAGAACTAACTGAAGAACTGAAGAAATTTACAATGCAGGAAATGGCAAGGGGCTTTTATTTCTTGAGGGAGCATTATTAGTTATTGAGGACCTGAACCTAGAATGGTACATGAATGTTGCAGCAGCCATTCAGAACTCAATCCAGTGCTATCCTGTCACCAATGATGAGAAAACGAAGGAGCTACTACATAGATTTAAAAAAACAAAAAGGCTGAGCACCGAAGAACTGATGTCTTCGAACTGTGGTGCTGGAGAAGACAGTGTCCCTTGGACAGCAAGGAGATCAAACAAGTGAATCCTAAAGGAAATCAATCCTGAATATTCATTGGAAGGACTGATGCTGAAGCTGAAGCCCCAATACTTTGGCCACCTGATGGTAACAGCCAACTCATTGGAAATACCTTAATGCGGGGAAAGATTGAAGGCAGGAGGAGAAGGGGGCAGCAGAGGATGAGATGGTTGGATGGCATCACTAACTCAATGGATATGAGTTTAAGCAAACTATGGGAGATAGTGAGGGACAGGGAAGCCTGGCATGCTGCAGTTCAGGGGGTAGCAAAGAGTCAGACATGACTGAGCAACTGAATAACAAAACAACTACCTAAATATCACTGGATTGATTTTTTAAGAGAGCACATAGAATTGAATCCAGCAAGGAACTAGAAACTGTGTGGTCTACGTCAGATGTGAGTGAAAATGCAACTTGTCCTCCATCTCCTATTGCTGATGATCCTTCAGCTCTACCATCTCCCACCCCTTCTCCCTTCTCAAATCAGTAATTCTTCTTGCTTGTTCACTTGATCCCAGTTGCTGTATGCAGCTGCTGTACTGAACTACTGTACTTTTCAAACTACTATACTGTAAGATTTAAAATGTTTATATTTGCTTTTTATGTATTATTTGTGTGAAAAGTATTATAAACCTATTACAGTACAGTACTATGTAGCTGACTCTCTTAGTTGGGTACCTAGGCTAAATTTGTTGGAATTATGAGCAAACTGGACTTATGAATATGCTCTCAAATGAGACTTGTTCATATGTAGGGGACTTACTGTAATAGAAACCACTCAATCAAAAGAATAGATAGCCAGGACATGGAAGCAAACTAGATGCCCATCAGCAGACGAATGGATAAGGAAGCTGTGGTACATATACACCATGGAATATTACTCAGCCATTAAAAAGAATGAAGAGTGAAGTAAGCCAGAAAGATAAAGACCAATACAGTATACTAACGCATATATATGGAATTTAGAAAGATGGCAACAATAACCCTATATGCAAAACAGAAAAAGAGACACAGATGTACAGAACAGACTTTTGGACTCTGTGGGAGAAGGCGAGGGTGGGATGTTTTGAGAGAACAGCATCGAAACATGTATATTATCAAGGGTGCAACAGATCACCAGCCCAGGTTGGATGCATGAGACAAGTGCTCAGGGCTGGTGCACTGGGAGACCCAGAGGGATCGGGTGGGAAACACATGTAAATCCATGGCTGATTCATGTCAATGTATGGCAAAAACCACTACAATATTGTAAAGTAATTAGCTTCCAACTAATAAAAATAAATGGAAAAATAAAATAAAATTTAAAAAAAAGAACAGATAGATAAATGAAAAACAAAAAAAAGAAAGAAAGCAATATATGACACCTATAGGGCTTCCATGGTGGCTCAGATGATAAAGAATCTGCTTGTAATGCAGCTGACCCAGGTTCAATCCATGGGTTGGGAAGATCCCCTGGAGAAGAGAAGGTAACCCATTCCAATATTCTTGAAAAATTCTATGGATAGAGGAGCCACGTGAGCTACAGTCCACAGGGTCACAAAGAGTTGGACACAACTGAGTGATTAACACACATATAATGATATAAAGCATCCCAAGCTATGCATAATAGGATCCCAGAAGGAAAAGGGGATCAAAACTGTATTTGAAGAAATGATGAGTGAAAACTTCCCAGAATTAAAGAAGGAAACATATCCAGGTATAGGAAGCACAGAGGGTCCCAAGCAAGATGAGCCTAAATATACCTACAACAAGAGATATTATAATCAAAGTGGCAAAAATTAAAGAGAGGATTCTAGATGCAGCTAGAGAAAAATAGTTAACTACAAGGGAACCTCCATAAGGCTATCAGCTGACTTCTCTACAGAAATGTTGCAGAACAGAAGGGAGTAGCAATATATATTCAAAATCCTAAAAGGGAAAACATGCAACCTAGGATACTATACTCAGCAAGATTGTCATTTAGAATAGAGAAGAGATGAACAATTTTTCAGACAAGTAAACCTAAAAGAATACCATCATACTAACTGTATTTTAAAAGAAATACTGAATGATCTTTTCTAAATGGAAAAGAAGCAAGAATTTGCAGGAAAGAGAAAAACCACAATTGGAAGCCAAGTCACTTAAATGTGTCAGTACAGATTAAAAAAAAAAACCTTTTGTGAAAACAATGATAACTATAATGAACAGCAAGTGATAAACATGAAGATATAAAGGAGGACATCAAAAATCATAAAATGTGAGGGAGGAGAGTAAAATAATGTATTTATTTTTAGAATATGTTTGAGCCTATATACCAGTCTAAAGCAAGTAGATATAGCAAAGGGTCAATGTACTTGAAAAACAGAGTAATCACAAATCAGAAAAGTACAATAGATTCATAGAAATCAGTAAGAAAAGATCACAAACATATTACAAGAACAAGCCATCAAACCACAGAAGGAAAAACAAAAAAGAAAAAAAGGTACAAAGGAGAAACACAGCATCAACTGGAAAACAAGGTTTAAAATGGCAGTAAATACATATCTATCAATAATTGCCTTAAATAAAAATAGATGAAAGGCTCTGATTAAAAGATAAAGAGTGGCAGATTGTACAAAAAACAAAAGCCTACAATATTCTGCCACAAGAGACCCACTTTAGGGCTAAGGACACACAGAGATTGAAAGTGAAGGGATGGAAAATGATGTTTCATGAAAATAAAATTGACAAAAAAACAGGGGTATCAGTATTCAAATCAGACAAAATAGACTTTAAGCAAAGCCATAAAGAAAGATAGAGAAAGATACTATATAAGGACACTATATAATGATAAAAGGATAAATACAAGATGAGGTTATTTTACTTGTTATCATGTATGCACCCACATTCATGACATGGGAGGAAAATCAATAAATGGTGAAGATTAAATTAAAAAAATATGCACTGAATATAGGAATGCCTAAATACATAAAAAAGTGGACAGTCATAAAGGAGAAATTGACAGGATTACAATAAAATTAGGAGAACTAACAGCCCACTCACATCAATACAGAGACCTTCTAGACAGAAAATCATTAAGGCATCGATAGTTCTAAATGATAATAAAACAGTAAGACAATTGATATTTTCAGAACATTATGTCAAAAACTGCATAATTCTTTTCAAGTACACATAGAACATTCCCTAGGACTGATAATATACTAAGATATAAAACAAGCCTCAACAAAAATTTAAGAGGACAGAAATTATGTGAAACATCTTTTCTGACCACAATAGCATGAAACTAGAAGTCAATCACAGAAAGATAAACTAGAAAAAAAACCAAAAAACAAAAAACAAACAATTACATGGAGACTAAACAATACGCTACTGAAAAAATCAACAGTTCATTGATGAAATCAAAGATAAAATTTAAAAAATACCTTGAAACAAATGACAGTCGAAAGCACAACCATACAAAATCTATGGGATGCAGCAAAAAAAAAAAAAAAAGATTCTTAAAGAGAAGAATACAGACCTTCCTTTAAAAAACAAGAAAAATTTCAAATAAATAACCTAACCTAAAAGTATTAGAAAAAGAACAAACAAAACCTAACTTCAGCAGAAGGAAGGAAATAATAAAGATCAGGGAGGTAATAGAGATTTAAAAAAAATAAAATAAAACTAAGAGCTGGTTTTTCAGAAAGGTAAACAAAATCAACAAACCTCTGTCCAGGCTAACCAAGAAGAAAAGATACAGAACCCAAATAAACAAAATAAGAAATAAAAAAAGGTGAAATAATAACCAATACTGCAGAAATAAAAACAAACAAACAAAAACAATAGAATTCTATTAACAATTTTATGCCAACAAATTAGACATCCCAGAAGAAATGGGACATATTTCTAGAAACATACAGTCCACAAAAACTGAATCAAGAAGAAATACATAATTTGAACAGACTAATTACTAGAAGTGAAATAGAATCTGTAATTTTAAAATTCCCTGCAAAAAAAGTCCAGGACAAATGGCTTCACCTGGGGAAATCTACCAAATATACAGAGAACTTATACTGATCCTTAAACTCTTTCAAAAGATTGAAGAGGAGGGAACATGCACAAAGTTATTCTATGAAACCACCATCATACTGATAAGAAAACCAGACAAAGACAATATCAAAAAAGAAAATTGGAGGCCAATATCTTTGATGAATATAGATGCAAAACATCTCAGCAAAGTATTAGAAAACAGAATACAAAAATGCATACAAAAGATCACACACCATAATCAAGTTATATGTGTGCTAGGGTCACAAGGATGATTTAATATACACAAATCAATCAATGTGATACACTACATCAAAAAAGAAAAGTTGAAAACCACATGATCATCTCAATGAATGCACAAAAAAATTTGATAAAATGCAACATCCATTCATGGCAAAAACTGTTACCAAAGTGGGTATATAGTGAACCTACATCAAAATAATAAAAGCTATCTATGACAAATCCAAGGCCAACATAATTCCTAATGGTGAAAAGCTGAAAGTCTTGCTGCTAAAACCTAAAACACAACAAAGATGCCCATTCTTACTACTTTTATTTAACATTGTATTGGAAGTCATAGCCATACCAATGACAGAAGTAGAAACAATGAAAGTATCCAAAATGGAAAAGAAGAGGTAAAATTGTTATTACATGCAAATGACATATACTATTAATTATAGAAAACCCTAAGACTTCACACAAAACTCATAAATGAATTCAGCAAAATTTCAGAATATAAGAATAAAACACAGAATTTGTTACATTTTTTTACACTATCAATGAAATAGAAAGGGAAAGAAAAAGATCAATTCCTTTTAAAATAACATCAAAAACTAAAATATTACAAATAAAACTGACTGAGAGTGTGAAAGACTTATCTTTTGATAACTATAAAACATTGATAAAGGAAAACTGAAGATCATTCAAAGAAATGGAAAATATCCCATGTTCTTGGATTGGAAGAATTAGTATTGTTAAAATGACCATACTTCTCAAAGCCATCTACAGATTTAATGCAATCCCTATCAAATTATCCAAAACATTTTTCACATAACTAGAACAAATTTATATGGAACCGTAAAAGGACAAGAACTGACAAGTCAATTCTGAAGAATAAGAGGCTGTAGACATAATTTCCAGACTTCAGGCAATACTACAAAGTTACAACAATCAAAACAGAGTGGTATTGGCACAAAAACAGATATATGGATCAAAGGAAGGAAATAGAGCCCAGAAATAAACCCATGCATCTAAAGCCAAATGGTGTTTGACAAAGGAGACAAGAATATACAATGGAGAAAAAACAGTCTCTTCAGTAAATGGTGCTGGGAAAATTGGATAGCTCAATGTAAAAGAATGAAGTTAGAACATTCCCTAACATTATTCACAAAAATAAACTCAAAATGGATTAATAGACCTAAATGGATACCATAAAACTCTTGGAGGAAAACATAGAATATATTCTGACATAAATTGCAGCAATATATTTTTTGATCCACCTCCTAGAATAATGAAAATAAAAACAAAAATAAGCAAATGGGACCTACCTAATTAAAATTAAAGGCTTTTGCACAGCAAAGAAAACCATAAAAAAATCAAAAGACAACCCACAGAATGGGAGAAAACCCACAAATGATGCAACCAGCAAGAGATTAATTTCCAAAATTTGCAAACAGTTCATGGAGCTCTCTCTAAAAAAAAATAATGACCCAATCCAAAAAAAAGGGGGGGGGGAGGGGCATATCTAAATAGACATTTCTCCAAAGAAGATATGCAGATGGCCATGAAGAACATGAAAAGTTGAGCTACATGGCTAATTATTAGAGGTCTGCAAATAAAAACTACAATGAAGTATCACCTCACATTAGTCAGAATGGCCATTGTCAAGAAGTCCACAAACCACAATATATTCAATATCTTGCAATAAACTATAATGGAAAGGAATCCTAAAAAGAATATACAACTGAAACAGTGTGTTGTATATCTGAAGCATTATACAACTTAACTTCAACAAAAGGTTAAAATAAAAAAAAAATTTCTACAAAGAATTAATCCTGGAGAGGGTGTGGAGAAAAGGGAACCCTACTACACTGTTGGTGGGAATGTAAATTGCCATAGCCACTATGGAAAACAGTATAGGAGTTCCTTAAAAAAGTAAAAGTAGAGCTATCATATGATTCAGCAATACCACTCCCAGGCATATATAAGGAGAAAACAATAAATCAAAAAGATTCATGCCCCTAATGTTCATGTTCATGTGCATGGAAAACCCCATGGACAGAGGAGGCTAGAGGGTTACAGTCCATGGAGTTGCAAGAGTTGGACACAATTTAGCAACTAAATCACCAATGTTCATTGCAGCAGTGTTTACAATAGCCAAGATATGAATATGACCTAAATGTCAATTGACAGATGAATGGATAAAGAAGTTGTGGTACAGACCTACAATGGAATATTAGTCAGTCATAAAAAAGAATGAAGTAATGCCATTTGTAGCACCATGGATGAATCTAGAGATTATCATGCTAAATAGAGTAAGTCAAATATAAAAAGACAAATGTTGTATGATATCTCTTATATGTGGATTCTAAAAAATGTGATACAAACAAAATTATTTACAAAATAGAAACAGATTCAGACTTTGAAAACAAACTTATAGTTACCAAAGAGGAAAGGTGAGTAGGAAGGGATTAAGTTAGGAGTTTGGGATTAATATATACACACTATTATATATAAAATAGATAGATAATCAACAAGCACCTACTGTATAGCACAGGGAACTCACTTCAATGTTCTATAATAACTCAAATGGGAAAAGAATCTGAAAAGAATAGCTGTATTTGTATGTGTATGTATACATGTGGGCTTCCCTGGTGGCTCAGATAGTAAAGCGGCTGCCTGCAATGAGGGAAACCCGGGTTTGATCCCGGGGTTGGGAAGATCCCCTGGAGAAGGAAACAGCAACCCGCTCCAGTACTTTTGCCTGGAAAATCCCGTAGACGGAGGAGCCTGGTAGGCTACAGTCCATGGGGTTACAAAGAGTCAGACACGACTGAGTGACTTCACTTTCACTATTTATATGTGTAGCTGAATAACTTTGGTATATACCTGAAACTGACACAATATTGTAAATCAACTATATTTCAATATAAAATAGAAGTTAAAAATAGATAAAAGTCATCAATTAGATTTTTAAATGTTTACTTTTGTTTTATTTTTTCCAACTACTAGTACTTTTCCAATTATTTATAAATTTTTTTCATGTTTAATATACAAAGCATTTAACGCATTTATTATCCCAGAACTAGATGTCAAAACACAGTCTTAACTTGGCTATCATAGAGGCTTAGGGTTTCCATTTAGCTGAATTACACTTTCTAACTCACCTTTCAGAAATATTTTTTGAAAATCCTATAAATTTGATTATTCATATTATTTTTCTCTTTGCAAAATAGGCTCCATGACTACTTAAATCAAAATCAACCTATTACATCTTTGGGCCTTCTAGCTTTTCAAGGCAAAGGATCTTTTAGATTACATTATCTATTTATCTCATAATTTAAACTATTTGTAACACAATAGCTTGGAGAATGATAGTCAATAGAATCATTAGTAAATCCTTAAATTTTAAAATGCTTACTCAATTAATCTATAATTCAATCACTAATTGTAGAATGAAAGAAAGATGTCCTAAAATGTACAGAGTACAAAATGTACAAAAACAATGTACTTTTCAGTAAAAGCCACCGATCTTATTCAGGTCTCACAGGTATAACATGTACTCATGTCTGTGTCTGTACACAGTTACACAATTTTTATTAATATCTCATATATAGCTTTGTGCAACCACTACTACAATCAACGGATATACTCTATCACCACAGAGCTCTCTTTTACTACTCTTTTAGCCGCAACTACTGCCCTTTCTGTATCCCTAAACCATGGCAACTACTAATCTGTTCTCTTTCTCTAGTATTGTATTTTAGTAATGTTATATAAATGAAATCATACGGTTTGTACCTTTGAGACTGGCTTTATTCAGTCAATGAAATTCCCAGGAAATTCACCAAGATTATTGCTATGCAAATAGTTCATTCCTTTATATTGAAGTATACCATTTCATGATATGAATGCACCAATTTTTTTATTCATTCATCATTTAAGGACATTTAGGTTGCTTCCAATTATTCAGTATTAAAACTACTGTGAACGTTTATATGCAGATTTTTGTGTGAACATAAATTTTCATTTCTCAAGGACAAATGCCCAAGTGTATAGTTGCTGAATCATACAGGAAATATATGCTTATATTTAGTACATAAGTATCAATACTTAATTTTATTTGGAGCAATTATAAACAATACTGGAGTTTTAATTTTTATTTCAAAATGCTTATTTTTAGTAAATAGAAATCTAACTGATTTTTATGTGTTGATCATTCATCCCATTACCTTGCTGACTTACAAATTCTAAGAATTTTTGGTAGATACATCCAGGTATTCTATGCAATCATGTTTCCATAAATAGAAACAGTTTTCTATTTTCTTTTCCAACTGTAATCTTTATATATAAAATATTGTGCTGTGTGCTTAGTTACTCAGTCGTGTCCGACTCTTTGGGACCCCATGTACCATAGCCTGCCAGGATCCTCTGTCAATGAGGATTCTCCTGGCAAGAATACTGGAGTGGGTTGTCATGCCCTCCTCCAGGGGTCTTCCCAACCCCAGGATTGAACCCAGGTGTCCTGCATTGCAGGTAGATTCCTTACCATCTGAGTCAACAGGGATACAATAAAGTAATTTCTAATTTTTACAGGTTATACTTCATTTTTAACATTTATTGTAAAACATTAGCTATATTTTATTGGCTTTTATTTATTTTTCTTACATTACTGCACTGGCTTGAAATTCTAATTCTATGCTGAAGAATGGTGAGAGTGGAGAGTTTTGTCTTAAAGGGAAATAATTCAGTTTTTCAACATTAAGTGCACTGCTAGCTGTAGTTTTTATGTACATACTCTTTATGATATTGAAGAAATTCTCCTCTGTTATTAGTTTGCTGAAGGTTTTTTCCTTTTCTTTTTACCATGAATGGGTACTAAAATTTGTGAAATGATTTTTCTGCATAAATGCATTCGATCATATGATTTTTTTCTTTGTTAGTTTCTGAATGTGGTAGGTTACATTAACTGGTTTTCTAGAATTGAACCAGTATTGCCTGCTGGAGTAAATCACTTTGCTGTAGTGATTTAATATTTTAATATTAAATATTTCCATACATAATTGGATTTATAATATTTTGAATTAATTTTATACATTTTAATATTTTCATAAATCCCACTGGATTTACAATATTTTGTCAAGGATTTTGGTTTTAATTCATGAGAGATATTGTTCTGTGGTTACTGGTGCTTTGTGTGTATTTGTGTGCATGCTCTCACCCTTTTGTCTGATTTTGCTATTAGGGTATTGGCTTCATAAAATATGTTGGGAAGTGTTCCATCCTCTTCTATTTTCTTGAGGAATAGGTGTTAATTTGGCAGTAATTCTGCTTTAAATCTTTGGTAAAATTCCCTTGTGAAATCAGCTATATTTGGAGATTTCTCTCTGGGGTCCTTTAAACACAATTTAGTTTTTCTTGATGAATAAACAGCAATGCAGATAGCATTGTTCATCTTGGTTGAATTTTGGTAATTTGTAGTTTCCAAGTAATTGCTTTATTTCTTCTAACTGACCAGTAAACAACAACACGCCAACTCATTTCTATCATGTTATAGTTTTAGGTATGTTCTTTGTCTTCACGATGAGTACACTATCCTGATATTATTTAAAATGTTTCCTAGTGATTGAGTGATGCTCAATCTGATGTCTTTAGGAACTGCTGTACACATGAAATGTTGGCCTCAATATTTAATGTCCCCATCCTGCCATGTTTTGAGTTTGTATAATTTCTCTTGCCTCTCATCTTTCCTCCTACAATGTCAGTGGCCACTTATAGAGATGACTTTGTACTCACCACTAAAAGGCCCCACCTCCATTTTCAGTAGTTATTCAGTTCAAATCCACATAATATTTGGAATCACATATAGAGTATTTTTGAATTTTGGTTTAAGAGTAGCAGACTTCTTACATCAAAGTAATGAATCTTTTTAAGTAATGAGTCCTTTTTCAAAACAGCAAAAAATTGCTAGCACCTATATATGGAAATAAGCTTTGTTAAGAAATATTATATAAAGCATATTGTTTGCCTGTTTTTATCCACTCTAGATATAATGTCCAGATTAGCTAATGATCGGAGAAGGCAATGGCACCCCACTCCAGTACTCTTGCCTGGAAAATCCCATGGATGGAGGAGCCTGGAAGGCTACAGTCCATGGGGTCGTGAAGAGTCGGACACGACTGAGCGACTTCACTTTCACTAGCTAATGATAGCTTCATCAACATCATATGACTAAGAATTTTTGAAACTACATTCTAAGATGCTGGTTAAATATATAGTTAACTTGAAATGTTTATATATATGAGCCAGATATTCTTACATAAATATTTTGTTCCATGACTACCTGAAGAAAAAAGTAAACACTCCTAGCTAACAGAAATGTCTAGCCTCCAAATAATTTTTCCTATGCTTTGATAATTTGTCCAGCAAGGACTCAAAGAGTATGACTACTGATCAATTTTTAAAATCTTTACTTGCTCTTTTTAAGTAAGAGTCCTTAACACTTTACATTTCCAACAAAAGAAAAACTAATAGTATAAGTCAGCCTTCTGTCTTTACTTCCTGGAAATGATTTCATTTCTTTTCTTTTTTTTTTTTAATTTTTTTATTTTTATTAGTTGGAGGTTAATTACTTCACAACATTGCAGTGGGTTTTGTCATACATTGACATGAATCAGCCATGGAGTTACATGTATTCCCCATCCCGATCCCCCCTCCCACCTCCCTCTCCACCCGATTCCTCTGGGTCTTCCCAGTGCACCAGGCCCGAGCATTTGTCTCATGCATCCCACCTGGGCTGCTGATCTGTTTCACTATAGATAATATACATGCTGTTCTCTAGAAACATCCCACCCTCACCTTCTCCCACAGAGTCCAAAATTCTGTTCTGTACATCTGTGTCTCTTTTTCTGTTTTGCATATAGGGTTATCATTACCATCTTTCTAAATTCCATATATATGTGTTAGTATGCTGTAATGATCTTTATCTTTCTGGCTTACTTCACTCTGTATAATGGGCTCCAGTTTCATCCATCTCATTAGAACTGATTCAAATGAATTCTTTTTAATGGCTGAGTAATATTCCATGGTGTATATGTACCACAGCTTCCTTATTCATTCGTCTGCTGATGGGCATCTAGGTTGCTTCCATGTCCTGGCTATTATAAACAGTGCTGTGATGAACATTGGGGTGCACGTGTCTCTTTCAGATCTGGTTTCCTTAGTGTGTATGCCCAGAAGTGGGATTGCTGGGTCATATGGCAGTTCTATTTCCAGTTTTTAAAGAAATCTCCACACTGTTCTCCATAGTGGCTGTACTAGTTTGCATTCCCACCAACAGTGTAAGAGGGTTCCCTTTTCTCCACACCCTCTCCAGCACTTATTGCTTGTAGACTTTTGGATAGCAGCCATCCTGACTGGGGTGTAATGGTACCTCATTATGGTTTTGATTTGAAGATGCCACTGTATTGATGACAAGTAATTTGTCACTGTATTACAGTTTCTAGGGCTGACATAACAAAGTACCACAAATCGGGTGTTTACAGAACAGAGATTTATTGTCTCACAGTTCTTGAGGCTATGTCTAAAATTAAGGTGTCATCAGAATAGGTCCTCTTGAGGATTGAATGAAAGATCTGTTAGAACTCAGATCTACAGCCCTTCTCTTAGCTTGTAGACAGCTGTTCTCCTTCTGTATCTCTTCACATTGCACTCCCTCTGTGTGTCTGTCTCCAAATTTCTCCTTTTTATGAGGACACTAGTCATATTGGGTTAAAGCCCACCCTAATGACCACATTTTAAATGATTACCTCTTTAAAGACCTTATCTTCAAATAAAGTCACATTCTGAGGTACTGGGTTGCTTCCTAAATCCAGAAACATATGATTCTGTCTGGAAGGGTATTTAAACCTGCAGAAAGAGTCAACACTGCAAAAAGTCACATCCCATAAAGCCCTATTTCTCTTCAGATCACATGGTCATTTGGGCAGTATTTCAGTGACCTTTCAAAGAACACATTTGCATCGTCATGTAACATTTGTTCTTGCTCCAGAGGCAATCAAACTGGGTCAGCATATAATGGCAGGGACTTTAGAAGAAAACAATATATTTTACTGATCATGTTTTCCTCTTTGATTTTTTCTTCTGGTTACTTGTATTATATCACTTAATCATCACAACTATATGATACTGTAAATATTATTTTTTCTACTTTATGGATGAGAAGTTGCAACATAAAGAGGTTCAGTGGCTTTCTCAAGGATGTACTGCAAATAAGGGATAGAGCTTGTAAGTAGTAGATGTTTACCAACTAAAAATTACTGTTTGTCATCTGGTTCTGCATGAATGAACTCATTGTATGTATGTGTTTTACCACTTCCAAGGAAGCCCTAGTGGTAAAGACCATATCTATCAATGCAGAAGACATAAGAGAGGCAGGTTCGATTCCTGGGTTGGCAAGGTTCCTTGGAGGATGGAATGGCAATCCACTGTAATATCCTTGCCTGGAGAATCCCATGGACAGAGGAGCCTGGTAGGCTAGAGTCCTTTGGGTCACAAAGAGTCAGACATGACTGAATCAACTTAACACACACAAAGTTCTGCAAGAATGAACTCACTAGCCACTGTTCTAGCTGACTTTAGCACACTCTGAAAGAAATTCATGGAGGAGATCAGGAATGAGGCACTCTGTGCTCTAGGAAAAACTTGAAAGAACCAACCTTCAGAAAGGTATTTACAGGAGAAAATTATTATTACAAGCCCAATTTCTTGCATCTTTGTATCCAGAAAAGCTTGATTGGATATATTCCCCTTTCACTTTAATCATATATATGTATATATACTAACCACAGGGCTACCTGAGAGACTGTCTCCTGGACTTTGGTCCTCATTTAGCCCCAAATAAAACTTAGCTTACAACTCTCACATTGTGCAATATTCTTCAGTCAGCACAGAAAATAATCAGCATGAAATGTCATAAATTTGGGGTATTTATATTCATTTTATCAGAAGTTAATTTATATTTTCCATTACATTTGATTCTATTCTCCCATTGGTTATAAAATGCTGACCTTAATGTTGCAGGAAGGGGGACCCCTTCCAGGGCCCGAAACTGGGCTCTTGTCTAACACTCGGAAATGAATTGTCTGAGGAGACACATGCTGACAAAGCAAGAGATTTTATTGGGAAAGGGCACCCGGGTGGAGAGCAGTAGGTAAGGGAACCCAGGAGAACTGCTCTGCCGCGTGGCTCGCAGTCTTGGGTTTTATGGTGATGGGATTAGTTTCCGGGCGGTCTTTGGCCAATCATTCTAATTCACAGTCTTTCTTGGTGGCGCACGCATCGCTCAGCCAAGATGGATGCTAGCAAGAGGGATTCTGGGAAGTGGACGGACAGGTAGTGTCTCCTCTCGATCTTTCCCGAACTCTTCCGGCTGGTGGTGGCCTATTAGTTCCGTATTCCTTATCAGGATCTCCTGCCATAAAACAACTCATGCAAATGGTTACTATGGTGCCTGGCCAGGGTGGGCGGTTTCAATCAGTGTGCTTCCCCTAACATTAATAAGATGATATCAGTCAGGCATGTCCAAAATAGATGTTACACATTTAATGTTATTCTCACCTTTAAAATGGTACAATATTGAACAAAGAAAGTGAATAAATGCAGACTTTATCACATCCCAGTAACTATCAAAACTGCAATGTCATATCATGAAGTACACTGGGATTCTTCATTTTACATTGGTATCTTTTATGCCAGTAGTAACACAGATATGGTATTAACACATCAAAAGGCTAGTTGGCCCAAGAAATATGAGTTGTTTACTTGTCATTTGCTATAGAGCAGAAACAAAGTAATCCCTCTTTCTCAGCCCTAAACATGCCACTCTCCTAAGGATTGGCCATATGTGCTGGTTATATACAAAATGACAGAACAAAACAAAGGCAGAGAATTATTTAAACCCTGATGAACTAGAAAGTGGAAAAAGCAAAAATTTTCCTGCTGATTGCTCTCCCAGATCTCCAGTACTCAGAATGTTATAGTTTGAAAATATTTTTAGTTGACTTACTCTTTCAACATTAAAAAGAAATAAGCTTCTAAAAGTATTAATGTTCAATATTATTGTAATAAAGTAACTATAAGAGAGGCTACAAGAGTGAAGAGTTTTCCTATTATACCTTTACTTTTCTATTCTTCACTCTGTCAAAATATTTTGTCATGCAATTTTACTTCTTTTGTGAATCATTTTTCCCCCCTCTTAGCGTGTCACAGAAGGAGTTCCCATTAATAAAACAGCTGCCTTACATTTGCAAATGAAGTAATTCAAGCTGATGCCACCAGCAGAGCAGGAGTGCCAGGAGACCAAGTACAGCATGATTTAACAAAGTGTTGTAATTAGAAGTGTATCGTTCGGGAAATTACCTAGAATATGCTCATGAATTGGCAACCACCTTTGCTGTCACCAGTGCAGATGAAAAGTTAACACATACAAAGTCTTTTGCATACAAATTTTAGAGTGCATCACTCAAAATTCATGGGAATGAATCATATGCCATTATTTAATCTACAGTAATTACTTTTCTTATTTTGCATCCTCTTATGCAGTCAGAAAGATTTAATATACTTCTAAGTCATTTTAAGTAAGCTTGAAGGAAGGTTACAAACTTAAATGTTTACGTGTGTTTGTGTAGCTATCTTGAAATAATTTTGTAAAACTTTCAATTTGTCGGGGGAGTGTGTAATTTCCTCAGTTCCATCTCGTCACAACAAAAATTTGAAGCGATGGGACAGCGTTACAGCCCTCAGACGGGCCACTGTTACAGCTCTTGAGCAGACCAGTGTCACAGCTCTCGGATGGACCAGTATTACAGTTCCATGTTACAGATCAGCTTTATTTAGAAAATAAAGGAAAATACATCCTCGAGGTGTGAGGGCATGCTGAACCCAAAAGGCACGAAGAGGAGAGAGAGTGAGAGAGAGAGAGAGAGAGACCCCTAGCCCTTTGGCTCCTCTTTTTATATGTTTTTTTTCTACTCCCCTTGGGCCTGCCTTATGTAAATTGGGCTAGCCGGGAGTGCTGTTTGTTTTACCTGAGGTCCTCACTCTGGTCCTCAGAACTTTCTTTGTTCTATTTTCATGGGCTTTTCCCTCCTTGTCTTTTAGCCACTGCTATTCTGGACTCCTTTTTCCTATTCTGACTACCTAACAAACTCATATTCATTAGATAAAATTTCTTGAAATGACAAACCACTTCAGCATCCTTGCCTGGAATATCCCACAGTCAGAGGGGCCTGGCAGGCTATAGTCCACGGAGTTGCAAGAGCTGGACATGACTTACTGACTAAACCACCATATTTAATGATCTCCTGAGCCCTCATCCATTGACAATGCTTTTAATAAAATTCAAAATCACCAGTAAAATATTGCAAATGTTGCATTTGTATAAGTCTGTTAACCAATTTCACTTAGGTTTGCCGTTTTTAAAAACTAATATCATGTGGACCAATTCATATATGTCTTTCCTATGTGCTTTAATTAGGACATTCTCTGTTGCCCTCTCTCAAGGCAGCAAAAGCATCATTGTGCCCTTTTAGGGGCACTTGAACAAGATGTACAGGATCTGCCTGGTAGAGCCTGTGGGTGCATCTGTGCATATCTGTGTGCACATACTCCCTTGTGTGAGTGCACGGGGAAGGATAAGAAGCAACTTGAAGTTCATGACCCCCTCTCATTCTGCATCTATTGATAAGCTAAAGAGGACCAGCAGACGTCTTGCTTAAAGAATCTTGAACTTCTATCCTGTTGCTAACTGACTCAGATGTGAAAAGTTGAAACCAGACATACAAGATAAACATAAGTCCTGAATTTGTCTGACTGGTTTAAATATTGCTTGTTCCAGGCATCTAATTTTCCCCCAAATGTGTTTATTTAAAACCCTTATCAAAAAAAAAAAAAAAAAAACAACCCTTATCAATATCTGTCATAAGACACACATTAGGCAGAACTGTAATTTGTTCTTATTGAGGAAAAGTTGCTTCAAACCAAAATACCAGCAGTAAACCTGAGCCATTCTTAGTAATTCCTAGTAACCTAATTTCTTAGAAAATGCTTCTGAGAATGGACAAAGCTAAAACCAGTAATGGAAGTCCCAGGATTTGAATATCTTTGAACCATTATTTAGTAATTTAGTTTTGAAGCATGTTACAGAAGCAGATCTCTGAACAGATGGCACTGAGACTTCAAGTCTGCTCATTTTGTTTTCATTGATTTTCAAGAATATTTGACTGTTAAAAATCTGCATGTCAGCTTCTTGTTTTTTAACTGAATAATACATTATGAGCTCCAACAGAATCAGAAAATTATCTTTTCAGTAATATTAAGCCCTTGACACATACTTTTTAGACTGATGGTTCAGAAGACTGAACTGGTTAAATCTAGAATATTTTACTGTCGATATTTAAAAACTTAATAGAGAATTTTAAAATGTAAACCTTGATAAAAGTTGGATATCCACTCTCAAGTCTTTTTCTGAATGAAAGTTACAAACACTAGCTGTTACAAACTCAATTGGAAAAATGTAGAATATTATTAATAAAAGCTTTTTCCAAAGACACTTTTAATACTTACAAATCAAATTAGCTTGAATTATCACTTCAAAAATGTTTAATTTTTTAATACATTATTTAGTGCAGATTTCCTTTCTTTGTATAGATTAGTATTTATTTACAGATAATAACATGAAAAATAATGAAGGGACTTATATATTAGAATTTGGAAGTCAATATCAAAGAATCAGTGAGAAGTCTAGAACATAAAATAGCTTATCATAAAATAGTTTTATTCACAAAACAAAATGGTAAGTTAGGCATACAAGAATCATATCTCTCAACTGAATAAGAACCCAGAAAACAATATTTCTGGAGGACAATGTAGTGATATGTGTCAATAGTCTTCAAAATGTTTTACCCCTTGACCCAATAAATTATTTTATATGAATTTATCATAAGGAAAGATCAAACAAGTGAACACAGATAAATTTTCATGATCTTTAGTGCAGGGATATTTGGCAATAATCCAAATTTCCCAGAAAAAGGAAATAATTAAGTTATAGTACACATATACAGGTGTACAATCAAGATTGCCAGGAGAAATATCAACAGCCTCAGACATGCAGATGATACCATTCTAATGGCAGAAAGCAAAGAGGAACTAAAGAGACTCTTGATGAGGGTGAAGAAGGATAATGAAAAAGCTGGCTTAGAATTCAACATACAAAAAACTAAGATCATGGCATCCAGTTCCTTAACTTCATGGCAAATAAAGGAGAATAAGTGGAAGCAGTGACAGATTTTCTTGGACTCAAATCACTGTGGACAGTGACTGCAGCCATAAAATTCAAAGATGCTTGCTCCCTGGAAGAAAAATTATGACAAACCTAGACAGCATATTAAGAAGCTGAGACATCACTTTCAGGACTAAGATCCATATAGTAAAAGCTAGGGATTTTCTAGTAGTCATGTACAGATGTGAAAGTTGGACTGTAAAGAAGGCTGAGCACTGAAGAACTGATGATTTCAAACTATGATGCTGGAGAAGACTCTTGAAAGTACCCTGGATAGCAAGGAGATCAAACTGGTCAATCATAAAGGATATCTACCCTGAATATTCATTGGAAGGACTGATGTTGAAGATCCAATACTTTGGCCACCTGATGTGAAGAACCAACTCATTGGAAAAGACCCAAATGCTCTGAAAGATAAAAGGCAAAAGCAGAAGAGGGCGGCAGAGGATCAGATGGTTAGATAGTATCACCAACTCAATGGATATGAATCTGAGCCAACTCCAGGAGATAGTGAAGGACAGGGAAGCTTGGCATGCTGCAGTCACAGGGTCACAAACAGTAAGACATGACTTAGTGACTGAAGAACAATACTACCACACCTATACAGGGCAACTCTATAAACCATTGAAGATGATCATGTAAGGTATTGGTGATACATATAATTTACATGGAAAAATGTTAATGTAATGAGTAAGAATGTCAGTTGTACAATCTCAAATGAAATATACAAAATAAATATGTGTCTATTCATCAAATACACATGCATAATAGGTATAGCATTACAAAATGGGTTGTGAAAAGATTTGGCTGGTTTAAATTTAGTTTTGTTTACGTGTTTTTTTCCCCCTAATTTTTGCATAATGAATACATGTGAAGTGAAAACCTCTCAGTCGTGTTTGACTCTTTGTGACCCCATGGACTGTGGCCAGCCAGGCTCCTAAGTCCATGGAATTCTCCAGGCAATAATACAGGAGTGGGTTGCCATTCTCTTCTTGAGGAGATCTTCCTGATCCAGGGATTGAACTGGGTCTCATATGGTAAAGATTCTTTACCATATGAGCCAGTAGGGAAGCATATGACAAGTGTAATAAAAGTATTTTTATTCTTCTAAATATGTAGTAAGATGTTCTTTCTGGGCTGATTTAAGCAGCATCACTGTGATATATGTGATATATACTATACATATCACAAAATGTGATATATGTGTTTTAGTTTTTTCTTTTAAAGAAGGTTAAGGAATCAGACAATGATTTTATGATCTTTACTTTTTTTCAACTAGCTTCATAATCTGTCATCATGGTGTGATTTTTTTTTTTTTTAATGCCTCACTTCTATATCTAACCAGCTAAAATATTTGCATTTCCATGTGAATGATTCCTATAGCAGTTAAATTTTACTGTAAGTTTTACTATTCTAATACACTAGGCTGATTAATTTTGCTTATGATAATGAGAATAATTAAGAATATATTTATTCTGTTCCTTTAATCTGCAATTATAATAACAATAAGGAATAATCCTCTAATATTAGCTATTTACTCTCTTGATGTTAGTTTTGTATAGAAATACTAGAAAGAAAAAATTCCAGGAAACAAAGAATTGAAAGAATAAAGATATCAATGTCTTAGGCCATTTTTTATCTACCAGTAAACAGTGCATCTCTTATTGATTTTTAAAATTATTTTTTCTCTCTAGGAACCATGTCATTTGTATCATCTGGATCAAAGCACAAAATTCTTGAATGACAGAGTAAAATGATGTTTAAAAATTTTGTAAATATCCTAGTTGAAAAATGCAGAATTATTTTTCATGGAAATTATGCAAGACTATGAAAAAGTGATAAATAAAAGACATTAGAGTTGAAGATAAATCTTGTATACCATATTTTCCTTTCAGCATGATCCTTGAGAAATGAGGACTCTGAAAGTTTGTATACATATATCACCTATCAATTTTGTTATTCTTCCTGCTTTATACATGAATGTAGGCATTCTGGTGTCCATTTCACAATGGGCTTCACCCTGCTGCCACTGAAGGGATACTAAAATTTTGATATCACTTATATTCTACTAACTTCTCACTTTATATTATTTTACTAAGCAGGAATAGATAACTTCTCTCTTCCTCTTTTTTGTATTGACAACATAGACTTCCTAGTTTATAAACCACATTTTCTTTTTAAAAATTTATTTATTTATGTTTTAATTGAAGGATAATTGCTTTAGAGGATTTTGTTAGTTTCTGCCAAACATCAACATGAATCAGCTAGGTATACATATGTCTCCTCCCTCATATGAGCCTCCCTCTCATTTCCCTCCCCATCCCACCCCTCTACGCTGTTACACAGCCGCTAAAGCAAATTCTCTTGCTAGAAGTTGTATCCTAGAATTATCTCTAAGGTACAGGGGGTCCTAGAAAAATATTTTTGCAGAGTTTCAGCAGGTACTTCGGAAAAGGCAATGGCAACTCACTCCAGTACTCTTGTCTGCAAAATCCCATGGACGGAGGAGCCTGGTAGGCTGCAGTCCATGGGGTCGCAAAGAGTCAAACACGACTGAGCGAATTCACTTTCACTTTTCACTTTCATGAATTGGAGAAGGAAATGGCAACCCACTCCAGTGTTCTTGCCTGGAGAGTCCCAACGACGGTGGAGCATAGTGGGCTGCCATCTATGGGGTCGCGCAGAGTCTGACACGACTGAAGCGACTTAGCAGCAGCAGCAGGTACTTGTGAGGTATAGAGATTTATTAGAGAATAATAGAGAGCAGTACTTATGTATTTGCTTATTGTCTAGTCAGTGCATATGGAGATTCTTTCTAGAGTATAGCAGCATGTCATTCTGTCCAGAAGCCATTTCTTCATTTTTTCACTTTTTTATTATTCAATGTGTTATTTCCAACTAATTCCATATCTATCACCACAAGAAAAAGATAGCAATGCTATTGACTCAAGAAGTCACAGCTTTAGGAAACTGTCTTGAAAAAAAAAATGAATTCCATTGCTTTTGCAAGCAATTCAAACCATCTAGCTAACACCAGTAATATCTCTAATCATGAGATGCCCTCATTTCTTCATGCCACCCTTGGATATTGGCTTCCAAGGACTGTTTCAAAGGTTGCTACTGATTTTTTTGATGAAACCACAAATGCA
Organism: Cervus elaphus; assembly: GCF_910594005.1. Lineage (NCBI taxonomy): Eukaryota > Metazoa > Chordata > Mammalia > Artiodactyla > Cervidae > Cervus > Cervus elaphus. Next base: position 27,695,247 of record NC_057826.1, on the reverse strand, counting down.
AATCTTACTCAGAGTATATAGGAGAACAGAAAAGTTAGTTTTCTGTTGTTAAATTTGCCATTTAGAATTTTATAGCCAAAAGACAGGAGAAGACATGTTCCACCCATGTCTTCTCTTAAACTGTTTAGCCATAACCACTACATTTCAAGAATATGATCCTTTTCACTGCTTACCACAACCCTGCCTTCCACACACTGCCACCAGAGGGAAAGAGAGGTAACAAGAGAGTCAAGTGGCCACATTTAATCAGGGAAAGTCTGTCTTTCATCTGTATCTGGCAAGACTTACCACTCGAGTGTTACCAAATGGATTAGAGATAAAAAAAGGGCCCATTGACATTGTAGCGCTGTGGTTTCAGATCCTCAAAGGGACAGACAAGTCCACTCCAGGAGAAAGCTTTGTAAGTGGTGTAGAGCGTGCAGAAGGGGGAGGGTGATTCCCCCGGGTGCCAGCCACAGCGGGTAAGGACACTTACTTCCACCTCTGCCACTCTGAGGTGCTGCTCATCAGGCAATACCGATGAACATAGAGGACGGAGACCTTGAGCCTGCAGGCACAGCTCAAGGCCTACATGGAGAAGTGGACAACCACTAGTCCAGAATGATGAGCTTTCTGTCCCTTGATCTGACATGAGTGAAAAACCATATCACTGAAATTCAGTAGGTCAGCATCATTTTAGTTATCCATACATTCATAATTCCAAGAAAAGAATACTGGCAACCAGACAAGATGCAAAAGCTCTTAGGACAGCTAATCATTTTAGGAGTTGAGATAGAGGGTCTGGAGAGCATCCTAACACATGGGCCCTGGACAGGGCTGGGATTTGCTGCATAGACAGCATTGCTGATTGAAGGCAGTCCAAGGTGCCAGGAGGGACTCAGAGGAAGGCAGTTTAAAGCACAGGGCTGGGGCGGGGGCCAACCTGCCTAAGTGTCAACCCTAAGGACGACACTGCTCTCTGCTTCAGAGTCTTGTGAAAAAGAATCAAGAATATATTCTGGTACTTCTTACATGGTTAGCCAGCATTGGTAAAGAATGTATTTCTCCATAAGTTCTTTACATCTTACTAGTCATACTAGTACAGCTAGTACTAAATGTATTGGTGGTCACTTAAAAGTTATGAAATTGATATAGTCTGATTCCATTTTTGACGCTTGTCTGCAGGCACATTTGAAGTCCCACTGGTGACCCCTTCCTCTTCTGTCCCACATCTAGGCAAGCTGATAAGAAAGTTAAGGTGCTACTCCTTTGGCCCTGACGGGACGTTCAAACCAATCAAGGCCCGTGACACATGCAGGAAACCTCAGCTCAGCTTTACATCCTAGTTATAATAAAAATGAAGCTAATCTCCTATTTCTGTTCTCTCAGGCCATTTCTTTCTTTTTAATATTAAAAAAAAATTTTTTTTCTTTTTCATTTATTTCTTTTTAAAAAAATATTTATTTTAATTGGAGGCTAATTACAGTATTTTAGTGGTTTTTGTCATACATTGACATGAATTAGCCATGGGCATACTTGTGTTCCCCATCCTGAACCCCCCTCCCCACCTCCCTCACCATCCCATCCCTCAGGGTCATCCCAGTGGACCAGCCCTGAGTATCCTGTCTCATGCATCAAACCTGGCCTGATGATCTATTTCACATATGATAATATACATGTTTCAGTGCTATTCTCTCACTTCTCAGGCCATTTCTGAACCTATTTGGGAGTCTGTTCTATTCTCCCTCAGACACCCGCCTAGGAGATTAATAAACTTTTTCAAACCCTCTTAGCATAATCTGTTGTCACCAATCTCAACATTCAAACTAAACTTTGGCGTAAGTGCAAGACCCTTCTGCCTCTGCAAAGTGATGACAAAATAAACATAATTTAACCATCCAGTACTTGCAAAGCCAAGAAAGAGATGTTAATTGTAGGATAACTTGGGAAGACTGTGGGCTATTATAATTAACCAGATTTAGCAGTTAGAGTCCCTCAACCTCTAAAACGCAGTATCATTTTACAATGAATTTTAAGTACATCCAAATTTTGATCCAGGGTAAATCTGTTCTCTACAATTACTAGCAACCTCAGTGGCCTCCTGGGAGGTAATGAAAGGGTTCCTAAGTCTAATAAATTCTAGCCTAAAACAGTTGTAGCAGCTTCAGCTACATTTGTACCAGAAGATTGCTTTAGGAAAGGAAAATGTTGTATTTAAAAAGTGTCGAGTAGTTATATATGCTTTCCCTAATCAAACATCTATGATTTAAGTTGAAACTAGCCTGTTCCTGAAGCAGGAATAGGCTCTGAACTTTAATCAAAAATTCTAAAAATGCAGTATAAACATTGACATTAGCTATCATCTCAAATGATGCACCATGAGGACTACTTAATATTACTTTTTTTGAACTAGCAAAACTCATACTCTATAAAATACAATGATAAGTTTGGGGTTCAAAGATTCTGACATGAGTTTTAGTTCTTGGTCTTTTTATTTTGTCCCTGCTAAATAGTTAGGCAACTTTGGAAGCATTTAACTTTTCTATAAGAGGATCAGTGATGTTTCTTTCAACTGCAAAAATCTGTGATCTCTTGCCTTGACAAACATAAAATTAACCTCAGAAAATGTGCAAGTCAGAAAACAGAATATTTTTTAATATAATAAATGCAAATGTTGATCTTACATCAAAGGAAATCTTAGCTCATTCAAATTTTGGTTGGAAGGAGGAAACATATAGCCTCTCTCCTCTAATATGCTAGAGACTTCAACTGCACAAAGTCACACTTCTGAATAAATATAAACCAGAATCGTTTTATGATACCTTCAGTCTCAGAAAAATTACTGATGAATATAGGTATTATAATATGTGTTGTAAGATGTCTTCCTTTACTGTCTTTGTAGCTTTATTCAAGTGAGTTATACAAGTACTATTTTGTGTGTGCCAAAGTGTGAGAAGTATTAGAAAATAGTACAACAGGATGGTCCAAAAATATGAAACTTGCCTGGATATTAACAGTTAGAAATCATATAGTGATCTCACTATAGTGAGAATTTTAACAAGGAACAACAAAATATGAAAGAGAATCAGTCAAAGTTGAAGACTACAATAACTGAAATGAAAAACACACTAGGAAGTATGAACAGAAGACTAAATGACACAAAAACAAATAAGTGATATAAAATATAAAATAATGAAAATCATTCAATCAAAACAGCAAGATAAAAACAAATAAAAATGAGAATAGTTTAAGGGAACACTGAGACAAATCAAGTGTACCAACATTCATACTATAGGGATCCTAGAAGAAGAGAAAGGAAAAAGGACTTGAAAATGTATTTGATTAAATTATTGAAAACTTCCCAAGCCTGACCAAAACAGATATCCAGGTAAAATAAATACCGCCACCACCACCGCCGCTAAGTTGCTTCAGTTGTGTCCGACTCTGTGCGACCCCATAGACAGCAGCCCACCAGGCTCCACCGTCCCTGGGATCCTCCAGGCAAGAACACGAGTGGGTTGCCATTTCCTTCTCCAATGCATGAAAGTGAAAAGTGAAATTGAAGTCGCTCAGTCGTGTCCAACTCTTCACAACCCCATGGACTGAAGCCCACCAAGCTCCTCTGCCCATGGGATTTTCCAGGCAAGAGTACTGGAGTGGGGTGCCATTGCCTTCTCCAAAAATAAATACAGAGGGTCCCAAAGAAGATAAACCCAAACAGACAAGCATCAAGACATAACATAATTAAAATGGCAAAAGTTAAAGAGAAAATTCTAAAAGAAATAAGAGAGAAACAAAGAGTCATATACAAGGAAATCCCATAAGGTAATCAGCTGATTTTTCTGCAGAAATTCTTCTGGACAGAAGAGGTGGAATTGTATATTCAAAATACTAAAAGGGAAAAACCTGCAACCCAGGATACTATACTCAGCAAGATTATCATTGAGAATTTAAGGAAAGCTGAACAACTCAGGTAAGCAAAAACTAGAGTCCATCAATACTAAACCTACCCTAAAAAGGCAAAATGGTTGTCTAAGGAGGCCTTACAAATAGCTGTGAAAAGAAGAGAAGTGAAAAGCAAAGGAGAAAAGGAAAGATATTCCCATTTGAATGCAGATTTCCAAAGATTAGCCAGAAGAGATAAGAAGGCCTTCTGCAGTGATCAGTGCAAAGAAATAGAGGAAAACAACAGAATGGGAAAGACTAGAGAGCTTTTCAAGAAAATTAGAGATACCAAGGGAACATTTCACACGAATATGGGCTCAATAAAGGACAGAAATGGTATGGACCTAACAGAAGCAGAAGATATTAAGAAGAGGTGGCAAGAATACACAGAAGAACTGTACAAAAAGGATCTTCACGACCCAGATAATCACGATGGTATGATCAGTCACCTAGAGCCAGACATCCTGGAATGTGAAGTCAAGTGGGCCTTAGGAAGCATCACTATGAACAAAGGTAGTGGAGGTGATGGAATTCCAGTGGAGCTTTTTCAAATCCTGACAGATGATGCTGTGAAACTGCTGCACTCAGTATACCAGCAAATTTGGAAAACTCAGCAGTGGCCACAGGACTGGAAAAGGTCAGTTTTCATTCTAATCCCAAAGAAAACATCTATTTCTGCTTTATTGACTATGCCAATGCCTTTGCATGGATCACAATAAACTGTGGAAAATTCTGAAAGAGATGGGAATACCAGACGACCTGACCTGCCTCTTGAGAAACCTATATGCAGGTCAGGAAGCAACAATTAGAACTGGACATGGAACAACAGACTGGTTCCAAATAGGAAAAGGAGTATGTCAAGGCTGTATATTGTCACCCTGCTTATTTAACTTATATGAAGGGTACATCATGAGAAACGCTGGGTTGGAGGAAGCACAAGCTGGAATCAAGGTTGCTGGGAGAAATATCAATAACCTCAGATATGCAGATGACACCACCCTTATGGCAGAGAGTGAAGAGGAACTAAAAAGCCTCTTGATGAAAGTGAAAGAGGAGAGTGAAAAAGTTGGCTTAAAGCTTAACATTCAGAAAACTAAGATCATGGCATCTGGTCCCATCACCTCATGGGAAATAGATGGGGAAACTGTGGAAACAGTGTCAGACTTCATTTTTTTGGGCTCCAAAATCACTGCAGATGGTGACTGCAGCCATGAAATTAAAAGACGCTTACTCCTTGGAAGGAAAGTTCTGACCAACCTAGATAGCATATGAAAAAGCAGAGACATTACTTTGCCAACAAAGGTCCGTCTGGTCAAGGCTATGATTTTTCCAGTGGTCATGTATGAATGTGAGAGTTGGACTGTGAAGAAAGCTGAGCACTGAAGAATTGATGCTTTTGAACTGTGGTGTTGGAGAAGACTCTTGAGAGTCCCTTGGACTGCAAGGAGATCCAACCAGTCCATCCTAAAGGAGATCAGTCCTGGGTGTTCATTGGAAGGACTGATGTTGAAGCTGAAACTCCAATACTTTGGCCACCTCATGCGAAGAGTTGACTCATTGGAAAAGACCCTGATGCTGGGAGGGATTGGGGGCAGGAGGAGAAGGGGGCGACAGAAGATGAGATGACCAGATGGCATCACTGACTCGATGGGCATGAGTTTGAGTAGACTCTGGGAGTTGGTGATGGACAGGGAGGTCTGGCGTGTTGCAATTCATGGGGTCGCAAAGAGTCGAACACAACTGAGTGACTAAACTGAACTGAACTGAAACAAATGCTGAATGGTCTAAGTGGAAGAGAAAAAGTTAGAACAGGAAGTAAGTACCTATAGGAAAGGAAAAACCACACCAGTAAAGGCAATTAATATACTAAAGGTGAGGACCAGCTACTTAAGCTGTTACAAAGATTAGAAGACAAAAATATATTAAAAAAAACAATGAAAACAGAATTCAACAATATGTAAAAAGGATCATATGCCATGATCAAGTGGGATTTATTCTGGGTATGCAATGATGATTCAGTATCCACAAACAAAAAGAAAAAATCAATGTGATATACTAGTTTAACTAAAAGGATAAAAATCACATTAGCTTCTCAATTGCGGCATAAAAAGCAATAGACAAAAATTCAACATCTGCTCATGATACAAACTCAAAGTTGGCATAGAAAGAATGTTCCTCAACACAATAAAGGCTACTTATGACAAACCCTTAGCTAACATAAATGGTGAAAAGTTGAAAGCCTTTCCTGTAAAATCAAGAATAAGAATATTCTCTCTATCCAGTTTTATTTAACATAGTATTGGAAGACATAGCCACAGCAATAAAACAAGAAAAAGAAGCAGAAGTTATCAAATTGGATGAGAAGAAATAAAACTGTCACTACTTGTGAATGAAATGATGCAATATATAGAAAACTCTAAAGTCTCCACACAAAACTATTAAAACTAGTAAGTGCATCCAGTAAATTTGCAGGATAAAAGGTTAATATTCAGATATCTGTTTTTTCTATATTAATAATAAATCAGAAAAAGAAGGGAAGAAAACAATCCTATTTACAATCTCATCAAAAACAATAAAATAACTAGGAATAAACTTAACCAAGGAGGTGAAAGATCTAGGTTCTAAAAATCATAAAACACTGATAAAGGAAATAGAAGATGATATAAACAGATGCAAAGATATCACATATTGAAAGACTAGAATAATTAAAATTATTAAATATCCATATTATCCAAAGCAATCTACAGATTTAATGAAATTCCTATCAAAATACCCATGATATTTTTCACAGAACTAGAACAAATAATCATAAAACTTATATGGAGCCACAAAAGGCCCTAAATTGTCAAAGTAGTTTTGAGAAAAAAGGACAAAATTAGTAGTGCCATGTCCTCTGAACTTTATCTCTGACTTTAGGTTATACTACATAGCATAGTAATCAAAACAGTGTGGTATTGGTACAAAAACAGACATATAAATCAATGGAGCAGAATGGAGAGCTCAGAAATAAACCTACTTATGGTCATGTAATCTATGACAATGGAGGCAAGAATATGCAGTTAGGAAAGACAGTCTCTTCAAATACTGGTGCCAAGAAAACTGGATAGCTACATATAGAAGAATGAAATTAGAATGTTTTCTCACACTAAATACACATTTAAATTCAAAATGAATTAAAGACCTAAATGTAAGACCAGAAACCATAAAACTCCTAGAAGCATACATAGGGAGAACACTTCCTGACGTAAATCTTACCAGTAGTTTTTGGATCTAGCCCCTGAGGTCCAAGGAACAAAAGCAAGAGCAAACAAAGGTGACCTAACTAAACTTAAAATTTTTGTACAGGAAAGAAAATCACTGACAAAATATAAAGACAACCTACTGAAAAAGAGAAAATATTTATAAATAATATGACGAGTAAAGAGTTAATGTTCAAAGTAAATAAAATAAACAATGTAATATCAGAAAACCAAAAACTCAATTAAAATGGCTTAAAAACCTGTATTGACAACTTTCCAGAGAAGATATACAGATACCTGACAAGCATATCAGAAATGCTCAATATCATTTATCCTCAGATAAGTGGAAATTAAAGTAAGATATCACCTCATATTTGTTAGAATGGCTATCATCAAAAACAAATAACAAATGTTGATGAGGATGTAGAGAAAAGGGAGCCCTAGTACATTGTTGCTGGTAATGTGAATTGAGGCAGCCACTATGAAATACAGTATGGAGTTTACTCAAAAGCTAAAACTAGAATTACCATATGACCCAGTCATCTCAATCTTGGGTATATATCCAAAGAAAATTAAAACACTAACTTTAAAAGATACAGGCACCCAATATTCATAGCAGCATTATTTATAATAGCCAAGATATGGAAGTAACCTAAGTGCCTATCCAGATGAAAGGATTAAGAAAATATGGTATATACACAATGGAATATTACTCAGCCATAAAGGGAATACAAAAGATCTTGTGGCTTACTTGGTAAAGAATCTTCCTGCAATGTAGGAGACCTGGGTTGGATCCCTGGGTTGGGAAGATACACTAGAGAAGGAAATGGCACCCCACTCCAGTACCCTTGCCTGGAAAATCCCATGGACGGAGGAGCCTGGTGGGCTGCAGTACATGGGGTCGCTAAGAGTTGGACTTGACTATGAGACTTCACTTTCACTTTTCACTTTCCTGCCTTGGAGAAGGAAATGGCAACCCACTCCAGTGTTCTTGCCTGGAGAATCCCAGGGATGGGGGAGCCTGGTGGGCTGCCGTCTCTGGGGTCGCACAGAGTTGGACACAACTGAAGCGACTTAGCAGCAGCAGCAGCAGCAGCCAGTGTTCTTGCCTAGAAAATTCAGTGGACAGAGGATCTTGGCAGGCTACAGTCCATGGGGGTATCAAGAGAGTCAGATGTGACTTAGTGACTAAAAAGCACCATAAAAAGAATAAAATTATGCCTTTTGAAACTATGTGGATGGAGTTAGACAGTATTATGTATAGTGAAATAAGAAGACAAAGACAAATACTCTACCCTATCATCTATATACGGAAAAAAATTTTAAATCATTATATATAACAAAACAGAAACAGACAGATGTAAAGGAAAAACTGTGGTTATAACTGGGGAGAGGGAATGGAGGAAGAGCAATATAGGCAGAGGGAATTAGATACAAATTACTATGCATAAAATAAATAAGCAGCAAGGACATATTGGACAGCGCAGGAAAGTAAAGCCATCCTTTTTATAAACTTTATATGGAATGTAATTTATAAAAACATTGAATCACTATGTTGTACATCTGTAAACAACTGTATTTCATCAAAAGATTAGATAAATTAAATAACTGCAAACAGCGAAACAGATCTGGCCTGAGAGCAGTAGTTTGCTCTCTTAAGGAATAAAGGAGTTAGAATGAATAATTTACACTTATAGATCTCACACACACACATTTGAGAAAAATATATATAAAAGCATCTATAGTATAATTCAATTTACATGCAGTATAAAAATTATCAAAATTAATCTATTTTGAACTAATTATTAATTTAGAAATATAACTAGGAAAAACATGTGCCTGTAATTTTTTTCTCTCCGTAGCAGTGAGTCTAAATTTACATCTAGTTTGATGACAATGTTTTTATTTCATATTACTCTTCTTTTGAACTTTGAGTTTTTTTTTTTTCTTTTTCTTTTCATACATCTAAAGAGGGAATGCAATATTTTCCTCTTACAGGGATTTGAGCTGAATTCTTAGAGATTATTTAGGAATCATGGTTTTAATATTCTAGAAACAGATGAGAGAAGAAAGGAATGGTTTAAATTTCCATAAGTTTCATTTAATGGATCAGAGTTCTTCTGTAGGAGACTCCAACATGGAACAGAAAGAACTGTAAGCAAGAGAAAGGGTTAACCATAAACTGAGTAAAATAGTTATCTTTAAGAATAGTGTGCAGGATGAATTGCACTGGAGGAAGATTAGAGTTTGGAAGACTCTTAAAGAGGCTACTGCAATAGTGCCAGTGAGGTAACAGAGGCTTGATCTAGAGCACTAAAAACAGGTTTGGAAAAGATATTGGAAAGAAATTAAAGAGAGAGTCTATTAGTTCTATCTATTAATGGTAATAACACCTAAGTGAAATGACTGGTCAATGAATCATTCTATAAATTTTACCAAACTCTGTCATTAAGAAAATTGTCTAAGTACTTTTTGTGATTATTGTGCTTCTGAAGATGAGAAAAAGTAGAGTGCTGTCTTTTAGGTAGCACACGTGATAGTCCAGCAAAAGTCCAGTACCTGTCTGTTGTTTTGCTAAGCCAGATACATCATTTGAGCCAATTAAAAATTGTTTCTGCTTCAAATACACAGGTCTTAGGGTTAAATTTGCCAATAAGAAATAAGTTAATCTCTTATATAAAATAAAATTGTGGAGATGGGTTACTAAGGATCAGGACTTTTGCTTTTCTCCATGTATTTATGACTGATCAACCAACAAATTGAGTGGTATAAATCAACTACCACTTTATTTTTCTCACAGATTCTGTAGGTCAAGCATTTTACATGGATGACATATCTCTGCTTCATAGGGTATAAAGTCTCAGGTGGGAACACCTGAATTCCTGAGAAAATAGCTGTGAACAGGAATTATCTGGAGGTTTTCTCACTCTTCTATTAGGCAACTGGGTGAGATACTTCAAAGGCTGGACTTTTACCAAGAGGACCAACCACTGGTCTCTCCATGTGGCTGAGATTTATCTTGCAATTGCAGATGGGTTCCAAGAAAAGGTGTCTAGAGAAATATTACTTGCAGATTGAGCATTCCAAGAAACTAAAACAGGAACAGCAAAGCTTTTAAAACTCAGCCTAGAGATTGATGTAGCATCACTTCCACTGCATTCAATAACAAGGAAGTTTGCCACTGAAGGCAGGTCAGATTCAAGCAGAAGAAAATTAGATTCCACCACATGATGAAGTAGCAAGATTATATTGCAGAAAGAATGGCTGGCCAGATGGAAGAAATTATTATGGTCATCTTAGAAAATACGAACTTCTACTGACTGCAATAGAAAGAATGGTCAGAAATGACTGTAAGAGTTACTGGCCATGGTCATGGAATTGCAATGCTGAAGAATCACTTGCTTTATTTGGATGATACACCTGATACATGATTCAACTCTTTGTCTTAACTTTGTTCACATTTACAAAAGCAACTCTACCATCATACCCAATGCTATTAGCCTGTACTCAGAAGAGATCATGCTACTGTAGGAAAATCCTGCTACTGAAAGAAAAGGCAGGAGATGAGGCAGGCAATGGGTCTGTTGCTTCTTTATTTACACATTGAGCCCCTAGAAAGTTCTCTTTTATTGTTTAACACAATGAATATCATTCAATTTCTTTGACCCATGTAGTCAAATAGAAACTATTAAGGTAAGCACTCTATGACTTCCACTGCAATAAGTTGGCAGATTTCAAGAAATCAAGTATTACAATTTTAAAGTAAATTATTTCTATCACACTATCATTTCAGGTACATGTATGTGGGCTAGGTGGGAAGTGGAAGGAAAAGAATACTACAAGATTTTAACCAGAATTAGTAAACATTTCATAATTACAAAAGCAAAGAAGGGAAGCAAAAGAATGTATACCAATAGGAGCAGTATCAAGATGATGGCAGTTTTCATTTTAAGAGAAAAATTTTATGTAAGAATAGTTGATTTCAAGCAGTTTAATAAGCATTTGGAATAAGAAATCTAATATCTCAGCCAACTGAATGGAATTGTTAGTAGCTCAGTCATGTCCGACTCTTTGTGACCCCATGAACTGTAGCCCTCTAGGCTTCTCTGTCTATGAGATTCTCCAAGCAAGAATACTGGAGTGGATTGCCATTCCATTCTCCAGAGGATCTTCCTGACCCAGGGATCAAAGCTGGGTCTCCTGTATTGCAGGCAGATTATTAATCGTTTGAGCTTCAGGGAAGTCCTTATTGAGTGGAATTAGGGATATGTTAATGCAAAACATTAGAACTGGACATGCAACTACAGACTGGTTCCAAATCAGTAAAGGAGTACTTCAAGGTTGTATATTGTCACCCTGCTTATTTAACTTATATGCAGAGTACATCACGTGAAATGATGGGCTGGATGAAGCACAAGCTGAAATCAAGACTGCCAGGAGAAATCTCAATACCTCAGATATGCAGACGACACATATGCAGATATGTCATATGCAGACACATATGACACAGATATGCAGAAAGCGAAGAAGAACAAAGATCCTCTTGATGAAAGTGAGAGAGGAGAGTGAAAAAGTTGGCTTAAAACTCTGAAAAAGAAAATAATAGCATCCAGTTTCATCACTTCATGGCAAATAGATGGGAAAACAATGGAAACAGTGTCAGACTTTATTTTCTTGGGCTCCAAAATCACTGCAGATGGTACCTGCAGCCATGAAATTAAAACACTTGCTCCTTGGAAGAAAAGCTATGACAAACCTAAACAGCATATTAAAAAGCAGAGAATATCACTTTGCTGACAAAAGTCCCTATTGTCAAAGCTGCGGTTTTTCCAGTAGTCATGTGTGGATATTAGAGGTGGACCATAAAGAAGGTTGAGTAATGAAGAATTGATGGCTTTTGAACTGTGGTTCTGGAGAAGACTCTTGAGAGTCCCTTGGACAGGAAGGAGATTAAACCAGTCAATCCTAAAGGAAATCAATCCTGGAAGGACTGATACTGAAGCTGAAGCTCTGATACTTTGGTCACCTGATAGGAAGAGTTGACTCATTGGAAAGATCCTGATGCTGGGAAAGATTGGGGGCAGGAGGAGAAGAGGGCTACAGAGGATGAGGTGGTTGGATTGCATCATCGACTCAAAGGACATGAGTTTGAACAAACTGTCACTGAGGAGACAGTGAAGGACAGGTATCACATACGTAGAATCTAAAAAAATACAAACTAGTGAATAAAATAAAAAAGAAGCAGACTCACAGATACAGAGAACAAATTAGTGGTTACCAATATGGAGAGACTGGTTCCATATGCATATCCATATGCAGATGACACCACCCTTATGGCAGAAAGTGAAGAACTAAAGAGCCTCTTGATGAAAGTGAAAGAGGAGAGTGAAAAAAGATGGCTTAAAGCTCAGCATTCCAAAAACTAAGATCATGGCATCTGGACCCATCACTTCATGGCAAATAAATGGGGAAACAGTGGAAACAGTGGCTGACTTTATTTATCTGGGCTCCAAAATCACTGCAGATGGTGATTGCAGCCATGAAATTAAATGACGCTTACTCCTTGGAAGGAAAATTATGACCAAACTAGACAGCATATTAAAAAGCAGAGACATCACTTTGCCAACAAAGGTCCATCTAGTCAAGGCTATAGTTTTTCCAGTGGTCATGTACATATGGATGTGAGTTGGACTGTAAAGAAAGCTGAGCACCAAAGAACTGATGTTTTTGAACTGTGGTATTGGAGAAGACTTGAGAGTCCCTTGGACTGCAAGGAGATCCAACCAGTCCATCCTAAAGGAGATCAGTCCTGGGTGTTCATTGGAAGGACTGATGTTGAAGCTGAAACTCCAGTTCTTTGGCCACCTGATGTGAAGAGCTGACTCATTTCAATAGACCCTGATGCTGTTGGATGGCATCACTGACTCAATGGACATGGGTTTGGGTGGACTCTGGGAGTTGGTGATGGACAGGGAGGCCTGGCATGCTGCGGTTCATGGGGTCACAAAGAGTTAGACATGATTGAGCGACCAAAATGAAGTGAATATGGAGAGGGAAGAGAAGAGGAGCAATATAGGGGTAAGAGAAAAAAAGTTATTATGGGATTATATGGGCTTTCTTGGTAGCTCAGCTGGTAAAGAATCTGCCTGCAATTCAGGAAACCCTGGTTTGATTCCTGGGTTGGTAAGATTCCTTGGTGAAGGGATAGGCTACCCTCTCCAGTATTCTTGGACATTCCTAGTGGCTCAGCTGGTAAAGAATCATCCTCCAATCGAACCTAGTTTTGATCCCTGGGTTGGGAAGATCCTCTGGAGGAGGGAATGGCAACCTACTCCAGTATTTTTGCCTGGAGAATCCCCAAGGACAGACGAACCTGGTGGGCTGCAGTCCATGGGGTCAGGCTGCAGTCCATGGGGTTGCAAAGAGCCAGACACAACTGAACAACCAAGTACAGCACCATACATGGGATTATATAAAATCATATATGTGCAAATTTTGATAATTATAAATCTCTATAGAATTAAAAAAAATCTTTTATTCAATAAAAATACTCACGTTTACTATTCTCTAGCTTGAATAAACATTGAAATAACAGTTAGTAGAAAAATTAGAACAAGAAAGTTTCTTGGCTATAAGTAGCTTGCCATGCTATATGAGAAAAAGTCTTGAGTCTATATGTTATTAATAGGAATGCCAGTGTAAGCTGGGCATTACTCTAGTGAATGGCATGAGTATTTAAGTTATATAAATTCCATTCCTCCAGTGTATTTGTTAAAGTATGTGTACACTAAAAGATATGCATATTCATTTGTAAAAGGATGAGTATTATCTAGTTAAAAATAACAGCTATCCAAATAATTTCTGTACATAAATGCTGAGATATTAAGCAGGCAGAAAAGGGTCTATTGAAAAAAAAAATCTGACATATCTGATGTCAGGTTTCTATTTGAGTAAAAGTATAAATTTTCTTCATGAACTTCCAATGCATTTCAATTTTAATTATATAATATAGTCAGTTGAGGAAAATGCTAATGATGATGATGACGGTAATGGTGATGATGAGGATGATCAGGTAACTAAGATAAAGAATTCCCTCACATTGGTTGACCTGTCAGTAGAATTGTCACAGTAAAAGAAAGAATCTGTGAACCTGATGGTAGGTAATCAGAAATTACCTAAACTGAAACACAGAGAAAAAAAGTGTTTTTTTAAAGAAATTGGGATCATTCAAGGGATGTGGAATGATATCATATAATCTAACATATGTAACTGAAATTTGAGAGGGAGAAAAAAGTTACAGAATTGAGCAAAATCAGTATTTGAAGCAAATCACTGGAGACTTTTGAAGTCATGAAATACGTGAACCATAAACACAAGAAATTCACAGAAGGCCAAAACCAGAAATATTTAAATAAACCAAAATTTAAAAATAAAATATTCAAAAGAGCTAGAGCAAAAAGGACACATTATAAAGAAACAAAAATAAGAATTAAAACATACTTATTGTCAGAAACTAATCAAGCCAGAAGAAAAAGAAGTGATATTTTAAAGCAATGAAAGAAAACCAGCAACTGAGGATTCTATGTTTAGCAAAAATATATTCCAAAAATGACTGCAAAATAAAAGCTGCTTCAAAAAATCAAGGAAGAATTGCTTTGAGATTTGTGCTTTAAGATTAAATCTCAATTACAATAAGATAGTAAGATCTCAACTGCAGTAAGATTAGATCTCAATTACTGGAAAAAAACTATTAAAAATTCAAACATATGGAGGCTAAATAACACCCTTCTGAATAACCAACAAATCATAGAAGACATCAAAAAAGAAATAAAAATATGCATAGAGATGAATATAAATGAAAACACAACAACCCAAAACCTATGGGACACTGTAAAAGTAGTGCTAAGGGGAAGGTTCATAGCAATACAGACTTACCTCAAAAAACAAGAAAAAAATCAAATAAATAACCTAACTCTACACCTAAAGCAACTAGAGAAGGAAGAAATGAAGAACCCCAGGATTAGTAGAAGGAAAGAAATATTAAAAATTAGGGCAGAAATAAATGCAAAAGAAACAAAAGAGACCATAGCAAAAATCAACAAAGCTAAAAGCTGGTTTTTTGAAAAGATAAACAAAATTGACAAACCTTAAGCCAGATTCATTAAGAAACAAAGGGAGAAGAACCAAATCAACAAAATTAGAAGTGAAAATGGAGAGATCACAACAGACAACACTGAAATACAAAGGATTATAAGAGACTACTACCAGCAGCTCTATGCCAATAAAACGGACAACTTGGAAGAAATGGACAAATTCTTAAAAAAGTATAACTTTTCAAAACGGAACCAGGAAGAAATAGAAGATTTTAACAGACTCATCACAAGCAAGGAAATCAAAACTGTAATCAGAAATCTTCCAGCAAACAAAAGCTCAGGACCAGATGGCTTCACAGTTGAATTCTACTAAAAATTTAGAGAAGAGCTAACACCTATCTTACTCAAACTCTTCCAGAAAATTGCAGAAGAAGGTAAATTTCCAAACTCATTCTATGAGGCCACCATCACCCTAATTCCAAAACCAGACAAAGATGCCACAAAAAAGGAAAACTACAGGCCAATATCACTGATGAACATAGAGGCAAAAATCCTTAACAAAATTCTAGCAAACAGAATCCAACAACATATTACAAAGATCAAACATCATGACCAAGTGGGCTTTATCCCAGGAATGGAAGGACTCTTTAATATCCACAAATCAATCAATGTAATACACCACATTAACAAATTGAAAGACAAAAACCATATGATTATCTCAATAGATGCAGAAAAAGCCTTTGACAAAATTCAACATCCATTTTTGATAAAAATTCTCCAGAAAGCAGCAATAGAAGGAACATACCTCAACATAATAAAAGCTATATATGACAAACCCACAGCAAACATTATCCTCAATGGTGAAAAATTGAAAGCATTTCCCCTAAAATCAGGAAGAAGACAAGGGTGCCCACTCTCACCACTACTATTCAACATAGTTTTGGAAGTTTTGGCCACAGCAGTCAGAGCAGAAAAAGAAACAAAAGGAATCCAGATAGGAAAAGAAGAAGTGAAACTCTCACTGTTTGCAGATGACATGATCCTCTACATAGAAAACCCTAAAGACTCTACCAGAAAATTACTACAGCTAATCAATGAATATAGTAAAGTTGCAGGATATAAAATTAACACACTGAAATCCCTTGCATTCCTATACATTCCTATACATTAACAGTGAGCAAAAGAGAAATCAAGGAAACAATACCACTCACCATTGCAACAAAAAGAATAAAATATTTAGGAATATATCTACTTAAAGAAACAAAAGACCTATACATAGAAAATTATAAAACACCGATGAAAGAAATCAAAGAGGTCACAAATAGGTGGAGAAATATACCGTGTTCATGGATTGGAAGAATCAATATTGTCAAAATGAGTATACTACCCAAAGCAATCTATAGATTCAATGCAATCCCTATCAAGCTACCAATGGTATTCTTCACAGAACTAGAACAAATAATTTCACAGTTTGTATCGAAATACAAAAAACCTTGAATAGCCAAAGCAATCTTGAGAAAGAAGAATGGAACTGGAGGAATCAACCTGCCTGACTTCAGGCTCTACTGCAAAGCCACAGTCATCAAGACAGTATGGTACTGGCACAAAGACAGAAATATAGACCAATGGAATGGAATAGAAAACCCAGAGATAAATTCATATACCTATGGACACCTTATCTTCGACAAAGGAGGCAAGGATATACAATGGAAAAAAGACAACCTCTTTAACAAGTGGTGCTGGGAAAACTGGTCAACCCCTTGTAAAAGAATGAAACTAGAACACTTTCTAACACCATACACAAAAATAAACTCAAAATGGATTAAAGATCTAAATGTAAGACCAGAGACTATAAAACTCCTAGAGGAGAACATAGGCAAAACACTCTCTGACATAAATCACAGCAGGATCCTCTATGACCCACCTCCCAGAATATTGGAAATAAAAGCAAAAATAAACAAATGGGACCTAATGAAACTTAAAAGCTTTTGCACAACAAAGGAAACTATAAGCAAGGTGAAAAGACAGCCGTCAGACTGGGAGAAAATAACAGCAAACGAAGCAACAGACAAAGGATTAATCTCAAAAATATACAAGCAACTCCTAAAGCTCAATTCCAGAAAAATAAATGACCCAATCAAAAAATGGGCCAAAGAACTAAACAGACATTTCTCCAAAGAAGACATACAGATGGCTAACAAACACATGAAAAGATGCTCAACATCACTCATTATCAGAGAAATGCAAATCAAAACCACAATGAGGTACCATTACACCCCAGTCAGGATGGCTGCTATCCAAAAGTCTACAAGCAATAAATGCTGGAGAGGGTGTGGAGAAAAGGGAACCCTCTTACACTGTTGGTGGGAATGCAAACTAGTACAGCCGCTTTGGAGAACAGTGTGGAGATTTCTTAAAAAACTGGAATTAGAACTGCCATATGACCCAGCAATCCCACTTCTGGGCATACACACTAAGGAAACCAGATCTGAAAGAGACACATGCACCCCAATGTTCATCGCAGCACTGTTTATAATAGCCAGGACATGGAAGCAACCTAGATGCCCATCAGCAGATGAATGGATAAGAAAGTTGTGGTACATATACACCACGGAATATTACTCAGCCATTAAAAAGAATTCATTTGAATCAGTTCTAATGAGATGGATGAAACTGGAGCCCATTATACAGAGTGAAGTAAGCCAGAAAGATAAAGACCAATACAGCATACTAACACATATATATGGAATTTAGAAAGATGGTAACAATAACCCTATATGCAAAACAGAAAAAGAGACACAGATGTACAGAACAGAATTTTGGACTCTGTGGGAGAAGGTGAGGGTGGGATGTTTCGAGAGAACAGCATCGAAACATGTATATTATCTAGGGTGAAACAGATCACCAGCCCAGGCTGGATGCATGAAAAAAGTGCTCAGGCCTGGTGCACTGGGATGACCCAGAGGGATGGGATGCGGAGGGTGGTGGGAGGGGGGATCAGGATGGGGAACACATGTAAATCCATGGCTGATTCATGTCAATGTATGGCAAAAACCACTACAATATTGTAAAGTAATTAACCTCCAACTAATAAAAATAAATGAAAAAAAGAAAAACACTAAGATTTGATCGAATGAAAAGGTAAACCATAGATGGGGGTAATATTTGGAAATCACATATCTGATAGAGAATATTTTTTCAAACTTATACAGAAAACTCTTAAAACTCAACCTTAAGAAAACAAACAACTCAGTAATATAATAAGCAAATGACATAATCAGGTACTTCAGCAATGAAGATTATATGAATGGCCAATAAACATGAAAGATATCCAACATGACTAGCCATAGGGAAATGCAATCTGAAACCACAATGAGATACAACTACACACTTATTAAAAGAGCTAAAAGACAGATCATACAAAGTTTGCTAAGATGAGGAGGAACTAGAACCTCCATACACCAGTAGTATAAATTTAATAAGATACATTCAATTTGGAAAAGAGTTCAGCTGTTTCTTACAGGGCTAAACACACAATTTATGATCTAGCCATTCTACTCCCAAGAATTTACCCAGTGGAAATTAAAGCATATCTCTAATTTAAGATTGAATATTAATGTTGAAATCAGCTTACTTTGTAATAGTCAAAAACTCAAATATCCATTAACAGGTAAATATTAATAGATCAATTACAGCATATGCATCCAATTCTATGCAGCATTAGAAGCAATGAATTGTTGAACACAGGTATAACTGAATCACTTTGCTGTACATCTGAAGCTAACACTGTTGTGTATCAACTATAATCCAATAAAATTAAAATGAAATAAAAATATTTTTCAAGAGAAACAACAAAAATGCAATGAATTATTGATACACTCAACATGGATGATTCTCAAAATAATTACATTGGATTTTTAAAACCCAGATATATACAGAGCTTGTGATTTCACTTATCTAAAATCTGAAAAGTACAAACTAATCTCTCAGAAAATAGACTATTAAGTGAGTGACTGAATATTGGGGACAGGAAAGGGAAGGGTGGCATTAATGGAGGCACAGGAAAATAGTTTCTGAGGCTATAGATGTTCATTATCTTGAGCACGGTGATTGGTTCAAGGGTGTAACATATATCCAAAGTTATCATATTTTTCAATTTAAATACATGCAATTTATCTCAAGTATGACTCAATAAAACTCTTTAAAAAGAAACCACAATAATTGCAAACTTATATGTATTTATTCAGCAATATTAAACATAAAATAAAAGGAGAAATTCTCCACCCAAAGAATAACTGAGATTTGGATGTTCACAGACCCTTGAAATGTAGACTCAACTTCCTAATCAGCACCATTTTTCAAACCTTTGATTTCCTTCTTTTATCTTGGTAACACTGGAAGCACAGGCCAAAGGAGCCATCTCTTGCATCAGTCAGGCTTTGTCTTTAATATTTAATTAAGGATGAAAAGAGGGAATCATTTGATTCTTCAACCCCATCAATTATTTTTGCTTCAAACTGTGTGAGAGCTAATGTACTTCAGAAGAGGACACTGTTAGTTAAAGCATATAAATATTGAACAATTCGCACCTATTTTCTGTAATCATTGCCAGCACTTGGTTCACAGCTTTCACAGTGGGAAGTGTTGGAGGAAGAGCACTGCTATGCAACACAGAGGCAAGGATAACGTCAGAAAGAGGCTTTACAGAAACACCCTTATTGTGCCAAAGCACACAGGAGGTAATCATTTGTACTTAAAATCATTAACATTTATTGAATACTTACTATATATACCACACATTGGGCTAAGCACTTCAATTGTACACTTCTATAAACCTTATTTCTACTCTTTGAACTATTATTTTAAAATTAGAATCATAATCTTCTTATATATATGAAGGCTCAAACTCAGGAGGCTTAAGATATTTGTGTAAAATCACAGAGCTTATAAATGAGAGAGAAGTCACATTTCAAACCATATCTGCTTTGAGTCTCAGATGGGTAGTCTGATCTTCTATGAAATATGACCTCCTCATTTAGATCCTACTCTGTTCTTTGGAGAGTCTCTCCTATAACTTTCAGTCCTGGGGGAGATTAAAAGGTAAATTAGAAGGGGAGAAGAGAAAGTACACCTTGGTAAGAAGAATATAAACTCTGTGAGTAATGTATTCATGTCTATCTTTTGCAGACCTTTATCTTGAGCTGGTAGAAGTCTGCCTGGTACATATTAGGCATTTAATATTTGCTGAATTAAATTGCTGAAATGGAGTCATTTCTTTATTCTCTTAACCATTTTGAGCTATTCATTCTTTATTCAAAGTCATGAATATACAACTTTCTTTATGGGAGAAGCAGGCATGTGTTAAATATGTTCTTAAACACACATACAACAGACAAAGCAAGGGATGGCCACCTGTCAGTGGCACAGATGCCAGGATGTATCTACATTTGGGAAGGGTGGTATTAATACTTAGGATTGTGAATCTACCCACAACATAGCCAGTTAAGTGGTCCTACTGAAATGACAATTCAATCAAGTCAATACGTGGGAACTTGTCAGTGATTCATTGATTATGCAGTCAGTTCAGTTAGAAAGTAGATGCTGTGTCCATGTGAAAACACAGAAGAGACCCTTCCCTGCTACAGTAATGGCTCCCCGTGGTACCACTTCCCCTGCTGCCTCTGACTCACTGCTCATTGTTGGCCCTTGTACAAATAGGGAAGAAACAGCCTTAGTCTGCAATTATGCTGGCACTGTGAGTTCTCAATCATTTTCAATTAGATGTCGGATTAGCTCTTATGCTATCAAGCACCAGAAGCTTGCAGGATGGCTCATCTCAAGGAAAACCATGCCCAAAAAGGATCCTGCAGATTTATATCTGTCTCTTCCAATTTGCATTAGTTTTTACAGAGCTAAGTTCTGTAAGAAAATCCCAGGATGTGGTGATCACAGTTGAACCACAGGCTGTAGCACTGACATGCTTTGAAAAACTGCCCTGATTCATGTGTACTCATTGTTACTATGGCAGTGGACATGTGCCCTAGGCTAGGGGACTCAAATTACTGAACTAACGCACTTGAAGATAACATTCACAGTACTCCTTAGCCAACAAATACCACTGAGAGCTTTCTATCTGACCACACTGTGAAGTGTTCTGTAGCATGTAAAAGAAAAAAACATTGCCTTCTGAATTAGACTTGGGTTTGAATCCTGAATTTACTGCTTAGTAGCTGTGTGACATTGGGCAAAACATCTAGCCTTTTTGGGTCTCAGCTCTCTTATTTGCAAAATAGGGATACTGGTGATGACCTTACAGAATTGTTAAAAATTACATTAAATAATTAGCAAAAGTATTTGTAATTTAGTAGTGTTGGTTGGTCAGTTGTGCCTCACTCTTTGCAATCCAATGGACTGTAGCCCACCAGGTTCCTCTGTCCATAAAATTCTCCAGGCAAGAATACTGGAGTGGGTTGCCATTCCCTTCTCCAGGAGATCTTCCTGACCCAGGGATTGAACCTGGGTCTCCTGCATTGCAGATTCTTTACTGCCTGAGCCACCAGTAAGGTGGTATTAATAAATAGGAGTTTGGAATTTTAGTTCACGTATCACCTCATGCTGGTCAGAATGACCATCTTCAAAAAGTCTACGAACAATAAATGCTGGAGAGGTTGTGGAGAAAATGTAACCCTCCTATAATATACGTGGGAATGTAAATTGGTACAACCATTATGGAAAACAGTATGGAAGTTCCTTAAAGAACTAAACATAGCACTACCATATGATCCAGTAATCAGGCAGTGATACATGTCCCTGGGCATATACCCAGAGGAAACCATAGTTTGAAAAGATATATGTATGCTAAAGTTCATTGTGGCACTATTTATTATAATAGCCTGACAAGGAAGCAACCTCAATGTCCATCTACAGAGGAGAGGGTAAAGAAGATGTGATACATATATACAATGGAAGATGACTGTATATTCCATAGAAAGAATGAAATAATGACATTTGCAACAACATAGATGAACCTAGAGATGACCACACTGAGTGAAATAAGTCAGGGAAGGAGAAATATCATACAATATCACTTATATGTGGAATCTAAAAAACAAAAGCACAAATGAACTTGTTTACAAAGCAGAAATAGAAGCACAGATGTAGAAAACAAACATCTGATTCAGTTCAGTTCAGTTCAGCCACTCGGTCATGTCTGACTCTTTGTGACCCCATGAACAACAGCACTCCAGGCCTCCCTGTCCATCACCAACTCCCGGAGTCCACCCAAACCCATGTCCATTGAGTCGGTGATGCCATCCAACAATCTCATCCTCTGTCGCCCCCTTCTCCTCCTGCCCTCAATCTTTCCCAGCAACAGGGTCTTTTCAAATGAGTCAGCTCTTTGCATCAGGTAGCCAAAGTATTGGAGAGTTTCAGCTTCAACATTAGTCCTCCCAATGAACACCTAGGACTGATCTCCTTTAGGATGGACTGGTTGGATCTGCTTGCAGTCCAAGGGATTCTCAAGAGTCTTCTCCAACACCACAGTTCAAAAGCATCAATTTTTCAGCACTCAGCTTTCTTTATAGTCCACCTCTCACATCCATACATGACTACTGGAAAAACCATACCTTGACTAAATGGACCTTTGTTGGCAAAATAATGTCTCTGCTTTTTAATATGCTGTCTAGGTTGGTCATAACTTTCCTTCCAAGGAGTAAGCGTCTTTTAATTTCATGGCTGCAATCACCATCTGCAGTGATTTTGGAGTCCAAAAAAATAAAGTCTGACAGTGTTTCCACTGTTTCCCCGTCTATTTGCCATGAAGTGATGGGACCGGATGCCATGATCTTAGTTTTCTGAATGTTGAACTTTAAGCCAAGTTTTTCATTCTCCTCTTTCACTTTTATCAAGAGGCTCTTTTGTTCTTCACTTTCTGCCATAAGGGTGGTGTCATCTGCATATCTGAGGTTATTGATATTTCTCCCGGAAATCTTGATTCCAGCTTGAGCTTCCTCCAACCCAGCGTTTCTCATGATGCACTCTGCATATAAGTTACATAAGCAGGGTGACCATATACAACCTTGACGTACTGCTTTTTTCTATTTGGAACCAATCTGTTGTTCCATGTCCAGTTCTAACTGTTGCTTCCTGACCTGCATACAGGTTTCTCAAGAGGCAGGTCAGGTGGTCTGGTATGCCCATCTCTTTCAGAATTTTCCCCAGTTTATTGTGATCAACACAGTCAAAGGTTTTGGCATAGTCATTAAGCAGAAATAGATGTTTTTCTCAAATTCGTTTGCTTTTTCGATGATCCAGGGCATGTTGGCAATTTGATCTCTGGTTCCTCTGCCTTTTCTAAAACCAGCTTGAAATTCTGGAAGTTCAAGGTTCATGTATTGCTGAATTACCTTCTGATTACCAGGGGGGAAAACTACTGATTACCAGGGGTGAAAAGATGGGGGAAGGGATAACTTGGGAGATTGGAATTGACATATATACATTACTTTATGTAAAATAGATAACTAATAAAGGACCTACTGTGTAGCACAGGGGACTCTACTCACATACTTTGCAATGACCTATATTGGAAAAGAATCTAATCTAAAAATGTGTGTGTGTGTGTGTGTGTAGCTGATTCACTTTGATATACACCTGAAATTAAAACAACAGTGTAAATTAACTATACATCAAAAGAGTTTGTTTTAAAAGCTACGGATTCATTCTCAAGAAATGTTCAGTCTGTTTGTGTTGTTAGTCACTCAGTCATATCTGACTCTTTTCGACCCCATGAACTGTAGCCTGTCAGGCTCCTCTGCCCATGGAATTCTCCAGGCAAGAATACTGGAGTGGGTTGCCATTCCCTTCTCCAGGGGATTTTTCAGGCCCAGGGATTGAACCTTGGTCTCCTGCATTGCAGGCAGATTCTTTACAGTCTGAGCCACCAGGGAAGCCCTCAGTCTATTTGGTATTATTTAGAAATTGTCAGGAGTAGGAAATCAAGTGTCAAAGGGAATTATATTTAATCTAATCTTTATATATTATCAATATTTTAAAATGTTTGCCTTATTTTGTTTACTAATCAGTCTTTATTTTCTCCACATAATCTAACTAGATGCTTACTTTACAAATTATTTAACACCTTTTTAAACCCAGCACTAGATTTGAAAATACTTTAGGTTTTTAATTCAGCTCTCTTTAAAGGTTTCTTTTGACTGAATTACTCAAATCTATCAATTAGCCTTCAGGAATGTTTCTTTTGAATTTTCAACACTTTTGGACATTTGAATAATTTTCCTTGGTGTAAATAAATTATATGGCTATTTATATTGTAATAAACCTACATCATTTTTGAGTCTTTTCAGTGGAAATGAACTTTCAGATTATATTACTTATTTCATGATTAAAAGTATTCACAACAGGTAATGGGTTGGAAAATAATAATTTATATAATCTGTATTGGCCTTTTCTTAACTATTTATTTTGAATGCTTAAAGATTCAGGGGAAATTACAAAAAAAAAAAAAAAGTACAAAGAGGCCCTTTGGCACACTACCTAACTTATCTCCATATCAACACCTTGCATTTCTATAGCACAGTATCAAAACCAGGAAACTGACAGTGGCACAATCCACCAATCTTATTCAGATTTCAACATGCACCCATTTCACTGTGCATGTGTGTGTGTGTGCCTGTATATGCATGAGCATACGCATATAGCCCTAAGCAATTTTGTCACATGTGTAGCTTCGTTTATCCAACACCACAATCAAGGTATGGAATTGTTCCATCAGACAAGTCTCCCTCCTCCTATTCTTTTATGGCCACACCAACCTTGCAACCTCATTCTTAACACATGGCAACTACTAACATGTTCTTCGCCATAATATTGATATTTAATTACAATAATGCTATATGAATATAATGACACAGTATATCACTTTTTGAGATTGTTTTTTTTTTCTCTTTCAGCATAATTGCTTGGAGATTGATCCAGGCTGTTGCCTACGTCAATAACTCATACTTTGTCATAGCTACATAATATCCTATGGAATGGATATATTCCAATTTAATCATTCACAGGTTAACAATATTGAAATTCTTCTTACTTCTGGCTGTTATGAGTATAGCTGCTATGATCATTTAAATACAGGTCTTTGTAAGAACATAAGTTTTCATTTCTTTAAAGTAAATGCCTTAGAAAAGAATTGCTAATCATATGGTAAAGTGAAAGTGAGAGCCACTCCTCATGTCTGACTCTTTGCAACTCCATGGACTTTGGAATAGTCCTGTCCATGGACATATACTGTCCATGGAATTCTCCAGGCCAGATTACTGGAGTGGGTACCTGTTCCCTTCTCCAGGGCATCTTCCCAACCCAGGGATCAAACCCAGGTCTCCTTCATTGTAGGTGGATTTTTTACCAGCTGAGCTACCAGGGAAGACCAATCATATGGAAAATGCATGTTTTCTAAGAAACTGCAGAACGGTTTTCTAAAATGACTATCATTTTACATTTTCATCAGTAAATTATGAGTGATTCATTTCTGCAAATGCTTACATTTTGTGTCATTTGATATCATTATACTTTTCATTTTAACCATTGAATAGATTTGTAGTGATAGCTCATCATGCTTTTAATTTGCATTTACCTAATGGCTAATAATGTTGAACACCTTTACACATAGATATTCATTTGCATGCCTTTTAGTAAAATGTCTGCTCATTTCTTTGGCCCATTTTCTAATAGACTTTATAATTATTGAGTTTTTAGAATTCTTTCTAGCCTATTGTGCCCATCCAAAAATGGGCACAATAAAGGACAGAAATGGTATGCACCTAACAGAATCAGAAGATATTAAGAAGAGGTGGCAAGAATACACAGAAGAACCATACAGAAAAGATCTTCATGACCCAGATAATCACAATGGTATGTTCACTCACCTAGAGCCAGACATCCTGGAATGCGAAGTCAAGTGGGCCTTAGGGAGCATCCCTACAAGCAAAGCCAGTGGAAGTGATAGAGTTCCAGTTGAGCTATTTCAAATCCTAAAAGATGATGCTGTGAAAGTGCCACATTCAATATGCCAGCAAATTTGGAAAACTCAGCAGTGCCCACAGGACAAGAAAAGGCCAGTTTTCATTCCAATCCCAAAGAAAGGCAATGCCAAGGAATGCTCAAACTACAGGACAGTTGCACTCATTTCACAAACTAGTAAAGTAATGCTCAAAATTCTCCAAGCCAGGCTTCAACAGTACATGAACCATGTACTTCCAGATGCCCAAGCTGGTTTTAGAAAAGGCAGAGGAACCAGAGATCAAATTGTCAACATTGGCTGAATCATCAAAAAAGCAAAAGAATTCCAGAAAAACATCGATTTCTGCTTTATTGACTATGCCAAAGCCTTTGACTGTGTGGATCACCACAAACAGTGGAAAATTCTTAAATAGATGGGAATACCAGACCACCTGACCTGCTTCTTGAGAAATCTATATGCAGGTCAGGAAGCAACAGTAAGAACTGGACATGGAATAACAGACCGGTTCCAAATAGGGACAGGAGTACGTCAAGGCTGTATTTTGTCACCCTGCTTATTTAACTTATATGCAGAGTATATCATGAGAAACACTGGGTTGGATGAAGCACAAACTGGAATCAAGATTGCCAGTAGAAAGGGGCGGTCCTATGATGGCGGAGGAATAGGATAGGGAGACCACTTTCTCCCTCACAAATTCATCAAAAGATCATTTGAACGCTGAGTACTTCCACAAAACAACTTCTGAACGCTGGCAGAGGACACCAGACACCAAGAAAGGCAGCCCATTCTCTTTGAAAGGAGGTAGGACAAAATATAAAAGACAAAAAGAGAGACAAAAAAGTTAAGGATGGAGACTCATCCAAGGGAGGGAGTTGTGAAGGAGGAAAAGTTTCCAGACACTAGGAAACCCTCTTACTGGTGGGTCTGTGGGGAGTTTTGGAATCTCAGAGGGCAACATAACCAGGAGGGAGGAAAAAAAAAAAAACACACACACAGAATACGTGCCAAACCACAACTCCCAGCATAGAAGTAGCCCAGACACTCACGTCTGCCACCAGCAAACGGGAGCTGAACAGGGAGGCTCGGGTTGTATGCTTAGGGTAAGGACCAGGTCTGAATGCCCTGAGGGCAATCTGAGGGAGCTAACATGAGATAGCAACCCTAACTGTAGGATAGCTAGAGAGAGGGGGAAAAAAGAGAGAGAGAGAGAGAGAGAGAACTTTGCCACCAAAAGCTCTAACCTAAGGCACAGTCTGGCCTGCTCACAGAACAAAGGATTGAGCTAGGTGGCTGTAGACTGGCCCATCCCCCCACCGGAGGCAGAAAGGCAGGCTGGCAACAGCCAGAGCTGGAAGGCAAGGGGGCAATCTGGGCCCCAGAAAGGGCATCCTCCACCAAATTGTGAGCAGGCTCCCAGTTGCTAACCAAGTCTTCCTGGGATCCTGGACGGTTGACACGTGCCAGGAGGGTCACAGCCAGAGATCAGCTCCCCAGAGGAGACACATGGCACACCTGAGACGGCACTCTCGTGGTGCACCCAGGAAACTGAGTGGCTAGGACTGGAGAAGTGACTAAGATGCACAGACCACCTGGGACAGTGTGCTCGCCAAGCACCTTGGTCGCCTGAGATGCTCGGACCTGGGAGGGGCACAAAACACATGCCCAACCGAGTCTGTGCCTTTGTGGGGTACCCAAGAACCTGGACCTGAGCAGCTAAGACCTGGGAAATGCACAAAACCCAGGGCCCGCTTTGGATGGTTCCCCTACAGGGCAACCTGGAACCTGAGCAGTGTAGACCAGGAAAGCACATGCACCGTGAGCTGCAGCAAACCCAATGTGGTCCACACACTGCGAGCACTCCCCACACATGCCAGTGATATCTGTTTGCAATGTTCCTCCCTCCCCACAGCACAACTGAACAAGTGAGCCTAAATAAGTGACCACTTTCACCTCCTTATGTCACAATGGAAATTAGGCACCGAAGAGACTTGCAAACAGAGGAAGCCAAAAGAAACAAAGAGGGAAACACTTTGGAAGTGACAGGTGCCACAGATTAAAATCCTGTAGTCAGCATTGACTATGCATTGCAACTGTGGTGCTGGAGAAGACTCTTGAGAGTCCCTTGGACTGCAAGGAGATCCAACCAGTCCATCCTAAAGGAGATCAGTCCTGGGTGTTCATTGGAAGGACTGATGCTGAAGCTGAAACTCCAATACTTTGGCCACCTCATGTGAAGGGTTGACTCACTGGAAAAGACCCTGATGCTGGGAGGGATTGGGGGCAGGAGGAGAAGGGGACAAGAGAGGATGAGATGGCTGAATGGCATCACCGACTCAGTGGACATGAGTTTGAGTAAAGTCCAGGAGTTTGTGATGGACAGGGAGGCCTGACATGCTGCAATTGATGGGGTCACAAAGAGTTGGACACAACTGAGTGACTGAACAGAACTAAACTGAAATGAAACATTGAAAGGGGCCTATAGACCTTGAGAAGAAGGATAAGCTGAAACAATCCTTCAGAAGAAATATCTGAAACTGAACTGAACCCACACTGCCCTTAACAGCTCCAGAGAAATTCCTAGATATATTTTACAATTATCATTTTTAAATTTTTTTTAAGTTCAGTTCAGTTCAGTCGCTCAGTCGTGTCTGACACTTTGCGATCCCATGAATCACAGCACACCAGGCCTCCCTGTCCATCACCAACTCCCGGACTTTACTCAAACTCATGCCCATCGAGTTGGTGATGGCATCCAGCCATCTCATCTTCTGTCGTCCCCTTCTCCTGCCCCCATTACCTCCCAGCATCAGGGTCTTTTCCAACAAGTCAACTCTTCGCATGAGGTGGCCAAAGTATTGGAGTTTCAGCTTCAGCATCAGTCCTTCCAATGAACACCCAGGACTGATCTCCTTTAGGATGGACTGGTTGGATCTCCTTGCAGTCCAAGGGACTCTCAAGAGTCTTCTCCAACACCATAGTTCAAAAGTATCAATTTTTTGGCACTCAACTTTCCTCACAGTCCAACTCTCACATCCATACATGACTACTGGAAAAACCATAGGCTTGACTAGATGGACTAGATAGACTAGATGTTGGCAAAGTAATCTCTCTGCTTTTTAATATGCTATCTAGGTTGGTCATAATTTTCCTTCCAAGGAGTAAGCGTCTTTTAATTTCATGGCTGCAGTCACCACCTGCAGTGATTTTGGAGTCCCCCAAAATAAAGTCTGACACTGTTTCCACTGTTTCCCCATCTATTTCCCATGAAGTGATGGGACCAGATGCCATGATCTTAGTTTTCTGAATGTTGAGCTTTAAGCCAACTTTTTCACTCTCCTCTTTCACTTTCATCAAGAGGCTTTTTAGTTCCTCTTCAATCTCTGCCATAAGGGTGGTGTCATCTGCATATCTGAGGTTATCGATATTTCTCCCAGGAAATCTTGATTCCAGCTTGTGCTTCTTCCAGCCCAGCGTTTCTCATGATGTACTCTTCATATAAGTTAAATAAGCAGGGTGACAATATACAGCTTTGAAGTACTCCTTTTCCTATTTGGAACTAGTCTGTTGTTCCATGTCCAGTACTAAGTGTTGCTTCCTGACCTGCATACAGGTTTCTCAAGAGTTATTACTCCTTTAATTTTCATTTTTATAACCTATTACCTTGTAAGAAAGGGCCATATTTTTAAAGCAAATTTCATATATATATTTTTTAAAATTTTTGTGATTTTGTTTTGTATTTTTAATATTGTATTTTTGAAAGTCTAACCTCTAGCCTAGATTTTTAATCTTTGCTTTTTGGTATTTGTTACCTTTAAGAATCTAATCTGCAGTACCCATTTTTATTTAGGGGTGTGATTACTGGCTTGACTGCTCTCTCCCCTTTTGACTCTCCTTTTTGTCCCCCAGGTCACCTCTATCTCCTCCCTCCCCCTTCTCTTCTCTACTTAATTCTGTGAATCTCTTTGGGTGTTCTGGGCTGTGGAGAACACTTAGTGAACCAATTACTGACTAGACTGGTCTCTCCCCTTTTGACTCCCCTTCTTCTCCTCCTGGACACCCCTATCTCCTTCCTCCCTCTTCTCTTCTCCATGTAACTCAGTGAACCTCTCTGAGTGTTCCAGACTGTGGAGAGCACATAGGGAATTGATTCCTGGCCAGACTGCCCTCTCTTTTTTTGATTTCCCCTCTTCTCTTCCTGGTCACCTCTATCTCACTCCTCCCTCTTCTTCTCCATGTAACTCTGTGGGTGTCCCTCACTGTGGATAATCTTTTCAACATTAATCTAGATGTTTTATCATTGGTGCTATATGGATGGAGAAGTCTTGAGGTTACTTTAAGAATAAGACTGTAAGCCAGAGGCAGGAGGCTTAAATCCAAAACTTGAGAACACCAGGAAACTCCTGACTCCAGGGAAAATTAATTGACAAGAGCTCATCCAAAAGCATCCATACCTATACTGAAACCAAGCTCCACCCAAGAGCCAACAAGTTTCAGAGCAAGACATACCATGCTAATTCTCCAGCAATGCAAGAACATAACATTAAAATACAGGTGGCCAAAAGTCACACCAAAACCACAGACACCTCAAAACTCACTAAGGAAACTTCATTGCACTCCAGAGAGAAGAGATCCAGCTTCACCCACCAGCACACCAATACAAGCTTCCCTAACCAGGAAGCCTTGACAAGCCACTTGTCCAACCCCACCCACAGGGAGGAACCTCCACAGTAAAGAGGAACCACAAACTTCCAGCATATGTATAGGCCAACCCCAAACACAACAATCTAAACAAAATTAAAAGGCAGAGAAATATTAAACAGGTAAAGGAACATGATAAATGCCCACCAAACCAAACAAAAGGGGAGGAGATAGAGAGTCTACCTGAAAAAGAATTCAGAATAATGATAGTAAAGATGATCCAAAATCTTGAAAACAAAATGGAGTTACATATAAAGAGACTGGAGACAAGGATTGAGAAGATGCAAGAAATGTTTAACAAGGACTTAGAAGAAATAAAAATAATCAATCAATAATGAATAATGAAATATTCATTATTATCATATAATATTATCATGAGATAATTATATATTCTCATATAATATTTATACATGATTTATATATGATATTATATAATATCATATACTATTATCATGAGATCAAAAGCTGGACAGAACCAACTATAGAATAACTGAAACAGAAAATAGGAAAAGTGAGGTGGATGATAGAATGGTGGAAATAAATGAAGCAGAGAAGAAAAAAGAAAAAAGAATTGAAAGACATGAGGACAACCTCAGAGATATCTGAGACAATGTTAAATGCCCCAACATTCGAACCATGGAAGTCCCAGAAGAAGAAGACAAAAAGAAAGGCCATGAGAAAATATTTGAGGAGATAATAATTGAAAACTTCCCTAAAATGGGGAAGGAAATAGCCACCCAAGTCCAAGAAACCCAGAGAGTCCCAAACAGGAAAAACCCAAGGTGAAACATCCCAAGACACATACTAATAAAATTAACAGAAATCAAACACAAAAAGCAAATATTAAAAGAAGCAAGGGAAAAACAACAAATAACACACAAGGGGATTCCCATAAGGATAACAGCTGATCTTTCAATAGAAACTCTTCAAGCCAGAAGGAAATAGCAGGACATACTTAAAGTGATGAAAAAGAAGAACCTACAACCCAGGTTACTATACCCAGCAAGGATGTCATTCAAATATAAAGGAGAAATCAAAAGCTTAACAGACAAGCAAAAGCTGAGAGAATTCAGCACCACCAAATCAGCTCTTCAACAAATGCTAAAGGATCTTCTCTAGACAGGAAACACAGAAAAGGTTTATAAACTCAAACCCAAAACAACAAAGTAAATGGCAACAGGATCAGACTTATCAATAATTACCTTAAATGTAAATGGATTGAATGCCCCAACCAAAAGACAAAGACTGGCTGAATGTATAAAAAACAAGACCCCTATATATGCTGTCTACAAGACACCCACCTCAAAACAAGGGACACATACAGACTGAAAGTGAAGGGCTGGAAAAAGATATTTCACGCAAATGGAGACCAAAAGAAAGCAGGAGTAGCAATACTCATATCAGATAAAATAGACTTTGAAATAAAGACTGTGAAAAGAGACAAAGAAGGACACTACATACTGATCAATGGATCAATCCAAGAAGAAGATATAACAATTATAAATACATATGCACCCAACCTAGGAGCACTGCAATATGTAAGGCAAATGCTAACAAGTATGAAAGGGGAAATTAACAGCAACACAATAATAGTGGGAGACTTTAATACCCCACTCACACCTATGGATAGATCAACTAGACAGAAAATTAGCAAGAAAATACAACCTTTAAATGATGTAATGGACCAGTTAGACCTAATTGATATCTATAGGACATTTCACCCCAAAACAATGAATTTCACCTTTTTCTCAAGTGCACACAGAAACTTCTCAAGAATAGATTACATCCTGGGCCATAAACCTAGTCTTGGTAAGTTCAAAAAAATTGAAATAATTTCAAGCATCTTTTCTGATCAAAATGCAGTAAAATTAGATATCAACTGTAGGAAAAAGCTATTAAAAATACAAACATAAGGAGGCTAAACAACATGCTTCTGAATAACCAACAAATCACAGAAGAAATTTTAAAAAATCAAAATATGCATATAAATGAATGAAAATGAAAACACAACAACCCAAACCCTATGGGATTCAGTAAAAGCAGTGCTAAGCTGAAGGTTCAGAGCCATACAGGCTTACCTCAAGAAATAAGAGAAAAATCAAATAAATAACCTAATTTTACACCTAAAGCAACTAGAAAAAGAAGAAATGAAGAATCCCAGGGTTAGTAGAAGGAAAGAAATCATAAAAATTAGGGCAGAAATAAATGAGAAAGAAACAAAGAAGACTATAGCAAAAATTAACAAAACTAAAAGCTGGTTCTTCGAAAAGATAAAAAGACAAACTACTAGCCAAACCCATTAAGAAAAAAAGGGAGAAGAATCAAATCAACAAAATTAGAAATGAAAATGGAGAGATCACAACAGACAACACAGAAATACAAAGGATCATAAGAGACTACTATCAGCAACTATATGCCAACAAAATGGACAACTTAATAGAAATGGACAAATTCTTAGAAAAGTATAACCTTCCAAAACTGAATCAGGAAGAAATAGAAAACTTTAACAGACTCATCACAAGCATGGAAATCAAAATTGTAATAAAAAATCTTCCAACCAACAAAAGCCCAGGAGCAGATGGCTTCACAGGTGAATTCTACCAAAAATTTACAGAAGAGCTAACACCTATCCTACTCAAACTCTTCCACAAAATTGCAGAGGAAGGTAAATTTCTGAACTCATTCTACGAGGCCATGACCACCCTAATACCAAAACCAGACAAAGATGCCACAAAAAAAAAAAAAGAAAAGAAAAGAAAAGAAAGAAATCTACAAGCCAAAATCACTGATGACCATAGATTCAAAAATCCTTAACAAAATTCTAGCAAATAGAATCCAACACCATATTAGAAAGATCATACATCATGACGAAGTGGGCTTTATCCCAGGGATGCAATTATTCTTCAATATTCTCAAATCAATCAATGTGATACACCTGATACTTAGAACTGACTCATTTGAAAAGACCCTGATGCTGGGAAAGATTGAAGGTGGGAGTAGAAGGGGATGACAGAGGATGAGATGGTTAGAAGGCATCACTGACTCAATGGATATGAGTTTGAGTAAACTCCGGGAGTTGGTGATGGACATGAAGACCTGGCGTGCTGCAGGCCATAGGGTCACAAATAGTCAGACATGACTGAGTGACTGAACTGACTCAACTGATACCTGAATGGTCTAGTGGTTTTACCTACTTTCTTCCACTTAGGTCAAATTTTGCAATAAGGAGTTCATGATCTGAGCCACGTATGCTCCTGGTCATGCTTTTGCTGACTGTATAGAACTTCTCCATCACTGGCTACAAAGAATGTAATCAATCTGACTTCTGTATTGACCATCTGGTGATGTCCATTTGTAGAATCGACTCTTCTGTTGTTGGAAGTGTGTATTTGCTCTGATTAGTGCATTCTCTCAGGGAAACTGTCAGCCTTAGCCTTGCTTCATTGCTGAGAAAAGAAGAGAAGTGAAAAGCAAAAGAGAAAAGGAAAGATATATCCATCTGAAAGAAGAATTCCAAAGAATAGTGAAGAGAGATAAGAAAGCCTTCCTCAGTGATCAGTTGAAAGAAATAGAGGAAAACAATAGAATGGGAAAGACTATAGATCTCTTCAAGAAAGTTAGAGATACCAAGGGAACACTTCATGCAAAGATGAGCTCAATAAAGGACAGAAGCAGTATTGGACGTAACAGAAGCAGAAGATATTAAGAAGAGATGACAAGAATACACAGAAGAACTATACAAAAAAGATCTTCATGACCCAGATAATCATGATGGTGTGATTACTGACCAAGAGCCAGACATCCTGGAGTGTGAAGTCAAGTTGGCCTTAGGAAGCATCACTACAAACAAAGCTAGTGAAGGTGACGGAATTCCAGTTGAGCTATTTCCAATCCTAAAAGATGATGCTGTGAAAGTTCTGCACTCAATACGCCAACAAATTTGGAAAACTCAGCAGTGGCCAAGAGACCTGGAAAAGGTCAATTTTTATTCAAATCCTAAAGAAAGGCAATGCCAAAGAATGTTTAAACTACTGCACAATTGCACTCATCTCACATCATCTCACATACTAGCAAAGTAATGCTCAAAATTCTCTAAGCAAGACTTCAATAGTAAGTGAACTGAGAACTTCCAGATACTCAAGCTGGATTTAGAAAGGCAGATGAAACAGAGGTCAAATTGCCAACATCCACTGAATCATCTCAAAAGCAAGAGAACTCCAGAAAAACACTATTTCTGTTCATAGACTATGCTAAAGCCTTTGAGTGTGTGAATCACAACAAACTGTGGAAAATTCTTGAAGAGATGGGGATACAAGACCTCCTTACCTGCCTCTTGAGAAATCTGTATGCAGGCCAACAAGCAACAGTTAGAACCAGACAATGAAGAACAGACTGGTTGCAAATTGGGAAAGGAGTAGGAGAAGGCTGTATATTGTCACCCTGCTTATTTAACTTATATGCAGAGTACATCATTTGCAATTCCAGGCTGGATGAAGCACAAACTGGAATAAAGACTGCAGGGAGAAATATCACAAACCTCAGATGACATCACTCTTATGGCAGAAAGTGAAGAGGAACTAAAGAGCCTCTTGATGAAAGTAAAAGAGGAGAGCCAAAAACTTGGCTTAAAACTCAACATTCAAAAAACAAAGATCATGGCATCCGGCCCCAACACTTCATGGCAAATAGATAGGGAAACAATTGAAACAGTGACAGACTTTATCTTCTTGGGCTCCAAAATCACTGCAGATGGTGACTGCAGCCATGAAATTTAAAGGTGCTTGCTCCTTGGGAGAAAATTTATGACTAACCTAGACAGCATATTAAAAGGCAAAGAAATTACTTTACCAACAAAGATCCATCTAATAAAAATCAAAGTTTTTCCAGTAGTCATGTATGGATGGGAGATTTGGACCATAAAGAAAGCTGAGCACTGAAGAACTGATGCTTTTGAACTGTGGTGTTGGAGACAACTTTTGAGGGTTCCTTGTACAGCAAGGAGCTCAAACCAGTCAATCCTAAAAGTCAATCCTGAATATTCATTGGAAGGACTGATGCTGAAGCTGAAACTCCAGTACTTTGGCCACCTGATCCTTAGAACTGACTCATTGGAAAAGATCCTGATGCTGGGCAAGATTGAAGGTGGGAGGAGAAGGAGATGACAGAGGATGAGATGGTTGGATGGCATCACTGACTCAATGGAAGAGTTTGAGCAAACTTAAGGTGTTGGTCATGGGCAGGGAGGCATGGCATGCTGCAGTCCATGCAGTCTCGAAAAGTTGGACACAACTGAGTGACTGAACTGAACTGTACTGAATTGAAGGCTCCAAAGAAAGCATGAAGCCTTGGGAGCCACAAATAGAGGGAGATTGAGACTTTCAGACTGATTTTCTATAAACCCATGGAGCACTCAAAAGGAAAATATGGGAGACTGTGGAAAAGATTTCCTCCTGGTGTTGGCTGAGGAAGGAAAACAGCAGCCAACCTGATGAATCCTTTCCCAGAACAATTTCTCTCTTAACCCTTATGGAACAAAAGCCTTAATTTCCTGGGGTAAGAGAACAATAATTGTAGGATTAGGGCACTGGTAGAAGCCCAGTGAGGCTGGAGAAAGAGAATGAAAGAGAAAAAGCTCAAGCATTGTGGAAGGGATAGAAATACATGACAAACCTGGGTATAGGTCTGAAGGGGAGTCAGGAATACTTGTGAATGCAAAACTCCTGAAACACAAGGCAACAGTAATTTCAGGAGCCATAGACATAACTGGAACATCAAAAAATCCTCCTCTGTGCAAACATCAACCAGCAGGCTAACAAACATGAATTAACAGTAACAGCGGAATGCAGGTGAGAGAATAGCAAGAGACAGCTTCTCTCTAGGGCACAGCCCAAAGGGAAGACACTAAGAGTAAGTAGATATTGAGAAAATAATCTCTTAAAAAGCAGCCCACAATCTGAACAAAAGTATCACTGGAAAAATTTGAGGTCTGTGGTAACCATAGCAACCAAAACCCCTCAAATCCAGAGTAACTACTGTCAAGATTAACACAAACCTCCATACTAAGATCTAGCAGAAAGTAAGCTACACTTGTCTTCAGGCATAAAAAAATATTTACCTCAGATATTTACCTCAGTATCTCTTTCCCTGTTATACAAGATGCCCAGCTTTCAATAACAACAAAAAAATATGACACATGTAAAGGCAAGAAAAACACCACAAGAGAAAGTAATCATCAGCAGAGGCCTCAGATATGACACAGAAGTTGTTAGTATCAAACAAGGGGTGTGAAATAACTAATGTGTTGGAAGATCTAGTTGAAAAGAAAGACAACATGTAATATCATGTGGGTAGTCTCAGCAGCCATGGAAACTGTAAGATAGAATCAAATGGAATTATTAGAAATGAAAAAGAAATGGATAGAAATAATGAATGCCTTTGAAGTCTCATAAATAAAATGAATATAGTCAAGAAAGGATCAGTGAGCCAGAAGATAGGTCAATAGAAATTACTCAAACTGAAATCAAGAGAGGGAAAAAATGAGTTAAAAAAAACTGAGTAGAACACTCAAGAGCTATAGAAAAATATCAAAAGTTCTAACATAAGTGCAATTGAAATCCCACAAAGAGTAGAGATACACAAAGTTGGGAGAAATACTTGAGGAAATAACAGCTAAGCCTCTTCCAAAATTAATGATATATATCAAACTAAAGATCCAAGATGTTCAGCTAATACCAAAAACAAAGAAATATTCAAACTTCTGAAAACAAAAGTCAAAGAGGAAACCTTGAAGGCAACCATAAAACAAAGACATATTTCCTACAGGAGAATAAGGAGGAGGATTACAGTGGATTTATTGTCAAATAGCATGCAACCAAAAAGACAAAGAAGTGAGGACCTCCTTCAAGTGCTTTTAAGGGAAAAAAAAAATCTGTCAACTCAGAATTATAGACCAGCAGAAATGATATATACATACATACATACATACAAGTTTTTAAATGAGAAAAACTTACTCAGCAAATAAAGACTAAGGAAATCTGTTGATAACAGACCTACTCCACAAGAAATTTTAAAATACTTTCTTCAGCAAAAGAACTTGGATCTGTCAAAAATATGAAACTTCACAAATAAATAAATAATGTTGGAAATAGAATAAAATATCATTCTAAATGTATAATTGCTCTAAAAATAAACTGTCTAAAATTAATGTATGATTATAATCTATGTGAAAGTAGTATGTATGCAACAATAGACCAAAGGATTGGGGGGAGGAAATGGGAATATACTATCTGAGGGTAGAGTCAGATTAATTAAAACTGTGTTTATAAACACCAGGACAACTACTGAATTAATTTCAAAAAGAGGAAAAATCTTAAGTTCATAAAGGAAATAAAATTGAATCATAAACAATGTTCAGTAATCCCAAGACAGAAAAAGAATAGCTGGAACAGAGAGAAATAGCAAAATAGCTGGCAATGTGGTATATTCTATCCCAAACATATGATTACACTAAATGTGAATGGTCTAAACTCTATAAACACACCAATTTTAAGAAAAATATTGTTAGGTTGGATTTAAAAAGCAAGACCCAACCATATGCTCTTTAAAAGAAACTCACAAAGGCATGCATAGGTTAAAAGTCAAAGGATAAAGTAAGAAATGCCATGCACACACTGCCACAAAGAAAACAGATGAAATACCTGTTAATATCAGAAAAGGAGTCCTCAGACATTAGACATCAGTTGAGGCAGGGGGAGGATAGTCATCCCAATGTAGCTATTATAGTCATGCCAATGTGACTTCCACTTTGGTAGTTGTCCGGATTAACTCAGCTGGATTGATTAGCTACTGGGTGCTCTTACTACTTACT
This sequence comes from Cervus elaphus, assembly GCF_910594005.1. Lineage (NCBI taxonomy): Eukaryota > Metazoa > Chordata > Mammalia > Artiodactyla > Cervidae > Cervus > Cervus elaphus. The sequence goes on along the minus strand of NC_057826.1, from coordinate 27,656,391 downwards.
GTCTGGTAAGGGGAAACACCTTTCTGGTTAGAGGTAGACCTTTTTTTAACCTTTAATCTTGATTTTCTGATATATCTGATAAAAGAGGATTGTCCAAGAATCAGCCTCTGAGGGATCCTGGCTGCCCTGGACAAAGAGCTAACAGGATCTACATTGTCTTTGCTTTCAATCTGAGTGGATTCACCAAACTCTGTCCTCCACAGGGTTGGAGGCTCCTTTCTTCCAGAAGGGGATTCCAATTTCCTATGGGTCTCAAGGTTTCTGGGTGTTGTGAGGCTATGGGCTCTTCCGGCAAAACTGTGTTCCGAATACAGCCTTCTTACATCTAGCAGTCCATCCTCTCTCCAAGAAAGTTGCTACTGTGCTTGCACACAGTGATTGGGCATTGAGGGGGAAGGAAGGTCTCAACCCAAGAACAGACTCACAAGTAAGGATCCAGAGCCCTGGTTTCAGCCTACCTCATTGTGAGATGAGGAAAAGGTGTATTGTTTTTTCCTGGTCACCCTTGATTTATATGAATTTGTGTTTTACCAATAAAGCCTATCCTTATCCCATACCCAGTTATTCTGTGCAATATTTTCTGAGTCAGAGAGCACAGTAGATGGACTCACCTGTCACGAAAACCTTGGATTAAATTCTACTAAATCAGTCACCTATTGCCTACATTGAAGTCAACTAAATGGACTTTCAGTTCAGTTCAGTTCAGTTGCTCAGCCGTGTCCCACTCTCTGCAACCCCATGAAGAGCAGCACGCCAGGCCTCCCTGTCCATCACCAACTCATGCTGGTCCACCCGAACCCATGTCCATTGTGTCGGTGATGCCGTCCAACCATCTCATCCTCTGTTATCCTCTTCTCCTCCTTCCCTCAATCTTTCCCAGCATCAGGGTCTTTTCAAATGAGTCTTTTTTTTGCATCAGATGGCCAAAGTATTGGAGCTTTAGCTTCAACATCAGTCCTTCCAATGAACACCCAGGACTGATCTCCTTTAGGATGGACTGGTTGGACTTTAGGAGATAGTATATAACAAGCTCCACGTGTCTTAAAAGTATCATATAAAACACATCAGAAGTCATCGGATGCATTAACTAGTCTAATGTGGAACTTCCCTGAGTTTATGGTGGGATTGGGAGTTTCTGGCAATTAAATTATATGACAATCAGGTAAAAAGAAAGAGCCCTCCAGAGGTGTGAAGGGCAAGGAAATTCAATCTCATTTATATATCAAAGAGTTCAGGTTCAAAGTTGTCCCTGATTAAAAATAACTTCTTATGACCAAATAAGAAATTTGTTATTTATATTCCCTTTTTACTTAAAGACCAGAAACTGTAGATATAAATGTTAGAAGGCTTAGAAATCCCAGATTTTTATTGGGTATTATAGCCTTTGAACTTTAGAGTTCATATCATCCCTAGAGAATGGTGTGTGAACATTCACATTCACTTTGAATCTATTTCCATAAATCCTAATAGAGCATAGATGTCTTAATAAGGCCAAAGTTCAGCATAAGAATCATTTACTGTAAAGGGTCAGATTCAATGACCATAACTCCACTACTATTTCCACTTTTTTTTTTAAACCACGATGATTTTAGTTTGTAAAAGCCCTAACCAAAATCAGCTCCATGTCTCCAGTTATGTAATAAAAAGGATGAGGCTGTGGAGAGACAAGAAGAGAAACAAACCCAAACAAACTGGCTTTCTTCCTATGAATTCATGTAAATCCAAAGTCAAACACATTATTATAATAACCTATATAATTAGAAAAAGTTGGGTAAGGCCAGGCTGAAGCTATGAAAATCTCTGAACCTTAAATACATTAAATAAATCATTTTATAATTTTATTATTTTCATACAGTAGGCAAACAAAAATTCCAAGTTGAGAGCTGAGTTTTATTTCCTCCTGAAAGTAGAGCCTGAGACTAGAACTTGGGTGGCAGTAAGTTTTGGAGGAAATTGATTGCAGGAAAGGAAAGTGAGGACGCCAGAAAAATAGACTTGGGAGAGGAGAAGCCGACTCTCCTGGCTTCAAGTAGGCTGTGTGGCAGCAAGTATGAAAATGCACCAAGCCCTCAGGATGGGAGGTTGTCAGCATGAAGCACGGACACTGAAATTAGCTAGCACTGTGGTTGAAATTAGAGGTGGGCTGAGAGGCTGTAACTGGGGCATCAGAGGCATCTGCTATAGAGCTTTATGGATATGATTTAATGGATGATAAAACCATGCATCCTGAATACCTACGTATAAATATTTCACTTGCTAGAAAGGCTTTTCATAAGGCAGTTGACTATGTTAATCACCCTTTCAGCTGCATGTTTCAAATCAAGTGTGCAAAGATGCAATCATCACCCACTTCAAACTATAAAAGTTTGAATTAAAATGTTTTGTTACTTCTGAATCCAACAGGTTTAATATATTTAATAGATCATCTAAGGCAGGTTCTTTGTCATGCAACTTTCTGTAATGGAAACACTGAATCTCTAGGCTTTTTTTTATTTTTTAAAGGAATTAGTTTCATGAAAAACTGAGGGGGGAATCTTGCAGGCAAGAGGAATGAAAGAGAAAGAAAATCCCAAAATGCATTCTGTTTGCCAGTGGTATAATCAGCATGGTGAAAAGAGAGGGCAGGACCTACAGGTTCAGATCCAGTTACTACTCCCAACTTCAATCACACTAGCGAATAAACAAGACAACGGGGTTCCAATATGCTGGTGTTCACTTTTTATTCATGGATAACACAAAGCCTGCCACAAAAGACTCAATGCATATTTGTCTAAGAACTATAGCAATTATACAAACTATACTGAACAGAAATAGTCTTTCTGGTTCTCATAAGTCATGTTGGGATATTCAAAGCTCAGAGGTAACACAGTATAGAGGGTTGCAATAGGTCTTGCTCTTACTCAGAAGAGGCAATCCAGTCAGCCAGGTGTGTAGTAAACAAAGCATTTTCCCCAAGAATTCAGAAATTTTACTTCAGAAAAAGTTCAGATAGAAAGTAATAATTATGAAAACTAGGGAAAAGCAGAACAATCAATTTCTTACAAGTAGGTGCCAAAAAATAGCACACAATCATATTAGGTCATATATTTGTATAACAAATACTGGACCAAAATATTAAATCTGATTAAAGAGATATTGGTATTATGGCTTGTGGATGTGTTATTTCTAGAGCTGTTGCAAAATTTGAACAGTAAGTAATACATTTAAAGTGGAAATAGCCTTACCCATGGCACCAAGGATATAAACACTTATTGGGATTTGACAATCTGTTACAAATACAGACAGCAACTTAACAGGAATTGAAAATTTAGCGTGAATATTTTCTACTCTTTCAGCAGCTTAAAGTAAACACAAAGAGCACACAAATAGAATAAAAAAGAAAGAGTCTCTCATTTCCTTGGTGCAACTCTAAGCCCATTTCACCTTAACAGTCTGAAATTCCAGCAGCAGATGGTCCAGAGATGCCAACAGCAATCATTTTATCTTAAGCATATGGAAAGGGGTCTCTCTCAGTGTACAGCCACAGCATTGTCATTTCTGAGCCAGGCATGGGATTAAGACAAATTCCAACTTTTAAAATTGACTGTGTCAAGACCCTGTTTCTTAGAATAATTCACTTGATGCTATTTTTCTTTCTTGACAAGAGATTTAAGTAAAGGCTCACCTTTTATTCTAATTGCTGGAAATTAATCAGGAGTGATTGAAGCCATGTGCTACCATGGTAACCTAGGTCTTACAGAGTAGCTCTTCTTCCTTTCAAAGAATTAAATTACTCTGTTAATAAATTAGTCCTGAAGTCATCATTGTCCCACCCCATACCACCCTGATCCCTCTGGCCCACCCAGCCCAGCCTCCATTCTAAATTGCATGAGATTAAAATAACTCACAAGCTATCCCTCTGGCACTGGCAAGTAGGCAGGAAAGAGGTGATCAAGAGATTTGCTTCCAAAATCTCAGCACCTTTTCTAAAGAAAGCAGGTCTTTTCAACCTTAGCACTACTGACACTTTGGGCTGGATAATTTCTTGTTGGGGAACGAGTGTCCTTCACATTTCAGAATCCCTGGCCTCTACCTTTCAGATTTCACCAGCCACCCCTCTTCCCTTACCTCTACATCTCTAGAAAATACCAAATGTTCCCTGAGAAGCAAAAAGACCTCTGGATGTGAACCACTGAGAAAAAAAAAAAAAAAGCCCATGGCATGAGACACCTTATTTAAAAAACAGAAAATATACATCTGAGCATGATGTATAGCATGCATCATATGCATCATAGCATTATGGTCATACTAAGATAGTTTTTTTTTTTTTTTTTTTTTTAAATGAGTTACATGTTCATTTACACCAAATGTATGGCTTGTTTTCTGACCATCAAGCCTGCCTACCTCTTTAGCCCAAGTCTAAATATTTGATCAAGATCCAAATCCATCTGTCCATACTGCATTTCCTTGAACTAAAAAGATTTAGAATGCATCTGTTAGATGTTAAGTTCCTGGAAAACAGAGATGGTATCTTTTACATTTTCTATTTGCTCACTTGCATTTATATTGTGCTCACCATGGTGCTTCACGGTAACACCTGGCAGAACATTTTGAAAGGACTTTGGAACAAAAACAAAGCAGCACCCAAAATAACCTTATGGTCCCTCGGATCAGTTAGGGGGTCTAGTTCCCTACTAACCACTTACTGACAAGGACACTTGCAGATACTGCAAACAGAAGGGACACTAAAAAAGAGATTCTTCCATCTGACAAAAGAAAAAACAAAACAAAGCAAAATCCCTCCGCTTCTATCAATGGGAATGCTCTATGAAAGGAAAAACACATCCAATATCCTAACACTTCAAATACTTAGTGTGTTAACTATGAATATGGATGGTCAACCTCATCAATCCCTTGTAAATACAACTGCTACTTTTCATTAAACTCTAACATCGTTGCTCAACCTCTTCCCAGGGGTAAACATAGAAACAGGCGACAGGTATTTCAAAAAACCCACAGATTTTCTCTATTGCCCAGCCTTTAACTCTAACCCTTGGGCCCTTGATTGAGAAACATTCCTTCCTACTTTGTGATTCCACACCTGAAAATTTCATACGGAGAGCCTTATTTTGCAAATGTAAGTATAATAGTAAATGCACACCAAAAGGGCTATTTCTAGAAATCAGAGAATTCCTTCATTCATAACCAAGCAGTTTCTGCTCTGAATATATCTTTGCTTGCTCCATTGTATTTGATGAATCTTCAAAATAAAGGTCTTGACACCACACCTCACTCTATGTGCTAAAAATTCCACTGAAATAGAAAACTCATTAGAGAAGAACCCATTAAAGTTCATAGAGATCCATTACTTTGTTGCCCAAACTTCCTTAGTATTCCTTGAAGCCAGAGCAAAAGGGCTCAACTACAGTTGTGAAAGCTTTATGTCTCAAGGCATTCTCAGACCCTGGACTAGTTCTTAAGTATTCCTACTCTGCAAGTAAGGATGAGGACATCTTTTTGAGATCTCAGGGTCATTCATCAACTAAATTATTGTTTCTCTATTCCCAGTAGTACCTAACCCAAATAAACATCTGTCACCAATTATATCTGAAGTTACTTGTATCATTATAGTTAATTGATCTTTGTTGTATGCTCCCAAACCAGGACAATCAACATCTTTTTTACTTCACCAAGAAAGGACAAAAATACACATGAACAAGCACGCTCCAGGGGTTCACTGAAGCCCCCTCTGATTTTTCCTAGTACCTCAAATGAGATTTAGAATTTATCAAAACTTCCCTTGTAATTTAGCTCTGATACAATATGCAGATGGATCACCCACTTTGTTTAGGGGGAAAACATGGCCTGTAACAAGAATTCCATTTAATTGCTCTCAGTCATAACAGAAAAAGGACAAAGTTTCAAAAGATAAATTGCAATTTTGTCAAAACTCAGTCTATTATTTCAGACATAACCCACTAAGGTAGAGACTCGCTCTCTCCTAATCAAGGTACCCAAGCTTTCCTAGACCCCTCATAAAACAACAATTGAGAAGATTTCTAGGTTTAACTAGATTTTGCAGGCTGTGGGTATTAAATTGTTCTGAAATTGCAACACCTTTTATTAATTGACTAAATTTTCAGTAATAGTCACTTTGTTTTGGGAGCCCAAATGTAAACAGGACTTTGATAGCCTGAAGAAGGCTTTTCAACAACAGTTTACTTCTGTAGATGTTCTAAAGTACTAAAAGCACATTTATCCACTTACGTATGAGCAATCTGGACAAGCATTACGAGGTTAGTTTATGAGAACAGTCAAAAATCCACTAGTTACTATAGCCTCACCCTTGACCCAGTTGCAAGGGTTTAACCTCTTGTCTTAGAGCAGTAACTTCTGCTGTAAAAGTGGTTGATGCCTCTGTTGAGCTTATTCTAGGATCCTTACTTGAACTAATGGTTCTTCTTGCAGCTGCACTCTTGCTTCCTAGAGAGATGGCTACTATAAAAGTTGAGACCCCCCAAAAAAAAAAAGTTGAGACCCATGCAAAAAGAAATAATATGGAACCTAAAAGAAAAGCTCTTGCAGATGATTGTACCCAAAAGACAGCCTTACCCAAGCTTTTGATCCTAAGTAAATTCTCAAAGGGTAAATCCATGGAGAAATTCAATGATTCCAAAAATTAAAAAAGAAAAAATGTGGTTGTACCTTTCACTCAGATCATCTCTGGGTCTCCCAAGATGGCCACTTGATGATAACAGATCTTAATGAACATTAGCTAAATTCCTTTGTGAAACTACTCATCACAATTATGGTTACTATCTTAAATCAACATTGCTGAGGGAACTTAAAAAAGACAGATAAAGTTATTTGTCAGTTAAGGAAACACCTGTCAACAGTATAATCCTGGAAAAACTACAGTTAGAGCAAGAACTACAAGGGCCCTTTAAACATCTTCAAGTAGATCTTCCAGTAGAAGATGGAAGCCCCTTAAACTAGCTTCCATCTTCCAAAATGTGTTTTATGGTTTTATTTTGTTTTTTTGGTTTATTTCTTGTCTAGGAGCTACCTCCACTATGGTTACTAAAATTCTGATTGATTTTGCACTTCCAACCTAAGGTATAGTGACTTTTATATTAAGTGACTAAGGATCATATGTTATAGGAACTATTGTTAAAACAAAAACAAAAACAACTCTGTAGTATTTTACCCCTTACTCCAAAAACATACCTCCTTTATCAATTGTACTTTGGAAAGGTTGAAAGAACAAATGGTAACAGTAAATAAAATTAGGCGACTCTCAGAAACCCTTGAGCTCCCTCAGCAAAAGCATTTTCATAACCATAATGGCCCTCAGTTTATCTGCTGGCCCATGGTTATCTGCCACCTATGAAGTGGTAACTAGAAGGCCCAAAGTTTCTCATCACCTATTCAACCTCACTGGCAAAGGAGGGATCCTCTGCCCCAGATAGTATGAGATGACTGAATATATAACACTTGGCACTGAAAAGCGAAATTTGTAGCAGCTTATTAGTTACATAAACTCACAGCCTGGAGAAAGATGATATCACATTCTGTGCAGGGCCATATCTCCGTATCGGAGTTGACCTGGGAACAGAGGGCAATTAGGAGTGGTGGGAGGCAGGCTTTGCAGCGACAAGAAGGTTAGAAGACCCTTTGTTCTGCAGGAGGAGGTGAATAATTCCATGGGAAGTCACGTGATTGGCTTGTCTGAATAATTTCACAGGCTATCAGGGAGGTGAAATTCATTAAGTTGAAGACTGGATGGGCTGCAGCTCTTCCAGCTGATAAGAACTAGCTGGGTGGAGAGGCTTTCACCTACAAGGAAGGACATATCTAGAAAGAGCGGGAGAGCTCATAGCTAGGCCTTTGGACGCCTATAGTACTCAAAGATATCAAGGAACACATGAAATTGTAGATATTATAGGGAATCATGTGTTTAGGGAATTCTCTGATAGTTGACTCTTTCCTGCTGCATACAAACATGCAAAAAAAAAAAAAACCAATAATATTGCAAGGGACTCATTTACTTACCCACTCCTATCACCAACAGATTAAAGCTGCCCTCCAACATCTTCCTAAACAACCTTTATATGATCTTTAACCATGAAATTTATCTGCTTGAAAGGACATCAGAGAAAAACTGCTCTTGATCTTTTTTGGAAGTATTGTTAACAACAATACAGCCTTGAAACTCTGTAGAGTCTATCCTTGAATTCATGCTAACAACTAAGAAACATTCCAGAATTTCACACATTGGAAGACTAGTCCAACTGAGGATTCAAACTCAGAATTTGCAGAGATCCCCTAGCCTAGAGGTATCTGATCTTCAGAAGTAGACAGAAGATGCAGGATCTTTGAAATAAGCAGATGATCTCCAATAGTGGATCAGCTTCCAATAGTCAGACCAAGATCCCTGTCTAATTCCTGTTTTATTTTTCATCAGTTTATAATCATTCTTCTCATTTTCTAGATCTTTAGTTGTTGAATATCACAAAGCTGCATTCATTTCACAGGCTTCAAAGTAATGCTCAAAATTCACCAATTGAGGCTTCAACAGTACATGAAACCAAGAACTCTCAGATGTGCTAGCTGGATTTAGAAAAGGCAGAGGAACTGGAAATCAAATTGCCAATATCCACTGGATCATAGAAAAGGCAAGAGAATTCCATAAAAAACATCTACTTCTGTTTCATTGACTACACTAAAGCCTTTTTGACAGTGTGGATCACAACAGATGGTGGAAAATTTTTAAAGAGATGGGAATACCCAACCACCTTACCTGCCTCCCACAAAACCAGTGTGCAGGTCAAGAAGCAACAGTTAGAGCTGGACATGGAGCAATGGACTGGTTCCAAATTGGCAAAGGAGTATCTCAAGGCTGTATATTGTCACCCTGCTTATTTAACATATTCAGAGTACATCATGAGAAATGCCAGGCTGGATGAAGCACAAGCTAGAATCAAGATTGCAGAGAGAAATATCAATAACCAAGATAACACCATCCTTATGGCAGGAAGCAAAGAGAAACTAAAGAGCCTCTTGATGAAAGTGAAAGAGGAGAGTGAAAAAGCTGGCTTAAAACAACATTCAAAAAACGAAGATCATGGCATCTGGTCTCATCACTTCATGGCAAATAGATGAGAAAACAATGGAAGCAGTGAGAGACTTTATTTTCTTGGGCTCTAAAATCACTGCAGATGGTGACTGCAGCCAAGAAATTAAAAGATGCTTGCTCCTTGGAGGAAAAGCTATGATCAATCTCGACAGGATATTAAAAAACAGAGACAGTTACCTTGCCAACAAAGGTCCTAATAGTCAAGGTTATGGTTTTTCCAGTAGTCATGTATGGATGTGAGAATTGGGCCATAAAGAAGGCTGAGGGCCGAAGAATCAATGCCTAAAGGAAATCAAGCCTGAATATTCATTGAAAGGACTGATGCTGAATCTGAATCTCCAATAATTTGGCTACCTGATGCAAAGAATTTTCTCACTGAAAAAGACCCTGATGCTGGGAAAGACTGAATGCAGGAGAAGAAGGGGATGACAGAGGACCAGATGGTTGGATGGCATCACTGACTCGATGGATACAATTTTGTGCAAGGTCCAGGAGATGAGGAAGGAGAGGGAAGCCTGAGTGTTGCAGTTCATGGGGTCACAAAGAATCAGACACGACTAAGTGATGCAACAACAACAAGTTGTTGTCCACCCATATTGACTCTTTTTCTTTTTCCTCTATTTTAAAGGTTAGGTCAGATTACATTCATTGTAATGCCTGTATCAGATTATTTCAAACTGTATGTATGTGTGTGCTCAGTCATCTGACTCTTTGAGACCCATGAACTGTTGCCACCAGGTTCTTCTGTCCATGGAATTTTCCAAACAAGAATACTGGAGTGGTTTGCCATTTCCTTCTCAAAAAGTGAAAACCACTCAATCATGTCTGACTCTTTTGGATCCCTTGAACTGCTACCCGCCAGGCTCCTCTAGCTACTGCTAACTTAGTAACTGCTGGGTATGTCATTTGTCACCATATCCCAATTATAAAAACCTCTGGGTAATTCTAGTCTAATCAAATGAAACCATAGGGAACTAGAGTTGACAGTATATTCACTTGCACCTGGGTGGACAAATGACCTTTAAAAATTAATCTATGATTTTGCTAATGTTCCTCCCTTTCAGGAAAAGAATACATGAGTACAATCTATTAAACCATAGGTGATTCTAATTTGACTGCAAGAACCTTCATAGAGCAATAAGCCAATTGCTTGCCACCAGGATTCAAATATGTAACCCAGCTAATGTGTTTGGTTCTGAATTCATGTTGTGAACAATTACTATTTTCCCTGGTTCTCCATGAAATTATCAGATGCTACTTCCTTTATAACCAGGATGTCTTGTTCTGTTTTCCTCAGACTAACATTTAATGCACTTTAGGAAGAATATTCTAAGATTTATCTGAACACAGAAGCCTTCATTCTATAAATAACCAAGTCTGGAAATTCCAACTCAGAAGTAAACTCCAAAACAGGGCCTTCCTTGATTATTCAGGGACTCAGCCTGGGGGTGTTACTGACTCATTGTTTATTCAAGCAATCACAGCAGTATTACCAACAGTTCAGTTCAGTTCTGTCACTCAGTCATGTCTGACTCTTTATGACTCCATGGACTGCAGCACACCAGGCTTCCCTATCCATCACCAACTCCCAGAGCTTACCCAAACTCATGTCCATAGAGTTGGTGATGCCATCCAACCATCTTATCTCTGTCGTCCCTTTCTCTTTCTGCCTTCAATCATTCCCAGCATCAAGGTCTTTTCAAATGAGTCAATTCTTCACATCAGGTGGCCAAAGTATTGGAGTTTCAGCTTCAGCATCAGTCCTTCCAATGAATATTCCTTTAGGATTGATTGGATGGATCTCCTTGCAGTCCAAGGGACTCGCAAGAGTCTTTTCCAACACCACAGTTCAAAAGCGTCAATTCTTTGGCGCTCAGCTTTTTTTATAGTCCAACTCCCACATCCATACATGACTACTGGAAAAACCATAGCTTTTACTAGATGGACCTTTGTTGGCAAAGTAATATCTCTGTTTTTTAGTATGCTGTCTCAGTTGGTCATAACTTTTCTTCCAAGGAGCAAGCATCTTTTAATTTAATGGCTGCAGTCACCATCTGCAGTGATTTTGGAGCCCAAGAAAATAAAGTCTCTCACTGTTTCCATTGTTTCTCCAACTATTTGCCATGAAGTGATTGGACTAGATACCATGATCTTAGTTTTCTGAATGTTGAGCTTTAAGCCAACTTTTTCACTTTCCTCTTTCACTTTCTTAAAGATGCTCTTTAATTCTTCTTCCCTTTCTGCCATAAGGTTGGTATCAGCCACATATCTGAGGTTATGGATATTTCTCCTGGCAATCTTGATTCCAGCTTGTGCTTCATCCAGCCCAGCATTCCACATGATGTACTTTGCATATAAGTTAAATAAGCAGGGTGACAATATAAATCATTGACATACTCTTTTCTCAATTTGGAACCAGTCTGTTGTTTCATGTCCAGTTCTAACTGTTGTTTCTTGACCTGCATACAGATTTCTCAGGAGGCAGGTCAAGTGGTCTGGTATTCCCATCTCTTTCAGAATTTTCCACAGTTTGTTGTAATCCACACAGTCAAAGGCTTTGGCATAGTCAATAAAGCAGAGGTAGATGTTTTCTGGAAACTTGTGTGCACCAGAACCCAGGAGAAAGGAGCAGTGACCCCACAAGAGGCTGGCCCAGACTCATCTGTGAGTGTCCAGGAGTCTCTGGCATGGGTCGATGGTGGCCTGCTGCAGGGGGCCACTGAGTGTGGCAGTGATACATGGGAGCTTTTTAAGAAGGTCATCATTATCTTCAATACCTCCTCCCTAGTTTGGCATCAGGTCAAACAACAGGGAGGAAACACAGCCCCCTCCCCCCACCCCCCCCCCCCCAGCCCTGCCCCCATTAACAGAAAATTGGATTAAAGATTTACTGAGCATGGCCCCACCCATTAGAACAAGACCCAGTTTCCCCTCAGTCAGTCTCTCCCTCCAGGAAGCTTCCATAAGCCTCTTATCCTTATCCATCAGAGGGCAGATGGAATGAAAACCACAGTCACAGAAAACTAACCAAACTGATCACATGGACCACAGCCTTATCTAACTCAATTACCAACAGTGGGAATCATTAAAAAGGGAAAAAACTCAGGCTGAAGTTATTAATGATATCACTCCTCCCCTAGATGGGCTACCAATCAGCCTGAATTCATTGATATAAACAGTGATGGAGAATCCAGATTTCCTCTTGGCTAGTAATGATGGCATCTATCCCACTGCAAATATTTCTTGCTGTTTTAGGGTCAATGAAGTAGATAATTTAGAACACACTATTCAATACCTAAACAAAAACACTCCTTTGCTTAGGTTGAGCTTCATGTTCTATCAAATTTGTTCTCTTGGTCTATGCTGAGAAATTAGAGTTCTTGGTTCTGAAGCGTCTTATAGGATTATTGTTTTGTTTTTATCATAGCGATCATCACGTTCATCTGGTGCATTCTACCCAGGGTCTCTTTCTGTTCAGCTACTCTTTAATGACAGGTCACCATGGTGACACAACAACAAAAATTTGGGAAGACCTCGCAATACTGCTGACTCTGGAGAAACTGAATAATTGCTAAATGGTGAAGATCTGAATCTCTATTATTCCCTAAATTGGTCAAATTTTCACAAGTGTGAGAATGACCAAAGAGGGAGCTGAGGGACCAAATATATAACAAATGAACAGACAATGTATGACAATAGAACTCTGCCCACAGTTTCTTCAGCAACCACCTGAAACTATTGGGTTGGCCAAAAGTTCATTTGAGTTATGTAACATGAAATGTTACATAAGATGTTATGGAAAAATCCAAATGAAGTTTTTGACCAACCAGATACTACCTCTATTGCAATAGACCCAGAACAGTCAGGGCCTAATCAATGATTTCTCTATATTTTGTCCTTGTTCCAACTAAGGACCAACCAGAGTGTTCCTCAGACAATCATATCAGAAGTCTTATGACAATATACTGAAAGAAGAAAACATTTCTAAATGATAAGGTGTTAATATCCATGGGGTTGCAAGAGTTGGACACAACATAGCGACTAAACCACCACCACCATCCAGAAAACAGAAAGAACTCATACACTTCAATAGCAAAAAAGTCTGATTAAGAAATGGACAAAGGACTTGAATAGACATTTTTCCAAAGGAGACATTAACATGGTCAACACACACTTGAAAAGATGCTCATCATCACTAATCATCAGGGAAATGCAAATCAAAACCACAGTGAGATATCACCTCATACTTGTTAGAATGGCTATTATCGAAAAACAAGAAATAACAAGCATTGGTGAGAACATAGAGAAAAGAGCACTGCTGGTAAACTGGTGAAACCACTCTGGAAAACAATATGGAGATTACTGAAAAAATTTAATAATAGTACTGCCCTATGATTTAACTATTCCACTTCTGGGTATTTATTCAAAGAAAATGAAAACACTAACTGGAAAAGACATAGGCACTCCCATGTTTATCGCAGGATTGGTTACAATAGCCAAGATATGAAAACAACCTAAGTGTCTATTGACAGATAAATGGATAAAGAAAATGTTACACACACACACAAACACACACATACACACACACTGAAATATTATTTAGCCATAAAAAAGAAATCTTACTATTTGTGACAACATGGATGGACATTGATGGTGTTATGTGGAATAAATTAAAGACAAATTTTTTATGATTTCACTTACATGTGGAATCTAAAAGAAAACAAAAAGCTCATAGATATAGGGAACAGATTGGTGGTTGCTAGAAGTGAGGGGTGAGGGATGGGCAAAATGGCTGAAAGGAATTAAAAGGAATAAACTTCCAGTTCTGATATTGGGATGTAACATACAGCATAGTGACTATAGTTAACATTTTATTGCATATTTGAAAGTTGCTATGACCAACCTAGATAGCATATTAAAAAGCAGAGACATTACTTTGCCAACAAAGGTCCATCTGGTCAAGGCTACGGTTTTTCCAGCAGTCATGTATGGATGTGAGAGTTGGACTGTGAAGAAAGCTGAGCACCGAAAAATTGATGCTTTTGAACTGTGGTGTTGGAGAAGACTCTTGAGAGTCCCTTGGACTGCAAGGAGATCCAACCAGTCCATCCTAAAGGAGATCAGTCCTGGGTGTTCATTTGAAGGACTGATGCGGAAGCTGAAATGCCAATACTGTGGCCACCTCATGCGAAGAGTTGACTTGTTGGAAAAGACCCTGATGCTAGGAGGGACTGGGGGCAGGAGGAGAAGGGGACGACAGAGGATGAGATGGCTGGATGGCATCACTAACTCGGTGGGCATGAGTTTGAGTAAACTCCTGGAAATGGTGATGGACAGAGAGGCCTGGCGTGCTGTGATTCATGGGGTTGCAAAGAGTCGGACACGACTGAGCAACTGAACTGAACTGAACTGAAGACAGTAGAACTTAAGAGTTCTTATAATAAGATAATAACTGTTACTATTTAAGGTGATATATATTTACTAAATTGTGGTGACTATTTTGTAATATATACAAATATCAAATAAAATGTTGTATGCCTGAAATACAATGTTGTATGTCAATCATACCTCATAAAGGAAAGAGGCTCCACTGCTAGATAGCCCACTGTCATCTCCCTTGTGCCACAACCTCCAATTAGATCATGCTTGAATTGATCATGCCTTTCCTTTCTGTTCACGATAAAGCTTCCCTGCTCTCTTGCCTGCCTTTGAGTCTCTGTCAAGTACAAGTGATGGTGGCTGACTCCATTGCTATAGCAAGTTCTAAATAAACAGCATCTGTTTGTTCTTAATTGGTGGTCTTTCCACACATGATTAAAAGGTAACCAAGAAAAATGAAAGTTCCAGGCAAATAAAAGAACTTTGTCAAATACCTTGATATCTAAAAGAGCCTGGGAGTGTGAATGACCAAAATAAGACTGCTATGCTGGAACAGAGAGAGGCAGGGGAGGGTTAGCTGTGAATTACAGGCAAGGCCTTTACAATATAGTTTGTCTTTATTCAGGTGTACTACATAATGATTCAATATATGTATACATTACAAAGTTAGCCCCACAGCCATGTCCAACTCTTTACCATCCCATGGACTGTAGCCTGCCTGGCTCCTCTGTGGGATTCTACAGGCAAGAATACTGGAGTGGGGTGGGATCTCCCCCACCCAGGGATCAACCCAGGTCTCCTGCATTGTAGGCAGATTCCTTACCAACTGAGCCATTAGGGAAGCCCCTGTATATAATATAAAATGGTTACCAAAATAAGTCTAGTTCCTCCCAGACCTGACTCCCAGAGACTGGGGGAATGGTTGTGTTTTGATAAGTTTGAGGGTAATTCTTGTGTAGTAAAAGATTACTATGTCAAAAAAAGTGTCAACTACTTAAAAATTAAGTGACATATTCCTAAACACTCTTTAGAAGAAACAGAAGTAATTGAATAGCAAAAATGTACTTATAAATAAAAGCACACTTCTAAATAGATTATGAGGCAGTAGATGCCAAAGGCTTGCCTGGGCTAGAAGAGTCAATTTCATGCTAACTCACACACACACACTTAGCAAGTTAGTGCAGAGTTTGGGTCAAAGGAAGAAATTCACATGTAAATTATAACATGTTGCAAAAGGAGTAGTGCAGAATATATGTCAGAATTAGTGTTGCTGTTGTTGTTCAGTTGATCAGTGATGTCCAACTCTTGGACTGCACCACGCCAGGATTCCCTGTCGTTCATCATCTCCCGGACCTTGCTCAAACTCATATCCACTGGGTCAGTGATGCCATCCAACCATCGAGTCCTCTGTCATCCCCTTCTCCTCCTGCCTTTAATCTTCCCCAGCATCAGTGTCTATTATTGTGAGTTAGCTGTTCAAATTGGGTGGCCAAAGTATTGGAACTTCAGCATCAGTCCTTCCAAAGAATGTTCAGGACTGATTTCCTTTAGGATTGACTGGTTTGATCTCCTTGCAGTCTAAGGGACTCCCAAGAGTCTTCTCCAACACCACAGTTTGAAAGCATCAATTCTTTGGCCCTCAGTCTTCTTTATGGTCCACATCTCACATCCATACATGACTACTGGAAAAACCATAGCCTTAACTATACTAAACTTTGCTGGCAATGTAATGTTTATCCTTTTAAATATGCTGTCAAGGTTTGTCATTATTTTATTCCAAGAAGCAAATGCCTTTTAATTTCATGGCTGCAGTCACCATCTGCAGTGATTTTGAAGCCCGAGAAAATGAAGTCTCTCACTGTTTCCATTGTTTTCCAATCTATTTGCCATGAAGTAGTGGGACCAGAGGCCATGATCTTTGTTTTTTGAAAGTTGAGTTTTAAGCCAGTTTTTCCACTCTCCTCTTTCACTTTCAACAAGAGGCCTTTTGTTCCTCTTTGCTTTCTCTCATAAGGGTGGTATCATCTACATATCTCAGGTTACTGATATTTCACCTGGCAATCTTGATTCTACCTTGTGCTTCATCCAGTCCAGCATGTTGCATGATATACTCTGCATATAAGTTAAATAATCAGGGTGACAATATACAGCCTTGATGTACTCCTTTCCCAATTTGGAACCAGTCTGTTGTTCCACGTCATGAATGCTGCTTCTTTACCTGCATAGAGGTTTGGCAGGAGGCAGGTAAGGTGGTCTGATACTTCCATCTCTTTAAGAATTTTCCAGTTTGTTGATATCCAGTCAAGAAGTAGATGTTTTTCTGGAATTCTCTTGCTTTTTCTATAATCCAACAGATGTTGGCAATTTGAACTCTGGTTCTTCTGCCTTTTCTAAATCTAGCTTGAACATCTGGAAGTTCTCAGTTCACTTACTATTGAAACCTTGCATGGAGAATTTTGAGCATTACTTTGCTAGTATGTGAGATGAGTGCAATTGTGCAGTAGTTTAAACATTCTTTGGCATTGTCTTGCTTTAGGATTTGAATGAAAACTGACCTTTTCCAGTCCTGTTGGCCACTGCCGAGTTTTCCAAATTTGCTGGCATATTGAGTGCAGCACTTTCACAGCATCATATTTTAGGATTGGAAATAGCTCAACTGGAATTCCATCACCTCTATTAGCTTTGTTTTTAGTGATGCTTTCTAAGGCCCACTTGACTTCACACTCCAGGATGTCTGCCTCTTGGTTAGTGATCACACCATCATGGTTATCTGGGTCATGAAGATCTTTTTTGTATAGTTCTTCTGTGTATTCTTGTCATCTCTTCTTAATATCTTTTGCTTCTGTTAGGTCCATGCCACTTCTATCCTTTATTGAGCCCATCTTTGCATGCAATGTTCCCTTGGTGTCTCTAACTTTCTTGAAGAGTACTCTAGTCTTTCCCATTCTATTATTTTCCTCCATTTCTTTGCATTGATCATTTAGGAAGATTATCTCTCCCTGCTATGGTTTGGAACTCTGTTTTTAGATGGTTATATCTTTCCTTTTCTTCGTTGCCTTTTGCTTCGCTTTTTTCCTCAGCTATTTGTAAGGCCTCCTCAGACAGCCATTCTGCCTTTTTGTATTTCTTATGGATGGTTTTGATCACTGCCTCCTGTACAGTGTTACAACCCTCCATCCATAGTTATTCAGGCACTCTGTCTATCAGATTTAATCCCTTGAATCTATTTGTCACTTCCACTGCATAATCATAAGTATTTGGTTTAGGTCACACCTGAATGTGACCTGAATGGCCTAGTACTTTCCCCTACTTTCTTCAATTTATGTCTGTATAATCATAAGTATTTGGTTTAGGTCACACCTGAATGTGACCTGAATGGCCTAGTACTTTCCCCTACTTTCTTCAATTTATGTCTGAATTTTGCAATAAGGAGTGAGCTACAATCAGTTCCTGGTCTTGGCTTTGTTAACTGTTTAGAGCTTCTGCATATTTGGTTGCAAAGAATATAATCAATCTGATTTTGGTATTGACCATCTGGTGATGTCCATGTGTAGAGTCATCTCTTGTGTTGTTAGAAGAGAATGTTTGCTTTGACCACTGCATTCTCTTGCCAGAACTCTGTTAGCCTTTGCCCTGTTTCATTTTGTACTCCAAGGCCAAACTTGCATGCTACTCCAGGTATCTCTTGACTTCCTACTTTTGCATTCCAGTCCCTTATGATGAAAAGAGAATCTTTTTCTGGTGTTAGTTCTAGGAAGTCTTGTAGGTCTTCATAGAACCGTTTAACTTCAGCTTCTTTGGCATCAGTGTTTGGGACATAGATTTGGATTACTGTGATACTGAATAGTTTGTCTTGGAAATGAACAGAGATCATTCTGTGGTTTTTGAGATGCACTCAAGTACTGCATTCTGGACTCTTGTTGACTGTGAGGGCTAATCCACTTCTTCTAAGGGATTCTTGCCACAGCAGTAGATATAATGGTCATCTGACTAAAATTTGCCCATTCTGCTCCATTTTGGTTCACTGATTCCTAAAATGTCAATGTTCACTTTTGCTATCTTCAGTTTTTACCACTTTCAATTTACCTTGATTCTTGGACCTAACATTCCAGGTTCCTATGCAATATTGTTCTTTACAGCATCAGACCTTACTTTCACTGACAGACACATCCACAATGGGGTGCTTTTTATGCTTCAGCTTAGCCTCCCAATCCTTTGAGAGATATTTCTCTGCTCTTCTCCAGTAGCATATTGGGCACCTGCCAATGTGCAGAGTTGATCTTTCAGTGTCATCTTGCCTTTTCATTTGTTCATGGGATTCTCAAGGGAAGAATGCTGAAGAGATTTGCCATTCTGTTCTCCAGTGTGCCACATTTTGTCAAAACTCTCCTCTGTGACCCATCCATCGTGGGTGGCCCTATTCCACATGGCTCGTAGTTTCATTGAGTTAGACAAGATTGTGATCCATGTGAAAAACTTGATTAGTTTTCTGTGTTGTGGTTTTCATTCTGTCTGCCATCTGCTGGATGAGGATAAGAGGCTTGTGCAAACTTCCTGATGGAAGGGACTGGCTGTGGGGAAAATTGGGTCTTGCTCTGGTGGGCAAGGCCATACTCAGTAAATCTTTAATCCAGGTTTCTGCTGATGGGTGCAGCTGTGTTCCCTCCCTGTAATGTGGTCTGAGGCCAAACTATGGTAAGAGTAATGCTAGTAATGGTTTAGTTCAGTTCAGTTCAGTTCAGTCAGTCAGTCATGTTCGACTCTTTGTGACCCCATGAACTGCAGCACGCCAGGCCTCCCTGTCCATCACCAACTCCCGGAGATTTTCCCAAACTCATGTCCATCGAGTTGGTGATGCCATCCAACCATCTCATCCTCTGTCATTCCCTTCTCCTCCTGCCCCCAATCTTTCCCAGTATCATGGTCTTTTCAAATGAGTCAGCTCTTTGCATCAGGTGGCCAAAGATTGGAGTTTCAACTTCAACATCAGTCCTTCCAATGAACACCCAGGACTGATCTCCTTTAGGATTGACTGGTTGGATTTCCTTGCAGTCCAAGGGACTCTCAAGAGTCTTTTCCAATATCACAGTTCAAAAGCATCAATTCTTCAGCGCTCAGCTTTCTTTATAGTCCAACTCTCACATCCATATATGACTACTGGAAAAACCATAGCCCTTGACTAGATGGACCTTTGTTGACAAAGTAATTTCTCTGCTTTTTAATATGCTGTCTAGGTTGGTCATAACTTTCCTTCCAAGGAGTAAGCGTCTTTTAATTTGATGGCTGCAGTCACCATCTGCAGTGATTTTGGAGCCCAGAAAAATAAAGTCAGCCACCGTTTCCCCATCTATTTGCCATGAAGTGATGGGACTAGAAGTCATGATCTTAGTTTTCTGAATGTTGAGCTTTAAGCCAACTTTTTCAGCCTCCTCTTTCACTTTCATCAAGAAGCTCTTTAGTTCTTCTTCACTTTCTGCCATCCTCCTTCAAAAGGGCTTCAAAGCACACCAGGGCTCCCAGGACTGTTTTAGTCAGTGCCCTGACCCCACGGCAGGCCGCTGTTGACCCACACCTCTGCCAGAGACTCCTGGACACTCACTGGCATGTCTGGCTCAGTCTCTTGTGGGGTCACTGCTCCTTTCTCCTGTGTCCTGGTGCCCGCAAGATTTTGTTGTGCCCCCAAGAGTCTATTTCCCCAATCCTGTGGAAGTTCTGTGATCAAATCCCACTGGCCTTCGAGGTCAAATTAGTGCCTCCAAAATACTTTATAAATTTAAATAATAATATTATAAAAAAGAAAAGCTTAAAATCATAGATCAAAATTTCTATCTTAAGAAGCTAAAATGATGAATCAACTTAATGGAAACATGTAGATGGAAAAAAAAAACATTGTTAAGAGCAGAAATCGATAAAATAGAAAGTAAGCAATAGAGAAAGTTGACAAAACCAAAACTGATTCTTTGAAAGGTTAATAGAAGTTGATAAATTCTTGACAAGACTATTGAGATATTAAAAAAAAAAAAAGAAAAATTGCTGATAGGGAATGTCACTGGAGGTCTTACAGACAGTAAAGGATAAGTAGGGATTGATGAGTAAGTTTTTCATAGTAACTCCAATAACATAAATGAAATGTGAAATGGACAAATTTTTCAAAAAGCACAACTTATCAAAACAGCCCCTAGAATCACAGAAAATGTGAACAACTTTAAATCTATTAAACAAATTTAATTCATTATCAGAAACCTCCCCAAAAGGAAAACTTTCCTTCTAGGTGGTTTCAATGATATATTATATCAAATATTTAAGGGATAAAGAATATCTATCTTATGCAAACTCTTTAATAAAATACAGGAGAAGGAAATGCTTCCTGACATTTTCTGTGAGGCAAGTATAACCCAGATAGCAAAACCTCACAATGAGATTACAATAAAAAAAAAAAAAAGAATGTGAACTTAGACAAAAAATTCTTAACGAAGTAGGAACAAATCAACTTTGGCAATATCTGTGGATAATTTAATAAATGCTTATCCTTACCCCAAGCTTCAGTTATACCATCTTTCATATCTAACAGAGAAAACCATGTACATATGTGTACAATACATAGGTAGGAAGAAATGAGAAGAGCTGAGAAGTCAAAGTTCATGTTGAGAAATCAAAGTGAACGTCTCAACACCTATATTGAAATACTCATTGCAGTATTTTTGTAATAACAAAGAAATTTAAAGTGACCTAAACATTTACTGGTTGAGAATAGCACTATGTAAGTATACTGTGGAATATTCACTGTAGTAGGGGAAAACTTGAAATACTGCCACATTTAATAAGTTAGGTATCAAAAACACACTATTTATTGTAAAAATAAAAGTCTCAGAATGATACAAAAACAAGCTATAGAACTGGAGGAAAATGAAAAACACTCAAAACACTATTTTATATTTTCAAATAGAATATAAATATATAGGCATAGTAATGCATACAAAAGTATCTGGAAAGTGACACATCAAACTGCTAAGGGTTATTTTTGTGAAAGCAGAAAAGATATCAGGTTTGGAGACAGATCAAGGTTGTATCAAAGGGAACTCCATATCATCTACAGGATTTTAAATTTAAATAACATTCTGAAATTAAAAATAACAGAGGTCCTGTATTATTGTATAATTAAAAAGATTGATAAAATAATATTCCAATTAAATGATGAGAAGTGGAAAAAGAGAGGAGAGTTGAAAAAAAGAAACAGTGCTAAGAATGTCATTAACTAAGTGAATGACACATTAAAAAGCAAGAAATATATATGTACACTACCCCAAGTCACAAAGGTGAATGATGAAGGACTAAAAATAGCAATAAAAATGTATAGGTAGGAAGAAATGAAAAGAGTTGAGAAGTCAAAGTGAATGTCTTCCTGATCTGTCAAAGCAAGAGTCAATATGTAAAATCCCAGACATTGTGATAAACTCAAGAATAAAAGTTGAAATTAATCCTCCTAAAAAGCAGGATTCCATGGGGGCAGGCGACTTTGGCTTCATGGTAGGTTCTTCTCCTACTTTAATTTCTTTCATCAGTATACACTATACTATATATCACTATTATTTTTAATTTAAAAAGGTTACAAAAATTCAAATTCACAGCATGATGTATAAGGTCTTAATTTTCCTATATTTCTTTTTAGTGTAGTGCTATGAAAGAAGGGATAATTAAATACTTGAAGAGTAAGATATCACCTTTCATTTTACTTTTTTCTAAGTTTTGATTTTTAATAGACTTTTCATTTTGGAAGTTTTAGATTAATAAAAAAAATTTGAAGATAGTACAAGAGTTCTCATATCAAATTTTTCCTAATATTATCATCTTATAGTCGTATGGCACATTTAATAATTAATGAACCAATATTAATAGATTTGTATTAACTTAAATCCATACCTTATTCAGACATCCTTAGATTTTACCTAATTTTCTTTTTCTACTTCAGGATCCCATGCAGGATACCATATTACATTTAGTCATCATGTTTCCTTAGGCTCCTCTCCACTGTCAGAATTTATTTTTGACGACTGTGACAGTTTCAAAGAATACTGGTATTTTGTGTAACTTCCCACATGTGGCATTTGTCTGATGTTTTCTTCATGATTAGACTCGGGTTGAGAGTTTTTGGAAGGAAGATGCCAGTGCTATATTGACATTCTCATGATGTCATATCAAGGGAACATACTATCTGCATGACATTTACTGTTGATGTTAACCTTGATCATGTGGCTAAGATAGTATTTATCAGGTTTCTCCACTGCAAAGTTCTTCTTTTCCTTTTTTTCTTTGGAAAGCAGTCACTATGCAGAGTCATACCTAATGAGCAAGGAATTATTATGATCCATATCCTTGAGGGCAAAATAATTATAAATTATTTATAATTCTTCTGCAGGGGAATGTTGTCTATTCTCTGTAATATACTCATACAATATACAAAATATACTCATGTATATTTTATACTTTGAGTTATAACCTAATACTTGGCGGGGTGAGGAAACTTCGTTGAGCACTTTCTGTATAAGTAACTTTGTCAGGACCATGGACAGTTCTACATGGACAGTTCTTTTTCTCTTGTTAATGGAAATTCACACTATAAAAAAATAAGAATAGAGATGCTTTAATTATCAGATAGCTCTTGGAAGACTGCCATGCAACCTCCAACCAGAACAGTGAGAGACCCAACTAAAACAGCTCTGATCGCATCACATCCAGTTGGCGTTTTGAACTAACATGACAAAAATCATGTGCTGTTGCCACAGACACTAATCTAAAAGGTGGCTGAGATCTTACTCTTACTGATGAAACTCCCTTTCCACTTTTGTCATTTTTAAGATGATGCCAATTGATTAGAAAAAAATGAACCAGGCCACTTTTGAACTTGCAGATGTAAAATTTTCCAATTTGAAATAAAAACACCATGGCATTTCCAACTCTACATGGTGAAGTCCCAGGCTGCTCTAGTACCCTTGCCTGTGCAAGGACCATCTCAGGTAGGACTCTAGCTTCCCCTCAGTCATGCTTACATCCTCTGTCACTCCCACCATCTTGCATTTCAGTTCTATAGCTCATTAATTGGATGATTCTGAGTAGAAACTGACAGACAGTCTCTGTCCAAACGTATGTCCATCATGTTTATTGTTAACATTAATAACACCAGCAAGTGCCAAACATATTCAGCACACAAAACAGAGCAGAGACCTGGACTCAGGACCTGCCCAGCAGAATCAGGATCAGGATTAAAATACTAAAACACACACATGAGTCAAAAATAGTAATGCTCTCTGTAGGAAAAAAGAATAAATTCCCTGATGAGGCAGAGATTTTTACGGGTTCTGTCAGGTTGAATTGCTCCTGCTTTGGAAATTGCTTGTATGAATTCCCTTTAAATATGTGAAAACAGGAAAAACTTGATAAGCACTACCAGAAATGTAGCAACAGTCAGACTTTCATCCACTTGTTATTTTCCTTGCCTTGAGTTCAACAATAACAGTGAAAAAAGATGTCACTTACCCAAAGGCATGGCAGATGTTTTCATGTTAAGAGTTTCTTAGGCAGATTGCAGCCCAATTACATGGCCAGGACTTAGCTCTAAATCCCACCATTCAATCACTCCCTCCAGTTCCTCCTTCATTCTCTCTTTAGTTCTCAATTGTCCTTCTTGCTTTTGAAAACTTCAAGATAATTTTGAGAATAGAAGACTCCTATCAAATTCTAGCATTTTCCTTTAATGTAATTAAAATCACTTGGGAATTACTCCCTATAGAAGCCTTTAGGACACAGGGCATACTAAACTTCAGGGGAGGAAAGTACACGGCAGATAAGCCTGTGAGCAACTGTAATCCTGGCTCCCTATGCGGAGTCCTGAGGAGCCCAGGTCAGCTCTGGGACTGTGTTGGGATCCTGTGCCAACTCTACTTATTATCATAATCTATCAGCAGTTTGTAAATGAATCTTGCTGTTCCCCTTTAATGGATATTTTTCCAAATACAAAGGACAATAGAATGCCCTGGTTTAAAAAAAAAAAAAGAAAGACTATTTAATAATCTTTAGATTTTACTTACACATAAAGCAACCTCAAGAGTTAAAATTCTCTGTAACGCCTTTATAAGAATGCTGAAAAACATTTTTTATAAACTAGTTAATGACATTTTTTTATTAAACAAATTTTAGCCAAGCTGACATTTCATTCTACTATTTCACTCCAGTATGGAAGAGACTACATTGAGCATTTTATTTTGAGTTTGGGGTTTGAGTATTTAAACTTCAGCCCAGCTAATCTTTGCTTTCACCTTTGATCACAGACTTCAACTTTCTCTTTCTTGATTCTGTTTAGGTTCCCAATTATTTGTGCGGATATGCACTGGTGAGGAGACATGGACTCCATTAATAGCAACAGAAAATGAAATGCCAGAGATATTTGGAAAAAAATGAGTTAATGAGCCTCAGTGTCTTAAGAAGTATCAAGTCACCCTTACTCTTATTCAGCTCCAGTCTCTCCATTTTTTCATTTTACATTCAGAACATGCCTAAGATTCTCTGCTTTCTTTATCTGACAGATCAGCTGTGAGGGTCAAGAGTGAAAGATTCATGTACACTGGAAACAGCCCAGCCAGCAATCTGATATTATTAGTAAAACCTGCTCATTTGCCATAGAGTTCTGCTTCAAATTATTTTTTTCTTCAGCCTTTTTACAAACCACCCTTATTCTACTCATATCCCTGCCATTTCTTCTAGTACTTAAGTATTAAAAATAAGAAAGTTTATTGGATTTAAAAACAAGACTAAACCCTGATGCATACCAAAGGCTTTCCTTCTATTGATATCTTCTTTTCTACCTCTTCACCCTTATAATACCTCTGTTCTTCCTAACTTGACAAGTACAGTGTGACCTCTTCTAATTGCCACCCTACAAATTTATTCTGAAATTTATTATTTCCTGGCTTTGGAAGTCATTCTTCTACCACATCCTAGTGTTTAATGTGCCTGTCCTGCCATGGGCTGTGCTCCTCTACGCTGTTGTGAGAGTGACTCTGGTTGTCATCCTGCCCTACAAAGCTCTTATGAAGGGCATATTTCCTTGATGCTCATTTCCTCTCTGTGGCATTGTGGTGGAGGATAAGACATTATTTAGCCCACCAAACCTGACACTAACGAGCTTGCAGAAGTTTGTAGGAGCATTGAGGAAGGCTGATTCATCTGCATCCAGCCACCATCGATTACACTATTGAATAAGGGATACCACTGTCAGCTACAAGGACTGATCAAATGCTTAATTAGGTCCCTAATGAGAACTGCTTAAAGGCAGTCTCTGAATGCTTATATTAATGAAGTTACCATCCCAGCATGATGCCTGGAAGGGAGGTCACAAGTCCTTCTCACTTTTGAACTGCAGTGCTCTGTCCAAAATGCAAGACAAATTGAAGATTAAAAAAAAAAACAAAAACAAAACCCTAAACTGAGGCAGAGTTTGGTTCATCTCTGTCTACAGACTACTAGGAATAACTTTGTACCTTGACCTTGGGTGAGTCAGCAAATATCACCAGTCTCCATAAAACTGTAATGGAGAAATCTCCATAAACTCTATAAATGGAGAAAAGTTCTAACGTATAGCATAGTCAGTTCAGTTCAGTTGCTCAGTCATGTCTGACTCTTTGCGACCCCATGGACTTTGTAGCACGCCAGGCTTCCCTGTCAATCACCAGCTCCCAGAGCTTGCTCAAATTCGTCCACTGAGTCAGTGATGCCATCGAACTATCTCATCCTCTGTCATCCCATTCTCCTCCTGCCTTCAATCTTGCCCAGTATCAGGGTCTTTTCTAATGAAGCAGTTTTTTGCATCAGGTGGCCAAAGTATTGGAGTTTCAGCTTCAGCATAAGTCCTTCCAATGAATATTCAGGGTTGATTTCCTTTAGAATTGACTGGTTTGATCTCTTTGCAGTCCATGGTACTTTCAAGAGTCTTTTCCAACACCACAGTTCAAAAGCATCAATTCTTCGGTACTCAGCTTTCAGTACTTTTCAGTGCTTTTACTACTATAGGGTAGTGTGAAGGATTAAATAAGACCACACATATAAAAAATTTTGCATAGCACCTGAAACGTAATAAATCTTTATTATGGAATTTCATCTGTAGTAGATGCAGTTTATCCACAAAGCACTTTAATATTTCACATCAATTGCGAGAGATGAGAGTACCAAGTATGAGATTACTATGAAAGGACTAATGATAGGCAACTGTCTATGAATGGTTCTAAGTGGAAGTGGGTCCCCATAGATCCAATTGACCCCAGTTTAATAAAGTAGCCAATAATCACTTCATGACAAATAGATGGGGGAAACAATGGAAACAGTGAGAGACTTCATTTTCTTGGGTTCCAAAATCACTGCAGATGGTGACTGCCACCATGAAATTAAAAGACACTTGCTCCTTGGAAAAAAAGCTATGACCAACCTAGATAGCATATTCAAAAGCAGAGACATTATTTATCCAACAAAGGTCTGTATAGTCAAAGCTATGGTTTTTCCAGTAATCACGTATTCATGTGAGAGTTGGACCATTAAGAAGGCTGAGGGCTGAAAAATTGACGCTTTTGAACTGTGGCATTGGAGAAGACTCTTGAGAGTCCCTTGGACTGCAAGCTCAAACCAGTCAATGCTGAAGGAAATCAATCCTGAATATTCATTGGAAGGACTGATGCTGAAGCTGAAGTTCCAATACTTTGGGCACCTGATATGAAGAGCTGACTCATTAGAAAAGACTCTGATGCTGGGCAAGATTGAAGGCAGGAGGAGAATGGGACAACAGAGGATGAGATGTTTGGATGGTATCACCAGCTCAATGGGCATGAGTTTGAGCAAGCTCTGGAAGATGGTGAAGGACAGGGAGGCCTGGCATGCTGCAGTCCATGGGGTGGCAAAGAGTCGGACAGGACTGAGTGACTGAACAGCAACAATATCCACTATACATAGAGCCCTCACAGTGGACCTCCATCCTAAACTTCACCTAACTTCGCCTCCCTTCTCCAGGTGTGGCCTACATTTCTTGGTAACTTCAACATAACCTTACTCTACCTTCCCCTTCAAAAGGAGACCTGAATGGCAACTTGAATGTGTTGGAGGGATAGCTAGTTCACATACAATACAGTCATATAATATGGTTCAGATTCAAAAGCCTCTTACAATTCAGATACCAAGAGATATTGCTGAACTTTGGGAAATAGTGCCTCAGCCTGAGTTGTATATGAATGAAATCTATAGAGGCCCGAACCATTAGGGGCACAGCGGCTGAGTTGGTTATAATAGACCAGGATTCTACAGTGGAACCACACGGCATGAGAAGTAATGACAGTTGTAAAGAGACTGATTAGAGCACCTGTTTCTTCTACTACCTTGTCCTAAATGCTTTTGTACAACTCAGTCTTCCAGAGTGATCTTTTCTCATTGAGGTTAGGTAAGGGCTTTAGTAATCAACTGGAAATATAAAGGCATAAAATTTTATGTTTATCCAATTTGGTGAGACAGATCTACTAGACAAATGGCTTTTTAGCTGATGTTTATATTTTCAGCTTTCATAAGCGTAAGTAGACCTAATGACAATAGCAGAATGAAAGCATGAGAAAAATCTAACTGAGAAAACACCGACATTTACATAACATTAAAAAGAGAGCACCACGGTGAAACACAGTGTGTGGGTAGTATCTGCCTTCTTCACATCCAACTGTGGGACCCCTAAGTCTCAAGCTCTGGACATTTGACCATGTTTCTGGTATATTAACATTGCTAATCATGTGAGGCCATTTTGAGAACATGGCTTTATTATGTAAACTTATACATTCTGTACAGATAAGGAAAATTGAAATGGAAAGTGAAAGAACTTTACTTTTTCAACAGTACTTGTTCTCCAAATGCATTTGAATTTATACTTTATTTATTTTTACCTTTGAATCTTGCTACAGAAAAAATTTAAGGTGACTTCCTTTGGAATTATCTATATTTGTATATAGGTTAAAATGGAGCTTCTTGATAGTTGAGACCCAGTCCCCAACCGCAGGACCTTGAGTGTCGTAAGGGAAATAAATACACAAATGTATACTGAATAGGAAAAGAAAATGTGAAGGTGAAACAAAAAAGTAATCCCAGATCTGTAGGTGTTCAAAGCAAGAGTGGATCTCATTTATTTGGAGAGTTTGGCAAAACTTCAATAGAGTACATTATGTTCAAAAAGGGCCTTAAAATAACTGGATCTGACCAGATAAGAGGATGACTTTTTAGACAGAAGAAGCAGACTGGGAAGATGTGGAGAAGTGGGTGTGTTCTGGGGAGATGGGACAGTCTAGTTGAGCGGGAATATAAAGTGCACTTAGAGCAATAGAGATGAAGCTGGAAAGGTTAGTTGAGTACAAATGAATGGCAGGTTCTTGAATGAGATACACCATTTGACAAGCAGTAGAAACTGAAGCTTACCAATCAGGGAAAAGATCCAATCACAACTGCACTTAATAAAATTATGAATTCAGAGATGTTGAGTCAAGCACTGTGGAGGGAGACAGAAGCTGCCATTTTTTAGGAAAAGGTTTTAAGGGGTTGAATAAGGCAATGGGACTAAAAGGAAAGGGTGAGTGCAAGAATGAGGCAGAGGAATTTAGTGAATGTGAGAATCTAGAAGAGACAAGGGCAGAGTGAAAAAGCCTGAATGATGGGGAGGACTTAAATAAAAACGTGAATGTGTTTTGTAAACTATACACATTATGGTACAAACAAATGGCTGGTGGCATCATTAACAAACACTGGTGGACTTGACTTTAGTAAATCAGAAGGTGACCTTCCTCATGGGAAAGGTTATGTACATATTCCAGTGTCAGGTGTTAGTAAAACACTTATGTGGTAGTGTCCTTAAGGCAGATAAAAATGTGGTGCAGGTGTGGAGCTTCAAGGAGTACCAGGGACTACAGGGATATTTGGATAGTGACTGCAGACAAGTTGGGATAGAATTAGGAAAAGGAATTCTATCTCTGTGGGACATGGTGTAGAAAAAAGAAAAGATCCAGAAATGGTCTTTTGAGGTATGTAGACATTTACAGCACAGAAAGGATATAGAAAAATCTAAAATGATCATTTATAGCAGGGGCCAGCAAATTTGTTCTGCAAGTGACCAGAAATATTTTAGGAAATATTCTTGGCTGTGTTATTCATGAAGCCTTCTGTTACAACTACTGTCTGCCATTGTAGTGTGAAATCAGCCACAGACACTAAATACACATGGCTATGTTCCAATAAACATTTACTTAAATAACAAGAGTGGGCTTCCATGGTTGCTCAGAGAGTAAAGAATCTGCCTACAATGCAGGAGACTTTGATGCTTTTAAACTGTGATGCTGGAGAAGACTCTTGAGAGTCCCTCGGGCAGCAGGGAGATCAACCAGTCAATCCTAAAGGAAAAAAACCTGAATAGTCATTGGAAGGACTGATGCTGAAGTTCCAGTACTTAGGCCACCTGATGCAAAGAGCTGACTTATTGGAAAAGACCCTGATGTTGGGAAAGATTGGGGGCAAAAAGAGGAAGGGGCTTTGGATGAGATGGTTGGATGGCATCATTGACTCAATGGACAAGAATTTGAGCAAATCTGGGAGAAAGTGAAGGGCAGGGAAGGTTGGCGTGCTGCAGTCCACGGGGTCACAAAGAGTCAGACACAACTGAGTGACTGAACAACAACAAATAACAAGCAGAAAGCCAAATTTGTCCTGTGGGTCACAGTTTGTCAATTCTTGCCTTAGACAGGAGAAGCATGATAATACAGCATCTCCAAAAGAGAATTTCAAGATAAATGGTGGAAATTAAATTATGTTGTAGAAAAGTTCAGGAAGTATAAGGAGTGAGAAAAGGCCATTTTATTTGAAGATCATTAGTCACGCTCCACAGAGCACTTCCCATAAACTGGAGGAAGCAGAAGCCTAACTGTCAAAGGGTGAAGAAGAAGTAGGTGATGCAAAATGGGATGCATGTCACTGTGACTTGCCTTGTGAGAACCCAGGTGGGGAAGAGCAAACAGCCGGGGGAGCTAGCACTGAAGGAGAGGAAGAAGATTGAATGATATCTTTTAGGACCAGGATGATTTAAACATTTTTGTAGGTTTGAGGGACAGAGTGGGAAGAGAAAAGACACAAGCAAGAGTCACTCCAAATATTTATTTCAAAATGGAAGCCTTGCATTTGCATAGAAGAATAGAGGGGAGCACCCTCAAAAGACTCATAAGTGCTTTATTTCTGTAGTAGTGCTATGAGATGCAGAAAGAGAGAGTTGTGCTCTACCAATGCAGTAGAACAGCAAGGTCAAAAGCGAGCCCTGGGATTAGACTGCTGCTGCTAAGTCGCTTCAGTCGTGTCTGACTCTGCGACCCCATAGACGGCAGCCCACCAGGCTCCCCCGTCCCTGGGATTCTCCAGGCAGGAATAGTGGAGTGGGTTGCCATTTCCTTCTCCAATGCATGAAAGTGAAAAGTGAAAGTGCAGTCACTCAGTCGTGTCCGACTCCTCGCGACCCCATGGACTACAGCCTACCAGGCTCCTCTGTCCATGGGATTTTGCAGGCAAGACTAGTCATGTTTTAATTCCAGATTTTTCTTCCCTTACCAGCAGAGTGTCCTTGAAGCAAAATGAGGGTGATATTAAGCAGGTTGTTGTTATTGTTTGGTCAATAAATCATGCCCCACTCTTTTTCAATCCCATGGACTATAGGTCACCAGGCTCCTCTGTCCATGGGATTTCCCAGGCAAGAATACTGAAATCAGTATTGCTACTTCCTTCTCCAGGGGACCTTTCTGACCGAGGGATTGAACCTGCATCTCCTGCACTGGCAGATTCTTTACACCTGAGCCACCACAGATGCCCGATATTAACGATACTCATTTCGTAAAATTGATGTGAAGATTAAGTGAAATTTATCATAATGCAATTAAAAAAGACTTAATACACACAGGAGGTGTGGTTCTTGTTAAACCTCTGTTGTTAATACTGGCCTGAATTTTCTTGCCTACAGTATGGTCACAGAAACTGAAGGAGGACTGTGTTGCTCACTTTCGAATCTGTGACTCTGAATCCAGCAGAGACTAGAATGTAAAATAAATATTAATCTGTTATAAATTAGATATGGTGAAGTTTGACTATGAACAGGCATTTTTACAAGTCAAAAAAAGAGGACACTTTAGAAATTTCATGGCATTTCAATAAAGGAATCTTAAGCTAATAAGGAAAAAAATCTAAGAGGTAAATCACTTAGCAATGTCATCCCAATAGTTGAATTCTGGAGTAATATTAGAACTTGGCCCAAGGGGACATCTCAGGGGTTCTTTATTACTTCTCCACACTTGTGTAATGTTTTCTTTTTACTGGTACTGGTAAAAAAGTGCATTGAGGGTGAAAGGAATGTTTTGATTAGGTCATCTGGCAAACTTTGAGTCTCATTTCCCCTGCAATGATTTTCTTATCCTTGGTAAGAATGAATAGCAATCTAGGAAATTCATTTTGGGTGATGTTGTCTTTTCAACTGGATCTGAAATCTAACTATAGACTTGACTCTTCCACTTAGATGTTAAATTCAAAATTCACTTTTTGATACTGATAATAAAAATTGACCCCATGCTTCTCAATCTGACTATAGATATTGCTAGAGCTGGCTACAGGTGCATCTGTGGAGTCAGGCATGTGTACACATGAGACCAAGATATCCCTGGTATACAGTTATACCAGGTATAAAGATTTAAGCAGCTAACTAGAACTTCATTTATATCCTCCCAATTTAAATTCTATACAAGTGGGAAAAATGTAATTTGCCAGCTTATTAATCTCTCCAATAGATTCCCCAACAACAGATCTATATTTACTTTATCCAGTTTGCATTAGATATGAAATACTGTCATTTTCTCTATACTCCCAGAGTCAAGTAAGTGCTTAACATATGTTTCTGTTGAAGAAATTATGGTGCTCATTTCATTTCTACCGCAGACTGGTAGTTTAGTGAGAAAGCTTTATTTTAAGGTATTGAAGTGATTTTCTTGCTCTGATATGTTTCTGTTGCAATTTATATCTCAGGAAAAAAAATTTAAAAAAAATCATTAAGCTGTATCTTTTTCAGTAACTTGCATTGCTTTCTTCCTGGCTGCTTTCCAAAATCTCTTAGACTGGCATACAACTTTATTACAATGATCTTAGAACAGATTTCCAACAGAAGTAGGAGTTAGTATTTAAACTAGGAAACTTCACCTTGAATAAACTTTGTGAAAAGGCTCTCACCAGGAGAAGTAACAGCATATGTCATCTAAATATGTAAAAGATGTTAGGAGAAAAATAAAATCATCAGCTATTCCTGTAACTAGCACATGGCGTGTTCCTGCTGATTTGTCCTACTGGGAAAGAAAAAAAAGATCATCCTTGTTGACTCCCACTTCTGCTTATTTCACACCTTTTAGGTAGTCTCTGTTTTCCTTGGTGACAACAGTGGCAAGCACAGCGATCTGGGTTTTCAGTTCAATGCCTAGCAATTCTATCCAATTTTAAAAAGCCACTCCAAATGGGAAAATTAGCTCTATCATTTCCTGGTGCTTAAAGTGTTTCACCCCTTAGAGCCATGGTTTACTAGGGAGAAGAGAAAAGAAAATGCAAATGCACTAGTGCCTACTTTATGATCATGTCACATGGACCTGCCCAAGAGCTTAACAAATTTAATTCCTCTGATTAACAACCCAGGTCCTCTCCTTTGTACAGAATGATTTTGAACAAAGGCACTGGTATCAGTCAAAATAGATGCAGGCTCTAATGCTGGAGCAGAGACTGGAAGGTTGCTATGTGAGAGTTTAGCCTTTCCTTTACTGGATCATGGGTAAGTCCAAGGATGCCCCTTGAGACAAAGTTCAAGGCAAGACCTTTGCTCCAACAGAACAGAAGCACTTTCACAATTCAAAGACTAAAAAAATGGATGTCAGACCTCCTTGTGGTTTCATCTTTCCTCCATTACACAGACATCTCCCTAATATTTACATGACAATCCCCTAATTCCTAGGGGTAATTATTTATAATACATGTTAATCTATCTCCAATTATGATTTCTTGTTTGTATGTGGATTTTCTCATTATACCATTGACATAATAAGAAAATCCCATTAAGTTCAGGATCTGTCACATTCAAATGGATGAATCAGCTCCCCTAAATCATTGGCTCATTTATACTGCATATAGTTGCCTAAATGTAAACACTCTGGAGTTACAGAATTATCACATTTGTGTAACCCTTGAAATTAAAAGTTAGCCCATTCTATTTCTTCTAATTTTAATAGCACCCTTTATTTCATTATATGAGATTTTATTCTTAACAATGGTAGACAAAAATTCTCCTCTGGATTTTCTGGTAGTTGCAGAGATCAGCAAAACTCGCTTAATGTTTGTCTGCATCAGAACTTTGAGAGCCCCATTACAATTATGCCATTGAAAAGCATAACCTTCAAACAACAAAATAAAACTTGCAATAATATATACAGATATATATATGTGTGTGTGTGTGTGTCCTAAGTCGCTTCAGTTGTGTCCAACTCTTTGTGACCCATTGGACAGTAGCCTGCCAGGCTCCTCTGTCCATGGGATTCTCTCTGCAACAATACTGGAGATGCCCTCCTCCAGGGATCTTCCAGACCCAGGGATCAAACCTGCATCTCCTGTGTCTCCTGCTTTGAAGGTGGATTCTTTACTGCTGAGCCACCGGGGAAGCTATATATATACATATATCTGTACTAGATGCTTTCAAAGATTGTATACCCAATTAAATGTTTTCCAGCTTTACTGAGATATAATTGACATATAACATCACACAAGTTTAACAAGTACAATGTGATGGTTTGAAACACATAAATATTGCAAAATGATAACTGTAATAGTGTCAGGAAACATCTCCATCATCTTACATAATTATCTCTTTTTTGTGTGGTGAGAACTGTAAAGATCTACTTACTAAGAAACTTTCAAGTATATAGTAAATATTAACTATAGTCACCATGCTATACACTAGATCCCTAGAATTTACTCATAATTGAAAGTCTGTAACTTTTCACAAACAACTCCCCATTTCCCTCGACCCCCAGACCCTGGAAACTACCATTCTTTTCTTTGTTTCAATAACTTAGACTTTATTAGATTTCACATATAAGTGAGACCATACAGTGTTTGTCTTTCTCTGACTTATTTCACTTGGCATAATGTCAATTATCTTTCTTGTTCAAACAGAAAGATATTATTAGAAAATATTTCAAAAAGTGCTTGAAAATATACCAAAGCCAACTAAGAGAAAAATAAAAAGAACTTAAGTGTTGTGAAATATTGATATGAAAAATAAAACACACTAAACATAAAATTAAGACCATCTATTTGATAAAATGTTAGTTACAAAAGTAAATGTAGGAGACAGACAGAAGAAGATGGTGGGGGGCAGGTAAGACCAGAATATCACCAGCCTCCCCACAAATACATCAAAAACTCATCAAGAAATGGAACAACTCCTTTAAAGCCCCCTCTAGGTGACAGAAGAAGACCCCAGATCTCCAGTGGGGCAGACTACGCTCCCTGGACTGAGGCAGGAGAGAGGATGGAGATTTAAAAAGGGAAGAGATGGAGAACTTCTGGACAGGAGCTTGTGCCCAAGGGAGGGAGAGAGTCGTGAGGAAGGAAGATTTCCTGGGCACTGGGGAATTCCTCACAGGTGGGCCCAAGGGGGAGCTGTGGAATCTCAGAAAGCTGGGCAAAGCAGGGACCTAGAGGGCAGAAACAGAAAAAGAGGCACTTCTCTGCCCATAAACAGCTCAAGGACTGTGGCCCTGGCCAGACGGCAGGCATGGGGAACCAAGAGAAACCCACAGAAAACCCATTCCACAGAGGGCAGGCCGGGATAATGAGAGAGGCACAGCATACAAACCTCTACAGGTAACTCAAACCTTGCGGCGCAGAGGGCGGGCCTGGGGACTGGAAAGGAGGCCGCACAAGCCCTGCAGCGCAGAGGGCGGCCCGGTGAGCTGAAACACGTGTACACGGACCGCGACGCAGAGGGCAAGACCAAGGGGCTGAGGGAAGCGCACACAGTCTGTGGACTTCCGCGATGAAGAGGGCAGGGTCAGGAGACAAGAAAAGATCCACATAAGCCCCTACCTGGTAAGTGTCAGCCTGCAGTGCAGGGCAGGACCAGGGGACAGAAGCGTTGGCAAAGATTCCAGGGACAAGTAGGGGGCTGGCGGCAGTGAAGATATGCTGAGTGGGCCACTTGGATGAGGCTGTGGAAGTATATGTGTTTTTTTTTTTTTTGGAAAGTATATGTGTTTAACACCGTAAAAGTCAGGGCTGCCCAAAGATACACTGAACCCATCAGTTCAGTTCAGTCCCTCAGTCATGTCCGATTCTGCGACCCCGTGAATCACAGCACGCCAGGCCTCCCTGTCCATCACCAACTCCCAGAGTCCACCCAAACCCATGTCCATCGAGTCAGTGATGCCATCCATCCATCTCATCCTCTGCCATCCCCTTCTCCTCCTTCCCTCAATCTTTCCCAGCATCAGGGTCTTTTCAAATGAGTCAGCTCTTCGCATCAGGTGGCCAAAATATGGAGTTTCAACTTCAACATCAGTCCTTCAATGAATATTCAGGACCAATTTCCTTTAGGATGGACTGGTTGGATCTCCTTGC
Organism: Cervus elaphus; assembly: GCF_910594005.1. Lineage (NCBI taxonomy): Eukaryota > Metazoa > Chordata > Mammalia > Artiodactyla > Cervidae > Cervus > Cervus elaphus. Next base: position 27,620,159 of record NC_057826.1, on the reverse strand, counting down.
AGTCCAAGGGATTCTCAAGAGTCTTCTCCAACACCACAGTTCAATAGCATCAATTCTTCAGTGCTCAGCTTTCTTCAAAGTCCAACTCTCACATCCATACATGACGACTAGAAAAACCATAGCCTTGACTAGTTGGACCTTTGTTGACAAAGTAATGTCTCTGCTTTTTAATATGCTGTCTAGGTTGGTCATAACTTTCCTTGCAAGGAGTTAGCGTCTTTTAATTTATTGGCTGCAAAATCATCTGCAGTGATTTTGGAGCCCAGAAAAATAAAGTCTGACACTGTTTCCACTGTTTCCCCATTTATTTGCCATGAAGTGATGGGACCGGATGCCATGATCTTAGTTTTCTGAATGTTGAGCTTTAAACCAACTTTTTCACTCTCCTCTTTCACTTTCATCAAGAGGCTTTTTAGTTCCTCTTCACTCTTTGCCCTAAGGGTGGTGTCATCTACATATCTCAGGTTATTGATATTTTTCCTGGCAATCTTGATTCCAGCTTGTGCTTCCTCCAACCCAGCATTTCTCATGATGTACTCTGCATATAAGTTAAATAAGCAGGGTGACAATATACAGCCCTGATGTACTTCTTTTCCTATTTGGAACCAGTCTGTTGGTCCATGTTCAATTCTAACTGTTGCTTCCTGACCTGCATACAGGTTTCTCAAGAGGCAGGTCAGGTGGTCTGGTATTCCCATCTCTTTCAGAATTTTCCACAGTTTGTTGTGATCCACACAGTTAAAGGCTTTGACATAGTCAATAAAGCAGAAATAGATGCTTTTCTGGAGCTCTCTTGCTTTTTCGATGATCCAGCTGATGATACCTCAAAACCTACTACTGGACATTGTGTTGCCCTTCAGAGAGAGGAGATCCAGTTTGATAAGCCACAACACAGGCACAAGCTCCCCCAACCAGGAAAACATCACAGGACACTAACCCAACCCCATCCACAGGGGCAGACTCAACAACCAAGAAGAACTATAATTTTGAGAACTTTTTTTTTTTTCTGTTTTGAATCATGCTGTTTATTCCTCCTACATATTTCTGCTTTCACATTAGCCTTTTGTGTTGCTCTGCAATTTCCTCTTAAAAATGTTTTTTTTTAAGATTTTTTTTCACCCTTTTTTTCTGTTTTTTTTTTCCCCCCCTGAGTTTGTTTTTGATACATTAGACTGCTTTTCTTATAGTTCTTTACTGGCTGTAGCTATTCCTGCATGTATATAAATCTTTTTCACCTGCGTCTATTTATCTTTGTATTTCTATGTTTTCTTTTCTATCTCTCTTTTAGTCTTCTCTTCCACACCTTCTTTTTCTTTTTGCTCTCCCTTCTCTCTTTTCCCCTTTTTACTCTCCCTTTTATCCTTCACTCTTTCTTTTTCACCATGTAAGTTAAATTGTTGTGCTCTCTTTGCTATATTCCCCAGTTGGCACTCTGCTCAGGCCCAGTTTTCCAGATTGAGCATTATTTAGCTCTGCTTTTAATTGATTGCTATCACTCACTTTTGGTTTCCCTTGTTCACCAAGGCAATCTCCTGTAGTCTTATCTTTAGAACACTTTAGTTATAACTATGTGTGTGGAACTGTGTGTACATGTCCCATTATTTCTGTTCATTACCTGCTTGATCTTGTATTTACCATCCATCTGGTTCATCTTTTATTTCACATCATGTTTTGCTTTTTGTCTTGGTGTGTTTGCTCTAACCCCCTTTAATCCCATAACAAGTGACTTTGGAGCCCTGATCCTGACCAAGGATTGTACCTGAACCAGTATGGTGGAAGCATTGAGTCCAAGATCCTAGACTGCCAGAGAACAACTAACCCCAGGGGCTATTAATTACTGAGAACTTCGACACCTGTACACAAACCCTATTATCACCCAGCTGTTGACAGGATCCACTCCAGGACACTTTACCCAAACGAGAAGCAAGACAGAAACACAAAAGCAATCATCAACAGATAGGAGTCCCACAGACAGTCCAAAATACACCACCTCACACAGCCCTGCCCATCAGAGGGGGAAAAAAAAAGAATTAAAAAACCTTACGTCCTTCCACGAGAATATAGGAACAAGTCACCCCTAACAAGAAGTCAACACAAACCACTCAACCAACCTTTCCCTCCAAGGGCAAAACCCAAAAAGCAGATGGAGTACAACCCTAAATCCTGGGAAGAGGAGACTTCCAGTGGAGCAAGTCAGAAAAAATGAAAATACAAAGAAATACACCACAAATGAAAGAACAAGGTAGAAACTCACAAGACCAAATAAACAAAGAGGAAATAAGCAATCTACCTGAAAGATAATTCAGAGTAATGATAATAAAGATGTTCTGAAGACTTGCAAATAGAATGGAGAAAATGCAAGAAACAATTAACACAGTTAATACAATTACTAAGAACATAGAATAAATAAAGAATAAGCAGAGATGAATAATGCAATTACTGAAACTACATGTAAAATAATTAAATTAGAGTATTTTTTCATACCATGTAAAAAATAAACTCAAACTAAAGAACTAAATGTAAGATCAGAAATTATAAAACTCCTAGAAGAAAATATAGGCAGGATAGTCTTTGACATAAACTGTAATAATATTTTTTAATCTACTTAAGGCAAAGGAAATAAAAGGAAAAATAACAAGTGGAACATATATAAATTAAAAAAAAAAATTGCACAGCAAAGGAAACCATCAATAAAATGAAAATACAACTCATGGAAAGAGAGAAAATGTTTGCCAATGATATAATAGATAAGGGGTTAATATCCAAATGTATAAGCTAAAAAAATTAATAAAACCATATAACCCAATTAAAAATGGGCAGAAAACCTGAATAGATACATTTTCAAATAAGACATATAGATGGCCATTAACACATGAAAAGACATCAATATCACTAATCATCAGAGAAATAAAAATCAAATACTATCACCTCATATCTGTCAGAATGGCTACCCTCAAAAAGACCACAGTCTGTGATGACCTAGATGGGTGGGAGGGGGAATGGGAGGGAGACTCAATAAAGAGGGGATATATATATATATGTATATATACACTTATAGCTGATTGCTATTGTTGTACAGCAAAAACAAGCACAACATTGTAAAGCATATCCTTCATTTAAATTATTTTAAATATAAGAGAAAGACCACAAATACAAATGCTGGTGAGGGTGTGGAGAAAAGATAACATTTCCACACTGTTGGTGGGAATGTAAGTTGGTGCAAAAATGTGGATAGAATTGGAGGTACTATGCTTAGTGAAATAAGTCAGACAAAGACAAATACTGTTATGTTTCACTTATATGTGGACTCTAAAATTTAAGACCAGCAAATGACTATAACATAAACAGACTCAGAGATACAGAGAATAAGCTAGTGGTTATGGGGCAGGGAGAAAAAAAGACAGAGGAGCAAGATAGAGGTAAAGGATTAAGAAGTACAAACCACTATGTATAAAATAAATAAGCTACAGGAATATATTGTACAACACAAAGAATATAGTCATATTTTATAAGTTTTAATAACATATAATCTATAAAATATGGAATCACTATGTTGTATACCTGAAACTAATAAATACTATACATCAATTATATTTTAATAAAAAAGTAAAATAATAAAAAGATCCAGTAACTTAGTTGGATTGCTATAAATGAAAACATTTTTATACAAGAGTGTGCTGCTTCATTTTTTACTGTGCTATTTTCAAGACACATGGATTTACAGGGTTTTCAGGTAACAACTAGTAGAATTAAGACTAGCTATATTCCTTTCACATATATGAAGATAAGCACAAATAGACAAAAATCCACATAGTGAAAATGGAAAATAAAATGACCAACAAAGTTTAAAGAGAGTAATAAAAACAATGTAAATATCAATTATATAAGCTATCGCTTGTAACTATGAATGAAAATTATTTTGGTTTTGACATAGAGGTACCAAAATTCTTTATTTATAATACTATTTGAAATACTTCTTCATGGATCACAGTTTGGTCATGGGGAAGGGGCTCGCATAACTCAATGAAACTATGAGCCATGCAGGGCCACACAAGATGAATAGGCAATAGTGAAAATTTCTGACAAAACATGGTCCACAGGAAGAAGAGATGACAATCCACTCCAGTGTTCTTATCTGGATAACCCCATGGACCATGTGAAAAGCAAAAAGATATGATACCAGAAGATGAGTCCTCCAGGTCAGCAGGTGTCCAGTATGCTACTGGGGAAGAGAAAAGGGCAATTACTAATAGCTCCAGAAAGAAAAAGGTGGCTAGGCCAAAGTGGAAATGACACTCAGTTGTGGATTTGACTGGTGGTGAAAGTAAAGTCCAATGCTGTAAAGAAGAATATTACATAGGAACCTGGAATGTTAGGCCCATGAATCAAGGTATATTGGATATGGTCAAGCAGGAGATGGCAAGATTAAGCATCAATATCTTGAAGTAAAATGAACATCAAGAACTAAATGAACATTAGCAACATTGCTGAAATAAAATGGATGGAAATGACTGAATTTAACTCAGATGACCGTTATATCTACAACTGTAGGCAAGAATCCCTAGAAGAAGAAATGGAGCAGCCCTTATAGTCAATCCCTAGAATCCCTAGAGAAGAAATGGAGCAGCCCTTATAGTCAATCAAAGAGTACAAAATGCAGTATTTGGGTGCAATTTCAAAAATGACAGAATGATATCAGTTCATTTCCAAGGCAAACCATTCAGCATTACAGTAACCCAAGTCTATGCCCCAACCACTAATGCTAAAGAAGCTGAAGTGGAAAGGTTCTATAATGACCTAAAAGACCTTCTAGAACTAACACCAGAAAAAGAAAAAAAAAGTTCTTTTCATCATAGTGTGCTGGAATGCAAAAATAGGAAGTGAAGAGATAGCAGGAGTAACAGGCAAGTTTGGCCCTGGAATACAAAATGAAGCAGGACAAAGCTAACAGAGTTTTGTCAAGACAACATGTTGGTCATAGAAAATACCCTCTTTGAACAACATAAGAGATGACTCTACACATAAACATCACCAAATGGTCAATACCAAAATCAAATTGATTATGTTCTTTGCAGCCAAAGATGGAGAAGCTCTGTACAGTCAGTAAAAATAAGACCTGGAACTGACTGAGGCTCAGAGCATAAGCTCCTTAATATGCAAACTTCAGGCTTAAATTGAAGAAAGTAAGGAAAACTACTAGGCCATTCAGATATGACATAAATCAAATTCCTTATGCTTATACAGTGGAGGTGACAAATAGATTCAATGGATTAGATATGGTAGACAGAGTGCCTGAAGAATTATAGATGAAGGTTCCTAACATTGTACAGGAGGCAGTGACCAAAACAATCCCAAAGAAAAAGAAAGGCAAACAAGGCAAAGTGGTTATTTGGGGAGTTTAACAAATAGCTGAGGGAAGAAGAGAAGGAAAAGGCAAAGGGAAAGATGTACCCAAGTGAATGCAGAGTTCTCGAGACTAGCAAGGAGAGACAAGGCATTCTTTAATGAGCAATGCAAGAAACAGAGGAACATGATAGAATGGGAATGACTAGAGATTGCTTCAAGAAAACTGGAGAGATCAAGGGAACATTTCATGCAAGAATGGACATAATAACGGGCAGAAACAGTAAGGACCTAAAAGAAGTAGAAGAGATAAAAGAGGTGGCCAGAATACACAGAACTATACAGGAAAGGCCTTAATGAATGAGATAATCCTCACAGTGTGGTTACTCAGCTAGAGTTAGACATCCTGGAATGTGCAGTTAAGTGGACCTTGGGAAGTATTACTCTGAACAAAGCTAGTGGAAGTGACAGAATTCCAGCTGTGTTGTTTAAAATCCTAAAAGATGGTGCTGTTAAAGTGCTGTATTCAATATGTCAGCAAACTGGAAAACTCAGCAGTGGTCAAAGGACTGGAAAAGGTCAGTTTTCTTTCTAATCCCAAAGAAGGACAATGCCAAAGAATATTCAAATTACCATACATTTGCACTCATTTCATATGCTAGCAAGGTTATGCTCAAAATTCTTCAAGCTAGGTTTTAACAGTGAGTGAACTGAAAAGTTCCAGATATACATGCTGGATTTAAAGGACCAGAGGAACCAGAGATCAAATTGCCAAAAGTCATTAGATTATGGAGAAAGCAAGGAATTTCCAGAAAAACATCTACTTCTGCTCCATTGACTACACTAAAGCCTTTGACTGTGTGGATTACAAAAAAAAAAAAAAAAAACAGCAACTGTGGAAAATTCTTTAAGAGATAGGAGTACCAGACCACTTTACCTGTCTCCTGAGGAACCTGTATGCAGGTCAAGAAGAAACAGTTAAAACCAGACATGGAACAATTGATTGGTTAAAAATTGGGAAAGGAGTATGATATTATGTATACTGTTATCCTGCTTATTTAAATTCTATCTAGAGTACATCATATAAAATGCCAGGCTGGATGAAACACAAACTGGAATCAAGATTGCTGAGAAAAATATCAACAACCTCCGATATGCAGATAATACCACTCAAATGGCAGAAAGTGAAAAGGAACTAAATAGTCTCTTGATGAGGGTGAAACAGGAGGGTGAAAAAGCTGGCTTGAAATTAAACATTCAAAAAACTAAGATCATGGCATTTGGTCCCATCACATCATGGAAAATAGAAGGGGGAAAAGTGGAACCAGTAACAGATTTTATTTTCCAGGGCTCCAAATCACTGAGGATGGTGACTGCATCCATGAAATTAAAAGACTCTTGCTCCTTGGAAGGAAAGCTATGATAAACCTAGACAGTGTATTAAAAATAAAAAATATCAGTTTACTGACAAAGGTCCTTATAGCCAAAGCTACGGTTTTCCTATTAGTCATGTACAGATGTGAGAATTGGCCCATAAAAAAGGCTGAGCACTGAACAATTGATTCTTTCAAATTGTGATGCTGGGGAAGACTCTTGAGAATCCCTGGACAGCAAGGAGATCAAAGCAGTCAATCCTAATGGAAATCAACTCTGTATATACATTGGAAGGACTGATGATAAAGCTGAAGCCCCAATATTTTGGCCACATGGTGCAAAGAGCTGACTCATTGGAAAAGACCTTGAAGCTGGGTAAGATTGAAGGCAAAAGGAGAAGGGGGCGGCAGAGGATCAGATGGTTAGACAGCATCATCGACTCAGTGGACATGAGTTTGAGTAATCTCTGGGAGATAGTGGAGGACAGAGGAGCCTGGCATGCTGCAGTCCATGGGGTTGCAAAATGTCAAACAGGACCTAGTGACTGAACAACAACAATTTGAAATACATATATGATAGAAGTAGGAGAAAAACTGAATATGTGAAATACATTCACATTTTATTTCACTCATTGTCTTTTTCAAAAGATCTCCCATAAAATATATCCTGGCTAACTGCAGAGTAAGATTGTAAGCAATTATCTTCTTTACACTTTCCTACAGCAATTATTTTTATTAGTATGAAAGACATTATGAATTGTGGTGATATTAAATGCCTTCACTTTTTGCATAGGACATTGCACCATAACAAATGCAAAGTGCATTTTCACATCTGAGATTATGTTTAAATAATTTCTCAAGATAGAAATAGATTTTTCTTTTGCATGCAAAAAGAAAACTTAAATTTGAAATTTAAAACATTGTCAAAACTTTTGTAATAATGTTAAATATCAGGGAAAGCAATTTAGAAAACTCTGTCTCTATAGTTCTGAAGGAGTCCTGCAACCTAGCTTTACTAAATAAGTTGCCCTACGCTCACTATATGGACTTCTGATTCTCACATCTCCCTCATATCCTCTTCCCTGTTGGAAGTCAAATACCTGTTCCTAAAAGAACTTGCCTCCACACATTCTTGTCACAGGGAGAAGTCTCTTTAAAAATGTAGAGTAGCATCATAGCAGCAGAGAAATGTAGTAGAAGGCTTCCTGAAATTAAGTAGTAATTATTTCATTAAAGGATAGTGGTAGGGAGTTAATTTCTCTTTAGCATTGCACTAAAGTCCATTAAGAGAACTTCTCTCATCGTGGGAATTGATTGGAATGCTTTTGAGCATTCTGAAAACATTTCTAGGTAGAAGCCAGCAGGATAAATGTTAAAAGTGAAGCTGATACACATATATCCTTATAGCTAAAGGAATGTTATTTGGTAATCATATTTAAATTATAGAAAACTATATTAACATCTTAAAGTTATTTCCCTCTCCACATCAATACATTAAGTGTAATAGCCATTTTTCTGTATTAAAGGTAGAAAACTAACTCCACTTTCCTTCTCCCAATGTTTAAAATTTAATAATATTTCCACTCTTGATGTTTCAGGTTTTTAATGTGTAATAGAACAGGGGAAAGAAGACTAGAATAGAAATGGTAGAAAGATCAGTTCAGTTCAGTCCAGTCACTCAGTCAATGTCCAACCCTTTGTGACCCCATGAACTGTAGTACGCTAGGCTTCCCTGTCCATCAGCAACTCCCGGAGTTTACTCAAACTCATGTCCATCGAGTCGGTGATGCCATCCAGCCATCTCATCCTCTGTCATCCCCTTCTCCTCCTGCCCCCAATCCCTCCCAGCATCAGGGTCTTTTCCAGTGAGTCAGCTCTTCGCATCAGGTGGCCAAAGTATTGGAGTTTCAGCCTCAACATCAGTCCTTCCAGTGAACACCCAGGACTTATCTCCTTTAGGATGGACTGGTTGGATCTCCTTGCAGTCCAAGGGACTCTCAAGAGTCTTCTCCAGCATCACAGTTCAAAAGCATCAATTCTTCGGTGCTCAGCTTTCTTTATAGCCCACCTCTCACAGTTTTATCTCTGGTTTATCTGCCTCTTTGAGACACATCTTATACAAATGGAAGTTCTCAGTTCACTGCTGAAGTCCAGCTTGAAGGATTTTGAGGATAATCCTGGTAGCATGTGAAATGATCTCAATCATACAGTAGTTTGAACATTCTTTGGCATTGGCCTTCTTCGAGATTGGGATGAAAATTGGCCTTTTCCACTCCTGTGGCCACTACTGAGCTTTTCAAATTTGCTGACATATGGAGTATAACAGTTTAGCTGCATCAAATTTTAGGATTTGAAATAGCTCAACAAGAATTCCATCACTTCCACTAGCTTTGTTCATAGTAATGCTTCCTAAAGCCCACTTGATGTCACAATCAAGAATAACTGGCTCTAGGTGAGTGAGCACACCATTATGATTATCTGGGACATAAAGATTTTTCTTGTATAGTTCTTCTGTGTACTCTTGTCACCTCTTAATCTCTTCTGTTTCTGTCATGTCCTTTCTCTTTCTGTCCTTTATGGTGCCCATAGTGGCATGAAATATTCCCTTGATATCTCCAGTTTTCTTGAAGAGATCACTAGTCTTTCCCATTCTATTGTTTTCCTCTATTTCTTTGTATTGTTCATTTAAGAAGGCCTTCTTATCTCCTCTTGCTATTCTCTGGTACTCTATTCAGTTGGGTATATCTTTCCCTTTCTCCCTTGCTGTTGACTTCTCTTATTTCCTCAGCTATTTGTAAAGCCTCCTCAGACAACCACTTTGCCTTCTTGCATTTCTTTTTCTTTGGGATGTTTTGGTCACTGCCTCCTGTACAGTGTTATGAACCTCCATCCATATTTCTGTCTACCACAAGGCTTCCCTGGTGGCTCAGACAGTAAAGCGTCTGCCTGCAATGTGAGAGACACGGGTTCAACCCCTGGGTCAGTAAGATCCTCTGGAGAAGGAAATGGCAACCCACTCCAGTACTCTTGCCTGGAAAATCCCATGGATGGAGGAGCATGGTAGGCTCCAGTCCATGGGGTCACAAAGAGTTGGACATGACTGAATGACTTCACTTTCTTTCTTTCTTTCTTTCTACCACGTCAAATTCCCCAAATCTATTCATCACCTCCACTGTATAAGCATAAAGGATTTGATTTAGGTCATACTTGAATGGCCTAGTAGTTTTCCCTACTTTATTCAATTTAAGATTGAATTTTGCAATAAGGAACTCATGACCTGAGCCACAGTCAGTTCCAAGTTTTATTTTTACTGATCATATAGAGCTTCTCCATTTTGGCTGCAAAGAACATAATCAACCTGATTTTGGTATTGACCATCTGGTAATGGCTATGTAAACATAAGGAATTTGATTTAGGTCATAGCTAAACGGCCTAGTGGTTTTCCTTGCTTTCTTCAATTTAAGCCTGAATTTTGCAATAAGGAGTTCATGATCTGAGCCACAGTCAGTTTCAGGTTTTATTTTTACTGATTATATAGAACTTCTCCATCTTTGGCTGCAAAGAACATAATCAATCTGATTTTGGTACTGACCATCTGGTGATTGCTATGTGTAGAATCATCTCTTGGATTGTTGGGATAAGTTATTTTCTTTGACAAGCATGTTCTCTTGAAAAAACTCTGTTAGCATTTGGATGCCTCATTTTGTACTCCAAGTTCAAAGAAAGTGAAAATGAAGTTGCTTGGTCTTGTTCAACTCTTTGTGACCCCATGGACTGTGGCCTACCAGGCTCCTCCATCCATGGGATTTTCCAGGCAATAGTATTGGAGTTGGTTGCCATTTCCTTCTCCAGGGGATCTTCCTGACCCAGGGATTGAACCCAGGTTTCCCGCATTGTAGACAGATGCTTTACCATCTGAGCTACCAGGGAAGTCCAAGTCCAAACTTGCCCATTATTCAGTGTATCACTTGACTTTCTACTTTTGCAGTCCAACTCCCTATAATGAAAAGGACACTTTTCTTTTTTTGGCTATAAGTTTTGTAGGTCTTCATAGAACCAGTCAACTTCAGTTCCTTTGGCATCAGTGTTTGTGGTATAGACTTGGATTAGTGTAATATTGAATGGTTTGCCTTGGAAATCAACTGAGATCATGCTTTTGTTTTTTGAGAATGTGCCCAATTACTGCATTTTGGACTCTTTTGTTGACCATGAGGGCTACTCCATTCCTTCTCAGGGATTCTTGCCCACAATAATAGATATAATGGTCTTCTGAATTAAATTCGCTCATTCCCACCCACTTTAGTTCCATTTATTTCATTTAGTCTAATATAACTTATTAGTATCATAATTAAACAGTAAGAACAAACTAGAGCTTAATTCTGAGTGTTTTCAAGGAAACAATACATATGGTAGGGGCCAAAAAAGTTCAAGAGTGGTAAGAAATTTGACCTCTTCAGAAGAAATTATATAGCTTCATCAATTATCTATAGTCATAAGATACATAATGCTTATTTAAAATTAAATAATAATCATAGAAAAAAGCATATATGATATATAACTCTGAGATAGGCAAAAGAATTGAGAAAACTTATTACAGCTAAAGAGAGGAAAGACTAGGGAAATACTAGAAAAGAAAACATTTAAAACAAGATAATAACACTACATGGCATCCAGTCCCATCACTTCATGGCAAATAGATGGGGAAAGAGTGGAAACAGTGGCTGACTTTATTTTTGGGGGCTCCAAAATCACTGCAGATGGTGACTGCAGCCATGAAATTAAAAGACACTTACTCCTTGGAAGGAAAGCTATGACCAACCTAGACGACAGCATATTAAAAAGCAGAGACATGACTTTGCTAACAAAGGTCCGTCTAGTCAAGGCTATGGTTTTTCCAGTAGTCATGTATGGATGTGAGAGTTGGACTGAAAAGAAAGCTGAGCACCAAAGAATTGATGCTTTTGAACTGTGGTGTTGGAGAAAACTCTTGAGAGTCCTTTGGACTTCAAGGAGATCCAACCAGTCCATCCTAAAGGAGATCAGTCCTGGGTGTTCATTGGAAGGACTGATGTTGAAACTGAAACTCCAATACTTTGGCCACCAGATGCGAAGAGCTGACCCTGATACTGGGAAAGATTGAGGGCAGGAGGAGACGGGGACGACAGAGGATGAGATGGTTGGATGGCATCACCGACACAATGGACATGAGTTTGGGTAAATTCCGGGAGTTGGTGATGGACAGGGAGGCATGAGGCGCTGCAGTCCATGGGGTCGCAAAGAGTTGGACAGGACTGAGCGACTGAACTGAACTGACGAATAACCCTACAAAGTTACAGTAATCAAAATAGTGTGATACTGGCAATGAAAACAGACATATGGATCAATGCAACTGAATAGATAACCCAGAAATAAGCCCACAGTCCTGTGGTCAATTAATCTTTGACAAAGGAACAAGAATACACAATGTTAAAAAAAAAAAAGTCTCTTTAGAAAATGGTGCTAGGAAAACTGTGCAGATGTATGCAAACCAATGAAGTTAGAGCCCTCCTTCATATCTTACAAAAAAATAAACTCAAAATGACTTTAAGACTTAAACATAAGACATGACACCATAAAACTCCTAGAAGAGATCATAGGCAAAACATTCTCTGACATAAATCATACCAGTGTTTTCTTAGGTCAGTTTCCCAAGGCAATAGAAAAAACAACAAAAATAAGCAAATGGGACCTAATCAAACTTACGAACTTTCACACAGAAAAGGAAACTATAAACAAAATGAAAAGACCACTTTCAGAATGGGAGAAAATATTTACAAATGATATAACTAAGAAGGGCTTAATTTCCAAAATATTAAACAGCTCATACAACTCAACAACAGCAAATGAAAAAATGGGCAGAAGACCTAAACATTTCTTCAAAGAAGACATACAGGTGGCCAAGAAGCACATGAAACGTATGTTCAACATCACTATTAGAAAAATGCAAGTTAAAATTGCAATGAAATGCCACCTCATGGTGGTCAGAATGGCCATCGTTAGAAGTCTACAAATAACAAATGCTGGAGAGTATGCGGAGTAATGGGAACTCTTCTACACTGTTGGTGGGAATGTAAATTGGTGCAGTCACTATGGGGAAAACAGTACGGAAGTTCCTCAAAAAACTAAAAACAGAATTACTATATGATTCAGCCATCCCACTCTGGGTATGTATCTGAACAAAACTATAACTCAAAAAGATACATGCATCCCTGTGTTTATAGCAGCTGCTGCTGCTGCTAAGTCACTTCAGTCGTGTCCTACTCTGTGCGAACCCACAGACGTCAGCCCACCAGGCTCCTCCATCCCTGGGATTCTCCAGGCAAGAACACTGGAGTGGCTTGCCATTTCCTTCTCCAATTCATGAAAGTGAAAAGTGAAAGTGAAGTCGCTCAATCGTGTCTGACTCTTAGCGACCCCGTGGACCGCAGCCTACCAGGCTCCTCCATCCATGGGATTTTTCAGGCAAGAGTACTGGAGTGGGCTGCCATGGCCTTTTCCGTTTATAGCAGCACTAGTCACAATAGCCAAGATATGGAAACCAGCTAAATGTCCATAAACAGATAAATGAATTAAGAAGATTTGTGCATATGTACAAATGGAATATTTGTTACTGCTGTTTAGTAGCTAAGTCGTGTCTGACACTTTTGTGATCCCATAGACTGTAGCTTGCTAGGCTCCTCTGTCCATGGAATTTCCCAGGCAAGAATATTGGAATGGGTTGCCATTTCCATCTCCAGGGGGTGTTCCTGGACAAGGAATTCAACCCCATCTCCTGAATTAACAGGTGAAATCTTTACCACTGAGCCTACAGGGACCTCAGTCATAAAGAAGAATGAAATAATGCCATTTGCAGCAATGTGGTTGGAAATAGAGGGTATCATACTAAGTGAAGTAAGTCAGAAAGAGAAAGACAAATATCATATAATATCAATTATACGTCGGAAATCAGTATAAAGATTGCACACTATAGGAAAATGAAAGACAATTTATTATCTATAGGCTACAATCTAGAGTACACCTTAATTGGTGTTCAAAATAAATTATATAGTCTTAATATATTTATTCGAAATTAAGAAAGATCAAATGTAAATATTCAGCTAAAAGCCTGGAATACAGACAACAATATCTCTTAATAAGTTGGAAGAAGTAACAAAGATAGAAGCAGAAGTTGATCATATTCAATGTTGATTAGAGTATGAAAAAGTAGGACTTTATACTTTTAAGGCTTCAGGTTGTCAAAGGCTTTTGCAAGGTCAACTTAGAAAAAATCTATTAACATTTCCAATTTATATACTTATATTTTTTGGGAAACCATCCCCCAAAAAACTTATATTTTTAGTCACCCCTGTCCTCACATATATAATAGAAGTCTTCTCCTTCCAACATTATTTTTAACAGCAACATTTGGAAAAGATATTAATACCTGTCAACAGCAGCTTGGTTAAATAAATTATGTTATCTTCATGTATAAGCTATTTTGTAACAGTCAAAAGAATGAGTGGTCTGACAGAAATGCCAGGAATTTATTATCAAATGTAAAAATATACAGCAAATGGTATTTGCAATACAGTGCTCTTTTATATGTTTTAAATTATATATAAATGTTCTTTTTAAAAGTATCTTCATACAAAAATTTAGAAGAGTATATACCAAACAATAAATAGATATTACCTTTGAGATAGAGAATTGGTGGATGTACAGGCATACCTCAGAAATATTGCAGAACTAGCTCCAGACCACTGCAATAAAGCAATTATTGCAATAAAGCAAGTCTCATGAATTTTGGGGCTCCCAGTGCATATAAATGCTATGCTTACACTATGCTATAGCCTATTAAGCGTGTCATAGCACTATGTCTGTAAACAAATGTACATACTCTAATTTAAAAATTAATGCTGTTGGAAATGTGATGTTGATAGTTTTGCTTGATGCAGGATTGCCATAAACCTTCAATTCGTCAACAAACAAACAAACAAAAAAAACCCAGTATCTGTGAAGCACAATAAAGCAAAGCACAATACAATGAGCTATGTCTATATTGAAGCAAATGAATCTTTTAAACTATAAATTATACTTTGATAATTTATAAAAATCATCAGCATTAGCTTTCCTTGATATGTCAAAAAGCCTGGGCCCCTGTCCCAACTCTATTTCTGAACATGTGACTTTTAGCAAACCATAAACTCTGAATTTTGAATCTCTTATTTGTTAAATAGAGATAATGCAGGCTGTCATATCTACATAGCAAGCCATTGGGAAATATAAATGGAAACTGAATGGTAACATGCTTTCAAAAAGCCAAAAAGAAAACACTGTACAAATGCCAGGAGAACAGGAAAGTGAACTAGAAACAAACATGAAATACCTTCCAAAGACATAAAAAATCCCTTTTATTATAATTCACTCTCTGCAGATGGAGACATTGATTCTTTTGACAATTGAAAGCATCATAAAGAAATGTCCCAATTTTTGGAAGAGTTTCAGAAGGATAAATGTTAACTCTTCTGTAAATGTTTGATAGAATTTGTCAGTAAAGGCATTTGGTCCTTTACTTCTGTTTGTTGTAAGTTTTTAAATCAAACTTTCAAATTCAGTACTTGTGATTGGTCTGTTCATACTTTCTATTTCTTCCTGGTTCAGTCTTAGAAGGTTGTATCTTTCTAAGAATTTATCTATTCCTTCTAGGTTGTCCATTTTACTGGCAAATAGTTGCTTCTTGTAGTTTCTTATATTCTTTGTATGAATATTTCTGTGGTATCCATAGTAACTTCTCATTTTTCATTTCTGAATTTATTGATTTGAGCCCTCTCACTTTTTTTTTTTTTTTGTAATGAGTTTGGCTACCTAAGGAGGCAAAAGACCTATACTCCAAAAGCTATAAGATACAAATGAAATAAATAAAAAATGACACAAACAGATGGAAAGATACATCATGTTCTTACATTAGAAGCATCAACACTGTTAAAATGCCTATATTCCCCAAGACAGTGTACAGATTCAATGTAATTCCTATTAAATTACCAATAGCACTTTTCACAGAACTAGAAAAAATTTTTACAATTTTTGTGGAAACACAAAAGACCTGAATATCCAAAGTAATCTTGAGAAAGAAAAACTGAATGGGAGGAATCAGGATCCCTGACTTCAGGTTACACTACAAAACTAGTCATCAAAACAGTACGATACTGGCACAAAAACAGAAATATAGGTCAGTGGAGCAGAAAAGAGAGTCCAGAGATAAACCCACACACCTGTGTTCAGCTAATCTACAACAAAGGAGACAGGAATATATAATGGAGAAAAGACAGTCTCTTTAATAAGTGGTGTTGGGAAAATTGAACAGCTACATGTAAAAAAAATGAGATTAGAACATTCCCTAATGCTATTCACAAAAATAAAATCAAAATGGACTAAAGACCTAAATGTAAAGCCAGATACTATAAAACTCTTAGAGGAAAACATAAGCAGAACACTCTCTGACACAAATCAAGCAATATATCTTTTGATCCACCTCCTAGTGTAATGAAAATAAAAGCAAAAATAAATGAATGTGACCTAATTAAAGGCTTTTGCACAGCAAAGAAAATCATAAAGAAAATGAAAAGACAACCCACTGATAAAATGTTTGTAAATGATGCAACTGGCAAGGATTAATTTCCAAAATCTACAAACAGCTCATGCAGCTCAATAAAAATAAATAAATAAATAAATAATGAGCAGAAAACCTAAATGGAGATTTCTCCAAAAAAGACATACAGATGACAAAAGAATACATGAAAAGGTACTCAACATCATTAATTATTAGAAAATTGCAAATCAAAACTACAATGAGGTATCACCTCACATTGGTCAGAAATAGCCATTACCCAAAAAATCAACAAACAATAAATGCTAGAGAGGGTGTGGAGAGAAGGGACCCTCCTGCACTGTTGGTGGGAATGTCAATTGTTACAACATTATGGAGAACAGTATGGAGGTTCCTTAAAACTAAATATAAAGCTAGCATATGACCCAGCAATCCCACCCTGGGCATATATCTTGAAAAAAATCACAATTCAAGAAGATACATACCACCCATTATTCATCAGAATGCTATTTATGATAGCAAAGACATGGAAGCACCTTAAATGTCCATTGATGGAGAATTGGATAAATAAGATGTGGTACATTACAATAGAATATTAGTCACAAAAAAAGTGAAATAATGCCATTTGCAGCAACATGGGTGGATCTAGAGATTATTATACTAAGTGAAGCAAGTCAGAGAAAGACAAATATCATACAATATTAATTATATGTGGGATCTAATAAAATCAATACAAATGAACATATTTACAGAACATAAACAGACTAACAGATCTTGAAACCAAACTTATGGTTACCAAAGGGGAAACATAGGGGGAGTGATAAATTAAGAAACTGGGAGTAACATACTCACACTACTATATATAAAATAGGCAACTAATGAGGACCTACTGTATAGCACAGGAACTCTACTCAATATTCCGTAATAATCTATGTGAGAAAAGAGTCTGAAAAAGAAGGGATATATATATATATATCTGATTCACTTTGCTGTTCACCTGAAACTAGCACAATATTGTAAATCACTTAAACGCTAATAAAATTTTTTTTTTTTAAAAAGGGATGCCCTAGAGAAAAAGGCTGAAGAAGTTGTCAACCTTGAGAAGCAGGTTGAAGGAGGAGAGGGCCAGGATGCCGTCTTAAGGAGGCCCAGGGGAAGGTGACTGCATGATTTAACTCTGCAAATATCAACAAATCAACCCTTATTTTAAGAGCCGGTACCGCTTGAGTATTGTTTCAAGTCACAGAACTGTCATAAAGCTACCTCTGCCAGAGTTTGTCTTCAATCTTAAAGAACTTTGGCCTTAATAAGTCATTGGCCTATTTGATATTTGTTAGTAAGAAGAAATTCATTTCAGTAGAGTAATTGGACTCCAGAAAACAATGGAGAAGTGAGTTGTATGAAGATTACTTAATTTGGGTACAATTCTTTTCTGAAATTTATACCTTATAGAAATCTCCACAAATGACTTGCTAGCCCATGGCAATAAATACATATAGAAGATGACTGTCCTGAGAAAGAGGAAGTAATTTTTAATCTGTATATTTTGATTAATATTTTTATTTTAAAATGACCATTATATTTGGCTTCAGGACTTCGAACTTCCAGAGTACAAAGAGAGACAATAACATTTAATAGATTGCAAGCCTACAAGGCAAAAACTATGATTATTCTCCATTTACTGTATCACTTCCAGGCCAGTGGTGCTAAAGAAACATTAAATTATTATAAAACTTGGCCTTAAAAGGAAGACTTATGAAAGGGAGATCATCCTGTAACCTTCACAGGAGCATTTACAAGACTTCTGGTGGTTAGTGCAAGCATCCAAATAAGTAAAAGTTTCATTGGCGATAAGATTTATTCCAGTTCTTAAGCCATACTTTTAGATTTCCAGGTGTGGGGGTTATGACCATATTTTTATTGTGCCCCAGTTGGACCTCCCGTGTCTAGTACTGTTTGGCACATGACTGGCTCTCAATAAATATTTGCTAAATTACTGGTTTCAAATAGGAAAAAGAGTATGTCAAGGCTGTATATTGTCACCCTGCTTATTTAACTTCTATGCAGAGTACATCATGAGAAAAACTGGGCTGGAAGAAGCACAAGCTGGAATCAAGATTGCCGGGAGAAGTATCAATAACCTCAGGTATGCAGATGACACCACCCTTATGGCAGAGAGTGAAGAGGAACTAAAAAGTCTCTTGATGAATGTGAAAGAGGAGAGTGAAAAAGTTGGCTTAAAGCTCAACATTCAGAAAACTAAGATCATGGCATCTGGTCCCATCACTTCATGGGAAATAGATGGGGAAACAGTAGAAACAGTGTCAGGCTTCATTTTTGGGCTCCAAAATCACTGCAGATGGTGACTGCAGCCATGAAATTAAAAGACATTTACTCCTTGGAAGAAAGGTTATGACCAACATAGAGAGCATATTAAAAAGTAGAGACATGACTTTGCCAACAAAGGTCCATCTAGTCAAGGCTATGGTTTTTCCAGTGGTCATGTATTGATGTGAGAGTTGGACTGTGAATAAAACTGAGTGCTGAAAAATTGATGCTTTTGGACTGTGGTGTTGGAGGAGACTCTTGAGAGTCCCTTGGACTGCAAGGAGATCCAACCAGTCCATCCTAAAGGAGATCAGTCCTGGGTGTTCATTGGAAGGACTGATGTTGAAGCTGAAACTCCAATACTTTGGCCACCTCATGCAAAGAGTTGACTCGTTGGAAAAGACCCTGATGTTGGGAGGGACTAGGGGCAGGAGGAGAAGGGGACAACAGAGAGATGAGATGGCTGGATGGCATCACTGACTCGATGGACATGAGTTTGAGTAAACTCCAGGAGTCAGTGATGAACAGGGAGGTCTGGCGTGCTGTGATTCATGGGGTCGCAAAGAGTCGGACACGACTGAGCAACTGAACTGAACTGAACTGAAATTACTGTATAAATAATTACAAGGAATGTATGTGTGTTTGTGTGTGCTGCCATGTCTGACTCTTTGTGACCCCATGGGCCCCATGAAGCCCAGGAATTTTCCAGGCAAGAATACTGGAATTGGTTGCTATTTCTTACTCTAGAGGATCTTCCCAACCCAGGGACTGAACCCATGTCTCTTGCCTCTCCTGCATTGGCAGCCAGACTCTTTACCACTACACTACCTCAGAAGCCAAAGAATGTATAAAGTGTATAATTAATATATAAATTGATGTATAAATAATTCCATGATTTTTTCCTCTTATTATTAATAGCATGGTGTGAATTTCTCTTCATGTAAACCAAAGCTTTCCTGAAGCTCTGGCCTTCCTTTACTGATTATTTTTTCCAAATGTGAAGGTGACAGCCAGGAAATGAATTAAACAAGAGAAGAGATACATGGAAATTGGTAATTGGCTATTTTTATCTCTGATAATGCCCTAGGTATTAATGGTAAGCTATCACTACCTAATACCCTGCTTTGGAGATGTCTTCTATAAGCAAAATTTTTAGATGTTAGACACTGACAAACCAGGTCAGAGGAGAATGGGGCATACAAAGAGGAGGATGGAAGTTACAAGAGAGAAGAGGAGAGACCAAACATAGGCTCTATCACACAGTTCAATGTGTCTAAAAGCAGTTTATCAGTATTTGCTTGTAGTTAAACAAAATCTTCAAACTCCAACATCATTCCTTGTCTATTTGTCTTCAATTTTCCACTACCTTCCCATTTGTCTTGATTCACTGAGTCATCTACACACATTTGACTTATCCTTTTCTTGTGCCTATTCAATCATTCATCTTATGAGCATCTGCTATCAGCCAGGTTTCTTTCTATGTTCTAGAGAATGTGTATCCATGCCCTCTACTTTCAAAAAATTCATGATCTAGCCCCCAACACACCACCCACCTTAAATCCTCATTAATAATCTCAGAGCTATATTTTCTCTTTCTAATATATCTGCATCTGACCCATTATTCACCCAAAAGCATATTTATCTTTCTCTTCAAGTGATTGTGTGTATGTGTGTATACTGTACATTCCATGCTCTAGGTATTTATTACTCTAGATATTTATACCCATCCATTATGCATTACTAACAGACCTTGATTTTGTTTTAAGCAGTTAGCTTCATACAATTCCTAGTTTTCATTGTAGCTGAAGTAGTCATGTAACAGTTTCTGAATAAGGATATATAAGCAAAAGTTGCAAGGTGGAACTTCCACAAAAGCTCTTTAAAAAGAAGCCTGAGGTGGATGAACCTAGAGCCTATTATACAGAGTGAAGAAGTCAGAAAGAGGAAAATGAATATTGCATACTAATACATATATATGGAATCTAGAAATATTGTGCTGATGAAATTATTTTCAGGTCATCAATGGACACACAGACATAGAGAACAGAATTATGGATGTGGGGAGGGTGAGGAAAGAGAGGGTGAGATGTGTGGAGAAAGTAATATGGAAAGTAATACATTACCATATGTAAAATAGATAGCAAATGGGAATTTGCTGTAGACTCAGGAAATTCAAACCAGGGCTCTGTAACAACCTCAGAACAACAAGCAGGATGGGGAGGGAGGTGGGAGGGGATTCAAGAGAGAGGGGACACATGTATACCTATGGCTGACTTATATTGATGTTTGGCAGAAACCAACACAACTTTATAAAGCAATTATCATTCAATTAAAAATAAATTTAAAAAGCACACAAAAAATTTAAGACAACTAATTTAAAGAAAAAAAGGAGAAACCTCTGCTGAAATATATGTTTTACCCCTATCTCTTACCCCATCTTACAATCTGGAATATGAATCTAATGCTATAGGTATTTCATGACAAAACCACAAGACAAGAAGGCTATGGAATAATGACATATGCCAGGGATGGCTAAGCAGAAATATAGAGCAAGCTTCAATCTCTGATGGCACTGATGCTACACCAGTCCCAGGTTGCCAGTCTCCAGATTTCACACACATGTATCTTTATTATAAACAACTGTGACACATGTGCCTTCCTTTCCAACCACACCTGTTTCACTTCTGCCGTAGACCCTATTACTGTCAAGCTCATCTACTTATTGCCACTAAAATGGACCATAAAGTCTGTGCCTTTGATTCTTTTGTTCCTTCCAACTGTATATAAGCTCTCTCCCATTCCTTTCTAGATATCTAACTCCTACCCTCTTGTGTAAGGTTAAGACTACAAGGTAGAAAGAATATGAGCTTTTTCACCAGGCTGGCCTAGGTTTAAATCATAGCTCTCTTGTTAACCAACATGATGATCCTAGATGTTAACATCAGTGTCTCTCTGTCTCTTCATCTATAAGATGGAGATGAACATATCTATTTCATAGGGTGGTTTTGAAAGAGGGTCAAAACTATAGCCTATGAGCCGAATCCAGTCCATCACCTGTTTTTGTAAGTAAAGTTTTAATGGAACACAGAGCTATCCATTGCTTACATATTTATAACTGCTATCATGTCAAAACAATAGGCTTGAATACTTGTGGTAGAGACTCTGGCGTACAGAATCAACAACATTTACACTCCAGCCTTCAGTGTTGAGTTCCAAGAAAGAAATAAATGTTGAGAGCCCAGGATAGCACTGTTATGGAGTAGTCTACTCGGTAAAGGCAATAATGAGGCCTTGGATGGAGGGGACATGTGGCAGGGGAAGTGCTGTCCAGAAGACTGATGAACCAGCTGAGGATAGGTCTTCCAGGAAGTTACTACAGATAGAGAGTCAAGCTCTTAGCTTCTAAAACCCAGAAACAATTTGACTGGTGTCTAAAAACAGGATCCTATCTCAAAGCAAATAAAAAATAACTAAAGCTCATAGAAGACTAATGGGTAAAACAGTATAGACTTGTTACAGGAAACCCTTGACATTGCCAGAAAGAAAAGTTCTTTCAACTAATTGGAAGTAATTCTAGTTTAGCTATAGTAAAATGTCACTGTTTCTATTAAGAAATGAATTTGGATTTCCGAAGCTGAAAGAGAAAAAGATATTCAGCCCATGAGTAAGCCCCTACTAAGCACCTATGCATATCTCAATGAGGCTTTTGTTCCTCTGCTTATCACTTACTGGTTGTTAAATCTTGGGATGTAAAGGTGGCACCAGTGGTAAAAAACCGATTTTCAATGCAGGAGATGTAAGGGACATGGGTTCAATCCCTGGATTGGGAAGATCCTCTGGAGAAGGAAATGGCAACCCACTCCAGTATTCTTGCCTGGAGAATCCCATGGACAGAGAAGTCTGGCTGGCTAAAGTCCACAGAGTCACACAGAGTCAGACACAACTAAAGCAAAGCTAGCAGGCAAGCAGTGTGATAAGACTTTATTTCTAAGTGTAAAAATGTCCCCTGCTTCCCTAGAATAAAAACAAAACAAAACAAACTTCAGTTGATCATGTTTTGACAGAAGTAAATAGGAAATGAAGGAAAATTAAGTTAAAGTGATATTTCTTAGCCAAAATAAGAAAGTTTTCAGTGACCAGAAGAGTAGAACTTAACTAATGTCTAGACTCATTATATGTATTCCAATGGGGAAAACTATAGAGTATACATGGGGGAAAAGTATTATATTTTGCAACAAATAGCATATGATATGAAGGTATTTGCAAATTTGAGAACTCACAAAAGAAGGGAAGGAAGAAAAGGGGGAGGGAGGGAGTCAATGAGGTGAGCAAAAAGAAAGTGGTATGAAAGGGAGAGAGAGGAAGAAAATAAGGAAGAAGAAAGGAAGGAAGGAGAGAAGGAAGAAAGCAGAGGGATAGAGAGCAAGGAAGCGGGAGGGAGGGAGGAAAGGGCTCCTAACAAATTCCTGGTGAGCACATTCTGTTCTCCCAAAATTGTTTCCTTAAATTGTAATCTTAAAATAAGCTTCACCGAAAAGAATATCTTATGGTCAAACATATTTTGGAAATGCTTAATATTCATTCTATCATGGAGAATAATCATGAACATCAGCATATCTAATGCTCTGAAAGGCCTGTAGACAAAACTTGCACACTTGATCTGACCTAGCATTGCTTCAAACTCAATTCATGCTGACTGAAAACAAACACGCACGCGTGCACGCACACACACACACACACACACACACACACACACACAGAACATAAAAGCTATGAGTTTGTTCAGTGTCTCACTGATGAGTATAGCCCAGAAAACAGCTTCTCAGAAGTCTCTGAGAAACTGTTCCAAAGAAGTATGGTCAGAGAGGTTAGTATATATAAATGAATTTGGTGGAGGGGGATTTGTACAGCCAACCACTCACTCAGTAGAAGGCAGCTGCTATTTATGGAGAGCAGATGTCTCCATTGATGATTTTAGTGCTTTTCTAGGTATGAGAAGATGCAAGAAACTGGTTTCAGAGAATTTTCTCCTGGCTATATCTTTCAGAAGCCCTATTCTAGCACTTTTCCTCAGAACAGAGTGCCTCATTCCTGATCTCCACTTTGAATTCCTCACAGGGTGTGTTGGAGGTGTGGAATGAAAATATCTTCTGCCGTGTTAATCAACAAGAAATGTCACGGCCATCAGTGATTTCTGACCATCAAATGTGAATGGGGGCTCCCAAAACTGCAATCCAGTGTATGTTGCTATTCCCATGATGATTGCTGAGGAGCTAGGGGAATGAAAGAAGCAAGGTGAACAAGGAAACAGGATTGGCCCCAGATAGCTGTTGAGTAACTCCAGGAGCTGGTGATGGAGAGGGAAGCCTGGCATGCTGCAGCCCATGGGGTCAAAAAGAGTTGTACATGACTGAGCGACTGAACTGAACTGAGCTGAGGTGTGTGAACTGAGAAATTCCAGCTGTTTAAGTTGGATTTAGAAAAGACAGAGGAACCAGAGACCAAACTGCCAACATCTCTTAGATCATAGAAAAAGCAAGAGAATTACAGGAAAGCATCTACTTCTGCATCATTGACTATGTTAAAGCCTTTGACTGTGTGGATCACAACAAACTGTGGAAAATTCTTAAAGAGATGGAAATACCAGACCACCTTACCTGCCTCCTGAGAAATCTGTATGCAGGTCAAGAAGCAACACTTAGAGCCAGACATGGAACGATGGACTGCTTAAAACTGGGAAAAGAGAATGTCAAGGCTGTATATTGTCACCCTGCTTATTTAACTTCTATGCAGAGTACATCATGAGAAACGCTGGGCTGGATGAGGCACAAGCTGGAATCAAGATTGCCAGGAGAAATATCAATAACCTCAGATATGCAGATGACACCACCCTTATGGATGAAAGTGAAGAGGAACTAAAGAGCCTCTTGATGAAAGTGAAAGAGGAGAGTGAAAAAGTTGGCTTAAAGTGCAACATTCAAAAACTAAGATCATGGCATCCAGTCCCATTACCTCATGGCAAATAGATGGGGAAACAATGGAAACATTGACAGACTTTATCTTCTTGGGCTCCAAAATCACTATAGATGGTGACTCAGCCATGAAATTAAAAGATGCTTGCTTCTTGGAAGAAAAGCTATGACAAAGCTAGACAGCATATTAAAGAGCAGAGACATTACTTTGATGACAAATGTCCATCTAGTCAAAGCTATGGTTTTCCCAGTAGTCATGTACAGATGTAAGAGTTAGACCATACAAAAGGCTGAGCACCAAACAATTGATGCTTTTGAACTGTGGAGTTGGAGAAGACTCTTGAGAGTCCCTTGGTCTGCAAGGAGACCAAACCAGTCAATCCTAAACAAAATCAACTGTGAATATTCATTGGAAGGACTGATGCTGAAGCTGAAACTCCAATACTTGGGCCACCTGATGCAAAGAACTGACTCATTTGAAAAAATCCTGATTCTGGGAAAGATTGCAGGCAGGAGGAGAAGGGGATGACAGAGGACGAGATGGTTGGATGGCATCACCGACTGGATGGACATGAGTATGAGCAAGCTCTGGGAGTTTGTGATGGATAGGGAAGCCGGGTGTGTTGCTGTCCATGGGGTTGCAAAGAGTTGGACACAACTGAGCAACTTAACTGAACTGATATGAAAGGAATGAATTCAGTGAGCCCAGAGGCTTGCATCTTCCCATGAATAGAATGCTAAATTCCTTAACTTGATACCTGATCTTTGATGTTCAGACTACCTGCTCCCTTTATTGCAAGCTTGTATATAGTCTGACCTCCCTGCCTCTTTGGAGCAGTTTTCTCAGAGCTATTGAAATGCTGTCTCCTGGCTTCAAGTCCTAAACATTCCCACCAAATAAAATAATTCTCTACTTTCAGATTGTGACTAAATTTTTTGGTCAACAGAGGTCAGTGACTGCTAAGACTGATGACCTAATCCTTGTAGAGCTTGATAAGAAGCAAGAATCACTGGTTGGCATTCACCACAATGACCTTTTAAACATACTAATATCCAAACAAAAGAACATTTAAGTGTTTTTAAGCAAAGTATACCAACGACATATTCTTAAACAAAATGCATCCAGAATTTCATGTGCTTTTTAAAATTGTGTTTCTGATCACAAATGATCAGGTTTGAGTTCTATAAACATCCAATAGAGGCTTGAAGTTTGTCATTATCAAGCAATACACTAATAACTCTCGCCCTGGTTTCAACTAACTAAAGTTTATAAAATTATGACTTTTTTGTCTCTCCATTTCTTCTAACTTTTCATAAAGTGACAAGAGCAGATGAAACAAAATAGTTAAATCTCACTTAAACATCTCTAGGCTAAAACAGCACTATTTCATAAGCTGAACTGTTAGTAGTATCTGGTAGCATATATACTCATAACTGGCATGTGAAGATATATTTCTAAAAATTCAAACATGCCAATGAAGAAGCTCTGTACAAGGTAAAAGAGGAACTCAAAAATGTTGTCAATACTTCCTGGGTATCAGGAAAGTCTCCAGTAAAAAGGCATACCTTGAATCAATATTGAAAAATAAGTCACCATTTCCCAGAAGAATAGGGAGAAGGAAAGGAGGGCCTAGAGGCAGGATAAATAAAGGCAAGAGTCACATGCTTTTGAGCAAATGTTCCCTCAGTACACAGTACAGTTCATATGAATTGTTTCAATTAAAACTATTATGTTAATCTTTGATGTTGGAGTCTATATACAATTAAAACCTAGCTTAGGCTTGTGTCATTGTGATTTGTAATCCAAATAAAAAATTATATTTGGTCTCCCTCCCATTTCCAGCACCGAGTTCTCAACACCTTGGGAATTGCCTATGTGATGAAAGCCATAAAAATGTCTTTTATGTTAACAAGGACTTTTGAGGACACCTAGGGATGGGACTGGTTTCCAAGGACTCAATAAAGTGATTGGAGGGTTGGAAGTTCTAGTCCTACTCCCTCAGCATCCAGGGAGGTAAGAAAGGTTGGAAGTTGAATCAGTTTCCAATAGCCAATGATTCAAACAATTATGCTTATATAATGAAGACCCCATAAGACCCCCAAATGGAGATGGTTTGGAAAGCTTCCAGGTTCACAGGACAAGATGTGAGGAAAGGGCTCATTGAGTGCTGAGAGTGGCATGCTCAATGAGTCCTTTCCTCACACCTTGTCCTGTGAATCTCTTCCATCCGCATGCTTCTGAGTTATGTCCTTCTATAACACACTGGTGATCTAGTAAGGAAGATGTTTCTCTGAGTTCTGCGAGCCCCACTCTAGCAAATTAATTAAAGCCAAGGAGGAAACTTGGGAACCTCTCATTTATAGCTAGTTGGTTAGAAGTACAGGTAACAACCTGGATTTGTGATCGGCATCTTGAGTTGGAAGAGCATTGGTCAGAAGCACAGTTGACAACATGGGCTTGTGACTGGCATCTGAAATGGGGAGGGGGAACAGTCCTGTAGGACTGAGCCCTTTACTTGCAGGATCTGTTGCTGCCTCTGGGTATATAGTGTCATAATTGAGTTGAATTGTAGGGCATCCAGGTGATGTCTGAGAATTGCTTGTTGTCTGATCCAAACATATTGAAATTGGGTTCAGGAACCCACCTTCTAAACATAGATTCTCCATTTCAGATGAGTTCACATTCATGTTTCATCCTGGAACTGACCCTCTCCCAGGCTTCTAAGCCCTAAGTCACTACTCTGTTAGATCCTCTCATAATTCTCCTGAAATGGCCTCCATCTCTTCTGGGTACACAGACCCATAGCCACCTGTGTTAGACTGCTTCTGTCCTAAACGTTCTCTGGTTCTCAGTGTAAATGTTTTCCTAAAGCTCCAGATTGATCATCTCATGTGGGGAACATAGAGTTTACATTTTCCAAGTCTTACCATCTGCCCAGTATAACTAGGGTTTCCCCACAAATCACCAAGCCGTATAAATATTAAATTAACAGTATCTAGCTCTGCTTGCAGACAAAGAGGGCTTTGACTTCCATTCCAAATCTCCATTTGTTAGGTAGGTAGTTAGACAGTAGTAGCAAGGAGGTGACAGAGGCAAAAAGACAAGAGGGGAGTAACCAAGCCAAGCCCCAACCATCTGGGAACCCTTCCTTGAAAGTAGCAGCAAAGAGGTGATGGCAGTTAAAGATAAGAGGAAAATAGTCTGATTAGGCCCCAACCATCTGAAGACCCTCTTCTGACCTCACCCAGAACCAGTAAATATGGCCAGGAGGTGGGCAACTTATCCAGGTAAAGAGGGAGCCGTAACAGGAGAGAATTTCTCTGGGCTGTGCATGCCCACACTAGACAAGTGTACAAATTCTAGTAAACCCAAACTCATTATACCAACATTATAATAAAATCTATCTGTGGCTTGCCCTCCCCTCATTAGGCTCTCCTGAACAAATCAATGGTAAGGGCATACTCAATAACAAACATGTTATAGAACTCGGGACAGTCAATCAAATAGCAATCTTCTCCTGGCACTCACCCATGATCACACCCGTCTCCTTGCAGAATAACTGTTAATAAACACCCTAAGCCTGTATGGGAGGGCTGATTTCACTTTCCAAAAATAGCCTGATCTCCTTCTGAGAGGGTATCTATGCTTTAATAAAGTTTGTTTTGCACTTAAGCCTGAAGTGGTAGTTTCCAAATTTTTGCTTTCTACTGCCAGGACCACAATTGCTGGTCTGAGTCTCCCTTTGACCTCTTAGATGCAGCTATCTGACAATGCACACCAGCCCGACTAACATTCACCTTTCTTTATTCCTTAGCCAGGCACTCTCCCCAGGTCTCTAGAGAGCTCCCCACGTGGCTCTGACACATAGCCTAAAATAGCATATGTGATCTGATCTTTCCCCTCCCTTATTTCATCTTCCTTTGTTTCATCAGTCCATTGCTGAAGAGCTGCTGTTCTTACCAGGTACTAGTGAGGCCATGTCAAAGAGACTTCCTTTCACAGATAAGGCACTCTAGTGCCAAAGCCTCTATCTCCAAAGCTGTGGCATTTGCCTGTGCAGGGAGAGTCTTTCCATGTCCAAGAGTTTAAAAAATATTTCTCTAGGTCTTACATCCCTGGACACTATTTTAAGTTCAATATCATCCTCTGTTATTTTCTCCAAATCTGAGGCATTATTTGTGAATAGACCCACCATTCTTCCTGGTTTGCTCCCAAATAGTTGTTTATGTCTGTTATTTTGACTTAATTATAAGCAGTGACTCATTCTTAAAGATGCCCTGGTTTGTGGTTTGGGTGATAAATTACATGTTCACTCTATCCACTCACTAACCCTGTGTATCTCTTTCTCTCACCTTCCTAACTCCCACATTCAAATAGGTCCATGCTAAAGTATTTCTGTATTCTGCATGTAATTCTATAAACATCCTTCAGAACGAAAAACTGGGTACTTGTTAATGTTACATAAACATTACTATTAACTATTTAAATCCCAATGTTTACTCTTTATTTATACATATATATTCTCAATTCAAACAATTTGGGTGATTTGAAAATGACAATATAAAATAATACTCAATTACTCAGTATGATTGATTTGTTTTATTCCAATCTTCCTAGCAAGTAAACAGCAAAATTTCTAGCAATGATACTTAAATGAATGGTCTTCCTATGAGGTTTTCTCAAAGTTGTACTCTACTCTTTCATTCATCATAGGAGAAGTCATAAAATCATATTTAAAAGGTAGTGCTAATTCAAGCTTATGTAAGATTGTATAAGCCACCTTTGGTAGCTGTGTTGATGTCAGGATTTCCCATGAAGTAAACTATCAATGTGAAACAAACATTGAAAACACCTTTGAAATATCACATTGGGGTTAAAGATAAACTTACTGGGTTTGAGTAAGACTTTTACCTAAGCCATAGCTTCTCAACCTGGTGACTATTGCCATTTTGGGCTAGATAATACATTGCTGTTAGGAGTTGTCCTGTGTATTGTAGTATATTTACAGCATCCCTGGTCTCTGACCATGAGATGCCTATAGCAACCCAATCCTTCCCACCACATTCCTGAGTTGTGGCAATCATGTTTATCTCCAGCTATTGCCAAACATTCTGTAGAAGACAAAATTTTCCTGGTTAAGAACCACAGGGATAGGTAATTGCAGGGCAGAACTGAGCCCTGACATTCAAATAGCTTCAGAATCATGTAAAATTCATAATATCTATTTAGGTAACAGTTAATGTATTTCAAATGGGCAGATATTTATTGAGCACTTGCTATGCACAAAATACATAGCACAAGGGATTCCACAAAGGATTAAAACAAATAAACATTAAATATAGTTCCTTCCATCAAAAATTTCAGAAGATACCTCTGAAGTAATCAACACAATTCTGTATGTGTCTTTTAATACCTTTTTGGGAATTTAATGACATTTACTAAACACCTAAGCTTATCTATCTGAGTAATACATTAGCAAGCATTATAAACAGAACAGTCTGAAAGAATAAAGTGACAATGCAGAGTTGATGAATTTTGGTCTACTAACGAAAATCTGATGAATGAATAAAGAAATCTATCCAACCTACTAAAAGGAAGGCTTCAAAGGTACTTCATAGGAGATAGATTTTCTTCTGGGCTAAGTAAAACATACAACAAAGAAATGCTGGGCCTTTTCTGGGGATCAAGAAAGGGCTTACTGAAAAGCCTATACTTTAGCTTGGAATTTATGACATTTTTCTTTGAGCTTGGGATATCAAACTTGCAAAAGTTGGAGACCTCTGGTGCAAAGCTGGAGGATAAGGAGGTGGATTGGTTGAAATCTAGTCCTTGAGCTGAAGAGCCATGGATATGCTGTTCTGGGCCGAGCAGTGTAACAAATCTATAGGAAGAGAACTGGACTGGAAGGCAAAAGAACTTGGTTCCAAAGTTGATTTTGACACTAACCTGTAGTCTCAGTTTTTCAAAGGTCATTTGAAACCTAAATACACTTTCTCTGTATAAAATGAGAATTATATCTTCCCAGTATACCTCAAGTTAAATTCTGTAAATGAAAACATGAGCCAAAATTGGCTATACAAACATAAGCTGTTAATGATCTATAAAATTGAATTATGGTACTAAACATCCTCTCAGGTTTCTTCCAGCTCTGAAAAATCTAGGCTTCCCTGGTGTCTCAGACAGTACAGAATCCACCTGCAATGTACAAAAACTGGGTTCAGTCCATGGGTCAGGAAGATCCACTGGAGAAGGGAATGACTACCCACTGCTGTATTCTTGCCAGGGAAATCCCATGGACAGAGGAGCCAGGTGGGCTACAGTCCATGGAGTTGCAAAGAGCTGGACATGACTGAGTGACTAAGATAAGATCAGTTCTTATCTCCAAAATAATGCATTTTGCAAAAATGCAAAATATGCATTTTTGGAAGAATAACATATAAGTATTAACTTCCTAAGATGCGCCAGTCAACTTCCCTAAGCAGATAGACTGAGATTTAAATAAAATTGTCAAATGATTAGCATTTTTGTAAAGAACAAAAGTGACATATATTAGGGGACCCAGAGAAAAGCCCCACTTGAATTTCAGCATTTAGAGAAAAAAAAAAATGTGTCCATGTTTTTCTTTTATTGCTCTAACTTCCCAGTATCAATTGATAGTAAAGGATCATAACCCAGGCCTTGGTGCCCTGAGTGTAGAAAGGGCAACAAAGTACATTTCATCTCTTTTATCGAAACTAGACTTTCATAGAGTGGAGAATCAGATTTTTCAGTAGAGCTCCAACTAGCCAAAACACTCCAGGGTCTAACTTTCCGCTGATGATTCCCACCAAACATCTAACCTCTTTTCTTCAGGTTGTAACATATTTCTTGATCAGAAAAGAGGAGGCCACTAGGCCTAGGCTCAAATAGAGCAAAGGCAGCATATTTATAGAACAAGAGTCAAGATGCAATTTGTTTCATGTTTTCAGGAAACCTATTAACAGTAACAGTAGTATTACTATCATCTGTGTCATATTTTACAGACATACTCTCATGTTCATCATCATTTTTAATCAGTTATTGAACTCATTTAGCAAAACTGATTTTAACTTAATATATATTGCTATTTATTAAAAGCAGCCTCTTATTTTTTTGATTTTTCTCCTTAAGATTTTCCTGAGAGAAGCCAGTCTACTTAAATTAAAACAGCACAACCTTGTGAAATAGTTAAGAAAATTTAAAAATTATTCCTAAGGCTGAATTCAAGCTCAGTCAAAATCAGTCTCCCCCTTCCATCTGTTTCTTCAAGATTCATGGGAAGCAGGTGTGCCAGTTGGATCAGGAAATTCTATAGTAAAATGAAATTTTCTTACTAAAAATGTAGACTTCATAGCTTGTCAGCAAACATAAGTTTGAGATATTTTGTGCAAATATTTCCCCAGAATAGCCCACAGTATGCTGCTTGGGAAATGTTTAAGAAAGAAGGCTGAATTCAGTTGAGGAAGTTTGTGATCATGGAAGACAAGATGCTCTATAGAAGTTTCTGATTTTTCAGATCTTGTACCCATTTTCTTCTCCCCTGTGCATTTTCTCTCTTCTTTCTGATGCAACAGCTCAATGGGGGTGCATCTATATTTAGCATTTCCTTTGTATAAATGGGAACCTGTAATCTCCTCATACTTGGCAGGGATGATTCACTTTGTTGTTTTCTTGCTGTTGTTGCTAATTGGAGAATTACCTCAGGGCAGCCTTGTGCACAAAATGTGGTTCTGCTCTAGGCTGAATCTTCATTAGATTTAAAAAGTTGGTAATAAAGACCACTCCCAAACCACAATATTTTAACTTGCAATATTTAATGTAAAATATGCAATAATGAAAAACTTATCATTTGGTGATTCTTTAGAAAAATTTCAAAACACAAAACTGAACAAATAAAGAAAAAAATCTAAGTCCAGACTTATTTTAAATAGTCACTACATGATTATTTGGGTGGTCATTTTACAGATGGGTGAAAAGCATCACCCCTAAATATTTACTGAGTTTTCACTTACCTGAGAATTGTGTCCTGGGGAATAAAGTAGTATCTATCCACAAAGAAAATGCTATCTTATAGTCAAAGAAGTCATATGGCCTGAAAAGTTTAATAGAATTCAAGAATTGAATAGTAAATTAACCTAAATTATTACTTGAGGAATTTCCACAGTTGAGTTAAGAAAAAGATGAATTCATTAGGGGCAAATGTCTGTTTAGGATATGTAAAAGTTTTACAAAGATAGATTTAAAAATTAGCCTAAAGTTGTCTAAACTTTGTCCAGGGAGAGGAGAAAGAAGAACACTTCTTGGATCAGAAGTCCATCCAATACTAATTAAGTGTACATTGCACTCTGTGCCATACTCTTCTTTAGGTCACAGGCCCATGAAGGTGGGCAGAACAGATATAATCCCTGCCCTGATGGAGTCAGTATCTGGTCCCATAAAACACAGCCAAGGCAAATATTGGGGATAGTGAATGGCACAGCAAGTAAAAGTGGAAAAGTCCTGTAAGTACAGGGTAGGGACTAAATGTCAGTGGGTTCATTGGATGAAATGGGAGAGAGTCTGGTGCAAAACTGTTTCCAAGGGTCACATGGTCAAGTAAAACTTCATACAAGCCAATTTTGTTTTCATCCTGACCCCTCAAGCATAGCACACAGATGAAAGTGTCAGGAGAGTGTGTAATTTCTTCAGTTCTGTCTTGTCACAACAAAAATTTGAAGCAATAGACCAGTGTTACAGACCTCAGACAGACCAATATTACAGCTCTCAGATGGACCAGTGTTACAGTTTCGTGTTACAGCTCAGTTTTATTTAGAAAGTAAAGGAAAATACATCCTCTAGGCATGAGGGCATGCTGACCCAAAAGACTCGAAGAGAAGAGAGGCCCCATGGCCCAGTTTTGGCTCCTCTTTTTATATGTTTTTTTCTTCTCCCTCTGGGCCTGCCCTATGTAAATTGGGCTAGCCAGCAGTGCTATTTGTTCTACCTGAGGTCCTCACTCCTTTTCTTGGACCTTCCTTTGTTCTGTTTTCACGGGCTTTTCCTTTCCTTGTCTTTTAGCCACCGCCATTCTGGACTCCTTTTTCCTATTCTAACCACCTAACAAAAGCAAGTAAAAATGAACAAAACAGGTAAGAAGTTGGGAAGGAATTCTACAAGAGCACTCAAACTGGGACAGGGAGGTTCAAAGCTTACACTAATTTCCAAAATCTGCTTTAAACCTTTTAACTTCATCCAACATTCCTGTTCTTACCCCCCCCAGCTATTGTTCAGTTTCATGCTGAAGTGGAATCAAATTGATCACATTGGACTCCCTGTCTTTAGTAGCTGTGTTAACATGTTGCTTACACTCATTGAGCCTCCATTCCTCCACTGTAAGTTGACATAAAGACACAACTGTTTTGAGGATTAAATAAAACAATGGATGTAATGAGTACTGAGAGAGGAGGTGCTTCAGGAATGCATGTTCCTCTCCTTCCCCGCCCCTCACCTCTAATCTCTGCCCAGTCCCCACCATACTGATACTGGAATAATGGTCCAGGTTCACCAAGCCCTAGGGAATATTCCTCTCTAAAAACTAAACTGCTGCTCTTGAACTAATGTATCCTGTGTAGACAAGAAAGAGAAATCACAGATTTGTGAATAGAGGTATGATTTCCCTGCCTCGTTCCCATTTAGGCATTTTGTGCTCTAATATAGCAATTCTGTATGAAGATGGAAAGCACAAGTGGTGGGGGGGAGGGTGGGAGGTAAAGACAGTCCTGAACCTCCTGAGCCAATCTGTTGATGTTATGGGTATGAGGTGCAGGCAGTTAAAAAACTGACTGTACTGCAAAAAGTGGAGTCAGAATTTAGAATGACATTCAAAAGGTTTTGAGGCTCCTATTCACTGCCCACTCTGCCCCCAGACTATACTACTTGTTTGAAAACTAATCATTTATGCCTTAAATTTGTTAATGTCTCATCATTCCCAGACTATCTGCACTTAGAACTCTATCTTTAATTTATAAAATGAGCATATGGTTGTTTAAGGAATATCAAAATTTATAAGAAATAAGGAGGTATTTCTGATAAGTGAGAGAGTTGCCCTGAAATTAGTATTTGTGTTTGGGGAAGAAGTGGTGTGAGCAGGTAGCTCTCTGGGCCCAGCATATTGCCCTGGAGGCAGAGGTATAGGTTTTGTGTGTAGAAATTCTAGAAATTCTGCTTTCCATCACTCCTACCCCCAAGCAGTATAGGCCACTAAGTACTGCTGCAGAAAATAACCCTTTACCCTGCAACAATGAAAAGGACACCATCAATAGATTAGATGGTTGTTATTCTAATTATAAATTGTGTCCAACTCTGTACAATCCCATGGACTGTAGCATGCCAGGTTTCCCTGCCCTTCACTATCTCCCAGAGTTTGTTCAAACTCATGTCCATTGAGTCAGTGATGCTATCCAACTATCTTATCCTCTGTCACCCCTTCTTCTCCTGTTCTGTCTTTCCCAGCATCAGATTTGATAGTAACTGGTGGGGGGTGGGAAGGGGTGGAAGCTATTATTTTAATAAAATCTAATGATAGCTTCTCTTTACCCTAGGTCCAATTCACATAAGAGGTCATAAATCTCAAGGTAACTGCCTCTCTTGATCCAGGACTCAGAGCAAACACTCAGGCAATGGCTGTTACCAAGTCCAAGCTTGCTCTGCTTGTCACAAGACAGGCCAATGAGTCAGAGACAAGGTGCTGAGGCAAGGAAAATGACTTCATTCAGAGAGGT
Organism: Cervus elaphus; assembly: GCF_910594005.1. Classification (NCBI taxonomy): domain Eukaryota; kingdom Metazoa; phylum Chordata; class Mammalia; order Artiodactyla; family Cervidae; genus Cervus; species Cervus elaphus. Next base: position 27,584,739 of record NC_057826.1, on the reverse strand, counting down.
GGCTGACTGAGAAGATGGCAGACTAATGTCTCAAAATAACCATCTTCTGAGAGGGTGTAGGGGGATGACAGATCTTTTTTCTATATCAGAGATGGGTAGGGGGTAAGGCAACAAAGCAAAAAAGGCCATTAATCTTACAAATATCTCCTACAATGGCAAGCCTCAGAGAGGGGGTGTGTTAATTTCTTCCTTCCTGCCATCTATAGGTAGACGGGGTTCTGAACTTTAGTTTACAGGTCAGGCAGAGGGGCAGGATTCTTTGAGGCAGGCCACCATATACAATTATAATAACAAAAGCAGTGAAAAGAAAGTCAAAGAAACAGTTCCAACATGAAGTCAGAATTGACTTTTCCCTGCAATATGATGAGAAACTGGTCAATTTGGCATCATATAATTTTTTCTTGGAAGTCAAACTGTTGCAGTGAATTTAAAAAAGTTTTTCTTTTTCTCTTTTTGAGTTCTTCTCTACTTTAACTGTTCCTAATCTACAGCCTGCCTTGATAATGAAGTCTCTTCTTTTCAGAAGACTAACTTCTTATGCAAACTAAATTCCACAAATATTGCCCTGTAACTCTGCATGAGCCACACTCTGCATCTATTATCTTTTTTTTTTTTTTTTTTATTAGTTGGAGGCTAATTACTTCACAACATTTCAGTGGGTTTTGTCATACATTGATATGAATCAGCCATAGATTTACACTTATTCCCCATCCCGATCCCCCCTCCCACCTCCCTCTCCACTCGATTCCTCTGGGTCTTCCCAGTGCACCAGGCCCGAGCACTTGTCTCATGCATCCCACCTGGGCTGGTGATCTGTTTCACCATAGATAGTATACATGCTGTTCTTTTGAAACATCCCACCCTCACCTTCTCCCACAGAGTTCAAAAGTCTGTTCTGTATTTCTGTGTCTCTTTTTCTGTTTTGCATATAGGGTTATCATTACCATCTTTCTAAATTCCATATATATGTGTTAGTATGCTGTAATGTTCTTTATCTTTCTGGCTTACTTCACTCTGTATAAGGGGCTCCAGTTTCATCCATCTCATTAGGACTGGTTCAAATGAATTCTTTTTGACGGCTGAGTAAAATTCCATGGTGTATATGTACCACAGCTTCCTTATCCATTCATCTGCTGATGGGCATCTAGGTTGCTTCCATGTCCTGGCTATTATAAACAGTGCTGCGATGAACATTGGGGTGCATGTGTCTCTTTCAGATCTGGTTTCCTCAGTGTGTATGCCCAGAAGTGGGATTGCTGGGTCATATGGCAGTTCTATTTCCAGTTTTTTAAGGAATCTCCACACTGTTTTCCATAGTGGCTGTACTAGTTTGCATTCCCACCAACAGTGTAAGAGGGTTCCCTTTTCTCCACACCCTCTCCAGCATTTATTGCTTGTAGACTTTTGAATAGCAGCCATCCTGACTGGTGTGTAATGGTACCTCATTGTGGTTTTGATTTGCATTTCTCTAATAATGAGTGATGTTGAGCACCTTTTCATGTGTTTGTTAGCCATCTGTATGTCTTCTTTGGAGAAATGTCTGTTTAGTTCTCTGGCCCATTTTTTGATTGGGTCATTTATTTTTCTGGAATTGAGCTGCAGGAGTTGCTTGTATATTTTTGAGGTTAATCCCTTGTCTGTTTCTTCATTTGCTATTATTTTCTCCCAATCTGACGGCTGTCTTTTCACCTTACTTATAGTTTCCTTTGTAGTGCAAAAGCTTTTAAGTTTCATTAGATCCCATTTGTTTAGTTTTGCTTTTATTTCCAATATTCTGGGAGGTGGGTCATAGAGAATCTTGCTGTGATTTATGTCGGAGAGTGTTTTGCCTATGTTCTCTAGGAGTTTTATAGTTTCTGGTCTGACATTTAGATCTTTAATCCATTTTGAGTTTATTTTTGTGTATGGTGTTAGAAAGTGTTCTAGTTTCATTCTTTTGCAAGTGGTTGACCAGTTTTCCCAGCACCACTTGTTAAAGAGGTTGTCTTTTTTCCATTGTATATCCTTGCGTCCTTTGTCAAAGATAAGGTGTCCATAGGTTCGTGGATTTATCTCTGGGCTTTCTATTCTGTTCCATTGGTCTATATTTCTGTCTTTGTGCCAGTACCACACTGTCTTGATGACTGTGGCTTTGTAGTAGAGTCTGAAGTCAGGCAGGTTGATTCCTCCAGTTCCATTCTTCTTTCTCAAGATTACTTTGGCTATTCGAGGTTTTTTGTATTTCCATACAAATTGTGAAATTCTTTGGTCTAGTTCTGTGAAAAATACCGTTGGTAGCTTGATAGGGATTGCATTGAATCTATAGATTGCTTTGGGTAGAATAGCCATTTTCACAATATTGATTCTTCCAGTCCATGAACACGGTATGTTTCTCCATCTGTTTGTGTCCTCTTTGATTTCTTTCATCAGTGTTTTATAGTTTTCTATGTATAGGTCTTTTGTTTCTTTAGGTAGATATACTCCTAAGTATTTTATTCTTTTTGTTGCAATGGTGAATGGTATTGTTTCCTTAATTTCTCTTTCTGTTTTTTCATTGTTAGTATATAGGAATGCAAGGGATTTCTGTGTGTTAATTTTGTATCCTGCAACTTTACTATATTCATTGATTAGTTCTAGTAATTTTCCGGTAGAGTCTTTAGGGTTTTCTATGTAGAGGATCATGTCATCTGCAAACAGTGAGAGTTTCACTTCTTCTTTTCCTATCTGGATTCCTTTTACTTCTTTTTCTGCTCTGATTGCTGTGGCCAAAACCTCCAACACTATGTTGAACAGTAGTGGTGAGAGTGGGCACCCTTGTCTTGTTCCTGATTTCAGGGGAAATGCTTTCAATTTTTCACCATTGAGGGTGATGCTTGCTGTGGGTTTGTCATATGTAGCTTTTATTATGTTGAGGTATGTTCCTTCTATTCCTGCTTTTTGGAGAGTTTTAATCATAAATGAGTGTTGAATTTTGTCAAAGGCTTTCTCTGCATCTATTGAGATAATCATATGGTTTTTATCTTTCAATTTGTTAATGTGGTGTATTACATTGATTGATTTGCGGATATTGAAGAATCCTTGCATTCCTGGGATAAAGCCCACTTGGTCGTGGTGTATGATTTTTTTAATATGTTGTTGGATTCTGTTTGCTAGAATTTTGTTAAGGATTTTTGCATCTATGTTCATCAGTGATATTGGCCTGTAGTTTTCTTTTTTTGTGGCATCTTTGTCAGGTTTTGGAATTAGGGTGATGGTGGCCTCATAGAATGAGTTTGGAAGTTTACCTTCTTCTGCAATTTTCTGGAAGAGTTTGAGTAAGGTAGGTGTTAGCTCTTCTCTAAATTTTTGGTAGAATTCAGCTGTGAAGCCATCTGGTCCTGGGCTTTTGTTTGCTGGAAGATTTTTGATTACAGTTTCGATTTCCTTGCCTGTGATGGGTCTGTTAAGATCTTCTATTTCTTCCTGGTTCAGTTTTGGAAAGTTATACTTTTCTAAGAATTTGTCCATTTCATCCAAGTTGTCCATTTTATTGGCATAGAGCTGCTGGTAGTAGTCTCTTATGATCCTTTGTATTTCAGTGTTGTCTGTTGTGATCTCTCCATTTTCATTTCTAATTTTGTTAATTTGGTTCTTCTCTCTTTGTTTCTTAATGAGTCTTGCTAATGGTTTGTCAATTTTGTTTATTTTTTCAAAAAACCAGCTTTTAGCTTTGTTGATTTTTGCTATGGTCTCTTTAGTTTCTTTTGCATTCATTTCTGCCTTAATTTTTAAGATTTCTTTCCTTCTGCTAACCCTGGGGTTCTTCATTTCTTCCTTCTCTAATTGCTTTAGGTGTAGAGTTAGGTTATTTATTTGGCTTTTTTCTTGTTTCTTGATGTAAGCTTGTAATGCTATGAACCTTCCCCTTAGCACTGCTTTTACAGTGTCCCATAGGTTTTGGGTTGTTGTGTTTTCATTTTCATTCATTTCTATACAAATTTTGATTTCTTTTTTGATTTCTTCTATGATTTGTTGGTTATTCAGAAGCGTGTTATTTAGCCTCCAGGTGTTTGAATTTTTAACAATTTTTTTCCTGTAATTGAGATCTAATCTTACTGCACTGTGGTCAGAAAAGATGACTGGAACGATTTCAATTTTTTTGAATTTTCCAAGACTAGATTTATGGCCCAGGATGTGATCTATTCTGGAGAAGGTTCCGTGTGCACTTGAGAAAAAGGTGAAGTTGATTGTTTTGGGGTGAAATGTCCTATAGATATCAATTAGGTCTAGCTGGTCCATTGTGTCATTTAAAGTTTGTGTTTCCTTGTTAATTTTCTGTTTAGTTGATCTATCCATAGTTGTGAGTGGGGTATTAAAGTCTCCCACTATTATTGTGTTACTATTAATTTCCTCTTTCATACTCGTTAGTGTTTGCCGTACATATTGCGGTGCTCCTAGGTTGGGTGCATATATATTTATAATTGTTATATCTTCTTCTTGGATTGATCCTTTGATCATTATGTAGTGTCCTTCTTTGTCTCTTTTCACAGCTTTTATTTGAAAGTCTATTTTATCTGATATGAGTATTGCGACTCCTGCTTTCTTTTGGTCTCTGTTTGCATGAAATATTTTTTCCAGCCCTTCACTTTTAGTCTGTATGTGTCTCTTGTTTTGAGGTGGGTCTCTTGTAGACAGCATATATGGGGGTCTTGTTTTTGTATCCATTCAGCCAATCTTTGTCTTTTGGTTGGGGCATTCAACCCATTTACATTTAAGGTAATTATTGATAGGTGTGGTCCGGTTGCCATTTACTTTGTTGTTTTGGGTTCACGTTTATACAACCTTTCTGCATTTCCTGTCTAGAGAAGATCCTTTAGCATTTGTTGAAGAGCTGGTTTGGTGGTGCTGAATTCTCTCAGCTTTTGCTTATCCGTAAAGCTTTTGAGTTCTCCTTCATATCTGAATGAGATCCTTGCTGGATACAGTAATCTAGGTTGTAGGTTATTCTCTTTCATTACTTTCAGGATGTCCTGCCATTCCCTTCTGGCCTGGAGGGTTTCTATTGATAGGTCAGCTGTTATCCTTATGGGAATCCCTTTGTGTGTTATTTGTTGTTTTTCCCTTGCTGCTTTTAATATTTGTTCTTTGTGTTTGATCTTTGTTAGTTTGATTAATATGTGTCTTGGGGTGTTTCGCCTTGGGTTTATCCTGTTTGGGACTCTCTGGGTTTCTTGGACTTGAGTGGCTATTTCCTTCCCCATTTTAGGGAAGTTTTCAGCTATTATCTCCTCAAGTATTTTCTCATGGCCTTTCTTTTTGTCTTCTTCTTCTGGAACTCCTATGATTCGAATGTTGGGGCGTTTCACATTGTCCCAGAGGTCCCTGAGGTTGTCCTCATTTCTTTTGATCCTTTTTTCTTTTTTCCTCTCTGCTTCATTTATTTCCACCATTTTATCTTCTACCTCACTTATCCTATCTTCTGCCTCCGTTATTCTACTCTTGGTTCCCTCCAAAGTGTTTTTGATCTCATTCATTGCATTGTTCATTTTTAATTGACTCTTTTTTATTTCTTCTAGGTCTTTATTAAACAATTCTTGTATCTTTTCAATCTTTGTCTCCAGGCTATTTATCTGTAACTCCATTTTGTTTTCAAGATTTTGGATCATTTTTATTATCATTATTCTAAATTCTTTTTCAGGTAGATTCCCTATCTCCTCCTCTTTTGTTTGACTTGGTGGGCATTTTTCATGTTCCTTTACCTGTTGGGTATTTCTTTGCCTTTTCATCTTGTTTAGATTGCTGTGTCTGGAGTGGACTTTCTGTATTCTGGAGGTCTGTGGTTCCTTTTTATTGTGGAGGATTTACCCAGTGGGTGGGGTTAGACGATTGGCTTGTCAAGGTTTCCCGGTTAGGGAAGCTTGCGTCAGTGTACTGGTGCGTGGAACTTGATTTCTTCTTTTTGGAGAGCAATGGAGTGCCCAGTAATGAGTTTTGAGATGGGTCTATGTGTTAGGTGTGACCTTGGGCAGCCTGTATGTTGACATTCGGGGCTATGTTCCTGTGTTGCTGGAGAATTTGCGTGATATGTCTTGCTCTAAAACTTATTGGCTCTTGGGTGGTGGTTGGTTTCAGTGTAGGTATGGAGGCTTTTGGACGGTCACTTATTACTTAAAGTTCCATGTAGTCAGGAGTTTTCTGGTGTTCTCAGGTTTTGGGCTTAAGTTTCCTGCCTCTGGATTTCAGTTTTATTCTTCCTGTAGTCTCAGGACTTCTCCAACTACACAGCACTGATAATAAAACTTCTAGGTTAATGGCGAAAAGATTCTCCCCCGTTAGGGACACACAGAGAGGTTCACAGAGTTACATGAACAGGAGAAAAGGGAGGAGGGAGATAGAGATGAGCAGGAGGAGAAAAAGGGGGACTCAAGAGGAGAGAGAGAGATCTACGCAGCTGTCTGTTCCCAGAGTGTTCTCCGTATCTCAGACACCTACAAGGATTCACAGAATTGGATTGGGAAGAGAAGGGGAAAGGAGGAAATAGAGGTGTTCTGAGGTAGAAAACAGAGAGTCAAGATTGGGAGAGAATAATCTTCGGTTTAAAGATAGGGCTTCTCTCTTTTTTTTTTTTTTTTGTAAGGTTATAGTGTAGTGAAAATGAAAATGAAGAGTAGTAGAGGAGTACTAGAGGACTTTAAAAGAAATAAGAGAAAAAGAAAAATAGAAAATAAAAGAGAAAACGGAAAGGAAAAAAAAAAAAAAAAAAAAAAAAAAAAAAAAAAAAAAAAAAAAAAAAAAAAAAACAAAAAAAAAAAAAGAAAGAAAGAAAAAAAAAAAATTTTTTTCCCCTAATTAAAAAAATCGTAAAAATCTATGAAAATGAAAGTTAAGGAGTAATGGGGGAGTAATAGGGAATTTTAAAGGAAAATAAAAGAGAAAAAATAAAAAAGAAAAAATATAAAAAGAAAAAAAAATTTTTTTTTTTCCTTACTTAGAAAAAAAAAGTAAAAATATATCTAGGAGTTTCTCTGGAGCTGTTGCGGTCAGTGTGGGTTCGGCTCAGTTTCAGATAGCTCCTCATTCCAGCTTACACTTCTCGATATCTACAGGGCCCTTCCGGTGAAGTCCGTGTTTTCTACAGGGATTTTAATCTGTTGCACCAGTCCCTTCTGAAGCGGTTCCCTTTGTTTATTTGGCTTCTGTTTGCCGGTCTCTTCAGAGGCTCATTTCCGCCCTGACACAGGCGGGCGGAGGTGGACTCTTATTCAGGTAGCTAGTTCCGTTGAGCTGCTGGGAGGGGCTGACGCTGCGGGGATGGGCTGGCCCTCCGGGGGCGGGCTGGCGCTGCCCGGAGGGGCTGACGCTGCTTTCTCCGTCTGCGCTGCTCAGGCTCCCGGCTGTTCTATATGGAGCGCGCCCCGCGCTGCGCGAGGTTCCAGCCCTCGGGTGTTACACAAAAGCGCGGAAGGAAAAGCTGCGCCTGCTCTCTGTGCCTTTCCCGTCAGAGCGGTCCAGGCAGCGAGGGGCTTGATGGGCGCACTATCCCCAGGTGTGGCGCACTCACTCCCTTCCGCGGACCCAGTCTCAGTTTCCGCTGGCGCCAGTCGGGTGCGCGCGCCTTCCGCCCTCCGCGTCCCCAGCCCCAGTCCCCGCCCGCGCCGGTCGGGTGCCTGCGCCCTGTGTCTCGCCGCGACCTTCCCCTCCACCCTGCCTCCTGCCTCCGGCGGGGCTGGGCCGGTCCGCAGCCTGCGAGCTCTTCTCGGGACTTTCTCCATCCCTTTGTTCTGCGAATGGCCGGCAGTGTGTTCCGGCCGGTTAATTTTCTCTCTCTCTTTTGGTCTCCCACAGTTCAAGTTGGCACCTCACAGAAGCTCCCTCCGATTGTCCTCAGGGCACTCAGGCCCGGACCCTAGCCCAAGCAAGGCCGCCTAAGACTCCCTTCCCAGGACGGGTCTCCGTCCTTAGCTCTTTTGTCTCACTTTTTATCTTTTATATTTTGTCCTACCTCCTTTCGAAGACAATGGTCTGCTTTTCTGGGCGCCTGATGACCTCAGCTAGCGATCAGAAGTTGTTTTGTGAAGTTTGCTCTGCATTCAGTTATTCTTTTGATGAATTTGTAGGAGAGAAAGTGGTCTCCCCGTCCTACTCCTCCGCCATCTTGGCTCCTCCCTCTGCATCTATTATCTTTTAATTTTATGCCAGCCACATCCTGATGCTTAACTCTATGGTATCATAACGCACCCCTTGTCTTTTGTTTTTCCCTCCCTTTATTTATGCTAACCACATCTTGATGTTTAACCGTATGGTACACTCTTTGCAAACCACCCCTTGTAGTTTATTTCCCCCCTTTTTGTGTTACAGAAAGAAAGTCACAGTGCAATCCACAAAGGACAATGGACCCAACTCCAGCACCAACTGCCAGAACCAAATTACACAGGCCTATTGACTGTTTCCAAACAATGCAAAAGGAAAGAAGAATACAGGATACTACTCCTTTGTCCCTTCTCTCCAGCCCCTGACTGTGAGCCTCAACTATATGATCCTCTAAATTCCCTGTGGAGGGGAGACATAGTCCTTGAAGCACCACCGACGGTGTTCTCTCCTCTGCCAACTTGAGGATTACAGCCATCTTTCTTTCTATTTCCTCCAAACTCTGTCTCCGTATTTTTTTATTTGGCTCCAGTGGGCAGAGAAAGCGAAGATTTTGGTGGCCACAAAACCAAAAGAATTAACTAAGGAATTGTGACACATTTGAAGTGCAAAAAATGCTGAAATCTAAAACAATTATTTATATATCTTTCTCTGTATTATTTCTCAACCTACTGTAAGAAGTAATCAATAGAAAATTCAATTAAATGGAGTTAGGAGGCCAGAAGGGAGGGCTCTTGTGCCCTTTGATCATAGCAGAGACCAACAGAGAGAAGAAAGACTCCTCTTCTTTCCTGGCAAGGACTCAGCCAATGAAAAGTCATAGACTTTTTGCTTGCTGTAGCCCTCCCAACTTCCCTTTCCCCTCTAGAAAAGTGTTCTCCTCTCCTTGGTGTGCAGGGACTTTCATGTGGTTGGCCACAGTTACAGACTTCAAATGGTATTCTTTGCTGAACCTGAATAAACGCATTTTTGTTGGAGAAATAATTAGTGGTTTATTTTATGCCAATAAACAATAAAGACTGTTTAAATATGAAAATTTTATGTGTATATGTATATGTGTGTGAGTGTGTGTGTGTATGCATATACACATATATCCTGGGATTAGAGGATACTAGGGTATTAAAAAGGAAAAAAAAATAAGCAAAACTATAAAAGTGTTTCTGATTTAAAACAATTAAGATATTAATTTCTATTAGTTCTGACCCAGGGTTAAAGAAGCCAGGTGTATGTATCAAGCCAGCTACCATATAATTTATTCTACAATTTTACATCAACTTAAATTGGGGTTGGTATTCATGATCATACCCCAATGGAGGGGAAAAAAGGGGTTCTCCTTTTTTGCCACTCACATAATTAAATTTGTGAAAAAAATTAATGTTCAAAGCTAAAGTGGAACTAGCATAATAGGGTTATTTATATTACAAAACAGTCTTTTGCAGCAAAATTTAACTAAAGATAGTCACCCAGCCTTCCCCCAGGGAGATCTTCTTGCTGTCCAAGGGACTCTCAAGGGTCTTCTCCAACACCACAATCACAGAAAACTAACCAAAATGATCACACGGATCACAGCTTAGTGCAACTTAGTGAAACTGTGAGCCATGCCACGTAGGGCCACCCAAGACAGACACTGGAGAAGGGAATGGTGGTGAGTTCTGACAAACTGGCCCATTGGAAAGGGGGAATGGCAAATCATTCAGCATTCTTGACTTGAGAAGCCCATAAACGGTATGAAAAGGTAAAAAGATATAACACTGAAAGATAAACCCCCCAGATTGATAGGTGTCCCATAGACTACTGGAGAAGAGAAGAGAAATAACTCCTGAAGGTATGGTGACACTGAGCCAAAGCGGAAATGATGCCCAGTTGTGCACGTGTCTGGTGGTGAAAGTAAAGCCCTGTGCTGTAAAGGGTAATATTTCATAGGAACCTGGAATGTTAGGTCCAAAGTAAAGTGGAAATGTCCAAACAGAAGACAGCAAGAGTAAACACTGACATTTTAGGACTCACTGAACTAAAATGGAAGGGAATGGGTGAATTTAATTCAGATGATGATTTTATCTACTAGTGTGAACAAGAATACCTTAGAAGAAATTGAATAGCTCTCACAGTTAACAAAGGAGTCTGAAATTCAGTACTTGGGTGCAATCTCAAAAACAACAGAATGATCTTGGTTCATTTCCAAGGCAAAACATCCAGCATCACAGTAATTCAAGTCTTTGTCCCAACCACTGGTGCTGAAGAAGTTGCACAGTTCTATGAAGACTGACCAGAGCTTTTGGAACTAACAAGAAAGATGTACTTTTCATCATAGGGGCTGGAATACAAAAGTAGGAAGTCAAAAGGTATCTGGAGTAACAGGTAAGTTTGGCCTTATAAAAAGCCGAGAAAAGAATAGAAATGAAAGACAAGGGAAGAAAGGAAAGATGTACCCATATGAATGCAGAGATCCAAAGAATAGCAAGGAGAGATAAGAAAACCTTCTTAAGTAAACAGTACAAAGAAATAGAGGAAAAACAATAGAATGGGAAAGACTAGAGATCTCTTCAAGAAAATTGAAGATACCAAGGAAACATTTCATGCAAAGATGGGCACAATACAGGACAGAAAGCTTTGGACCTAACAGAAATGGAGGATATTAAGAAGAGGTGGCAAGAATACATGGAAGAACTATACAAAAAAAGGTCTTAGTGACCCAGATAACCATGATGGTGTGATCACTCATCTAGATCCAGAAACCCTGGAGTGTGAAGTCAAGTGAGCCTTAGGAAGCATAATTACTAATAAAGCTAGTGGAGGTGATGGAATTCCAGCAGAGGTATTTCAAATCCTAAAAGACGATGCTGTGAAAGTGCTGCACTCAATATGTCAGGAAATTTGAAAAACTCAGCAGTGTCCAACAGGACTGGAAGTGATCAGTTTTTATTCCAATTCCAAAGAAGAGCAATGCCAAAGAATGTTCAAACTACCCTACAGTTGCCCTCTTTTCACATGCCATTAAGATAATACTCAAAATTCTTCAAGCTAGGCTTCAACAGTATGTGAACTGAGAATTTCCAGATGTTTAAACTGGATTTAGAAATGCAGAGGAACCAGAGATCCAATTACCAACATCCATTTTGTCATGGAAAACAAAAAAGAATTTCAGAAAAACGTTTACTGCTTCACTGACTATGCTAAATGACTGTGTGGATTACCAAAAAAAAAAAAAATTGTGGAAAATTCTTAAAGAGATGGGAATACCAGACCATCTGACCTGCCTCCTGAAAAATCTGTATGCAGGTCAAGAAGCAACAATTAGAACCAGATATGGAAAAATGAACTGGTTCAAAATTTGGAAATGAGTATATCAAGGCTGTATACGGTCACTCTTCTCATTTAACTTATATGCAGAATATATCATGCCAAATGCCAGACTGGATGAAGCTCAAATTGAAATCAAGGCAGCCGCGAGAAATATCAATAACCTCAGATATGCATATGATACCACCCTAATGGCAGAAAGCAAAAAGGAACTAGAGATCCTCTTGATGAAAGTGAAAGAGGAGAGTGAAAAACCTGGCTTAAAACTCAGCATTTTAAAAACTAAGATCATGGCATCCGGTCCCACTATTTCATGGCAAATAGATGGGGAAACAATGGAAACAGTGACAGACTTCATTTATTTGGGCTCCAAAATCAATGAAGATGGTGACTGCACACACAAAATCAAAAGACTCCTTGGAAGAAAAGCTATGACAAACCTAGACAACATATTAAAAAGCAGAGATATAACTTTGCCAAGAAAGGGCCATATAGTCAAAGCTATGATTTTTCCAGTAGTCATGTATCAATGTGAGAGTTGGATCATGAAGGCTGAGCACTGAAGCATTCATGCTTTCAACTGTGGTGCTGGAGGAGACTCTTGAGAGTCCCTTGGACAGCAAGAAGATCTAACCGGTCAATCCTAAAAGGAATCAACCCCGAATATTCACTGGAAGGAGTGATGCTGAAGCTGAAGCTCCAATACTCTGACCACCTGTTGGAAAGAGCTGATTCGTTGGAAAAGACCCAATTCATTGGAAAAGACTCTGATGCTGGAAAGACTGAGGGCAGGAGGAGAAAGGGATGACAGAGGATGTGATGGTTGGATGGTATTATTGACTCAATGGACATGAGTTTGAACAAGTTCCAGGAGATAGTGAAGGACAGGGAGGTCTGACATGCTGCATCCATGCGGTTGCAGAGTAGGGCAGACTGAGCGTCTGAACAGCAACAACAATATGAAAGGAATGAGTTCAGTGAACCCCGATTCTTGCATCTTCCCATACATAGAAAAATCTTAAATTCCATGAGATATCTGTTGTTGTTGTTTTTAATTAACAATAATCTTTTTATGTTCAGACTACCAGCCTTTTGCTTTAAAACTTCTATATAATGTGGCTCCTCCCCTCTCCTCCTCAAAGCAGTTCTCTCAGGGTTACTTGAGATTCTGTCTCCTCAGCTTGAAGTCCTTAAAATTCTCATGGAATAAAACATAAGTCTCAACTTCGCTGATGGCTCAGACGGTAAAGCTTCTGCCTACAATGTGGGAGACCCGGATTCGATTCCTGGGTTGGGAAGATCCCCTGGAGAAGGAAATGGCAACCCACTCCAGTACTCTTGCCTGGAAAATCCCATGGATGGAAGAGCCTGGTAGGCTACAGTCCATGGGGTCGCAAAGAGTCAGACATGACAGAGCAACTTCAGTTTTGTTCTTTCTTTCTTTCTCAACTTTTAGGTTCTGACTATTTTTTAAGTCAAAAGAAGGATGAGGCAGATAATCCTGTTGACTGTGAGGTGAGGGTATATAGCACCAGGATGCATATTCTATAGTATAGGCACTAGGATCCCCTGTGCTAATTGCTAAGAAAGTATGATGATTCTGATCAGCATGTCTCTACCCTTAGATTATTGAGTCTACATAGGAAGACCCAAACACAGCAGCAGGCAGGATGACAATGAAGCTAAGCCTGGAGTGTATGCATGCTCAGTCATGTCTGACTCTTTTGAGATCCCATGGACTGTCCTGCTAGGTTCCTCTGTCCATGGAATTTTCCAGGCAAGAATACCATAGTGGGTTGCCATTTCCTACTCTAGGGGATCTTCCCAACCCAGGGATGAAAACTGTGTCTCTTGTGTCTCTTGCATCAGCAGGTGGATTCTTTACCACTACACAACCTGGGGAACCCCCAAGCCTAGGGTATGTGTGGTCAAAATTCTACTGACTTTCAACAGAATTTTTATGGGACAAGTGACCTCTGGAAATTGACTTGTGTGATTGTACCAAGGGAGTGAAAATTTGTAATAGGCAGAGCCAACAAAGCATACAGTATAAGAAAATACAAGTGTTCAGGTTGAAAACAAATATAAAATTTAAAAGAAAATTCTGGGCACCTTAGCATTATTTTGGCTTCTCTCCTCATTTTCCTTCTCTCTGCAACTGTTCCTCCAAGGTGATTGGGCAGAGGGGGTGGGACCTGGGGGAGGGTGTGAAAGGTTGCAGGAGAAAGGGATTTGAGGATCACAGCAGGTTAGCAAAGAGGCTGCAACTGAATGTCAGTTTATTATGGATGTGGCTCCTCCTGGTCCAGGTTTGGAAAGCATCAATTTATCACCAAGCACTTGAGGGTGTTTAATAAACAATGCTTAATAATTAATGGGGTTTTGAATGTATCTTTTCTGCATAAGGAGTGCATTTAGAAAAGGTGGAACCTAAAACCCCATGCTATTCAGGAGCGATGTGAAAATGGGGGAGAGATGTCCTAAAATTTCAGAGGGTATTGTTTTTCCATGTGTGAGCAAGAGAGAACAGACATTGTGATGAGAAGAATGGAAGGAAATAATAATTTAAGGAGTGTCACAGAGGATGCTTTGCTAATACAGACTTACAGAACGGCCCTTAGGGATCACCCCATTCAGTGATGTTCTAATTTTTGTTCAAATAAAGCCTTAATAAGAGCCCAATGTCCATATCCAATACAATAAGAAAAGTTGTGGGATGGCCCTGAAACCTTGTATGAAATCCAATCTCCACTGCCATCCCCAAGCTGCCCCTGAGACATTACCCCAGAAATCTAGGGTGTGGCAGAATTCAGTTTGCTAAGCCATCACCTGGCTTACTTCTTTTGGGAACAAAGCTCTGCACCACCTTTATTTCTTAGTTTAATTACACATTTTATTTCATTTTCAAGAAATTGAGCTTTAGTTTGCCTAAAAATCAACTATATCAGTGAAATTTTACATGATTGTAAAAATTTCAACATTCTGAAATAATGAGTTCATTGTCAAATTCTTCCTTTACCCAGAGTAGTAACCTGACTAGTATAATGGGAGAGACAGGTATGGAATCCTGGTCTTCTGGCTCGGGTTACTCGGCTCTGCTGTCTCTTTCCAGAACAATACACCAACTGCAGGGACACACATTAATCTGTGCATTGTACATAATCTAAGGTTTTTTAATTGACAGATTCTTTGCTAAATTGATAATTGGATATAATTGATAATGACTCTAGCATGGACTAGAGTTATTTGTCTTTTCTAGTTGAGGATTAAGATCCAGTGGGAGAAAAATGAATAATCAGTAAACACCCAATGGCATCCTGCTCATATATGCCCCTGATATGAGAGCTTAATCAGGCTCATTCCCCTAAAGAAGACAGGACATTAAAGCAAAGGGTATCTTTTTATACTGCATTTCTCTGGAGCACAGATTTCAGAAACCTACAGTTAAGAGTTCTCAACCAGACAGTTAGTGCTTGTACGTAAAAGAAAGCACTCTGGTATCTGAATTTAAAAAGGGATTTATTGAAAAATGTGGATACAAGATTCAAGAAGACCAGCTTAGAAATAAACAGAAAGTTGAGATTAGTCACAATGGAGATGTTCACAGGATCACTGCTGCTGGATGCTGTCCCAGTTCCAGTCTCACTCACTGGAGTGTGCCTGTGCTACACAATTAAGATTCACCCTTCCAAGGTAGAAACAGCTAATATGCTAAGCTTTGGTCATATTCCCATCCTGGCGGCCAGGAAACAAGGAGAGTTTTCCTGGCCTCTTACTTGTAGCCACGTATTGGGAATTCTTCAAAGTCAATAAGGGGGATCAGATGCTAGACATTCAGAAGGATGGCAAGTGACCACTGTAACAATATCTGGATGATATGAGTCCAAAGATTGCACTATTAACCATTTAAACCATAGATGAAGGTAAGAAACAAGAGGAGAAGCTTAAATTCCAGAGTGAACATTCTTAGACTATAGAGAACAAGTGTGTGTTCTGTGCTTAGTCGCTCAGTCGTGTCCAACTCTTGTGACCCCATAGACTGTAGTCTGCCAGGCTCCGCTGTACATGGGATTCTCCAGGCAAGAATGCTGGAGTGGGTTGCATTTCCTTCTCCATAGAGAACAAGAGAAAAGATGTCTTAAGACTTGAGTACTTTCATTCTGTAGAATGACTATCAAAAATGTCACCTATAAAATAACATATATTTCCATTTTGGAGACTCAAAATGCTGATTAGCATATTACAGATTCTAAAAGCTTATTTCATTTCACATTTTTCAAACTTCTTTACCATTGAGCCCTCAACATCCACAGAATCAGTTTTCCAAGGTATGAATTTTGAGAAATGTTGCTTCTGATGAAAGGAGCAACCTCTTTAATTCTATAAACTATTTGAGGTCACTTTATGAGAGTTAAGGTTTTTCTGGCTAGGTAGAGGACCTCTCAAATACTCAGTCCTTGAATAACTTAATTGTTGATCATTATTCAATCTTGGATACCATGGACATTACAGCTGCTTGCTTTAAATCAGATTACAGAGCTTTTCCAAAGATAAGGGCAGGTGAGAACTTTAATTCTACCTTGAGGGCCATCTCTAATGGTCAATGGATGAGTGGTAACTCTTCTTCCCCAACTCAATTAGCAGAGTTTTATAGAACATCAGAAGGCCCCTTGAAAAGGAGACAATAATTATAAGGCTTTTGACTGGATGTGAAAGTCCTATTCTTCATCCCTTTGTCTGTAGCAGCCCTGGGGCCTTCTTTCTATAGCCCACAGCCCATGTGCCCTACATTCACAAAATCCCGCAAACCTTCATGTCATCTATTTCTCTGTAATTAAGAACATGACAGTTGAGAGCATGAAACATCATTGAAATCACTTCCTTTCATTTTTACCCCCTTTAATTAAATGGAGATTAAAAAAAAAAAAAAAAAGTCCTTAGCAGGAGCAGACTCTAAGAGTGAGAGGTATCAAGTGTTTTATCATCATATCCTGCCAGCAACTCTGTACTTGGCTTTGTATCCAGGCAGCAGATTATTGCAGCTTACCCGACAAACATGATTAATAACTCAGCCAGAGCTTTTGTACTGGATGTAGTGTTTGCCAAAAATGGCAGAATTCAACGGTGAAGGGGCACTGCAGTGACGGTTACTTTCCTGCCATATGACCCTTCTTTGTAATTAAAAACCAAACTCAATTATGTAGCAAACACTCAGTGGTATAAGTCATCTCCTCCCCGCTTTGAATGATGATTGCTGATGCTGAGAGTATTTTCACAGCTCTAAAATAAAGTCAAAGGAAATGAAAATGCAGTTTCCACATTCACTCTTCATAGCCCAGAGCCCTGTTGGGCTGGGGACCTTTATCACCGTGCATAGATTTGCAGGACTCTACATGCCTTTGTTGGGTACCAGAGATGCCATGAACCTGTGTTCTGTGTCCCGTTTATCTGATACCATTTGGAAGCTTGCTGTGGCAGAAATTAAAGAAAACCATGAGGAATAATAACCCAGACACTCTCCAAATGAGGGGGCTTACTGGTGATAACCTCTAGGTTCAGTGCCTATTGTTGCTGCTGAATCGTTTTGTCAATTGCACCATTTTTTCCGACTTTGGTACAGTTTGTTCCTTACTGTTTAGTGTAGTTTCTTCCCTGCTGTGGCAGCTTCCAAATAGCAGCTGTGACGCCACCCACAAGCATCCCCACAATGTCAACCGACTCCAGTAAACAGGCTGTGCAATTCTACCTCTCCTACGCACACGTGCAGGGGACTGATCGTGGATGCAGATTTCAGCTGGAGGATGCCTCTGAGGCGCAGTCGATCCATGCAAGGGAGGTGAAATCCTGCCTGGTTTGATTTTGAGGGAATAATCACTTTATTTATAAAGCTCCCCTCCTACCATTGACCTGGAAAGCAGTCACAATAGTGACTAGATAAAAACATTAATTAAGACATCATAAGCCTCCCTGAAGAAGCAAGAACAAAAATAAAGACGTTTGCAAAAGTGGGGCTTTCCAAAGGATTGCCTAAAGAGAAATAAAGCAAAAGAGAGAGATTCTTGAGAGAAGAGGGCCCAGGTTTTACAAGATCATCAAGGCAACAGAACTGCAGCCCTCAAGAGAGGTGTCTGTGAGAAAACTGGGAGCTGGAGAAAGAAGCTCAGACAGGTGTGATATGACGTGTGTGATTGTCCTGCTAGTCTGCCATGTCTTCTGAAAAAATGAACCAATAACACATTGACACCGATGGATCCTAATGCTCCACTATCTCCTCTAAAAGTTGGTGGGATTAACCAGGAAAATCCATTTCATTATTTGTGTGACACTTTGTGTATGTCCATGAAATTCTCTAGGCAAGAATACTGGAGTGGGTAGCCATTCCCTTCTCCAGGGGATCTTCCCCACGCAGGGATCAGGATACCAAAAGTGTGATGTGGCAGGAGAATGAGAAGCAAGACACACGAGCTCAGTGAAAGGTGAGGAACAGGGACCAACACCACTCCAAAGTGAAGGTGCTGAAACTGAATCCATGCCAGCTTTATTATACTCTCAGCCATGATGGAAAGAATGTGTAGGGAGTTAGGCTATAACTCATGTAGCTTTCAGGGCCAAAGAACAAAGTGATCATTAACCATTGAGAAACCAAGAAACAGTAATCAATAACAAGTCAGTAACTAATATTCTTATCTATAGATTTTCCTCCAGATACATAAAACATGTGACTCTCAGATGCCAGTTGGGAAACAGTCTTGAGGTTGGTTTTCCAACCTCAGGATCATATCTTATTTTCAAGATTATGAACTGTTCCCTCTGGACTTGTTTCAAGAGTCTCATGCCTTAAAGCATCCAATTTATCAATACTTACAAATTTCTTTTGTGGCCCTTGCTGAGGCCTGCTTTTCTTTTATTCTTCCTGTCTCCTGCAGGGTCTCCTGCATTGCAGGCAGATTCTTTACCATCTGAACCACCAGGGAAGCCGTGTGTGTGTGTGCATGTGTGTGTGTAAAAATAATTGTGTAATTCACATTCTAAAATAACAAGCATATGGTTTTTCAGCTCTAAGATTGTAATCATCCCTTGCATCTTTCAAGTGGTAGTCAGTGAGTCATGTTCGACTCTTTGTAACCTCATGGACTATAGCCTGCCAGGCTCCTCTATTCATGGAATTCTCCAGGTGAGAATACTGGAGTAAGTAGTCATTCCCATATCCAGGGGATCTTCTCTACCCAGGGATTGAAGTCAGGTCTCCTGCAATACAGGCAGATTCTTTCCTGGATGATAGTCACTTCCCAGCAGAAAGATAAAATCAATCAATCTAAAATCATATCTGTAATAAAAGATATTGAGTAATATTGTGTAAGGGGGGGTGATTATCCATATTGACATACAAACACATGCAACTAATTTTTTCTTGTCCTGATTCATTAATATCAGAATCCTTAAAATGTGATCTATCATGTAGCAAAGTGATAAAAAAATAAAACACTCTGGAAAAGACTGCCATTCATCACTACCATTTACCTTTTCACCCACTGGAAGAAAAAATTCTACTTCTCATGAATAAAGCAATGAATCATATTTCAAATACTTCTGCAAATCATCCAACAATTTTATTTAAGGTAACTATAGATTTTCAGAGCTCTTATGCATGGCAGCATATATTGAAGTCAGCTCACCAAGAGTTATGATTAGAAGAAAAACAAACAAAAATCTAAATATTTTTTATTAATTTGTAGCATATATAGAAAAATGGGCTTTATTAAGACACATGTAAGCAAGATGACCTCTTCATCTGATTTGACCCACTCTAGGCACCTATGTCTTCGTATTAATTATCATGTTGGAGCTACCTTGTCTATACAAAGAACCTAGAGTGATTTTTAACAGGGATTTTAAAGAAAATATAACTAAAGATTTTGTTGAGAACACAATCTCTCATTTAGTAATGGGAACTGGAAGCCTAATCATATATAGTTTATATACAGTGACCTAAAATGCTTTAGAATAGATTCAAATGTCAGATAGCAGCTCATCATCACTCAGAGACTGTGGCCAGGATAACTGTCTCTACATTGACCCAACCTATGTGTTTCTCATTAGTTTTGTTCTAAGTGAGCTCTGATCTTTGTTGAGATGCCAATTTCTTATGCCAGGACCCCTGTTAACTACATCCAAGTCTTTGCTTATGCAGTGCCTCTGCACAGGCCTTGATTATTGAGTAGTTAATGCTGAAAATGTCTATATAGTGCTGTGCCTATGCCTTTGATCTGAACTACTGCTTGGATGTTTGCTGCGGAGATCAGCATTCTGTGATTCTGGCTGCTGCCACTGATCCGCACACCCTGCCCGAGAGTGAACTTGGAAGGAAGAAACAACCTGCTTAGAAGCCTGACGGAAGATGGATCTTCTTGCTAATTCCACAAGCACACCCTTCACGACCATGTTGTGAGAGTGACTCATGTCCAATGATAAAGACTCATACAAGTAAGAATCATGAGGCTTTTTATTTTTTTTCTTACCAGTACTTAAACAGAGAAGACCGTCTTAGAGAAAATATGCTTCAGGTTTGCTTGTTCTAATCCAAGAATGCAAACCCAAAATGTGGCTCAAGATTTCATATCATGTATGGGTGTATCACCAGCAATCAAACAGCAAAATTCATTTATTTAGGATATATTTAGTGGGGAGAGGGAGTCTATGATCAACACCTTACATAAAGTTCAAAACTGTTTGTTCAAAGTTCTCCACCAAACTGAATTCATTGACTTCAAAGAAAGAAGGTAATTTTCTAAGATAAATACCTTCTCCTTGTCTTTCTTTTGTTTATTGGGATTTCTGCCAATATTCACCGTAGGATTCAACAGTGACAGATTTTAGATAAAACTGTGAGACTGATAACAAAAAATACACATAAAAATCAATCTTGTGATTTTAAATTCATATCTTATTGCAATGAATGTTTTTCAGTTACTGGAAAGCTATGGGTTTTATGGATATAAGTGCAATATTAATAATATAGTTATGATCATCAGCAAGGAGAATACTGGCTTTTGTAATAATACTACAAATCTCATAGATGCAAAAACAGATGTTTTGAGCTACTGCTCTGTGCTGGAAAGCTTGCTCAGTGCTGAGAAAACAAATGAATAAAGCACAGTTATTTATCTGAGAATGCTCACATATGGAACCAAAGAATGAGTAGTGGTTAAAAACAATGATGGGTAGGTTACTGGTCTGAAAGGTTTTTGGTAACAAGTAAACTAAAACCCAATTAACAGTGGCTTTAAGTGGAAGGAATTTTTTCACCCATTTAACAAGAAATCTTGGGATAGTCAGCTCAGGTTGATTCTGTGGCTTAACCATGGCATAAGGGACCTGGGGTCTCTTTTAACTTCATCATCCTTTGGATTTGAGTTTCAATCTCATGGTCATGAAGTGGTGTAACTAGACCCACACCCCATATTCACATTCATGAAAAAGATGGAAGTGACAAAAACCAAAGAGAAGCATATGGTCAGTCTGCCCTTTAAAAAGTTTTCCCAGAAGCTTTAGAACTTTCCACATTTTAGTGGTCAGAAATGGTTCAATCACCTGTGAATGAGGTAGTATAAGAAGGTAACTATTTTAATCGTAACACGAAGTTTTCTAATGAATGAGGAAGAAGTGGGGAAGTACAACCTGGTTAACACTAACAGTATCTAGTACAGGAAATATAGAAACTCCAAAGGATTAGCCAACATAGATAAGAGAAGCTTTTCAAGAGGAAAGGATGATTAAATGTAGGACTAAAATGCTCCCAAGAACCAACAAGGTTTACACACCAAGAGGAAGCACTGGAAATAATTGGGGGTAGGAAGTGCATTCCAAACAAGGGACACAGAGCTATTCCTAGCCCTGCAAGCAGTTCAGTATGACTGGAACACAGAATTCACATTGGGGAGTGAACACAGTGAAGACTAGAGACAGGTAGGTATGTGAAAAACTTCAAGAACGTTGTGGGCCATTGACCTACTAAGCAGTTCTGGCTTTAAGGTGAAGTTTAAGAGACACCATTATATAATATTACGCTAAACCTTGTAGTTGGTTCATGAGCCTCACCTTATGTCATACTGCAGAGGGACCTTTGGTAGGATTACATCCCTCATTCTTTCTCACCTTCTCTTTGAGCCAGCCTGCTCCTCCACATGGCAGTCTGATAGAGGCAAGCCCTACCTTTGTGAGAGTGCTAGTTGCTCAGTCATACCCGACTCTTAGTGACCCCATGTACTATAGCTCACCAGGTTCCTCTGTCCATGGAACTCTCCAGGCAAGAATACTGGGGTGGGTTGCCATGCCCTTCTCCAGGGGATCTTCCCAACCTGGGAATCAAGCCTAGATCTACTGCATTGCAGGTGCAGATTCTTTACCCATCTGAGAAGGAGACCTGAAGTTATCCAGCATTGCCCATGATGAGTACAGTGGATCTAATTCTCAGGTACAGTGTTAGGAAGCTCATCACAGCCCCCACTTCCAAACCATCTTCTTCAATCCAACTTTACCAGCAGAAGTGCTGATATTTTCATTTTCTGCTGTCTGTGCCCCTCACAGTTGGTTCTGATACTGGTCCTCTAAAATCTCAACAGTTGGTGACTTCCTATATCCTGCCCCAGTTTCTCTTGGCCATGCTAGCTCATCCATTTACTCTAGTGCTCATCCTCAGCCACACAGTTCCTCTGTTCTTTCCTGCCTCAGTGAGCACACAGGTGCAGGGGGATTGTGAAACCCCTCCAGGCTAGCGGATGAGTTCTGTAATGCTCTGCCTGATGGTTAAGTGGCGAGCACGCCTCTCAGGAGCATTCTGTATGCCTAGTTGTTATTTCTCATTAGAAATAAATTTAGTTGGGAACTCTGTGCCTGAAAGTCTCATCCTGCAGAATTTTGGCCAGAACTCTCTAGTGTTTCCAAAACAAAACTGCCTTAATTGCCTCTGGCAAAATATTTGAAAGTAAAATCCAAAAGCAAGGGAAGTATATTGCTGACATTGATGGTACCCAATTTGATACATTTGCCTAGTTAAAGAATTTATGTCAGAAGGGAATGAAAATAGAAATTCAAGTCACATGATCATTACTTGGGCTTGTTCTCTGAATTTGTGCAGAAAGTGCACAAGTATATTCCCTGTCCTCTCTTGATTGAAAAACATAGAGTACAGCTGTACAAACATTGTTCCAACAGCTTCCAAGAATATCAACAGAGAATGGCGATGTCAAATAGTAGCTTTAATAAGAGCATTGCTGCTCAGAGATAGGAAACTTGCAAATGCTGAGTGTGAGGTAGAAAATGCAGAAAGAATCACATAGAAATAAATGCTGAATTATTCAAGACAAAGGCTGAGATGGACCTATTTCACCCCAGGGACGGAAAACAAGTAGAATAACCTTTAGATCTCACCCTATGCATGAATACAAAACACATATCTATTCTTGGAAATTTTTCCCAATGAATTACAATTCAACTATAAATGACATGTTTAACACCAGAGTCATAAGAGTTTCTATTAATTGGTGTGATAAATTAGTTTGCAAATCAGTTGGTTTTCTGCTATTTTCCATCTGGTCCTTCACCATGTCATTTAGGCATTGCATTGTCATGATAGACAACAGAGAAATTAATTCTCATCACCTGTGGTTCTTTTAGAAGACAGTATATTTAAGTGAAGGATCCTAGAAAAAGGAATCTAGCAGAGGTCCCTAAATCATTTGAATTTGCTATTCCATATACCCATTCACACAGCTGCAGTTTTCCCCCAGTCAACTGGGCCCAAAATATAAGTGGAAAGTCCCAGAAATAAATAATCAATAAGGGCTTTCCTGGTAGCTCAGCTGGTAAAGAACCCACCTGCAATGCAGGAGACCTGGGTTTGATCCCTGGGTTGGGAAGATCCCCTGGAGAAGGGAAAGGCTACCCACTCCAGTATTCCGGCCTGGAGAATTCCATAGACCATGTAGCTCATGGGGTTGCAAAGAGTCACACGACTGAGTGACTTTCACTTTACTTTTGTCTTAGACTGCACACTGTTATGAGAAATATGATGAAGTCTCGCACAACTTGGCCAAGATGTGAATCATCCTTTGTCCAGGGTATCCTGTCTGTTGGTCACTGAGTAGCCATCTAGGTTATCAGATGGACTGTTGCAGTATCACATCACAGTGCTATGTCCAAGGAACACATTTTATGTATATATATATACTTAATAATGGCCCTAAAGCACAAGGGAAGTGAGGCTGGTGATTTGAATGTGCCAAAGAGAAGCCAAAAAGTGCTTCCTTTAAGTGAAAATGTAAAAGTTCTCAATGTAAGAAAAAAAAAAAAGAAAAAAACTAACAAACATATGCTTAGGTTTCCAAGATCTATGATAAGAACAAATATGAAATTCTAAAGAAAGAAAGAAATTTATGCTAGTTTTGTTGTCATTCCTCAAACTGCAAAAGTTATGGTGTGTAAGTGCTAAGATTAAAAGGCATTGAGTTCATTTCAGTTCAGTCACTCAGTCATGTCCGACTCTTTGTGACCCCATGGACTGCAGCACGCCAGGCCTCCCCTGTCCATCACCAACTCCTGAAGTCTACCCAAACTCATGTCCATCAAGTCAGTGATGCCATCCAGCCATCTCATCCTCTGTTGTCCCCTTTTCCTCCTGCCCCAATCCTTCCCAGCATCAAGGTCTTTTCCAAAGAGTCAACTCTTCGCATGAGGTGGCCAAAGTATTGGAGGTTCAGCTTCAACATCAGTCCTTCCAGTGAACACCCAGGACTGATCTCCTTTACAATGGACTGGTTGGATCTCCTTGTAGTCCAAGGGTCTCTCAAGAGTCTTCTCCAACACCACAGTTCAAAAGCATCAATTCCTTGGCGCTCAGCTTTCTTCACAGTCTAACTCTCACATCTATACATGACCAATGGAAAAACCATAGCCTTGGCTAGACAGACCTTTTTTGGCAAAGTCATGTCTCTGATGTTTAATATGCTATCTAGGTTGGTCATAACTTTCCTTCCAAGGAGTAAGTGTCTTTTAATTTCATGGCTGCAGTCACCATCTGCAGTGATTTTGGAGCCCCAAAAAATAAAGTCTGACACTGTTTCTACTGTTTCCCCATCTATTTCCCATGAAGGGATGGGACCAGATGCCATGATCTTAGTTTTCTGAATGTTGAGTTTTAAACCATTAAATTCACACAATAAGATATTTTGAGAGAGAGACAGAGACAGAGACCACATTTGCTTAACTTTTACTAAAATATACTATTGTGCTTTATTTTGTTATTAGTCGCTGTTAATCCCCCACTATGCCTAATCTATAAATTAAGCTTTATCATAGGTATTTACATACAGGGAAAAAAGCATAGTGTATACAGGATTCAGTATCATCTGTGGTATCAGGCACCTACTGTGGGTTTTTAGAACGTATCTTCCACGGATAAGGGGGTTGACTGTAATTGGTAGTTGTTCTTACCAAGTAAGAAACAACACTTTTTCTTTTTCTTATGTCCAGGGTAACTTCTAGTGAACACTTAACCAGAAAACACATCTTTCCTTGACCTTTTTCTTAATTCTGCCTCTCCTCCACTTCGGTCATGTATTTATTTCATTTTTTTGCCTTCCTCCCTATCCAGGATCCCTTCAAAACTGGATCTCGAAATATCTATAGTATAAGTCATTCATAACTATGGAGAAAATGTAGTCGTCATTTAGAAGCACTGGGATTGCAATGCCGGTCCCAGAAGGCCTGTTTTTGAATTCTTGCTTTGCTGAGCCTCGCTGTGTGATTTGGAATGAGTTAATTCATCTCTCTAGGCCTCAATTCACTTAACCTGACAAGGGGACGGGGGATAATCAGACCCACTGCAGAGGGAGTTATGAGGTTTAAAGGAGTAACTAGAAAGTAGCCTTGTACAAAGTTCTTCATCTCTGAAAGCCTTACAATTTGGGAGCTTGTATCCAAGTATATCATTAAGGAGTACACTAGAAAATTCTCCAAATATATTCATGGACCTATTGAAAACAAAACAAGAATCTTAAAGAAACCACATTAAGAAAAGTCTCTTTCTAGCATGTTAGTTTTACCAAAAAAATTAAATATATATTTTACATTATCTTATCTAGGTAGGAAACAGTTATTTTAGTAATCTCTAGTAGTTATATGTGGATAATAAGATATACTTTAGAATTGCTATATAGGATTATAATTTTTGAATACAAAGAATTTAGACATATATATATAGAGTTCTTTGTATGATGTTTTACTATCCTTTTATAAAAATAAAAAGACCAAGAGTAAAATAAGTAAAATGATTTTTAAAATTTCACTTTGAAAAGAAAAAAACAGATGATTACTGAATTAACACTACCAGTGCCAAAGAAACTTGACATGCCCTCAAAACAGTCTAACCTTTATTTCTAAAAATATTTTGACATAATAAATTGTAAAGACCAGAAAATGGGAAAAAAAAAAAAAGAAAGAAAGTATCTTTGTACAGAGGAATGCCAATAAATGATAGCTATTCATATTATGGTACCTATTTCCCACAGTCTCTGCATTATAAATCTTATTTCAAATTGGAATAAAGGAAAGATAAGGCAGAGAAATATTTGGTGGGGATGAGAAATCAGACTATGCTACTTAAATATAAAACTAAACGAAAATGTCAAGTAAAACCTATGTCAAACCAATATTTCAGAATTTGTGATAAATGGAACTGGGGAAGGAGATTTACAAAAGGCTTGGGACATCTTTTAGGATCCAGCAGTTATCCATGAATTACTCACTTGCTGGGTGTTCCAGGGTACCCTAAGATGCCCACAAAGACCAGGGTTAATTAGATCCTATTTGTTTATTTTTGATTCTGTTTCTTTTTGCCTTAGGAGACAGAGCTAAAAAATATTGCTATGTTTTATGCCAAAGAGTGGTCTGCTTATGTTCTTTTCTAGGAGTTTTACGATTTCAGGCCTTACATATAGGTTTTTAATCCATTTTGAGTTTTTTATATATGGTATGAGGAACTGTTCTAATCTTATTCTTTTACACACAGCTGTCCAGTTTTCCAGAACCTAGTTAAACTTAAAAGAAAAAAAAAAAAATGGAAAGCCATTTACACAAAAAGGAAATCTGTGACAAAATGAGAAAACAACTTATGGAATGGGAGAAAATATTTGCAAATTACATGCATAAGGAGGGTTTAATATCTAAAGTTTATAAATAACTCATTCAAGTCAATGTCAAATAAACAAAAATCCAATTAAAAATGGGTAGAAGACCAACTAGACATTTTTTATAAAGAAGACATACAGATGACAAAAAGGCAATGTGAAAAGATGCTCAATATCACTAACCAGAGAAATGCAAGTTAAAACCACAGTGAGATACCACCTCATACTTGTTGGAATGGCTATCATCAAAAAGAACACAGATAACAAATATTGTTGAAGATGTAAAAAAAAAAGGAACCCTCATACACTGTTGGTGAGACTGTAAATTGGTTCAACTACTATGGAAAGCAGTAGAGGATTCCTCAAAAAACTAAAACTAGACCCCTGTGTGGTCAAGCAATTCCTCTCCTGAGTATACATTCATAGAAAATAAAAATACCAATTCGTGAAGATACATTACCCGTGTCCATAGGAGCACTATTTACAATAGCCAAGATATGGAAACACTCTAAGTGTCCATCAACAGCGTAATGGATAAAGAAGATGCGTCTCACACACACACACACACACACACACACACACACACACACACACACACTGGGATATTACTCAACCATAAAAAGAGCGATATTCTGCCATTTGCAATAACATGGGTGGACCTAGGGAATATTGTGCTTTGTAAAATAAATCAGACAGAGAAAGGCAAATACTACATGTTATCATATACATATATGTGGAATTTAAAAGATATAAACAAACAAATGAATATAGTGAAACAGAAAAGGTCCACAGATATAAGAACAACTAGTCATTACCAGTGCGAAGAGGAAAGGGGGTGTAGAAGAGACAGGAGACTAGAAGACATAAATGACTGTGTATAAAATAAATAATCAATAAGGATACAGCTCGGGGAGACATACTTATTATTTTGTAATAACTTTGAACAGAATCTAATCTATAAAAATATTGAATCACTATGTTGTACACCTGAAACTAATATATTGATAATATTATAAGTCAACTATGCTTGAAAAGGCCTCTTGAGAGTCACTTGGGCAGCAAGGAGATCAAACCAGTCAATCCTAAAGGAAATCAGCCCTGAATATTCATTGCAAGGACTGATTCTGAAACTGAAGCTCCAATACTTTGGTCACCTGATGTGAAGAACTGACTCACTGGAAAAGACCCTGATCCTGGGAAATATTGAAGGCAGGAGGAGAAGGGGGTGACAGAGGATGAGGTGATTGGATGCATCGTAGGCTCCATGGAAATGACTTTGAGCACACTCTGGGAGATACTGAAGGACAGGGAAGCCTGGCGTGCTAGGGGGATGCAAAGTTAGACATGACTGAATGACTAAACAACAACAACAACATACTTAAAGAAAAGAGATTAGTGTTCAGAAGGAAATATGCCAAAGTCTGACCATACTTTAAAGTGAGTAAAGTTGCTCAGTCGTGTGTGACTCTTTGCGACCCCATGGACTGTAGCCCACCAGGCTTCTCCATCCATGGGATTCTCCAGGCAAGAATACTGGAGTGGGTTGCCATTTCCTTCTCCAGACCATACTTTAGCTGGCTCTAAAGTTGTCAGGTCAATGTAATGCATTTTCCATAATTTTTTAAAATAATTTTTTTTCTTAATTTAAGACTATCAGCTAGCTAGGAAGAGAATTCAGGAAAATATATGAAACATTATTCCAAAATTGAAATACCTACTAAGAGCATTGACTTGCACAGAGCAGGTGCTCAGTATATATAGAAGGGAGTCCCTTCTGTCAGTTACCCTACAAGTAGGAAAGAAGAAATTATGACATTTGAAAAGAATCTTCCAGAAGGTTTGCTGCTTAAGAAAAAGTTTCAACACCTTAATGAAAACATATTGCAGAGACTTTTTTTTTAAATAGAAAAGTATCATGAACACTGGTTTTTAACTGCAAACAAACAAACAAAAAAATAGAGATGTTTAGTCTCTGCAGATACAGTGAGCTTTGCTTGTGGCAAATTCATAAAACTTCATAATTCCACCAGAGGCAAAGTGTCAGAGTTTTCCCTCTTAGGCGCTACATTCAGGAGCTATATCTCCAGTTGGAAATGTGAAATTTTACATCAGAAAGAAATATGGGTATGTTTTGCAAAAAGCTAAAATTGATCATCTTATTTTGATTCTAAGTGAGACCCAAGCATCTCATGTAGGATAAGGAATGATAAAGGAAGAGGAGGAGGTAAGATCCGGAAACAGGAGAGGAAGAAGGAATGGGTAATGGAAGTACTGTGCAGAAGAGATCCTCAGAAATATGAAAAAGGAAAGGATACAGTGTAAAACCCAGGTTCAGCATATCAAATCCCCCAGCCAACACCCTGAGACCAGGACTTCTTTTCCTGGACTCTATTTTTGCTAAATCCGACCTCTTCTCTTTGTGCCTGCCTCTGGTATTTTCCTTTGATAAAAACTGTGCCAGATTTTATTATACAATTTCAAAGAGAAAAGATTTTGCTTTTGTATTTGGACTGAATTTTCAAGATGTAATTTCCTAAAACAAACTTTGGAGAAGAGCATGAAAGTAAAACTTTTTAAGATATTTCACAAATATTTGATCCTTTTTCCAAAAGATTGCAAAGCCTTGTAAATCTTGAGCTTTTTTCTGTGGGTTCCAGCTCTTTGCCTACAGAATTTTCAATCTACATCATGTATCAGGCACAGAAACTGAACTTGGAAGGGTTTGGTTTTAATCCCATTAATAAGTATTGTTATTGGAGGTAGGCTTGAGAGCATAAAATAAAGCTCTAAAAATGGCTTCTTTATTAAATAAGTCTTTTCACTATCCCTGAAGACCCTTTGAACATTCATTTATTTTGTAACCCAGCCAGCATTGTGTCTTCTATTCTTTAGACATAGGAAATAATGTGAAGACATTTAAACATCGGAAAATTCAAAGGTTTGCTTTGAGTACATGAAAACTTCCCCAGCCACAGATCAAAATAAGAACCTTCAATAATTACAGCTTCTCTTATCAGAATAGAATTACCTCTGAAATAAAGAAGACTGGGCTCATTCAATTTACTTTCACCACTAAACTCAAACTACCCATCCTAAACTGATAGTAAGCAAATCTGTATGGCATACATGACATTCAGTGGCATACGGCATATAGTTCTGGCATATAGGACATTTCAGGATGCAGAGAAGATGGACGCACATGAAGACAGAAGATCACGTGCTTAGAGTCATGAAATAGGAAAGCATTCACCAGGAAGTCAAAAATGAAATACAACTTTATCCCATCTCACAGTCCAATAAAGCAGTTAGATAAATGCTGAACTATTTGGAACAAGGAATCATTCAGGAAACACTGATGATGCAAGTACCATATTCCATGCTTTGAATGAAATAGAAGGAAAGAAATGAGAACTTCAATAGAAATAAACAGTTCTGCTCCAGTTTGAAAATAACTGTTTAATGGAAATCATTGGGTTATTTCTCCTTTAGGAGGAGTTTCATTAATGAGAAAGAGTTGACTGTAGAGTTTGAAAAAACAGAACCTTTCAAACACATGGTAAGTAGTAAACTAAAAGGGTGATCAATGCAGTTAGCAGCACTCAGAAATAGATGATGCAGTGAGATAGAGTGAAAGTGAGCCTGCATGACTGGAAAGGCCTGTGTCCAGAAGGTACTCAGATAGAGGACCTTTTCAAGAGCAGCTAAGCACTTACTAGTGTGTGCTAGTAGATCACTGAGGGTGTTGGATAAAAGAGTGAGATAATGAGTGAGAAATGGCAGGGACAGATTTACTGAAAACAGAAAACCACAGAGAATGGGCAATGGGCAAAAACAAAAGAGATAAGTCTCCTGAAGAACAGGGTTTAGTCAAGTTAACTCAGCCCCCATGACCACCTAAGGTTATCCTAAGTGCTTCTCAAGCTTAATTGTGCATACTGGAGGAAGAATCTTGTTAAAATGTAGATTCTGATTCAAGAAGGTTGGGCGAAGTCAGAAGTTTTGCTTCCAGGTAATGCTGGTGCTACTAATCCATGGACAACACATGGAGTATCAAAGTAGCTACAGGTTAATCTGACCAGTTTAGTGAAATCATCACAAACCAATAGATGTAGTGCATCCAGGTGCTTTAAAATAATGAAACAGCCCGGTCTCTGGAGTAACTTTGGATGTGACTCACCTTCTGTCCGCATAATTTGCATCTCTTCTTGCTGGGCATATAACTGAAAGTGTGTGATGAACGTGGCATCTGAATTTTCATTTGTCCATCTCCCCCATTTTCTAACTTTACAATCTAAGACAAATTTTCTAAGCCTAATTTGTCTAAAATGGTAATAGCTATACAGTCCTCAATAGTGCTATTTTGAGAACCAAAAATGAATTGGCATGTAGTAAGCATGTAGTAAGAACTAACCAATATTAATCCTTTCTTCCATCCTATGCTTTGTGGGGTTTTTTGTGCTTAGTTGCTCAGTCATGTCCAACTATTTGTGACCCCATGGAGGGTTTCTCCAGGCAAGAACACTGGAATGGGCAGCCATTCCTTTCTCAGATAATAAGTGTAACTATCACCGACAGCTGACAGTGGACAAGCACTTTCACTGACACTTTTATTTTGTCCTTTCAAATTCCATAAACAAGAGCTATGTTATTACTCTCTAAAGATGAGGAAACTGAAGCTCAGGGAGATTTAGTGGTATAACCAAGAACCTAAGGCTTGAACTCCTGGAGAAGGAAATGGCAACCCACTCCAGTATTCTTGCCTGGAGAATCCCATGGACAGAAGAACCTGGCAGGCTACAGTTCATGGGACTGCACGAGTCAAACATGACTTAGCGACTAAACCACCATTTAGCACACTTCAATTTACTTTCCCCATCTATCTTATCCTTAATAAAAACTTTATAGCATGGCACCAACATGAAGTGAAACCATGCATGTAAAATGACTAGCAGAATTTCCTGTTTAATATAGGTTTGATCTGCTCCTTCCTAAAATGCCACTGTGGTTTTTTTTTCCATTTATTTTTATTAGTTGGAGGCTAATTACTTTACAGTATTGTAGTGGTTTTTGCCATACATTGACATGAATCAGCCACGGATCTACATGTATTCCCCATCCTGATCCCCCCTCCCACCTCCCTCTCCACCTGATCCCTCAGGGTCTTCCTAGTGCACCAGGCCCGAGCACTTGTCTCGTGCATCCAACCTGAGCTGGTGATCTGTTTCACCCTAGATAATATACATGTTTCGATGCTGTTCTCTCGAAACATCCCACCCTTGCCTTCTCCCACAGAGTCCAAAATTCTGTTCTGTACATCTGTGTCTCTTTTTCTGTTTTGCATATAGGGTTATCATTACCATCTTTCTAAATTCCATATATATGTGTTAGTATGCTGTAATGTTCTTTATCTTTCTGGCTTACTTCACTCTGTATAATGGGCTCCAGTTTCATCCATCTCATTAGAACTGATTCAAATGAATTCTTTTTAATGGCTGAGTAATATTCCATGGTGTATATGTACCACAGCTTCCTTATCCATTCATCTACTGATGGACATCTAGGTTGCTTTCATGTCCTGGCTATTATAAACAGTGCTGTGATGAACATTCGGGTGCACGTGTCTCTTTCAGATCTGGTTTCCTCGGTGTGTATGCCCAGGAGTGGGATTGCCGGGTCATATGGCAGTTCTATTTCCAGTTTTTTAAGGAATCTCCACACTGTTCTCCATAGTGGCTGTACTAGTTTGCATTCCCACCAACAGTGTAAGAGGGTTCCCTTTTCTCCACACCCTCTCCAGCATTTATTGCTTGTAGACTTTTGGATAGCAGCCATCCTGACTGGGGTGTAATGGTACCTCATTGTGGTTTTGATTTGAAAATGCCACTGTATTGATGACAAGTAATTTGTCACTTTATTACAGTTTTCTAGGGCTGCCATAACAAAGTACCACAAATTGGGTGCTTAAAGAACAGAGATTTACTGTCTCACAGTTCTTGAGGCTATGTCTAAAATTAAGGTGTCATCAGAATAGGTCCTCTTGAGGACTGAATGAAAGATCTGTTAGAACTCAGATCTATAGCCCTTCTCTTAGCTTGTAGACAGCTGTTCTCCTTCTGTATCTCTTCACATTGCACCTGTGTGTCTGTCTCCAAATTTCTCCTTTTTATGAGGACACTAGTCATATTGGGTTAAAGCCCACCCTAATGACCACATTTTAAATGATTACCTCTTTAAAGACCTTATCTTCAAATAAAGTCACATTCTGAGGTACTGGGTTGCAACTTCAACATATGAATTTTAGGAAAGCACAATTCAACTCATAAATTAAGCCCACAAAGCAAAAAATGGAAACAAAAGTCTGAGCTCTGGAAGACGCAACTATGGACAGAAGAATAGAAGACCTAAGAAATCTGAGTGCCTAGTGCACATGGAGTCAGGGTCAATGGGATACAAACAAGAAATAAAGCATCTCAAACTCTGAACACCAGGAAAACCCTGGAAATGATTGTAACTGGTTCTCCCAAAGAGGGAAGAGAAGCAAAGTGTTGAAACAAGATATTTATTTGAAAACATATATTAGAAATAGTTATATCCCTAGATATTCTCTGGTACATAAACAGGACTTATTTGATGGAGAAACTGAACATGAATATCCTAAACACAGGAAAGATTGGGGAAGGGGAGGCTTCTGCTGAAAATAGGCAGGTTGACTTAAAATCAGCATATTGAATGACAAGACCCCACACCTCTTTTCCATATTCTGCTTTAGCAATATTGGCAGCCAGGCATATACTGCCTCAGGTATGTAATTGTTAGACTGTCCTCTGGAATAATTGAATAGATTCAGGAAGGGGGAAAAGGGGGTTCATAAATATTGAAATATAGGGTCCCCTTAGGAAACTTCTATATCCCTGCCCTTTAGATTTTCAGTGAAGGCTACAAGTTGGCCAGCTTTGATCATAGATACCAAGTTTTTGTCTTTCAGGTTCTTCATTCTTTTTAAAAACTATTTTTATTGTAAAATATAACACATACAGAACAGTGCCTAAAACATAAGTAAATATACTCAATAAAATATCACACAGTGAATACCTATGCAGCCACTAGACAAGTCAAGAAATAAAACACCTCCAGCAAACCAGAAACTACCACCCTTCACTCCCCATGGCAAAAAACAATTTTTGCCTCCTCTCAAATATAGCTGATATTTTGTATTCTAAACACTACTGTTTCATTTTGCCTGCTTTGGAATCTTACCTAAATGGATGTATTTAACATATATATTCTTTTTTTCTGGCCTCTTTCCCCCAACATTATGCTCAAGAGATATTAACTTATGAATTCAAAAATGCTAAGAGTTTGTTTTTTACTGCTGTATAGTATTACTGGATGACAATGCCACAATTTAATGCATCTATTCTACTGTATCTGTCACGTATTTTTTTCAACATTATATTCATGAGATTTATCCATTTTGTTGCAGGTAACTTCAGTTCATTTTCCATGTTGCTATAGATAACTATAAGCCAGTTTATTCAATGCTGTATAATGTTCCACTGTAAGAACACATTTTTATCAATTCTACTATTGATATACCTATCATTTGTTTTCATTTTCTGCATATTATAAATACTGATGCTTTGAATATTCCTGAATTTACCTCTTTATGCACATGTACAAGTATCTGCATTGGGTTTTTAACTAAAGGTGAAAGTATTGGGTCATAAGGTATGCATATTTTCCACTTCATATAGAAATTATTTTTTCCTAGCTATTTTGTACCAATTCCTCAAAGTAATCCTAGAGGTTTCCTGTTCCCTCATGTCTTTACCAACATTGGGTAGTTACAGTCTTACAATTTAGAGT
Source organism: Cervus elaphus (assembly GCF_910594005.1). NCBI lineage: Eukaryota > Metazoa > Chordata > Mammalia > Artiodactyla > Cervidae > Cervus > Cervus elaphus. The sequence continues at coordinate 27,550,282 of NC_057826.1, read as the reverse complement.
ACCTTATTCTTAAATAAAAAAATATAATGAAGATTAACAGCTATTTGAGGAAAACCTCCAACATGAATAAAGACAGTGAAAACAGACTGCAGAAGGCATGGACAATAAAGAAAACAAGCAATATTTTTTAAATGTTTTAGTAGCCTCAGAGAAGTGAAAAGCCATTAATTCCATATAAAAAAAGAATGTTTTTATTGAATAGAGAATAAGAAAATACTAAAATTCATTGGAAGGATTGAAAGATAAATTTAAGGATTTCTCCCAATCTTAAGGGGGGAAGAGAATAAAATGAAAGATTAAAGAGAGTTAAAAAAAATCCAAGCGGCCCCACTACTAATTTATAGGAGTACCAGGAAGAAAAAAAATTAGAAAATAGATGAAAGGAAATGATCGAAAAACAGTTACAGGAAAAATTCCTAGAAGAACATGCATTTTCAGATTAAAGGGCTCCTCAAGTGCTTGTCACATGAACTGACACAAAATAGAAACCATACTAAGCCATGTTGTCAATTAATTTTGTAACACTGATGATAGAAAGAAGATTCAAAAAGATTCAGAGTATAAATCACAGACTATATACAAAGGAAGTATAATTTTTAAAATGAGTCAATGGGGCTCCACAAGAGTAACATAGAAGTTAGAAAACAATGGGGAGAAACACACTTCAAATTTGGGAGGTGAATAAGCCAGATATCCGAGCAAAAAGGAAGATATAAAACAAAAAGCTGACAGCAAAAAGCACATGTGGTTTCATTACACTGATACATTGGGATAAATGTATGGGCATGGATGTGTAAATGTAAGGATGTTTGCTTGTGTGTGTATTATGAAATGTAATAAAATATATTAAAATATTCTGAGGGTAATTATTTCCAACAGAGCACTGTCTAACTAGCCAAGAGATCAATAATGTATGAGAGTAGAACAAAAACATTTTTGGATGATAAACATGTCTAATTGCATCCTATGCACACTTTCTATGTACACTTTCTGACAAAACATGGTCCACTGGAGAAGGGAATGGGAAACCACTTCAGTATTCTTGCCTTGAGAACCCCATGAACAGTATGAAAAGGCAAAAAGATAGGACACTGAAAGATGAATTCCCCAGGTAGGTAGGTGCCCAATATGCTACTGGAGATCAGTGGAGAAATAACTCCAGAAAGAATGAAGAGATGGAGCCAAAGCAAAAACAACATCCAGTTGTGGATATGACTAGAGGTGGAAGTAAAGTCCGATGCTATAAAGAGCAATAGTGCATAGGAACCTGAAATGTTAGGCCTGTGAATTAAGGCAAATTGAAAGTGGTCAAACAGAAGATGGCAAGAGTGAACATTGACATTTTAAAAATCAGTGAACTAAAATGGACTGGAATGGGTGAATTTAACTCAGAGGACCATTATATATACTACTGTGGGTAAGAATCCCTTAGAAGAAATGGAATAGCCATCACAGTCAACAAAAAGTGTCCAAAATGCAGTACTTGGATGCAATCTCAAAAACAACAGAATGATCTCTGTTTGTTTCCAAGGCAAACCATTCAATATCACAGTAATCTAAGTCTATGCCCTGACCAATAATGCAGAAGCAGCTGAAGTTGAACAGTTCTACGAAGACCTACAAGACCTTATAGAACTAACACCCAAAAGAGATGTTCTTTTCATTATAGGGGACTGGAATGCAAAAGAAGGAAGTAAAAAAATACCTGGAGTAACAGGCAAATTTGGCCTTGGAATACAGAATGAAGCAGGGCAAAGGCTAATAGAGTTTTGCTGAGAAAACACACTGGTCATAGCAAACACCCTCTTCCAAAAACACAAGAGAAGACTCTACACATGGACTTCACCAGATGGTCAATACCAAAATCAGATTGATTATATTCTTTGCAGCCAAAGATGGAGAAGCTCTATACAGCCAGCAAAAACAAGACCGGGAGCTGACTGTGGCTCAGATCATAAACTCCTTATTGCCAAAATCAGACTGAAATTGAAGCAAGTGGGGGAAACCACTAGACCATTCAGGTATGACCTAGATTAAATCCCTTATGATTATACAGTGGGAGTGAGAAATAGATTCAAGGGATTAGATCTGATAGGCAGAGTGCCTGATGAACTATGGACAGAGGTTCATGACATCGTATAGGAGGCAGGGATCAAGACCATCCCCAAGAAAAAGAAATGCAAAAAATCAAAATGGTTGTCTGAGGGGGCCTTACAAATAGCTATGAAAAGAAGAGAAGCCAACAGCAAAGGAGAAAAGGAAAGATATTCCCATTTGAATGCAGAGTTTCAAAAAATAGCAGGAGAGATAAGAAAGCCTTACTCAGTGATCAGCACAAAGAAATAGAGGAAAACAATAGAATGGGAAAGACTAGAGATCTCTTCAAGAAAGTTAGAGATACCAAGGGAAAATTTCACGCAAAGATGGGCTCAATAAAGGTCAGAAATGGTATGGACCTAACAGAAGCAGAAGATATTAAGAAGAGATGGCAAGAATACACAGAAGAACTATATGAAAAAGATCTTCATGACCCAGATAATCATGATGGTGTGATCACTCAGATAGAGCCAGATATCCTGGAACGTGATGTCAAGTGGGCCTTAGGAAGCATCGCTATGAACAAAGCTAGTGGAGGTGATGGAATTCCAGTTGAGTTATTTCAAATCCTAAAAGATGATGTCGTTATAGTGCTGCCCTCAATATGCCCCCAAATTTGGAAAACTCAGAACTGGCCACATGACTGCAAAAGGGCAGTTTCCATTCCAATCTCAAAGAAAGGCAATGCCAGGGAATGCTCAAACTACTGCACAATTGCACTCATCTCACATGCTAGCAAAGTAATGCTCAAAATACATCAAGCCAGGCTTCAACAGTATGTGAACCATGAACTTCCAGGTGTTCAAGCTGGATTTAGAAAAGGCAGAGGAACCAGAGATCAAATTGCCAACATCTGTTGGATCTTGGAAGGAGCGAGAGAGTTCCAGATAAACATCTATTTCTGCTTTATTGACTATGCCAAAGCATTTGACTGTGTGGATCACAACAACCTGTGGAAAATTCTGAAAGAGATGGGAATACCAGACCACCTCACCTGCCTCCTGAGAAATCTGTATGCAGGTCAAGAAGCAACAGTTAGAACTGGACATGGAACAACAAACTGGCTCCAAATTGGGATAGAATATGTCAAGGCTGTAAATTGTCACCCTGTTTATTTAGCTTATATGCAGATTACATCATGTGAAATGCCGGCCTGGATGAAGCAAAAACTGGAATCAAGATTGCCGGGAGAAAAATCAAATGCAGATGACACCACACTTATGGCAGAAAGTGAAGAAGAACTAAAGATCCTCTTGATGAAAGTGAAAGGGGAGAGTCAAAAAGTTGGCTTAAAACTCAACATTCAGAAATCTAATATCATGGTCCCATCACTTCATGGCAAATAGATGGGGAAACAATGGAAACAGTGACAGACTTTCTTTTCTTGGGCTCCAAAATCACTGCAGATGGTGACTGCAGCCATGAAGTTAAAAGATGCTTGCTCCTTGGAAGAAAGTTATGACCAATCTGGATACCATATTAAAAAGCAGAGACATTACTTTGCCAACAAAGGTCTGTCTAGTCAAAGCTTTGGTTTTTCCAGTAGTCATGTATGTATATGAGAATTGGATTATAGAGAAAGCTGAGCACCGAGGAATTGATACTTTTGAACTGTGGTGTTGGAGAAGACTCTTGAGAGTCCCTTGGACTGCAAGAAGATCCAGCCAATCCATCCTAAAGGAATATTTGCCATGAATTTAAAAGCATAATTTAATGCTTTCAATAACAGCTCACCATTTTATAGGTAAGAAAACAGGGTCACTGAGAGGTTTTTTTTCCTTTACCCAGATAAGTAAATGAAAGAACCAAGAGTTTACCTCATTCTGCCTGAAGTGAAAATAAAAGTGAAAGTTGCATAGTCATGTCTGACTCTTTGCAACCCTGTGAACTATACAGTCCGTGAAATTCTCCAGACCAGAATACTGGAGTGGGTAGCCTTTCCCTTCTACAGGGTATCTTCCCAACCCAGGGATGGGATCCCAGTCTCCCACATTGCAAGCAGATTCTTCACCAGCTGAGCCATAAGGGAAGCCCAAGAATACTGGATTGGTAGCCTATCCCTTGTCCAGCAGATCTTCCCAACCCAGGAATCAAAACGGGGTCTCCTGCATTGCAGGTGGATTCTTTATTGGACCTTAATCTCCAAGCTACATGGCTCACAGAAACAAAGGTGCACATCATTACAGGGCTAAAGGACTTGCTAAGATGTGACACAGCAAAGTCTTCTGATTCTAAATCCTATGCTCTTTTCATTAGTTATCTATTTCATCAGTTTAGTTCAGTTGCTCAGTCGTGTCTGACTCTTTGCAGCCCTATGGACTTCAGCATGCCAGGCTTCCTTGTCCATCACCATTCATCTATTTCATACATATTTCACCTATTTCATACATCCACCATGTGTTCCATACATATTATCAATCATACAACTAACAAGAACCTATCGTATAGCACAGGGAACTCTACCCAGTGCTATATGAAAACCTAAATGGGAATGAAATCCAAAAAAGAGGGAAGATATGTACATGTATAGCTGATTCATTTTGCTGTTCATTGGAAACTAACACAACTCTGTAAAGCAAATATACTCCAATAAAAAATCAATTTAAGAAATCCTATGTTCTTTTTAATCTACAGTATTTCATTAGAAAGCTCATATTTTCTTTTCATATTAACTCAACTCAATTTGAAAACATTTCATTTTCAATGGAAACATTTACTTGAGTCAAAAAAAAAGAAATTAAACATATTTTGCATATGACAACTAGAAATTTCTCTCCTCAGGAAATCCTTACTGATTTGCTCTACCTGGAATGTCCCTGTCAGCTTCCTTCAACCAGAAATCTCCATTACTCCAGCCAGGATAACTTTGAATGGCTATCCAGTGCAACACCATTCAACCTGGTTATGCATCCCCTGGTCCCCAAAACAGAAAGGGGAGGAAAGCAGGAGTACTTAGAATACTGGTACTGATAGCTTAGGGTTAACGGTGTTGGATTCGTGATCTCCAAAGAAGATTTAGCTTCTGGACCAGGGTCCAGGCTTGATCACTCGAGAGGTTTTTTTTGTAGCAGAGTTTTATTAAAGTATAAAAGGGACGGAGAAAGCTTCTGACATAGGCATCAGAAGGGGGATGGAGAGTGCCCCCCTTTGCTAGTCTTAGCAAGGGAGCTATTTACTTTTTTAGTTGGTTATTACAATAAATCAAAAGAATGTTTCAAGGTTGTAAAGATCTTACCAGACCAGTTTACATTTTAAGATAACAGGATTAGTCAGAAGGTTTTCAAGCAGGAGAAACTGTCCTCAAGCAGGATACATTGTTGTTACATAATCCTTAGTATAGAGTTGAAGCTGAGTTGTTTTGTTGTGTAATCATCAGCTCCTAGTTTAAAGAAAAAAGCATTTTATGTGGCTAAGACTAAGGAATGGAGGGGGAAAAAGCTTTTGTCCTTTCCTATTCCTTGAGAATTCTTGACACCTATCTCCTCCTTGGCAGCCCCAGACCCATTTCTCCTCCTTGGGCACCCCAGACTTCTTATCAACCTGCCTACGAATTGGCTCTCACAGTACCAAAATTTAAAGCAAGCTTTTTCTCTCAAAGCACCCACTAGTTAAGAAAGAGTGTCATTTAAGAAATGAAACAGCTAATTAAGCAGGTCACACAAATAAAAAAAAAAAAAATGAAAAAGAATTCAGTCCTTTCAACTATCAAGATTTTGAATGAAATGATTTAAAGGAATTCACTAATTAAGATCCATGTGATCTGACCCCCAGATCCAATCTCATCAGACACTGCCCTTTCCCCTGCTTATTGATTAGACTCCAACGCAAAGGCCTCCTTGTTGTTCCCTGGGTACAACAAAATGGCTCCCAACTCACAGTCTTTACACTTGCCTTTCCCTCTGTCTGGAGCACATTTCCCTCAGATCCTCATGTGACTCACTTATCACTAATGGTCAGTTCGGATAGCACCTCTTCAAGCAAGACTTTCTTTACCATTCGCTATCAACTACTCCACTCTAGACCAGTACACGCTGTCACTAAACCCTGCTTCAACTTCTTCAGAACATTTAATGCTATTTAAATCTCGTCTGCAAAATTTTTGTTTCCTGTATTCCCCTAGAATAAAAGGTTCATAATTTTGTTCACCTTGTTTATTCAAGATTCAGCAGAGTCTGGCATAGAGTATATAGTAACTAAGTGATTAAAGCTGGGAAGGAGGGGAGGGAAGCATTTTCCAAGGTGGGACTCAGTCAGGTTATACCCGAGGGCATTTGCCAATGTCAAAGCAAGCTTATTCCAAACCTCTGCCCTGACATCAACATGGCTGGAGGTGGGAGTCAGAGATGCAAAACCCCCAGCTAAGAAAATGGGGCCCAGACACCAATTAGCAACAGAGAAGCAAATAAAAATGGTACTTGTTATGTGTAGGTACTGAGCACAAAAGATATTTCAAGAAGACACATACCATGTCTTCTAAATCAAGCGAACTTGGAAAGTAGAAAAGTAGTAGTTAGAAACAGTGACCATTTGAAAACTAGAATTTGAGATTCAGCTTTTTGAGGATAGTGTCTAGGAATATAGCTATTCTCTATTTTAAGAAGTGGAACTGTCAGTGAAATGATCCAGAATGGTAATTTAATAATAGTCTTCACTGAGAAGAGCTATCAAATCACAAGTTTCTCTGAAGAATTTCAAGGCTTATTTATATGAGCCACCTTAAAATGTCTAAGTCCAATTTGGAAAGACCTACAGTCACTCCTTCCAAAAGTGAAGCAACTTTTTCTAAGTGAAGGAGTTAATTCATGTCAGCCTAGTCCAGAATGCTCCAGCAGAGACAGGCAAAGTCCTTTCAACTTAAATTATAGCACTAAGCAACAGTGAAATTTTGGGGTGGTTTGTAAAAGGTGGGGCCAGGAAAAGAGTTGCATGGCCTTCACCTCTCATAAGAGGCAGAGGACCCTCTGGAAGCTCAGTAATCCCACCGATGCAAACAAGACCACCTGGGCTAAAAGCTCTATGAAGCTCATAAATCAACTGCTTGCTTCTTTTCAGGGACTGGAAGAGCAGGACGAAAGATAGGGAAATTAGAAAAGCAAAGATGCCAGTATTGGTAAAATCATCCCTCCAAAATTAAGCTGAATGGATTTCAGTACTCCTTTCCACATTCCTTTTTGAACTGAACATGGTACAGTGCAACACTAGGTAGAATCAGCTGATACAGCAGCACTACTTGGTCCCCCATAGGGATAAGTTGGTCTACTTTTAATTTCATATTTTTGATTTGGAGATATATCCTTTGAGGCTATGAGCTTTCCCTCTCTCCTATGTCTATTGTGTTAGCTAGTGCAGTGGTTTTCAAAATGTGATTCTCACACCAGTAACATCACCATCACAAGGAAGTTTGTTAGAAGTGAAAATTTTGGGGTCCCACCCCAGACCTACAGAATCTGAAATGCTGGAGTCCAACAATAAGTGATTTTTCCAGCCCTCCAGGTGACTCTAATGCACCTGAAATTTAGAGAATCTTTGAGTTAGGATAATTCTAGCCTCTCTAAACAAGAAAACCTCTAAATTTTCAGTGACTTAACATAATAAACATTCATTTCCCACTCATATAATGGCTCAGTGTAGTCATGGCCCACTTTTTCCCATGTGATGATTGAGGCAGCCAGACACCTTCCATCCTGAATCTCTTTTCTCTGACTACAGCCTCAGAGTCCTCTGCATAGTTCTAACTGGATGGAGAAAAAGAGTAGAGAAGTTCTGGTAACATCTTAGAATCCTTGGCTTGAAAGTAGCACACATCATTTCCATTCATGTTTCATTGCTAAGAACTGGTGAATTGTTCATATTTAGATACAAACAGAATCAGAAAATATTTTTTCTTGGTGGGGTCATGTCCCTGTAACGCAAATGAAGATCAGGGAAGAAGGAGCACAAATCTCCACCATAGATTCACAAACTGTACCCTATAAACTGTGGGGTAGCCAGGGTGGGACTAAATGATTGGCCTCTGGAACCTCTCCTCCAAACATAGGAGCTTTTCAAAATTTTAAAGTGTAAATGTGGTTGTTGTTACTACCATGCTAAAGAGGGGCTTTCCAGGTGGCACTAGTAATAAAGAATCCAACTGCCAATGCAGGAGACATAAGAAACACGAGTTTGATTCCTGGGTCAGGAAGATCCTCTGGAGGAGGGCATGGCAACCCACTCCAGTATTCTTGCCTGGAAAATCCTATGGACAGAGGAGACTGGTGGGTTACAGCCCATAGTGTTGCAAAGAGTTGGACACGACTGAAGTGACTTAGCACACCATGTAAGAAGAGACTTTTGCTGTGGTTTCTCAAATGTTAATGTACATATCAACAACCAGAGAATGTAGTTAAAATTCATAATCTGATTTATAGGGCCAGGATAGGGCTTGTTGTTGGTCTTTCACACACCAGAAACACTCCTATCTCAGAGCCTTTGTTTCCTCTGACCAGAATTGCTCTTCCTCAAAATATACTTGTGGTCAGCTAACTCTCTTCTCTCCTTCAAATTTTTACTCAAATGCCACCTTCAAAAGAGACCCACCATGACCAGTCAATTTATTTAAAGATTTGTTTATTCTTGGCTTGCAGATTTTTTTTTTCCCCTGTATTCTCACACCCCTGAAATCTCTTCCTCTGCTCATAAGGGGCCAGTCCTGTCAGATTAAGGCCCCATCCTTGTGACCTCATTTAACCTTTATTGTCTCCTTAACTCCAAATAAAGCCATTTTGAGAGTCAGGGCTTCAACATATGAATTTGATGGGGGGTTGGGGTGGGGAGGCACAATTCACCCTGCAATGGTGAGATTATGTGCATATAGTTTACATGTATATACTATTGGTGTGTTTACACATTTACATGTGCAAATATATTCTGTAGTTCTCAAATTGTTAGATTTTTAGTTACCCCACCTCATCACCCAGAAAAAGCAACAGTTGGTCATTTTTCAGGAGCCCCACGGCCATCTTGGGTCTTCCCTGGTGGCTCAGAGGTTAAAGCATCTGCCTGCAATGCGGGAGACCTGGGTTCAATCCCCAGGTCAGGAAGATCTCCTGGAGAAGGAAATGGCAACCCACTCCAGTACTCTTACCTGAAAAATTCCATGGATGGAGGAGCCTGGTAGGCTACAGTCCACGGGTTTGCAAAGAGCTGCACACGAGTGAGCGAGTTCACTCCTCCAGCCATCTTCTCTCACTGTGCTAATGAAGTTTCAGGGCCCAAAGTGCCTGACACTGCAGCAGAGAGGCAGCAATGACTTGGTTGGAGGCTGAAAAGGTGAGATTCCCCTCTCATATTTGGAAAGCAAAAGGGTTTGTTTCCCCTCTAGCTACATATGTTTCTTACAAATAGGATGATAATTATAATTCACCTGAAATCTTTTGTACTGTCAGGGGAATATACTGAATTATAAATATTTATAATCCTATCACTCTCCTCTTTGGCAGGAAGGGAGATTTCCTTGTTTTTGTAATTATCAGACTTTATTGTGTTTAGTGGGGTGACAGATGAAGAGGAAAAATTAGAAAGCTAAAAAGGCCAACTTGTTCTACTTAAGGAAAAATTGCCTAATATCAGAATGTGAGGGAGATAAGCGTTTAAAAATGGAGATTGAGGGCCTTGGAAAAGTGATGACAGAGAAAGGCGATGAAAAAAGGAAGGAAAGCATGAGAGATGTGAGAACAGCCTTAGAGGCTGGGATTGAGGAAGTGGGCGGGGGGTGGGGGTGGGGGTGGGTAAGAGGGTTTATTAAGGAATGTGGCTCACTTTTTATCTTCTGAAAAAAATCTGTTCAGTAACTATGTATCATGCTTCAGGGGTTTGTTTGGGGGTAATTTTGTTTCTTTTTATTAAGCTTCATGAAATCACTGCTTTTGTTGATCAAAAGTGTTTGATTAATCAGCAGTTCTATATGATCCAAGCTAACATTTGAGTTAAATATAGTTGTTGCAATTCAATTTGATGGCAAGACAAAGAGGGTCCACAATATTCCAAATACATCTAGTACATAAGAATCTAAGGAAAGCTGGAGAGGAACATGTGAGTAGGGGCCTAGAGGTCTCCTTCTCATCCACTAGCTGAAACCTAAGTCCTATGTTATTCTAGGTACACAGAAGGAACAAACTGAGAAGAAGAGTCCGAGATTTGATTCGGAGCCAATGTAACCGTGTCCTTCCTGACTCTTAGAACAGTCACATGGAGAGAGTAGCCTGTCACTTGCTACGTGGGTGACATGGATTATAGGAAAGAGAAGGTAGATTGTCATGTGCTCTTATATAACACTTCAGTGTGCATGTTGGAATCTGAGGAAACAGATGGATAAATTTTTCCTTCATTTGAGGATGTTAACCATGCAGGTCACAACAAACTGGACAATTCTTAGAGATGGGCATATCAGACCACCTTGCCTGCCTCCTGAGAAACCTGTATGCAGGTCAAAAAGCAACAGTTAGAACTGGACATGAAACAATGGACTGGTTCCAAATTGGGAAAGGAGTACATCAAAGCAGTATATGGTCATCCTGCTTATTTAATTTATATGCAGAGTACATCATGTGAAATGCTGAGCTGAAAGAAGCACAAGCTGGAATCAAGATTGCTGGGAGAATATCAGTAACCTCAGATATACAGATTACACCAACCTTATGGCAGAAAGCAAAGAACTAAAGAGCTTCTTGATGAAAGTGAAACAGGAGAGTGAAAAAGCTGGCTTAAAACTCAACATTCAAAAAACGAAGATCATGGCATCCAGTCCCGTCACTTCATGGCAGAGATGGGGAAACCATGGAAATGGTAACAGACTTTATTTTCTTGGGCTTCACATCACTGCAGATGGTGACTGCAGCCATGAAATTAAAGGTGCTTACTCACCAGATGGTCGATACCAAAATCAGATTGATTATATTCTTTGCAGCCAAAAATGGAGAAGCTCTATACAGTCAGCAAAAACAGGACCGGGAGCTGACTGTGGCTCAGATCATGAACTCCTTATTGCCAAATTCAGACTTAAATTGAAGAAAGTAGGGGAAACTGCTAGACCATTCAGGCATGACCTAAATCAAATCCCTTATGATTATACAGTGGAAGTGAGAAATAGATTTAAGGGACTAGATCTGATAGACAGAGAGCCTGATGAACTATGGACGGAGGTTCGTGACATTGTACAAGGGATCAAGACCATCCCCAAGAAAAAGAAATGCAAAAAAGCAAAATGGCTGTCTGAGGAGGCCTTAAAAATAGCTATGAAAAGAAGAGAAGAGAAAAGCAAAGGAGAAAAGGAAAGATATTCCCATTTGAATGCAGAGATCCAAAGAATGGCAAAGAGAGATAAGAAAGCCTTCCTCAGGGATCAATGCAAAGCACTAGAGGAAAACAACAGAATGTAAAAGACTAGGGATCTCTTCAAGAAAATTAGAGATACCAAGGGAATATTTCATGCAAAGATGGACTCGATAAATGACAGAAATGGTATGGACCTAACATAAACAGAAGATATTAAGAAGAGGTGGCAAGAATACACAGAAGACCTGTACAAAAAAGATCTTCATAACCCAGATAATCACAGTGGTGTGATCACTCACCTAGAGCCAGACATCCTGGAATGTGACATCAAGTGGGCTTTAGAAAGCATCACTATGAACAAGGCTAGTGGAGGTGATGGAATTCCAGTTGAGCAATTCAAATCCTGGAAGATGATGCTGTGAAAGTGCTGCACTCAATATGCCAGCAAATTTGGAAAACTCAGCAGTGGTCACAGGACTGGAAAAGGTCAGTTTTCATTCCAATCCCAAAGAAAAGCAATCCCAAAGAATGCTCAAACTACTGCACAGTTGCACTCATCTCACATGCTAGCAAAGTAATGCTCAAAATACATCAAGCCAGGCTTCAACAACACATGGACTGTGAACTTCCAGATATTCAAGCTGGTTTTAGAAAAGGCAGAGGAACCAGAGATCAAATTGCCAACATCCACTGGATCATCGAATAGCAAGAGATTTCCAGAAAAACATCTATTTCTGCTTTATTGACTATGCCAAAGCCTTTGACTGTGTGGATCAAAATAAACTGTGGAAAATTCTGAAAGAGATGGGCATACCAGACCACCTCACCTGCCTCTTGAAAAACCTATATGCAGGTCAGGAAGCAACAGTTAGAACTGGACATGGAACAACAGACTGGTTCCAAATAGGAAAAGGAGTACATCAAGGCTGTATATTGTCACCATGCTTATTTAACTTATATGCAGAGTACATCATGAGAAACACTGGGCTGGAAGAAGCACAGGCTGGAATCAAGATTGCCCAGAGAAATATCAATAACCTCAGATATGCAGATGACACCACCCTTATGGCAGAAAGTGAAGAGGAACTAAAAAGCCTCTTGATGAAAGTGAAAGAGGAGAGTGAAAAGTTGGCTTAAAGCTCAATATTCAGAAAACTAAGATCATGGCATCTGGTCCTATCATTTCATGGCAAATAGATGGGGAAATAATGGAAACAGTGAGAGACTTTATTTTTTTGGACTCCAAAATCACTGCAGATGGTGATTGCAGTCATGAAATTAAAAGACGCTTACTCCTTGGAAGGAAAGTTATGACCAACCTAGATAGCATATTAAAAAGCAGAGACATTACTTTGCCAACAAAGTTCTCTCTATTCCAGGCTATGGTTTTTCCAGTGGTCAGGTATGGATGTGAGAGTTGGACTGTGAAGAAAGCTGAGTGCTGAGGCATTGATGCTTTTGAACTGTGGTGTTGGAGAAGACTCTTGAGAATCCTTTGGACTGGAAGGAGATCCAACCAATCCATCCTAAAGGAGATCAGTCCTGGGTGTACATTGAAAGGACTGATGCTGAAGCTGAAACTCCAATACTTTGGCCACCTCATGCAAAGAGTTGACTCATTGGAAAAGACCCTGATGCTGGGAGGGATTGGGGGCAGGAGGAGAAGGGGACAACAGAGAGATGAGATGGCTGGATGTCATCACTGATTCGATGGACATGAGTTTGAGTAAACTCCGGGAGTTGGTGATGGACAGGGAGGCCTGGTGTGCTGCGATTCATGGGGTCGTAAAGAGTCGGACACGACTGAGTGACTGAACTGAACTGAACTACTCTTTGGAAGAAAAGGTATGACAAACCTAGACAGCATATTAAACAGCAGAGACATAACTTTGCCAACAAACGTCCCTATTGTCAAAGCTATGGTTTTTTCCAGTAGTCATGTACGGAATGGAGAGTTGCACCATAAGTAAGGTTGAGTGCCAAAGAATTGATGCTTTTGAACTATGGTGCTGGAGAAGACTCTTGAGAATCCTTATGACAGCAAGGAGGTCAAAACAGTCAATCCTAAAGGAAATCAGTCCTGAATATTCATGGGAATGACTGATGCTGAAGCTGAAGCTCCAATACTTTTGCCACCTGATGGGAAGAGCCAACTCATTGAAAAACAGCCTGATGCTGGAAAAGAGTGAGGAGAGGAGGAGAAGGGGGTGGCAGAGGATGGGATAACTGGATGGCAATGGACATGAGTTTGAGCAAATTCTGGTAGATAATGAAGGACAGGGAAGCCTGACATGCTGCAGTCCATGGGGTTGCAAAGAGTAAGACATGACAGCGACTGAACAGCAACATCAACAAACCACAAAGATAAGGCTAGGAGATGGGATCCTTCCCTAGTCTGGCCTACAAATGCTACCATGTATTAGACATACATATATGTGTGTGTGTGCGTGTGTGTGTGTGTATGACATATATAAGTACAAGCACAGTAGACATGCCCTTTCAATCATTAGACCAGTCAAATAACGTTTTGAGCATCTATTTCATGGTGCGTTCCACAACACATTATCATATCTAATCTTCGTGACATCCATACAAGAAAGGCAGGCATTATTTCCCCATCTATTAAAGAAATCCTGGGCCATAGGGCAATGAATAAATTGTTCCCAATTAGTTAGGGGCTTAGTTGGGATTTGAAATGAAGTTTGCTGTAAGCCCCATTTTTGTCACCACAACAGGGAATGCTTAAACTTTTTCCAGCTTAAGTCTATGAAATGCCTCTTACTCTGCCAGCTTGCATTGTGATCCACGTCATGGGGAAGCTGGAAGGACTACACTGTGACTTGGCTTAGCTGCTGCCAGAACACACTCATTGAAGAGATACTGCTGTTCTCCCCTCCTGAGCCAAAGATGGTTCAAAGCTCCAGAATCGTGCCTCATTAATGCAGAATCACAGATATTAACAAGTCCCAATTTCTATTCATTGTCCTTCTCTAGCTCACTAGATTGAAGCCAGGGGTGGGAATAAGACTAAATAATGAACTTAAATAATAACTCAGAGGGTATTATCTAATCCAAATCTTCAAGTAGAAGAGAGAGCCAAAAGCCGCAGGAGAAGCAAGTGGGATGAATAGCAAAAATTGCATAGAGATGGATGTTTAACTCTTCCTCCATCTCTTCTTATACTGCCTGAGGAAGCCTCATAACCCTCCATTACAATATCTACTGATCCTTCTAAAAGATCTAGTGAGCAAATTCCAAATAAACGGAGACTCACAATGAAAGGTATGAAAAATAATAGCATTATTTCTAAAGATAAGCCTTTTATGTTAAAACTTACTTCATTAACTTGAGCAACAGAAATACGATTGAAATCATTTTTTTTTCTTTTATAGGTCTACTAATCTGCAAGCATTTACAGTTGCTTGATCAAAGTAACTGTATTATTCTCTTCACATTTTCCCAAACCACCTCTCCAAAGAGAAAACTCCTTCCATTGGGTTCCATCTTATGTCTCAGCTTATATGTCTCTAGTGCCTCTACCCAAGGTAAAATCCACAAAATTTTTACATTTGTTCATAGTCCAATGGACTAAATCCCTGTATCCACTCAAAATTAACACAATGAAGCCCTATCCTCCAATGTGATGGTATTTGGAGACAGGGTCTTTGGGAGTAACTCAATCATGAGGGTGAGGTCCTGGTCATGTGGGATTAGTGCCCTTATAAGAAGAGACACCAAAGAGTGCTTGTTTTCTCTTTCCCCATGTGAGGATACAACAGGAAGGTAGCCACCTACAAGCAAGGAGAAGAGCTCTCATCAAAACTCAACCATACTGGCACCCTGATCTCAAACTTCCAACCTCCAGAAATGTAAGAAAATAAACTTTGGTTTCTGGTATCATTATGGCATCTTGAGAAGACTAAGACAAAATCTCTATGAAATTTTTTAGTATATCACTAATATCTATTGAGTGCCAACTCAGTGCAAACCACCATCTTAGACACCATGAGTACATACATATTAATCATGCATAAGTCTTGGAAAGCCCATATAGTGAGCATTTAAGAGTAGTTCTGTACCTATTCCAAGGGAGTTAATTGAAGTAATGGAATCCAAATATTTAGCCTCAAGACAAATATGTAGTGGGTTTTCAAAAATATTAGTCATTTAAAAGAGTATGTGGATTTTCTGTATATATATGCCCAATATCTAAAGAAAAACATGGCTTGAAAGGTTATAATGCACCCCGGTGTTCACTGCAACACTATTTACAATAGCCAAGATGTGGAAGCAAACTAAATTTCTTTTGACAGATGAGTGGATAAAGAAAATGTGATAATATGTCACATTTATCCATATATACAATGGAATAGTGTGTGTGCTTAGCCGCTCGGTCATGTCTGACTCTTTGTGACCCCATGGACTGTAGCCCACCAGGTTCCTCTGTTCATGGGGATTCTCCAGGCAAGAACACTGGCATGGGTTGCCATGACCTCCTCCAGGATATCCCAACCCAGGGACTGAACCCAGGTATCCCATATTGCAGGCAGATTCTTTACCATCTGAGCCACTAGGAAAGCACACAATGGAATATTACTCAGCCATGAAAAAGAATGAAATAATGCCACTTGCATCAGTTTGGATGGATCTGGAGATTATTATACTAAGTTAAATAAATCAGACAGAGTCATATATCATATAATACTGCTTATATGTAGAATCAAAAAAAAGGTGATGCAAATGAACTTATTTACAAACAGACTCACAGACTTAAAGAACAAATATATGGTTACCAAGGGGGTTGGGTTGGGAGAAGGGATTAAAATGCAATGCCTTTCCCTGGGAAAAATATAGAAAGGATAAATGGAAAGGGACTACTTTGGAAGGGTCTTATTAATCAAGCTTTTTAATTGCAAACTATAGAAATTGACTATTTTATACTGAAGAAGAATTTATTAATTGATATTAAATAGCTCTCAATCTCAGAATGGGCTAGATCAGATCAATAATAATGTCCCTAATCACATACTAGAATTGGTCTGCCTATTACCTGTACCTCTGTAGATTACATGTAGCTGCTACCAAAGTTTGCCAGAATTCATTTTTTATATTAATTTTTAGATTCCACATACATATATATATATACTACCTGTATAAGCACAATGGATGCTCCCACCCTGCTCATACATTACTTTGGATCTAAGCTGCTTTTGCATCTCACAGCTGAGCTTTCTTCTTGGCTGAGGCAGCCCTTGCCCATATGTGGAGTTGTGTCACAAAGCAAGTGAGACCAGAGCAGACACTCAATTTGGTGCAGGGCGTGTGCCAGGGTGGTCATGGGAAACCAATCAGTCATCCTTGCAGTTTCAATCTGCTCTTTCTTCCCTCATTTAGGAGTAAGAAACTGTGTACATGATCCTCTGGAATAGAACCCAGGCTGCCCAATAGGCCTCGTGTTAGTCCCATAACCCTTCCTACCAGCCAAGAGAACTTATCTTGGATCCCAGGGCAGAGCACCCAATATGTGGATCTAACTACTCACACCGAACAGAGGCTCTCCTCTCATGTAATCTGCCTTTCCTCTGAGTCCTTTCCCCAGGGCACAGGTCCCAACCTGATCTCTTGCTTCCCTTTCTACCCAATTCTCTGTGGATCTTTTTCACAGCCTTGGTTGTACAGGAATCTTTCTGCTAATTTCTATTTAGCTGTCAGTGATACTTGTTCTACGTGTAGATGTGATGTATTTTTGATATGTTTATTGAGGAAGGTGAGTTCCACATCCTGCTACTCTGCCATCATGATCTCCTCTCCTGGATTTATATATATAAATGTGTATATTTGAAATGTGTAAGAATTATATTATTGGACCTGTATTTTAACAAGGTGATACAGTTGGCTATGGTCAGATAGCAGCTTCTCTGTTTCAATGCGACATGGAAATTCAGCTTCATGTAGTCTTCACAGTTGCCGATAGTTTTTTACTCTGCCGACTACACACACTCGTGTTATCTGGTTATCTCCTGAAGCATTTGCAATTATAGCTAATACCTTAGAAATTGGCCACCAGTAGGGGCACATGCAATTTCAATGGAAAAAGAACAAACAAAACAAATGATTATATGACTTCCCTCCTTCTTGTGCACTCAGTGCACAAGAACATTGCCAATGTTTTGTTGGGACTATAATTGTATAACAATTCTTGTTCAAACTCTAACATATGGTCATCTTAATTTTACCCAAGGACAGAATCATCATCAATGAGCTTACAAATTTATCTGTAACTTCATCTTCTCATTTAAGTTTCCACCTACATGTAGCTTCTACTCAAAATGTTCATTATTTTTTCTTTCAATAAATATTATGTCCCAGGTTTTAGTCTACATTCTTATGATAAGATGAGAAACACAATATATTTTCTGCCCTTATAGAATTTATATCCTGTTTACAAACAAAAATTAAGATGCAATGCAGTATCATAGGGATAAGATCTACAAATGAAAATGAAGATAGTTAAATGATGGAAGGTAATACATGGTTCTACTTTACACGGGATTGTCGAAAAAGATCTTGCTGAGGAGCTATGATTGGAACAGAGCCCTGAACAAAATGGGGAAGTGAACCCTTCAAATGTCTGGGAGGGAGCTTTTCAAGGCAACATCAAATCTGTATACCCTGGAAGTGCTTGGCATCTTCAAAGATTAGCTAGTAACCCAGCGAGGCTACCACAGAAATATTAGGGGAATGAATCTTAGAGAATGAGGCTACATAAATAATGAACTAATCAAATAAATAGACTCTAGGAATGGATCTTAGATCTTGGAATGTATCTCTCTGCCTTTTGAGACTTACCTCTGTCCCGACAGAGAGTAGGAAAAATAGTCATCAAGAATTCTGACTTTAGAGCATGCCAGTTTTTTGGACATTGGTCTTACTAATTTAGGCTTTCTGGGTCTGATTTTTGGACCTCGTATTTCCTCTGACCTCTTTTTGATTGGCTCCCAGATCTCTGGCCACTGACAACTAGTTACTATAGAGAGCCTCCCTGACCTGTAATTCTTAGCTGAACTTCCAATTCTTAATTGGCTCCTGATCTCTGGACTTCACATATGGTTGTATTCTATCCTAATTTCCTGACTTCCTGAGCTCTGATGGAATACAACCTCCTTTGACACAGACAGTTCAAATATAGCTTCTCTTTACTACCTGCCTTTCTCAGTCCTTAATTGGGAATAACAGTTCCACACTTGCTATTTTGCCCTGATCCTGATTTCAGAGTTCAGTCTCTGGTGTCATGAATCCCTAGTGTGTAATTGACTTCATTAAAGTGGATACCTTAATTTAAATAAAAATAGATAATGCCTGAAAGACAACTACTCCTAATAATGTTCTTAAACTTGATGTCTACTGAGATCATGCTCATTTCTTGCCAATATAAGCCATGTATTATCCTGTCAATATAAACAAGCAGCAGAAAGGTTTTTAAAGTTTCTCTTCATGTACAAATGGATAATAAAATTTTGTTTTGCTATTCATAATAAATGGCTTAGGTCAACGTTATGATTTGTTCCTATGCCATAAAGAAGTAATTCTCAACCATTTTCATATTTTGGCTCATAGAGAAAGTAATATTTATAGATTACACAAAGGTACTTGGATGTGACTACATCATGACCCCAAGAAATCAACTCCTCAGCACATCTGTAAGTACATCTGTATACAAAACATACCAACTGAGAGCTCTTTTCTGCAGGTAGGTTTTTGTTCTTTCTCCTCGCCATCACCCCCACCCCTGCCCCCAGAATTAGTTCAACTATGTCTAAAATTCAATTAGTTACAGATATTTCTACCTATATCATATTAAAAAAACTGATACCCCAGCTACAGTTCACATATATTTCTGAAAAGAGAAAATGGCCCAATTGTGTCCGACTCTTTGTGACCCCATGGACTATAAAGTCCATGGACTTCTCCAGGCCAGAATACTGCAATAGGTAACCGTTACCTTCTCCAGGAGATCTTCCCAACGCAGGGTTTGAACCCAGGTCTCCCACATTGCAGGCAGATACTTTACCAGTTGAGTCACCTCAAGACCCAAAAGAGTAGAACATATAACATTAATACATTTTAAAATTCCTTGTCATCCCCTGAGACAAATAGCTTATTCAAATGTAGCAGATAGGAACAGTAATATATTTCATAATTTAATTTTTTTCTGAGATTTGAAAATGTATTATTTTCCTATCTGCTTCAGTTTTCTCAAAAGTTGTCTAACTTAAGCTTTCCATAATACATATTTCATTCCAAAATACTTTCATTTTCAGTTTTATTCTTCCAAAATAAGAGCATTGCATTTCATTTTTCATTTCAACAAACACATATTTATAGCACTGGTATGCTAAGTTCTATATTTTGGGAAGTATGAAGAGAAAGACATGGTCTCTTTTCCAATCTATTCATGGTCTAGAGCATGTAACAAGAGATGACAAGAGAGAACATTGACATTTTAGGAATCAGTGAAATAAAATGGACTGGAAGGGGTGAATTTGATTTAGATGACCATTATATCTTCTACTGTGGGAAAGACCCCTTAGAAGAAATGGAGTAGCCCTCATAGTCAAAAAAAAAAAAAAAAGAGTCTGAAATGCAGCATTTGGGTACAATCCCCAAAATGACAGAATGATCTCGGTTCATATTCAGGGCAAACTATTCAATATCACAGTAATCCAAATCTATGTCCCATCCACTAATGCTGAAGAAACTGAAGTTGAACAGTTCTATGAAGACCTACAAAACCTTCTAGAACTAACACCAGAAAAAGATGTCCTTTTCATCATAGGGAACTAGAATGTAAAAGTAGGAAGTCAAGAGATACCTGGAGTAACAGACAAGTTTGGCTTGGGAGTACAAAAAGAAGCAGGATAAAGGCTAACAGGGTTTTGCTAAGAGAATGCACTGACCATAGCAACCACCCTCCTCCAACAACACAAGAGACGGCTCTGCACATGGACATCACCAAATGGTCAATACTGAAATCAGATTGAAGATATTCTTTGCAGCCATAGATGGAGTAACTCTATACAGTCAGCAAAAACAAAACATGGAACTGACGGTGGCTCAGGTCATGAACTCCTTATTACAAAATTCAGACTTAAATTGAAGAAGGTAGGGAAAACCACTATGCCATTCAGGTATAACCTAAATCAAATCCCTTATGACTGTACAGTTGAAGTGACAAATAGATTCAAGGGATTAGATTTGATAGGCAGAGTGCATAAAGAACTATGGACAGAGTTTCATAACATTGTACATGAGGTTTTGATATCAAAATATCAATAACCTCAGATATACAGATGGCATCTCCCTCATGGCATAAAGTAAAGAGGAACTAAAGAGCCTCTTGATGAAGGTGAAAGAGAAGAGTGCAAAAGCTGGCTTAAAACTCAACATTCAAAAAGCTAAGATTATGGCATCAGTCCCATCACTTCATGGCAAATAGATGGGGAAACAATAGAAACCATGGCAGACATTACTTTCCTGGGCTCCAGAATCACTGCAGATGGTGACTGTAGCCATGAAATTAAAAGACACTTGCTCCTTGGAAGAAAAGCTATGGCAAACCTAAACAACATATTAAAAAGCAGAGACATTATTTGCTGACAAATGTCCATAGAATCTAAGCCATGGTTTTTCCAGTAGTCAGGTATGGATGTGAGAGTTGGAACATAAAGAAGGCTGAGCACTGAAAACTTGATGCTTTTGAGCTGCAGTGTTGGAGAAGACTCTTGAGAGTCCCTTGGACTGCAAGGAGCTACAACCAGTCAATCATAAAGGAAATCAGTCCTGAATAATCATTGGAAGGACTGATGTTGAAGCTCCAGTATTTTAACCCCCTGATGCGAAGTTGACTCATTAGAAAAGTCGCTGATGTGGGGAAAGATTGAAGGCAGGAGGAGAAGGGGACAACAGAGGGTGATATGGTTGAATGGCATCACCAACTCAATGGACATGAGTTTGAGCAAGCTCCTGGAGATGGTGAAGGACCGGGAAGCCTGGTATGCTGCAGTCCATGGGGTCACAAAGAGTCGAACACAACTGAGTGACTGAACATGAACAACAAAAGAGGGTGTAAACTGCTAAGGAAACGTTGCTTCGTGTATGTATGCTACTTTCTATATCATAAAAACTAAAAACCACAGTAATTTTGTTTAGGTTAGTTGTAAGAATGCAGCTGGGATTATTAATAGCTAGTTTCATGTACTTTGCAAAATAAAGATTTTATATTAGTTTTGAAGTCATACAATTTGCAGATTTTCTAGGCAGATTATTTAAATGTTTCCATGTTTTGCTTCTCTTAGTCTGTAGATTTAGAATCCCACCTGTCTTATCTATTACCACATGAATAAAACCGTTCCCTCTTCTTATTTGCTTGTTGTTGTTCAGTTTCCAAGTTGTGTCTTATTTATTGCTGATTCATTATACATATATACATATATATGTATATATAAAGAGTACATCATAAGAAACACTGGGCTGGATGGAGTGCAAGCTGGAATCAAGATTGCCAGGAGAAATATCAATAACCTGAGATATGCAGATCACACCACCCTTGTGGCAGAAAGCGAAGAAGAACTAAAGAGCCTCTTGATGAAAGTAAAATAGGAGAGTGAAAAAGCTGGCTTAAAACTCAACAGTCAAAAAACTAAGATCATGGAATCTGATCCTATCACTTTATGTCAAATAGATGGGGAAGCAATGGAAACAGTGACAGACTTTATTTTCTTGGGCTCCAAAATCACTGCAGATGGTGATTGCAATTAAAATGAAATTAAAAGAAATTAAAAGATGCTTGCTTCTTGGAAGAAAAGTTATGACCAACCTAGACAGCATATTAAAAAGCGGAGACATTACTTTGCCAACAAAGGTCTGTCTGGTCAAAACTTTGGTTTTTCCAGTAGTCATGTATGGATGTGAGAGTTGGACTATAAAGAAAGTTGAGCACCAAAGAATTGATGCTTTTGAACTGTGGTGTTGGAGAAGACTCTTGAGAGTCCCTTGGACTGAAAGGAGATCCAATCAGTCCATCCTAAAGGAAATCAGTCTTGGGTGTTCATTGGAAGGACTGATGCTGAAGCTGAAACTCCAATACTTTGACCACCTAATGTGAAGAACTGACTCATTTGAAAAGACCCTGATGCTGGGAAAGTTTGAAGGCGGGAGGAGAAAGGGACAACAGAGGATGAGATCTTTTGATGGCATCATCGACTCGATGGACATGAGTTTGAGTAGACTCCGAGAGTTGGTGATAGACAGGGAGGTGTGCTGCTGTCCATGGGGGCACAAAGAGTCGGACACGACTAAGTGACTGAACTGAATATAAAATATTGCTCTTGTTCAGTCACTATGTTGTGTCCAACTCTTTGTGCCCCTATGGACTGCAGCATGCCAGGCTTCTCTGTCTTTCGCTATCCCCCAAATTTTGCTCAAACTCATATCCATGGAGCCAATGATGCCATCCAACCATCTCATCCTCTGTCACCCCTTTCTCCTGCTGCCCTCAATCTTTCCCAGCATCAGCATCTTTTCCAATGAGTTGGCTCTTCACATCAGGTGGCCAAAGTATTAGAGCTTCAGCTTCAGCATCAGTCCTTCCAGTGACTATTCAGAGTTGATTTCTTTTAGAATTGACTGGTTTGATCTCCTTGCAGTCTGAGGGACTCTCAAGAGTCTTCTCCAGTACCACAGTTCGACAGCATCACTTCTTCAGTGCTCAGCCTTCTTTATGGTCCAACTCTCACATCTGTACATGACTACAGGAAAAACCAACGCTTTGGGTATACGGACCTTTGTCAGCAAGGTGATATATGTTTATTATGCAAGTTGTATTGTATTTTCTACTCTGACTCATTATTCATATATATACATTATGTATATATATATATACATATCTGATATATGTAATATATATGTAATATATCAGATATATATTATATGTCATGTATTAATTACTTCTCTGACTCCTTATATATATTATACAATATATATTATGTATATACATATATATTATATAAATTGTCTTATTTACTCATCTGATTTGTTTTATACATTTATATATTATATAGCTCACTTCTTATTTACTACTCTGACTAGTTTTATATATATACTATATATATCAGGTATATATATATATATATATGTATATATATATATAGCCTCTCTTATCAAGTCAGTGCAGTAAATAAGAAATAATTTAGAGACTGAACAACAAGGAAATAAGAAGACAGATCATTTTTACTTATGTGGTAATTAATAAAGCAATTGGTGTTCTAAATCTACAGATTGAGAGGAGCAAAACATTGAAGTAAGTTGCCTAGAATATCTGCATAGTTATGACTTCAGAACTAATATCAAATCTTTAATTGTTCAAAGTACATCAAACATGTTATTAATAATCCCTGCTGTATTCTTACATATACCCTAAACAAAATTACTGTAGGTCTTTACATTTTTTTTCTACCACAGAAGATATTTCACATTGCAAGTTGGGCAACATGTCTATCTATGGCTATGAGGAAAATGCTGACCATTTCCATTGCCCTGAACAGGTCAGTTTATCCAAAGGCATTGATGTGCTATCAGAGATGATAGAACGCTTCTTAACAATTTTACAGAGAGAATGAGGGTGGTGATACTGAGACACCAACATCTTTTTACCGTTTCCAAAACTTAGCATTAGAAGAACATCAATTACATGCCTGAACAAAGAAGTATTCAAATCTTCTAGGCAGCCCTCTTTGCATTTAACTTAACTCATGTCCTTTCCTCATTACAGATGGCATGTGTATGTTGATAGGAATACTGTCTATACCAAAGATGCCTAAATTAGTTTGCTGCTTTTGCCTCTACTAATATCGATGATTCTCATCTGAATCCCTAGATATAATCATAAGGGAAATGTTAACTTTAGTGGCTTATAAAATTCCAAGCCAGATAATTCTGATCTAATTGCTGTCTATCAAATAACTTTTAGCAATTTAAACTACTATATGTAAATTTATCACTTCATTTCTTTCAAAACTATTGATTATGACTATAAAAGTTTGACAAAAGAGATGCCACATCTAATTCTGATACATGTATGTGTGTGCTCAGTCATGTCCAACTCTTTAAAATCCCATGGACTGTAGCCCTCCAGGCTCTTCTGTCCATAGGATTTCCCAGGTAAGAATATTGGAGCACATTGCCATTTCCTACTCCAGGGGACTTTCCTTACCTAGGGATCAAATCTGCATCTTTTGTGTCTCCTGCATTGCAGGTGGATTCTTTACCACTGCACCACCTGTGAAGCCCCTGATATATGTATATTATATACATATCATATACATAATTTTATTATCTATTATAAAATTATAATACATGAAAAAGCCTAATTATTTTACTCAATTAAAAATTTTCTTACTCATGTTTATATGTGATATTTTGAAAAATATAGAAAACTGTGACATATTAAAATCAATTAGATAATTACTATGAAGGTGTAGTAAGACAAGAACTTCTGTGTTGGATTTTCTGTTCATCATCTTTTCCTTTCTTTCTACATGTTCTTTCAGGATATTCTATTCCATGACCATGATTTCAACTCAGGCCAGAATTTTCTCCTGGATTTCAGGCCCCTATATTCTAGTTCTTAACAGATATCTACACCTGTACATTCTGAAGATATCTCAGTCTTCAGTTTCAGAAATGATATCATTATCTGTCCTGTCCTCTTGTATCTTCTTTCTCCCCATATCCCCTGCACCCAGTCAGGCTGCCAAGTCAGAAATTTGTAAGTCATCCCAGGCCCATCCCTCTTCCTCTCCATTTCTTTTATACCTAAGAGTTATCAAAGCAATATGATTTCAATCTTATGAATCTCTCATCCATATAATCTTTTTCATTCTCACTTCTATTACCCTTGTTCTGGTGTTGATCACCTCTCTGTACACCATTGGAATGATTCTTAATTGAAGTTTTCCACTCTTAAGTTTTAGATTGCTTTATTCTCATGGTTTCAGTGGCTAGGGAATACCTATGTGTATAGCAGATGGTCTGAAATTAAGGGTGTAAGTTGAATTTGAGGAAAAAGATTTTAGAAATTCAGTGAATGGAAAATCTGAGGGTAAATTAGATCAACTAGTCAACGTTTCATGAGAGATGATGGTCTAGAAAGCATCAGTATTTAAGAGACTGTCAAAACAGGAGAAAATAAATACAGTGAAATATTAGAAAAGCAAACTTTTAATCTCATTAAAGTGTATGATTATAGCTTCTCCTGTTCTGGACAATATAAAGACTGTTTTTTCAATGAGTATGTGTTTATCAATCCAGGAGAGATCATCTCTCCTTCAGGTTAGTCACGTGTTGCAAAGCACACCAAAAATTTTTAGGATGGAATGAAGCATTTGACCAACTTGTTCCTAGAAGTCTCTTGTAAGTGCCTGCTGTCTTGTGTAATATGTTCATCCTGATGATTCATTTTCACAATTCATATGACATGGACCTTCAACTGGTAAATGGGAATGGGAAGAAAAACAGTATGGTGCCGGGTAACATTGTTTACTTGATGAGCATTTGAAAAAGAAAACATCTGTGCAATGTAGTTTCTATCTCATGAGAAAACTATGAAAATGATAATCTAAAGCTATTACAGAGCAAAACAGAAACATAGATCATTTGAAATACTTAAGGTAGACATTTTTCTCTTTAAGATCATAAAGAGGGTTGTTAAATGTAACACCCTCCACATTACAGTCTGCAACAGATTAGAAAAGTGAATATTGTTATAATGAATCAATTGAAACAAACTTCCAAGTTCCCTTAGTATTTAAGAGCTGCATATGATACTGCACTGTATCTGTCATTATCACACTTAATCACACTACATTTGGAAAGGTAAACTGACCAGCAACTCTTAATCAGCACGATTTCTGTCAGAGTGGCACCCTGCCTCCTCCCTTAGGTAACACAGAGTCTAATAACAGAAGCCAATACAGTGTGGAACACATTGTTTTACAAGGAACTTGGTATTCCAGAAAGCAATAAGAAATGTGCTGCTTGACTCTAATGTCTGTTCCACAATAAGGCATCCAGCTAAAATGAAAAGCTTATACAAAACAATCACTTGTGATATTGCCAAGCCTGTATCCCTAGATAGGTAAAAGAAGAAACTCTTAATGGGGTTGAAATGATATAGGGGTGTGGAAAAAGGGGTTTTCCATCATTTTTTTTTTTTAAGTCAGAACCAATTGAATGATCTTTGCACTCTACATGGACCTAAACTCTTAGGGAAGTCAATTAAATTTTCAACTTAATATATATAGGGAGTTATAAGTTAACAGGCTTCATATTTTACCTGACTGACTTATTCAAGTTTAAACATTTCTATATCTATGTTGATTGTGTTGTGTGACTTATGAGAACAAACAATTTCAAAACGGGTCAACCAACTGCATCTTACAAAGCACTCAATTTTCATATTATTTTAATGACAGTAACACTAGCACTATCAATAGCTTTCATACTATGTTCAGCCGCGATGGTTTCACAGCACTGCTAGGTTTTGTCAGGGCCTATCTACTTTATTCCTGCTTTAACTCTACAAATACGATTTAAATTATTTAAACCCCAAAGACATTCATTTCAGTATTGAAAATTACCCTGAAAAGGTATACCTAAGTACAAAGACAATTCTTCAAAATAAGTTTGAAAAGAGTTGAATGCTGACCTAGTGTCAAATACCAAATTTTCCTACCCAAACTGGTACTGAGTTGCTGACCTCAGCTTCAAGTATGTATTGATATTTGCTCACATAGATACTGAGATTACTGTCCAGTTCTTCCTTCTTTGCTTGTGAAAGCTTGTCTTGGCTGATCTCTGTATTCCATTAGATGCCTGGACCTTTGCCTTTAGGCTGCAGCTGGAGGATTATCTTCTTGCTTCTAGGTCTCCATTGGTGGCTCCGTGATTCTCTAATTCAAGACAGCTCCACACAATAAGACATCCTCATAGCCATAATATTATCATCTACATCTCTTTATTCAAGTGAAAAAGTGCAAGATTCTTTTTGTGAATTTTGAACTTTTAATCCTATCTGGATTTAGGAGTAATCCAGTTTACTTTTGTAAACAGACAAACTCACTCTAAACTCTAAGTAAATCCTTGGGTCCAATTAATTTTTTGGTCAAACTGACTGAGGATTTACTCCTTAAAGTACAGAATTGGAAATCCTATTGGGTAGTTCATGTAGCTTATTTCCCTTGGCTAGTTGAAGGATATACTGCTGTCAATGAATGAACCATATGTCTATGTTTTAAGTATTCAGATTCCTTTTTTAAAAAAATTATTTATTTTTTAATTGAAGAACAATTGCTTTACAGAATTTTGTTGTTTTCTGTTAAATACCAACATGAATCAGCCATAGGTGTACATATGTACCCTCCCTCTTGAACCTAATCCCCTTTAGCCTCTAGAAGAGTCAGAGACACTGCTTAAAATAGTGCTCTTGGAGCAGCGTATTGATTAAGGGAGATAAAAGAGATAGTGTTTTCAGTTAATATACCTCTTAGTGCCTGCTGGTAAGGATAAGTAAGCAGATAGATGGCTAGACATTAATGCAGAGGGAATATTTACAAGCTATCTGAAGTATCCAAAATATGAAATGATGAGGTCTATTTTTTGATGGGTTCAGCCTTTAGCCTATCAGTAAACAATGCTGTGGCTAGACTGGCCCTCATGGTTCTTATTTTGACTGCAAGATACCCTCCAATATAACCATTAGGAAACGTTAAGAAAAGAAAGGTTTATCACTTACAAGTCCTGGAAATTGCACAGTTTTCCTGGGGCCACACAGCAAGACTGAAGCAGAGAGTGACAGAGGGTTTGGGCCTGGGGCTCCATGTTTATTGGTTTTATTGGGGTCAAGTGTTTAGGCCTAGAGTTTTGCATGCTCACTATTTATTTATTGCTATTTATTGGTAAATTTATAACATATGAGTGGGAATTTAAAGCATGGGAAGAGAAAAACAAGTGGTCTAAATGATCATTATTGAAATCAGCCAAGATACTTAAAGGGGCCTTGGGAGTCAGGGAGGGGTGGCTGGGCTCTTTGTCTAGACCCAAGGTTGGCAACATGTTTATTCAACATAGCCATCTTTGAACTACATGCTTGGGTAATCAAAGCTTAAATCAGGAACTTTCACTTAAAAAAAAAAATTGAGAGAAAGAAAACCTGTCAGGGCTTACACTACAAGGTCAAAGAAAAAGTGAAAATGAGAAGAGTTGAAAATTACAGGGCAAGGCTGAAAAAGCAGTAAATCAGATTTAGACACAGATGTTCCAGAGCACCAATTCAGAACCCCAGAAAGAGAGGGATATGTACCCTGGATAACTTTTAGAGGTGAATCCCTCAGAATATATTTTGAATCTGACAGAATTTTTAACTTAGTTAAAAAAAAAAATCAGGTTTATTAAATGTCTCCACCTTCTTTTTTTAAACTTCACATTCTATATTGGAGTAATAGAAGGTCTCCACTTGCTTTATGAAACTGTTAAAGGAGGCTGGCCTTGTTTTGACAGTATTCATTTTCATGGAGGTGGGATATGGGTTCTATTTCAACAGAAATTTTTGGTAACTGGCACCCTCCGTGTCTAATGAAATCAAGAAAGTAAATAAAGACAGTTGTGTTATAGGGAGATGGTCTATCCTACTCACTAGCACTTCCTGTTGTGGGGTATCTTGTCCAGAACTGTGCAGGCAGCTAAGTCCAGAACTCTGACAGTAACTCTGTTAAATATCTATTAAGTGGCCACATGATTGACATTTATTACTCAGAACTTCTCTGTCACTACTTAGCATATCTTGCACTTTGAGGAAGTGAATTTTGTCTCAATACTTGAACAATTTCCAACAAAGAAACTTCAATGGACAGCCATGGTGAATGCTCCAAGAAAATGCCTATAGAATAGAAAACAGGTGACTCATTGCAAGAATGTAAATTATAGATGTGAATGGAGCATTGTGTGCTTAAATCTTCTCAGTGGCAAGTGATTGAGATGTGGAGGAGAGATGCACAGTAGTGTCATTATGGGTTTGTCTGACATGTTCAATTTTTGGAAAATAATTGAAACAGACACCAAAGCACTAGTATGGCCTTAGTCTTGGTGTACAGGTGGATCATGTCAATTCTTTTGACCTCAGAGTAAGAAAGTTTTTAAAAGACTAGATTGCAAGGTAAGCAGATTTTTCTTTTAGACAAATGCTTACAGATTCTTGCAACTCGGCCCCACTTGACATGGTCCATCTAGAAAGGATTGCTCCTTTTAAGTAAGGTTTCTTGTGGACCATATTTGAGAAGTATGAGTCATAAAGTGCCATGAGTACTGCAAATAAACAAAACCATAGTCTAATCATATGGGAAGATGAATAGTAAAATGGAATGAGAGGTATAAGAAAAGGAAATATTTGAATCCGCCCTATTGGGCTCACGCAAGCAGGCCTGCAAGCCCTGTACTTGCCCAGCCTCAGACTGAAGAAAGAGCCCAGAATCAGTGACAGAGACATCAGTGGTTTAACAGATGGGGGATCTTACACATCTGAAGCGAGACCCTGGAGGGGCATCCCACCACATGCAGCAGATCGCAGTCAGGACACAGGAACAATCCTCACTGTAGATGGTGGGGTTGGGGGTGTGAGGGTTATAGAGGGAATTGACATCAGGTTGACTGGACTCACCAGTTAACAGGGAAACCAGTAAAGGTTATGTCAATGACCCTCACTGCCCCTTTGATGAACTATTACTGTAGAATTAGTTTTGGTCTAACGATTAGAACGATCACTAGCTGGGGGCAGAAGCAAATACATAGCATTTACATTAGGCCCTATGTTTAAGTATTCCCAGTGGCTCAGTGGTAAAGAACCTGCCTACCAATGCAGGAGATACAAGTTTGATTCCTGGGTGGGGAAGATCCCCTGGAGAAAGAAATGTTAATCTACTCCAGTATTCTTGCTTGGGAAATCCCATTGACAGAGGGGTCTGGTGGGCTACCTCTGGGTCACGAAAGAGCTGGGCACAACTTAGACACTAAAACAACAGAAACAGCCTATAATTAAGAGGGAAGATGCGTCACATGAGCACGGTGTAGGGGAAGCAGGGACTGGTTAAACGAGGACTGACAGAGAGCAAGAGAACCTCTGCCTTGGGTGGCCTGATCACACGTGCCCCTTTTCCCTTTTTCTCTTAAGGACCTTACATTTCATTCTCTCCTTAAAGCCTAATGGCCTTATATTAACACTTGTAACAGAGAGACATACTGTTCCTTCTGTTTCCAGCTAATCGCTTCATAATGAATGCTTCTCTGCGGGTCTGAAGCTTCTGCTTTTGGAGTCAGTTACTGGCATGGAGATATACAGATGAAAGTGAATAATGCAGGCTTCTTCTCTCTAATATACAAAATATGGGTGAGTTGGGATTTTAAATCCATGGCCTTGGAGACTCAGTAATCTAGCCTTAGTTTATTTGGCAAAAAAATTATAGTTATTAAAGGATGTAAAATATCCTGGTAGTTAGAGAAGCACCAGAAACTGATCTTGTCTCCTGTTATCTGGGTTTCCAAGGTAATGGAAATAGAGGAAGAATCAGGAAGAGACAGAAAGAAAAAAAATCTACATTGTGCCTAGTTATCTCCATTGGAGTTGGTGATGGACAGGGAAGCTTGGCGTGCTGCGTCCATGGGGTTGCAAAGAGTTGGACATGACTGAGCAACTGAACTGAACTGAATCATCTTTGTAAGTGCTTTTTTTTTTTTTTTTTTGCAGGTTCATTACCCTACTCTGCCAGTGTCAGGAATTTCATAGACAAGACTTGTATCTCATAAATTATGTTCTCGCCTTAAAAAATTTAAATAGCTAAAACTTTTTGGAAGATAAATTCTGATACCTGTAACAAAATTGTTAAATAGTAAAACACTCTAGAGGTACAAATTTGAGAGTTTTGTATCCCAGCTGCTACCATGTTGGATCAGAGAGAAGTGATATAAGAAATACTTAAAAAAAATAGTTGAGAATGATTATAAAGCAAATAACTTAAAAAAAAAAAAACTTATAAATGGGAAACTCTCCTCTTGAGAATTCTGAAACCAGTATTTTTTCCTGTTTCTGAGGAGAACCAGAGAGGAGTATGAGTCCTTTCCATTTTGCAGCAAGTAAAAGAGAGTCTTGTAACCTGAAGTTGCTGCTCTTATTCAAATCTTCATATTCTTACACAGAAACAAAAATAGTTAGACCCTTGAAAATACTTTGTCCTTAAAAAGTCGAACCTATAAGCACTTGTAACAGAAACTAACCAATCTTAATATATATCTTGGTATATATTTTCTAATGCAAGGAAGTTATGAATCTTATTTGAACTTCTGAGGATACAGTTGAAGATAAATGGATACCACAGCAAGGATAATGAGGAAAAAAGTAATTTCCCTTATGCAGCCAATGCAAGGAGCCTCATCGATGCAGTAGTGAAGAGAGATTTGTGGTTATCTCTGAATGCACACACTGCATGTTTATTGCAACTTATTAGGGTTAGGGTGTGAGCATACATGCGTTTATATATCCAGAGATTTGCTGGCATTTTCTATTTTTGTGTTCATGGTTAATTCTTTCATGAATTTAGTTTTTCTTAATTAACAAGTTCTATTTATAGACCTAACTTAAAGTCCTTTAAGTAGATACAGACCTAAATAAAATTATTATTGAAAATCTCACTGTTCAGAATGGACAGACAAAATAAGCATGTTCACTTACAAAATGATAAAACTCATGCACATTTACATGTATGGTGTAATGATTAGTGAACTATTAATAATGAAGCCCAGGTGACTCAGACAATAAAGAATCTGCCTGCAAAGTGGGAGACCCAAGGTCAATCCCTGAGTCAGGAACATCCCCTAGAGAAGGGAATGGCTATCCACTCCAGTATTCTTGCCTGGAGAATCCCATGGACAGAGGAGCTATTAATAATACTCAGGCCAAAGAATTATCAAATGCAAACTCATCATCCTATGGAGACCTTGAAGTATAATAAAAGCATGAATGCCAAAGAATTGATGATTTTGAATTGTGGTGCTGGAGAAGACTCTTGAGAGGCCCTTGGACTATAAGGAGATCAAACCAGTCAATCCTAAAGGAAATCAACACTGAATATTCATTGGAAGGGCTGATGCTGAAGCTGAAGCTGAAGCTCCAATACTTTGACCACCTGATATGACAAGCCGACTCATTGGAAAAGACGCTGATGCTGGAAAAGATTGAGGGCAAGAGGAGAAGGGGGCAACAGAGGTTGAGATGGCTGGATGGTATCATCAACTCAATGGACTCTGGGAGCAAACTCTGGGAGGTAGTGAAGGTCAGGGAAGCCTGGCGTGCTTCAATCCTTGAGTTTGCAAAGAGCTGGGTATGACTGAGCACCTAAACAGCAACAACAATTCATTGAAGAATACCATCGCTTATCAGGCAAGAACTTAAACAAGCTCTGTGTGTTGTAAAATGGGGGAGTGTGTTTACTGGACATTAGCCTTCATGTATCAGCCTCTCTTTCATATTTCTGTATTACATGAGTAAGGTCCTGAGTATGAGATAGCAGAGTATAAATAAATATCAAAGTGTACACTATAAAAATCATATATTTACATAGAAAAATCTTTATTATAAAGGAACTCAAACCATGGCAATGAGCAAAAATGTGTCTTGTTAAACTTTTGGAACTTTTTTTTAATAAAGCATTTAAATAAGTGTGCCCACTGAGACTCCAGTCCTGCTTGGTCTCTCTCTAAATCTTGCCTGAATATTTTTTCCCTGCCTGATAACTAATCTTTCTGAAAACAAACTCCAGTGTTTTCTTCCATGGGATTAGTCCTGGTATCAAGGCAGTGTTTAGAGTGAAGTGCAGGCTCAAGGCTTATTTTGAGTGGTAGTTAATGAAAGGTAAGCTAGGTATATGAGCTTCCCTGGTGGTTCAGTGGTAAAGAACACACCTGCCAATGCAGGATATGTGAGTTCAATCTCTGGGTCAGGAAGATCTCCTGCAGAAGGAAATGGCAACCCACTCCAGTATTCTTGCCTGGGAAATCCCATGGACAGAGGAGCCTGGCTGGCTGCAGTCTGTGGGGGTCGCAAAAGATTCAGACAGAACATAGCAACTAAACAAAGCTAGGTATAGTGGAGACTCATCCCGGACTCACTTTGTATTCGGGGACGCTTGGCTGTAATAGAAAGACCATAGCTATGAATAGATCCAAAAGAGATGCTAGAATCTCTACATACTGCAGTGTGTTTGAGGAAAGATTGAGATTGTGACCTTGAGCAGTGGCCTTGCCTAGAACAGGCACTAAGTCCAGATAATACTGAAAATGAAGACTTTTGCTCCTTTTTCTCAGGTCTAAAAGGCTGAGCCAGCATCATTCAAGCTGTACACTTACTTCTCAGATACCTAAGCAAGAATGACAGGTCTAATTTTATTATCCTTACTCTAGCAAAATACCCACTGTCATCTTGTAAGGACAATATGATCAAGTCTCTTGGCTGAAGAATGCATTTCTTCAGCCATAATATCCCTAAGGCTTCTAAATAAAATAGAAATTCAAACTTTACTTTTCGAAAAAAAAATCACTATGTTGCATTTCTAAAAATAAGTTTTGTTCAGAAAGAGCTCTCTGTAATGCTAGAGGGAGGCATTCTAGCTGACGTTTATGGAATGCGGCAATAGTCTCCTAATTGATGTACCGTCAACAGTCTGGCATTAACCCTAGTCACGGGTAAAATAAAGGTAAGGGAGGGATGATCTGTAACCCAGAGAGGGAAAACAGAGCAGCAGTGATGAAGGTTTATGGGTCTTCTGGGCCGACTCAGATGCCTTCAGGGACCAGACAGGTTATGCAAGTTTATGAACAGTGGGTGTAATATAACATGGGATGTTAGGGGCTTTGACTCATCAACCACACACATTAGGGGACAAGTACTGGTTCATAAACTACCAGTTTGTGATTCTATATTTACAGTCTGGAGCAGAGAAAAGCGCTCTCACTTATTGGGATTGTTTCCTTACTGAAGAAAGAGCTGGGAACTAGAGAGAGACAAACATTCATTCAAAAAATGTTAATATTTCTCCTCTGTTTTTTCACCCAGTGCAAGTCATTAAGTCTTGCTGAGGCAAAGTCAAAAGGGTTTTATAAATTTTTTCCCTGTTTTCATCAAAGCAAAGAATCACAATGTTGATGATCAACAGAAACCTTAGAACTTGGTCCTACAATCTATTAAAGAGAAAAAAAGAGTGAAATAATGCCATTTGCAGCAACATGAATGGACCTAGAGATTGTCCTACTGTGTGAAGTAAGTCAGAAAAGAGATAATATATCATATCACTTGTTTGTGAAATCTAAAAAAAAAAAAAAAAAAATACAAATGAACTTATATACAAAACAGAAATACAGGCTTAGAGAATGAATTTATGGTTACCAAGAGGGAGTGTGGGGGAAAGGAGGGATGGTTAGGCAGTTTGGTATTGACATATATACACTGTTGTATTTAAAATAGATAACAAACACCTACTGTATAGCACAGAGAACTCTGTTTAATGTTATATAACAACCTAAATGGGAAAAGAAACTGGAGCCCATTATACAGATTGAAGTAAGCCAGAAAGATAAAGACCAATACAGTACACTAATGCATATATACGGAATTTAAAAAGATGGTGATGATAACCCTATATGCAAAACAGAAAAAGAGACACAGATGTACAGAACAGACTTTTAGACTCTGTGGGAGAAGGTGAGGGTGGGATGTTCAGAGAGAACAGCATTGAAACAAGAATACTATCAAGGGTGAAACAGATCACCAGCCCAGGTTGGATGCATGAGGCAAGTGCTCAGGGCTAGTGCACTGGGAAGACCCAGAGGGATGGGATGGGGAGGGAGGCATCAGGATGGGGAACACATGTAAATCCATGGCTGATTCATGTCAATGTATGGCAAAAACCGCTACAACTGATAAAAATAAATGGAAAAAAATTTCAGGCAAAAAAAAAAAAGAATTTGAAAAAGAATAGATACATGCATATAAATAACTGAATCACTTTGCTGTACATCTGAAACTAACATGATATTGTTAATCAACTGTGTGTTAGTCGCTCAGTTGCTCTTTGCGACCCCATGGGCTGCAGCCATGGGATTTTCCAGGCAAGAATACTGGAGTGAGTTGCCATTTCCTTTTCCAGGGGATCTCCCCAACCCAGGGATTGAGGCCATGTAACTTGGATATCTGTCACTCATTAATGAGTGATGGAGAGAAAATTAAATGTTAGATAAAAACAGGATTTCTAAAATTAAAATAATTCTATATTAAAGCGACATCTACTTGTAATTATGAGATTATGACAACTCCTTACAAAGAACTAAATTTTAAGCAGCCTTTGATTCAAGTGTATATATATATATATATATATATATATATATATATATGTATATATATATATGTATATGTATATATGTACATATATATGTAGAATATAATATATTCTACAATATTATCTTCTTCTATGACTTTGAAATATGCACATACATTTTCTACAAAATGTAGGCATACATATAAACACCTATATAAAAGACACAAATATTTTTACTCTAAAAATTTTCCTGTAGATGTGAAAATGTATGTAAGTAGGTTTTTAATCTGCTGTCCCTCATAATCACTGCTATTGAGACCACCTTTCTGGGAGATGCAGCAAAAATCACCCATTACAACAGAAGAAACCATATAATTCCTAGTCCAGGGAACACTTGTCAAAATATTGTCTTTGTAAAAAAATTCTATTGCTAAAACTGAGGAGGGAGATTTTCATTAATCAAAAATAACAACAAATATTCAAAATTAATGTTTCATAAACTGTAAGACCCAAATTGAAAGAAGATTTTGGAGATTAAAAGAATGAAATCAGGTTGATGATTTCAGTGTTTTCTGAAAAAGTGAAACATCAGTTTCTGATTGAAACTGAATGAGGAAAATGTATGATTTTTGTCTTGTTGAAATACTGTCATCATGTGTCTAGGTGAATAATACTTTTGGAAGGAATTGGACTGGTTTGCCCTAATCAAAACATTAGAATATAGCTGAAAATCTGGAAACTTAAAGGTCAAGCTTTATTCATTTGAAAGAAGTTTTTTTCCTTTCCTTCAAATTATGAAAGTCCTTCTGTATGATGATTCTTTGAATTGATTTATATCCTTTGATAATGCAACAAACAATAAAAGCCATATACACATAAGGCTTAACTAACTGATATCTTACAAGAATACTTGAGAGGCCTCAGAAGAACACTGCTACATTCAACCTGAAAAGTTATTTGGTTATCAGGGCTCAATTTTTATCAGCTGCCTTGTTTAATGTCCTAAATAGGAAATGTCTACAACTATAGAGTTCTACTCACTCATTTATTCACCCAACAAATACCTATTGTGTACCTACTATGTGCCAATACTAGGCAAGTCTCTGCGAACAACATTCCTGTTTTCTTGGAATAATCCAGGGCAATAAACATGGCAGATAGTAATGTGTTCTATGAAGAAAAATACATTATAATAAAATAATTAAGGGAGATGACAGGGACTGTGTTGGAGAATGTGCTTTTACATTAAATGGTCAGGGAAGACCCTCTGATATGGTGTCTTTTGAGTCAAGATATGGAGAAATAGTGGAGTGAGCCACCCACCTCAGAGGAGGCACTCCAGGCAGAAGGAAGAGTTAAGTTACAGTGGTCAGAGATCTGAAGGCAAAAGTGTGCTTTCCATATTTGAAGAAAATAAGGAGACCATTGTAGATGGAATAGAGAAAAAAGAAAGGTGATTGTCCTTATAATAGTGGGTTAAGTCATATAGTCCTTCGAAGGTCAAGGTGAAGACTAAATATTAATATGAGTGATATGGGAGACACTGAAGCATTTTAAGCAGAGGAATAACATAATCCAGTTCACAATTTGAGATTAGTAACTTGGAAACCATGTGAAAAATACACATGGGCATGTGAACCACGAAACTAGGTAATGCGCTCTTGCAATAATGTCAGTGAGAGATAATGATGACTTGAATAGGATGTAAGCAGGTAAAGATAGAAGATAGAGCTATCTAGATTTGCTGATGGATCAGAAGTGTGAAAAAGTTATCAAAGATGATGGCAAGACTTTGGCTTAGGAAATCAGAATAACAGAGCTGCCATTTACTAAGAATAAGATGGATCTGATGGTAACAGTTGCAGGGACTGGGGAGAAATTAAGAGTTCAGTTTTGGAAATATTAAGTTTGAGATACCTTCTTCATGTGTAAATTTTGAGTAGGCACTTAAGTACACAATTTTGGAAATTTAGAGACATAAATTAGGAGTTTGTGTTTAAAGATATATGAAACTATGAGACTTGATAAGGTCATCTGGAGAATGAGTTTAGAGATAAATAGGGAGATGTCCTAGAACTAAACCCCAGGGCACTATAACATTTAGAGGTTGAGGACATGAGGATGATTCAGCAAAGGAGTCTAAGAAGGAGTAACTCTTAAAGGAAAACCAAGATAATTTTATCCTGGTAGCCAACTGAAAATGTTGCTTCAAAGAAGATTAGTGATCAGTTGTTAAATGCAGCTAATTGGTTAAGTAAAATGAAACTAGAAAACTGACCATAACATAACCAATGAGTATGCAGCTCATTGGTGACTTCTAATCAGAACACTTTCAGGGATGAGATGGTGAAGAAAATCTGATAGACTGAAATCAAGAGAGAATGAGTTTCACTTCCAGCAAAGATAGAAGATTTACATCCCATTTGAAACAATCAAAAGAGAAAAAATAAACAGACATAATATGGAACAGTGGATTTTAAGACTCTGGATACCAGGCAGTGAATGGCAGTGACCACAGACATTGGAACAAAGAGGTTAACCTATAGGTACTCCATTTGGTTATTTTGAGAGAGTTTCCAGGTTGTAGAACCACAGGGAAAACAGAACATAACCTTGTAGTAGGGTGACCAACTTGTTCCAATTTGCCTAAGACTTTCTCAATTTTAGCTCAGTTGGTAAAGAATCCGCCTGCAATGCAGGAGACCCCAGTTTGATTCCTGGGTCAAGAAGATTTGCTGGAGAAGGGATAGGCTACCCACTCAGTATTCTTGGGCTTCTCTTGTGGCTTAGCTGGTAAGGAATGTGCCTGCAATGCAGGAGACCTGGGCTCGATCCCTGGGTTGGGAAGATCCCCAGGAAAAGGGAAATGCTACCCACTCCCGTATTCTGGCCTGGAGAATTCCATGGACTGTATAGTTGACGGGGTCACAAAGAGTCAGACACAACTGAGTGATTTTCATTTTCACTTTCTCAATATTATTTTTTGTCTTATGCACTAATTTTTAAATTTTATTTATTTATTTAATAAGAAGATAATTGCTTTACAATGTTGTGTTGGTTTCTGCCTTACAAGAGTTTGAATCAGCCATATATATGTATCTCCTCTTTCTTGAGCCTCCCTCACACCTTCCCCTACCTCATTTTACCCCTCTAGATCATCATAGAGCACTGGGCAGGGCTCCCTGTGTTAAATATGAAAGTTTTGCATCACATGATCCCCTTCCACCCAAATCATGGGATAACTGGTCACTTTACCTAGACAACTCAAATTGGAGCTGAGAACCAGGAAACTAGAAAAACTACAGTTCATAAAAATGACCAAAGACGAAACAGCAGCACAGGGAAAGAACCGCCCTAACTCTGCATAAGGTCATTCCTCAATTTTTCAGCCTAGAGTCTTGATTAAAGTACACATGTGAGGAAATTACCTGAGGCTCAGGAAAGAGCTAACAAGAAAAGGATTAGAGAGAATAGTATGTGTCACTTAAATAGAATGATGAATAATGCCTATTTCCATCTTCCAGATTAGAAAATATCTCACTTTCTCACTTCATAGAGTATTAGGTGAAGTAGTCATAAGCATCTTGCTTCAGTATTAGGGACTAATTACCTGTAGACAGGCTTCTCTTGTGACTCATTCATAGAGTATTAGGTGAAGTAGTCATAAGCATCTTGCTTCAGTGTTAGGGACTAATTACCTGTAGACAGGCTTCTCTTGTGACTCAGATGGTAAAGCATCTGCAGGAGACCCTGGTTCTATCCCTGGGTAGGGAAGATGCCCTGGAGAAGGAAATGGCTGTACACTCCAGTATTCTTGCCTGGAGAATTCTATGGACAGAGGAGTCTAATGGGCTACAGTCCATGGGGTCACAAAAAGTCAGACACGACTGAGCAACTAACACTTTAGCTCTAGACTAAATAATGCTGTGGTTCCAACCTCATGCATTTAAAAGAGAACGTAAAACAATCAAAGTGTTCCTAACAAATTAACTACATTCCAAAACAAGGCTCAAGAAGAGTTATAGGAACACAAAAATATATGTAACACCCACTGAGGCAAAATTCACAATAAATTATGCATTTTAATGCATATAAATATTACAACAAACAATGAGGAGAGATATAGCAAATAGATCCAGGACTGACATAATTGCTAAAACTAGTAGATAAAGATATTAAAACAGTTTTTTAACTGCATTCTAGATAAAATGCATAAAAAGTTGCAAATCAAATTTCTATAGATGAAAACTATAATGCATGTGATAAAAAGTATATGGGGTGAATTAAAGATTAAATATTATAGAAGAAAAGGTTAAAGAACTTGAAGACATAGAAGGAGAAACTATCCAAAGGGAAACACAGAAAGAAAACAAGAATTTACAGTTTTAGAAAGGATAATTCTATTAGTACCAGTGAGCTGAGCATTCAGAAAATAAGAGACATGATAGGAGGATGTAATAGGAAAAAGGAGATCAAACCCATCCCTTAGAGAGGACATGTCCATGGGGTCAAGTCCTGAATGGAAGGTTAAAATAAAATTATTAAATAAACTTGAGTGCTTCACTGTAATAAGTGCCAAGAATCTCTCTTTACATTTTATTTTATATTTTGCATTTTATTATTTATTTAGACATCTGAACTCTTACACTAGGGTTTTTACAAGCTGGTGAACACTGACAAATGATATCTCCCACATAATTCTAACCACACTTCCCCAGACACTATAAACATGTGGTTGAACTAACATTACTATGCATCATTATTTTATCAGTTCAAAAATAAAACAAATGTCCAAGTATCTGAATATTAGGTTATATAACACAAAAGATATATACATTATTAGATGTCTACTCAATTATTGGAAAACTTTTTTTTTTTTGCAAGAGAGATTGGGAGGAGAAGGGGGAAAATTTACACTTCAGAGAAAAATAATAGTTGGTAAACAACTTCTAGTGTTTTAGGAAAATTATAAGACTATCAGAAATTTGATAACTGGAAATTATTTTAAGTATGATAAAGCATCTCTACCTTTTAAAAATATTCATAAGATTAAAGCGCTTATGCTACATGTTCTGTAGTAAGATAAAAGTAATGTTTTAAGAAAAATATTTAATATCCTTTCCCATTTTGTTCAAAATGGAGATTTTCCATAAGAATATAAAAGGAGATACATATGAACTTATTAAACAAGTTATTAAATAACTTCATATGCACGGAGGGGCCAATAGGAGGGAGACTCAAGGGACAGGATATTTGTATACATATAGCTGGTACATGTTGTCATACAGTAGAAGCTAACATGACATTGTAAAGCAATTATACTCCAATTTAGACAAGTAAACTTCAAAAATTTTTAAAAAATAATCAACATAAGATTTGGTAAAAATTCAACAAAAACCAATGGTTGTTCACAAATGATGTGAACTGGTACAATTATGGAAGAGGTAATCATAAGCTGAGCAGTGTTGGAAGTGACTGATGAAATGAACCACATAAATATTAGAATTTTCGTAGTTCCTGGGATTTTAGTTCTGTGTGATAGTAAAAACATACAAGTATTGTGTTGGGTATTTTGACAGCTGATATCCCTAACTTTTTATACTTTGGTAAGATTCTGGCATAAGAATCAGTTTAAAGACAACATAATTCTGCGTGATTTCACACTGGCACAAGTAATAAGCATATTTTAAATGCTGCACAATGAGAATCTTTTGTTAAGTATCAAAATAGGCTGACTGTAACTGAAACACAGAGATTATAATTATGCCAAGCTTCTGGTTTGGTGAAACTACTTTTCAGACTACTATGGAAGCTTCACTAAGACTTAGTCACTAAACCACTGTGTTGCCTAATAAGAGCAAATTAGGTCCTATCTCAAGTTCCACTACTAAGGCAACATTAGACATTCTGGTTTTATTGATTACAACAGTTGCTTCTATGGTCACCGGAGTTTTGAAGCACATTCATATTTTAGAACAATACTTCATGTACAAAAGTTACTTGTTATTAAAATCTCTACCCCCTCTTTTGTCTAATGAACTGCACTGCATCTTCATATTTCATTCTACTTTCAGTTAATATCAGGATGACAAGCACTGGACTCTGCTAAGAGCTGCACATCAGTAGCAACACAAAAACCATACTTCCATGTATTCACAAAACTTAATTTTTTGTAAGATTTAACCAGTCATCAGCAATCTGGTTAGATGGTGGGACATCATCATCAAAAGGCCACTTGTGAACATGAATGTCTTCTTTTTCCACAAGGGCAGTGTTATTCTATTGCAATAAATCCTTACTTCTTAAATTTCTCGACAAAAATTTTTTTAAGGTTGTACTGGTTAGATTGAATGTAACAGGAAATCTCATGTTCTTGTATGAGACTTCCACAGGTTCTGGGAGGTTTATTCAAGCCATGTTAATTTAGTTCAGTTTAGTTTAGTCGCTCAGTCATGTCTGACTCTTTGTAACACCATGGACTGCAGCACATCAGGCTTCCCTATCCATCACAAGCTCCCAGAGCTTGCTCAAACTCACATCCATCAAGTCAGTGATGCCATCCAACCAACTCATCCTCTGTCATTGCCTTCTCCTCCTGCCTTCCATCTTGCCCAGCATCAGGGTCTTTTCCAATGTCAGGTGGCCAAAGTATTGAAGTTTCAGCTTCAACATCAGTCCTTCCAATGAATATTCAGGATTGATTTCCTTTAGAATTGGCTGGTTGGATCTCCTTGCAGTCCAAGGGACTCTCAAGAATCTTCTCAAACACCACAGTTCAAAATCATCAGTTCTTTCGTGTTCAGTTTTCTTTATAGTCCAACTCTCACATCCATACATGACTAGTGGAAAAACCAAAGCCTTGACTAGACAGACCTTTGTTGACAAAGTAATGATTCTGCTTTTTAATATGCTGTCTAGGTTGGTCATAGCTTTTCTTCCAGGGAGCAAGTGTCTTTTAACTTCATGGCTGCATTCACCATTTACAGTGATTTTGGAACCCAAAAAAAAAAGTCTGTCACTGTTTTCATTGTTTCCCCGTCTATTTGCCAAGAATTGATGGGACTGGATGCCATGATCTTAGTTTTCTGAATGTTGAGTTTTAAGCCAGCTTTTTCACTCTCCTCTTTCACTTTCACCAAGAGACTCCTTAGTTTCTCTTCCCTTTCTGCCATAAGGGTGGTGTCATCTGTGTATCTGAGGTTATTGACATTTCTTCTGGCAATCTTGATTCCAGGTTGTGCTTCATCAGCCCTCATCCAATAGGGTTATGAAAAAAATTAATAATTGAATACAAAAATAACATAAAGAAACTGGTCTATTTAAACATACTCCACTTGAAATTCTCAGTGCTTTGGGCATGAAGCTGAAAGTAATAGGAAATGAAATGAACTTCCTGACAAGAAGCAGCAATTCTTCAGTCCAGTAATACTGAGGCAATAGATAGGAAGCACACTGCATTTTTATCCCATCTTGATCAGAACTCATTGCAAAGATTCTGCAGATTTCATTTCAATACTTTTTCCAGGTTAGCTGCTTTTATGGGTGCTTGTTAGTAAACAGTGATGAATTTCTGTATGTCACCTGTCTCCAAAGAAGCTGTGCTGTGCCTGGCAGTAATCTCCACTGCCTGTCAGAAACTCCACAAATGTAGCCAAAGAAAGGCATACTCACTGAAGACTGTGGTCTATTCATACAGCTGGGCTGTAGGTAGCAGGGCATCAGGCTCTTGCGTGGAGAAGTGAAGGGTGTACATAGGGCTGGGCATGGATGTCTCTTAGCCATTTTTCTAGACTCTGCTTCCAAGGGTTAGACCAGAAGTTCCTGACTGAAAACTCTCTGCTAACTTTCCTTATTTCAGAATAAAATCCAGAATTTTCATCATGCCATATACTGTCTTGCCACTGCCTACCTTTCCCTCTTTAGGTATCACTCACCTTTACCACATTTGCTCTATGCTCTAGTAATCCGGGTCCCTTGGCATAACCACAAGATACATTCTTTCCTGTATCTGTTCCATTTTTAAAAGGGCTGGTAAGAGTTAAAGTATGGATTCTCACAAAAGCCCAAACTCTTTCTAGTATATCTAGCTTCTTGCTAATTGAAATCCAATTGTAGTATATAGATAGCTTTAGAGGTCATCCTAAAAGTGATATATCCACTTCTTTGTACCATCAGTGCAGAATATAGGGCAGAATATGCCTTTAATTTTGGAGCCATCTGCCTCATTACCAACTCCCAAGAGAGAAGGTCAGTTCCCATGCTACTCTGTGGCCTTTCCATTCAGGGATTATTGAATTCCTGCTGATGATTCTGCTTCAAAGGCTGCTTTCAGCAATGCAGAGGAATCTAGTCAGTGGAATCTTTATTTTTAGAAATGCTAAAGTCCCTCTAATCTAAAAATAGCCCCTGACAGTTCTCAACATCTAAGAGCCCCTTGGGTAAAATGTGCCCAGATATATATCATGAATTTATAGGATCTGCCTTGGAAAATTTCATGTGGGTATAAAATTCTAGGGATTGAAGATAAATGAGATAACATATAATATTTTGAGCTCTGTGAACATAAATTGCTATATACATCTAAGGCACAGCAGGATAATAGTAGGAAAAAAAGGATAAGGGGAACTTAAAATAACTCATCGAACAGGAAAGCAAGTTTCCTCACTAACTTTCAGTTACGCTGATAAGGAAAAACTGAATTTTGATGTTAAAGGACTCATAATCCAGTGGATGGTTTCCCAAGGTTTTCCCTTCATTTTTCCCATGGATTTGCTATCCATTCTTCTAGTTCATTTAAAAGACAAAGAAGGAAAAACATTCATAGTCTCTATATGTTAGGGTCATAGAGTTTCCTAGACCAACAAGAAAGTCAAGGGGATATAAGTATTCCTTCTTCAGCCACTTGTTTTCTTCCTCCTCCTCCTGCT
Organism: Cervus elaphus; assembly: GCF_910594005.1. Lineage (NCBI taxonomy): Eukaryota > Metazoa > Chordata > Mammalia > Artiodactyla > Cervidae > Cervus > Cervus elaphus. The sequence goes on along the minus strand of NC_057826.1, from coordinate 27,505,476 downwards.
CTCCTTCAACTAACATCTAGATTCACTGGTAAAACACTAGGACCCTTCCTTCATGTTCATCCCACTCCAGACACTATTTCTGTTCAATGGCATACAGCTAAGATGGGAAGGATTTCAGTCTTCTTTTTCCCCATGGCTTCACACTAATCTCATAAACATCACACTTACCCTAGTTCTGAGAAATGCACCCATTAACCACGTTACACTTCTCACTGCTGTGGTACCACTTTTCTGTAACATTCTGCACACTGACTCTTGAGTCCTAAATGAAGTAGCACCATCAGGAATGCTCTCTTGCCTCTTCCCATTAGTCCCTCAGAAAGAGACCAACATCATTTGCTATCATACCATTTCTAAAAGGAGCAGATCCATTTTAAGAAACACAATTACTGTACAATATTAACCTGAAAGCTTTATATTCCACTTCTCCAGGGAGAATGTAAGCACACCACAACCCCTCCAGAGTTGCATCTCCTTTCGTCCCTGCATGCCTCCGAGATACTCATCTCACATCTATTGTCTCTTTTGCTTCAGGGAAAACCATGGATAGATATGGGTTGCTTGAAGCTGTTGAGGTATGGGGATCTTAGTTTTCACAATTTATAGATATAAATGTTGGAAACCTTGTTATTAGCTATGATTCTTCAATACCTTTGTAACCTTGTATTTCTCTTTTGCAAAAAAGTAGATTATGCAAACAAACACAACTTCTATATGACTCTCAATTCTGAGGATATCAATTCTAGTATACTTGAAATTCAGAAAACTTCTATTGGGATACTACTTGTAAATATTTTAATGTCTTTTCCATTAACAACCTCTAAATTACTATCTCTGAGATCCAGAAACTGAATCAGTCATTAACATATCCAAATGAGGAAGTCAAAAATAAATATATTTACTATTTGCATGGAGAACTACATGTATTAAAATGTGCAAGGTCTGCAAATTATTTACAGCATCACACTGAAACATTTTCAGTGAGTAATGTATAATGCATAAAAGATATTTAGATGATAATCAGCATTTCTAATTTAAGATACGTATAATGTAATTGATAATCTCTTAATTAAATGGCCTATTATTATCACTGTCAATATACCAATTGACAATTTGGTATATTGACAATATACCAATTGGAATTTTTCACAGAACTAGAACAAATAATTTAAAAATTTCTTTGAAAACAGAAAAGACCTCAAATAGCCAAAATAATCTTGATAAAAAAGGACAGAGCTGAAGGCATCATGCTTTTTGACTTCAGACTACAACAGAAAGCTACAATAATAAAAACAGCATGGTACGCCCCCCAAAAGAGACAAATCAATGGAAGAGAATAGAGAGCCCAGAAATAAACAATATATACCTGTGGTCAAAATGCGACAAAAGAGTTAAGAATATACCATGGAGTAAAGAAAGTATCTTGAGATACTGAGAAAACTGGAAATTACATGTCAAATAATAAAATTATACCATTATCTAACACTATAAATAAAAATAAACTTAAAATGAATTAAAGACCTAAATGTAAAATTAGAATCCATAAAGTTCATAAAATAAAAATAGGCAGAACACTTTTGACATAAATTGTGGCAATATTTATTTAGGTCTATCTCCTAAAGCAATGGAAATAAAGCAAAGATCAACAAATCTAACATACTTAAACACAAAACTTTTGCACATCAAAGGAAACCATCAACAAAATGAAAATATAACCTGAATGGGAGAAAATATTTGCAAGTGATATCACATTAAAAGGTTAATATTCAAAATATTGGGCCTTCCTTGTTGCTCAAATGGTAAGGAATCTGCCTGTAATGCAGGAGACCTGGATTCGATGCCTGGGTCAGAAAGATCCCTTGGAGAAGGGGATGGCTCTCCACTCCAGTATTCTAGCTTGGAGAATGACATGGGCAGAAAAGCCTGGTGGGCTATAATCCATAGGATCTCAAAGAGTTGGACACAACTGAGCACTAACAGTTTCACTTTCATCCCCAAAATATAAACAGCTGACACAATCTCATATCAAACAAACCTGATTTTAAAAACGGGCAGAAGACCTAAATAGACATTGTTCTGAAAAAGACACACAGATGGTCAATAAGCACATGAAAATGTTCTCAACATTTTTAATTATCAGAGAAATGAAAATTAACACCACAATGAGGTATCACCTCACACCTGTCAGAATAGCTATCATCAGCAAGAACATAAATAAACATTGGCAAGGATTCAGAAAGAAGGAAATACTAGTATACTGTTGGAGGGAATTTAAAGTGGTGCAGCCACTATAGAAAAGAGTATGGCGCATCTCAAAAAACTAAAAATAGAACTACCATGTGCATGCATGCTAAATCACTTCAGACCTGTCCAAACTCTTTGTGATCCTATGACCTGTAGCTCACCAGGCTCCTCTGTCCATGGTATTCTCCAGGCAAGAACACTAGAGTGGGTTGCCATGTCCTCTCCAGGGGATCTTCTGACTCAGGGATTGAACCTGTGTCTCTAGCAGCTCTTGCATCACAGGCAGATTCTTTACCACTGAGCCACCAGGAAGCCCCAGAACTACCACATGACCCAGCAATTCCACTCCTAGGTATATCTGAAAAAAACTCCAAATCATTATTTTGAAAAGATACATGCACCCCCAATGTTCATAGCAGTATTATTACAATTGCCAAGATATAGAAGCAACCTAATGTCTATCAATGGATGATTAAACAAAAAGGATGTGATACACACACACACACACACACACACACACACACACACACACTAGAATACTATTCAGCCATAAAAAAGAACAAAATTTTACCATTTACAACAACATGGATGGACTTGGAGGGTATTATGCTAAGAGAGGGCTTGTCTGGTGGCTCAGACTGTAAAGAATCTGCCTGCAATGCAGGAGACCCAGGTTCAATACCAGGGTTGGGACAATCCCCTGGAGAAAGGAATGGCAACCCGCTCCAGCATTCTTTCCTGGAGAATTCCATGGATAGAGAAATCTAGTGGGTTACAGTCCACGGGGTTGCAAAGTTGGACATGACTGAGAGACTAATACACACACACACATGCTAAGAGAAATAAGTCAGAAAAGGAAAGACACATAAGTATATCACTTGCATATGAAATCTAAAAAATAAAACAAACTAGTGAATATAAAACAGAAACATACAGATATAAGAACGAACGAGTGGTTACCACTGCAGAAAGGGAATAGGGGGAGGGTTAAGTTATGGATAGAGGATTAAGTGGTATAAACTTATGTGTATAAAATAAGCTACAAGGATATATTGTACAACACAGGGATACAGTCAACATTTTATAATAACTATAAGTGGAATATTGGAGTAGACTAGTAACCAACTCCAGTATTCTTGCCTGGAAAATTCCGTAGACAGAGGATCCTGATGGGCTACAGTCCATGGGGTCACAAAGAGTTGGGTACAACTGAGCAACTGAGCACAGCACATATGTAGAATATAATCTTTAAAACTTGTGAATCACTATGTTGTACACCTGAAACATACGATATTGTACATTAACTATATGTCATTTTTAAAAAGGCAGTTATTAGTTCTGCATTTAAGGGGACAACAAATGAAAGGACATTATTTGATTTATCTGACCATGATTTGATTATATGACCATTCTGGTTGTTTATTCAATCAGTTCAATCACTCAGTCATGTCTGAATGTTTGTGACGCCATGGACTGCAGCATACCAAGCTTCCTTGTCCATCATCAATGCCCAGAGCTTGCTCAAACCCACATCTGCAGAATTGGTGATTCTATGGCCATCCAACCATCTCATCTTCTGTCATCCCCTTCTCCTCCTGCCTTCAATCTTTCCCAGCATCAGGGTCTTTTCTAATGAGACAGTTCTTCACATCAGGTGGCCAAAGTATTGGAGTTTCAGCTTCAGCATCAGTCCTTCCAATGAATATTCAGGACTGATTTCTTTTAGGATTAACAGTTTTGATCTCCTTGCAGTCCAAGGGACTCTCAAGAGTCTTCTCCAACACCACAGTTCAAAAGCATCAATTCTTCGGCACTCAGATTTCTTTATAGTCCAACTCTCATATCTGTACATGACTACTGGAAAAACCAAAACTTTGACTAGACAGACCTTTGTTGGCAAAGTGGTGTCTCTGCTTTTTAATATGCTCAGTTTGTCATAGTTTTTCTTCCAAGGAGCAATCGTCTTTAAATTTCATGGCTGCAGTCACCATCTGCAGTTATTTTGGAGCCCAAGAAAAGAAAATCTGTCACTGTTTCCATTGTTTCCCCATCTATTTGCCATGAAGTGATGGGACCAGATGCCATGATTTTAGTTTTTTGAATGTTGAGTTTTAAGCCAACTCTTTCACTCTCCTCTTTCACTTTCATCAAGAGATTCTTTAGTTCTTCTTCACTTTCTGCCATATTGCCATGTAGCAAATCATCCCAAGACTTAGTGTTTTAAAGCATCACCAATCATGTTATTATCATCTATCATCATCTCTGTGGTTAGAACTTTGGAAGAGATTGGACTGAGTAGACTTGATTCAGGGGTCTCTCGTGACATAGCCATCAAACTATTGGATCTACAACAGTGGAGAGTAGGAACATCTAAGGGCTGGCAAGCTTGGGATCTCTCTTTCTCTCTCTCATAATACAGTTCCAGATCTTCTCCATTTTGTCTGCTTTTTAAATTAATTTGGCTTTCTTCCAGCTCTGGTGAGCTTAGGACAGTTGAACTGCTTATGTGGCAGCTCAGGGCTCCATATAAAAGAACTGATGAACAATCAGAAGCCTTTTATTACCCAGCCTTGTTAGTCACATAATATTACTTCCACCCTAATCATACTGCTTCCACTATTTAAAACATTTAAACATTTAAAACAAAGGGTATGGACTCCACTTCTCAGTAGGAGGAGTGCCAAACAATATGGTGTCATGTTTTTAAATCTCCACATTCTTCACTTTGGCCTCAAATTATATGCATTATTCCCACACTCAAAATACAGTCACACTTTCCTGATAGTCTCTGCAAGTTTGATCTCATTACATCAGTCTCAGGCCCAGCACTTCATTACAGATGTCACAAGTATCCCTGGGTTAGTTTCCTTAGATGTATTTCTTCAGGTATGGCTCCTCTCAATTTTAATATGTGTGAATTAAAATGAAAAGCTATTTTCCTCCTATACACTTGAAATATATAGTGGCAGTTTAGGCATAGGATAAATGCACAGACACTGCTACTCTAAAGGAGAGGGAAGGTGGAAATGGAAGCGCATGGGTTAGTGACATACAGCAATTTAAAGGTAGTCAGTCACACATTTCCAGTTCCTTGATTAGAAGCCAGTACTGCAACCTGGTGCTGATCTTCCAGAGTTCTTGGTTCCATCTTGTTGGATCATTGTTCTGCCATGTGAGTTATCCTTCCTTTCCCATAAAAAGGAGGCTGTGTATGCAACTGAGTCATTTTCTCAGACTGTCTCTTGCCTGCAGAGACTCAAAGATCCAAACGCTGTTTTGTATTTTGTGTTTCCTTTGTCCTATTCTATCCACACTCACACACTTACTTTGAAAATGTTATGGGCTTTCTGTGTAGCAATGTAGAACTGATTATTTCAGATAGAGATCAAACCCACCAATCTTCTCACAATAAGCCCTTTTCTACCTTGATTTCCCTTATGAAGCATCTATGAGAAAATACTCCTAAGATTCTTGGGGACCTATTTTGTCTACCAGTGAGGAGGGTCTTCCAGGGATGCCCTTAAAATCTTTAGAAGTCTTGTTTCTGTTTGTATTTACCTGGTGGTTCAGTGGTAAAGAATCTGCCTGCCAGTGCAGGAGACCAGGGTCAGGAAGATCCCCTGGAATAGGAAATGGCAACCCACTCCAGAATTCTTGCCTGGGAAATCCCATGGACAGAGGAGACTGGTGGACTACAGTCCAAGAAGTTGCAGAGTCAAACAGGACTGAGCATGCCCAAGGAAGGAAAGGATTTATGTGACACAGTTAAATTTTTCTGAGGCTTCAGGGCTTCCCTGGAGGTTCAGATGGTAAAGAAACTGCCTGTAATGCAGGAGACCCGAGTTCAGTCCCTAGGTTGGGAAGATCCCCTGAAGAAGGAAATGGAAATCCACTCCAGTATTCTTGCGTGGAGAATTCCATGGTCAGAGTAGCCTTGTGGGCTACAGTCCATGTGGTTGCAAAGAGTTGGACACGACTGAGCAACTAACTCTTTCTTTTCTTTAACAAGGAATCTAATAGGCTCACTTTGGATTTAGTCTTTGCCCTGAAGTTATTTCTTAATTTAAACATTGTATTATTTTATTTTTGCCATCTACAGAAACTGGGACTGAAAAATGATTTTACCTTAATACCCAGAAAGCCCTGAATCCTTTACATTTCTTCCAAGTTATGCTTGAAAATGAGTACTTCCTTTTTGTGCTTCATCTGTTTTCAAATATAACTTACCATACATGGCTGAAAGAGCTCACACTTCCAATATCCTGCCCCCAAATCTTCACCAGATCTATCAGTTCATGAGGTACATTTTCTCTTCTTAATAATTCCATGATTAAGAGCTTTGCTAAACATTATGCCACTGCATGGAATGAATCTCCTTTCCTCCAGCTTTGAATAATGCTTTTCTCAATTTCCTTTAGGCCTTCACTAACAAGCTCCTTGAGGTGCGCCTAGCTTCTTTTTACAGTCTCCTCAAGTCCACTCAACTCATGCTCACCACTGGACTCCAAAGCCAGTACCAGATGTTTTAGGTTCATATTAAAAATACAGCCAAATTCCAGATGCCAAATTATATTCTGATTCTCTGTTGTCCCACAGAAAATGAGCTCAAAGCTTAATGGCTTAATACAGTGATCATTACACTATGTCTCACAATTTCCACAGGTCAGAAATTCCCAAAGAGCATGACAGCAGGTTCTATCTTGGTGTCTTTCATGAGGCTGCGCTTGGATAGTGGCTGGAGCTGGAAGAGAAGGAGGCTGGAGCGCCTAGCGCCTGCAGGGCCATGCTCACTCAGTCTCGGAGCTTGTCCCCGAGACTTTGCACATGCTCTGTGGACTTCCCACAGCATGGCACCCTCAGGGTTCTCGTACAAGTGCTCCAGGGAGAAAAACAATAGCCTCAGTTCTTTTTGTGACATAGATTAAAAAGTCACTCACCATCATTTCTCTAGTACAAGTCACAGAGAGTGAGTGAAGTCGCTCAGTCGTGTCCTACTCTTTGCGACCCCATGGACTGTAGCCTACCAGGCTCCTCCGTTCATGCGATTTTCCAGGCAAGGGTACTGGAGTGGGGTGCCATTGCCTTCTCCAGGGGATCTTCCCAACCCAGGAATCGAACCCAGGTCTCCCACATTGCGGGCAGGTACTTTACCCTCTAAGCCACCAGGGAAGTCTCAAGTATTACTCACAAGTTCTCCCAAATTCAAGTAGTAGTAGTCACAAGTTCTCCCAAATTCAAGGAGAGGGGGGAAATACACACCCCCACCTCTCAATGAATTGGATGCTGTATTTTAAAACTGTTACAATTAATTTGGCTTATTTTAATCATGCTTATTAAATAAGGTCTTAAGTTTCTTAACCACAAAGTCTAAGTCTCCCACAAATTTTTTCAGGAATCCAGTTTTCACCTTGGGATGAAGGGACCACAGAATTTGAATAGCTACATCATGGAATTTTAAACACCAAATAACATGACCTAGGGTATCTTAACCATCTTGTATTTGTCCTTTCTGCCCACCTAAAACAAGGACTCAAATGCTGATGATCTAGCTTCCCTATATGTGAAGACTTCTCTCTGCTTTTCTCAGTTATTCCCCTTCTCTGTCCATTGCCTGATATTTTAAATCAATTACACTAAATGGTATGACCTTTGAGTGAAAAACATGACCTTTTGCTCTGAAGAGTTTTTCCATTATACAGTTAACTTCTTTGCCCCTATAAAGGGCTGAAATAAAGGATAACTCATTATATCTATCACTCAGCACAAAATGCATTCAGTATAACAGGTGAAAGAGGGCTTTTTGGCTGCTTAATATTAATGGGCTATAAATGTGATCCTGATGACTATTCAGTTTCAATAATTTTGATTTTATCTCTTCCTAAGGGAATACAAAATATCAAGATACAAATAAAAATATTTTTAACAACACTAGGTCATTAAGATAAACTTATGGGTTTTTTCATCTAGTCATTTTCATTTGATAAGCTGATTGGAGTTTCAGTCTTAAGTGACAATAAAGTAATTGAAGTACCATTCAGTCCTTAAGAATAGTCTTTAAATGTTATATCATTATGTAAAATTCTTGGATTATGTGTACATTGCAAGTTAATTTCACTACTCATCATCCGTCACAACCATCATGGTATCACAACAAGAGCATGAATTTAAAGTAAAGATTCTTTGTTGCAGCTGTTTAGTCGCTATTGTTGTTGCTCAGTCACCCTGTCATGTCTGACTTTGTAACCCCATGGACTGCAGCACGTCAAGCTTCCCTGTCCTTCACCATCTCCTGGAGCTTGCTCAAACTCACGTCCATTGAGTCAGTGATGCCATCCAACCATCCCATCCTCTGTTGTCCCATTCTCCTCCTGCCATCAATCTTTCCCAGCATCAGGGTCTTTTCTAATGAGTCAGTTCTTTGTGTCAGGTAGCCAAAGATTTGGAGCTCCAGCTTCAACACCAGTCTTTCCAATGAATATTCAAGAATGATTCCTTTAGGATTGACTGGTTCGATCTCTTTGCAGTCCAAGGGACTCTCAAGAGTCTTCTCCAACACCACAATTCAAAAGCATCAATTCTTTAATGCTCAGCCTTCTTTATGGTCCAACTCTCACATCCTTACATGACTACTGGAAAAAACATAGCTTTGACTAGATGGACCTTTGTCAGCAAAGTAATGTCTCTGCCTTTTAACATGCTGTCTAAGTTTGTCATAACTTTTCTTCCAAGGAGCAAGAGTCTTAATTTCATGGCTGCAGTCACCATCTGCAGTTATTTTGGAGCCAAAAATAAGAAAATCTGTCACTGTTTCCATTGTTTCCCCATCTATTTGCATGAAGTTATGGGACCAGATGCCATGGTCTTCATTTTTTGAATGTTGAATTTAAAGCCAGCTTTTTCACTGTCCTCTTTCACCTTCATTGTTGTGTCCAATTCTTTGTGACTACATGAACTGCAGCATGCCAGGCTTCCTTGTCTTTCAATAACTCCCAGAGTTTGCTCAAATTTATGTCTATTAAGTCAGTGATGCTATCTAACCATCTTCATCCCCCTTCTCCTTTTGCTCTCAATCTTTCCCAGCACCAGGGTCTTTTCCAGTGAGTTGGCTCTTCACATCAGGTAGTCAGAGTATTGAAACTTCAGCATCAGACTTTCCAGTGAATATTCAGGTTTGATTTCCTTTAGGATTGACTGATTAGATCTCCTTTATCTATCTTTATCTTGTCTTGAATTTTACTCCTTTAATGAGAGCACACTTTCATTTCCACTTGTTAGCTTCTAACACAATTGGCCAGAATCAGATTTACCTATATGTTTAATTAAGGACTAACTAAATTCTTCCATGATTCTGACTCCCTCACACTAAGAAAAATCCAGGTAGTTAGAATCAGAGGAACTGGCATTTTGGAGGACCTTTATCTTTTCATTCAAAAGTCACCTGACTCTAAACTACCTTTAGCTCACACTCATGAAATTCTCCAGATCATCTAATGTACGTAGTCTGGCCTCTCATCTCAATATTTTATATTATTAGACAAAAGCCACTGATGAATCTTAGTAAGTGTAATTCATTACATAAAGGAGAAACCAAAGAAAATAAAATATTGCTATTATCAACTTCTCTTAGTCTTACGGCCTATTTTGTTAACTGGAGTACCACTTGGCACAGTAGTCTTACCCTGTGACCAGGTTAATACAGTGAGTCTATGAAAAGTTTCCACCTAGAAAATGAGGTAGGAATTCATCAGGAGTTCGGTGCTTTCCTTTCTGCAATGTAAGAAGAGATCAATATGTGCAGACCATGTTCTTACTGATGGATTGGTTCATCCATCCATTTATTTATTCAGCAAACATTATGTATTATAAATCATATGTCATGCAAAGAGGACCTTCAATATGCACTCATTCTGACTTTAAGCAATTACAAAGATTTCTCATTTCTTCCATTCAGGACAGACAAGAGATCAGACAAATTGGATTTTGATTATTTTCCAGAAAGTCTTGGAAGGAAAATTCAGGAACACTGGCTGTCTTTTATTGTCAGAAATAAAAACCTGAGTGCAGTTAGTTTGCAAAGTCAAATTTTATGTAAAAAGAAAAAATATTTTAATTGAATAATATTTTACATTTCCAGACACCTCTATAGCATTTCATTATCTTCCACAATTATTTTCAATATTATTTGCATGTGTCAAGTAAATTGCTCAGGGCACTTGTTTGGAAGTCTTAAAATTAATTTGAGCCTTTAAAACTTTCATTAAATTAATAATTATTTTATTCCTAGGTAAAGTAAAACTCACTGAAAATATAGTAATTAGTATGTAAAAATATATACATACTATATATATATAGCTTTCATCTGTATGTTATATAACTATTCAAATTTTTTTCTTATGAGAATTCTTTGCTGATTCTCATGAAAACAATTAGAATAAATATAAATCAAGGACATACCCTTATTTTAGAAATTAAAGCATATTTAAATTTACCTAATTAGAGAATATATCAGTCAGGGTTATATCATAAAAATAGAACTGCTACAAGTGATATAGAATGATTAATTTATATTAGGGATTGGACATCACACAACTGTGTGAGTGGTTGAAGCAGCCTGTTGTTTCTGTGTGCAATGGTTACTTCAATGGAACTTCAAGTCACAATAGCTAGCCAGAGGGACAGTGGAAAAACTGGATGTTGAATGAGAGCAAGGACAAACTGGAACTTGCAAGAATAGAAGACACAGAATGGCAACTGGCACTTATGAAAATAAACTGAAACTCATGTCTGTCTCTTACCATATCCAGTCTCAGTGCTGTGGGTATATAGAAACTTGTATCCTAGATAGGACTGCATAGTACAGATGGGGGTCATTACTACACAGAGTTGTAGTTAATGTAGTTAGAGGTTGGAGTTAAGAAGAGAAAGGGTCAGAATCAAATACAGTAGAAACTGAAAGAAGGATCAAAGCCTTAGCACTTTCTCTTGTGCATATTTACATTTTCAGACCTATCTGAGTTACCCTCCACAACCACATATAGGCCATTCTCCTCAGCTGCTATATGCTGAAACAGAGTTGTTAAAATTATAAAGTAATGATTAGTATAGAACTGTGATCTCTTCAGCATCTTTCCCATCAGGTCAAGTACTACCTGTTGAAGGTTGAAGTGAAGTCATTCAGTCTTGCCTGACTCTTTTTGATCCTATGGACTGTAGCCCGCCAGGCTCCTCCATCCATAGGACTTTCCAGGCAAGAATACTGGAGTGGGTTGCCATTTCCTTCTTCAGGGGATCTTCCAGACGCAGGGATTGAACTCAGGTCTTCCGTGTTGCAGGCAGACTCTTTACCATCTGAGCCACCAGTAAGAGAACAAATCAGTAAGACTGACTGTCACACCGGTAATATTCCCTGGGCAGTAACAGTAGCTCTCGTGTTTGCTGCGGAGGAGCAGAGGGGCAGCTGATGTGAGTGAGTGGCAGCAACAGAGCTTGTAGCTGAGGTAATATTTACTTTTATAATAATGACTGTGACCTTTTCAAAAAGAGCTGACCTGTTTTTTTTGTTTGTTTGTTTGTTTTTTCCCCTCTCTTCACTGAACTTCCCACCCACCACCAGCCCCCAAGAAACAGGGCAGGTTAAAAAAAGAAACCTGCCACAATATTATATCAGGAACTCTATAAAATCTCATGGGGGTTGAAAACATGGAAAATAGTAGAGCATTCTAAACATTTTATGTTAAGGAAAAGAAACATTAAATTTACTCTAGAATCACTCAAACATTCAGGGAGGATTTCATCTCATTCATTCACATTTAAAATTTGGATATACTTGAACTGGCAGGTGGACTGACCAAGATCCATTTGATAGGAGATGAAAAACCTAAAGGGAACTCATCCCAAGAGAGAATGATAGGCTGACCAGATTCAACTCCTTAACTGATGAAGAGGGCAATCATAGGTTCAGTCTGATGTATATTATTTGAAATTTTCCTATTTCCTTCATAGCCCCTTGTCTAGTTTCTAGACAGAAAGAAAGGCATATGTAGAAATTTAAAAAGCTATTCTACTGAATCAGTAATGTTTTAGAATCCCTTTATCTCAATGAAACACACAGGAGTTTGAGAGGCTTACCTCCCTCCAATGTCACAGACTCCCTGAAAATTTGGCATCTTCAGTTTTTCAGTGACAGTCCAGGCAGAGAAGGGTTTTCCCCGGTGGCTCAGATGGTAAAGAATCTACCTGCAATGCAGGAGATGCAGAGACACGTTCTCAATCCCTGGGTCGGGAAGATCCCCTGGAGTAGGAAATGGCAACCCACTCCAGTCTTCTTGCCTGGAAAATCCCATGGAGAGAGGAGACTGGTGGGCTGAAGTCCACAGGGTCACAATGAGTTGAATATGATTGAAGCAACTGAACACACATGCACACACAGGCAAAGAGAGATATCCGCAGCAGCCATGGAAAGGTCTGCTGAGGGCAGACATCTGTGCACACACAGGAAACTCTCCCTGGAGGTGCCCGGAATACAAGGTCTGGATTGTGAGGAAGGGGAAATCTTTTCAAAGGGACTGAGTACCTTGCATCAGAAGGGGTGAGTAAGCCTCAATTAAATTTGAGTTATTACTATCCATGTGACTCTTTACTTGCCCAAATGTTAAAGAGGTTTGGAGAATTTTGGTTATAAAAATAATTGGGAAGCACATTAATTTTATAGGAGTGCCATAATAAATTACTACAAGTTGGGTGGCTCAAAACAACAGATATTTATTCTCTCCCAGGGCTGGAGGCTTAAAATCTAAAAACAAAGGCGTCAGTAGGACTGGTTTCTTCTGAGACTCAGAGGCAGAATCTGTTCCAGGCCTTTCTTCCAGGCTTTCTCTGCCAGCAGTTGTTGGCATTCTTTGATTTACGGAGGCAACTCTCCAATCTTTGTCTCGGTCTTCACATGATGTCCTCCTTCCATGTAAATCTCTGTGACCCTGACCTCTCTTGTTGTTACAAGGACATGAATCATTGGATTTAGGGCCCACCCTAATCGAGAATTACTTCATTTTATCTAATTACTTCTGCAAAAATCCCTATTCCCAAATAAGGTTGGAGTCAGTCATCTGTAATATAGAGAATGACTTGTATCTTTCGTCAGGAAGTTCATGTATTTTAAGTCTTATCTTAAGCAATAACCCCCAGTCCTCAGAGGGAATAAATGCCTTCAGCAAGTCATGGTTGAAACAGAAACCAACAAAACATCTTTGTACTTGATCTACAAGGTAGATTTATTATAGAAATTCTACTTTTAATCATTTCAAGTGATATTCTTCTTGGTACCAGAAATCCAGAATGTCTTTTATGTAGAATCCCACTGTTATGCTTCATTTAAAATGACTCCTAATAAGTTAGTTCATTACCAAATGGAAAATAGAGTTGAAAATCATGTTAAGACCATGAAACCAAGATACGATTTTATGTTTTTGTCCCAAGGGGAAAATTTGGGCTATTTTCTAGGCCTATTCAGGAGGACAGTGATGGAAGAAAAGCTCTGAGGAAGATTCTTCCTCTTTTTTTTTTTCAGACACCCTGTGGATCTGGCTTAATCTAATTAAAAGTATCTCATATCAGGCAGTCTTACCCTTTAGGTGAAAGTTCAGAGTTCTGTTCTACAAAGTTAGGCAAAGCAACAAAGGTAAATTTAAGTGTTCTATCTCATCCTTAGAATTCTACTCAGTGTTTTGAAATGGTTGTAAATATAGTTTCCTTCATCTTGTTGTTTGTTGTTTAGTTGCTAAGTTATGTCCAACTCTCTGTGACCCCATGGACTGCAGCACGCCAGGTTCCCCTGTTCTTCACTATCTCCTGGACTTTGCTCAAACTCATATCCATTGAGCCAGCGATGTCATCTATCCATCTCATCCTTTGTTGCCCCCTTCTCCTCCTGCCCTCAATCTTTTCCCCAAATCAGGGTCTTTTCCCATGAATTGGCTCCTCACATCAGGTGTCCAAAGTATTGGAACTTTACTTCAGTGTTAGTCCTTCTAATGAATATTCAGGGTTGATTCCCTAGTTTCTTAATATGATTTTATTTATACCATGTTTAGCTTGTATCACGGCCATAGTTATTACATATTTAAGCACATTAGAAACTTCAAGAAAATTTCAGCTGCTTGTAGTCATTTAAAGAATCACCATAGTTTTCTATTATATCTTTAGTGTAAATACAGATTTATAAGAATATGGATTTGTTGCATAGGAAATAAGACTCATGGTGGTAATTTCCTTCACCACCTACCGTCATACCTGAAACCTAGAATATACTAGTTAACTCATTTTCTGGCACCCAAAACAAAATAAATAAGAAGTGGAAAAAATCCTGTTAAAAAACATTCTTCTGCTACCAACAGGAAAAATTCCACCTTATTCATGCTGAAAACCAAAGTCAGCAGAGGGAGAAAGTGAAGCTTCTGGCAGATGAAAGGAATAGCAATTTTAGGACTGAATAGAACCTGGTTTTCATGTCTTCCTCTTATAGCTTCTAGCACTTTCTGAAGCCAAGTTTGAGGCTGTGGGTCAGACTAAAATCTTAACCTGAAATCTCCTGCTCTACTTTGCATCCTTCTAATAAACCATGTTCTATCATAAGAAGCTTACTTTCATGTATTAAAAAATAAAATATTTTCAAATGCTCTAGAATTTACAATATTTCTGAAGGCCTTTGAGATGATAGCATTTTTAAACTCATAGCATAGTGGACTGCCACTGCATGTTCATGTTCAGATAAACTTTGTTTATTACAAAATAGATTCTCCCTGAAGCAAAATAATAATAAAAATAATGACTATACCTACCATCTAATTTTTATTACTTATGATCTGTGGTTCAGCATGTTAAGTACAATATAACAATTATAAGAGGTTATAGCAGCTTCCATTACAATTATTAGCAGCATTATAATGTTAGCAGTGTTTTAATGGTTCAAGTTAAGCTCATCCTTATAAAAACTTCATGTTTCATAAGCACAAAGAATTAACTAGAAGTGCCACTTTTAATGGGAATTTGATGGAAAGTTAAATTTCAATATCATTTAATGCAGTGTTATTACCGTTAGTGAGATCTAGTTCTATGTAAGATCAAAAATTGAAAAGCATAACAAAAAGTACTTCCAGGGACAGCCCACACTGTTTTCAACTTACTAGTAGCAAATAGAGAGGGTAAATTTTACTAATAGCACATTTAGAGGGTAAAATTGTGATCTATGTACCACATTTTAATGTCTACTTCAAATATTTACTCACAATTCAGTTTTTTATTTGGACTTGGGGGTGATGTATATTACAAGCATACCTAGAAGTAATGTTAAGAGATAGTTCAGTTCTTAGAATATTACACCATTGGCCTTTATAATGTGCTTTTAATCTTAAGTGACACTCTGACAATAGATCTTTGCACTGATGCTTCAAAGTATAAAAATAATCTGCTAAACTGTATCTAGGGGAAGAGATGAAATTCTGATTATCGCAATGACACTTAAGAGGACTGGAAACATTTTTTAAATGCTTAAGAATTTCAGAGCTAAAATGTCCTCCTGAGATCGTCTAGCCAACCCCATAGCATGAGATAGCATCGTAGCTAAATAACTACCCTATTTGAGAAACCAGAGAGTCTAAAAAATTCTTTATTGTTGCAACAAAATATCCAACAGCTCTAGGAAATATCCAACAGATCTAGGAAATATTTCCATCTAATCAACAACCTATAGTCCTAAGTAAAATAATTTTTTCACTGTTATTCAGCATAATAAAGAGAAGATTTTGACATAGATTAATTGGGAGCAGTATATGACTCTTCTATTGCCAAGCGAAAATTAACACATGAAGCATTTGAAAGAGGCACTGAAGGAAACAGGTCCTAAGGCCAAGGCTTTTCAGTCTCTGTTGGACCAACCCACCTTCCACGTCCAATTAGTTTTCCTCTTCCAAACTCTGACAGCACTTTCATCATTATTGGCAACAGAATTGTCAGATGAGGTGATCCAGTTCAAAATAGGACTATCTTCACAGAAATCTGAGAGGTAAATACTTGCCTCTCTCAGCATATAACCTTTTTAATGTATTAACATTTTTCTTCCTAGATCACCTTTTGATAGGATGAGATTAATAGACACTTTTCTCATTGAAAAATTAGTGGCATGTTCTTCTTTTGCCTAAACTTACCTCAATGACTTGGGCTTCCCTCGTGGCTCAGATGGTAAAGAATCTCCCTGCAATGCAGAAGACCTGGGTTTAGATCCCTGGGTGGGAAAGATCCGCTGGAGAAGGAAATGGCAACCCACTCCAGTATTCTTGCCTGGAGAATTCCACAGACAGAGGAACCTAATGGGCTACAGCCCATGGGGCTGCAAGGAGTTGGACAGGACTGAGCAACACACACTTTCACTTCCTTACCTCAATGACTGTAAACAAGAACTTCCAACCCATTGCCCTAACATTTAACTTTTTTCTATTTCAAAATTTAATTACCATTCTTTTTTCTTTGAAGTGAAATTTACATACAGTGAAATACATCGGTTTTAAGTGTAAAAATCTAGATTTGAAGAAGGCAAATACCTGGGTAACTCTTATGCATAATAAAACAACATAAAACATTTTCCTTTCCTCAGATGATCTCTCATGCTCTTCCAATGAAATTTCACCCTATCAACAGCAACTACTTTTCTGATTTGTTTTGCCTGTTCTAGGATTTCACATAAATGGAATCACACAGTATGCGGTCTTTAGATTTGGCTTATTTCTTTTGGTATAATGTTTATGAGATTCTTGCCCATTGTTGCATATATTTTTTGTTTTTATTTAGAGGAGTCCATGGTGTGATTAAACAGGAATTTAATTATTTCACCATTGATAAATATTTACAAGTTTTCCTTTTTTTTTTCTTTTTTGCTACTGTTGAATAAAGCTTCTGGAACATTATTGTACAAGTATCTATGTGGATAGGTTTTTATTTCTCTTGGGTAGATGCCTGGGACTGAAATTGTTGGATCATGGAGTAAGAGTATATTTAACCTTAAAAGAAACTTCCAAACTGTTTTTCAATTTTCTTTTTTTTTTAATCATTTTACTCTCCCACTAATAATGCATAAGAGCTTCAGTTGTTATCCCATCCCCCCAAACTTTGGTACTGACATCCTTTTTAATTTTAGCCATTCTAGTTATTTTAAGTGGCATATTTTTATGGTTTTAATATCTGATGTCTTGAAAACTAACGTAAGCTCATTTGTGCTTATTGAGCAATTCATGTGTCATATTTTGCCATGTGTCTATTCCAGTCCTTTATATGTTTTTAAACTGGGTTTTGTCTATTCTTTACTTACAGAAATTCTTAGTATATTCTTCATATAAATTTTCAGGTATATGTTATATAAATATTTGCATGTTCATTTTCTTAAAGCTGTTCTTCTATGAGTAGAAGATTAAATTTTGATTAAATATATCATACCATTTTTTCCTTTGTGGTTGTTTCCTCTGCCTAAGAGATGTTTACCTGACCCCAGGTCACAGAGATATTCTCATTCTTATGTTTTATTTTAAGAAGTTATATAATATTAGCTTTTAGTTTTAGGTGAACAATCTTTCTCAAAACTTTTTTTGTATAGGGTAAGACATATGAGTTGAGGTTTAACTTTTTCATATGTATATTCAGTTATACAAAATTATATTCAAAACCATTAGTTGAAAATTGTTGAATTTTTATTGAATTGCTCTGCTGTATCTTTTGGATTGCTGTATCAAAAATCAATTTGGACAATCAGACTTTACTTCCCCACCCATTTGAGACTGAGGGATAATAGAGATTCTATCCAATTACTCATCAACAAAGTAGAAAGAGGTGTGGGGGCAGGGCTATTTGGCATTTTGTTTCCCCCTCCCCTCTTCTAATATCAAAGGGTGAGGAGTTGAATATACATGGCCTTGTTGCTGTACCTCAACATGAAGACTGCCAACTAATTGAAGAAGATAAGAAATAGAATCCTAGTCTGTCAACACAATATCCAAAATATCCAAAAGACAGTAATTAAAAATCACATACCAATATCCAGGAGATTATTTAATTGTTGTGAGTGTTTGATAAGATTTCAAAGCATTTCATTAAAATACTTTAATAAAAAATTACAAATTCTTTTCAAGTACATTAAAAAGTAGAAAATCTTTGCAAAGTAATAGTGTCTGTAAAAAATAAGCAATATAAATTGCAGAGATAAAAAATATAAATACCAAAATTTTAAGACTTGATAAATAATGGAATGTGGATGATAGAGAATAAAATCAGTGAACTTGAGCTTAGAACAACAGAATTTACCCAATTTGAACAACAGAGAGAAAACACATTTTCTAAAAATAGTCTCAGGAACCTTTGGAACAATAACAAAAAGCTTAATGTGTGTGTCACTGGAGTCCCAGAAGGAGAAGAAAGAGAGTTGAACTGAAAAATTATTCAAAGAAATAGCAGCTGAAACCTTTCCAAATTTGGCAAAAGATATAAATCTACAGATTCAAGAAACCAAGCTAATTTCAAATAGGATAAATTCACATAATTCATACCAAGATACATCTTTATTAAATTTTAGAGAGATAAAGATAACAACCAGCCTGAAAAAACCCCACTGTATCTATGTACTGTGCTTAATTGCTCAGCTGTGCTCTTTGTGACCCCATGGACTGTAGCCTGCCAGGCTCCTCTGTCCAAGGGATTTTTCAGGCAAGAATATTGGAGTGGGTTGCCATCCCCTCCTCCAGGGGCTCTTCCCAAACCAGGGATGGGACCCAGGTCTCCCACATTGCAGGCAGATTCTTTACCATCTGAGCCACCAAGGAAACCCTGTAGCTATAGGGGAACACCAATTTAAATGAAGACCAGGGGGCTTCCTATTGAAGATGGTGAAGTAGAAGAACACTCGCTCATCTCCTTCTGTGTGAGCACCAAAATTGCAGCTATTCCTTGAACAACCATGGACAGGAGGATGCTGAAACCCACCAAAAAGATACCCCACGTCCAAAGACAAAGAAGAAGCTGCAGTGAGACAGTAGGAGGGGGGCAATCAGAATAAAATCAAATCCCATACCCACCAGGTGGGTGACCCACGGACTGTAGAACAATAATATGAGAGAATTTCTCACACTAATGTGAAAGCTCTGAACCCCACTTCAGGCATCCTAGCCTGGGGATCTGACAAAGGGACTGGGAATCCCTAGGGAATCTGGCTTTGAGAGTCTGCAGGCTTTGATTATAGACCTTCTAGAGGACTGAGGGAAACAGAGACTCAAGTCTTGGAGGGCACACACAAAACTTTGCACACGCCAAGACCCAGAGGAGAGGAGCAGTGACCCCACAGCAGACTGAACCAAAACTACCTGCTAGTGTTGGCGGGCCTCTTGTGGAGTTGTGGGTTGACAAGGGCTCACCACAGGGACTAGGGCACTGGAAGGTCCCATTTGGCATAAATTCTCTTGGGGTTAACCCTACCACAGAGCTCATAGACCCCAGGGCTTGGTCGCCTTAGGCCAAACAACTACCAAGGAGGAAGTGCAACCCCACCCATCAGCAGATAAAAAGCTTTACTGAGCAAGGCCCTGCCCACTAGAACAAGACCCATCACCAGTCCCTCCCATCAAGAAGCTTACACAAGCCTCTTAGCCTCATCCATTAGATGGCAGACAGAAGCAGCAAGAAGCACAGTCTTACAGTGGCTAAAACAAAAAAAAACATATTACAGAAAGTTAATCACAATGAAAATGCAGAAATTTATGTTCCAGATGAAAGGACAAGATAAAATCCCAGAAAAAAAAAAAAAAAAAACAACTAAATGAAATGGAGATATGCAACATTCCAGAAAAAGAATTCAGAATAATGATAGTGAAGATGATCCAGGATCTTGGGAAAAGGGGAAGAGAATGGAGGTGAAGATGGAGAAAATGCAAGAAATGTTTACCAAACAAACAGAGATGAGTAATATACCAAAAGCAATCAGTGGCAGAATAACTAAGGCAGAAGAATGGAAAAATGATCTGGAGGACAGAATGGTGGAAATCACTGCCATAGAACAGAATATAGAAAAAAGAATGAAAAGAAATGAAGACAGCCTAAGAGACCTCTGGGACAACATTAAACACACCAACATTAGCATTATAGGGGTCCCAGAAGGAGAAGAGAGAGAGAGAGAATCTGAGAAATTATTTGAAGAGATAATAATTGAAAACTTCCTGAATATGGAAAAGGAAATAGTCAACCAAATCCAGGAAGAACAGAGAGTCCCAGGTAGGATAAACCCAAGGAGGAACACACCGAGACAGTAATCAAACTGACAGAAATTAAAGACAGAGATAAAATATTAAAAGTAACAAGGGAAAAATGACAAGTTACATAAAGGAGAACTCCCACCAGGCTATCAGCTGATTTCTTAACAGAAACCCTACAAGCTGGAGGGGAATGACATGATATATTTAAAGTGATGAAAGCAAAGAAACTACAACCATGAATACTCTATCCAGCAAGACATGCCTTCAGATTTGATGAAGTAAAAAGCTTTCCAGACAAGCAAAAGTTAAGAGAATTCAGCACCATCAAACCAGCTTTACAACAAATGCTGAAGGAACTTCTTTAGGCAGGAAACACAAGAGAAGGAAAAGATCTACAGAAAATAAACCAGAACAATTAAGAAAATGGTACTAAGATCATACATATCAATAGTTATTTTAAACGCAAATGGATTAAATGCATCAACCAAAAGACATAGACTGACTGGATAGATAAAAACATGTGCATGTATGCACTTCCACTTACCACATCACCCTACTTGACTCCCCCAAATTGCATGCAATTATTTTATATTGTTAAGTTAATCATGTTCCCATTATGGCTTGCAATTGTAATTACTTTTTATTTTTTGTCTGGCTATTAATTGTGAAAACTGATAAGCATCTTTTACTATTGTGATTATGTAACTATTACTCACTTAATACCATTGTTTGTGATTGGTAAACAGAAAAATAATAGAACTCTTTATCACCAAAACTAGGCCCTAATAGAAAAACCTGTAATCACTTTTTAAAATCTAGATGCTTATCAGAATTATCTTGAAATATTTTGAAAAAATACAAATCCTTAGGTATTGCCTTTTTTCTCCAGAGCTCCAGATATGTTTCTAATGAGCAGTCATGTTTAAAAACAACTGGACTACTTGATGATCTTTTACTTTTATCTAGTTTGTTTTACTTTTTCTATCCCATATTCAGTGCTCCCATTTCCTTTAGTTTATGTTCTCCAATTTGTCCATCTCTTTTTTTTTATATTCTTTTTCAAGCCTTTATAGAAAAGCTTTTGTATACATGAAAGTGAAAGTGTGAGTTGCTCAGTCATGTCCAACTTGATCCCTTGGACTGTAGTCCACCAGGCTCCTCTGTCCATGAGGATTCTCCAGGCAAGAACACTGGAGTGGGTTGCCATTTCCTTCTAGGGGATCTTCCCAACCCAGGGATCGAACCTGGGTCTCCTGGATTGCAGGCAGATTCTTTACCATCTGAGCCACCAGGGACGCCCAGCTGAATAATACAAAGATAGCAATCCAAAGCAAATGGCCAAAATATTTGAAAAGACACTCAGAAAAAAAGTTCAGATGGCAAATAAATACATAAAAAGATTACTAGCATTATTAACTATTAAGGAAGTGTGAATTAAAACTACAATGAAATACCATGGACACTCTCATGAAAATCTAAAATTTTGAATTTACATCCCTAATATCTGTCAGTTGGCAAATAGAAGAATCAACTTCCATTTGGAATATGGTAGTATTCCATACCATAGAATATTACTGAGCGACTGTGATAGCTTTACGTGCCACCTTGGCCAAGCTGAGCTCAAGTTCCTAGAATTCCTTTTTCATCTATGTTTCTGCTTAGCATGTGCTATTTTAAATGTTCTCGTTTTCCATTTGTATATTCTCTTGGATAAAGTGTCTTTTTAAGCCTTTTGCTCATTTATTACTTGGCATTTGTTAATTGGGTTGTTTGTTTCCTTTCTGTTGAGATATGTGGGTTCTTTATATATATATATATATATATATATATATATATAATATATATTCTGGATACACATATTTTTTGGAAATGTAATTTGCAAATATGTTTCTCAGTCTGAAGCTTGTCTTTTTATTCTTTTAGCAGTATTTCATTGCATATTCACAGTAGTGTAGTCACTGAAAAAATGATAATTATGATGAAATTCAATTTGGCAATCATTTTTTCTATTTGATGGACTGTTCTTTTAAAATTGTGTGTACGAACTTTAAGTCTAAATCCCAGTAATAAAGATTTCTTCCTATTTTTAAGTTTTATTATAGTTTTATGTTTTGAATTTAGTTCTATGGTTCATTTTGAATTTTTTTGGGTGTGTAAGAAATGAGGTTTGAGTCAAAATTATTTTTTTTTGCATGTCAAATTATCCCATGTTATAAAGACAATCTATTCTGTATGGAATTGCCTTTGCAACTTTGTCAAAAATCAATTAGCAAATTCCTTTTGAATTGTACACTTTAAAAGTGTAAACATGATTAACTTTATGTATATTTTCTCACAATAAATAAAATATCATTTGTTCATATTTATGAAAACCTATATTTATGGATTCTATGTTTAATAAAACATCTAACTGTTCCATTGATAACAGTATCTGCTCATTCACCAGTACCACGCAGTCTTGATTATTTAGCTTTTTATAAGTATTCAAATTGGGTAATATGAGTCATTCAATTTTATTTTTCTTTTTTATAAAAGAAATTCATACTTCTTTAATAGTTAATAGTGTTGGTAATATTTTTTATGTAATTACTTGCCCTCTGAACTATTTTTCTGAGGATTCCTTCAAGTATTTTGGTTACTCTATATTTTTTACTTTCCCTATAAATTTCTGAATCAACTTGTCTAGTACTTATCTACAATAATCCCTGATGGGATTTTTCTTCAATCAGTAGATTAGTTTGAGGAAAATTGACATCTTAACTATTTTTTTCCAGCTTTGTTGAGGTAATTGACAACACTGTAAGGTCATTTTAATTATTTTGAGTATGTCGATCCAACACATGGTGTACCTTCTGATATACTTAGATCATCTTTGAAGTGTTTCATCAGTAATTTGTAGTATTATGCATAGTATTATGCATACAAATTATTATGCAATAATTTGTTGCATTATGCATACGTGTTTTGTTAGATTTATACCTAAAAATTTCAAGTTTGAGTGCTATTGTAAATTACATTATTTTTCAAATTTTCATTTTCTGGTTATACATTGCTAGTGCATAGAATGGCTAGTGCTGGCGGCTCCGAGGGGCTTCCCTGGTAGCTCAGACAGTAAAGTGTCTGCCTATAATGCGTGAGACCCGGGTTCGACCCCTTGGTCAGGAAGATTCCCTGGAGAAGGAAATGGCAACCTACTCCAGTACTCTTCCCTGGAAAATCCCATCGACAGAGGAGCCTGGTAGGCTACAGTCCATGCCGTCGCAAAAAGTCGGACACGACTGAGCGACTTCACTAACTAGTGCATAGAAACAAGATTGGTATTTTCGTGTTGACCTTATGCCCTGCTAACCTTCCAAAACATTAACTAGTTCTAGAAACTTTTTGGTAGATTCTATGAACATTTCTTCTAGGCAATCATGTAATCTGTTAGTAAGGACAGTTACATTTCTTTGTTTCTGATCTATATGCTTCTTATTTCTTTTCTCTACCTTACTGCACTGACTATGACTTATAGTTTAATGCTGACTAGTAGTGATGAGGGTAGACAATATTTGTATTATGTATATGTATGTGTAATACATATATGTAATGTATATGTATGATTGGACCCATCTCTCTTGCATCTTCTGCATTGGCAGGCAGGTTCTTTACTGCTACTGCCACCTGGGAAGCCCTCAGTTTCTGACTTCTAAGTGACATTTGTGGTAGGCTTTTGTAGATATTGTTTAATATGTGGAGGAAGTGTCTTATATTCCCAGTTTGATGAAAGAATAGATGCTGAATTTTGACAAGTTCTTTACCTGCATCAATTGACATTATCATGTCATTTTTTCTTTATTATGTTAATATGGTAGATTACATTGACTGAAATATTGAACAAACTTTCTATTCCTGGAATAAACATCATTCAGTTATGTTGTGCTATTTTTCCTATCTATAATTATATTGGATTTGCTAGTATAATATTGAAGATTTTTTTCATCTGTATTTAAAAGAAATGCTTCTCTATAGTTTACTTATATGCCTTGGCAGAAGTTATCAACACTTTTTATTATTAGAAGACTCTCATTGATGTTTTCAAAGAACATCCTTGGGCCACTGATTTTCTTTTTTATCTCTTTCCAATTTTATTGAATAGATTTGGTCTTTATTATTTCCTTTCTTCTACTTAATCTGGGTTATTTTGTATTTATTAGGTTTTAAGGTGAAAAAATAAGATTATTCAATAAATACCTTTATTCTTTTTTAATAAGCATTTATGAGTATAAATTTACCCTAAGCACTGTTTTAGTTATATCCCACAAATTTTTATTTGGACTTTCACACACATTCAGTTCCAAATATTTTTTAATTTACCTGTGACTTTTATTTTAATTCACGTATCATTTAGATATGTTGTTTAATTTTTAAGTATTTGGAGATTTTCTTGTTATCTTTCTGTTATTAAGTTCTTTGCTGAATTCCATTAGAGTCAGAGAACATTTTGCATGATTTCAATCAGTCATATTAAATTTGCTTAGTATTTGGCTTATGATAATAGTAGCTTTGTTTTAAGATATAGTTTTCTTTTGTTTTCTCTATTTCAGGGAATAATCCATAGGATTTGAAAATAACGTATATTCATCTTTTGGTTTGGGATGTTTTCAAAATGCCGTGTGTGTTGCTTACTGGTGTTATTTAAATCTTTATCTATATCCTACTGACTTTCTATTGATTACTGAGAAAGAAGTTTCAAATCTCCCAACTATAATTGTTGGTTTATTTATATCTCCTTTTAGTTCTATTAGTTTTTGTTTTTTCTAGCTTGAAATTCTATTAGTATTTGTTATATGCAAACATTTATGATTGTTGTGTCTTTTTACTGACTGAACTTTTGATTGTATGTACAGTTGGCCCTTGAACAACAGGGATTTGAACTGTGTGGGTCAACTTGTATGCATTATTTTCAATAAATTGCTGTTCTTTAATTGCTAAGTTGTGTCAGACCCTTTTGTGGCCCCACTGACTATATCCTGCCAGGCTCCTCTGTCTATGGGATTTCCCAGGCAAGAATACTGGAGTGGGTTGCCATTTCCTTCTCCCAGGGATCTTCCTGACCCAAGGATTGAACCTGTGTCCCCTGCATTGGCAAGTGCATTCTTTACCTCTGAGCCAACAGGGAAGCCCTTTCAATAAATACATATTCCATAATCCACATTTGAATAAATCTGGATGTGAAACTGCAGCTAAGGAGGACCAACTGTAAAGTTCTATGCAGATTTTTGACGATGCAGGAGTTGGTGTCTCTAATCCCCATGTTGTTCAAGGTTAACTGTAATTTCCTTCTTTACCTATGGTAATTTTACTTGACTTGATATGAATGTTTTTTAACAAAATATCTCTATTCCAAATGCCCATAGATTAGTGCATGGGATATCCTTTTGCCTCCTATTCCTTGAAAAGATTTTATTGTGTTAACATATATATAAAATTTACTATCTTAACCAATTTAAAATGTATAATTCAGTGGTATTAAGTACATTCACAATGTTGTAAAACTATCATCACTATCTAACAGTAAAACATTTTCATAATCCAAACAGGATCTCTGCACCCTTTAAATAATAACTCTCCATTCTCTCACTCTACAGGCTTGTTTTACTTTCTGTCTCTAAGAATTTGCATATTCTAGTGGTACCCTGTATATGTGGAATTATACAGTGTTTTTTGTGTGTCTGGCTTAATTTCACTTAGCAAAATATTCTCAAGAATCATCCAAGTTGGAGAGTGTATCAGAATTTCATCCCTTTTAGCCATTCCATTCCATTATATGTATATACTACATTTTGTTTAGGGGCTTCCCTGGTGGCTCAGACTGTAAAGAGTCTGCCTATAATACTGGAGACCCGGGTTCGATCCCTCGGTCGGGAAGATTCCCTGGAGAAGAAAATGGCAACCCACTCCAGTACTCTTACCTGGAAAATCCTATGGATGGAGGAGCCTGGTAGGCTACAGTTCATGACACAAAGAGTCGGAATTTGGAGTTTGAATCAAGTGTGAGTGACCTCAAAAATTATATACTTTTCTGTACTCTTTGTCTTTATGTCAATTACACAAAGCAATGCCATTAGTGCACTTTCCAAATAATGTATTTCGCATTTGATGGGTAATGTGCATTTAGTTATCCTTTTTCCCTATTGAGTTCTTTCAAAGGAAGGAAACCTAACAAAAATTTACATTCTGTGGATATATGGAAGTTTAAATATTTTCTTGGATAAAAAGACTGAGTGTAAAATCTTTAATTAAAGCAGATAAATTCTACATTCTTCCAAAATTGTGATAAAATATGTCAAATCAACTCATGGGTGACTTTTGGAATCTGCATCATAAATGGAAATTCAGTAACAAAAATCCAAAAGATCCTTCAAGCTAAATTTATTTCTCATCTGAATCATTAATTAAAACCAGACAGAGTGCTTATATTTGTGTGATGATGCATGAATAATAAAGATAAGTAATTTTGTATTTGTCTTTTAAGAACAAATACACCATTATAGGCAAAAGCATAGATTAGCATCTTTCTTGGCATGTTCCAAAAATGATCCTATTTATGTGAAAGAACTATAATTTCACAAGATGTACAGAGCATGAGTCTGGCAAGAGGATCAATCCTATACTCTGGTGTATGTCTGTGACTCAAAATTCCTTATTGTTTTCATAGTTTTGTAATCACTCTTTTACTGAACAGTCTTTTCATGAATACTCTCTTTTTAAAAATTATTTTTCAGTACTCTCAAGAAATTATCAGCCAGAATAAGAAGCTTGCTTCTGGAAGAACTATAAACTAGTTTAAGAGTTGGCCGATGAGAAAGCCAAAAGCAGGGATCTTAGTATTGCTTATGTCAGGGCTTCTTAAAGGTTCAAAATTTTAGTTACAAGATTCACTATAAATTTCTCATTATCATATATATATATTTCTGATTAGATATACACACATATAATATTTATAGTATAGATTAAGAATACAGTATGCGTCCTTACATACTCTATGTAGAGACAGACTTTATAATTAGGTTTCCTGTTAAGCACTGAATGACAAAAATTTGTTTAAGACATGGAGCTTCCCACCTGTATTTTTAGAGCAGAGGAAACATACTAGAGCTAACTTTGTAACATAAAGGCTATCTGAATAATTCAGAATTCTTTACAAAGAAAAAAATTAAACACTTGTCCTGTGTTGCGATACAGCTACACAGTAATAAAGCAACTAGTACAATAAAGTCATCAATAAGGAGAATGAAGAAGTGGCAGAAAGCCAGCAGTGCTGGCTGTTCCAACTACTGGATAATTGCACTCACTGCCCATGCTAGTCAGGTTATATTCAAAACCCTTCAAGCTAGGCATCAGCAGTACTTGAATTAAGAACTTCCCAATGCACAAGCTGGGTTTAGAAAAGGCAGGGGAACCAGAGATAAAATTGCCAACATTCCTCATATCATAAAGAAAGTAAGGGAAGTCCAGAAAAATATCTACTTCTCTTCCATTGACTACACAAAAGCCTTTGACTGTGTGGATCACAACAAACTGGAAAATTCTTGACGAGATGGGCATGCCAGTCTTACCTGCCTCCTGAGAAACCTGTATGCAGGTCAAGAAGCAACAGTTAGAACATAACATGGAACAACTGACTGGTTCAAAATTGGGAAAGGACTATGACAAGACTGTATATTATCACCTCGTTTATTTAACTTATGTGCAGAGTACATCATGCGAAATACTGGGCTGGATGAGTTACAAGCTGGAATCAAGTTTTCTGGGAGAAATATCAACAACCTGATTTGCAGATGTTACCACTCTAATGGCAGAAAGCAAAAAGGAACTAATGAGTCTCTTGATGAAAATAAAAAAGGACACTGAAAAAGCTAGCTTAAAACTCAACATTAAAGAAAGAAGACCATGCCATCTGGTCACACTACTTCATGGCAAATAGAAGGGGAAAAAGTGGAAACAGTGACAGATTTTCTTTCCTTGGGCTCCGAAATCACCGTGGTTGGTGACTGCAGCCATGAAATTAAAAGACGCTTGCTTCTTGGAAGGAAGGCTATGACAAACCTAGACAGCATGTTAAAAAGCAAAGATATCACTTTGCCAAGAAAGATCTATATAGTCAAAGCTATGGTCTTTCCAGTAGTCAAGTATGGTTGTGAGAGTTGGACCATAAAGAAGGCTGAGTACTGAAGAATTGATGCTTTCAAACTGGTGCTGGAGAATACTCTTGAGAGTCCTCTGGACAGCAAGGAGATCCTACCATTCAGTACTAGAGGAAATCGACCCTGAATATTCATTGAAAGGATGATGCTAAGTCTCTAATACTTTGGCCACCTGACTCAAAAAGCCAACTCATTAGAAAAGATCCTAATTCTGGGAACGACTGAAGGCAAAAGGAGAAGAGGGCAGCAAAGGATAAGATAGTTGGATAGCATCACCAATTCAAAGGACATGAACTTGGGTGAACTCCAGGAGATGGTGAGAGACAGAAAAGCCTGGTGTGCTGCAGTCCATGTGGTTTCAGAGTTGGACACAATTTAGTGACTCAACAATAACAAAGCCAGATAGTTAACACAGAGAATTAGGAGAGGCATCATGAAAAAAAGAGACATAACTTGTAAGATATATTAAAAATAAAGTTCACCAAATAAGAATAAGTTTATATATTAATGAATGAGTAAGGAATATTAACATTGCACCTAACATTGAAAATATGGGGGTTTAAATAATACTAGGGTCATAGAAATTTTGATCTTTTAAGCAAAAGTAAATTATGTAAAACTTTTAGAAAGAACATATCCATCTAATCCATATCACCAGACACTTATTTGGAAGTTTGCAAGTTTAGACCATGAGATGGAGAGGAGGTGGGATCTTAAAATAAAAGCTTCCAGTACGACCCCAAAGTCACCTGTAATAAATAAACAGTGATAATATAACTTATACTAATATAAATAATAATGAATACAATGTGACTGAAAGCATTCAAGCAGAATTTAAGGGACTACGTCTGGGGTGTTGTAGAGGTGATTGCTTTTTTTTTTTTTCCAAAAAACCAACAGATCTCATTTATTCAGGGAACCAAGAAAAACCTGGTGTATGTAGGAAGTGCCTTTTGAGAGGGAAAAATTAGAATAAGTAGATAACTTCTAAGCTTCATCTCTAATCTAAAACATTATTTTTCTGTTATTTTTTTGTTTATATTCCTTTTCTTGATCCTATTCCTTTTATTTATAAAATTTCATTTTATTTCCCTTTGTTGTAAAGATTAATTTCAAAATCTATCACTTTCCCTGTATTGACTACTATGTGTTATTTACTGCAGCAAAAAGTATGACCTTCAAAACAAAAGCGTGAAACAACATGAAACAGCATTCATTCTTTCAGGATAACATCTCATTAAATATGCAGCTTGTGGCAGAAATGACATGCTATTATAATATTTATTTTTCTTATAGAATTAATGTATGTTCAATGTAGAAAATTTAGAAGGTTCATATGAAATGTAAATTATCCTGTGGACCAAGAGAGGGAAACATTTTTTTCTCTCTTCTCTTCCTCCTCTTTCACTCTATGGAATAGAAGATTAACATCATAGGCCATCGATTGGAATGCTGCTAGGGTATATTTTCCAATGGTTAGAGTCATTATATTTTAAAAAGTTAAACCCTGGATGAAGGTTTTTTCCTCCTCAAACCTCCAAATAGGAGGTTATTGCAACTGAATCCAGGCCTTTCATTAGACCCAGCCTGCTCCCCTCTCTTTTCTCTGCCACCAGAAACTAAGGTTCAAAGATGAAGGTTGGGCTTGGTAGTATAGGGAAATGGGGGTTGAGTGGACATTAGATATTAAGAGATTATTTAGATATCTATCCTGGGACAGCAGCCTGTTGGGATTTCAGATATACAGACAGATAACAAATTTATTCCTTGGAGGGTTCGTGTAAAAGAATGACTAAAACATAGGATGGAATATTTGATTACCTGGTCTAATATTACCTATCAGAACTCTAATCTCACTGTGAATCCTAACAATTCCTTCTACCCAGAGATGATTATCAGAACAGTTTAGTGCAAAGCCTTTCTGTCTTCCTTCCCTGTTTTGAATCTAGGAATGTTTTTTTTTTTTAATCTTCCAAAGTACAATAAACTGTAATATTTATAAGTTAACAATTACTTTCCATGCTATTAAACAGATTTATAACATAACTTTAAAAGATTTATTGTGTCTGTACCTAATTATTCTTACCTATCCAATGAGTGTTTGTACCTATCCAATGGCCATTCTTTCTCCTTTTCTTGATAATTTAACTCTGATTTTTTTGAGGTTGCAATGTATTTAGCCCATAGGAAATGATACAAGAGGGTTCCAAATATTAAATACATCATGGAAAATCTCTTTTTACCAGGTACCGACTTTCCCAGCCTCCTTGCATCTAGTATTTGCTATATGACCCACTTCTGGCAAATAAGAGATAGCAGCAAGCCTATTGAGATAGGGAGATTTCTGGAAATATCACCCCTCCTCATAATAAATTGAAAGCTTTATTTATAATTTACTTCCTTTTCTCCAGGTTGTTGCTTGGATCTGTGACCAAGAGAAATAAGATTTAAGAAATGCTGCCTGATGAGGATGGCAGGAAGAAGGATAGAAAGAGCATAGTTTCTCAATCAGATTGCAGAAACAAACTAGGAATAGACTATCTCCACATGATTAATATGATTTTCTGTGCCTTACAGCTAAATACAACTTATACTTCCCCTCTTACAAGCAGAGCTTTGATGAACATTTACATAGTTAACTTTTTATTCACATTCATGATTATGTCTGTATGATAAATTTCTAAAGATAGAATTATTAATTCATAGGAGAGGCTAAACACTAAAGCTTTTGATATATGTTGCTAAAATTCCTCAAGAAAGATAGTGCAAACTGTGGATTGAATAAGCACTATAGAAACTCTTTTTTCCTTTCCTGGTGACT
The DNA here is from genome assembly GCF_910594005.1 of Cervus elaphus. Classification (NCBI taxonomy): domain Eukaryota; kingdom Metazoa; phylum Chordata; class Mammalia; order Artiodactyla; family Cervidae; genus Cervus; species Cervus elaphus. Next base: position 27,473,941 of record NC_057826.1, on the reverse strand, counting down.
CAGACGGTAAATATTCTGCCTGCAGTGCAGGAGACTTGAGTTCTATCCCTGAGTCAGGGAGATCCCCTGGAGAAGGGAATGGCAACCCACTCCAGCGTTCTTGCCTGGAGAATGCCATGGACAGGGGAGCCTGGCAGGCTACAGTCCATAGGGTTACAAAGATTTGGACAAGAATAAGTGAGAAGAGGAATTAAAAACCCTCTTGATAAAAGTGAAAGAGGAGAGTGAAAAAGTTGGCTTAAAGCTCAACATTCAGAAAACTAAGATCATGGCATCTGGTCCCATCACTTCATGGCAAATAGATGGGGAAACAGTGGAAACAGTGGCTGACTTTATTTTTGGGGATGCCAAAATCACTACAGATGGTGATTGCAGCCTTGAAATTAAAAGACACTTACTCCTTGGAAGGAAAGTTATGACCAACCTAGACAGCATATTAAAAAGCAGAGACATTACTTTGCCAACAAAGGTCCATCTAGTCAAGGCTATGGTTTTTCCAGTGGTCATGTATGGATGTGAGAGTTGGACTATAAAGAAAGCTGAGCACTGAAGAACTGATGCTTTTGAACTATGGTGTTGGAGAAGACTCTTGAGAGTCCCTTGGACAGCAAGCAGATCCAACCAGTCCATCCTAAAGGAGACCAGTCCTGGGTGTTCATTGGAAGGACTGATGTTGAAGCTGAAACTCCAATACTTTGGCCATCTCATGCAAAGAGTTGACTCATTGGAAAAGACCCTGATGCTGGGAGAGATTGGGGGCAGGATAAGAAGGGGACGACAGAGGATGAGATGGCTGGATGGTATCACCGACTCAATGGACATGAGTTTGAATAAACTCCAGGAGTTTGTGATGGACAGGGAGGCCTGGCGTGCTGCGATTCATGGGGTCGCAAAGAGTTGGACATAACTGAGCAACTGAACTGAACTGAACTGAAGTGACTCACACTTTCACAGAAACTTTTTCTGATGTAAAACTGTACCAAAAGTGTTAATTTTCCTTAAGAAGGTCCTATATACCTGCAACTTTCTGGACAGTCCATTAAAATTCCAAGAGAAAACAGAGGGTCCATAAACTCTAGAAAGTCTAGTCAAATATACAGAATGTCATAAAGGACATTTTCTATCTGTAAGTTCAGTTCAGTCACTCAGTCATGTCCAACTCTTTGCAACTCCATGGACTAAAGCATGCCAGTCTTCCCTGTCCATCACCAACTCCCAGAGCCTGCCCAAACTCATGTCCTTTGACTTGGTGATGCCATCCAACCATCTGATCCTCTGTCATCCCGTCTCCTCTTGCCTTCAATCTTTTCCAGGATCAGGGTCTTTTCCAGTGAGTCAGTTCTTCTTATCAGGTTGCCAAAGTAAGGGCATGAATAAATTTTAAAAAATTATCTAAGTTTCCAGACTTATGTACAACTGGTAAAATTACCACCTGACAAAGTTGTTTCAGTTTCAGAGTTTAAGTACCTTGATTAGTAAGTGCAAGAAATCACTCCATTGCACAGCAGAGTTGGATGACTAATGTGCTGTTTCTGGAAGACTGTCTCAGGAGAGCATAAAGTAAAACTGTCCCTGGAATTCTATTCTCAGATACTTAGAGATGAGTTTCTAAAATCAAAAGTCTCCACTAGCTCATCTTCTCAGCCTCCCATCTTTGGTAAAGATCATTCCAAAGAATCATAAAACCAAACGTCAGCAAAAGCATACAAAATGCAGTGCAATGGTGGGGAAGCATACGGCAGGCTGATTACTCCAATATAGCTCTAATTAATGACATAGCAGAATCCTATTATCAGGTTAGTTAACTAAGAGGTGAAAGAAAGGTTGAAGGTACAGAATGTCCTTTTGAGAAGTTTTTATTTGTCAATATCTGTGTTATACTTCCATTCAACAGATCTTTTCTGTGTATACCACTGTGACAATTTCTAATATCTAAATTCATATGCTAAGATATGTTTAAAGCAAATTTCTGGACCATAAAATGTTATTTCTCTTGATAAGCAATTTATTTCCAGCTTCTTCTAGGTTCAGTTTACAGTAGGGATGCACAACATTTTAAAATATCTATTCACTCTAACAGCAATTGCTAACTGCTCTCTAATAAAATGGGTCTATTTACTTCTAGATATATATTCAATTTGAATATCACATACATGGATTGTGAGACCATCAACATGATCTTTCACCTTGAAATGTTTACAAAATAATTGAGAGTATTAGTACATAGGAGAGTTAACTGTGACATATATACAGTGAAAATACCAGATAAAGAATTGAAGTTATGCTCCCACAAGCCCCCTTATTATGAGCTACTAGCCACCAAAACTCTGAGGCAATACATTTCTGTTGTTCTCAGCCACCCAGTTCTGGATACTTTGTAGAAGTAGCCCTGGGAAAAGTTAATATGGCTGTTCTCCATAGTATTATCTCTCACCATCTAAAAGTCACCTCATTTGTTTACTTATTTACATTCTATCTCTGCCACAGGGTATGCTTCATGAGAACAGAGGCCACAGCAGCTGAAGATCCATAGATGGATGAAATGTAACATTCACCTTTGAGGGATTTAGGAAAGTTTATGAATTAAAATGTAAAGCATCTATATATTCATTTACTGAACACATATTTGGAGAAGGCAATGGCAACCCTCTCCAGTACTCTTGCCTGGAAAATCCCATGGATGGAGGAGACTGGTAGGCTGCAGTCCATGGGGTCGCTAAGAGTCGGACACGACTGAGCAACTTCACTTTCACTTTTCACTTTCATGCATTGGAGAAGGAAATGGCAACCCACTCCAGTGTTCTTGCCTGGAGAATCCCAGGGACGGCGGAGCCTGGTGAGCTGCTGTCTATGGGGTCGCACAGAGTTGGACACGATTGAAGCGACTTAACAGCAGCAGCAGAATACATATTTAAGTACTGTGTATTCCAGGTAATGCTACAAGTGCTGAATTCATTGTTTAGATTAGCTGAATGAAACATATGATGGGACAAATAAGAATAAGGGTGACAAATATTTAATCTCATAGGATCTGGTAAGTTATGGCAGGCTATGGATTTTAGTCTAAGTACCACAAAAAGTCATTAGAAGGTTCATGTTCTTGCTAAGCATAGAAAACGCTGAAGATGCCAACTACTGGAGCTCATCAATGAATTCGGTAAAGTTTCAGGAAACAAAACTAATATACAGAAATCTGTTGTGTTTCTATAAACTAACAACAAACTTTCTCAGAAAGAGAAAGTAAAGAAAAAAACTCATGTACTATCACATCAAAAAGAATAAAATACCTAGGAATAAACTGACCTAAGGAGGCAAAAGACCTGTGCTTGGAAAACTATCACATGCTAATGAAAGAAATTGAAGATGACCCACTAAAAGATGAAAAGATATACCATGTCCTTGGAATGGAAGAATCAATATTGTTAAAATGTTCATATTACCAAAAGCAATCTACAGATTCAATGCAATTCCAATGGCATTTTTCACAGAACTAAAACAGATAATTTTAAAATTTGTATGGAAACAGAAAGGACCCCAAATAGCCAAAACATCTCGAGAAGAAGAACAGAGCTGGAGGAATCATGCTCCCTGATTTCAGACTATATTACATATCTACGGTCATCAAAACAGTGTTGGTACTGGCACAAAAACAGAAATATAGATCAAGCGAACAGAATATAGAGTCCATAAATAAACCCACGAATTTAAGGTCAATCTACAACAAAGTGGGCAAGAATATGCAACTGAGGAAAGACAGTCTCTTTCATAACTGGTATTTGGGAAACTGGACAACTACATGTAAAAGAATGAAATTAGAATATTCTCTAACAACATACACAAATATAAACTCAAAATGAATTAAAGACCTAAATGTAAGATCAGATACCATAAAACTAGAGGAAAAATACAGGCAGACCACTCTGTAACATAAATCATAGTGATGTTTTTGGAACGATCTCCTAAAACAAAGAAAATAAAAGCAAAAATAAGCAAATGGGATGTAATTAAGCTTAAAGAAAACTTTTGCACATCAAAGGAAACCATAAAAAAACAAAAAGATAATGTACTGAACCGGAGAAAATATTTGCAAATGCTCTGACAAAAAAAGGGGTTAAAATCCAACACATAAACAGCTTATACAACTCAGCATCCCAGGAATTGAGGAAGCCACTCAGTAAGATGGCAGTTGGGGCTAGGATGGAGACTCCATATATACTGGATGCATGTTACTCATGACCTTTTCCAATTTTGCATGACAGTGCCTTGATTAATCATAGTCATTATCATTCCTGGCTACCCCTGTGTTCTAGGCTTGATATTTATGCTTTACATATGTCACTACACAATGTTCATAAAATTCCACACAGTAAAAAAAAAAAAAAAAAAATTCCACACAGTAATATTATTCCTCTCAAATAGATTAAGCATCTGATTATGAGATGGCAGTAAATGTCCAAGACTTTAGAGCTATGAAATAAAGTGATCAGAGTTTTAATCCAGTTAAAAGTGTTCTTAACTCCTATTCTGTACTGTTTCACTCTGACTTGTAAAGACTTCAGTGAGTAATAAATAAATAAGGGCTGTGAGAATTAAAAATAGGGTGGATCAGATAAATATTTTTGCTCTTTAGTGTGAGATATATATATATGTATACATCTGTAACCACAGATAAAACACACAGAGACATACACACATATCGATTCTCAATAGAAAAAAAAAAACTTTTAGTAGTAAAACAGGTAAAATTCTCTAGTCATAGGTAAATTTAATTTCAGATCAATACTTTGGCTCACCAAAGAAGAAGCTTCTTTGAGCCAAAATGAGACTGTTCTTTGAAAAAGAAAAAAAAAACAATGTCATTTTTATTGCTTGCTCTATGTTCCCATTCATTTGTTGCTTAGAGAATAAATCAAAGTGACAGTGAGCTGAAATGAAAATCAAGTTTTGCTAGCTTTTTCATTTAAAGAATTCTTCAAAAACCTGAAAGCGAAAGAAAAAATGAAAGTCATTCTTATTGTTAATGAAATGTTTCCTTGATATCCAGCAGTATGTGGCTGGAAGAAAAATGACTTGGATTTAACCAGAGACAGTGCATTTACAACCCGGTAATTAAGCAGATATGAGATGTCACAGTGATTGCTACAATGGACTGGCTCTGAAATGCACACTCTAGATTAAACAGTACCTGAAGAGTGAAGGCACCACCCTGTAGTCTTGGCTAATCTACATGAAATGATGGCATTAGGAAATCACTTCTGCTGGCTCCCGCTAAAGCCTGTTCCTTTGCACCTGCTGGAAAAGCAGGGTTTTGTTTTTTTTTTCCCATGGATTTGATTTTTAAAATAAGGTTAAAAGATGACAGTTGTGAGAAAATGAAGCCATTCTCTGGAGAGTAACTGCCCTGCAGGAAAAGGAAAACAGTTCTTGGAAGCCATCCCTGCAGCACTTTATTAGTCAGGTGTGAAATGGGCCGCCTCTGCTAGAACTTGAGCTAAAAGTTTCCTTTTAAGCCTCTCTTAGGCAATATAATTTTCACTTTCTAATAAAATAGAAATGAACTCCTATAACAATATATTCACTGGACATTTGCCCCACAAATATTTGTTGAGCAATTATTAAAATAATACTAATGGCAATGCTAAAATGCTCCCAAAAAACTAAAGAATTTTATAAATTAAGGAAATTTTGAGGTACCATAATCAAAAACTTTAATTCAGCGTTTAGCATTTCTAAACACATGCTAACAGATTGTCTTTGCTGTTAATTAAGGTCATTTGGTTGTACTGCTCAGGGATATAAAAATCTTTTCATGAGAAACATTTCAATCTAAAATATTTTTTATTAAATTCCTAGTGTACAAAGTACTGTTATGTGGAGGAATTTAATGATCAATAACATTCTTCTTGCTTTAAGGGAGCTGAGAGTCTGGGGGAGCAAGTGGACATATAGACAGTAAAATTCAAGTTACAACTATGCTTACATGGTGAAAGTGTCCTACAAACATAAAAAGGAGGACAATAAAACTTAAGTGGGACAATTAGGGAACCATTTAAGGGGATTAGAGTTGAACTTGCTTTTGTATATAAACTGTAAATTAGGGTGGGATACGCTGTCAAAAGGACCAAAAGGAGCAATGAAAGTTAACAGAAGCAATTATAAAATTTGGAGAATGACAACTAGTATTATGGTTTGAGGCTAGAAGTGGGAGTACTGGAAGAAAGATTTTAACAGGAGATAAAAATGGAGTGACCACAGATATGTTAAGGAATGTCAGCTTAATTGTTATAGAAAGTCAGGAAACATCAGCAGTGCTTGAGCAAATCAAGGTCAAGATCACAATAGTGCTTTAGGAGGATAAAGCCTGGGGCTATACTGGGAACAGAGAAATAGGGTTGGTTTCAAGTCTTTCACAATAGTCCAAGTAAAACCTGAAGGGGCCTCAAATGAATACAATGGCAGTAGGGATGAGGGAAGAGATGTCAGTAACACTGAAGAAATAGTATCAGTTGTTTGTAGATCGAGTTTTAGGCTAGAAGTGAAGATGTCCTGATAACTGTTGGAAATTCTGAACTCGGGTCAAGAGAAGTCAAATTTGATAATATAGATCTGGGAGTCCTCTGCACCAGATTAAGTGTTAGGTTTATAGGAGTGGATGTAGGTGTCCAGAGAAAGAAAATACAGCAATTACTAAGGAGGATACTTTGTGAAATACCAGTGTTTAGTAGCTTAAGAAGTGGAAACATCAAAGAAGGAAGTGCAGTGAACCAAAAAGGCAGGAAGAGGCAGGAGTGGTCCAGGCCATAAGGAAGCCAAGTTGAATGGATTGCAAAAGGCAGGAGTGGATCATTCTGATTTGTAGGCATTAGTGTCATTGGTGGGGCAGACTCAAGGCAATATGATGGCTGAAGTAAAACTTCCTAAAGTGTGGGAGTAAAAAACAAAGAATGGAAAGATAGTGAACAAAGACAGTTTTTTGTGACATTCAGTTCAGTTATGTCCAGCTCCTTGCAACCCCATGGACTGCAGCATGCCAGGCTTCCCTGTCCATCAGCAACTTCTGGAGCTAGCTCAAAATCATGTTCATTGAGAGGATGATGCCATCCAACCATCTCATCCTCTGTCCTCCCCTTTTCCTCCTCCTTCAATCTTTTCCAGTGATATGTGGTGAATGATGTGGAATTCATGATCTCTGAAGACGATTTAGCTTCAGGACCTGGAACCAGGCTTGATCACTCAAGAGGCTTTGTGTAGCAAAGACTTATTAAAGTAAGAAAAGAGACAGAGAAATATTCTGACATAGACATCGGAAGGGGGCAGAGAATGCCCCCACTCACTAGTCTTACCAAGGCCTTATATACTTTTACCAGACTCACTCCCACAACATACCTCTTAAATTAACAAGATTAGAATTAGCAATAGAAAGGTCTTACCAGACCCACTCCTACAACATACTTCTTAAAATAACAAGATTAGTCAGAAAGCCTTCTTGTTAAGGAGAAACATGTCCTCCAGCAAGATACTTTGTTATACTGACCAAAACAAAGCAATGTAGAAAATAATAATTAAAAAAAAAAAAGCAATGTAGAAAATGTTCTTATCTCCTTGAGAGCCCCAGACTACTTTCTCCTTCTCAAGGGCTCTGGACCCCTTTCTCCTCCTCAGGAACCCTGGACTTCTTATCAACCTACCTAGGAATTTACTCTCTCACCAGCATCAAGGGGCTTTTCTAATGAGTCAGTTCTTCGTATCAGGTGGCCAAAGTATTGGAGCTTCAGCTTCAGCGTCAATACTTCCAATGAATATTCAGGACTGATTTCCTTTAGGATGGACTGGTTGGATCTCCTTGCAGTCCAAGGGACTCTCCAGAGTCCTCCACATCACAGTTCAAAGGCATCAGTTCTTCAGAGCTCAGCTTTCTTTATGGTCCAACTCTCACATCCATACATGATTACTGAAAAAACCATAGCTTTGACTAAATGAACCTTTGTCAGCAAAGTAATGTCTATGCTTTTTAAAATGCTGTCTAGGTTTGTCATAGTTTTTCCTTCAAGGAGTAAGCGTTTTTTAATTTCATGGCTGCAGTCACCATCTGCAGTGATTTTGGAGCCCAAGAAAATAAAGTCTGTCACAGTTTCCATTGTTTCCCTATCTATTTAGCATGAAGCGACGGGACTGGATGTCATGATCTTAGTTTTTTGAATATTAAGTTTTCAGCCAGGTTTTTCACTCTCCTCTTTCACTTTCATCAAGAGATTATTTAGTTCTTCTTTGCTTTCTGCTATGAGGGTGTTGTTATCTGCATATCTGAGGTTATTGATACTTCTCCTGGTGATCTTGATTCCAACTGTGCTTCATCCAGTCCAGCATTTCATATGATGTACTCTGCATATAAGTTAAATAAGTCATGTGACAATATACAGCTTTGACATGATCCTTTCCCAATTTGGAACCAGTCTGTTTTTTCATGTCCATTTCTAACTGTTGCTTCTTGACTTTCATACAGATTTCTCAGGAGGCAGTTAAGGTGGTCTGATAGTCCCATCTCTTTAAGAATATTACTCAGTTTGTTGTGATCCACACAGTCAAAGGCTTTAGCATAGTCAATGATGCAGATGTTTTCCTGGAATTCTCTTGCTTTTCCTATGATCCAACTGATGTTGGCAATTTGATCTCTGGTTCCTCTGACTTTTTAAAATCCAGCTTGAACATCTGGAAGTTCTCAGTTCACGTATTGCTGAAGTCTAGCTTGGAGAATTTTGAGCATTACTTTTAAGCATGTGAAATAAGTGCAATTGTGCAGTAGTTTGAACATTCTTTGGCATTGCCTTTCTTTGAGATTGGAATAAAAACTGACCTTTTCCAGTCCTGTGGCCACTGCTGAGTTTTCCAAATTTGCTGGCATATTGACTGCAACACTTTCACAGCATTATCTTTTAGGATTTGAAGTAGCTCAGCTGGAATTTTATCACCTACACTAGCTTTGTTTGTAGTGATGCTTCCTAAGGCCCACTTGACTTCACATTCCAGTATGTCTGGCTCTAGGTGAATGATCACATCATCTTGGTTTTCTGGGTCATTAAGATCTTTTTTTTTACAGTTCTTCTGTGTATTCTTGCCACCTCTTCTTCATATCTTCTGCTTCTGTTAGGTCCATACCGTTTCTGTCCTTTATTGTGCCCATTTTTGCAATAAAATGCAAATAAATAAAATGTTCCCTTGGTGTCTTTAATTTTCTTGAAGAGATCTCTAGTCTTTCCCATTCTATTGTTTTCCTATATTTCTTTGCATTGATCACTGAGGAAGGCTTTCTTTTCTCTCCTTGCTTTTCTTTGGAACTCTGCATTCAGATGGATATATCTTGTCTTTTCTCCTTTGCCTTTCACTTCTCTTTCCTCAGATATTTGTAAGGCCTCCTCAGACAACCAGTTTGCCTTTTTGCATTTCTTTTTCTTGGGGATGGTTTTGATCACCACTTCCTGTATAATGTTATGATGTGCTATGTTATGAACCTCCATAACATAACATGTGTGTTATGTTATGAACCTCCATCCATAGTTCTTCAGGCACTCAGATATAATCCCTTGAATCTATTTGTCACTTCCACTGTATAATCATAAGGAATTTGATTTAGATCATACCTGAATGATCTAGTGGTTTTCCCTACTTTCTTCATTCAAGGCTGAATTTTGCAGTGAAGAATTTAAAATGAGTGAGTCCAGTGAAAGGGAAGCAGAATCAAAGGATGCTTTTAAGAGTGAGGACACAAAAGAATGTCCATGAACATCAAGGAAATCTGGAAAGGAAAACATGAAGAATGAAGTTGTGAGAGAGAGGATCTAAAAAGAGCAAGGGGAAAACATAAAAGGGCTGACTATACAGCTGGCCATAGCAAGATAGAATGTTTAAAAATGCAGATTTTGAGGTGGGTGGGAAGAAAGCCTACAGATTCAGTAAGAAGTTTAGCAGTTTGAAGTGATGGCCAAGAACAAGCCTAACCTAGTTCAAAGAAGGAAGAAAGGATTAGAAATGAGGCTGAATGAAATTTAGGTAAGGAAATCTGGTGGTGTAAGTCAACCAAGATAGAGGTAAAAGCAGATTTAGAGAAGACAAAACCTGGATAGCTAATGGTGTTTCCATCTGTGATGATTAATTGTATGTATCAGCTTGACTGGGCTATGGTGTATGCAGATTAAACATTATTTCTTGGTATGTCTGTGAGGACATTCACCCTCCCCAGTGTGAGTGGGCACCATTCAATCTGTCGAAGGCCTGAATAGAACAAAACACTAGAGCAAGGAAGGATTTGTTCCTTTTCTTCCTGTCCACTTGATCTGGGACATCAGTCTTCACTTGCATTTGGACTAGAATTTACATCATCGGCTCCTCTGGTTTTCTGGCCTTGGACTCAGACTGGAATTACACATCCAGCTTTTCTGGGTCTCCAGCTTGCAGACAGAAGATCAAGAGATTTCTCAGTCTCATCTATCTATCCATCCATCCATCCACCCATCCATCTTTCTTTCAATCTTTTATTAGCCCCCATTGTTCTCTTTCTCTGGAGAATGCTAATACACCATCTCTACCCAAATACCTGTAATGTGTTGTGTGTGTACACATACATATACACATATATCTGTTTTCCCTCCCATAAATATTTAATATTAATTTCTGATCTTGTTTATTGTGAAATTAGATTACATTTGAAGAAATGCCTTTGCCACTAAAATCGAACTACTATCATGAGAATTATTTTAACTGATGAGGACAAAAGTTAAGGCATAGAAATGGAAAAGAGAAGTCTCTCTAAAAGGTCACATGTATGTAGTGTTTTTGCAATGGTCAAAGCACTTTTACATGCTATGTGATCTTTTTTTTAGGTGACAGAGTATAATCCTGGAATCACTCAGGCAGGAATATTTTCCCAAGTCTTTCAAGGAAGAAATCAACTTTGACCACATAGATCCTAATCTTCTAAGTCTTGATACAGAGCAACATCTGTTGCAGTTTTCACATCATGTTGGTTTTCTGTTTAGATAAAGATGTTAAATGGTTTTTTTTTTAACAAGAGTAGAAATATGGAAGGGATATAATCTTTTCAATGCTCAAGTTTGTATGGTTAAGTTTTATGTCTACTATTTATGTATTAATTTCCTATTTATAAGGAGTTTTCAGAAAATCTCAGTGTCCATTATGTGTTCCTTTGAATTCCAAGATAATCTTCTATTGCAAGAGTATGAGCATTATAATAATCAGCTTCCTCAAAGCTAGACCCTCAAAAGAGCTTTAGTCTGGCCAAAAAAAGAAAAAAAGAATCAAACTTTAGAGGAATTTCTGGAGAGAAAAGAAACCACATTTTGATAGTATTAATTATTTCATTGAAACTTGCAGTCTGGATATTCAAGAAGCTTTTGACATATCCCACATTACAGTCAGACACTAGAGAAATAGCAACACAAAAATGTTTTTGTTGCCTGAGGCATGTTTTAATTTGGGATTCAATGAGTCAGTCCTACATGGGCAACTGAAATACAAACTTTTCTTTTTCAAGTTGGTTTGTGAGGATTTAGGGGTTAACATCTCTGAAGAGCTTAAGTAATAGGTGCCAAAGTAGGTTTGTTGTTTTATCTGGTTTAGAATTGTTTATAGATAGAGACAAATTTTTATTAAATTCTGTCAGCTTTTCTTTCCCACTTAATAGGAAAGAAAATACATCATAGCTTGGGCAGCAAAAAAAAAATATCATTCTTCCAGGGAGTATGTTAAAGTCATTAACCCAGGGTTTCATCCTGGCTTCTTTTAGCAGGACCAGCATCAAGGGACAGTTTCTGTTGAGTCTCACCTGAAATTTATATTTTACCAAATTATTTAAGATTTGAAAAATGGTGGGGCTAAGTGTCTCAGTGCTTTCTGTAGCTTCAGGGGGCCCATTTTCTGAGGTTGGTTCTTTCCCCATGGTTCTGTCTCAGGTATGTAATTTAAGATGGTTGCCATATTATTTTGGAGGTTAAGCTGAGAGCTTCCTTGGGTAATTGAGGTCACCTTCATGTGAGCAGGAGTTGGTCTGAGGTAATTTCATTTTTTTTAATCTTTTTTTTTTTCCTTTTCTCTGAAGATGGCTTCAGAGATGGCTGTAAAAGAGAATGAAATGCTCTATTTTTAGCTGGAGATAGGTTCATGAATGTTTAGGTTTTAAACTCTTTGTACTATACCTGTTACATAAAATCCTTTGTATGTATAAAACTGTCATTTCAAAACTTTGTAAATACTTAAAAAAATTTTTTTTTTCTTAAAAGTGTGTATTCTCAGAAATTAAGACTCTTCCTTGACTCTGTTTCCTGTGCTTCTCTCTGATTTGGCACTTATGGGGAGAGAAGCAAAATTACACAATTTTCTAAAAATCAACTCTTTCAAAGGCTAAGGATTTTGGACTGCAGCTTTGGGTTGAAGCCAATTAATTACCTTTAATAATTTAGAACTTAAAAGAGCATTTTATATAATTTTTTGCATTCTCTCTCTCTTTGCATTTTACCTATGTTATAAAATTTTTGACTTACTTTTAAAATGCTGCAGAGTTGTTGCACTGCAGAAATTGGATATTTAACATAAAATGACCTAATGTTTAGAGTGAAAGGACTGAAATCAGATGGGAAAATATCTTCCTGTCGCACCCACCCTCCCCCCACCCCCGGGCCCCCAACTTGTCTGCTAGGACATTATCTCCTTAAAGTAACCTTCCAAAAATCACAATCTACACAAATGAGTTTCTTTTTGTTTTTTTTGCAGGATTGAGGGAATAAGAGAATAACCATGAAAAGCAACTGAAACTGGAAAAGGAGAGAAGATGTGGGAGAGGGAATAAGAAGGGAAAACCAAAACTGTAGGAGTGTCTTTGCCATAAACATTTTACAGTGCCTTTGCTAATGTCTGAAGGAGTCTTAGGGTCTCACAGATAAACCTTTCTTCAACTTCCTTAGATCACAAATCCTCCTCCTATTGCCTCTCTAATCTTCTCCCCTTCATAGACTCTTTAAAAGAGATGCACATATTTTCTGTCCCCTTTTCTTATTTTATACTTATTCCTTGGTCCATCCCCCTATCAATCTACCAAAGCACTTCTTTCAAAAGTCACTGATGATCTCTATCTTCCTCAAAAGGCCAGTTTAAAGAATTACTTATTGTATCTGATTTGTTAAGAGTATTTGACATGGTTGATTGGTCTCTCCTTGAAATTTTCTTTTGATTTTTAATCACCCACATTCTCCTAAATTTCTTTCCTTCTTTCACATGCTCCCTTTGTAGTTTCTTTTGCAGATTTGTCTTCCTTTACTCAGGCATCGAATATTGTAGTTCCTCAAGGATGGTACTAGGCTGTTTTCTCATCTCACTCTGTGGAGTCTTGTCAGGGAATTTATCCCAACCCAGGATTCTGAATACTCCCTTACACTTATATACCCAAAGTATATCTTTGGCTCATGACCAAATATCTAACCTCTACTTAATGTGTCCTGTATTGTATAAGTACTTCAAGTTCAAAATACTCAGGATGAAAGTCAATTGCCTCTCCTACACCCCAAATCTAATAAGACCTTTTCTCTATTCTTTATATTAGTGAAAGACTCCATCAATCATCCAAGTGAAAATCAGAACTGGAGGGCATTTGTAATATTGCTCCCTCATTGGTTGTAATCTATTTATTTCAAAAGCTTGTCAAGCTTAATCTCCCAACTAACTCCCAATCCATTCCATTTGGCTCTGTGTCAACATATTTTTCTGTATAGATTTGTATTATGTATAACTCTGTATATGTATTGCTCTGTTAATATGTATGTTGCTCTTTCATGCACTTTACAATATAGCAGGTTTCTACAACATACATCCTACCTTACAGCAAACATACATAAATATTGATAGACATCTTTGAAAAACTTTACCACTTTGTACAATGGACCTAGGTTTCCTAGAATACAAAGGCAACCCTGAAGACAAGTTTTTTTTGTTTTAAAGCTTTGTAGCCAATAGTAATGTAGTAGTATATGTCATTACATTGTATAACCTATCTTTAGACTTGGAAGGATGAATTCATAAAGTGAGTCAGTAGAGAATACAGAAATTCTGCCTTCTACAAATTAGTTCATCCTTCTCCTCTTCTCACTTTTAAGTGAAGAGATGACTATAAACTTCTGAAAGCTTGTTAATGTATTATTCATGAAAGTATCCTTTAAAAAGAGTTGTTTGGTGCATGCTTTTGAGTCTGAAAGTACATGTCCTTACATCTAAGAAAGAAAGCAGTGAATAGAAACCCTGTCAACAAGCACAAGGATATATGTCATTATCAATTTGAGGATTCACTTTTTCTGGAAGATTGCAAATATATCTTTCTAAAACCACTGATCCAATAATACATTGATTATAGACTACTTTTGCTTGATCTTAATTCAAGTATTTGGGATGATCGTAAAATAATATAAAAAATAAAAGGTGTTATTTTATTCAGTTATTTCTCATTATATGATATATAAGCATTGAATTAAAAGAATTATAAATAAAATGTCTTTACACAAATATTTTAGTTACACATATGAATTCATGCCTTCCTAGTAAAACTCATCCAAAATTCTGAATTTTTAAAACTGGGCAAACAAATTGATTTTGGGGTCAAATTTACAAAAGGATATTGTTCTAAAATAGCAGTATTTTTGCTTATGGAAATATAAGTTCTTGCCTAATGGTACAAAAATATGCAAGTGAGTATGAATGGTTTATGGTACCTTCCTACCTCCCCTACTCTAGCTCCCCTAAATGGGCAGGCATGTTGCACAAGTCTCACCTTGAGGAGTACAGTGTAGGAATATTGCCTGCCACTTTAATATTTCCCCATATTAAAGAAAGGTCTTCCCTGACAGGTGTTCTAAGAATTCCCTTAGAACTTAGCTCTTCTTCTGTAATGTAGTTTCACTGTCTTATAAACCTTAATGAGTCACATTTCCTCCAATAATTAATATTAAATGTTCAAATGTAAAAAAAATAGTTTAAAGAGTATTACAGTGAAAACCATATGCATAACCCTTTTGTTGTTTAGTCACTAAACTGTGTCCAACTCTGACCCCATGTACTGCAGTATGCAGGCTTCCCTGACCTTCACTATCTCCTGGAGTTTGCTCAGTTTCATATCCTTTGAGCTGGTGACTACCTAATCATCTCATCCTCAACCTTCTCCTTTTGCCTTCCATCTTGCCCAGCATCAGGGTCATTTCCAATAAGTTGGCTCTTTGAATCAGGTGGCCAAAGTATTGGAGCTTCAGCTCCAGAATCAATCCTTTCAATGAATATTCAGGGTTGATTTCCTTTAGTATTGAAATCTTAGATTGTATAATTAACATTATATACTATAAATTATTTATGACATATCTGTTCATCTATTTATCTGTCTGCCCACATGTAAGTCCATTTAATTTTTTACGTTTCCAAGTAAGTGAAACATCAGTGCAGTTAACCCATGATGCTTCAATGTGACACTTTAACTAAAGTTCCATCTTTGTTCACATTTCTTTTTCTTTTCAGATAAAATTTACATACAAGGAAATGAATACTTTTAAGTGTGCTATTCTATAAATTTTATAAACAGTGACTATCTAACTGCTATCCCTCTTAAGATGTAGAATATTCTAGAAAATTTCATCCTGCCCTGTCTCAATCAATTGCAATTCCTAGAGGCAGTTCTGTTGTATTTTTTTAAACCATGATTAATTTTGTTTGTTCTAGAATTTCATATAAATGAAATCACAAAATATATATTCTTATGTAATGCCTCTTTACTCAACATAATGTTTTTGATGTTCACCCTGTTTTGTACAAAACAATAGTTTGTTGCTTTTATTGTTGACTAGTACCCCACCGAATGTCTATATGACTCTTTATCCATCTCCTATTGATGACCTTTCCAGGTTTTGACTATATGGTAAAGTACAAATAATATTTTCAGACAGGTTTTCTACTTTCAGCCACTCTAGTTGATATGTAGTGGTGTCTCATTGTGATTTTGATGTTCATTTTCCTCATGTAAATTAATGACATAAATATTTTTTTCACATGCAAACTTTTTTGAAGAATTTGTTCAAAGCTTTGCCAATTTTTTTTCTCGTCTTTATTATTGAACTGCAGTAGTTCTTCATATTTCTTGAATATCAGGATGTTTTCAGATATGTGTTTCACAAATGTATTCTCTCAGGCTGTGATTGCCTGTATATTTACCTAATAATGAAATTTGGTGATCAGAAGTTTAAAATTTTGACAAAGTGTAATTTATTATTTTTATATTGTGCTTTAATATCATGTCTACAAACTCTTTGATATAGCCATGGTCACAAAGATATTTTCCTATGATTTCTTCCAAAATATGTGTAATTCTACATTTTGATCTATGACCCATTTTTAGTTAATTTTTACACGAAACATGATATTTAGGTTAAGATTCATTGTCTTGCATATGAATGTTCAATTACTCCAAGACCATAATTTCCATATTTAATTTCCTTTGTAACTTTACCAAAATCAATTAATCATATGTAAAAGTGTTAGTTGCTCAGTTGTGTTTCTTTGCAACCTCATGGACTGTAGCACGCCAGGCTCCTCTGTCCATGGGATTCTCCAGGCAAGAATATGGGAATGGGTAGCCATTCCCTTCTCCAGGGCATCCTCCTAACCCAGGGATTGAACCCAGGTCTCCTGCATTACAGGCAGGCTCTTTACCATCTGAGTCACCAGGGAAGCCCAGCCATAAGTATAAGGGTCTATTTATGGACCATGATCTCAATGTTGATCCCTTCATCAATATCACCATGTTTGGAGTATTCTGGGTTCATGGTAAGTTTTCAAAATTAAACAATATGATTCCTCCAACTTTATTCTCTTTCAAAATTGTTTTAGCTATTCTCTTTGCCCTTCATTTAAATGTTACAATCAGTTTATTTAGAACTAGCACAAATTCTTCTGGAACTTCGTATTAAATCTATAGTAATTTAGGGATTTTTTTTATAATTTAATTTATATTTGAGTTATTTAGATTATAATTTAACTAACTATAGTTAATTTTTGGCTTGTTCATGATCTTATGGGGAAAGTGTTTAGTCTCCCACCTTCAAATATGAAGATAGTTGTAATATTTTTATTCATACATTTTTATCAGTTTGTAGAAGTTCCTCTGTATTCTTTACTTGCTTAGAGTTTTTATCACAAATGTGGGTTCAAATATTTCTCTATATCTGATAATGTGATGAATTTTTCCTTCCTTGAACTATAAGATGTAGGTTACATTGATTGAATTTTTTTCAGGTTTACTGAGATATAATCAACAGGTAACATCATATGCATTTAACTGTACAATGTAACGATCTGATACATCTATATTGCAAAATGTTTACCACAATAAACTTAGTTAACACAGTCTTGACCTCAAATCTTTGGGCTGTTGTTATGGTGAAACATTTAGGATCTAAACTTCTAGCAACTTTGAAGTGTAGAATAAATTATTGTTAACCATAGTCACCATGCTGTACATTAGATCCCAGGAACTTTTTTCTCTTGCAACTACGTGTCTATGTACTTTGATCAATGTCTCCCCGTTTCCCCCAATCCAGACACTAGTAATTATCAGTCTACTCTCTGTTTTGTGGATTTGATATTTTCAGATTTTACATAGAAGTGAGATTATCTGTTACTTGTCTTCCTCTAACATTCCACTTAGCATAATGCATAATGGCATAGTGGTGAAAGTGGACATCCTTGTCTTGTTTCTGATCTTAGGGGGAATGCTTTCAGTTTTTCACCATTGAGAATAATGTTTGCTGTAGGCTTATCATATATGGCCTTTACTTTGTTGAGACAGGTTCCTTCTATTCCCATTTTTTGAAGAGTTTTAACCATAAATGTGTGCTAAATTTTGTCAAAGGCTTTTTCTGCATCTATTGAGATTATCATATGATTTTTATCTTTCAATTTGTTAATATGGTGTATCACATTGATTGACTTGCGTGTATTGAAGAATCCTTGCATCCCTGGAATAAACCCAATTTGATCATGGTGTATGAGCTTTTTGATGTGTTGTTGAATTCTGTTTGCTAAAATTTTGTTGAGGATTTTTGCATCTATGTTCATCAGTGATATTAGCCTATAGTTTTCTTTTTTTGTGTTGTCTTTGTTTGGTTTTGGTATCAGGATGATGGTGGCCTTGTAAAATGAGTTTGGAAGTGTTCCTTCCCCTGCAAATTTTTGAAAGAGTTTTAGAAGGATAGGCATTAGCTCTTCTCTAAATGCCTGATAGAATTCTCCTGTGAAGCCACCGCGTCCTGGGCTTTTGTTTTTGGGGGCAATTTTTGATCACAGCTTCAATTTCAGTGCTTATAATTGTGTTGTTCATAATTTCTATTTCTTCCTGGTTCAGTCTTGGAAGATTGAACTTTTCTAAGAATCTGTCCATTTCTTCCATGTTATCCATTTTATTGCCATATAGTTGTTCATAATAGTCTCTTAAGATCCTTTGTATTTCTTCATTGTCTATTGTAACCTCTCCTTTTACATTTCTAATTTTGTTGATTTGATTCTTCTCCCTGTTTTTCTTGTGAGTCTGGCTAAAGGTTTGTCAATTTTGTTTATCTTCTCAAAGGACCAGCTTTTAGCTTTATTAATCTTTACTATTGTTTCTTTCATTTCTTTTTCATTTACTTCTGCTCACATCTTTATGATTTCTTTTCTTATCCTAATTTGGGGGGGGGTTGTTCTTCTTCTTCTTTTTCCAGTTGTTTTAGGTATAAAGTTTGGTTGTCTATTCAACATTTTTCTTGTTTCTTGAGGTAGGATTGTATTGCTATAAATTTCCCTCTTAGAACTGCTTTTGTTGCATCCAATAGATTCTGAGTTGTTGTGTTTTCATTGTCATTTGTTTCTAGAAATTCTTTGATTTCCCTTTTGACTTCTTCAGTAACCTGTTGGTTATTTAGAAACGTGTTGTTTAATCTCCATGTGTTTGTGTTTCTTTCCGTTTTTTTCTTGTAATTTATATCTAGTCTCATAGCATTGTGGTCAGAAAAGATGCTTGATATGATTTCAATTTTATTAAGTTTACTGAGGTTTGATTTATGACCCAAGATGTGGTCTATCCTGAATAATGTTCCATGTGCACTTGAGAAGAAGCTGTACTCTTCTGCATTTGGAAGGAATGTCGTGAAGATATCAATGAGATCCATCTCATCTAATGTATCATATAAAACTTGTGTTTCCTTATTAATTTTCTGTTTGATGATCTGTCCATTGGAGTGAGTGGGGTGTTACAGTCTCCTACTATTATTGTGTTACTGTCAATTTCTCCTTTTATGTCTGTTAGTGTTTGTCTTACATATTGAGGTGCTCCTATGTTGGGTGCATAGATATTTACAATTGCTATCTCTTCTTCATGGACTGATACCTTGATTAGTATGTAGTGTTCTTCCTTATCTATTGTAATATTCTTTATTATAAGGTATATTTTGTCTAATATGAGGATCGCTACTCCAGCTTTCTTTTGCTTCCCATTTGCATAGAATATATTTTTCCATCCTCTAACTTTCAGTTTATATGTGTCTTTAGATCTGAAGGGTGTTTCTTGCAGACAGCATATATATATCTTGTTTTTGTAACCATTCAGCCAGTCTGTGTCTTTGGGTTGGAGCATTTAATCCATTTACATTTAAAGTAATTATTGATATATACACACACACACACACTCACACACACATATATGTGTGCTCCTATTGCCATTTTCTTAATTGTTTGGGGTTGATTTTGTAGATATTTTTTCTTCTCTTGTATTTCTTAACTATATAAGTCCCTTTAATATTTGTTATAAAGCTGATTTGGTGGTACTGAATTCTCTTAATTTTTGCTTGTCTGAAAAGCTTTTGATTTCTCCATCAATTTTGAATGAGATCCTTACCAGGTACAGTAATCACGGTTGTAGATTTTTCCCTTGCAGTACTTTAAATATACCCTGCCATTCCCTTCTGGCCTGCAGAGTCTCTGCTGAAAGATCAGCTGTTAAGCAAATGGGGTTTCCCTTGTATGTCGCTTTTCCCTTGCTGCTTTTAATATCTTTTTTTGTGTTTAGTCTTTGTTAGCTTGTTTAGTATGTGTCTTGGCATGTTTCTCCTTGAGTTTATCTTATATGGGCCTCTTTGCACCTCTTGGACTTGATTGACTATTTCCTTTTCCAGGTTGGGGAAATTTTCAACTATAATCTCTTTGAAAATTTTCTCATACCCTTTCTTTTACTCTTCTTTTTCTGGGACCCCTATAATTTGAATGTTGGTGCATTTGATATTGTCCCAGAGGTCTCTGAGACTATCCTCAGTTCTTTTCATTCTTTTTACTTTGTTCTGCTCTTCAGAAGTTATTTCCACCATTTTATCTTCCAGCTCACTGATTCGTTCTTCTGCTTCAGATATTCTGCTACGGATTCCTTCTAGAGTATTTTTAATTTCAGTAATCATGCTATTTGTCTGTGTATGTTTATTCTTTAATTCTTCTAGGTCTTTGTTAATTGATTCTTGCATTTTCTCAACTTTGTTTTCAAGGTTTTTGATCATCTTTACTATCATTATTCTGAATTCTGTTTCAGGTAGCTTGCCTATTTCCTCCTCATTCATCTGGACTTCTATGTTTCTAGTTTCTTCCTTTATTTGTGTAGTATTTCTCTGCCTTTTCATTATTTTTTTTTAACTAACTGGGTTTGAGGTCTCCTTTCCCCAGGCTTCAAGGTTAAATTCTTTCTTCCTTTGGTTTCTGCCCTCCTAAGGTTGGCCCAGTGGTTTGCCTAAGCTTCCTATAGGATGAGATTTGTGCTGAGTTTTTCTTTGTTTGTTCATTTTTCCTCTGATGGGCAAGGCTGAGTAAGGTGGTAATCTTGTCTGCTGGTGACTGGGTTTGTGTTTTTGTTTTTTGGATGAGGTGTCCTGCACAGGGTGCTAGTGGTGGTTGGGTGATGCTGAGTCTTGTATTCAGTGGTTTCCTTTGTGTGAGTTCTCACTATTTGTTACTCCATAGGGTTAATTATCTGGTAATTTAGGGTTTTGGAGTCAGGCTCCCACTCCAAAGGCTCAGAGATTCATCTCTGGTCAGGAATGAAGATTCTACAAGTGATTTGTTATGGCATTAAATGAGATTAAAACACATACTCAAAAATGAGAAACCAAAGATGAACCCTAGACAAATGGCAGTCACAAAATTAGGCAAATAATAATTAAAATAATTGAATATACATATATACATATACACGTGTGTGTGTGTGTGTGTGTGTGCGTGTTAGTCGCTCAGTTGTGTCCGACTCTTTGCGACCCCATGGACTGTAACCCGCCAGGCTCCTCTGCCCATGAAATTCTCCAGGCAAGAATATTGGAGTGGGTTGCCAGTTCCTGCTCCAATATACACCCATAAGCAAAGTCAAAACAGGCCAATAAAAATAAAGTATAGTAGATTGACCTGGTGAACAAAGGAAGTTAAAAGTTATATTTACCACTTAAGAACAAAACTAACTAAAGCACAAACTGGAAAACAAAACTAAAGCAAGGTGCCAAGTGGTGAATAAAGCAATGAAAACAAAACTAACAAATATGTTGAAAGGAAAGAAAGAAAACAAAGAAAGAATAGATATTCAAATTTAAATAGAGATAGATGAAGAAGATTTATATACATTAAAGATTAACTGCAAGGGGAAAAGAGCAGTAGGAAAGGTAAACAAAGGAATAAATGTAGAAAAAATATAATAGGTTTAAAGAAATTAAAAATTAAATGTATAAAAAAGAGGGCGGAAAAGGGAAATAAAAGGAAGAAGAAATTTAAAAAGGAGGAAAAAAGGAAAACTCCACAGAACTGCAAAAGTCCAACATAGAAGCAGAGGCTTATAGCAACAATAAAAATTGTAACTGAATATACACATATACATATATACGCATAAGCAAAATCAAAGCAGTCCAACAAAAATAAAGTACAATAGATTGACCCAGCAAACAAAGGAAACCAAAAGTTATATCTACCAGTTTATAACAAAACTAACTAAAGTACAAATCGGAAAAAAAAAAAAAACTAAAGCAACGTGTCAATTGGGGAGTAAAGCAATGAAAATAAAACTAGCCAATATGTTGAGAAGACAGGAAAGGATGAAAAGAAAGAATACATATGCAAAGTTAAATGGAGGTAGATAAAGAAGATTTACATGCACTAAAGATTAACTGCAAGGGGAAAAGAACAGTAGGTAAAGCAAACAAAGGAATAAATTTAGGAAAAATAATATTAGGTTTAAAAATTGAAAATTTAAAAAAGAGAAAGCAAAAAAAAAAAAAAAAAAAAAACAGGACTACTCCACAGAACTACAAAATCCCAAAGTAGAGGCAAAGGTTTATAACAATAAAAAATGTGACTGAGGGAAAAAATCTCAAAAGCTTAATTGGATTTCATAGTGCCAATAAAATCAACAACTACAACAGAAGGGGAAAAAAAGAAAAAAGAGAGAAAAGAACCTACAGAACAAGTCAAAACATAAGCATAATAAATGTTTTTCTTGAGTCACTGCTAAGTTCTTCCCTCGCTGAGAGTCATGGTCCACCTCACCTCCTGAGGATGCCCTCCAACACTGTGCTCATCTCTGGACCTGCTGTGGGGATAGCTCAGATTCTAATCTGGTTCTACTAATCAGGTTCTACTCCTGTGTGTTCTTGCCACCAATGTCCAC
Organism: Cervus elaphus; assembly: GCF_910594005.1. NCBI lineage: Eukaryota > Metazoa > Chordata > Mammalia > Artiodactyla > Cervidae > Cervus > Cervus elaphus. Next base: position 27,451,185 of record NC_057826.1, on the reverse strand, counting down.
AGCTATCAGAGCTTGTGCTTTTTCTTTTGTGGAAGCTCTCGATGTGCTTTTATATATTCCATAGATACAGAGTCTGCCTGGTTGCTTATGTGGATTTAATCTGCAGCTTACACAGCTCGTGGGAAGGTTTTGAGTCTTCTTCCTTAGGCACACTGCCCCTGGGTTTCAATTGTGGTTTTATTTCCACCTCTGCATGTGGGCCAGCCACTGGGGTTTTCTCCTGAGCCTGCCCGGGAGGATTTGGGTTTGCTCCTGTGAGGGCCAGGTGTGGAGGTATCGGAGCTGCTTGTGTCGCAGGGGTTCTGGCAGCCAGATACTCAGGGGAGTTGGCAGCAAGGGCAGCAGGAAATACAGTGCTCTAGAAGAATATGGCTGGAGAAGGAAATGGCAACCCACTCCAGTGTTCTTGCCTGGAGAATCCCAGGGACGGGGGAGCCTGGTGGGCTGCCGTCTATGGGGTCACACAGAGTCGGCCACGACTGAAGTGACTTAGCAGCAGCAGCAGCAGAAGAGTATGGCAACCATTATTGGCCAATAGGCTCCAGTACTCTTGCCTGGGGAACCCCCGATAGAGAAGCCTGGCAGGCCACAGTTCCACCTCTTGTCGCTAGCGATCAGAAGGCCTCTTTGGTCAGTTTTTCTCCGTAGCTCCACCGTTCAGGCACTTAAAGGACTCCCTTGCCTGGGGTCCTTCTCTGTTGTTTGGCGCATCAGGCACATAGAGGGGGCCCCCTGGCTGGGGTCCTATTCTGAAAATCAGTGCCTCAGGCTCTTAAAGGGGCAACCTGGGTGGGGTCCTACTCTGTAGTTCAGTACATCAGGCATTTGATGGGCCTGCCTCTCTGTTGTTCAGCTGCGGATACTGGCAGTGTGGGGAGAGAGAGACTATGGTGATGGCTCCACCCGCTATGCATGACTCAGCAGTGTCACCTTGCTTCCATGGCTGCCTGGCTTCCCTCCACGGGCACCTCCCACCATAACCTCCTCCTTCACATCCCCTCGATCCATCTCTCTTCAGTAAACAGCAGCCCTTGCCCTGGGATTGTGCCACAATCCCTAAAATCCAACTCCCAGCTGCTGTGCCTTCCAGGGGACCTGTGTCCCTGTCCAGGGTATGTGTGGCTGCAGCAAAGACTGATTCTCATTCCATTTAGGTTGCCACAGATCAGCTGTTTCACTCTCAGGCTTAAATATTTCTCCTCTGACTTGGACAATTGCCCCAGTGTGGGAATCAGACCCCTGCTTCAATTCCCCTACCTGCGGAGGGCAGGTTCAGTCCTACAACATTTCTGTTTTTCCCCCTAGTTCCTTCATCCTATCGAGTTTTGCCTGGTTCTGTATTGTCTTTTCCACTGGTCAGGTACTCCTGTCCACTCTCAGCTGGCATTCTGCATGCACTTATGTGTCTGAAGGTGTATTCCTGATGTATCTGGGGAGAGAGATATACTCCACATCCACCTACTCCTCAACCATCTTGTTCTCTCCAAGGACAGATCTTGATGGGTGTCTTCTCTTGCAGGAAGGGGTGGCAGGACTCAGGCATGAGACAGCCAGGCAGGCTCTGGGGTTCACATAACTGAGCTCATTACCCCACAGCCTGCTCCTCCATGGGGAAAACAGAAATCCCTCCTGCCCGGGGTTGTCACCCAGACAATCACATCATTTGGTTCCCCTGCAATTGATTTTTGTATATCGATTTCATATCCTGCAACGTCATTGGATTCATTGATTATTTGTAACAACTTTATGGTAGAATTTATGATTTTCTATGTACTAGATCATGTCACTAGTAGAGACTATTTTACCTTTTTCTTTTCAGTTGGATGCCTTTTTCTTCCTTAATTGCTTGGGCTAGAATCCCTATACTGTGTTGTACATAGTTTGGTATCATTTTATTGAGAATTGTTATATCTATATTCATCAAGAATACTGGCCTGTAGCTTTAATGTCATTATCTAGCATTGATATCAAGGTAATGCTGTCCTCATAAAATAAGTTTGGATGTATTCCCTCCTCTTCAACAGTCTGGAATAGTTTGAGTAAGATTGGTTATAATTTTCCTTAAATGTTTGGTAGAATTCACCATCTGGTCCAGGAATTTTATTTGCTGGGAAGTTTTTAATCAGTGACTCAATATCCTTGCCCATTACTGATATGTTTATATTTTTTTATTTCATCATTTCATATAAATAAATTCCTATTTTCTAAGAATTTATCCATTTCTTCTAGGTTGCCCAGTTTGTTGGCAAGTAATTGTTCATAGTAGTTGCTTATGACTCTTTGCAATTTTGTGTTATCAGTTGTAGTATCTCCACTTTAATTCCTAATTTTGAGTCCTCACTTTATTTTTTGATAAGTCTAGCTAAAGTTTTATCAATTTTGTTTCTCTTTTCAAAATTCAACTTTTAATTTTCATGATTTTTTCCATTTATTTTTATTAGTTGGAGGCTAATTACTTTACAATATTGTAGTGGTTTTTGTCATACATTGACATGAATCAGCCATGGATTTACATGTATTCCCCATCCCGATCCCCCCTCCCACCTCCCTCTCCACCCGATTCCTCTGGGTCTTCCCAGTGCACCAGGCCCATCATGATTTTTATGTATTTTTTCTGTTCTCTACTTATTTCTGCTCTGATTGATGTTATCTCATTTAGACTTAGTTTGTTCTTTTTAGTTGTTTAAGGTGTAAAGGCAAGCCATTCAGTATCAGAGTAACCCAGCTCTATGCCCCAACCACTAATGCCAAAGAAGCTGAACTTGAACGTTTCTATGAAGACCTACAAGACCTTCTAGAATTAACAACAAAAAATGATGTCTTTTTCATCATAGGGGACTGGAATGCAAAAGTAGGAAGTCAAGAGATCCCTGGAGTAATGGGCAAGTTTGGCCTTGGAGGACAAAATGAAGCAGGGAAAAGGCTAACAGAGTATTGCCAAGAGAGTGCACTGGTTATAGTAAACACCCTCTTCCAGCAACACAAGAGACAACTCTAAACATGTACATCGCCAGCTGGTCAATACCAAAATCAGATTGATTATATTCTTGCAGCCGGAAGTGGACTGTGGCTCAGATGAAGAACTCCTTATTGTAAAATTTAGATTTAAATTGAAGAAAGTAGGGAAACCCACTAGGCCTTTCAGATATGACTTAATCAAATCACTTATACAGTGCAAGTGATAAATAGATCCAAGGGATTAGATCTGATACACAGAGTACCTGAAGAACTATGGACAGAGGATCATAACACTGTGCAGGAGGCAGTGAGAAAAACTATCCCCAAGAAAAAGAAATGCAAAAAGGCAAAATATTGTCTGAGGAGGCCTTACAAATAGCTGAGAAAAGAAGAGAAGTGAAAGGCAAAGCAGAAAATGAAAGACATACCATCTGAATGCGGAGTTCCAAAAAATAGCAAGGAGAGATTTTTTTAAAAGGCATGCTAAGTAATCAATGCAAAGAAATAGAGGGAAATAATAGAATGGGACAGACTAGAGATCTCCTTATGAAAATTGAAGATACCAAGGAAACATTTCATCCAAATATGGGCACAATAAAGGACAGAAACAATATGGACCTAACAGAAGCAGAAGAGATAAAGAAGAGGTAGCAAGTATACACAGAACTATACAAAATAGATCTCAATGACCCAAATAAATACTATGGTGTGATCACTCACCAAGAGTCAGACATCTTGGAGTGTAAAGTCAAGTGGGTCTTAGGAAGCATCACTATGAACAAAGCTAGTGGAGGTGATGGAATTCCAGCTGAGCTCCTTCAGATCCTAAAAGATGATGCTGTTAAAATGCTAACCTCAACATGCCAGCAAATTTGAAAAACTCAGCAGTGGCCACAGGACTGGAAAAGGTCAGTTTTCATTACAATCCCAAAGAAAGGCAGTGTCAAGGAATTTCCAAATTACCATATAATTGCATTCATTTCACTTGCTAGCAAAGTAGTGGTCAAAATTCTACGAGCTCGGCTTCAAAGGTACATGAACCAAAAAATTCCAGGTGTTCAAGCTGTACTTAGAGAAACCATAGGAACCAGAGATAAAATAAATAACATCCATTGGGTCATAGAAAAACAAAAGAATTCCTGAAAAACATCTACTTCTGCTTCATTGGCTATGTTAAAATAAACCCCTTGACTGTGCGGATCACAACAATCTGTGGAAAATTCTCTAAGAGATGGGAATACCAGACCACCTGACCTGCCTTCTGAGAAAACTGTATGCAGGTCAAGAAACAAGTTAGAACTGGACATGGAACAATGGACTGATTCCAAATCGGGAAAGGAGTATGTCAAGGCTATATGTTGTTGCCCTGCTTATTAAACTTATATGCAGAGTACAACACACAGAATGCAGGGCTGGATGATGCACAAGCTGGAATCAAGATTGCAGGGGGAAATATCAATTACCTCAGATATGCAGATGACACCACCCTTATGGCAGAAAGCGAAGAACAACTAAAGAGCCTCTTGATGAAACTGAAAAAGGAGAGTGAAAAAGTTGGCTTAAATTTAAAAAAAAAACGAAGACCATGGCATCCGGTCCCATCACTTCATGGCAAACAGATGGGGAAACAATGGAAACAGTGACAGACTTTATTTTGGGGGGCTCCAAAATCACTGCAATTGCTGACTGCAGCCATGAAACTAAAAGATGCTTACTCCTTGGAAGAAGATATGACAAACCTTGACAGCATATTAAAAAGCAGAAACATTACTTTGCCAACTAAGGTCCACCTAGTCAAAGCTATGATTTTTCCAGTAGTCATGTATAGATGTGAGAACTGGACCATAAAGAAGGCTGAGCACCAAAGAACTGATGCTTTCAGACTCTGATGCTGGAGAAGACTCTTTAGAGTCCCTTGGACTACAAGGAGATCAAACCAGTCAATCCTAAAGGGAATAAATCTTTAACATTCCTTGGAAGGACTGGTGCTGAAGCTAAAGCTCTAATACTTGGCCACCTGATTCGAAGAGCAGGTTCATTAGAAAGGCCCCTGGTGCTGGGAAAGATGGAAGGCAGGAAGAGAAGGGCATGACAGAATGAGATGGTTAGATGGCATCACAGACTCTATAGGAAAAAAGTGAAGTCGCTCAGTCATGTCCGACTCTTTGTGACCCCATGGAGTGTAGCCTACCAGGCTCCTCCGTCTGGAATTTTCCAGGCAAGAGTACTGGAGTGGGTTGCCATTTTCTTCTCCAGGGGGTCTTCCCCAGCGGGCATCGTTCGAACCTGGGTCTCCCCCATTGCAGGCAGACGCTTTACCATCAGAGCCACTACGGAAGCCCATCAACTCAATGGACATGAGTTAAAGCTAGCTCTGGGAGATGGTGAAGGACAGGGAAGCCTGGTGTGCTGCAATGCATGGGTTTCAAAGAGCTGGACACAACTGAGCGAATGAACAGCAACAGCAAAGGTATAAAATTAGGTTATTTATTTGAAATTTTTTTAATGTACTCATTTGTCACTGTCAACTTCCCTCTTACCAGTGCTTTTGTTGTATCCTAGAAATTTTGTTATTTTGTGGTTCCATTTTCATTTTTAAGATATCTTTTCACTTCCCATTTTAGTATACCTTTGACAATTGGTTGTTCAGGATTATATTGTCTAATTTTTATATACTTGTGAAATTTCCAGTTTTCCTCTTGCTATTGATTTCTAGTTTTATATCTTTGTGTTTGGAAAAGATAAATGGAATGATTCTAATCTTCTTAAATTTTAAGGATATTTCTAAATTTCTCCTCTCATTATTTCAATTTTTCTATATATTACAAAAATACATGAGCCTTATGTATTTTTAAGATTTTTATTTTGTGCGTGATCATCTGGTATTGTTTTGTCCTCTTGATGAACTGTCATGTTTAGTCCTGATAATTTTCTTTGCCCCAAAGGTCACTAATTTGATATTAATAAAACTACTGAAGATTTCTTTTGATTAGTACTTATATCTTATATTTTATAATGCTTTTTTAAAAAACCTACATGTTTTTTTACATGAATATTAAAGATTCTGATGGATACATTGTAGCGACTTTGACTTTAGTTACCTTTTTCTCAAGTGTGTGTTAATTGCTCAGTCATTTCCGACTCTTTGCAACCCCATGGACTGTAACCCACCAGGTTCCTCTGTCCGTGGAATTCTCCAGGCAAGAATACTGGTGTGAGTAGCCATTCCTTTCTCCAGGGGATATTCTTGACCCAGGGTTTAAACCTGGGTCTCCTACATTGCAGGCAGACTCTGTACCATGTGAAGCAGCAGGGAAGCATTTAACACAGCTAGGTCAAACTTCACATTCAGGTTTCTATTTATAACAGCAGTTGAAATCTCTAGTCAGTTTTTCTATCTGCAAGTTACTGTAAACACTGGTGTCTCCTCTACAATTGCACAGATCCTTGGTTAGCCAAAGATTTCAGTGATTACACATTTTACATGAAGATTTTGCGGCTTCCATCTGTGTGACCGCCTCCTCTCTAGATCTTCTGCCTCTTAATTATTTGTTTTACCAGTCTCAAATGTCTTCTAATAACTGAAGCTAGTAAAGCTGAAGTTTTCTGATATACCAAACAGTTTTCTGATGTCTGGAGCCAAGGGAAGATTGGAGAGTGAGTCAGACAAAAAAAAATTTTTTTAATTACACATATTGCCAGGATCTAACTTTTCCTGTCTCTCAAAGGAAGATCCCCCTCCAGCTGATGGTTTTGATCACTATCCTGTGCCTTCACACAGTTGGGTGATGCTATATGTTTGTCTTGGATTTTATATAGGTATCTCTTTCTGCTGTATCTCCTGAAGGCTTAATCTCAGCATGCCACATTGTTATTACTGGAATCTGTGAGCCCCATTGCCAGTTTTTGTGAATATCATGTTATAGTGAAAGCTAGAGAAACTGTTATTCACACCACGAATCTACTTCTTGTTATTTTATGCTTAGTTTTGTTAACAAGGGATACAACCCTATTTCCCCTTTTAAAATTACTGTTTAGTTTTAGCACTTGAACCAATAAGATTATGGCCCAGAATCTCATCCTCAAGGAAGTTATTTGCACATAGAAGTAGCCACAGTCTCCAAGGGTGCTGAGATTCCCTCTTCAAATCAAGAGGGGTCTGCATTTAAGTCAGAGATTTATAGTGAAGAAGCACTGTTGTATCTGGATAGAGTATATTCTTGTTGCCTGAAAAAAGAGTATGACTGTTTCATTTAGGGTATCTGCATAGAATTATGACCCTTATAGGAAAACTCCAGATATCTCTTGATAATATTCCTTCATCAAGTCAAATTAAGATAGTCACATGAAACTTCAAAACTTCCATTATATCTATTGGCTTCCTGTTCTACTCTTTTTTGCAGGGGCGGGGGAGATGGAGAGTCATACTCATATTCATCAGTGTTTAGTGAAGTGGGGATAATACTGAATATATGAGAAAATTATAATGATGTGATATTCAAACTGTGATATAGGAACTGGCAGCTTTAGCATCATCTGGAAACTTTTTAATCAATAGAATGAAGAATATCATCTATCATAAATATATTGAATCAGAATACTCATTTTAACAATATCCACAAGAGATTTTCACACATATTAAAATCAGCCTGAGAAATACTAAGCCAAAATACAGGCTGCCTAGAGAAGAGGTTTGTAAACTATCTGTGAATATTTTTAATTTCTTTTATTTGTGATTCATATCCACTGAGATCAATATATTATAGTATACAAGAAATTTATTAATATTAAAACATACACTATAAAATCTTGATTTTTATTAGATTCAATCCTGATATTTATTAGACATAGAATTATATTTCAAAAATATAATCAGAACATAAAATATCAAAAATGAAAATTATAAAAGCTATATTTGTTTACTGAAAGAGTACATTTTAGACTATTAATATTCACATGTAACATCTTACACTGACTTTATAATTCTTTCTTTCAAATTACTATTTTTGTTTGAATTTATTTGTAATGGTTTGTTTGAAAATTCTACTTAGGTTTAGTGGTTTCATTGCTTCATTAGCCAGTATATCTCTGCAAACAATACTCTGTGGTTTTCTCACACCATCATTAAATATGTTTACAAAACCAAATTAAATATAACTTAGATGAACTTTTTTTGTCTTTATTTTTTAAGAACTCATCCACTTTTATAATTTGTTATATTTGTTATATAATATGTTATATATGCTATATTTATATATGTTAAATAATATGTTAAAGCATATTATTATTATTTATATAAAATTATAATAATATAATTATAGAACTATATTATATATTATAATGAATATAAACATATTATATTTTATAAACATATTAATATGTTTTGTTATACATGTTACATTTGTTTTATAATTTGTTATATTTGTTTTATAATTTGTTATATTTGCTATATAATATGTTATATTTGTTATATAATTCATTACTATTACCATGTTAGGAAAAAGGGTACAGTGAAGTTTTATTAGTCACATGTAAGATATATTTATTTGAAAAGGCAAAAAGATATGACACTGAAAGATAAATAGCCCAGGTCAGTAGCTGTTCAATATACTACAGAGGATGAGCAGAGAAATGGTTGCAGAAAGATGGAAGATGCTGAGCCAAAGTGGAAATGATGCTCAAAAGTGGTTTTATCTGGTGGTAAAAGTAAAGTTCAATGCTGTAAAGAAAAATATTGCATAGGAACCTAGAATGTATGAATCAAGGTAAATTGGATGTGGTCAAATAGGAGATGGCAAATGTGGAAATCAACATTTTAAGAATCAGTGAACTAAAATGGACTGGAATAGGTGAATTTAATTCAGATGACCATAATATCTACTACCATGGGCAAAAATCCCTTACAAGGAATAGTGTAGCCATCATAGTCAACAAGAGTCTGAAATGAAGTACTTGATTGCAATCTCAAACATGACTGAATGACCTCAGGTTGTTTCCAAGGCAAAGCATTCAACATCATAGTAATTCAAGGCTATGCCACAGCCACAAATGCTGAAAAAGCTGAAGTTGAACCATTCTATGATGACCTACAAGATATCCTAGAGCTAGCACCAAAACACGATGTCCTTTACACCATAGGGAACTGGAATGCAAAAGTAGGAAGTCAGGAGATACCTGGAGTAACAGGCAAGTTTGGCCTTAGAGTACAAAAGGAAGTGGGGCAAAGGTTAACAGAGTTTTGCCAACAGAACCCATTGGTCATAACAAACGCCCTCTTCCAACAGCATAAGACACAATCCTACACATAGACATCACCAGATATTCAATACTGAAATCAGATTGATTATATTCTTTGCATCTGAAGATGGACTGCTCCATACAGTGAGCAAAAACAAGTCCTGGATCTGACTGTGGCTCAGATCATCAGATCCTTATTGTAAAATTCAGGCTCAAATTGAAGAAAGTATGGAAAACCACTAGGCATCAAATCCCTTATACCGTGGAGGTGATGAATAGATTCAAAGAACTAGATCTGATAGAGTGCCTGAAGAACTATAGATGGAGGTTCATAACACTGTAGTGGTGACCAAATCACCAAGAAAAAGAAATGCAAGGAGGCAAACTGGTTGTCTGAGGCGGTCTTACAAACAGCTGAGAAAAGAAGAGAAGCGAAAGGCAAGGCAGAAAAGGAAAGATAGACCCATCTGAATGCAGAGTTCCAAAGAATAGCAAGGAGAGGTATTTTTAAAAGCCATGCTATGTAATCAATGCAAAGCAATAGAGGGAAACAATAGAATGGGAAAGACTAGAGATCTCTTCAAGATTAGAGATCTCTTCAAGAAGATTAGAGATACCAAAGGAACATTTCATGCAAAGATGAGCACAATAAAGGACAAGAACAGCAAGGACCTAACAGAAGCAGAAGGGAGGGAACACAACCACGCCCATCAACAGAAAATTGGATTAAAGATTTACTAAGCAAGGCCCCGCCCATCAGAACAAAAACCAGTTTCCCCTTTAGCCAGTCTCTCCCATCAGGAAGCTTCCATAAGCCTCTTATCCTTATCCATCAAAGGGCAGACAGAATGAAAACCACAATCACAGAAAACTAATCAAACTGATCACATGGATCACAGCCATGTCTAATTGAATGAAATCATAAGCCATGCCATGGTGGGCCACCCAAAACGGATGGGTCATGGTGGAGAGTTCTGACAAAATGTGGTCCACTGGAGAAGGGAATGGCAAAACATTTCAGTGTTCTCGCCTTGAGAACCCCATAAAGGGTATGAAAAGGTTGTGTTTTTTTTTTTTAAAAAGGAAACTGATAGACGAACTCCCCAGGTCAGTAGGTGCCCAATATGTTACTGAAGAACAGTGGAGAAATAACTACAGAAAGAATGAAGAGACAGAGCCAAAGCAAAAATACCTAGTTGTGGATGTGACTGGTGATGGCAGTAACGTCTGATGCTGTAAAGAACAATTTTGTACAGGAAGCTGGAACGTTAGGTCCATGAATCAAGGTAAATTGGAAGTGGTCAAACAGGAGACAGCAAGAGTGAACATCGACATTTTAGGACTCAGTTAATAAAAATGGAGTGGAATGGGTGAATTTAACTCAGATGACCATTATATCTATTACTGTGGGCAAAAATCCCTTAGAAGAAATAGAGTAGCCCTCATAGTCAACAAAAGAGTCCAAAATGCAGTTCTTGGATGCAATCTCAAAAACGACAGAATGATCTCTATTCGTTTCCAAGGCAAACCATTCAATATCACAGCAATCCAAATCTATGCCCCAACAAGTAATGCTGAAGAAGCTCAAGTTAAACCATTCTATGAAGGCCTAAAGACCTTCTAGAACTAACACCCAAAAAACACGTCCTTTTCATTATAGAGGACTGGAATGCAAAAGTAGGAAGTAAAGAGATACCTGGAATAACAGGCAAGTTTGATCTTAGAGTACAGGATGAAGCAGGGCAAAGGCTAACAGAGTTTTGACAACAAAACACACTGGTCATAGTAAACACCCTCTTCCAACAGCACAAGAGACAACTCTACACATGGATGTCACCAGATGTCACCAGATACCTCAATCAGATTTATTATAATCTTTGCAGCCAACAATAGAGAAGCTCTATACAGTCAGCAAAAACAAGACTGGGAGTTGCCTGTGGCTCAGATCATGAACTCCCTATTGCAAAATTCAGACTTAAATTGAAGAAAGTAGGGAAAACCACTAGACCATTCAGGTATGACCTAAATCAAGTCCCTTATGATTATACAGTGGAAGTGACAAATAGATTCAAGGGTTTAGATCTGACAGACAGAGTGCCTGAAGAATTATGGATGGAGGTTCGTGACATTGTACAGGAGGTAGTCATCAAGACTGTCACAAACAAAAATAAAGGAAAAAGGGCAAATGGTTGTCTGAGGAAGCCTTACAAATAGCTATGAAAAGAAGAGAAGCAAAAGGCAAAGGAGTAAAGGAAAGATATATCCATTTGAATGCAGAGTTCCAAAGAATAGCAAGGAGAGATAAGAAAGCCTCCTCAGTGATCAGTGCAAAGAAATACAGGAAAATGATAGAATGCGAAAGACTAGAGAGCTCTCCAAGAACATTAGAGATACCAAGGGTAATTTTCATGCCAAGATGGGTGCAATAAGGGACAGAAATTGTACAGACCTAACAGAAGCAGAAGATATTAATAAGAGGTGGCAAGAATACACAGAAGAACTATACAAAAAAGATCTTCTTGATGATCATGACAGTGTGATCACTCACCTAGAGCTAGACATCCTGGAATGCAAGGTCAAGTGGGCCTTAGGAAGTATCACTATGAAAAAAGCTAATGGAGGTGATGGAATTTCAGTTGAGCTATTTCAAATCCTAAAAAGATGATGTTGTGAAAGGGCTGCACTCAATATGCCAGCAAATTTGGAAAAGTCAGAACTGGCCACAGGACTGGAAAAGGTCAGTTTTCATTCCAATCCCAAAGAAAGGCAATGCCAAAGAATGCTCAAACTACTGTACAATTGCACTCATCTCATAGGCTAGCAAAGTAATACTCAAAATTCTCCAGGCCAGGCTTCAACAGTATTTGAACTGTGAACTTCCAGATGTTCAAGCTGGATTTAGAAAAGGCAGAGGAACCAGAGATCAAATTACAAACATCTGTTGGATCATCAAAAAAGCAAGAGAATTCCAGAAAGACATCTATTTCTGCTTTATTGACCACACCAAAGCCTTTGACTGTTCGAATTACAACAAACTGTGGAAAATTCTTAAGAGATGGGACTACCAGATCATTTGACCTGCCTCCTGAGAAACCTGTATGCAGGTCAAGAAGCAACAGTTAGAAATGGACATGGAACACAGATTGGTTCCAAATAGGGAAAGGAGTACAAGGCTGTATATTGTCACTCTGCTTATTTAACTTATATGCAGAGTACATCATGTGAAATGCTGGGCTGGATGAAGCACACGCTAAAATCAAGATTGCTGGGAGGAATATCAATAACCTCAGATATGCAGATGACACCACCCTTATAGCAAAAAGCAAAGAAGAACTAAAGAGCCTCTTGATGAAAGTGAAAGAGGAGAGTGAAAAAGTTGGCTTAAAACTCAACATTCAGAAAGCTAATTCAGGCATCTGGTCCCATCACTTCATGGCAAATAGATGGAGAAACAATGGAAACAGTGACAGACTTTATTTTTGGGTGGGTGGGGGGGCTCCAAAATCACTGCAGATAGTGAATGCAGCCATGAAGTTAAAAGATCTTGCTCCTTGGAAGAAAATCTATGACCAACCAAGACAGCATATTAAAAAGCAGAGACATCATTTTTGCCAATAAAGGTCCGTTAGTTAAGGCTATGGTTTTTCCAGTAGTCATGTATGGATGTGAGAGTTGGACTGTAAAAAAAGCTGAGTGCCAAAGAACTGATGCTTTTGAACTGAAGTGTTGGAGAATACTCTTGAGAATCCCTTGGACTGCAAGGAGATCAAACCAGTCAATTCTAAAGGAAATCAGTCCTGAATATTCACTGGAAGCACTGACGCTGAAGCTGAAGCTCCTGTACTTTGGCCATGTGATGTGAAGAATTGATTCATTGGAAAAGACCCTGATGCTGGGAAAGACTGAAGATGGGAGAAGGGGACAGCAGAAGATAAGATGGTTGGATGGCATTACGGACTTGATGGACAGGAGTTTGAGTAAATTCTGGGGTTGGTGATGGACAGGGAAGCCTGGCATGCTGCAGTCCATGGTGTTGCAAAGAGTTGGAGATGACTGAGTGACTGAACTGACTTTTTTCCTGTAACAATGCTGAATAATAAAATAAATCAGGCAATGTGGATATAGCAATGTTGCAATTCATGTTCTACATCTACCAAACTAAAGTCTACTTGGGTATTGATACGTAGCTAGTACCTCTAAAAGTTGTGATACCCATTGATTGGATTTGCACATTAAATTTGGATTAAAATTCCCCTTTTCCTAAGTTGCTGATCTACTGCATCCAGGTTCTTTACCAAATCTTCACTTACTCTGATTATACAGTGCCCTCTGTCCTACAGCAATATTTGGCCTGTTCTTACAGCTTCTTCAAGAATTTTGTTTTGTTTCACTATAGAGACTAGATATTCCCTTTCCATTGTACCTTGTTACCAATATTTTGTGTTTAAAAATTTTATATGGTATTTGCATTTTTATTCTGATTCTTAGAAAAAGCTCATTTCCTAAATGTTTTTTATTTATGAGTTTAACTCTTAACACTCTAGCACCTTTTTCAATGCTTTATTTTAACCACTATCAACATCATAATCAGATTGATAATTTTAAAACATTTGAGCACAATCTGGTCAGGCATAATTTGGAGATATTGTGGGTTGGTTCCTGGGCATTACACTACAGTGAATATCACAATAAACTGAGTCACACAATCTTTTTTAGTTTTCCAAGCTGTATAAATGTTACACTGTAGTGTATTCTGTTAAGTGTTCAACAGCAATCTGTCTTAAAAAAACAATGTACAAGATGAATAAAAAATAATTTACTGCTAAAAAAATACTAACTATAATCTGAGATTTCAGTGAGTCATAACCTTTTATGTTGGGTGAGGGTGTTGCCTCAATGTTGATGGTTGCTGACTGATCAGGGTTTTGGGTGTTGGTTGCTGAAAGTAGGGATAGTTTTGGCAAATTCTTAAAATAGTGCAACAATGAAGTTTGCCATATCAATTGACTCTTCCTTTCAGGAAAAATTTCTCTATAGCATATGATACTGTTTGATAGCATATTACCCACAGTAGAACTTCTTCCAGAATTGAAGTCAAATCCTCTCAGACTCTGTTTATATTCTAAATCCTTTGTAGTCATTACAGCAGTCTTCACAGCATCTTCACCAGGAGTAGGTTCAATTTCAAGAAACTGCTTTCTTTTCTCATCCATAAGAGCAGCTTCACATCTGCTCAAGTTTTATCATGAGATTGGAACAATTCAATCACATCTTCAGGCTCTCTTCTAGTTCTCTTGCTATTTCCATCACATCTGCAGTGACATCCTCTATTGAAGTCTAGAACCCCTCAAAGTCATCCTTGACAGTTACCGTCAACTCCTTCCAAACTTCTGTTGATGTTGATATTTAGATTTCTTTGTATGAACCAGGAATGTTCTTAAAGCCATCTAAAATAGCGAATCCTTTCAGAAAGTTTTCAATTTACTTTGCCTTAACAGTCAGAGGGACAACCACCTTTAGCAGATACAGACCCTCAAAACGTATTTCTTAAATAATAAGACTTAATAGTCAAAAACTATTCCTTGATCCAAGGGCTGTAGAATGGATGTTGAGTTAGTTGGTGTGACAAAAACATTAATCTCTTCACACATTTCCATCCAAATTCTTGAAATACCAGGTGGATTTGTTAGTGATTAGTAATATTTTGGGGTTTTATGGGTGGCTCAGATGGTAAAGAATCCTCTTGAAATGCAGGAGACCTGAGTTCAATCCCTGGGTTTGGAAGATTCCCTGGAGGAGGGAATGGCAACCCACTCCAGTATTCTTGCCTGGAGAATTCCATGGACAGAGGAGCCTGGTGGACTCCAGTCCATGGGGTCACAAAGAGTCTATTTTAAAAGAAATATTTTTTTTCTGAGCAGTATATCTCCACAGTGAGCATAAAATATTCAATAAACCATGTTGCAAACAGACATGCTATTATTCAGGCTTTGCTGTTCTTATAAAACACAGGAAGAGTAGATTTAGCATAATTCTAAAGACTCTAAGATTTTTTATTTGTAAGTGGCTTCAACTTCAAGACACCACCTGTATTAACCTCCAACAAGAGAGGCAGTCTGTCCTTTAAAGCCAGATATTGACTTTTCTTCTAGTTTTGAAAGTCCTAGATGACATTTTCTTCTAAGAGAAGGCTGTTTCATCTGCCCTGGATATCTATTGCTTAGTGTGGCAACTATCATTGATTATCTTAACTAGATCTCCTGGATAACTTGTTGCAGTTTCCACCTCATAAACCAACTTTTGATAGCTTCAGACTTCTCTTCTGCAGTTTCCTCACTTCTCTCAGCCTTCATAGAATTGAAGAGAGTTAGGGCTTGCTCTGGATTAGGCTTTGGTTTAAGGAAATATTGTGGCTGGTTTGATCTTATATCCAGAACACTAAATCTTTCTCCATGTCAGTAATAAGGCTATTTTCTTTGCTTCTAATCATTCATATGTGCACTGGAGTAGCACTTTTCATTTCCTTCAAGAACTTTTCCTTTCCCTTCACAAATTTTCTAACAGTTTGGCACAAGAGGCCTCGCTTTAGGCCTATGCATTTTTTATATCCCTTCCTCACTAAGCTTAGTCACTTGTAGGTTTGATTTCAAGTGAGAGACATGTGATTCTTCCTTTCACTGGAACACTTTGAAGCCATTGTAGAGTTATTAATTGGCCTAATTTAGGTATCATTGTGTCCCAGAGAATAGGAAGGACTGAGGAGAGAAAGAGGTTGGGAAACTGTCAGTAGAAACTGTAGTCAAAGCAGACGTGAATTTATCAGTTAATCCCACCATCTCATACAGCTGAAACTCATGACACCCAAAACAATTACCGTAGTAATCTCAAAGATCATTGATCATAGACCACAATAACAAATATCATAATTTTGAAAGAGTTTGAAATATTGTGAGAATTACCAAAATTCTCACAGAGACAAAAGTGAGCTAATGCTGTTGGAAGAAAATGGCACCAATAGAATTGTTTGACACAGGGCTGCCACAAATCTTCAATTAGTAAAAAAAAAAAAGAAAGAAAGAAAAAAAGAAAGGCCACATGTATGAAGCACAATAAGACCAGGTATGCTTATGAACTGCTCCATTAAATGAAGACTGATGATAGAGAAGAACACAATCCCAAATATTCATCACCTAAAAATTCACTTTAAGACAGATTTCACTATTGCCTAACTATTCAGCACACTTATTGGGGAACTCAATTTCCTCACCTATTACTGGCCATTTCTGAGTCTTCAAAATCTTTCAATTGACCAAATGACAAAATGTCCCTGAAGCATTCAGAATGCTAGAGCCATGCCATGTACCTTGGAGAAATGGGAATGGCCTGTCTTTTCCTGCTACACATCATACATTGTGACATGGATTCCAAGTGACAATATCTATAACACCCAGTCTCTAAAGATATCTAGTAGAAGAAAGTGTTGCCTTCTGTAATGATTAAGGTGGGCATTAGGAGGATGAATCCCAAAAGAAAGAAAGCAGTATGAAAATTAATAGATTGGAAGTAATGCCATTATGATAGTTAGGGCCCAGATAAAAAGTAATGGGGCCTGAATTACTGTGATGGGACAAGAAAGGATAGACTGATTTTGAGAGACATTACAGGGATTGATTAGTTATGGGATGCTAGGAAATGTGGGGATTTCAGAGAGATAATGATGTGGAAAAAAGAATATATTCATACAATTTTGAGTAAATAAAATTTGAAGTGCCGATAGGATTCAAGTGGCAGCCATAAATGTAAAGCTCTGTATGAGAAAAGCCAATGCAAAAATTTCAAATAATGGCAAGTACAAACGTTCAGATAAAATCATAGGAAAATTTCTGTAAAAATAAGCAACTCCAAGTAATGTATTAATGATGAATCGAGACATAATTGGGTGTTTGTTACCATTCCTATGCCTGGGAAATCCCATAGACAGAAGAGCCTGGTGGGCTACAGTCCATGGGGTTGCAGTATCAGACACGACTGAGGGACTAAACAATAACAGCAAAATATCACATCTAAAGGATGTTGAACTACAAAATATATCATTTAAATCTTTGCTATAAGGGGATTCCAATCAAGGTGGCAGAATAAGAACACATAGAGCTCACCTCTGCCCACGAACACATCAAAAATAAATCTACATGTGGAACAATTCTCACTGAAAACTGATTGGAAACTGGCAGAAAGACTCCTGTAAAACCAAGGTTGTAAGAAAGACCCACAGGTAACTGGGTTGGAAGGGGAAAAAAGCAATCTATGGGGGACCTGTGCCCCTGGGAGGGAACTCAGAAAAAAAGAGAGGCTACATGGGAGGACATCTTACCTGGGGAGTGAGCGATTCAAGTCACAGAGTGAGTGCTGCGGTTCTGACGTCCTATGGAGGGGAGACAAGCCCCCTTGGCTAGTTGGAGGACCTCTGAGACTAACAGAAGGGCTGAAGAAGCCTGAACTGACACTCACTGATTTGCCCTCAGACAGGGCAGAGAGAAATCTACTCTAGCAACTGCAGGGTTTCCCACAACGAACTCACTGACCACCCCAACCTGTGCCAAGCAAACTCTCTGGCTCCACTCACTCCACACCACAATGCAGCACCGGATCTAGGGTAGCCCTTTCCACAAGGGAAAGGACTTGACCGTGGGACCCAGAGGCAACCCAGTCCTGACGCAGAGCCTGGGTTGGTGGCTGCAGCCATTATTAACACTTTCTCAAGCAGCACACCTCTGAAGCAGCTGGGATCTCTCATAGCAGCCTCTCCAACACAGCTTACCCATCCCCACACAGCTTACCCATCCCCAGTACATGTTGAGAGCCCACACGGGCCTTCCGGCCCTGCAGAGCAATTCTACCATGGGCAGAGGTGGTGGAAGCTGAGGGTGTGAGGAGCTGTGAGGGACAAAGAGGCCTGGCACCTGAGGTTGCATAGGCAATACACTGTCTCAGCCTGTGACTGACTGGAGTCAGAAGCCTTCACAGGCTCCGTTGCTTTAGCACTTTCTGCCACCCCACCCCAGGAGGCAAAGCGTTCCCTTCAAGGAGAAGGAAAACACACTCTTAAAGGGAACAAAACCAGTTTGGACATGACCCTCAGGGCTTCTGCTCCACAAAAAAAAAAAAGTAAACCTTGAAAGTGTTAGTGGTTCAACCATGTCCGACTCTTTGTGACCACTTGGGCTGTAGCCTTAGCCTTACAGATTCCTCTGTCCATGGGTTGTCCAGGCAAGAATACTGAAGTGGGTAGCGAATCCCTTATCCAAGGGATCTTCCTGACCGAGGGGTCAAACCTGGGTCTGCTGTGTTGCAGGCAGTTTCCTTAGCATCTAAGCCACCAGGGAAGCCCTCTGCTCCAGCAACGTTGGATCAAGTCCCACCACCAGTAGGGTGGTGGTGGCCACAGCACAGGAAAAATCCTACCTCTCACCTGGATCCAACTCTAGTCCTTCCATCACCAGCGCCAGCTCTTAGAACTGTGATAGCTGTCGCACACCTTAAGGAAAGACTTACATTTTCTCCTTAATCCTTTAAACAACTTTGTCTTTAATTCTCTGAACCTACTTGTTTATCAAAGCTGCTTCAAAGTCTTTGCCTGATTAATCCAACTTCTGACTTTTGATGGGTCAGTTTCTGCTGACTACTTTTTATTGACTGTAAGTCATTATTTTCTATTTCTTAAATGTCTTCTACTATATTGTTTTATGCTGAACATTGTAATTGATACATTTTAGAAGCTCTGAAGTCTTTTATCTTCCCCCAGTGCTCTGGATGCTTAGTTGTTCAGTTGTGTCTGACTCTTTGCCACCCTAAGGACTGTAGCCCGCCAAGCTCCTCTGTCCATGGGATTCTCCGGGCAAGAACACTGGAGTGGGTTGTTGTGCCCTCCTCTAGAGGATCTTCCCAACCCAGGGATCAAACTCCCCATATATTCCAACGACTTAAGTTGCTAGGGGTCTTGACATCTGATTCCTCAATTCAGCATGATTTCCATGCTCTGCTCTGGCTCAGTGTGCTGTGGCCAGGCTATGATGTCCAGGTAGGTGGCTGTTCTGATTATACATCTCACCTGCGGTGTCTCAACTCTCATGGATTGCAGTCTTGTATCACCGGCTGTACAGTGCCTGAGTGCTGTTTCATATATTCTGTTCAGTTTTGTGATTTACAAAAAGAGGATGTCAAGTAGAGTTTCCTCTTTATAGCCATTTAGTTTTCACCATGGGATTGATTCATACTTCCCAGTTCAGTCACTGAGCTGTGTCCAACTCTTTGTGACCCCATGGACTGCAGCACGCCAAGCTTCCCTGTCCATCATCAACTCCCAAAGCTTGATCAAACTCCTGTACGTTAAGTTGGTGATGCCATCCAACCATCTCATCCTCTGTCATCCCCTTCCCCTCCTGCCTTCACTCTTTCCCAGCATCAGAGTCTTTTCCAATGAATTCTTCACATCAGGTGGCCAAAGTATTGGAGTTTCAGCTTTAGCATCAGTCCTTCCAGTGAATATTCAGGACTTATTTCCTTTAGGATTGGCTGAGGTCAGTACTATCTAAGAGAACTTTCTGCAATAATGTAAATATTCTACACCTCTGCTGCCCAATAAAGGAGCTACTAGTCACACACTTACTGAGCAGTTAAAATGTGGCTAGTGAAACTGAAGAAGTGGAATTTTAAATATTATTTAAATTAATCACATGAGGTTAGTAGCTATCATATTCAACAAAGCAGTTCTAAGAAATAGAGATAAAAGCACTTGACCCAAGCCAGAACGACTGCTTTATTTATCTTAGTTTTCTTACTTGAATCGGTTTCCTAAGGAGCTTTGTACTTTTCTTACTTTGGCTCTCAGAAAATCACTCACCCCAGTCGCCATGACTCAGTTTTTTCTCTGATAAGTTTTCTGATACTTCTGTCTCTGCATTGAATCTGACATGATGCCAGTCTTGATTCCCACCCTTCTTACTTTTCTTGATTTAGCCTGTTTCCTTGATGCTGGTCCAGAGTTTTGCTCTAAAAATAAATTTTAGAGTAAATTCTAGGTCTCTAATAAATGGAAACCGTGTTACAACCATACTGAAAACCACAAAAGCACTGTGCACTGCTCCTTATCATGTGTTTGTCTCTATATTTTGATATTTTGACTCTAAGACAAAACTAGAGCCTTGCTTTTTAGGAGAGAGTCAGAATTTAGAAAAACATTTAAGAATTATTTGGATTTATCAAGAAATATAGATATATATTCAGAATAAAGTCTGTTTTACTTATATTGGTCTAAATTTACATCATTAGACTATTCTGTTAAAGCTAGATCATTTTTACTCCAAGCTATTTTTTGAAATCAGCATTTAATGTAGAAATAAAATCATAACTAAGCATAAATCTACTTGGCCAACCTAAAGACATTAGATTTCCATGTCCCTTAGATTTCAACATCTACCTACTAGGAAGTAACAGAAATAAAAATAGGTAAAAGCTATATATTAAAATGAGCAGATTATGAGAGAATTAGATATGTCTATGTAAAATAATAAAATGATAGCAACCTTGTTATGCTACAAGAGTCACTAGTTCTTGATTTTTGCTTTCAAAATTGTATGGAGGAAATGGGATTGCTTAACTAACAATTTGGTCACATAAAAAAATACCAATTTGCTATTTACATGGACTATGGGCCATTTATATTTTTGCATTCATAGCATGTTAACTGTACATCATTAAAAGTGTGCTCTATTTGTCTAATCATTTTATTTTATTATAATGCTAATTATGATTCATATTCTTACCCTTTATAGTCTATTGCTTTGTAACATAGTACTTAATGGCTTTACAAATTAAAATCATTACAGAAAGACGACATGGTTAACTGCTGCATTTTAATTGCTGTATATTTGTTACCATGGAGATACAGTGATAAAATACAACTATAAATAAAAATAATGAGAATAAAAATAATTAATAGCTATTATCTAAAACATAGGAATGAAAGGAACCATGAAATAGTGTTTTCCCACTTCCATAATGAAAGCAGAGCCACCGTCATTTTGTCCAAGAAAAAAAAGTCATCGTCTTTTGTTCATGGCATGCTCCTTATAATCAAATCAATTGGCTTACATTTATATTCACTTTTTTTCTTACTCTGTAGTCATATTATATAAAACAGTTGCTATCCAGATAGAATTCTGTTCTTACTAAATCACAAAAAACTAGTAGTATTTTGTTTGACATTTTCTTATATTGTATTACACCACTTAACTAAACATCTCAATGTTTCAGCTACATGGCACGCACATCATAGATAAAGGTTCCATGCATCTTTGACCTTCTCGTTCTCCATGGCACCTAGTTTTGTGTTTTATATAGAAGTACTCTAATTATTAACATCATAGACGAACCCTCTCACACATATAAAAGTTGGAAATTTGGACCTACCTACCTAACAGCCTGAAATCACTGTGGGCTCTCCCATCCTATGCTCTATTTCACTAGTTTTGAATTTAAGCTTCTTACGCTTCTTAACCTGCCTATTAACTATTTGAAAGAGGAGATAGATTATTTCTAACCCTGCCATTGTGATTAGTCAGGACAATATGTTTTATCTATGAAATACTTGTGATAGTAAAAGATGTTGGTTGGTTTCTGTGGGTTGATAGTCCAATTTTCAGTCTTTCCAGACGTGACTTGGGCACTCTGCCATGTAACTAGGAACAGACAGCATAAGCAAATACTAGATTGGAGAGAAGTGGAAGGAATGAAAAGAGGAGAGGACCCAAAGATAATCACCTCAGTGTGATATTTAAAAGATTTTGAGAACAAAGCCAAGTGGAGAATGAAAAGACTTGAGGAGGTGATTTATGCTTTCAGGTTTTTGCTTCAGAAGAAAATAAAAACTTATTTAATTTAAATTAAATTTGCTGACAGTGCAATAGTCTGATTTCATTTAAAATAACTTGTCAAGGAAAGAAAATGGGAAGGAATTGAGGGCAAATAAAATATGAGGAAATTCAAGGTGGAGAGATGAAGTTTTGTAGAAAAGACTGAATGGAAGGACACTGGCCAGCAGCCAGGCTTCTCGCAGGGAAATGAGCATCCTAGGCTGAGGCTTCAAGAGATTACTCCCAGCAGCTACCTGGTTTACTGCTACTCTCTATGCAAATTATGTCTTCGACTTCCCTTCCCTATGGAATTAAATTTTTAAAAAAATCAAGTTTGTTTTACTTCACAACATTCCAAATAACTATATCCATGTTTCAAGGATAACTGTAAAGATTGTTGCTTCCTTATAAACCTATAGTCAACCCAACACATACTTGGCATTGATGCCAAATATCTCATTGTTGGGTTAGAAGCCAAGATTTAGAGATTTAGATTTAGAACATCTTTTAAAATAAAAGTAACTCTGTAATTGGGATCAATAGAAATAAGGGAGTACATGACTGTCACTCTTTCTAGGATAGCTCAGCACTAGTCTTGAATCTCAAAGAGAAACAAAATAAGATTCTTAGTATTCATCCACATTATTTTCACAATGGTGGTGAGAAAACTCTTGAAAAAAGTCACCATTTTAAACACCATTTATACTTTTCAAACCCTTGACTTATAGACAAACTTGTGAAAAATATCCTTGTAACTAGGACTGAACAAAAACACAAGAATACCCAAAGAAGTAATTTGAAGGAAAAACATGTTGACTGAAAAGTTATCTTAGATATATAAAATGCTATATGATAATGTTGATTATATGAGACATTTTGATGGCTTAAACTCATTACTAGGATTCATAAAAAGTAACTATCAATCATACTTAACATAATAGACATTCTTATACCCATCACCCTAAAGAAACAAAGCCTGTTCTAGTTTATTAGCTTGTGTCTACAGTAGCTCAACTTATTTGATTTAGTATAAACATTGGCCTGGTGTTAACCATTCATCAGTGTTTTGTTTATGTAATTTAATTTTATGCAAAACAAACTTTCCACACTCAATAATTTGGTCCAGCCAATCAAATTCATTTAGTGTATCTATTGTCAACCTTCAAACAATTATTTATGGATGTGCTGACTCTAACTTTATAATTGTATTGTATACAATCAAAATTTTCAGTTCTGCTATTCAAGTTTACTTATAAAAATCTATTCCTCTAAACACAGAAAAATAGAAGTTAATCTGAATTGCTGATTCATGGCATAGCAATGCTGATCAAGATATTTGATTAGCATACATGCAAGATAAGGTTAAATTCTAGTTTCTTTCTCTTTGTCTTAAAAGGATTCTAATACTTTCCTGGTATTAATTAAATAATGAAAGATTCATCTTTTCTAACTAGGACAATGGAATTAGAAATAGCTCAAAGAGTGTATAGCTAGAAAATATAGCATAAGGATGGATTCAAGCAGAAAACTTGGTTATTCACAATACTTTGCAATATATTGTCCTTTCTTTATGAAACTGATGCTTTGCACAGCGAAGGAAATTTTTTGGTTATTTTCCAAGAAACAAAGGTGATAAAACTTTAACTTTGAGCTGAGCTGACCATTAAATCTCTCTCCTGTTGTGATCATTTTGCCACATTTGCGAGGTGGTTGGCATTAATAGGATGCTGAAATAAACCCTAGAATAGTTCGTCTGTACTTTTTAATCCCATCTATTGAATTTACTATTTTCCCATATTTTAATTTCAAAACTTCTTGTTGTTGCTTTGTTTTCTGATAACTTCTTTTTCAGATCAGTCGATTCTTTTCAAATGCAGTGTCTTTACAAATCACTTTGAGGATACCAATTAGAATTATTTTTATTTCTTGTAGTTTATATTATAAATTATATAGTTATAATTTTTGAGGGCATTTGTTTGTTACTTCATATTGTATATCTTTTGCTTTGTTTATTTTCCTCAAATATTTGATCATCTTTGGTTTTGTATTTATTAATGAGTGGTAACTGCCGTGTATACATAATACAAAATATTTTTAACAAATACATATAACTATATTCATGAATAGAATACAACTTCTGTTTCCAAATTGTACAATATCTTTTTCTTTCATATTTATATCTCCTGTTATGAATTAATAATTAAACACATTTGTGGGAAAAACAAAATTTAAATACATAGAAATAAAAGTAATAGAGGGACTTGTGCTTCTAGATATTTTGGAATAAGTGGCATAGGATATGTAGCACAGTAACTAAAAGATGGAAAAGAAATAGTGCTTCAGTGACCAGTGGGACAATGTAAAATGGTCTAATATAAGGTTAATTGGAGCTCTCAAAGTAGAACGTGTCAGGCAGAAAAATACATATATTGGAAAAAATGGCTGACATTTTTCAAATTTGATTAATCCTAAGTATTCAAGAAGTTCAGTGAACTCCAAGCAAGAAAGACATATCTTTAAAAGCATGCCAAGGGATGTTATTATCAAATTATTGAACTAGTGATTTTAAAAAATAATTAAAACATCAGAGAAATGATTTCAAATGAAAATTCACATCTATGTAAATAATAAATTATACTATAAAGGATAAATGTGTTAGTAAACACAAAAAGCATTTTTTTCTCCTTTCTAAATTTCTTTAAAAAATAACTGTTGGAAGAAAAAAAAAATTATCACTTGGCTTTGGCCATAAAACTGTATGTAGAAATAAAATGTATAAAAACAATACTGCAAATAAAAGAGGGGTAAAGGGAAACATACTACTCTAAATTCATGTGTTTAGGAAATGGTATATTATTCTTTGAAGGTATGTCATGATAAGCTGAATATGTATATTTAAACAATAGAGCAACCACTAATTTAATGCAACTCAGTATACTTAATAAACCAAAAGAAGAGAAAGTGAAATACCAAAATATACTAACTTAATCCAAAAGAACACAGGAAAAGAGAAAACAATTAAATGAAGGATATGGGACAAATAAGAAAACTAATCAAGGTAGGTAATAGACTTAGAACATGGCCATGTAAATAATTACACTAAATGTAATTACTCTAAAAACTCAAAAGGTAGAGATTGCCGTACAGGATATAAAAAAAGACCTAAATATGCTATCTACATGAAACATATTTTAAATATAAATATAGAACTTAACAGTAAAGGATAAAAAAAGATCATAAAAACACATAAGAAAATTGGAGTCACTATATCAATACCAAACAGAACCAATAGAAAAAAGATTACCACACAAAACAAAATGACACTTTATAAAGTATCAATCATTAAAGAAACAAAATTATAACAAAAATGTGTGTGTGTGCTTAGTCACTCAGTTGTGTAGGACTCTTTGTGACCCCTGGACTGTAGCCCACCAGGCTCCTGTGTCCATGGGGATTCTCCAGGCAAGAATACTGGAGTAGATTGCCATGTGCTCCTTTAGGGGATCTTCCCAACCCAGGGATTGAGCCCACGTCTTTGGCACTGAAGACAGATTCTTCACCATCTGAGTCACCAAGGAAAATAGTATTAGTCAGAATTGAAACCCATACTTTCAGAAAATTAGAAATAGAAGGGAACACTCTCAGCAATCTTTGGACATCCATGCAAAGTTTGCACTTAATATTGAAAGAGAAACTCCTTAAGACTGGAAATGGGTCAAACTGGGAAAGTATGCTCTAACATGTCAACATTGTACACTAAGTTCTGGATATTGCAATAAGTTAAGAAAAATAAAATACCTACAGGTAGAAAAAAAAATAAGCAAAACAGTAGGTTTATACAGCATGATTATACATAAACAATTCTAAAGGATCTACAAAAATGATATTAGGATTAATATTACACTTTCACCCATTTCCCTCAGCACTAACCCTTCCCACTTGCCCTCTCATAACATCAATCTATTCTCTTTATCTATGAGCTTATTTTTCTGGTTTGTTTTTGTTTTTTTCTTTCAGTGTCCACCTATGAGTGAAATCACACAGTATTTGTCTTTCTCTCTCTGACTTATTTCACTTAGCATAATACCTGCAAGGTCTATCCCTGTTGGCCCAAGTGGAAGAAATTTACTCTTTTGGGGGACTGAGTAATATTCCTCTGTGTGTGAATCACATCCTCTTTATTTTTTCATCTATCTATAGTCACTTATGTTGTTTTCATATCTTGCGTGCAAGTGCTTAGCACTAAATCACCTCAGTCATGTCTGACACTGTGCAACCATGTGGACTGCCGCCTGCCAGGCTCCTCTGTTCCTAGGATTCTCTAGGCAAGAACACTGGGGTGGGTTGCTCTGCCTTCCTTCAGAAGGTCATCCCATCCTAGGGATCAAACCTGTGTCTCTTACATGTCTTAGTTATTGTAAATAATGCTGTATATCTTTTCAAATTAATGCCTTTGTGTTCTTTGGATAAATGTCCCAAGGTAGAATGGCTAGGTCATATGATAGTTCTACTCATATATTTTTTTGAGGAATCTCCATACTATTTTCCATAGTGGCTGTGCCATTTTAAAAACCTATCAACAGTGTATAAGGATTCCCTTTTCTCCATATTATTTCCAACATTTATTATTTCTTATGTTTTGGTAATAGTCATTCTAATAGGTATGAGGTGATTTTGATTTAATAATTAGTGTTGTTGAACATCTTTTCATCTGTTCGTTGGCCACGTATATATCTACTTTGAAAAATAGGTCTATTCATGTCCTCTACCCAATTTTTAATTGGGTCATTTTGGCTTGTGTTGTTGAGTTTTATGAGTTCTTCATATATTATGATGCTAACCCCTTATCGGACGTGATTTTGCAAGCAATTTCTCTCATTCATTAGGTTGTCTTTTCATCTTGATAATGGTTTTATCCAATGTTCCAAAACTTTTGAGTTTGATGTAGTCCCATTTATTTTTGCTTTTACCTCCTTTGACGTTGGAATTAGAGCTATAAGAGCATCACCAAGACCAATGTCAATAAGGTTACTCTACTTTTCTTTTTCTAGGAATTTTACAGTTTCTGATCTTATATTCAAGTCCTTCAATCCATTTTGAGTTAATTTTATATGCTATAAAAGAAAGCAGTCTAGTTTAATTCTTTTAAGTGTGGCTGTTCAGGTTTTTGAACACCATTTATTGAAGAGACAGCCCTTTGTCCGTTGTATGATCTCTTCCTTTGTTGTAATTTTCCATGCAGGTGAGATTTTTCATTTTTATTTTGCTGATTTTGGTATAGAATAACAATGAACAATTGAAAAAAATAAAACTAAAAGAGAAAGTAGTTGAAATTCATGTATCTGACAAAAAGATACTTTATCCACAAAATATAAAGAGCCCTTTTACTCAATAAGGAGGTGGATTACTTAAAAGAAAAAAAAAAAGCAAACAAGAACACTTCTAGCTCCCAAGATGATATGTAAAGATCATAGAAATTATCATTACCATCCTCACAAGAAGAAAACTAAACAAAGTGTAAATCAACAACTCAGGTCCATCAGAGAATTGAGATCACAAGACAAACTACTGTTCTGAAATTCGGAAAGACAGACCCCACACAGATACAGAGAATCACAGCATGTACAGAGCAGAAGCACCTTTCAGGGGGAACACTTCAAACTGTAACTGATGAACTACTGGAGGCTCAGTTCAGTTCAGTTCAGTTGCTCAGTCATGTCCAACTCTTCAGGACCCCATGGACGGCAGCATGCCAGGCTTCCCTGTCCATCACCAACACTAGAGCTTGCTCAAATTCATATCCATAGAGTCAATGATGCCATCCAACCATCTTATCTTCTGCTGTCCCCTTCTTCTCCTGCCTTAAATCTTTCCCAGCATCAGGGTCTTTTCTAACAAATCAGTTCTTCTCATCAGGTGGCCAAAATATTGGAGCTTCAGTTTCAGCATCAGTCCTTCCAATGAATATTCAGGACAGATTTCCTTTAGGATTGACTGGTTGGATCTCCTTGTAGTCCAAGGGATTCTCAAGAGTCTTCTTCAACCACAGTTCAAAAGCATCAATTCTTTGGTGCTCAGGTTTCTTTATAGTCCAACTCTCACATCCATACATGGCTACTGGAAAAACCATAGCTGGGACTAGATGGACTTTTGTCAGCAAAGTAATGTCTCTGCTTTTGATTATGCTGTTTAGGTTTGTCATAACTTTTCTTCCAAAGAGCAAGCGTCTTTTAATTTCACAGCTGCCGTCACCATCTGCAATGATTTGGGAGCCCAAGTAAAGAAAGTCTCTCACTGTTTCCATTGTTTCCCCCATCATTTGCCATGAAGTGATGGGGTCAGATGCCATGGTCTTAGTTTTCTGAATGTTGAATTTTCAGCCAGCTTTTCTACTCTCCTCATTCACTTTCATCAAAAGGCTCTTTAGTTGTTCTTCACTTTCTGCCATAAGGGTGGTGTCATCTGTGTATCTGAGGTTATTGATATTTCTCCTGGCAATCTTGATTCCAGCTTGTGCTTCATCCAGCCCAGCGTTTCTCAAGATGTACTTTGCATATAAGTTAAATAAGCGGGGTGACAATATAGCCTTGATGTACTCCTTTCCTAATTTGTTCCGCATCCAGTTCTAACTGTTGCTTCTTGACAGTGTAGAGTAGTTTGAGGGTTAATATTTTCAAGGGGGCCCATTCCTAAGTGGAGCCCCACATTTTGAGATTTACCTTCAGGAACCCCATTTGGTTATTTCCTCCTTGTGAAAAAAAAATCAGAAAAAAATTTCCTTGTCCCTCCAGAATAGATTAAAAACAGGAACAGTGTTCCAATATAGTGGAATAGTATTCAGGAATAAAAAGAAACCACTCTATACATAAGAACATGAATGACTACCAAGACTATTAGGCTGAATAAAATAAGCTAGAAACAAGAGTTTACATATTAGAATTCCATTTACATGAATTTTTAATCTATAGTGATAGGAAGCAGATCAGTGGTTCCTTGGGGCCAGGGTAGGAAGATTGGTGATAAGAAGGATCAGGGAATTTTGTGGGGTAAAGGAAATATATAGTTACACAGATTTACCAAAACTTACTAATCTATTCATGTAAAATCTGCACAGTTTATGTAAATTATCCTTCAATAAAATTAACTCTAAAAAACACCAGCATAAATTTTGGAGTTGAGGAAAAAAAATTGATGATATATTCTATAATTCACATTAAAAAAAAAAACAAGAATATCCAGAAAAATTCTGAAATATGAAGATAAATTGACAAAGCAACAGTACCCAAATTAAAATAAAGAAGCCCATGTTTTAAAATAACATCATCTGTTTTTACATGTACATTTTTTAAATTTAATTGTTTTGTAGTATATTTGACTTACAGTGTTGTGTTGCTCTCAGGTATACAACTAAGTGATTAATTATGCATGTACATACATCCATTTTTTTCAGATTCTTTTAACATATATGTTATTATGGATTGTTAAGTAGCTTTCCCTGTGCTATACAGTAGGTCCTTGTTGATTATCTATATTGTATATAGTAGTGTGTATATTTTAATCCCAAACTCCCGATTTATCCCTCATCCCATATTTCCCCTTTGGTAACCGTGTTTATGAAGTCTGTGACTGTTTATATCTCAGTTCATTTGTATCATTTTTTTAGGTTCCACATGTAATGGTATCATATGATATTTATCTTTCTCTCCCTGACTTACTTCATTTAGGATGATAAACTCTAGGTCCACCCATGTTGATGCAAATGGCATTATTTCACTCTTTTTAACAGCTATGCTTCCATACTACCACATTTTCTTTATCCATTCCTCTGTCAATTGGACAGTTAGGTTGCTTTCATGTCTTGACTGTTGTGAGTAGTGCTGCAATGAACATTGGGCACTCTTCAAATTAAGATTTTTTTCCGAATGTAGGCCTAGAAGTGAGACTGCAGAATCACAAGTACTGAAACTGAAACCATGACATATAAACTCCCAACAAACAAAAGCCCAGGACTAGGGGACTTCACAGGCAAATTATATCAAACATTCAGAGAAGAGTTAATACCTGCCCTCCTGAAATTCTTGCAAAAAGTTGCCAAGGAAGGAACACTGTCAAATTCATTCTATGAGGCCATCATCACTCTGATATCGAAACCAGACAAAGATACCACAGAAAAAATTACCAAAAAAAGAAAATTACGGGTCAGTATTACTGATGAACATAGACACAAAAGTCCTCAACACAACACTGGCAAACCAAATCCAGCAATGCACTAAAAGGATTATAAACCAGGACGAATTGGGATTTATCCCTGGGATACAAGGATTCTTCAATATTTGTACATCAATCAGTGTGATACACCACATCAACAAACTGAAGAATAAAAACCATATTACCATATCAATAGTCATGGAGAAAATATTAGACAAACTTCAACACCCATTTACGATAAAAACTCTCCAGATTGTGGGCATAAAGAGAATCTCCTGCAACATAATAAAAGGCTATATATGACAAACCCACAGCTAACATCATTCTCAATGGTGAAAAGCTGAAAGTATTTCCTCCAAAATCAGAAACAAGGCAAGAATGTTCACTCTCACTGCTTTTATTCAAAGTAATTTTGGAAATCCTAGCCAAGGCAATCAGAGAAAAATAAAAGGAATCTAAATTGGAAAAGAAGTAAAACTGTCACTGTTTGCATATGACATAATACTATACATAGAAAACCCTAAAGATGTGAACCCAAAACTACTACAACTCATCAATGCATTTGGTAAATTTTTTCAGGATACAAAATTAATATGCAGAGCTCTCTTGCATTTCTATACATTAGTAATGAAAGATAAGAAAGAGAAATTAAAAAACAATCCTGTTTACAATCATATCAAAAAGAATAAAATACTTAGGAATATTATGTCATTTTCTTTTTTTTTTTCTTTTTTTTTTTTTTTACTTTTTTTTTTTTTTTTTCCAGTGGGTTTTGTCATACATTGATATGAATCAGCCACGGATTTACATGTATTCCCAATCCCGATCCCCCCTCCCACCTCCCTCTCCACTCGATTCCTCTGGGTCTTCCCAGTGCACCAGGCCCGAGCACTTGTCTCCTGCATCCCACCTGGGCTGGTGATCTGTTTCACCATAGATAGTATACATGCTGTTCTTTTGAAATATCCCACCCTCACATTCTCCCACAGAGTTCAAAAGTCTGTTCTGTATTTCTGTGTCTCTTTTTCTGTTTTGCATATAGGGTTATCGTTATCACCTTTCTAAATTCCATATATATGTGTTAGTATGCTGTAATGTTCTTTATCTTTCTGGCTTACTTCACTCTGTATAACGGGCTCCAGCTTCATCCATCTCATTAGGACTGGTTCAAATGAATTCTTTTTAATGGCTGAGTAATATTCCATGGTGTATATGTACCACAGCTTCCTTATCCATTCATCTGCTGATGGGCATCTAGGTTGCTTCCATGTCCTGGCTGTTATAAACAGTGCTGCGATGAACATTGGGGTGCACGTGTCTCTTTCAGATCTGGTTTCCTCAGTGTGTATGCCCAGGAGTGGGATTGCTGGGTCATATGGCAGTTCTATTTCCAGTTTTTTAAGAAATCTCCACACTGTTTTCCATAGCGGCTGTACTAGTTTGCATTCCCACCAACAGTGTAAGAGGGTTCCCTTTTCTCCACACCCTCTCCAGCATTTATTGCTTGTAGACTTTTGGATAGCAGCCATCCTGACTGGGGTGTAATGGTACCTCATTGTGGTTTTGATTTGCATTTCTCTAATAATGAGTGATGTTGAGCATCTTTTCATGTGTTTGTTAGCCATCTGTATGTCTTCTTTGGAGAAATGTCTGTTTAGTTCTTTGGCCCATTTTTTGATTGGGTCATTTATTTTTCTGGAATTGAGCTGCAGGAGTTGCTTGTATATTTTTGAGATTAATCCTTTGTCTGTTGCTTCGTTTGCTATTATTTTCTCCCAATCTGAGGGCTGTCTTTTCACCTTACTTATAGTTTCCTTTGTAGTGCAAAAGCTTTTAAGTTTCATTAGGTCCCATTTGTTTATTTTTGCTTTTATTTCCAATATTCTGGGAGGTGGGTCATAGAGGATCTTCCTGTGATTTATGTCGGAGAGTGTTTTGCCTATGTTCTCCTCTAGGAGTTTTATAGTTTCTGGTCTGACATTTAGATCTTTAATCCATTTTGAGTTTATTTTTGTGTATGGTGTTAGAAAGTGTTCTAGTTTCATTCTTTTACAAGTGGTTGACCAGTTTTCCCAGCACCACTTGTTAAAGAGGTTGTCTTTTTTCCATTGTATATCCTTGCCTCCTTTGTCAAAGATAAGGTGTCCATAGGTTCGTGGATTTATCTCTGGGCTTTCTATTCTGTTCCATTGATGTATATTTCTGTCTTTGTGCCAGTACCATACTGTCTTGATGACTGTGGCTTTGTAGTAGAGTCTGAAGTCAGGCAGGTTGATTCCTCCAGTTCCATTCTTCTTTCTCAAGATTACTTTGGCTATTCGAGGTTTTTTGTATTTCCATACAAATTGTGAAATTCTTTGGTCTAGTTCTGTGAAAAATACCACTGGTAGCTTGATAGGGATTGCATTGAATCTATAGATTGCTTTGGGTAGAATAGCCATTTTGACAATATTGATTCTTCCAGTCCATGAACACGGTATGTTTCTCCATCTGTTTGTGTCCTCTTTGATTTCTTTCATCAGTGTTTTATAGTTTTCTATGTATAGGTCTTTTGTTTCTTTAGGTAGATATACTCCTAAGTATTTTATTCTTTTTGTTGCAATGGTGAATGGTATTGTTTCCTTAATTTCTCTTTCTGTTTTTTCATTGTTAGTATATAGGAATGCAAGGGATTTCTGTGTGTTAATTTTATATCCTGCAACTTTACTATATTCATTGATTAGCTCTAGTAATTTTCTGGTAGAGTCTTTAGGGTTTTCTATATAGAGGATCATGTCATCTGCAAACAGTGAGAGTTTTACTTCTTCTTTTCCTATCTGGATTCCTTTTACTTCTTTTTCTGCTCTGATTGCTGTGGCCAGAACTTCCAACACTATGTTGAATAGTAGTGGTGAGAGTGGGCACCCTTGTCTTGTTCCTGATTTCAGGGGAAATGCCTTCAATTTTTCACCATTGAGGGTGATGCTTGCTGTGGGTTTGTCATATGTAGCTTTTATTATGTTGAGGTATGTTCCTTCTATTCCTGCTTTTTGGAGAGTTTTAATCATAAATGAGTGTTGAATTTTGTCAAAGGCTTTCTCTGCATCTGTTGAGATAATCATATGGTTTTTATCTTTCAATTTGTTAATGTGGTGTATTACATTGATTGATTTGCGGATATTAAAGAATCCTTGCATTCCTGGGATAAAGCCCACTTGGTCATGGTGTATGATTTTTTTAATATGTTGTTGGATTCTGTTTGCTAGAATTTTGTTAAGGATTTTTGCATCTATGTTCATCAGTGATATTGGCCTGTAGTTTTCTTTTTTTGTGGCATCTTTGTCTGGTTTTGGAATTAGGGTGATGGTGGCCTCATAGAATGAGTTTGGAAGCTTACCTTCATCTGCAATTTTCTGGAAGAGTTTGAGTAAGGTAGGTGTTAGCTCTTCTCTAAATTTTTGGTAGAATTCAGCTGTGAAGCCATCTGGTCCTGGGCTTTTGTTTGCTGGAAGATTTTTGATTACACTTTCGATTTCCTTGCCTGTGATGGGTCTGTTAAGATCTTCTATTTCTTCCTGGTTCAGTTTTGGAAAGTTATACTTTTCTAAGAATTTGTCCATTTCATCCAAGTTGTCCATTTTATTGGCATAGAGCTGCTGGTAGTAGTCTCTTATGATCCTTTGTATTTCAGTGTTGTCTGTTGTGATCTCTCCATTTTCATTTCTAATTTTGTTAATTTGGTTTTTCTTTGTTTCTTAATGAGTCTTGCTAATGGTTTGTCAATTTTGTTTATTTTTTCAAAAAACCAGCTTTTAGCTTTGTTGATTTTTGCTATGGTCTCTTTAGTTTCTTTTGCATTTATTTCTGCCCTGATTTTTAAGATTTCTTTCCTTCTGCTAACCCTGGGGTTCTTCATTTCTTCCTTCTCTAATTGCTTTAGGTGTAGAGTTAGGTTATTTATTTGGTTTTTTTCTTGTTTCTTGATGTAAGCCTGTAATGCTATGAACCTTCCCCTTAGCACTGCTTTTACAGTGTCCCATAGGTTTTGGGTTGTTGTGTTTTCATTTTCATTCATTTCTATACATATTTTGATTTCTTTTTTGATTTCTTCTATGATTTGTTGGTTATTCAGAAGCGTGTTATTTAGCCTCCATATGTTTGAAGTTTTAACAATTTTTTTCCTGTAATTGAGATCTAATCTTACTGCACTGTGGTCAGAAAAGATGACTGGAATGATTTCAATTTTTTTTGAATTTTCCAAGACTAGATTTATGGCCCAGGATGTGATCTATTCTGGAGAATGTTCCGTGTGCACTTGAGAAAAAGGTGAAGTTGATTGTTTTGGGGTGAAATGTCCTATAGATATCAATTAGGTCTAGCTGGTCCATTGTGTCGTTTAAGGTTTGTGTTTCCTTGTTAATTTTCTGTTTGGTTGATCTATCCATAGTTGTGAGTGGGGTATTAAAGTCTCCCACTATTATTGTGTTACTATTAATTTCCTCTTTCATACTCGTTAGTGTTTGCCGTACATATTGCGGTGCTCCTATGTTGGGTGCATATATATTTATAATTGTTATATCTTCTTCTTTGATTGATCCTTCGATCATTATGTAGTGTCCTTCTTTGTCTCTTTTCACATCCTTTATTTGAAAGTCTATTTTATCTGATATGAGTATTGCGACTCCTGCTTTCTTTTGGTCTCTGTTTGCATGAAATATTTTTTTCCAGCCCTTCACTTTTAGTCTGTATGTGTCTCTTGTTTTGAGGTGGGTCTCTTGTAGACAGCATATATAGGGGTCTTGTTTTTGTATCCATTCAGCCAATCTTTGTCTTTTGGTTGGGGCATTCAACCCATTTACATTTAGGGTAATTATTGATAGGTGTGGTCCCGTTGCCATTTACTTTGTTGTTTTGGGTTCACGTTTATACAACCTTTCTGCATTTCCTGTCTAGAGAAGATCCTTTAGCATTTGTTGAAGAGCTGGTTTGGTGGTGCTGAATTCTCTCAGCTTTTGCTTATCTGTAAAGCTTTTGAATTCTCCTTCATATCTGAATGAGATCCTTGCTGGATACAGTAATCTAGGTTGTAGGTTATTCTTTCATTACTTTCAGGACGTCCTGCCATTCCCTTCTGGCCTGGAGGATTTCTATTGATAGGTCAGCTGTTATCCTTATGGGAATCCCTTTGTGTGTTATTTGTTGTTTTTCCCTTGCTGCTTTTAATATTTGTTCTTTGTGTTTGATCTTTGTGAATTTGATTAATATGTGTCTTGGGGTGTTTTGCCTTGGGTTTATCCTGTTTGGGACTCTCTGGGTTTCTTGGACTTGAGTGGCTATTTCCTTCCCCATTTTAGGGAAGTTTTCAGCTATTATCTCCTCGAGTATTTTCTCATGGCCTTTCTTTTTGTCTCCTTCTTCTGGGACTCCTATGATTCGAATGTTGGGGCGTTTCACAGTGTCCCAGAGGTCCCTGAGGTTGTCCTCATTTCTTTTGATCCTTTTTTCTTTTTTCCTCTCTGCTTCATTTATTTCCACCATTTTATCTTCTACCTCACTTATCCTATCTTCTGCCTCCATTATTCTACTCTTGGTTCCCTCCAAAGTGTTTTTGATCTCATTCATTGCATTATTCATTTTTAATTGACTCTTTTTTATTTCTTCTAGGTCTTTATTAAACAGTTCTTGAATCTTTTCAATCTTTGTTTCCAGGCTATTTATCTGTAACTCCATTTTGTTTTCAAGATTTTGGATCATTTTTATTATCATTATTCTAAATTCTTTTTCAGGTAGATTCCCTATCTCCTCCTCTTTTGTTTGACTTGGTGGGCATTTTTCATGTTCCTTTACCTGTTGGGTATTTCTTTGCCTTTTCATCTTGTTTAGATTGCTGTATCTGGAGTGGGCTTTCTGTATTCTGGAGGTCTGTGGTTCCTTTTTGTTGTGGAGGATTAACCCAGTGGGTGGGGTTAGACGATTGGCTTGTCAAGATTTCCTGGTTAGGGAAGCGTGCGTCAGTGTTCTGGTGCGTGGAACTTGATTTCTTCTCTTTGGAGAGCAATGGAGTGCCCAGTAATGAGTTTTGAGATGGGTCTATGTGTTAGGTGTGACCTTGGGCAGCCTGTATGTTGATGTTCAGGGCTATGTTCCTGCGTTGCTGGAGAATTTGCGTGGTATGTCTTGCTCTAAAACTTATTGGCTCTTGGGTGGTGGTTGGTTTCAGTGTAGGTATGAAGGCTTTTGGACAGTCACTTATTACTTAAAGTTCCATGTAGTCAGGAGTTTTCTGGTGTTCTCAGGTTTTGGGCTTAAGTCTCCTGCCTCTGGATTTCAGTTTTATTCT
The DNA here is from genome assembly GCF_910594005.1 of Cervus elaphus. Lineage (NCBI taxonomy): Eukaryota > Metazoa > Chordata > Mammalia > Artiodactyla > Cervidae > Cervus > Cervus elaphus. The sequence continues at coordinate 27,414,552 of NC_057826.1, read as the reverse complement.
TCCTGTAGTCTCAGGACTTCTCCAACTATACAGCCCTGATAAGAAAACTTCTAGGTTAATGGCTAAAAGATTCTCCCCCGTTAGGGACACCCAGAGAGGTTCACAGAGTTACATGAAGAAGAGGAGAGGGAGGAGGGAGATAGAGATGAGCAGGAGGAGAAAAAGGGGGACTCAAGAGGAGAGAGACAGATCTACGCAGCTGTCTGTTCCCAGAGTGTTCTCCGTAGCCCAGTCACCTACAAGGATTCACAGAATTGGATTGGGAAGAGAAGGGGAAAGGAGGAAATAGAGGTGTTCTGAGGTAGAAAACAGAGAGTCAAGATTGGGAGAGAATAATCTTCGGTTTAAAAATAGGGCTTCTCTTTTTTTTTTTTTGTAAGGTTATAGTGTATTGAAAATGAAAATTAAGGAGTAGTAGAGGAGTACTAGAGGACTTTAAAAGAAATAAGAGAAAAAGAAAAATAGAAAATAGAAGAGAAAAAGGAAAGAAAAAAAAGAAAAAAAAAGAAAAAAAAAGAAAGAAAAAGAAAAAAAAAAGAAAAAGAAAAAAAAAATTTTTTTTTTCCCCTAATTAAAAAATCGTAAAAGTCTATGGAAATGAAAGTTAAGGAGTAATGGGGGAGTAATAGGGGATTTTAAAGGAAAATAAAAGAGAAAAAAGAAAAAAGAAAAAAAAAAAAGAGAGAAAAAAGTAAAATTATATCTAGGAGTTTCTCTGGAGCTGTTGCGGTCAGTGTGGGTTCGGCTCAGTTTCAGATAGCTCCTCGTTCCAGCTTACGCTTCTCGATATCTACAGGCCCCTTCCGGTGTAGTCAATGTTTCCTAGAGGGATTTTAATGTGTTGCACCGGTCCTTTCTGAAGCGGTTCCCTTTGTTTATTTGGCTTCTGTTTGCCGGTCTCTTCAGAGCCTCATTTCCGCCCTGACACAGGCGGGCGGAGGTGGACTCTTATTCAGGTAGCTAGTTCCGTCGCTCTGCGGGGAGGGGCTTGCGCTGCAGGGAGAAGCTGGCGCTGTGGGGACAGGCTTGCGCCGCGGGGATGGGCTGGGGCTGCCGGGAGGGGCTGAGGCTGCTTTCTCCGTCTGCGCTGCTCAGGCTCCGGCTGTTCTATATGGAGCGCGGCCCGCGCTGCGCGAGGTTCCAGCCCTCGGGTGTTACACAAAAGCGCGGAACGAAAAGCTGCGCCTGCTCTCTGTGCCTTCCCCGTCAGAGCGGTCCAGGCCGCCAGGGGCTTGGTGGGCGCACTCTCCCCAGGTGTGGCACACTCACTCCCTTCCGCGGACCCAGTCTCAGTTTCCGCTGGCGCCAGTCGGGTGCGCGCGCCTTCCGCCCTCTGCGTCCCCAGCCCCAGTCCCCGCCCGCGCCGGTCGGGTGCCTGCGCCCTGTGTCTCACCGCGACCTTCCCCTCCCCCCTGCCTCCTGCCTCCGGCGGGGCTGGGCCGGTCCACAGCCTGCGAGCTCTTCTCTGGATTTTCTCGGTCTCTTTGTTCTGCGAACGGCCGGCAGTGTGTTCCAGCCGGTTACTTTACTCTCTCTCTTTTGGTCTCCCACAGTTCAAGTTGGCAACTCACAGAAGCTCCCTCCGATTGTCCTCAGGGCACTCAGGCCCGGACCCTACCCCAAGCAATGCCGCCTAAGAGTTCCCGGGACGGATCTCCGTCCTTAGCTCTTTTGTCTCACTTTTTATCTTTTATATTTTGTCCTACCTCCTTTCAAAGACAATGGGCTGCTTTTCTGGGCGCCTGATGACCTCAGCTAGCGATGAGAAGTTGTTTTGCGAAGTTTGCTCTGCGTTCAGTTATTCTTTTGATGAATTTGTAGGAGAGAAAGTGGTCTCCCCGTCCTACTCCTCCGCCATCTTGGCTCCTCCCACAGCTGTCATTTTCAACCAAGAATAAATTACATTTCTGAAGAAACAGGATTGATAAACTTCAATGTGCTAATAAAATACATTAAATGAGATATTTCATATACAAATATTTCTACCATTAAACTATTAGCAATATATACCTTATGATTGATTTGATAAGATACCAAAATAACACAATTACACAAATGTGTTTAAGCTAAATTTAAAATATTTTCCTGAATTATAGAAGGTATGGGAGAGAAGTTAATGTAAAAATGCCTGGTCAGCCATGAGTCAAATGAGCAGGAATTTGGATTGATCTTAGTGCTCTTCAGAGTTATTAAACTAACATTGTGAACTAAGTAGTAAAATTTACAAAGGCTTGTTACAAAGCTTACTCTAAATATATTGTATACCTCATTTCATGTAGAAATGAATAAATATTTCACTCAGTATAGAACCCAATTAAACTTTCTTAAGTTTTGGTCTAGAATATCTCTGCTTTATTGACTACGCCAAAGCCTTTGTGTAGATCACAACAAACTGTGGGAAATTCTTAAACAGGTTATAAAAATATAATCTAAAAATTATATTTTATAATATAATTCTATATTCTATACGAGAATACAAATTCTATATGAGCCCACCTGACCTGCCTCCTGAGACATTTGTATGCAGATCAAGAAGCAATAGTTAGAACTGGACATGGAACAACAGACTGTTTCCAAATAGGGAAAGTAATATGTCAAGATTGTATATTGTCATGCTGTCTATTTAAATTGTATGCAGAGTATATCATGTGAAATGCCAGGCTGGATGAAGCACAAGCTGGAATCAAGATTGTTGGGAGAAATATCAATAACTGCCAATGACACCACCTTTATAGCAGAAAGCAAAAAAAAAAAAAAAAACCCTAAAGAGCCTCTTGATGAAAGTGAATGAGGAGAGTGAAAAAGTTGGCTTAAAACTCAACATTCAGAAATCTAAGATCATGGCATCTGGTCCCATCACTTCATGGCAAATAGATGGGGAAACAATGGAAACAGTGACAGACTTTATGTTTTTGTTTTTGTTCCAAAATCACTGCAGATGGTGACTGCAGCCATGAAATTAAAAGGCACTTGCTCCTTGGATGAAAAGCTGTGACTAAGCTAGACAGCATATGAAAAAGCAGACATTACTTTGCCAGCAAAAGTCCATCTATTCAAAGCTACTCTTTTTCCAATAGTCATGTATGGATGGATGTGAGATTTGGACTACAAAGAAAGTTGAGCACCAAAGAATTAATGCTTTTGAACTGAGGTGCTGGCAAAGACTCTTGAGAGTCCCTTGGACTACAAGGCGCTCCAACCAGTCCATCCTAAAGGAAATCAATCCTGAATATTCATTGGAAGGACTGATGCTGAAGCTGAAACTCCAAAGCTTTGGTCACCTGATGAGAAGAACTGATTTGTTAGAAAAGACCCTGATGCTGGGAAAGATTTAAGGCAGGAGAAGGGGATGACAGAGGATGAGATGGTTGGATGGTATCACTGACTCAATTGACATTATTTGAGCAAGCTTCAAGAGTTAGTGATAGACAGGGAAGCCTGGCATGCTGCGTCCATGGGGTCACAAAGAGTCGGACATGACTGAGCAACTGAACTGAACAGAATAGCTCTGACTGACCTGTTAGAAGAATTATAAATTTTTCAGAATAAAAGAAAGAATGTCAGTATTTAGCCTTTGAGTTTCTGTTCTCTCTCGATATATATATATATAAAAACATATATCTACATATGTTTATCATTTTATTTACCTATATGTACATATTTATGTAAGTAAATATATACATATATATTATATGTGAATAACACATATGTGTAAAGAAAACCTTCACATCCAGCTAGACAAACATTTGTCACTTACCAAAAGATGTTTATTAAAATATGTTCCAGTGAAAGTGTTGGGTTACACCCTGCAGGCCTACAAGTCTTGTCATTTCCCAGCTATAAGACTGAAGAAAGAGCCTAGAGACAGCAACAGAGATACCTACAATGTATTGGATAGGGAATCTTACACATTTGAAGCAAAAGTCTCAGGCCAGCACTCCACCATGGATGGCAGATGGCAGCCAGGACATGGCAGTCATCTTCCCTCTTGAGGGAGAAGGAAGACTCTACCAGTTATGTGGGGAATTGATGTTAGGTGGGCTCATCAGTTACCGGAGAAACCTGAGGCAGGGGCAAGCCTGTAGGCAGTTACTGATTATTAAGGGACGTGAAGTCGCTCAGTTGTGTCTGACTCTTTTCAACCTCATGGACTGTACCCTTCCAGGCTATTCAGACCATGAAATTTTCCAGGCAAGAGTACTGGAGTGGGTTGCCATTTTCTTCACCAGAGGATCTTCCCAACCCAGGGGTTGAACCCGGGTCTCTGGCATTGCAGGCAGACGCTTTACTGTCTGAGCCACCAGGGAAGCCCTCATTAGAGTTACTGATTAGATCCTATAATGAAGAGGATTGGCAAGTCCTACTAGTACAGTGCAGGTAAAGGTCAGGCAGGGGATGTATAGAGAATAGGATAATAGCCATCTTGATGGCCTGACCATACAGGCCATGAGTGACCTCACTGTGAAATCAATAAATTCCCAGTCCTGAAATATTCATGTCAGATACATTCATGAAACAAATACGAATGAGAAAAGAAACTGTAGGTTTGGCTTACTGCATTGTTTGAAAGAGAAAACAATAGAACTCTTATTACACTATTTAATCAATAGTGTTGTGGGTAGAAGAGTTCAATTTCACCTGTGAAATATACTAATTGTTAAGAAAATTTTAATTAATGAACACCAAATGCAAAAACACAAATACTTTATTTGGACAAGATTTGTTTCTTAAGTAGGGTAATACAGAGGCTTGCAATGCACTTTGGAAGTGCATAATTTCTCAATCATTTCTTAAATAACAGAATTGCAAATCACCAGTTCTCCATTTCCATGGAATAAAGAATGGTTTCTGGCCAGTGATTATGGATGACCTGGCAGCAAGTTTGGAAAACTCAGCAGTGGCCACAGTACTGGACAAGGTCAGCTTTCATTCCAATCCCAAAGAAGGGCAATGCCAAAGAATGCTCAAACTACCATACAAATGCTCAAAATTCTCCAAGCCAAGCTTCAGTAACACATGAACTGTGAATTTCCATATGTTCAAGCTGGTTTTAGAAAAGGCAGAGGAATCAGAGATCAAATTGCCAACATTCGCTGGATCATCAAAAAAGCAAGAGAGTTCCAGAAAAGCATCTATTTATGCTTTATTGACTATGCCAAAGCCTTTGACTGTGTGGATAACAATAAACTGTGGAAAATTCTGAAGGAGATGGGAATACCAGACCACCTGACCTTGAGAAACCTGTATGTAGGTCAGGAAGCAACAGTTGGAACTGGACAAGGAACAACAGTCTGGTTCCAAACAGGAAAAGGAGTACATCAAGGCTGTATATTGTCACCCTGCTTATTTAACTTATATGCAGAGTACATCATGAGAAATGCTGGGCTGGAAGAAGCACAAGCTGGAATCAGGATTGCTGGGAGAAATATCAACAACCTCAGATATGCAGATGACACCACCCTTATGGCAGAAAGTGAAGAAGAGCTAAAGAGCCTCTTGATGAAAGTGAAAGAGGAGAAGTGAAAAAAGTTGGCTTAAAGCTCAACATTCAGAAAACTAAGATCATGGCATCCGGTCCCATCACTTCATGGCAAATAGATGGGGAAACAGTGGCTAACTTTATTTTTCTGGGCTCCAAAATCACTGCAGATGGTGACTGCAGCCATGAAATTAAAAGGCGCTTGCTCCTTGGAAGGAAAATTATGACCAACCTAGACAGCTTATTAAAAAACAAGAGACATGTCTTTGCCAACAAAGGTCTATCTAGTCAAGGCTATGGTTTTTCCAGTAGTCATGTATGGATGTGAGAATTGGACTATAAAGAAAGCTGAGCACCGAAGAATTGATGCTTTTGAACTGGGGTGTTGGAGAAGACTCTTGAGAATCCCTTGGACTGCAAGGAGATCCAACCAGTCCATCCTAAAGGAGATCAGTCCTGAGTGTTCATTGGAAGGACTGATGCTGAAGCTGAAACTCCAATACTCCAATACTTTGGCCACCTGATGCAAAGAGCTGACTCATTTGAAAAGACCCTGATGCTGGGAAAGATTGAGGGCAGGAGGAGAAGGGGACTACAGAGGATGAGATGGTTTGATGGCATCACTGATTCAATGGACATGAGTTTGGGTAGACTCCGGGAGTTTGTGATGGAGAGGGAGGCCTGGTGTGCTGCGGTTCATGGAGTCGCAAAGAATCGGACACAACTGACTGACTGAACTGAACTGATTTGGGTTTGAATTCTGATCTCTTCTCTAGTTCTGACCTTGGTCAAGTCACTTACTCTACCTGCTTTAGGATTTTTATCTGTAAATTGGAGATAATAACCCTTGCCTGGAAATGAAGTAGCAGGGCAACAAAGTAGGGAGTGTAAAAGAACATTTAAATGTGGCTTTATTTGAGAATGAAACTAATGCTTCCTAAACTTTAATTTTTACTTTTGAGTTGATTTCTTGGTGGAAGATTTGTAGGTTTCTTTCCCTCTTATTTCCAAGGCTTTGCTATTCCATTTTAATGCATATCTAGATTATGTTGCTTTTTATTGTAGGTGAAGTGTACATTAAAATGTTTATATCTAACATGTATATGTATGGCTGAATCATTTTGCAGTGCACCTGAAAATGTCATGACATTGTTAACTAGCTATGTGCCAATATAAAACAAAAAGTTTTAAAAAATTGGTTGTAGATAGCTAATGGGACACTGTTGTATGGCACAGGGAGCTCAGCTCTGTGCTCTGTGATGTCCTAGATGTGTGGGATTGTGGGAGGGAGGATCAAGGGGGAGGGGATATATTTATACACATAGCTGGTTCATTTTGCTATACAGCAGAAACTAACACAACATTGTAAAGCAGTTAAACTAATAATAAAATTTTAAAAGTTTACATCCAGAAACAAGGATAAACAAGCATTTTACATCTTAATAGAATCAGGGAGGAATAATTAATTTTTTTGACCAACACTAGATCTGACCTTAGTTCCTTCAGGCTCTTCGGTTGCACACAGTCAATAGGTGGGTACTCTGAATCCATTTTGGTGATTGCCATTTTAAAGATGATAGCCTATACCACTGAAATTGGGTGTATAGGCACCAAATGAAGCAGCAAAGCTGACAAGTAAAGTGGATTTATAACTATTTATTTATTTTTAACTGAAGGATATTTGCTTTACAATACTGTGTTGGTTTCTGCCGTGCATCAACATGAATCAGTCATAGGTATATGTATGTCCCCTCCTCCTTGAACCTCCCTCCCACCTCCCACTCCATCCCCTCCCTCTAGGTTGTCAGAGTCCCAGTTTAAGCTCCCTGAATTACACAGCAAATGCCCACTGGCTATTAAAGCAGATTTTTACATCACCAAAATAACAAAAGTTAATTAGAGAAAGAGAATTATAAAAACAGAGCCTCAAAAAGCAGACTTAAAGAAAGGTCATAAAAACCCCAGTGTCTGAAGTGATGTTGGAAATTTTGCTCATGTGGTGCCCACCACCACCTCAGGCATAGCTAAAACAAATCAATATATCCTTTGCAAAGAATACACTTTTTCAAAGACATATGAAACTTAAATCTTTCTACATTTTAACCGTATCAGCTTTTAGAATTTCCTCTTCTTAGACCCCATCTACTCTACTCCCACCACCATCATAGCACATAACCCAAAATAAGCAGCAGGAATTTTAACAGAAAAGACAGGCGAGAGTTGTAATTTCTGATTCCCAAATGAGAGATATTTTTCTTTGGGGCTCTCCTGTTATGATATTATCATTGAATAGGCACATTTTTGTGCCACTTGCATTGGATTAAAAAATGTACAATTCTGGTATGTTTATGATGTGGGAATGCTAAATGTTGGAGACAATAAATGTGAAATTAAGCAATATTTATTGAGAAAAGATGCTGACTGATCCTTTACTGTTTTTTGAGTGTGATTCCTTTAGTGGATACATACTAGATGATCACTGTTTTCTTATTTCTTTTCCTACTTATTCAGCCTCTTATTTTAGACAAGCTGCTTAAAGAAACTTTACTTTTTCCTCTGAATATTCTCCTCTCATTCCATCTTCCCTTCTGTATCATCTCATCTAGTATCTACACTTCAGTTACAAGTCACACAAGTCAATGACTCTCAAAGTTACATAATCAGTCTAGAACTCTGTCTTGATATATAATCTATATGCTCAAATATTCAACAACCTACTTGGTATCTCCATTTGAATTTCCCTAGACCCTCAAGTTCATCACATAGATAAGAGAACCACTATTATCTGTCTCAGCCAAATCTCTCCCTTTCAGTGCTCAGCACCTTGGTCAATGAAAGGTGTTATCCTTCTCCTAGGTGTTCATGTCATAACCCTGAGCACCTTTCCTGACACATTTTCCTATCTCACTTTTGCATATAATCACCAGGTTTGCCAGCTCTACCTCCTATATATCTTTCAATATAGTCAACATATCTCCATCCTCACAGCCACTGTCATTATCAAGTCCCCATCAATTTTTGTTGAAATATTCCAAAGCCTCTCAATCACACTCTGCCTGCAATTTTATTGCCCCTCTAAATGATCCTTCATAAAGCTATCACGTGTGCATGCATGCTAAGTCACTTGTCTTGTTCAACTCTTTGCAGTTCTATGGATTGTAGCCCTCCAGGTTCCTCTGTCCATGAGATTCTCCAGGCAAGAATGCTGGAGTGGGTTGCCATGCCCTCCTCCAGGTCCCAAAGATGGAACCCATGTCTCTTATTTCTCCTGCATTGACATGTGGTTTCTTTACCACTAGTGCCAGTTGGGAAACTCGAGAATTCTGGAGTGGGAAGCTATTTCCTCCTCCAAGGGATCTTCCAGACCCCAGGGGTCGAACCTGTATCTCCTGCAGCTTCTGTATTGCAGGCAGATTCTTTATCAGTGAGCCACTGGGGAAACCCAAAGCTATGATGAAAGTGTTAGTTGTTGAGTCATGTCTGCCTGTTTGCAATCCCATGGACTATAGCCCACTGGGCTCATCTGTCTATGGAATTCTATAGGGGAGATTATTGGAGTGGGTAACATTTCCTTCTGCAGGGGATCTTCCTGACCCAGGGATAGAACCCAGGTCTCCCACATTGCCGGGGGATTCTTTGTCATCTGAGCCACCAGAGAACCTTTTAGTGTAAAGCGATCATTGTGGTCTTTTAATACTGTAAATCCAGGCATGTCAGTTTCCTGCTTAAAATGCTTCAATGGTTTTTCATTACCTCAAGATTAAAATTCAAGCTCATTAGCATGACATTCTCCAAGGTCTGATCCCTGTACCCTGTCCAGTCCCACATCTGATTATTCCTCATCACTCATCTTGTCCTACAGACATTACCAAATACTGTTTTTTCAATTCTAGGAAATTATCACAATTACTCTACTCTGTTGGACACACTTTTTCCACTGCCTAGAATGTTCATGGTCTCTTTCTTTGCCTGGCTAGCCTGAGTCATTAGCAAATCTGTTCAAATATCACTTCCTCTGGAAAGTTGAACTCCTATATTATAAAGCTCTATAATCACATCTCAGTTCTCAGCAATTTCAGTGTTTGTGAAGAACTGAATATACGTGCCAGGCAATGGACTAAGAGCTAAAGATATATAAGATATATGCCTCTTCCCTCTATGAAGCACTTGGTTTAGTCTTTCAAATGCTGTAGTGTTTGTTTACATTCTCTTTCATTATCCTCTGAGCTTCTAAGACCAAAGACCAAACTTTGGTCTTCAAAGTCTAACATAGTAGCAGGCACACTCCTTGTGCTTGATAAGCATGTGAATGTAGAGCTTCAGCTTTATCCATATACGGAAAATTATTTCAAAGGCATGAAAAATCCTCATAGTATTTAAAAAATAAGCATGCTTATCTCCAAATAGGCAGAGCTATTATCTGTATTGTTGTTCAGTCACTAAGTCACATCCAACTCTTTGCAACCCTATGAACTGCAGTATACGAGGCTTCCCTGTCCTTCATTATCTCCTGGAGTTTTCTCAAACTCATGTCTACTGAGTTGGTGAATCCTTCCTGACATGTTGCCCTCCCTTCTCCTCACATCCATCTGCATTTTCACAGAAGCCCAAACTGTGTTTGAGCATTGTTTATGTAATGCCTTCTTCTAGTACATACCTTGGTTGAGTGGCATGGAAACTCAAGCTTTTCTACTAAATCAGATCCTTCGCTCTGACAGAATACTCAACTTGGTTTTCTTACTTTGCATTCCAGTTGCTTTAATAGACATCCTAGAGCTTTTCTTATTAGCCCCCACTGGAGTGCCATGACAGCTGTAAACCATTAGTTATTGGGCTTGCCGGAGGCCTGCAAAGCATTGTGCCATGATTGTATGATTAATCCAATTCCTGCAACAACCATAATTCTGAATTTCTGATGGGTTTTTAATACGGATGGTTGGGGGAGAATGGATCTCAGAGCTACTAAAATTCATTTTTCTTCCCAATCAATGCCAGAGTGAATTTAAGAAAGCATTTTTTTGTTCTTAACAACTAAAAATAAAAGAAAATTCACACTTCTTGCCTGATGAGGTAAATTATAGATAGTCTCTGGAAATGTCTTGCAGAAAACAACTCTCCAAAATTTATGTTTGTCATTAGCTGCATGAATTGTCTGAATATGGAAAAAGGGAAGTGAGTTGGGAAATGTTTATGCATGCCTCAAAAATGGCTCCCAGCTGTTTCTCTGCTGGTGTCTTTCTTCACTACAGAGATGAATGTCATTCACCTATTTATGCAATGGTGTCCCTGAGATTCTGGGCTCTGATGGTACAGTGTTCCCAAAGGACCTCTGAAGAAAGAAGCAAAGCTTTAATACTTCACTGCTGTATTATTCTTTAGAAATTAAAAAGGAGATTTAAAATGGAAAAACAAAATATATTTTTCATACATTATCTCAGTCAATATTAGCTACTCAAATAACTGACTAAATAGGAAATGGAAAAAATACATTTCCACGGAACTGTGTATGCATATCAATCCTTAACTCCCTCTCCTGTGATTCCACTCTTGCAGGATGCTAAAATATTCCTATACAAGATAACAGTCACTGTGGTACCACATATGATTACTAAATTCCCAAGAATGCTTTATTATTCAAAAACTTATTCACTAAATTCTTAAATGACTACTTTATGACAGATACTTGGTGTGGTACTGAGAACAAAAGTGCTGTTAATAAAAATAGACCTCTTCCATGGTTTCAATGAACTTATAATGTACAAATAGAGAGCAGCACTAAACACTTTTTTTTACAAAATAAGCATGATTATAATTTGTGATAAAGGATATGAAGTAAAGAGCAGAAAGTAAGAACATAAATTTCTTTAAAGGTTTTTTTTTTAAAAGGTTATTTTGATATGGACAGTGTTTAAAGTCTTTATTGAATTTGTTACCATATTGTTTCTATTTTACGTTTTGGTTTTTTTGGCACAAGGGATGTGGATCTTAGCTCCCTGACCAGGGATTGAACTTGTAGCCCCTGAATTGGAAGGCAAAGTCTTAACCACTGGGCCACCGGGGGAGTCTCAAGAACATAAAATGTTAAGCAGCCATCTCCTCCTCAGCTTTCACTTGGCACGGCAGTGCTCCCAGAAATGACGTGAGCTAACAATTACTGCCCCAGTGTGGGCAGAGCAGCCTATTGTTCTGCTTTGGTCAAGGTGCATTGGTGTGTTGTCCGGGAACCAGCTGGGGAGCACCCTGCTGTCTGACAGCAGAGAAGGCCCCCTGCCCTTGAATGTTTGTGGTAGGCCTCTGCCATGGGGAGGTCTCTTTCAGGTCTGTCAAAAGAAAATTTGGTATTTTTTGAAAGGCAGGAAGCCTTGAAATTTACTCTTCCAGCTTCCAAGACTATTTTCAGACTGTCCACAGCAACAAAAATAGCATCATTTATATTTCATTGGCCAGTTCCGAGCTCATCCATGCACATTATCCAGCGTGAACTTTACATCCATCCAGAGAAGCACGATTTAGTATTCTCACTTACAAGGAAATCAAGGCTCAGAAAGAATACATCACTTGCCTGAGGTCACATAGTTTATACTGAATTGGGCAAAATGTTTGTTCAAGTTTTTCCATAAGATATTATTGAAAAGGGCTTCCCTGATAGCTCAGTTGGTTAAGAATCCGTCCACAATGCAAGAGACCCGAGGTCAGGAAGATATTTTGGAGAAGGGATAGACTACCCACTCCAGTATTCTTGGGTTTCCCTTGTGGCTCAGCTGGTTCCTGAAAAACCTGATGAACTTTATGGCCAACGCAATACATTATGGTGCTGGGCATGAGACCCAATACTCCTGAACTCAAAGCAGGAACACTTTCTACCACGTTATAATGTTCATCCTTCCAACGCATTCATCTCCCCAATTCCTGGATGATTGTTTAGACCCCCATTTTAGTTGCCATCTAAGGTTTGAGCACCGCAGGAACAATTCTGTTCTTTCTGGAACCTTGTGGTGGTGAGCAAAATGTGATCTATGTGGAATAGATATTATAAAAGTGTCTTTTAGAAATGAGTGAGAAATTCAAATGGACAGCATCAGTCTCTTTATGAGATAAATGTCCAGGACACTGAGAGATAGAAAGTGACAAATAGGAATCCTTAATGAAAAATCTATAGGGAGCAATACACTGAATGAGTGAAAGAGACGAAGAATATTTTTGTAAAGCTTACAAGTCACCACCCAAGTGGCAGATCTCATTTCAGAAAATTGAGCATTTAGTTTAAACACTTCAGGAAGCTAGATTACTGTAACAATGTGAAAAATAAAATCCCAAAGTAAGTCTTACTCTTTAAAGGAAAAAAAGCTCTTTTTTTTTTTTTGTAGCTTACACAAGAACCATAGTTGAGGTATTTTACAACAGTCCCAGCTGGGTTTTGCTCCAGAAAACAGGGGACAGAAAGAAGGGAGGTGAGCTAGACCTAAGATAAGTTGCTTCTCGGCATGTTCGCTTTACTTTAAAATAGCCCAGTCTGCAGTTGGGATCAGCCTTTTTTTTTTTTCCCTTTCTGGCTTGCATCAAGTGTATAGGAGTCTTTGTTTTCTCAATGAGTACAAACTTTCTGGAAGGAGCAGAGATAGTGCTCAGATCAAACTAGTATGCAGTTATGAACTCAGTCTGGAATGTTCCAGTGTCTCAGAGGTAAGGTGACCTTAAGAGAGCAAGAATTTGTATTTTGTGCATTCACTTCTTTGTTTCTGGCTTGTCAGAGTCTGGGGTGCAAGAACAGGAGCGTGATTAAAAGCACAAAATTTGAAATTGGGCTGCCTGGTGTTGAATCTTGGCTCTTCTACTTATCCTCTGTAGGATTATTATATTTAACTTCTGTAACCTCACCTATAATATAGGAATGGGGGAACTTTTTCTATTTTTTTCCTCCACTTCTTTTTTCTATTCTCTCATCTTATGTTCTTTCTCTTTCTCTCTCCCTCCCTCGTTTCCTTTTCTTCCAGCTGGCATCACACAAAGTTTCTTTTCTTCCTTCTGAGGAATCTGCCACTTGCATGGCAGATTGTATCATCCACTTCCCACCACGGAGGCCAAAGAGGTCGGACATCCTCTCAACCCCAACCCCCTATCCTGTTGGTTAAGACTCCAGTATGGGGCCAACAATTCTTCCTGCTGAGGCTTTGCCTCTGGAGGGAGGAATGCAGACATGAAAGGAGAGATGAGAAATGGATGATGCTAAATACACAGCAGAAGCAGCCTGGAGAATCCAGGAGCCTTAGACAACATCTGAGCTGGCTACCTTCTTCCAACCCTGGGGAACCAGGTCCCTACCCCATCCACCAGCCTTCCTGCAGACTCTATAGCTGCCCCATGTCCATCCAACATGGCTTCCCACGTGATGCTAGCAGTAAAGAATCTGCTTGCCAATGCAGGAGACACAGGATCAAATGTGGGTTTGATCCCTGGGTCAAGAAGATATCCTGGAGTAGGAAATGGCACCCTATTCCAGTGTTCTTGCCTGCAAAATTCCATGGACAGAGGAGCCTGGCAGGCTACTGTCCATGGGGCTCAAAGAGTTGTATATGACTGAGCTACTGAGCACACACAGCATAGTTGATCCAACACAGTTCTTCTCTAACCTATCCCGACTCAGGTTATATAACCTGACACATATACACACACACACACACACACACTCTCTCTCTCTGTCTCTCTCTCTCTCTCTCTCTCTCTCTATATATATATATATATATATATATATATATATATATCATAGTCCATCCAGCTATGGACAGATGAAATGGGAAAAATAATACAGTTTCAAGAACTAAACAGGAAAATGCAGATTAAGCACTTAATGTACTGACTGGTATATAAAATACAATTAATAAAATATTATATATTACATACAACATTATTAAAACTACTGCTGTTCTAGCACTACAGGTTATCTTATTACTTCGAACAGAAGTTTAGAGGGTGTTTTTCCCTGCTCTGGGCATAATTTAAAATATATTTCTGATTAAAGAGTGAATGATATAGTATAAGGAATTTTGAAAACACAATGAGGAAGGAAATGGAAATAGCCCTTTCTTTCCTTAAAAATTAATACACATGAATGGATAAAGATTCATCTGTAGTATAATACACCTGATGTGGTATATAATATGAGATATATAAAGTTGGTCCTTGAATAACATGAGTTTGAACCGTGTGGATCCATTTATATCCAGATTTTTTTCAACAAATATGGTCAAAGTTTGGTTGAATCCATGGAGACAGAACAGGGGATATAGAAGACTGGCTATAGGACTTCAGCATCTGTGGATTTTGGTATTTGCAGCAGGTCCTGGAACCAGTTCTCCACAGATACCCAGGAGTAACTGCATATATGCAATGGAATATTATTCACCCATGAGAAAGAAGGACATCCTGCCATTTGCAATTAACACAGGCAGACCTTGAGGATATTTTGCTAAATGAAACAAGACAGAGAAAGACAAATACTGTATGGTAACACTTATATATGGAATCTAAAATAGGCCAATTCATAGAAATAGAGGATGGTGCTTATCAGGGGCTAGGGGCTGGAGGGAAAGGAAATATGTTGGTCAAAGACTGCAAACTTCCAGTTATAAACCAAGAACCACCTGGGATCTAATGTACAGCATAATTATTATAGTAATAAAACTGTATTTGAAAAACAGATCAGAGTAATTGATGTAGCAGGTATGAAGATCAGTCACTTGAATCTCCCTTCAAGAAAGACCCCTCAATGCAGCTGCAAGGAACACAGTTAGCTGCCAGCCTCCAACCCCTAACACCTTGGAGAGCCTCCTCAGTTTTGCAGCTTAGGCCATGCTCTTTGCAGCCAATAGTGGAGCATGGTGGAGGTACTAATTCCTTAGCTAATTCTGCCTAACATGGAACCTCTCTAAAGGTCAATCTTTGCTCTGGAGCTCCCTTTTGGGTTGGCAAATCTGCTTTGTGAAGAGGTCTTTCTCGTCTCCCACGTCACAGGTATCAGATCTGCATAGAGGTCTAAAGGCTATTTCTGCCCCATACTGCTTCCTCCTCCTTTTATCTTTCACTCTCCCAACAAACAGAGTACTTACACTCCTAATTCCATCATGATATCTACTCCTTGTAAGAATCAACAAACATAAGGGAATATTTGCCCTGTTTTTCTAAATGTCTGTATTTGTGTATACACGTGTTTAATGTTAATAACTAAGTTCCTATAAAATATTTAACAATTTTATTGTCTTCACATTAAATATTAGAATGTTTTCATGTCATTAGAGTTTATTTCATCAAAACATTTTCAAAGGCTAAATAATGATTACTTTACATATTTGTGTAAAGTATCTCATTGAATTCCCACAACACGAACTGGAAATAGGCGATATTAATACTATTTATATTATGAGGAAACTAATTTTAGGGAAGAAATTTACAAAGTAAGCAGAGTGGGGAGTAGATCCACCATGAGGACCCAGACTTACGTACTCTGAGCTCATGCTGCTCCTGCCTCCATGAGGCTTGGACCCTACCATACCCTCAGTCACCAGACTCTGCATTTAATGGCAACATTTTATGTCTATTCCTTGTAACACTTACCCTAGCCCTGGACAAAGAAAAAAAAATGGAGATTAGAATAATGCTCATGGCCACTCTCCTTAATTTAATCATTGTCTCCCAGCTATTGTACAGAAAGTAGTAACAGACTTTCATTCACTCTTTAAAAAGTTGTGGGGTATCTACTATATGCAGGAAGACCTCAAACACACCTTTGTTACCTCTATGGGTTGGGAGGAAAGATAATAGCTTAGTACAATTTCAAGTGATAGACAACATGATAGGACTTTACAGAGGTTCTATGAGAACATAACCTGAGGGATAGAGCTGCAGTGGAAGTTTTTGAAAAAGCTGAGCTTAGTAGATTTATTGAGGCTTTCCAGGTGGCGCTAATGGTAAAGAACCCACCTGCCAATGCAGGAGACACAAAGAGACATGGGTTGGATCCCCGGCTTGGGAAGATCTCCTGGAGAAGAATGGCAACCCAGTCCAGAATTCTTGCCTGTGAAATCCCATGGACAGAGGAACCTGGCAAGCTACAGTCCATAGGGTTGCAAAGATTTGGACATGACTGAAGCAATTTAGCATGCAGTAGACTTATTAAGCTTTCCAACACAGTAACAATATGTGCACAAAGAATTTGGAAGGTAATTAAGGTTAAATGAGGTCATTATGGTGAGCCCTAATTCAGTGTGGCTACTGTCCCTATCATAAAAGGAAATTAGTACAGATACACAGAGAGAAAAAGTCATGTGAAGGCACAAGGAGAAAAGGGCCATCTATAAGCCAAGCAGAAAGGCCTCAAGAAGAATCAATCATGACTTGGCCTTGACCTTGGCCTTCTGGCTTCCAGAATCATTAAAAAAATAAATTTCTTTTATTTAATCAACCCAAACTATGGTACTTTATTATGGCAGCCCTAGATGACTAGTACAGGAGATGAAGCTAAAAAGTTAGACAAGAAATTTATTAGGGAGGTCCTTATATGCCATGCTTAGGAATTTATGCTTTTATTCAGAAGACAATGGGGAGCTACCAAAAGACTTAAATCAAGAAGAGATACAATAAAATTTATATTTAACTCTCATACTTAATAATTCTACTTGTATCCCTATCTAGCTCTTCAATGATGAAAGTCAGTGGGTCTGATGGGAAATGGAAGTTATTATTCAGTGACTGGTTCTTACTAATTTGATCAGGCTTCAGTTTCATTCTCCAGCAGTCCCATCTCCACCTTGTCCTTGTTTCCAACCTTCCCCCCCACTCCCAGAGTAATCTTTGAGCCCACAGTTAAGACTCTTCTTCCAGGCCATGAATCCTGCCTGACTCACCAAATCTCATCACCAGCCATGACCCAGCATGACCTTTAGGGAACACTGCAAAGACTTCAAAGGGTTGCAAATGGAATATTTATAATAGATGCCCAATACTGAGCCCATACTGGGAATCTCACTTAGATGAGCTTAGCAGAAAAGATGAGTGATGCCTGTGGGGGGCCAAGGGAAAAACAGTCTGGAGGCACTTATGTCTGCCATCAGTTTCTAGTCCAGCCTCTTGATATGTGCCAGGCTAATGGAGGGGGAAACCAAAGGAATTTGTTTCCTGGAGTTCTGGTGAGAGGTAGAGTGATTGCATATGATGGGGTGGTTGACAGAGATTTACCCTCCTGTGCTTCACATATCACACAGCGCAGGCCCTGTGAGAAGTCTTGCTGTTTGGAAAGGGTAGGTAGATAATGATGTTGGTGTAGAAATGAGTATTTTCATAGGAAGGAGGTAGACAATGAGAGAACCATCTATAAATACATCAGCCATCTTCCTCTCCCACCCTTATTCCTGGGCTCACCCATGACACTCAGGGTGGTGATGGAACAGGCTTCAAGGAGTGTATGGGGCAGGTTGCCAAGAGTCAATGGGCTAGTGAGAGCCAGGGAAACTTGGCGTCTCCAAGTCACGGAATTATTCAGGTAATTCCTGAGTGTCATTCACCAGTTTGTACGGCTGCCCCATCCCTGTTCCTTGTTTAGCGTGTCAGGGTTCATGTAGCATGTCATGTATCAATCTGTTACATTTCTTCTTCAATTTCTGGGAGAAAATAAGGACACAAAGTAAGACTTGCTTTTACCCTCTCTATGTAACATGACTTCTTCATATATTTTCTTCTTAATTTTTTTGCCTCTATAAAATGAGTTGGTAATTAATAACCACTTCATTTATAAAACCATGAGTGGGAACAAGATGCTGCTATTTCCTCATAAAAATTATTTTCATGACACTTGATATTGTCCCACTCAAAGAAGGCAGTAAAGATTCATTGCTATACTTGGAGATGTTGGGCAGACTGCTCAATCGACACGATAAATTGATTAGAGTGGGCTCTTTTTTTTATGGTAGGGAGAGTGGATGGTGAGCTTGGAGGTGATTTCTTATAGTTAAAAATATAAAAGTCTAAGCTCCTCTCCAAGTTATAAACAATTGACTCATCTTCTCAGCTTCCTATAGCTGAATTCACTTTGGATCCCATCCATGGGCTTAAGACCACCATAGTCTGACTCTGCATATCCCAATGAACTTTAGTTCTTTTCAATTAGCCTTAGCAATGATGTGGCACATTCTATTTTTCAAAACTGACCATGGCAATATTTCTGGCCTCACACGCTTTAGAAACTTGGTACTCTCCCACCCAGAGGTTTCCCACCCAGTTTCCTTTCCTCTTGAAACTGGGCCAGATTTTGTGAGATAAATAGAATGTAGCAGCACAGTCATCCCTTGGTATCTTCAGGGGATTGGTTCCAGGACCCCCTGGATACCAAACTCTATGAATGCACAAGCCCCTTAATATAAAAATGGCACAGTATCTGCATATAACCTACACACATACTCCTGTATACTTTAAAGCACCTCTAGATTACTTACAATATTTAATATGATATAAATGGTATATAAATAGTTAACAGCATGAGGTAAATTCAAGTTCTACTTTTTGAAATTTTCTGGAATTTTTGTCTCAAATATGATCCGTGATTGGTTGAATACATACATGCAAAACTCAAGGATACAGAGGGCTGACTATAATTCTGTATGTCTCCTGAGATTGAGGCATCAAAGGCCATACAACTTCCACCTGCCTCTCTCTTCTTTACTATGTTCATCTTTGGGAATAAGTCATCACATTGTAAGGTAACCCATGATCCATAGTGATGTCTTGCAGAGGTGTTATGACTTTGGCCCCAGTGAAGATCCAAGGTGATAGCATTACCTACCAGACATGTGAGTGAACAAGGCTTCAGATGATTCTAACTCTCCAGCTTCAAACTGCCATTAGTGGAGTGGACCTATTCCCACTGTAAGTAAGTAAGTAAAGTCGCTCAGTCGTGTTCAACTCTTTGCGACCCCATGGACTATAGCCTACCAGGCTCCTCTGTCCATGGGATTTTCTAGGCAGGAGTACTGGAGTGGGTTGCCATTTCCTCCTCCAGGGGATCTTCCCAACAAAGGGATCGAACCCAGGTCTCCAGCATCGGAGACAGACACTTTACCATCTGAGCCACCAGGGAAGCCTCTATTCCCACTGAGCCCTGCCTAAATTGCTGGTGCATGAACAAACTAAAATCTGTCGCTGTTTTAGGATGGCTACCCCACAGTAATAGTAACCAAAACAAATGAGCTTATTACCAACAAGACATGATTTCCACCACACTAAGGATGAGGGGCAGCATTTTGCAGTTATCTTTGAGGCTAAAATTATGCAGTGGGAAAGAGCACAGGCTTTGGAAATAGAAGAATCTAAGTTCATGTCCCAGAACCTACTACAACCTGGGTGACCTCTGGCTGATTATCAAACCAACAATAGTAAGAAGGGGACTGCTGTAGCGACCAATTGAGAGCCTTTAAAGCACTTAATACGAACTAGCATACACTCTCTTAGGAACTAATATCTCTGAATAAGAAGAGTTCACATTTTTAGGGACAGGAAGCAACACTTTGGGGAGTAGGTTATTAAAAGTAGTAACAGAAGGAACCTCTTCCACTTTTACCCTTTGTTTCCTGAATTTGTCACATTTTGGTTATGGAATTAAAAAGTACCATACTCAGGTCATTGGTCTAGTACATACCACCTCCACTTAATAACAGTGTTGGTGTCCTCAGACTTCATTATGGTTTGGTGGATTAGACATCATTTGGCTCATGTTGGGTAACCTGGATTGTGTGACCATATGGTACATCATAATCAGTATCTAAATCTTTACTTGGCCTCGTAACAAACAGGAGCCAGCAACATCCCCGATGGCCGCATACTTCAGCATTCTTATACCAGCTGGTATAAGACCTCAGTGATAGAGTAGCTTGCATTGCAGCCTGGCCTTCTGTAGATCTTGCGTTGCTCCAGGACTCACTCAAACGTCAGTTGCTAAGTTAATGAGTGAGAAGAGCACACTCACATTGGTATATACTGCTTTTAAAATTCAGAGATGATTGTGCCTCTCTCTTAATGGTAGGAAACTTACCTTTCACTTTGGAAGGAATATTCCAACACATCCCAGACATCTAAAATCTTAGAAAAGTTTCTAAAGAAACAGACCCCTGAATTTTCATGGTGTTATATCCCACCCTCTGGACACATTTATCTTATTTAGGCTTCTGGGATTTCTGTCTTGCACTACTCCTCAGGTCCAGTCAATATAATAAATGATCTATGGGATGTCAAAAGGATCAAGGTTCTCCACTCTCTATTACAACTGAGAAGAGTAGGGTTGATAGGACCCTCTCCCCACCAGGTGAAAGAAATTGTTTCTGCTGGTCCTTGTTGTTTATATGGAAGAAAAAACAATATGATCAATATGCATATCAGCTGTCAAGGGCTATTTAATTTGCTTCAATAAATATACCACATCTGGAATGGCAGTTGTAAATGAAGTTACACCTACTTGGATTTATGATACTCCATAGGCATTCTCTAGAATCTACTTGCCAAACAGGGCAGTTGAATGAGAACACAGCAGGAGTCATCACCCTGTAACTTTCAAGTCTTGGATGAGAGCACTAATCTCTGTAGTACTCCCACATACAAAGCCTTGGCTCTGGTTTACACGCTGAAAAGAAGGGGAAGTTCCGGACCAATGTGTTAATTTTGCCATTTGCTACGTGTGTTTATCACAATTTTGTATTTAGCCACTGAGGAAATAACCACATGATGGTTAGACCCATTGGATCCACTATGAGATGGACTCCAAGCAAATTCCATTTAACAGATGATCTCCATGAACCCTAAGAACTGATAATCCTTTTCAATATAGTTTTAAAGTTTCTGTTGTTACACAACTTTTTCTATTGTTTAGCTCAAACTCAATTCTATCCTAGTCAAAGTTTTTAAGTTTCCTTCTAGAACTTCCTGTATTATGGGTCTAGAAGTAATAAGGACTAGTGGGATGGGTCTAGGGGAGAATGAACATCTTCCTGCAAGACACCTGCTTCAGAGGATCTTCAAGAGTTCAGCTGGTTTCCCATGCCCTGTCTTCAATATACATTCTTTCTCCAACTCAAACAGATTATATTTAAAGTAATTATGAAAATTAACCATGTCATGGGCTATCAGTGTTTTATTTTCCACAGGTAATTCTTTCAACATTTTGTTCAAGACCATTCTGTTTCTTATTTTTAATAATTCTTTGCCTGAGATCAAGTAATTGTGATTGTCTCAGGAAAATAAAACAGAAAACTACATACTTCAAGCCAAAAGAACTGGATACAGGAAAAGAGTTAAAAAGTATGAAAAGGACTAGAGGAGCAGCAGGAAGAGAAGATGTCACACCCAAATCAGAAAACCACTATCATGTCTGCAGTGGAGCCAATAGCATGCAGGGACTAGAACTTCCAAAGGGTGCCTTGCCAGAGCTGGAAAACCAGAAAGTATTGGCCTGCTGGAGTAAATGCATGGCCATCTGGTCTCCAATACTCTTAAAACCACCAGCTACTAGAGCAACTGCCGACACTTTCAGAGCCAGAATAAGCATTGTTCTTCCTTCCTCCTACTTTAAAAATCTCCCATCAGTGACTCCTTTTTGGCAAAATGTAACAAGAAGACAGCTGCCAGAATAGTCTGGGAAACATAGATTGCAGAGTTCCATTGCCAGCAGTTCAGAAAAGAGTCGAGAAGAATAGGCATAAAGCTGTAGAAAACAGACACTTAACCAAATATAACTAAGTGGAAAGATAGATTTGGGGATATTGGTAGCAAGGAAGAGTTGCTTTAACAGTCCTGGGCTATTCTGTTACATGAAAAATTAGATAAATTCCCATTTGTTTAAACAGCCATTATTTGTATTCTCTGCTGCACTGGACTGATTATTATCCCTGCCTTTAGTAGAATTTAGTAAGGGGAAGTATGATGCTACAATATAGAACTGATTTATAAGGACCTTGAGAAGGATGACATACATATTGTCATGGGGAATTGGTTACCTTTATTATGTGGTGAGGGAATATTTGGCCAATTTTTCACCTGATGCAACTTGAACCACAGGCTTTGTTCCTATTAAGGCTGCAGTGTCAGGAAAAATGGCAGGAGATCCATATTTCTTTCTTTCTTTCTTTCTTTTTATGGTGTATGCTGATTATTTCTTGTCATTTTCAGCAATAATGTCTTGATAGGGAAATATGAACTTAAACTAGACCTCACCAGTCAAAAAACCAAGATGGAAAGAAATAGGGCACTGCTAAGAGAGCTGTTCTCTGTCCTTGTCTGCAATCTAAATTGAATACGAATCCCATAATTTGCAGCCTAATAGAGTTGAAAGGCTTATTGCTTTTGTTTCCAAAACAGAAGAGTTATAAACTGTAGCAACGAAACTGCATTTGTAGTAACAAATGAGGCTGATGTCCCAGGTCTTTATCAAGCACAGCCCTTAAATATTACAAAGAGCTTTGATAAGGAAGCAGATTTTAAAAATATATATGTGTGTGTGTATATATATATATATATATATATATGTATACGTGTATACATATATATATATTTACATTGAAACCTAGCATATGTATATGTATTGGGTTGGCCAAAAATTCATTCAGAGTTTTCCATTAGGATGTTATGGGAAACCTGAACTAACTTTTTGGCTAATCCACTACATACATGTATATAATTAAAACAAATATTTTGTGAAATAATATTTGCACTTATTACTTGTGATGCTACCTGGTATTTTGTATTCAATTCTATCCCATTCATTTGTGTTTATTGTTAACAATGCTGACTATGACCCACTAAACAGCCTTTATAATCAAGTTTTAAAACATTTCTCAAAATACTCTTCTACATCCTCACAAATCTTATCACACTTTCATTCATGAACCCTATTTCTCTTTCACTTCTTTCTTTGCCCAGTTTATATTATGTGGTATATCTTTCTAATCATCCTCTTATATCCTCTCCATTCTGTTATTTCTCCTGCTGACCATCATATAATAGCTGTCATACTTAGTTAAATACAATTCTTAGTCCACACTTGCATTAGAGTAGGGGACCATGACAGGAGAAATCACACAACCAAGATAAATTACTGACAAGCCTATAGTGCTACCTAAATATCTTCCTAAATTCCTTTGTCTATTCTTTCATGTACTCTCCTGTTAGATGATTTCATGTGTTCTCTCCTTTCCTGGACATATTGTTATCTATTTCAAGTTCAGTTAGTTTAAATTCCTTGTTTTTTCACTGATAAAGGCAACTAAAAGAAAATGTCAACATGCTTAAACTGTCACAGCAACAAACCTATCTGCAAGCACCATATCTTTCCTTCTTCTATAAAGCATAATATCATGACCTCCTCCCAATCACTCACTCAACTTCATATTCTTCCACAGTTGTTACTTTTTACCTGCATTACAATTTGTACCTGTCTGCTGGATCATTCCCAAAGTTATAGAAATATGCTGTAGTTCATGGGGTCACAAAAAGTTAGACATGGCTTAGCTACTGAAAAACAGCAATATACCCCACATTAATAGAAAAATGCCTTGACCCCTCACTCTACCCCAGCCACTATACATTTCTGTGATTCCTAATATAGTAGAATTCTAGAGTTAACTTCTTGACTTCATCTCCTCCCAATATTTCTTAAATCAACTCTCAGCAGGTTTTCATCAAAAAGATTCTATGCCCCACAAAGATTCTACATCAGTTTCAATATGACTTCTCTGCCTTCATCTTCTTCAGTCTATCAGCCAACTATTAATAGATATAGTGGATAATCTTTTATTTGGCCTCCAGAATACCATTCTCTTTGCCCTTTCATATCACATCCTGTTCTGTGAGTCACCTTTATTAACACTTACCCATCTGTCTTCTAAGCATTTGTGTGTGGTAGGTCTTGGCTTTATACATCTCTTTTTTTAGAAATATTTTCAATTATTTAATTCAGTCCCATGAGTTTTAATAGTACCACTTTGATAATGATTCTCAAATGTATATCTCAAGCACAATTTCTACCCTGAACTTTACTCTCAAATATATAAAACTGCTTACTTGACATTTCCACTTCACTCTATTCTATCAGGGCTCTTCAAACCTAACATTTCCTCAAGTGAACTCTTTACTCATCTCAAACCTGCCTCTCCCCTAGTGTTTCCAGTCTCAGAAATGAAACAGCTTTCTTCTAATCCTTCAGGCCCAAGTCCTTGACTTTGTTCTTTCACAGTCACATTCACTCACACTATTTATTCCATCTTTGAGTAAACCTTATGGGCTATTTTTTCTAAATATTTATAGAACCTGATCAAGTATTTTCAATTCTACTGCTACCAATTGTTTGAGACACAATTCTGTCTTGCTATTAAAACATTATATATAGTTATAGAGTTTGTTTTCATATTCTACATGTTTGGTGGTTATGTTTTAAATTCTGAATGTTTTTCATACAAATCACAGTGATGAAATTTACCCTTAAGTCTTTTGCACAATTTCAATATTTTTGCCTGATTTCTAGTCTGATCTGTTTGGATTGGATCATTTTAGTCTCAAAATGTGTGTGATAATGACCTTGTATTGTAGTTTCTTTTATTAGTAATAGTGTCTTCATATCATAGATTTCTTGCAAAATCATTTTAAGATACGTCTTTTCTGTGAGATTTCGTTCAGTTATAATTAGATAATATAGCCCATACATTCTCCTCACCAAGAATATACAAGTTTAAATACATTGCAATACACTGAAATTGAGCAAATGAATAAAGATGCTGTGTCAAGCCTTCAGTATTTGTGGAACTCCCACAAGGCAGAGTGAAGGGTGAGCATTATTACAACCTCCTCCTTTCTTAATCCCTCAATTTCCTCTAGCCAATCAGATATACCAAGAATCCCTGGAGAGTGTATCTCTTTCAGAGAGCACCTTGCTAGAAGGACTTTCACTCTGGATCTTTCCTTTCCTTTAGGCCAGGTCTGTGGATGCAATGCTTGAAGAAGCAGCAACCATCTTGCCTGAGGATGAGAGGCCTCAAGTATCAACTAGTAAATGTCAACATGTGGACTAAGATCCAGAAATGTCTGATTCTAAAGCCCAGATGCTCTTAACAACTTTAGTATACCACTTCACCACAGCTGGAATGAAATGAGCTTCATGAAAGGAAGAGGATTTCAGAGGAAAGCAGAGAAAATATAGCAATGAGAAATTAAGAATGATAAATCAGGTAAGACAATAAGATTTCAGGAGAATAAGGAGTTTCCACACCAGGCAAAAAAAAAGACCTCATGTCCTTGGGACTTTTTTATAAGTACGATATTGTTTTGAAGCATATTTAGTATTAAATATAACATATAAATCAACTTTGTAGTATTAGATTCTAATTGTTGGTGATGTTATAATAAAAACAGACATTGTTAATGCTTTGTGTGCAGGAGGATTTGTTTGAAGTCTATGCAGTAGGTAGAGAAAAGGGTGGTTAACATATTTTGATGTTTTGGCAAGCTATTTCTACTGGCTTAAGAGGCAAAACTTCACATGTTCTAGCATCAGATCTCTAGATAGGAGTCTATTTTTTATGCTGTGTTTTTTTCTTGAATAAAACTCAAATTTGTTCTCTTTTATTTCCATTTTATAAAAATAATTTTCTTATTCTAAAAATTTAATACTACAATATTGCTATGAAAATAAAACTATTGGGCTTCATTGCATAAAATCTACATTTTCAGATGAGTTTTTTCTTCCTATTGTAGAAGTCTTGTACTTTAGAGAGACTTGTGGGAACAGAGTGTTTTTGAAACTTTAACTACACTGCTTTAAATACAGCAGAGGTTTATAGGCAAAATTATTGAGAAATAAAACTTGAAGGTCAGTTGGAGCCAGACTGTGATCTAACTAAACAGGTCCTGGAACTGAAGAGGATCGTGGAGTTCAGGGTGGGGATTCGATCGTTACAATCTATGGAGTCAGAATAGAAAGATGGTAGCTTATTCAACAAATGCTTGCTGGAAATCAACTGTATGGGACATTTGCAATTTTTGTCTCAGGAATTAAGCTTTCTGTACTTTATTGAGTATTTTTCAGATATTCCATAATGTAACACAATCTTGTTTTTAAGTTTGTAATCACCTCCTTCTAAAATCTCTCTGTGCTTGACCGGTGATGACCAGAAAATAGAAGCTCTTTTAAATCAAGTCAGAAATGAGGAAAAATAGGGAGATCAAGACTCTGTGGAAAATACTCTGTTATTAGTTTCATGAAGCTGAATTTTGAGCACCACTAATAGGAACACTGCTGCTGACCTGAATATCACGGCACATGGGTAAATTCTGAAAGGCATCCAGGTTGAAAACCTCTTAGGAATTTGCAGCTGGTAGGTAGCACCTGCTGTTATAGTCTGACACACACCCAGAGCTTGGCTATGACGTGCTGTCTGCTGCATTTATCACTTTGTCTGTGCCAGATGCCAAAGTAGAAAATAAAAATTGAATAAACATTTCTATAACCCAATTATGACAGTTTAAACCAGGTGGATCTACCTGGAGTTTGAACCACAGAAAATTTCAAAAATCATCTTTCCCTTTTGCTCAGTCTAAAGATTTCTCAACCTTAGCACTGTTCACTTTTGAGCTGGATAATCCTTTGTTATGAGGGGCTGTCTGTGACTTACAAAGACAGGTGGCAGCATCCCTGGCCTCTACCCACTAGAGGCCAGTAGTTTTCCTCCTCAACACGTCTATCAAAAAAATTAACTGTGGGCACTTCCAAATGTCCCCTGGGGACAATATTTCCCTCCCCTGGCCTCTACCTAATTGAGAACCACTGCTCTATTTAGAGATTCAACCTATGCTGAAATATTCCAAATGACTCTGAGGTCCACAGAACCAAGAGAACATTAAGAAAATATGTAATAAGGGCTCAGAAAAAGCCATTCTATTTGGCAGCGTGAACACCCTAGGAGATGAAAAGACATAATTCTAATGGAGTGAGAGTAATGTAAACTCTATTCAAGGTTTGAGAGGAAGAAAGATGTGATTTTTTTTTTTAAATAGAAATGGGCTGCTTTTCTGTGAGTTGGCATGAAGGGAGAGAGGTAGGCTGATAGTTGGCAGGCCTCAGTGCCTCACTGAAAGTTGTCCTGAATGAATAGAAACACGTGTTGTGTGTTTTTGTTTGTTTGTTTGCTTAACTTAGGACTGTCCCTCCAGGTTAGAGAGAGCTGAGCAGATTTAAAATCAGGAAAGAGTTAATAGAAAAGAGACTGAAGGCAAACATAGAAAAAGGAAACAGAAGTGGAAGGAAGAGTCCAAGGAGAGCAATGAGGGTGTCTCAGAGCAGACAGACTAACATGGCTCAAAGAATTTGGAATCCAGGACTGTGTGTGTGAGTTTAAATGATGGGTACATCATTTCTGAGATGTATGACCCTGAAGATTTTTTAATCTCTTAAAGTTTGCATTTTCTTGTATGCAAAATGGGGATCATAATAACTTCCAAACCTGAAGGATCCTAGGATGTGAAAATGTGATGATATCTGTAAGCATATAATAGAGGGCCTGCCCAAAATACAAAAGCCGTAGAATGGTACTGAGGACAACACAGGTTCTACGTGTGGTGGTTTCCACAGTGACTACTGGGAGGGTCCTTGCAGTCCAGGTGCAGTGAAGGTTGACAGCAAGATGTGGACATGGCCCAGTAGGCATAATAGAAAGGAGAGGTGAACGTTAAAAGGCTTGGCTGAACCACAGATCCAGACTGAGCCAACAGTCACCAGCTTTCTTAATGAATATCTGAAATGGGTGAACAGAGAAGGAATGCAGTGTCTAATCTGCTAGGAGCATAGGCAAGCAAGAGAGATGACAGGTAAAGAGCTGTGGAAAGTTTGGAAATGGAGACACCCAGGCCAGCCTCTTAGCGGAACAGCAGGGAGGAGTGCTGCGTGATTCTGTGGTCCAGGTGCCGCCTGTACCACCGGAGCGTACCTTCTCTATAGGAGTGGGACTTCGTGCTGAAATCCCAGCCTTTAAGTAACATCTCTCCCATGTAACTACTCAATAAATATCATATGAGTGAGCAATAGCATTGAAGCATAAATGAGGGAAATAGCTCCTTTTCTGAAATGAACTCTTCTTTCAAACCTTTTAAATTTTTATAACAATTAAATTGCAAAGTACAAATCATGTTGGTAAATTTTGTATGTCAACTCGATTGGGACTTGGAGTGTGCAGATATTTCATCAAACATTGTCCTAGGTGTCTGTGAGGATGTTTTTGGATGAGATTATCATTTGAAGCAGTAGAGTAAGTAAAGGAGGTTGTCCTACTTAACATGGGAGACCCGAATCCAAACAGGTGAAGGACTGAATGAAACAAAAAGGCTCATCCTCCCATGAGAAGAGAGCACTCTTTCTGATTAACTGATTGTACTGGGACATCAGTCTTTTCCCATGTTGGACTTGAACTGAAACATCAGTTTTTCTTGCACCTCGAGCCTGCCATCCTGGACTGGAATTTGTACCATCATCAGCTCTCCTGATTCTCAGGCCTGTGTATTCCAACTGGAACTCTATATAATGGATGTAACTTAATTTCTATATATGCTATTTAACTGTATCTTGTTTTCAATATGAGTTACTATAGACATTTATAGAATTAAAATCAATTTTAAGGCAATGATGGTGAAAAAAAGTTGCTAATCTGTGATATTAGATTGGCTGGAGGGTCATATTGGGTTCTGTTTTTTTTTTTCACATGAATCCATGCATATATTCCTGAGAATTTTTGAGAAGAGGATTTTTAATCTGTAGCTCTTATTTGAATGATAACCTAAATTAATATTTAATCAGTTATAAACTTGATTTCTTGGATGGTAATGCACAAATGAAAGATATTTTGATACTTTGAGCTGTTAAGTCAGTGCTTCTCTGAGTCAGACTTTTAATTTAAAGGAATTACTCTAGTAATTTTCTGGTAGAGTCTTTAGGGTTTTCTATGTAGAGGATCATGTCATCTGCAAACAGCGAGAGTTTCACTTCTTCTTTTCCTATCTGGATTCCTTTTACTTCTTTTTCTGCTCTGATTGCTGTGGCCAAAACTTCCAACACTATGTTGAACAGTAGTGGTGACAGTGGGCACCCTTGTCTTGTTCCTGATTTCAGGGGGAATGCTTTCAATTTTTCACCATTGAGGGTGATGCTTGCTGTGGGTTTGTCATATATGGCTTTTATAATGTTGAGGTATGTTCCTTCTATTCCTGCTTTTTGGAGAGTTTTAATCATAAATGAGTGTTGAATTTTGTCAAAGGCTTTCTCTGCATCTATTGAGATAATCATATGGTTTTTATCTTTCAATTTGTTAATGTGGTGTATTACATTGATTGATTTGCGGATATTGAAGAATCCTTGCATTCCTGGGATAAAGCCCACTTGGTCGTGGTGTATGATTTTTTTAATATGTTGTTGGATTCTGTTTGCTAGAATTTTGTTAAGGATTTTTGCATCTATGTTCATCAGTGATATTGGCCTGTAGTTTTCTTTTTTTGTGGCATCTTTGTCTGGTTTTGGAATTAGGGTGATGGTGGCCTCATAGAATGAGTTTGGAAGTTTACCTTCTTCTGCAATTTTCTGGAAGAGTTTGAGTAAGGTAGGTGTTAGCTCTTCTCTAAATTTTTGGTAGAATTCAGCTGTGAAGCCATCTGGTCCTGGGCTTTTGTTTGCTGGAAGATTTTTGATTACACTTTCGATTTCCTTGCCTGTGATGGGTCTGTTAAGATCTTCTATTTCTTCCTGGTTCAGTTTTGGAAAGTTATACTTTTCTAAGAATTTGTCCATTTCATCCAAGTTGTCCATTTTATTGGCATAGAGCTGCTGGTAGTAGTCTCTTATGATCCTTTGTATTTCAGTGTTGTCTGTTGTGATCTCTCCATTTTCATTTCTAATTTTGTTAATTTGGTTCTTCTCTCTTTGCTTCTTAATGAGTCTTGCTAATGGTTTGTCAATTTTGTTTATTTTTTCAAAAAACCAGCTTTTAGCTTTGTTGATTTTTGCTATGGTCTCTTTAGTTTCTTTTGCATTTATTTCTGCCCTGATTTTTAAGATTTCTTTCCTTCTGCTAACCCTGGGGTTCTTCAATTCTTCCTTCTCTAATTGCTTTAGGTGTAGAGTTAGGTTATTTATTTGGCTTTTTTCTTGTTTCTTGATGTAAGCCTGTAATGCTATGAACTTTCCCCTTAGCACTGCTTTTACAGTGTCCCATAGGTTTATAGTAAAGTTGCAGGATATAAAATTAACACACAGAAATCCCTTGCATTCCTATATACTAACAATGAAAAAACAGAAAGAGAAATTAAGGAAACAATACCATTCACCATTGCAACAAAAAGAATAAAATACTTAGGAGTATATCTACCTAAAGAAACAAAAGACCTATACATAGAAAACTATAAAACACTGATGAAAGAAATCAAAGAGGACACAAACAGATGGAGAAACATACCGTGTTCATGGATTGGAAGAATCAATATTGTCAAAATGGCTATTCTACCCAAAGCAATCTATAGATTCAATGCAATCCCTATCAAGCTACCAACGGTATTTTTCACAGAACTAGACCAAAGAATTTCACAATTTGTATGGAAACACAAAAAACCTCGAATAGCCAAAGTAATCTTGAGAAAGAAGAATGGAACTGGAGGAATCAACCTGCCTGACTTCAGACTCTACTACAAAGCCACAGTCATCAAGACAGTATGGTACTGGCACAAAGACAGAAATATACATCAATGGAACAGAATAGAAAGCCCAGAGATAAATCCACGAACCTATGGACACCTTATCTTTGACAAAGGAGGCAAGGATATACAATGGAAAAAAGACAACCTCTTTAACAAGTGGTGCTGGGAAAACTGGTCAACCACTTGTAAAAGAATGAAACTAGAACACTTTCTAACACCATACACAAAAATAAACTCAAAATGGATTAAAGATCTAAATGTAAGACCAGAAACTATAAAACTCCTAGAGGAGAACATAGGCAAAACACTCTCTGACATAAATCACAGCAAGATCCTCTATGACCCACCTCCCAGAATATTGGAAATAAAAGCAAAACTAAACAAATGGGATCTAATGAAACTTAAAAGCTTTTGCACTACAAAGGAAACTATAAGTAAGGTGAAAAGACAGCCGTCAGATTGGGAGAAAATAATAGCAAATGAAGAAACAGACAAAGGATTAATCTCAAAAATATACAAGCAACTCCTGAAGCTCAATTCCAGAAAAATAAATGACCCAATCAAAAAATGGGCCAAAGAACTAAACAGACATTTCTCCAAAGAAGACATACAGATGGCTAACAAACACATGAAAAGATGCTCAACATCACTCATTATTAGAGAAATGCAAATCAAAACCACAATGAGGTACCATTACACGCCAGTCAGGATGGCTGCTATCCAAAAGACTACAAGCAATAAATGCTGGAGAGGGTGTGGAGAAAAGGGAACCCTCTTACACTGTTGGTGGGAATGCAAACTAGTACAGCCACTATGGAAAACAGTGTGGAGATTCCTTAAAAAACTGGAAATAGAACTGCCATATGACCCAGCAATCCCACTTTTGGGCATACACACTGAGGAAACCAGATCTGAAAGAGACACGTGCACCCCAATGTTCATCACAGCACTGTTTATAATAGCCAGGACATGGAAGCAACCTAGATGCCCATCAGCAGATGAATGGATAAGGAAGCTGTGGTACATATACACCATGGAATATTACTCAGCTGTCAAAAAGAATTCATTTGAATCAGTCCTAATGAGATGGATGAAACTGGAGCCCGTTATACAGAGTGAAGTAAGCCAGAAAGATAAAGAACATTACAGCATACTAACACATATATATGGAATTTAGAAAGATGGTAATGATAACCCTATATGCAAAACAGAAAAAGAGACACAGAAATACAGAACAGACTTTTGAACTCTGTGGGAGAATGTGAGGGTGGGATGTTTCAAAAGAACAGCATGTATACTATCTATGGTGAAACAGATCACCAGCCCAGGTGGGATGCATGAGACAAGTGCTCGGGCCTGGTGCACTGGGAAGACCCGGAGGAGTCGGGTGAAGAGGGAGGTGGGAGGGGGGATCGGGATGGGGAATAAGTGTAAATCTATGGCTGATTCATATCAATGTATGACAAAACCCACTGAAATGTTGTGAAGTAATTAGCCTCCAACTAATAAAAAAAAATTAAAAAAAATAAAAAAACAAACAAAAAAATAAATAAATAAAGGAATTACTCTATTATTCATATTTAAGAAAATCTTGTTTGGGGAAGAACCCTGAAATGAGTATCAGGATGACAGCAGGATCTAGCCCTGGCTCCGCTAGCAACATTTGGTAAGTCACTGTAGACAACAATTTTGTTATCCATGAAACAAGTGTTTTGAAGTCTATTGATTTCTGAGTTTCCCCCTCAGCTCTAAATTTCCATGTTTCTAAGGATACTGAAGTTAGCAGGGGAAGTGGAAGAGAATAAAAATGTGAACAAGACTGTACAAATTTCAAGAAAGGTGAAAACAGTACCTATAAAGCAGTGAAAGCAACCATATATCAAATATTTCCTTTTTTAAGCCCTGTATTTGTAGCATATATATATATATATATATATATATATATATATATATATATATATGTCAGGCATGGTTATAGGCATTTGGGATTTATCAGTGTACAAATCAAAATCTCTGCCCTTAGGAAGTTTGCAATGAGGGCAGATTTTAATAAATGGGCAAGTGGATTAAAAAGAAAATAAGTAAATGAATAAATGAATTAGCATATCAAGTATGGGACTTTCATGGTGGTCTGGTGGTTAAGAATCTACCTTGGAATGCAGGGGATGTAGGTTCAATCCCTGGTGGGGGAACTAAGATCCCACATGCTGCAGAGCAACTAAATCTGCTTGCTGCAACTACTGAAACCACGAGCCAAACTAGAGAGTCTGCCTGCCACTATGAAAGATCTTGCATGACACAAAGAAGAACTCTGTGCCACAACTAAGACTCAAGACAGCCAAATAAATAATAGTATATATATATATGTATATATATATACATGCATATTATATATATAGTGTAGAAAACATTTGGGCTTTAATTGAAAATGATGCACTGTCAGGAGGATATCCCTCTAGTTTATCTGCTTTTAGTCATTCATCTTTCAGCAATTCTACAGTTCCATAAGTTGTAGACAACTGACAGACAATGTAGAATAAATCTTGTACACTTGCAAATTCTGTCCTGTCTAGAAGTATATTTGGCTTCTCTTCTCCATCTCCCTCCACTCTCCTCCACTCCACCCCCCCACCACACACACACACACACACAAAGCCTATTTTGTCTCTATTTGCACATTCATTTCAATACTCCTGACCTACAAGTTTGTCTAATCCACAGATTTGTATGACGTTAGTTAAGGAGTGGTAGGGAATCTTTGTTTAGTTTTATGTCTTCTTGAGGCTTGTGATTTTAACTTTTTCTAAAAGTTACCTTTTTAACAATGGCTGAAACCTATGTAGGAAATAAGGTTAGTGAGACAGAGACGAATGAGGCTGGAGGAGGGGCTGAAAGCTTTAGACCTGCTGGTCAGAGAAGATCTCTTGGAGACTGCAGCCATTGACTTGAGGGCTGACTGATGAAAGGCGGACACCTCAGCAGCCTAGAGGATGGTCATTCCAGGAAAAGGCAGCAAGAGGGGCAATGGTCCTGAACTGAGAATTTCTTTGGTGTGTTTAAACTTCCAAAAGAAGGCCAGCATGTGTGGCTGACATATGTGGAGCAAAGGGAATATGGTATACGATGAAGAGAGATATGCAGGTGAGTCTCAGGTGTTTACAGCCTAAGAAACCTTGGTAGTATGTTTGGATTTTATTCTCAGTGCAATTAGAAAGATATAAAAATGATTTGGATTGTATTTTTAAATAATATCTATGGCCAATGCACTTGACTTACTGCTTTACATGGGGCTTCCTAGGTGGTACTAGTTGTGAAGAACTTACCTGTCAGTGCAGGTGAAGCAAGAGACCTGGGTTTGATCCCTGGATCAGGAAGATTCCCTGGAGGAGGGCATGGCAGCCCACTCCAGTATTCTTGCCTGGAAAATTCCATGGACAGAGGAGCCTGGCGGGCTATAATCCAAAGGGTCACAAAGAGTCAGACACACAACTGAAGCAATTTAGCATGCATGCATTGCTTTACATGCATTACTTTAGCCTCACATAATTACTTTAGTCCTCACATAATTCTATGGAATAGAGATTATTACATTACCCACTTCATAGATGAGGAAAAT
Source organism: Cervus elaphus (assembly GCF_910594005.1). Classification (NCBI taxonomy): domain Eukaryota; kingdom Metazoa; phylum Chordata; class Mammalia; order Artiodactyla; family Cervidae; genus Cervus; species Cervus elaphus. The sequence continues at coordinate 27,379,702 of NC_057826.1, read as the reverse complement.
GAGGCTCAGAGGGTAAGTGAACAATTATTATCTTCAAAGTAATGATCATTATTTATCAGTGTAAATAACAGGTGTTTCTATCTACTGTTTGTAAAATGATTGTGGTTTAGCTTGAAGAAGTTCAATCATAATCAGTAATACTTTTCTGAACCATTACACTGAATTAAAGTTTGTAGATTTACTTTACAGAGTTACTTGTCCTCTCTTTTCAGATTATTTTCTGGTCTTGCTTTCAAGAATTGTTTGAAAAGTAAATTTTGATTCTGAGGTTGAGTTAATGCCAGTATTGAATCAATGCTGATTGTGAATGCGTTGGTAAACTTTCCAGCTTTTATATTATTTCTGTGGGGGTTTTACTTGTACATATAATGGAGCATACAGTAGCTTGCATTTTGCTTTAAACACAGAAGATATTTAATTGCTGTAATCACATAATATACTTAAAATGACACATTTCTCAGACCTACCTACTATATCAACAGCCAATAAAAATACAGTATGTTTCATCAAGTTTATGATAGCTTCTAGGTTGCATTTGCAACTTGATTACTTTAATAGTAACTTGGTCTTTTTTTTTTCAATTTAGTGAATCTATCAAAAATCTTATTATTAACATTGATATCTCACTGCTTAAAGCTTACAGTTTAAAGCTCTCATTATTAGAGTAGGGAAATATCATTTTTGGGGAAAAATCAGTGAATCAACAAGTAAAATCCTGCCAATGAATTGTGATGAGACTTGTCAGTATCTGAAATCTCTGTGGCTTGATACCTTAGCTTTTCAGGAATTGTAATCCTTTTTCATGATAGTCTTCTGACTTTCCTGTCATGATCAACTTTACTTTCTTTTCTTAGCTAGACAAGTTTAGTATGTACTCAACTTGGAAGCTTTTTCATTTCAAAATACAGATGATTTTGACAGGCCAGACAATAGCAACTTGGACACACACTGAAATGAACCACCAGTGGTTTCTTTGAAGAAGTAGAATGACTATTTTTTGTGATAACATTTCTTCCCAAGTCCCCTGAATCATTGAGCTTGGCTGCATCTCAATTTTCCTTTCAGCAAAAATGGAGAAAACGAAAAAAACTGGGATGACTAGCTAAGCAAAACACAAGCTGCTTAAAGACTAAAGAAGCACAAAGTCTATTTCAGGAAGGGCAGTCAACTGGAAGTTTGAAGTCAAAAACTATCAGCTTCTTGGAGCTGAAGAGTTTAGGATTTTACACTTTTGAAGAGAAAATAAAGCTACATCAATCTTCCTACATGAGTGTGTGTACGTGTGTGTGTGTGTTGATATCGATACACTCATTGTGCATTTTACGTTTAACTAGATTTTCCAAGCCAGATGGCTGTTTGAGCAGATACCTTCCACACCCACAGTTGTATTGTGAGAAACAAAAATAAAACACTAAGCATATTAAAATGTGTAAATATTTTCTCCTCCTGATTTTGTTAGCTGAGTATCTCATGTGTATCTTGCTCCTGCTTTAGCCTGTCAGTTTTATTCTCTTAATTCACATTTTACTTCAGGGTGGGCAGAACGCCTCTGAGGGGAAGATAGCTGATCTCCCTGGACTCTCAGGTTACCCCAGTGAAGGAGTGCTTTTATTGCTTGCCCAACCTTAAAAAACACTGATTTTTAAGCCTAAGAGATCATAATATTGTCCTTCAACAAAAACAGAAATAGGGTGCCCATGTGTTACACTAATTTCTCTTGGAGAAGAAATAGCAAACAGAATAACTTTTTTCTTACAAATCAAGCGGAGTATGGTTAAGGAAAACAAGTGACTGCTCTTCTAAGACCTTGAAAGCTTTTATTGACTATTTTATTCTATGTACAGGAACTATTGTATAAATTAAGATATCCATATGTTAGGGATCATTTTTAGGGGAAAAAAAGGCCTACTTACAGTTTAGGTACCACTTATTATTAGGATATAAGAGGTTTCATTAAAAACATCAAATGATGATAGGAAAACATTATAGACTGAGTCAAAACAGTTACTCTAACTAGGTTAGAAGTTCACTTTAAAGTTCAGATCAATAAATAAATTGCTTATTTTCAAGGTGACAGCTACAACTGTAATTTTCCTTGTATACTGAACATTAAACATCACTAATTACTAACAGTCCTTTTTCAGAATGTTTAATGCATAGATGAATTGTTAACAAATTTTATATGTTTGTTAATTACTAAATGTGTCTTTGTTGGGCTCTGACATTGCCTCAGTCTAGCACCTGTTATATAGCTTCTTTGAAGGTTAATGGAGCAGAAGGATGGAATTAAATTACACGAAGAGAAATATAACAGAAGGAGAAGAAAGGAAAAATACTAGCCTTTCAGAAGCACATACTGGAAAAAATATCTTATGGCCTTTTATGGCTTTTGACATGGATCTTAAGGATTTTTTAAAATTAGATTCTCAATCATATGAAGTTACCCAACTCTTACCTATTCTAGGCTTCCACATAGCTTTTATCTGGGACTTTAAATATAGCTTAGAACTGTAGTCCTGAAATCCACTAAAACCACTTTTTACTCTAAACTCTGTTCCAACCTAATCAGGACCCACATTGTGTAACCAAGCAAAAAACCTGAAGGCAATGAGATGGGACAAAAACACACATGAGGTCCAAATGGCCTTGGGTTCTCAGGATGGGCTGAAAAGCTGTCTTACAACTTCTTGCTCTGTTAATGAATCTTGATGGAAACTTGGAGTGGAAAATTTGGATGATCCCATTATCCTGGAACTATCTACTCTTCACCAAATAGTTTTATCTGCTTCTCTTTAAAATGGTAAGATGGTCCCATTTGAAATTTTAAAAAATAAATAAATAATAAAACTGCCCTATGATCCAGCTATTCCAATTTTGGCTATTTATCCACAGAATCAGTTCAGTTCAGTTCACAGAATAAAAAACACTAATTTGAAAAGAAATATATATCTGTATGTTCATCACATTATCATATACAATAGCCAAGATGTGGAAGCAATCTAAGTGTCTAAAGATAAATGGATAAAGAAATAATGGTATACACAAGGAATGGAATATTACTCAGCCATAAAAATGAAATCTCACCATTTGGGACAATATGGATGGATCTTGAGGGTATTATACTAAATGAAGTAAGTCAGGCAAAGACAAATAGCATATGATTTCACTAATATATAGAATATAAAAAGCAAAACAAATAAACAAAGCAAACCAAACCAAACAAACTTGGGAATAGAGTTCAGAGTAGTAGTTACCAAAGGGGAAGAGGTAGAGGAGGGGTAAAATGGGTAAAAGAGATCAAGAGTATAATAATGAATGGAAATAATTTTTGGTGGTGAGCATGCTGTAATGGATACAAAAATAGGAATATTTTATTGTAGATATGAAACTTACAGAATGTTATAAACCAGTTACAACAATAAAAAGTATGATAAAAGGAGCTACTTAGGCAGCCTCCAGAATTCTTTGTTCATTAATATTTCAATATTTAGTAGCAAAACTCTTGATTGATAAAGTACAAATATCAAGACTAAACTTAAAAATATTGCTTACAAAGAGCCAATGAAACTTAGGGCCTGTTTTATGAATAACAATAGGCATCTCTCATGGAAATGATAGCTTATGTCTATGTGAACTTAAAAGTCTTCGAAGTAGTTTTACATTATATTCAACTTGATTCTTACACTTATCAAGATAGGATAGCTTTTACTGTAATGACAAACCACTCCCACATATCACTGGCTTAAAACAATAAAGGTATATTTTTGCTAATTGTTTATCATGAGTTATCTGGGGAGGAAGTCTTGCCATGTATCATCCACACTTAGGCACCCAGGCCAAGGGGCCCTATTTCTGCATTTCCAAGATTGTAAAGATGACAAAAGGGAGTATGGTGGCTGGTGTGTTACTCCTTTTTTACTTTTTTTAATTGGAGTATAATTGTTTTATAATGTTGTGTTAGTTTCTGTTGTACAATAAAGTGTATCAGTTATATGCACACGTGTATTCCCCTCCCCTAGAACATCTCTCCTACCCTCCCCCCATCTAGGTCGTCACAGAACACTAAGCTGCTATCTATTTTACACATGGTAATGTATATATGTCAATCCTAATCTCCTAATTTGTCCCACCCTCCCCCTCTTTCCCATCTGTGTCCACATATCCATTCTCTACATCTGCATCTCTATTCCTACACTGGAAATAGATTCATCTCTACCATTTTTCTAGATTCCACATATATGTTAAAATACAGTATTTGTTTTTCTCTTTCTGACTTACTTCACTCTGTATGTATTCTTAAGGTATCTGCTTGAAAGTGATTCATGACACTTCTGATCATAGTTTTGGGGTCAAGGCAAGTCACACAATTCCTTCTAATTTAAGAAGTAAGAAAGTTTAATCTTGTCTATGTCTAGAAAGAAAAGAACTTGAATGTCTGGATGAGATCAGTGACTGTCATATTCCCTTTCATATTTCCATGAAGAAATATAGCTAGTAAGGCAAAACCATGAAAACCAGGAAGGTTTTTCTAAAAATGGTGTCTAGGGAAAGAATGGAAAGTGACCCACTTGTGGCAATGCTTTTCCTTTTTTTCATCAGTATTTTCCACTCACCATGCCACAATGCCTAAAATTTTGTTCCTCAATTCTTTAGACTGAGCAAAGCCTTGCTTAAAAGGTTAATACCTTTCATTACATATTGTTGTGCTAGTTATCAAGAGATGATGGGAAGATGCTCTTCAAGATGGATAGGGGTTCCCGAGTGCAGCATGGGAGGTAATGAGGTCTCTTAGGACCCTTGTAGTATAGTGAGGTGAGGAGGATGGGGGTTAAGAGGCTCTTTTTACTGAAAGGCATGGCAGTCTCTCTATAGTTCCTGGGATAGGATCTCTGTAGACATTTTTACAGATACACTGTGAAGGAGTTAAGTTATATGTCCTCCTGAAGTTATATTTCTCAGAAAATTAAAGAAAAAATTAAAGGCAAAAGAAGAATTAAACATGATGCATTTAAACTGTGAACTTTATGAAAATTCAGTGAGAGACAGAATTTCCTTGAAATTGCTATGCTAGCACTATCCAAGTAATTGTCCATTCCAGTGAAGGTCATTTTGGACACTGAAATTCAGAATTAGAATCATGGAAGAAGAGATATCTGAGGAGATGTGGAGACACACTTCTGCTAAATATACTGAAGTCATCTTAAATAAAAAGAATTGGAAGTTGATACCAAAATCATTCCCTGTATTATTTGCTTGCAATATGTATGTGCCTTTTTATATTAACAGGGTGCCTTGGTGCTCTTGATCATGAAGCTTTTTTGAAGCTTTCATGAAGTCTCATATCAACTTCTGAATTTTTTTCTTCTAGTGTTCTCATAAAACAGTAACATATTTTCAATCCACAGTTTTATTCATTCTTTTTACTGAAAAGCTCCAATGGAAAGATACAAGTGGCTTTAGGCAAGTCATCTATTATGATAATAATTTTCCATGCTTAAACTAAGAAGTACTAAAGTATATCATAATTTTAAAATATGAAGGATTTTGCTCAAGCTTTTTATGAATTGCTAGCTTCAGGCGGATTTTTATATTTAGGGTTTTACAAACGATAGACATTTTAAATTGTTGGAAACATTTAAAAGTTGTAATGAAGTTACTGCATTGTGTTCTTCTAAAATATATGATAATAAGCATTTTCTTCCTTGTTTATCTTACTCTTTCCCATTTAAGAATAAATACTTAAATCCATCTATCCTGTTAACATTTACTGTTCAATTCCTTAACATTAATTCAGTATACACCTTTTAGTTATTAAGATTTCATCTTGATTTCCAGTTTTCCAATTTGCAAAGCATTTTGTAATAAAGTTTGAAAAGAAATTGCCTAACATTACGGTTTGACAATTTTATGCTGTATTTTTATTATCAAAATAAAACTATTCACTATTTACAAGGATGTACTATACAACAGGGGGATACATAGCCAGTATTTTGTAATAACTATAAATGCATATCAAATTATATACTTTTTTAAATTAAAGCATTTACTACCTTATATTTTACAAAACTTAGAATATATTAATCAGATCCATTGTTGAAACATATTTGTAAATTTTTACATTAGTGTCAGTCTTATTCTGAATTCCTATATAAAAATCAGGAGATGCTACTCAATGCATCTTTTGATACACTGACCACTGAAGTCGAAAGACCACCAGGATTGGAGTTCTGGCTTTGCCTCTTAGTAGCTTTCAGACTTAAACGTAGCCCTTTACCAGCTCAGCTATGACATGCATCAAAAGGAAATAGTTATGTCATGCATTTCCTAGATTTGGTGTTTTGAAAATTAAATAAGTTTAAAATCTTGAAAAAATACTTTGACAATTTTAAAGCATTATAGAAACTTAATTGGTATCATTGTTGAATCTTTTTATTTGTTTCCTTACTCTTTGAAGTAAAGAATTCATTTTCATTACAGTGAGAAATATAAATATTGCTAAAAGACTCAGTTTACTTTTGTGTCAGTTGACAGCCTTGAAATTAGAAGTGCTAACATTCTGTGTAGATTATTTGCCATCTTGTTTTTCGTATGTGTTCTTACTGAGTTTATAAGACATGATTAACTGTGTTAAGAGAAATAAAATCAAATTTCTTGTTTCACATACAATTTAGGACCTAAAATTATGCATACTTTGATAACAATCTCTTCTCAATCCTACAGGGAAATTGATCTCTTTATGCAGAGCCAATGAAATAGGGAGATGAGCTGGCCAACAGGACACAGATGTGTTTAAATTGGAATGAGGGAGGCCAAGTGGCTGATATGGTGGATCCATAACTCTTCTCCAAGATATCCAGGTATGATTGGTTCATTCCAAACTCTTCAGAAAAAATAATATGATCCTTGAAGAAATGAAACTGAATCCAAATGGATATGAGAAAAATTTATCAGAGATGCAAAAGATAAGTTTAATATAAAGAAAGAATTTATTTGCATATATATTTTTAAAAATCCAAATATCAGAAACATACAAAATGATAAATGAATTGATATGGACATCTATTTAAATTAAAAGATGTTATACTTTCTCCCTAAATATTATTGGATTAACAGACTCTATCACTTTAACAGTAAATGCCTCCTGGATAATGACTGGTCCTCCCAAATGTGGTTTGATTCTTTATCTGTTTATCTAAAATAACTTTAATGTTTCTCTTGACTTTTCCCCCTACAGTTTCTTGCCTATGGGTAATTCTCCTTCACTAAAGCAGCAAAACAATCATGATGTTCTTTATCTGTGGTGGAAAGAAATCAAATTAAGGGTCTGTGGTTTCTAGCATCATTAAGAATGTTAGACTTCCCATTTCAAAGGAAAAGGAAACTGCATTTTTCAAATACCCTTTCTCCATTTCCTGAGCATCTTATTTGAGTAATTCTAGTAATAAGATAATCATCACATGGGTGCTTTCAGCAAATAACAGAAGGATGGAAAAGAGGAATTGTGTTTTCACTAATGCATAGGATGTGTACAATAAGAGGACCACACTCGACCTGTACAGGACTTTCAGGGAAAACAGTTTCAAGATATTTTGAAAGATGAGTCTTATTATCACACTCAACCAACCTATTTGGTGTCAGCTGGACTTGAAAGCAGAGTTCCCCTCCCCTCCCACACACATGTCTACAGCTGCAGTCAATTCCTTTGATATTCTTTAATTTATTCATTTATTTATTTTTGACTCTGCTGAGACTCCATTGCTGCATGCAGGATTTCTCTAACTGCAGTGCTGAGTAGGGCCTACTCTTCCTCATGGGGTGAGGCCTTCTCATTGTGGTGACATTTCTTGTTGGTCTTGTTGCACAGGTTCTAGGTACACAGGCTTCAGTAGTTGTGGCGTGCAGGCCTAGCTGCTCCGCAGCATATGGAATCTTAGTTCCCTGACCCGGATTTGAACCAGTGTCCTCTGCAGTACCAGGTGGATTCTTAACCATTGGACCACCAGGGAAGTCCCTATTCAGTCCCTTTTAGATTCCTTTCCCCAATGATTCCAATGCCAATTCTCTTCTTTCCATCTCTAGTTTAGACCTCTACATGTGCAAGTTCAGGCTTCCCAGGTGGCTCAGTGGTAAAGAATCTGCCCTCCAATGCAGGAGACAAAGGAGACAGGCATTCCATTTCTGTGTCAGGAAGACCCCCTGGAGGAGGAAATGGCAACCCACTCTAGTACTTGCCTGAAGAATCCCATGGATAGAGGAGCTTGGCAGGCTACAGTCCTTGGGGTCGCAAGGAGTTGGACTCAACTTAGTGACTGAACTCAAGTCCAGGTTCAGCCTTTTCCCATTTCTGTCTTTGTTCATGCTGTTTCCTCCATCTATAATCCCTTTTGGTATAACAAGTGAATTCTTATCTAAGTTTCTTTCAGATGTATTTTTAAATTATCCTGCCCTGATGAACCACTCACATACCATACACTATAGTCCCCACCATCCACCCCCCCCCCCCCATTCATGCAGTAGATATCCCTCTGTTTTACTTGGCCAATGACTTTTTTGAGCATTGAACACAGTACATTTCTTACATTGCTTCTGTTAAATCATTTACCTGCTACTGACAAGTCTTCACTTCTTATTCCTGTTTTAGAGGCTTTATTACTCTCATAGATTTACCATCATGTTACCATTCCCTTCAACCTGAACTGTAACTTCCATCATTTTTTAACAAATATCTTTTAAAAGTATACTAGCTGCAGAATCTTATGTGATTATCGACTTACTTGGAAGAGCCAGCCAATGAGGTGCTCTGTACAGGGGAGGTCTGTTAAATGCTGGAGTATTACTCAAGATGGAAGGATTATTTATGACATTTTCTTCAGGCCTCACATATTGTTACCGAATAACCTATCAATAGTTCCTTATTGCTGTGGATGACTTGGCAATGAGGATAAAATTTAGGATGGTTGTTTTAATGGATCAATAGAGTGTGAGGAATGTGATGACCAAATTCTGAGTGTGTGGGGTCACAGAAAGCATATGGCATTAGAAGAAAGCAGCAAATTTTGGATTGTGTGGAAAAATACAGTGAAGTGGCTTAGAAATGATTCCCAAATGGATTGGGAAGGGAGGGGACTGGGCAGGAAAGAAGGTTCTACATATATTAATACATCTGTACTTACTCACATGTTAATTAGAATTAACTCTGGTCCTGAAGTGAAAGTGAAGTGTTAGTCGCTCAGTAGTGCCCAAGTCTTTGCGACTCCATAGACTGAAGCCCACCAGGCTCCTCTCTCCATGGGATTTTCCAACCAAGGATACTGGAGTGGGTTGCCATTTCCTTCTCCAGGGGATCTTCCCAACCCAGGGATCAAACCTGGGTCTGCTGCACTGCAGGAAGATTCTTTACCAATTGAGCTATGAGGGAAGTACAACTCTGATCCTAAGGAAGGCATCTAAAAGGAGAGAAGGACATTATCAATGATTGATACTAGAGAGTATAGTATCATAGACACATGAACTTCCATGGGGGTCCTAAAATGAATGTGTAGGGTGGGACCAAAGAATCTACACTTTTAATAAGCAGTCCAAGTGACTTTGATGTATGCAGTTGAATGGCCATCCTTTGGGATTCTGGTAGAGACTAAAAGATTTCACTGTCAAAATGTGGCGAAGATGCCAGCATCTACCAGTTAATTTACACCCTGCACTGTGCATGAATCTGGTGTATGAGTAGCATGAAAACATCTAGATGGCTTTGCACAGATTGCTCACTCTTCTGGAAGCCACCGGAAGTCCAATATAAGAGAGCAAAGAGATCTACAGTTTTGACATATTCAAATCCCAAGGCCCCACATCTGTTCCATTTAGTACTACATGATTTCAGCTAAACAGGATGTAGTTTTCCTTTCACATATTTTAAGTGGCTTAAAGTCTAACATCATGCACAGTTTTCACTAGCAAATGCTCTATAGATGCCCCAGTGATAATTCATAAAACTTCTCACAAAAGCCAAACATGCAAGTATAAACACAATCCTTTAGCTTTTCAACTTTCAAACTACATCCAAAGAGCACAATTATGTCTCTGTGCAGTAATTTTCTCATGAAAAATGGTGAGTAAATGCTTCCCAGAGATAATTTATTTTAGTGTTATTGATTTTTTTCCTCCTAAAAAGCTGTATTGAAACAACAGCCATTAAGGCTTGTAGAGCTTTACAACATCTGGTTATGATTGCAGACAATTGCTCCATTCCTTATGCTTAAGACTGCTTCTAATACCACAGAGAACACCTTCATTAGCTGCCTACTACTCCCCTTTCAGATGGCACCTGGGGAATGGCATGCAAAAGAGATAAAAAATATCTGAAGGCAAAGCAATGGTTATTGTCCATAAATTACTTATGTCATCTACCCACAGTCTGCTCCCTGGTGTTGTGTTAGAAGAACATTTTGCTTCTATTTGTTACTTGGAATAACTCTGCTCAATGTATTTATTGAATTAAATACATTCATTCTAAATTTGAGGTGTACTAGCACATAGTCTTCCACTTAAACAGTTCTGCATAAGTAAAATTCATCAATAGTTATTAGTAAATTTTGTTAGCAGAAAGAAACAAAAATTGATTCTGGTCAATTGAAGCTGAAAGATTTTATCAACAAGATGGATTAACTTAGGAAGTTCCTCAGAAATCTAGAAAATGAAATGAAAACAAGTAGCTACAAGGAATATCAGGCAGGTGGCAGGACCACAGGAGCGGTTATGTGAAGATATTGCTTCCCCTGCTGCTGGAGCAGACATCCAACCCGGGAAATGGGTGTGGCTTCCACACAGATGAATGCATCCTGCTGTCTCTGAATTTAGTATTACTCTCTTAAATGTAAAATGCCAGTATCTTGATCTTGTTGACCAAATCTAGATCTCATTCATGAGAGAAGCTTGAATCCAAATTAACAGGGCTCTATGGAGCTTTGGTAGGATTTAGGCGCTGCATCCCACCAAGACACACAGTAGAAACACAGGAAGAAGATTCAGATGCTGGGCAGTCAAAATATCCATGCGTCTGTCCACTCCACTTAGTGGGAAGACCCAACATGAAGTTTGAATTATGTTTTGTTCAATGCCTTTCGATTTAAAATGGTTAATTTTTAACATGGACCATATCACATCTGAAAGAGTAAAATCAATTACCAGGTCCATATCACAGTATTAGTCCACTTTGCTAGTGACTTTTTTTTTACCTGAACTAGTTCCTTCTGCTTATGTAGATTTGACTCCTCACATATTTGTCCCTCCACTGTGCTCTATACATAATTCCACAAAGCACTCACGCTACACTATTGCATTGTCTGTTTGCACATGTCTTCTACTATAATATGTTCATTGAAGACAAGAATAAGGTTGAATTCAGCTCTGAACTCCTGATACCTACCAGGAGAGTTTCTTCAGAGAATCGAATATCAATATACCAAAAGATTAGGTTTATAAACATACAAATAGGTAATTGAATAACATCAAATAAATAGAAAGTTTTGCATCATTCTTCCATCTCATCTTTCAATGAACATTTAGTGTTTTCTATAAACTAGGTGCTCTGGTAGGTATCAGGAGTTCAGAGGTGAGTTTAACCTTGTTCTTGTCTCCAATGAACATATTATAGTAGAAGACATGTGCAAACAGACAATACAATAGTGTAGCATGGAATTATGTATCGAGCAAAGTGGAGGGACAAATATGAATATGTAAGGAGTCAAATCTACATAAGCAGAAGGAAATAGTTCAGGTAAAAAAATTAAAAATAACAAGGACTTCCCCAGTGGTCCAGTGATTATGAATCCACCTTGCAATGCCAGAGACTCAGGTTCAATCCCTCCTTGGTGGGGGAACTAAGATCCCATGTACCTGGGAGCAACTAAACCCACATACTGCAACTGTTGAGCTTATGTGGTTTATGTTTTATGGGCTAGTTTAAGAAGGTTGTTCTGGTGTAAAGAATGAATTGGAGAAGACAAGAGGAGACAGGAAGATCTGGTAACTTCCCTGGGATAATATCCTGGGGAAGAGAAGAAGAGAGCCACAACCAGTAAAATAGAAGTGTTAATGGAAAATGGGAGAGAAAAGATAAAGGGAAAAAAAGGCAGGATTTTATCACTAGCTGCACATAGGGAGTGAGTAGAGAAGCATGCTGGGCTGACAGCCAGACTTTGGTGGAGGTACAGGGTGTCAATAGAAAAAGAGTTAAATGATTTGGTGGAAAAAGGAAGGATGTTAAGTAAATTGGATATATATTGGAATGCAAGAGAGATATTTTAGTTAAGAGTACTACTAATGGCCATCTGTGTCAAATTTACCCATTCCCATTCATTTTAGTTCACTGATTGCTAAGATGTCAAGGTTCACACTTGCCATCTCCTGCTTGATCATATCCAATTTAATCTTGATTCATGGACCTAACATTTCAGGTTCCTATGCAGTATTGTTCTTTGCAGCATTGAAATTTATTTTCACCACCAGACACATCCACAACTAAGCATCATTTTTACTTTGGCCCAGTTGCTTTATTCTTTCTGGAGCTATTAGAAACTGCCCTCTGCTCTTCTCCAGGAGCATATAGCATAATAGTGGTGCATACATGCACAACTGGGGAAGAGCAGAGGGCACTTATTAATAGCTCCAGAAAGAACGAAGCAGATGGGCCAAAGTGGATGTGTCTGGTGGTGAAAGTAAAGTCCAATGCTGTAAAGATCAATACTGCATAGGAACCTGGAATATTAGGTCCACGAGTCAAGGTAAAATGGAAGTGGTCAAACAGAAGATGGCAAGTGTACACATCAACATTTTAGGAATCAGTGAACTAAAATGAATGGGAATGGGTTAATTTAACTCAGATGACCAATATATCTACTACTGTGGGCAAGAATCCCTTAGAAGAAATGGAGTAGCCCTCATGGTCAATAAAACAGTCTAAAATTTAGTACTTTGGTGCAAGTCAAAAATGACAGAGTGATCTCCATTTGTTTCCAAGGCAAACCATTCAATGTCACAGTAATCCAAGTCTATGCCCCAACCACTGATGCTTCAGATACTGAAGTTGATCAGTTCTATGAAGGCCTATAACACTTTCTAGATCTAACACCAGAAACAAGATGTCCTATTCACAATAGGGGATTGGGATACAAAAGGAGGAAGTCAAGAGTTACCCAGCATAACAGACAAGTTTGGCTTTGGAGTACAAAATGAAGCAGGGTAAAGTCTACAGTTTAGTCAAGAGAACATGCTGGTCATGTTCCAGCAATCCATGAGATGACTCTACACATGGACACCACCAGATGGTCAATATCAAAATGAGATTAATTATGTTCTTTGCAGCCAAAGATGAAGAAACTCTATATAGTCAGTTAAAACAAGACCTGGAACTGACTGTGGCTCAGCTCATGAGCACTTTACTGCAAAATCCAGGCTTAAATCAAAGAAAGTACAGGAAATCAGTAGGCCATTCAGGTATGAACTAAATCAAATCCCTTATGATTATACAGTGGAGGTGACAAATAGATTCAAGGGATTAGGTCTGATGAACAGAGTGCCTGAAGAACTATAGATGAAGGTTCACAACATTGTACAGGAGGCAGTGACCGAAATCAACTCAAAGAAAAAGAAATGCAAGAAGGAAGAATGGTTGTCTGAGGAAGCTTTACAAATAACTGAGGAAAAAAGAGAAGCAAAAGGCAAAGCAGAAGGGAAAGATATACAACTGAATGCAGAATTCCATAGAATATCAAGGAGAGATAAGAAGGCCTTCTTAAAGGATCAGTGCAAAGACAGAGAGAAAAACAGTAGGACAGGAAAGACTAGAGATCTCTTCAAGAAAGTTGAAGATATTAAGGGACCATATCATGTAAGGATAGGCACGATAAAGGACAGAAACAGTAAGGACCTACCAGAAGCAAAAGAGATTAAGAAGAGGTGGCAAGAATAAACAGAAGAACTATACAAAAAGTGTCTTAATGATCTGGATAACCACAATGTGTGGGCATTCTCCTAGAGCCAGACATACTGGAGTGTGAAGTCAAGTGGGCCTTAGGAAGCATTACTACAAGCAAAGTTAGTGGAGGTGATGGAATCCCAGCTGAGCTATTTAAAATCCTAAGAGATGATGCTGTTACATGCTGCATTCAGTATGCCAGCAAACTTGGAAAACTCAGCATGGCCGCAGGACTGGTAAAGATCAGTTTTCATTCCAATCGCAAAGAAGGACAATGCCAAAGAATGTTCAAACTGTCATGCAATTCTACTCATTTCACACACAAGCGAGGTAATGCTCAAAATCCTTCAAACTAGGCTTCAGCACTATGTGACCTGGGAACTTTCAGCTGTACAAGTTGGGTTTTGAAAAGGCAGAGAAACTAGGAATAAAATTGCCAACAGTCAATGGATCATAGAGAAAGCAAGAGAGTTCCAGAAAAACATCTACCTCTGCTTCACTGATTATGCTAAAGCCTTTGCCTGTGTGGATCACAACAAACTGTAGAATATTCTTAAAAAGATGGGAGTACTAGATCACCTTACCTGTCTCTTAAGAAACCTGTATGTGGGTCAAGAAGCAACAGTTAGAACCAAATATGGAACAATGGACTGATTCAAAATTGGGAAAGGAGTATGTCAAAGCTGTATATTGTCATCCTGCTTATTTAACTTATATGCAGACTACACCATGTGAAATGCCAGGCTAAAGTAATCACAAGGTGGAATCAAGATTGCTTGGAAAAATACCAACAACCTTAAATATGCAGATGATACCACTTTAATGGCAGAAACTGAAGAGGAACTAAGCTTCTTGAAGAGGGTAAAATAGGAGACTGAAAAAGCTAGTTTGATACTCAACATTCAAAAAACTAAGATCATGGCATCTAGGTTCCATCACTTCATGGCAAATAGAAGAAGAAAAAATGGAAGCAGTGACAGATTCTATTTTCTTGGGTTCCCAAATCACCAAGGACAGTGCTTATAGCCATGAAATTAAAAGATGGCTGCCCCTTGGAAGGAAAGCTATGACAAATATAGACAGCATATTAAAAATCAGAGACATCACATTGCCAACAGAATGAAAGCTATGGCTTTCCCAGTACACCTATGAGAATTGGACCATAAAGAAAGTTGAGCATCAAAGAATTGATGCTTTGTATGGATAGTGCTAGAGAAGACTCTTGAGAGTCCCTTGGATTTCAACAAGTTCAACCCAGTCAATCCTAAAGGAAATCAACCTTGAATATTCATTGGAAGGACTGAAGCTCCAATACTTTGGCCACCTGATGCAAAGAGTCAACTCACTGGAAAAGTTGATGCTGGGAAAGACAGAAGACAAAAGAAGCGGGCAGCAGAAGATGAGATAGTTATATAGCATCACTGACTCAATGGACAAGAATTTGTGCAAACTCTAGGAGACAGTGGAGGACAGAGGAGCCTGACATGCTGCAGTCAGTCCATGAGGTCCCAAAGTCATGATTTAGTGGCTGAACAACAACCACCACTTTCAATCACCAGGTTGGATTATATGAGATCACTCTGGGAGAATATGAATATCCAAGAGAGAAGAACACAAAATATATGGTATGGAAGCACTCCAACATTTGAGGAATTGATGAAAAAAAGGAGCCTGCAGTGGGAATAAAATAGGAATGATCTGAGAGGCTAGAGGAACCTGGGGAGAATTGTAACACAGAACTGTAGGATGGAGACAGATTGAAGAAAAATAGCATGACCGATACTCCATTAAATTATTTTCTTTTTCTGTAAGGGCCTGAATAGAAGGGAAAGTGATTTTTTTAAAACCCCAAATGACCCAATATCTAATAAAATATCTGGCACATGGTAGGTACTCAGAACCAGGGGCTTCCCTGGTGGCTCAGATGGTAAAGAATCTGCCTGCAATGCAGGAGACCTGGGTTAGATCCCTGGGTCAGGAAGATCCCCTGGAGGAGGAAATGGCTACCCACTCCAGTATCCTTGCCTGGAGAACTCCACTGACAGAGGAGCCTGATGGGCTACAGAACATGGGGTTGCAAAGAGTTGGGCATGACTGCATGACTAACACACGCAGGTATTCAGAAGTGTTCTTTGGATTGAAGTATAAAACATGTTTTCCTGCTAGAGAAGGATTTGAAGACAGCATTCAGATTTTTTCCCCTAAGGGAAGTCTACACATTAGTGAGTTAGCAGGAATACCCTGTGTTGAAACAGCTATGGTGGTATGGCATCTATATTTCTACCTTCCAATAAATGGGAGAACTACTGTCAGCTGAATGCAATCAGGAAGTTATTCATCTGGCCTAGAAGAGTATCTCTTATGTATCAACTAGAAAAGACAAGACAGTTATAGAAAATAGTAGGGTGGAACAAAGACACAACTGGCCAAAGACTTCAAAGAAATCATATCAACCCTGGTTTCAGTGAAACACATGGAGAGCAGTCATTTTCAGAGCAACAGTAATCAGTGGCAGGCATTTATAGAGCATTTTACAAGAACCTGAAGCTTCCTTGGTATTGTGGTTGATGAAGGTGTAAAAGTGAACTGGGAGTATTTGTCGAAGTATCAGTTAAGAATACCAAGCACAGGCCCTTGCATCACTGAACATCTCAGGATAAATTAACGTGGGTCAAATACAGCATGGAATACTCAGAGAACATCTGTATAATTTCAGACTCTTTGCAACCCCATGGACTGTAGCATGGATAGAGGACTGGACTCCTCTATCCATGGGATTTCCAAACAAGAATATTGGAGTGGGCTGCCCTTTTCTACTCCAGGGAATCTTCTTGACCAAAGGATCAAATCCACATTTCTTGTGTCTTCTTCACTGGCAGACAGACTCATTATCAATGAGCTACCTGGGAAGCCCATAAGAAGAGAAGAAGCTTCTTTAATAAGGAAGCAAACTAGTAGGAAAACTTACTGTGGAAAAGGTACCATTTATAATAGTTATTTATACTTGTGCTAAAAGAATAGCTGAATGTGAAGTCTCCTCATTCCATAACACAAGTTCAGCTTGTTCAAATATTTTTGTTATAAATTCCCTTCTGGTATATTAGACATAGACAGATGTGGTATAGATAGAGTCACAGGTTCAGATATATCTATTTATACATATAGTTTAAACTGAAAATAAACTCAAAAAGTTTATTTCACATTATTAAAATTTAAAAATAAAATGCAATGATTTCTGAGGTTTACTCTGAAATATTAAGGGAAGGAAAAGAGGTGGTGCATTGATCAAACAAGACTAGATATGAGTTGGTCCTTTCTGAAGCCAAGCAATGGATACATAGATGCTTATTTTACTAAATTTTCTGTTTTTGCACTTGTTGAAATATTTTTCCACAACTTAAAGTGTTTAAACAGTGAAATTTCACACCTCAGAGTTCTATATGTTAAAATAGCATTTAATTCAAAACTAAACTGTAGGGTAGAGATTATTAAGTCAGAGAATGTGCCAGAAGTGTCAAAAAGGGGCTTGGACCTGAGGTAGGACGTAGAAGGGTGGGTATAGTTTGGAAAGGCAGAGGAGTTGTGAGGGTGCTCTCAGCAAGGAAAAACAATGGGGGAAGAAAAGAGGGGTGTATCATTGAAGAGCAAAAGTACCAGTTTATAAGAGGAATAGATGAATGATACAAATATTGAATTAGGCAGAGAGCTCTGATTGTGAAAACTCTATGAGTGCTAAAAGATTCAATTTCATACCTACATAGTATAAAAAAATGAACCCACAGTTTTTGATAGAGGAATAATATGAAGAAATTTACTGAGAGAGCACTTGAAGAAAAAATTAAATGATAAAGACTATCTAAAAGTGAGGCAAAGGTATGCACATAACACCAAAGTAAAGAGAACATTAAAGTAAATCAATTTTAATTTATAATAAGATAATTCTGGTAAGAACTGGGAGTTGATTTAAGGTTTTAAAAGATGATATGTTCAGACATTTTAAAAGATATACATCATTTAATTCCCAACCTGACATCTCAGAAAGCCTGATTTTTTTTCTTGATCCATTTTCTTCTAATATTTATTACCAATATTCTGAATACATTCTATATGTAGGCAGGTATTCTGAATTAAACAGAAGAATGCAAGGACAGGGCTACTCTATTAAAAGTTAGACTTTTCCTGTGTAGAGAGGGGAAAAATGTAAATGTACGTTATAACACACAATATAAGTCAATATTCATGAAACCCTATTTTCTACTCATTATATAAGAAGGTTAAGTACATCTCAATTGTTCACTTATGCAGCTGTGCATCTAAGTTTATTAAGATTGGGCGTAAAAACCAGTATTAAAATACTGAAGTGAATTTAATTCAGTATTTATGGAACTGAGTATGTTTTATTCTAATAGGGAGCAACTTAATGCAATTCAGAGTCTGAACAAACACAATCCTACGCAGAGGATAAAGTGTAAGAGTGACAAGATGCCAACACATTATGACAGCTACTGTGCCGCCTGACCTGGAACATTTATGCATTTTCTAAAATTGCATAAAAAGCAAATTGTATCATTGTTTCCAGAACATCAACCTTACATTTTTAGTTTTTAATCACCCATAATCCCATGGTCTCTGGTAAAACATTAAACTGAAGTTCATTAGTTAACATTTTAAAAGGGCATGATTTTAAGATGGTCCCCAGGTGCACTGAATTCAGCAATTTTGCTTCCTATGCCAAGTAGCAGAGAAATCGCTAGCCCTGAAAACAGCCAACAGAACTATTATTATCAACAATGAAATCCACCCACAAATCGAACCAGCGCCAACCAACCGCTCTGAAATGCTGACAGGATTGCGTGGCTTTCCAACTGTGGGGACATGGAAAGCAGCTGTGATTCCCCTCACTAAATGCAGATGGTGAGACGTTAGACTGATTTTGTTGGTGCTCAGGAGGGTGGATACTGATGGGAAAACCACTAAGAACTTCCACAGCGATACTCATTGATGCAGCAGTTAGTTCCAGATATTGATTACAAACTGATCTTTTCATCTGCTGCCTGCTTCCCTTCCTCCATTTTCTTTCTCAGATCACTGCATTATCATCTACCTGATGGCCCAACCTCCAAATTGGCTTTTTTGTACATTCGCCAACCACTCAAGTCAGGAAATCTCAATTCCATCTTCTTTTCTCTGGCCTCACTGCCACATTTCAGGTCCTTTTATTTCCCTCTGGACAGTTTCTAGAGGTCTTAATTGGGTTTGCCTTTGGACATAATTAATTGCTAACATAGTATTCTATCTTTAATAAATGATTAGATGACACATTAGAGACTTGTTGCTAGAAGATTTAGAAACTATTAATTTAGAAACTAGAAATAAAATTAGTGATCGTTTCCATGGGGTGCTTAAACACACATATTCAAAGGGATGACAGATAAATTCTTTAATTAGAGATTCCAAATTTTCTAAGAAATGATACATTTTCTTCAGAAAAAAACCTACTGAGATCTGTAAGTAGTATTAGCTAAAGCAGGATTTAGAAATCCTATCCTCCTGTTGTTTAGAAGTTATTGAAGAATGTGTTTCCCAGATTCTTCTCCCTGTATGTATTTGCAAATGCTGCAAATGTGAGTTCTTAAGAGATTTCTTTTGTAGAAAATTAATATGTTATCTTTGATTTTAAATTTCAAGATTGATATGGGCAGTGTCATACATTTTCCTTTTCTGCCACTGAGCTCAATGTTTTGAGGAATTTAGTCAGATCTAGTCTATGAACGACAGCTCTGAAAGGGGCTATATTGATTACACTGCCCTTCTCCACCAGCCTTGTCAGGGGGCCAGCCCATTGCTACGTGACAAATTGTTACCTTGGAGACACAGCAAGAGCAGCTTCATCCAGTGCCCTTTTCTTTAGTTCCTCACTTTGAAAGCCACTTACACTTGAATGTATTATTTAATGTGGTGAAAAATGCATTACTCTCACAGACCTTCAGAGCTCAAACAGGTTTAAAAAGATTTTGAGACCTTTCTAAAACTAAAATAACCCTGCCCTTGGAAGAATGATTCACAGTGTTCATATCAGGATTATCAGCAGTGGGCCTGGATGAGTAAAAACAATTAAATGAACAGTTTTATGAAGTTTGGTGCTGTGATACCTCCACCCCCCTGCTCACCCAAGAAGCTTAAAAGGGCTTCATATGTCATAAACCAATTATCTTCCCATCATGCTTGAAAAGTACAAAATTGGTATAGTTATAGTCTCAAAGGTAGTGTTAAATCCTAGACACACAATAACTATGGCAAAGAGAAGTGAAATAACTTGATCTGGCTTAAAGAGAAAAGACTAAAATAGGGTTAACCAGATGTCTGACTTCGTGACAAATAGAATAAACTGACCTTGCTGATTGAATCAGAGATTGCCAATTCAATTAGGTCTTTTAAACAAGACCTAAAGAGTTTACATATTATTTTTCACCACACCTTTTGAGATATAGACTTGAAGCACAGATGGGAAGAAAGAAAATGATGTAGAGTCTCTGCACTATGCCAGCTTAACTAAGCTTGAAATATGTTTCCTAGAATTCTCTTCTCTGTATGATTCTGGTTGAGGGCTAATCATATGGGAAATTTGTGAAAGGAGTGGACTCTGGAAGTGAATCAAGAGGCTGGTTTAGCTTGGCAGGTCAGATGCTAGTGCTGCTCACTATGCTGTTATGAATATGCTGATTCAGCATGTTGGCTTTTGTCTAGTCTCCTTGGGTTTCTCCCACACCTGGGTCAGGTGCATTTTTAGGATTCTAAAGAGTGTCAATCTCTCCTACAAGTCAACTGTCTCATCTAAATTAAAGGATTGGCAGTGGTGACAGATTATCTCAATTTTCAGCTTATTCTTTGAGTTCCAATATATCCTCCTGGATTAGAGATTGTCCTTGCTTTTGTCTACTTCCCATCCATCTCTCCTTTCCAGCTCCTTGCTCACTTCAAGTCCAGCACCAAATGCAAAAGCAACAGCCATACATAAATTGTTTAACCAACTCCCACACTGGCACAATGTCAAGCACCCCTAATAAATCCCTTATTCTGTCTCATTTCTGATGGTTTTGCTGTTCTGATAAAATTCTGAATGACAGAGAAGGTACGCCAGGCCCTCTAATAGATGCATTGCTATACATTGTCCAATTAAAACCTTACAAAACTTGTTAAGTAAATTAGGAAAAAGTACATAAAATTACTGAAGTCACAAAAGAAAGTGCACCAAATGCAGGCTTTATACTATTTTCTCTGTGTCATAGAACTTGAAGAAGTTTCCTTCTTCCCAGCCAAAGCACATTAAGAGCCAATTTAGAGGGGTGTTGGTGACAGAGTAAAGAATTCAGAGCAAAGTTAGACTAGAATGATAGGATCAGAAGCAAATAGGTTGACTATAATAGGGTAGAGCTGAGAAGCAGGTGGCTAGGGTAAAACTTTGGGTCAGGAAATAAGTTCTCAATTGCTGGGTCCCAAATTCTCAGTAAGATTTTCCAGGGAGACAGACCCTCACAACATGGAGGAAGAGTCAAGATCAGTGCAAGTGATAAGCCAGAAAAGAACCAGAAGATGCCAAGTCTGGAGGGCAATCAAATACAGAAGATTTTAGAATTTTGGAAACCACGTGATCAAACATTTTATAAACATCTAAATTTATGTAAGATAAATTTGGGTGCCATGGAATTTGAAGAACAGAGCAAAACAAAAAAAAGTAAACCGATAGTTGAGAACTAGATCTTAGGGATTGAAGGAGAAGGAAGAACCCCAGGAGGACAAATTCAGAGAATGACCTTTTCTGCCTGGGGATCTGGGTTTTTGATTGAGTCAAGAACCCTTCTCAGTGGAGTTTGGTCTAAGTCCATATCTGGTCTCAAAATTTAGATGCAAAGGGAAAGATAAAGATCCAGTTAGTCATGAGGACTCAAGCTTACAGCCAGATTAGAGGCAAATCAGAATGACTCAGGTGTTGAACCACAAAGCTTTTCCTTGAGATTCTGTCACTCTTGCTGGATTTCAGAGCTGGTCTCATCAATGCTTTACACCAAGGCCAAGTGACTCCTGCAGCTATGGAGAGCCAGAGAACCAGAAGGGATCACAAACTGTAAGACTTGAAAAACAAACTATATATGAGTATGTGTATTAACTACACATAAATCCTAAAACTTAAAATGGGTGATTATTAGGTAACCTACTTGTGATATATGTGTGTGTGTGTGTGTGTGTGTGTGTGTGAAAGTTGCTCAGTCATGTCTGACTCTTTGCAACCCCATGGACTATACAGTCCAGGGAATTCAGCAGGCCAGAATACTGGAATGGGCGCCTATCCCTTCTCTAAAGGATCTTCCTGACCCAGGAATTGAACAGGGGTCTCCTGCATTGCAGGCAGATTCTTTACCAGCTGAGCTACCAGGAAAGTTTGTGATATATATGTATATTTCCATATATATTTTTCCATGTATATAATATTTGTATGTATAATATGTGAGGTACTTAACAGATTATATACCCTAATGTATGTAAATAAGATATGCTGACCCCACTTTCATGATCATATTTAGTAAAGTTGAATAATATATATGCATATATGACCTGGTTTAATAATTAATTGAATTTCCTGAATTCAAAGAGCTATTGATTTTTCCTAAACTACTTACACTGGGATAAAATAATTTTACAGACATTATTTCACAAGTATTATTTTTTCTTCTATAGTTATAGAGATCCATTATCACACATTAAGTTATGCTCTTCCAGTTTCTTAAACTTTTTTGCTAAAAACATGCAGATAAACAGTTTTATTGAATAAATTTAATTTTGGGGTCCTAACATTTCCAGAATTTCACAAAATAGAATTTCAATGTTAATGAGTTCACAGATATATACTGCCACAACCTCCTAACCACCCCCTTACAACAGACATTTGAAATAAGTGCAAGAGGACACTCACACAATTACTTGCTATTTATTGCCACAAAGGAAATGTTTAAAAAGCATACAGGTATGGCTGTTTTCTGGCTTTTTGGACTGTTAGATTCTATGCTTAACAGCAATAATCTTTGTAAGTACAGATCTCTAAGGCTCAGTGAATAAAAACTCCCACTGTCAAGACATGATAAAGTTTGCAGAAGGAATCTACTTCACCAGTATTGGCTTTGGTCCCATTTTCATAATGATTCATTTTAATATCCTCTGTCTCGCTGAATTATTATACTTACTTTTATTTGCTCACTATGTCCTAACCAGCAAGAAAGCTATTAACAAGATATTCATGCATGTTCCTTTCTTTAGATATTCTATTTTCTGTTCCCCTTCACTGGAGATAACAGCATTAAAATGAATATTAGATCATTATACTTTCATCTATGTGTAATTTCAATGCATTTAATCTGGACCAGGAAAGCCTGTCTGCTAGTGGAGCTATGAGCAAAGAGAAATTTCTAGGTTTCTCAGCTCAGAAGCTTGGTATGCAGTAGAGAATTGGGCCAAACTGATCGCTAAAGGAAATGTGGGGATAAAATACATCATGGCCAGTATTATCTGTTCCCCTCAGGCTGGCTGTTAGAGCAGACAGAACCACAGTTCTCACAGGAAGTTTCAGAGAGACAATTATAGTAAAAGTTCCGATCCTGTGAAGATCATTTAAATTGCTATTTGAAAGAAATGTGTGTGGACAAGGGGAAAGAATGACAGGCTGCTCCACATCAGAAAGTACTCACTTGACCTTAAGTACTTCCAATTATGTGGAAGGGCACAGGAGATGCTAATTTGAGACTGGGAATTTTCTTCAAGCTGAGCGGTACCAAGGCTAGTGTTGGGAGTGGTCTGTCCTGGTGCAGCAATAAGAGGAAAAGGGGATGCTTTGAGTCTATGGAATTGAAAAATAATAAAACAACTGAAAGTGGGTGTATATTTCATTAGCACCATTAGTTGGCAATTCTTCACATTAGTGATAAATATCTCTCAAAAGCTATTTCGCTCATTTAAGTTCTAAACAAATCCTTCATTCATTGCTTCTTTTAGTTTTTACATATATATGTAATTTATTTTTATTTGCATTTACAGTTTAAAACACCGAAACCGAAGTTTAAAAACTTCACACCGAAAGTGTGAAGTGATAATATTATAATAATAATATAATACTTTTCTGTGTTGGGTGCTAGTTTTAGTTCACAGGTAAAACATTTGCTGAATTTGAATATTTTTTTAGTTTTTAATCTTTCACTTTTATTAGTTTTTATTATAAAACTAAAGAACCTAAAAATAATAATTTTGATTACTGCATTATTACCATAAATATTTTTGTCCTACAGAGGAAGAAAGGGTTAAGAAAAATGACATGCTTCAGAGACCATATACTCTAAACAGACCACTCTAAAATAAGCCAGGTTCTGAGACTATGGTTTGCCCCGCATGTCAGGCACTCAATCCAGAGAAATAAAACAGAACCAGCTTGGAAAGGACCCTCAGAAGCATAGATGTGATCAGTTCCGTGATATGCCATGAGTAATTTATCATTTTAAGTAGTTAGCCTGTTCCAAACGCTCAATAATTTGATTTTTGTTTAGATCCAAAATTTCTCAAAATAATAATCTTCATTCAATATATTTCAGTAGAGGTAATAAACCAGAACTATACCATCCCTATAAGTCCTGGCTAGCTTTCTTGATTAAAGGTGGTTTGCACAGTTACTTTGTGAAGACCATCCAGTGTGGTTTAAGGATATCCTGAATCTAAGAAGAAGAGGTGCAGAGCTGCCTGCTTGCCCAAACTCTTACTTGAATGTTGATTGTGGGGTATCGAGGGATACAAGTGATTCATGCCATCTGTAATTTTTACCACCATCCTTTTCAACGTCAATTCAGTGTGATGTATTCCATGTTTTCTGGACCCAGAATATGTACTTAATAAATAATAAGAACTATTCTTTAAAAAGAGCTATTTTATTTTACTAAAATTAATTATCAGCCTTGAATGAGGATATAATAAGGTTAGGCATGCCTGCTACACAAAGGATATATAAATGGAGCAAATGCAGAATTCAGGAGTATTTTTGCTTGTTTTTGTAGTTGATTTATTTAATGATGGGAATCAGCAATTAGAGCCACTGTTGATTGCCTCATAGATAAGCATGGTTATTAGTATAATCCAAAAGCATTTCATTTTATATTATTATACTTGCATTTGTATATAGGAGTATGTGATACCCTATGGAAAACAGTTAAAAAGGAAGTCATGGTCATTGTTGAGTAGAGTAAGACTTCTACTATTTATTTGCCCCTTCTTTTATCTTCTATGCTGTTTAGACTCCATGCTTTTATACATGAATAGAGAAAGTAGAGAGATGATTAAAAATCTTCTTAAAAAGATCTTTCCTCATGCCCCATACAAAGTTCAGATAGGGTCTCAAGTTTTCATTATCGATAGTGTTTGTAGTGATTGCCATCCTTAACCCTCATTTTCTGGTGGCTCAGATGGTAAAGCATCTGCCTATAATGCGGGAGACCCGGTTTCAATCCCTGGGTTGGGAAGATCTCCTGGAGAAGGAAATGGCACCCCACTCCAGTACTCTTGCCTGGAAAATCCCATGGATGGAGGAGCCTGGGAGGCTACAGTCCATGGGGTCGCAAAGAGTCGGACACGACTGAGCGACTTCTTACTAATCAAAAAGCCAATGAGAGGTAAAGCAGTATATCACCAAACAGGAAACAACATAGTTTTGGTGGATAATATACTATAGAGATCATATTTACAGATGTTATAAACACATTGAGGAGAAAGACACTTTCTATCCACAGTATAGTGCATTTATTAACAGTTGCTATATTTAGAGTAAGGTTTCGCTCTTGGTGACAAGAGAGTTTCACATATTACTCTGACTTTAGACCAAATTTAGATAAATAATTCAACAGGAACTTTGTTCAGCTTTCAACCTTGTCATATTTAATTATCATATGAGTGAATATTATGGGAGAAATTTTGAGGTTACTTAATTTTTTTTCTTAGAAAAATTTCTCCTTAGAAATACATTTCTGTCATTTCTTCCCATCTCTTGAGATTACACCAGCTCAGGAGGAGATATAGCGTATTTGTGGTTGTTTTTCAGTCACTCAGTAATGTCCAACTCTTTGTGACCCCATGGACTGCAGCATGCCAGGCTTCCCTGTCCATCACCATCTCCCAGAACTTGCTCAAACTCATGTCCATTGAGTCAGTTATGCCATCCAACCATCTCATCCTCTGTGGTCCCCTTCTCCTCCTGCTTTTAATCTTTCCCAGCATCAGGGTCTTTTCCAATGAGTCAGGAAGCCAAAGTATTGGAACTTCAGCTTCAGGATAGTACTTCCAATGAATATTCAGGGCTGATTTCCTTTAGGATTGACTGGCTTGATCTCCTTGTAGTCCAAGGGCCTCTCAAGAGTCTACTTCAATACTACAGTTCAAAAGCATCAATCTTCAGTGCTCAGACTTCTTTATGGTCTTTAAGGTCTCACACCCATACATACCTACTGGTAAAACCATATCTTTGACTATATGGACCTTTGTCAGCAAAGTTATGTCTTAGGCTTTTAATACACTGTACAGGCTTGTCATAGCTTTTCTTCCAAGGAGCAGACATCTTCTAATTTCATAGCTGCAATCACTATCTGCAGTGATTTTGGAGCCCAAGAAAATAAAGTCTGTCACTGTTTCCATTTTTTCCCCATCTATTTGCCATGAAGTGATGGAACCTGATGCTATGATCTTTGTTTTCTGAATGTTGAGTTTTAAACCAGTTTTTTCACTCTCCTCTTTCACCTTCATCAAGAGGCTCATTAGTTCCTCTTCATTTTCTGCCATAAGGGTGGTGTGACCTGCATATCTGAGGTTATTGATATTTCTCCCAGCAGTCTTGATTCCAGCTGGTGCTTCATCCAACCTGGTGTTTCACATGTTGTATTCTGCATGTAAGGTAGGGTGATAATATACAGGCTTGACATACTACTTTCCCAATTTGGAACCAGTCCATTGTTCCATGTTTGGTTCTAACTGTTGCTTCCTGACCTGCATACAGGTTTTGCAAGAGGCAGATAAGCTGGTCTGGTATTCACATCTTTAAGAATTTTCCACAGTTTGTTGTGACCACACAGTCAAAGGCTTTAGTGTAGTCAATGAAGCCGAAGTAGATTTTTCTGGAATTATTTTGCTTTTTCTATGATCTTTTTGTAGAGTTCTTCTATGTATTCTTGCCACCTCTTCTTAATCTGTTTTTCTTGATAGGTTCCATACTTTTTCTGTCCTTTGCTGTGCCCATCTTTGCATGAACTGTTTCCAGGGTATCTCTGATTTTCTTGAATAGATCTCTAGGCTTTCCCATTCTATTGTTTTCTGCTATTTCTTTGCATTTTTCACTTAGGAAGGCTTTCTTATCTCTCCATGCTGTTTTGGAAGTCTGCATTCAGATGGGTATATCTTTCCTTTTCTGCTTTGCCTTTCACTTCTCTTTCTCAGCTCTTTGAAGGCCTCCTCAGATACCCATTTTGCCGTTTTGCATTTTTTTTTTTCTTGGGGATGGTTTTGATCACCACCTCCTGTACAGTGTTATGAACTGCTTACTGCCTCGACCCCATGTCCAAGTTAAGGAGCAGCGGCTGAGATTTGCTGGAGCAGCCGTGAAGAGATACCCCACATCCAAGGTAAGAGAAACCCAAGTAAGATGGTAGGTGTTGCTAGAGGGCATCAGAGGGCAGACAGACCAAAACCACAATGACAGACAACAGGCCAATCTGATCACATAGACCACAGCTTTGTCTAACTCAATGAAACTAAGCCATGCCGTGTGGGGCCACCCAAGACAGATGGGTCATGGTGGAGAGGTCTGACAGAATGTGGTCCACTGGAGAAGGGAATGGCAAACCACTTCAGTATTCTTGCCTTGAGAACCCCATGAACAGTACGAAAAATCAAAAAGATAGGACACTGAAAGATGAACTCCCCAGGTCGATAGGTGCCCAATATGCTATTGGAGATCAGTGGAGAAATAACTCCAGAAAGAATGAAGGGATGGAGCCAAAGGAAAAACAACACCCAGATGTGGATGGGACTGGGGATAGAAGCATGGTTCGAAGCTGTAAAGAGCAATATTGCATAGGAACCTGGAATGTTTGGTCCATGAATTAAGGCAAGTTGGAAGTGGTCAAACAGGAGATGACAAGAGTGAACATCAACATTCTAGGAGTCAGCAAACTGAGATGGACTGGAATGGGTGAATTTAACTCAGATGATCATTATATCTACTACTGTGGCCAGGAAGCCCTTAGAAGAAATAGAGTAGCCACCATAGTCAACAACAGAGTCTGAAATGCAGTACTTGGATGTAATCTCAAAAGCAACAGAATGATCTCTGTTCATTTTCAAGGCAAACCATTCAATATCACGGTAATCCAAGTCTATGCCCTGACCAGTAACACTGAAGAAGCTGAAGTTGAGGGTTCTACGAAGACCTACAAGATCTTCTAGAACTAATAACCAAAAAAGATGCATTTTTCATTATAGGGGACAGGAATGTGAAAGTAGGAAGTCAAGAAACACCTTAATCATTAACAGGCAAATTTGGCCTTGGAGTACAGAATGAAGCAGGGCAAAGGCTAATAGAGTTCTGCCAAGAGAACACACTGGTCATAGCAAACACTCTCTTCCAATAACACAAGAGAAGACTCTACACATGGACACCACCAGATGGTCGACACTGAAATCAGATGGATTATATTCTTTGTAGCCAAAGATGGAGAAGCTCTATACAGTCAGCTAAAACAACACCAGGAGCAGATCACGAATTCCTTATTGCCAAATTCATACTTAAATTGAAGAAAGTAGGGAAAACCACTAGACCATTCAGGTATGACCTAAATCAAATCCCTGATGATTATACAATGGAAGTGAGAAATAGATTTAAGGGGTTAGATCTGATAGACAGAGTGCCTGATGAACTATAGACAGAGGTTCATGACATTGTACAGGAGACAGGAATCGAGACCATCCCCAAGAAAAAGAAATGCAAAAAAACAAAATGGCTGTCTGAGGAGGCCTTACAAATAGTTGTGAAATAAGGGAAGTGAAAAGCAAAAGAGAAAAGGAAAGATATACCCATTTGAATACAGAGTTCCAATGAATATCAAGGAGAGATAAAAAAGCCTTCCTCAGCGATCAATGCAAAGAAATAGAGGGAAACAATAGAATGGGAAAGACTAGAGATCTCTTCAAGAAAATTAGAGATACCAAGGGAATATTTCATGCAAAGATGGGCTCAATAAAGGACAGAAATGGTAGTGACCTAACAGAAGTAGAAGATATTAAGAAGAGATGGCAAGAATACATAGAAGAACTATACAAAAACGATCTTCATGACCCAGATAATCATGATGGTGTGATCACTCACCTAGTGCCAGACATCCTGGAATGTAAGTCAAGTGGGCCTTAGGAAGCATCACTATGAACAAAGCTAGTGGAGGTGATGGAATTCCAGTTGAGCTATTTCAAATTCTGAAAGATAATGCTGTGAAAGTGCTTCACTCAATATGCCAGCAAATTTGGAAAACTCAGCAGTGGCCACAGGACTGGAAAAGGTCAGTTTTCACTCCAATCCCAAAGAAAGGCAATCCCAAAGAATGCTCAAACTACCGCACAATTGCCTCTCATCTCACACGCTAGTAAAGTGATGCTTAAAATTCTCCAAGCCAGGCTTCAGCAATACGTGAACCATGAACTTTTTCAAGTTCATGCTGGTTTTAGAAAAGGCAGAGGAACCAGAGATCAAATTGCCAACATCTGCTGGATCATCAGTAAAGCAAGAGAGTTCCAGAAATACATCTATTTCTGCTTTATTGACTATGCCAAAGCCTTTGACTGTGTGGATCGCAAGAAACTGTGGAAAATTCTGAAAGAGATGGGAATACCAGACCACCTGACCTGCCTCTTGAGAAACCTGTATGAGGTCAGGAAGCAAGTTAGAACTGGACATGGAACAACAGACTGGTTCCAAATAGGAAAAGGAATACGTCAAGGCTGTATATTGTCACCCTGCTTATTTAACTTCTACGCAGAGTACATTATGAGAAACACTGGGCTGGAGGAAACACAAGCTGGAATCAAGATTGCTGGGAGAAATATCAACAACCTCAGATATGCAGATGACACCACCCTTATGGCAGAAAGTGAAGAGGAACTAAAAAGCCTCTTGATGAAAGTGAAAGAGGAGAGTGAAAAAGTTAGCTTAAAGCTCAACATTCAGAAAACAAAGATCATGACATCTGGTCCCATCATTTCATGGCAAATAGATGGGGAAACAGTGAAAACAGTGGCTGACTTTATTTTTCTGGGCTCCAAAATCACTGCAGATGGTGATTGCAGCCATGAAATTAAAAGAAGCTTACTCCTTGGAAGGAAAGTTATGACCAACCTAGACAGCATATTAAAAAGCAGAGACACTACTTTGCCAACTAAGTCCATCTAGTCAAGGCTATGGTTTTTCCAGTAGTCATGTATGGATGTGAGAGTTGGACTTTAAAGAAAGCTGAGCACTGAAGAATTGATGCTTTTGAACTGTGGTATTGGAGAAGACTCTTGAGAGTCCCTTGGACTACAAGGAGATCCAACCAGTCCCAAAGGAGATCAGTCCTGGGTGTTCATTGGAAGGACTGATATTGAAGCTGAAACTCCAATACTTTGGCTACCTGATGCAAAGAGATGACTCATTTGAAAAGACCCTGATGCTGGGAAAGATTGAGGGCAAGAGGAGAAGGGTATTCAGAGGATAAGATGGTTGGATGGTATCACCAACTCAATGGACATGGGTATGGGTGGACTCCGGGAGTTGGTGATGGACTGGGAGGCCTCGTGTGCTGCGGTTCATGGGGTCACAAAGGGTTGGACGTGACTGAGCGACTGAACTGAACTGAACTGCCTCTCCTTTTCTTTGACCTCAGATACTTTCTGCCTACTTCTTTATATACATAAAATACGGTCCTTGCTTTCAAGGCCCTCTTGTATTTCACAGCTGCCTCCAAATTCTTAACTCCATTGTCTCCTTTTTGAAGACTCATTATTTCAAGGTAGTATATCCTAAACAGTTATTAGATTTTAATAATAACTTGCCTAGATTTGGTACAAAAATTATTAATATAACTAACATCCAAAGATACTTCATATCTACTGAAGCAAAGAAAAAAAGGTGCTAAAATAGCATGTAATACTTTGGTCACTTGATGCAAAGAGTTGACTCACTAGAAAAGATCCTGATTCTGGGGAATTTTGAAGGCAGAAGGAAAAGGGGACAACAGAGGACATGATGGTTGGATGGCATCACTGACTCAATGGACATGAGTTTGAACAACTCCAGGAGATGGTGAAGGACGGGAAGCCTGGCTTGCTGTAGTCCACGGGTTGCAAACAGTCCGATATGACTGAGTGACTGAACAAAAACAACAATATTCAAAATGGAAGTTTCTTTAAAGTAAGTCCAGATTACTCTTGCCACCTTATTACAATTTGTTGAATATTTATGAATATCCTCTTCAAAGATACAATAATTAATCTTGGAGAAGTTGTGAAAGTTTCTAAAGTTAGACTGTGAGTTCAAATTATGACTCTGTGAGCTCAAATTATGTATGACTCTGTTGTGATGTTAGCTAGATAATCTTGGACCCATGACTTAACATTTCTATGCCTCAGATTTTTTTGCCCATAAAAGGAGAGTAAGGTTTTTGTAAGTATTAAATGAGTTAATATTTGTAAAGCTCTTAGACTAGCATTGGACATAGGTACATATATTGCTTTGATACAGTGTAATTCTTACCCTCATAGAGACACTAGATAAATATATATTAAAGAGGAAGGGACTACTTATTTCAGTGAAGATCATGGATGTTATCACAGAAGAATGGATTCACACCAGTTGAAAGGAGAGACCATTGATGCTAATAAGTCCATTTTTATTGTAATACTTCATATAAGAAAAAATGGGAGCCTGAATCGGGGCAACAGCCATGGATAAGTTAAGGACACCTTTGAGACGGTGCACAAAGAATCTACACAATATGGCAAGTGGCTATTTAAGTGAAGTGAGGAACAAGGAGGACTAAAGATAACAAGATATTGGCCTCAGCATCTAGTAAGAACAGTGCCTCTTAAAAGCACACAACACAGAGCACTATGAGGTTTTGCACAAGATAATGGTATAGTGGGACATTTGAGAACAGATAGCAGGACCACTGCAGGAGCCTGGAGGCAAGAATACATGATTGATAGGAATGTTCCAAGATCAAGGCAGGGATGAAAGCAGGAGACCAGGTCCAAGAGTCAGGGTTAAGGAATAAGAAAACTGAAACAGTGAGTGACCTAGTCTAGGAGCATGAATTAAGACACAAGATCAGAAAAGAATCTAAGGTAACCATCTGTCTCCCAGGGTATTAGATTAGAGTGCCCCAAATCTTTCTTACCAAAAGCCAAGATTCATCCTAGACACCAGGGAGTCATTATCAAACTGTAGGAGTTCAACTAAAGAAGAATCAAGAGTCCAGAAAATAAAAGAAGTTTACCTCCCTAAAATTCTGGAAAGGAATTTCTATATACTTCGGTGATCCAATAGAGGGGTTTCCAAGTAAAAATGGAGACCAAGAAAAATTATAAATATCAATCTTTTAAAGCAACTATTTGGAAGTATGTAAAGCTTATCAATGATGGAAGTATAAAAAAGGGGTCAGAAAATATTCAAGATGTCTCTATGATGATGTACAGAGATTTGGTAAATTGAATTCAGGTCTTTCAGGTTAAGAATAGATGTAGTAACTAGTGTACATTGTCAAAACACAGCAACAAACAAATACCTGTGGGAAGCTACAGCCTGCTCAAAATAAGCATCGTTTTTGCTTTGTTTGCTTTAATTTGGGTCAATTTAGTTTTCACAAGAGATATGAAAGATGTTCTTTGTTAAGAATGCATATACATCTGTGTAGTGTCAATAATTTATCTATAGAAATTAAGCCTTTGGCTAATTATTGGAAATTATAGGAAATAGAGGATATGAAGAGGAGAAAGAGCTCCTGGAAGAACCAAAGACATATTTTGTTTAAGAGTTGCTCTAGGCTTGGGTCTGATCATGAGACTATGGAAGAAGTCAACTGAGCAGACAGAAGTTAAGATACGACCTTATTTTGGGTCTCAGGTGAGCCTGTAGGAATTGTGATAGTAAGCAGATTGTGTTATCAGTAAGACTGCATCTCCAGATTTCCTAATGGCCCTGTTGCTCAATAAGGTATAAGGAATATTTAGCAACAGACTGTTTTGGTTACAACCTGGCTTCTGCAGCGTGAATATTGAGAATACAGTTTCTGAATAACAAATATCAGTAATCCTAAACCACAAGAGTGTACATGCAATTTACCTGATACAAAATTATAGTGGACAATAGTTTCAACCACAAATCAAAGATCAATGCCGATTGGGGACAGTGTGGTGAGGCCCACCACTTGGTATCGATCATCTAAGCCACAGTCTCACACACAGATGATAATTGCCACCAGTCATACCCACAAAGATAGAACCACAACACTTCTCTTGTGCATGTCAACATGCACCAAGCCATTGTCACTTAGGTAATTCCATGTTTGCAGCTCTGCAATTCAGCCCTAAACTCTTTGTAGGTAACAGACAATAACTGTAAAATCACATTTTAAAAGAAGATCTGGTGTGTTATCTACTTATCAATGCTTTTAGTAGTGAATTGCCATCATATTAGTTATTTGAAAATAAAAACGTCACTTTTAAACTATCCTATAATTCTAATAGGATGTTTCTCAAATGAATCACAATGTGTGTCTGTCTATAGTATTCTTAATTTCTTTGAAATAAGTTAAGCAAATATGAAGCATTACTGAAACAATTTAAACCCTTTAAAACCAAATGAACATCCTACCAAAATAACAAAGAACATAAATTATGCTTTGAAAAATACCTGCATATTTCTCTAGTGTTTTAGAAAGTGTGTTTAAATTACCCAGATTCCAACTGTCTTCTGTACACAATGAAACGGAAATACTTTATTTCTTTCTTTCCCACTATACCTTGCCTAAGCAGAGAGAAGGACCAGCCAACATTTATTGGTTGATGAATGAGAAGTTCTGACGAAACGTGGTTCACTGGAGAAGGGAATGGCAAACCACTTCAGTATTCTTACCTTGAGAACCCCATAAAGAGTATGAAAAGGCAAAAAGATGGGGCACTGAAAGATGAACTCCCCAGGTTGGTAGCTGCCCAATACGCTACTGGAGATCAGTGGAGAAATAACTCCAGAAAGATTGAAGAGACACAGCCAAATGAAAAACAACATCCAGGTGTGGATGTGACTTGTAATGGAAGTAAAGTCTGATGCTGTAAAGAGCAATATTGCATAGGAACCTGGAATGTTAGGTCCATGAATCAAGGCAAATTGGAAGTGGTCAAACAGGAGATGGCAAGATGTCAACATTGACATTTTAGGAATCAGTGAACTAAAATGGACTGGAATGAGTGAGTTTAACTCAGATGACCATTATATTTACTACTGCGGGCAAGAATCCCTTAGAAAAAATGGAGTAGCTATCATAGTTAATAGAAAGTCTGAAATGTAGTACTTGGATGCAATATTAAAAACAACAGAATGATCTCTGCTCATTTCCAAGGCAAACCATTCAATATCACAGTAATCCAAGTCTATGCTCTGACCAGTAATGCTGAAGAAGCTGAAGTTGAATAGTTTTATGAAGACCTACAAGACCTTCTAGAACTAAGACCCACAAAAGATGTCCTCTTCATTATAGGGGGATGGATTGCAAAAGTAGGAAGTCAAGAAACACCTGGAGTAACAGGCAAATTTGGCCTTGGAGTACAGAATGAAGCAGGGCAAAGGCTAATAGAGTTTTGCCAAGAGAACGCACTGGTCATAGCAAACAAACACCCTCTTCCAACAACACAAGAGAAGACTCTACACATGGACATCACCAGATGGTCGACACCAAAATCAGATTGATCATATTCTTTGCAGTCAAAGATGGAGAAGCTCTATACAGTCAGCAAAAAACAAGACCAGGAGCAGACTGTGGCTCAGATCATGAACTCCTTATTGCCAAATTCAGACTTAAATTGAAGAAAGTAGGGAAAACCACTATACCGTTCAAAGATGACATAAATCAAATCTCTTATGATTATACAGTAAAATGTCAAATAGATTCAAGAAATTAGATCTGATAGAGTGCCTGAAGAATTATGGACAGAGGTTCATGACATTGTGCAGGAGACAGGGAGAAAGATCATCTCCAAGAAAAAGAAATGCAAAAAGGCTAAGTGGTTGTCTGAGGAGGCCTTACACATACCTGTGAAAAGAAGAGACGTGAAAGGCAAAAGAAAAAAGGAAAGACATACCCATTTGAATGTAAAGTTCCAAAAATAGCAAGGAGAGATAAGAAAGCCTTCCTCAGTGATCAATGCAAAGAAATAGAGGAAAACAATAGAATGGGAAAGACTAGAGATCTCTTCAAGAAAATTACAGATACCAAGGGAACATTTCATGCAAAGATGGGCTCAATAAAGGACAGAAATGGTAGGGACTTAACAGAAGCAGAAGATATTAAGAAGAGGTGGCAAGAATACAAAAAAGAACTATACAAAAAAGGTCTTCATGACCCAATAATCACAATTGTATGATCACTCACCTAGAGCCAGATATCCTGGAATGTGAAGTCAAATGGGCCTTAGGAAGCATCACTATGAGCAAAGCTACTGGAGGTGATGTAATTCCAGTTGAGCTATTTCAAATCCTAAAAGATAATGCTGTGAAAGTGCTGCACCCAATATGTCAGCAAATTTGGAAAACTCAGCAGTAGCCACACGACTGGAAAAGGTTAGTTTTCATTCCAATCCCAAAGAAAGGAAATGCCAAAGAATACTCAAACTACCACACAATTGCATTCATCTCACATGCTAGTAAAATCATGCTCAAAATTTTCCAAGCCAGGCTTCAACAGTACATGAACCATGAACTTCCAGATGATCAAGCTGGATTTAGAAGAGGCAGAGGAACTAGAGATCAAATTGCCAACATTCATTGGATCATTGAAAAAGCAAGAGAGTTCCAGAAAAACATATACTTCTGCTTTATTTCCTACACAAATGCCTTTGTGTGGATAATGACAAAATGAAAAATTCTGAAAGAGATGGGAATACTAGAGTACCTGACTTGCCTCCTGAGAAATCTGTATGCAGGTCAGGAAGCAACAGTTAGAACTAGACATAGAACAACAGACAAGTTCCAAATAGGGAAAGGAGTACGTTAATGCTGCATATTGTCACCCTGCTTATTTAACTTATATGCAGAGTACATCATGAGAAACGCTGGGCTGGAAGAAGCACAAGCTGGAATCAAGATTGCTGGGAGAAATATCAATAACCTCAGATATGGAGATGACACCACCCTTATGGCAGAAAGCAAAGAAGAACTAAAGAGCCTCCTGATGAAAGTGAAAGACGAGAGTGAAAAAGTGGCTTATAACTCAACATTCAGAAAACTAAGATCATGGCATCCAGTCCCATCACTTTATGGCAAATAGATGGGGAAACAGTGGAAACAGTGATAGACTTTATTATTTGGGGCTCCAAACTCAATGCAGATGGTGACTGCAGCCATGAAATTAAAAGATGCTTGCTCTTTGGAAGAAAAGTTATGACGAACCTAGACAAGATATTAAAAAGCAGAGACACTACTTTGCCAACAAAGGTCCATCTAGTCAAGGCTATGGTTTTTCCTGTAGTCATGTATGGATGTGAGAGTTGGACTATAAAGAAAGCTGAGCACGAAAGAATTGATGCTTTTGAACTGTGGTGTTGGAGAAGACTCTTGAGAATCCCTTGGACTACAAGGAGATCCAACCAGTCCATCCTAAAAAAATCTGTCCTGAATATTCATTGGAGGGACTGATGCTGAAACTGAAACTCCAATACTTTGGCCACCTGATGCGAAGAACTGACTCATTTGAAAAGACCCTGATACTGGGAAAGATTGAAGGTGGGAGGAGAAGCGGACAACAGAGGATGAGATGGTTGGATGGCATCACCAACTTGATGGACATGATTTTGAGTAAGCTCTGGGAGTTTGTGATGGACAGGGAGGCCCGGTGTGGTACAGTCCATGGGGTCTCAAAGATTAGGACATGACTGAGTGACTGAATTGAACTGAATGAATAGTGTGGAAAGAGAACATTGATAGATTATCATCCATATGTTATTGACAATAAAGATTTAACAACCATCAAGCATATGAAAAACTTCACAAGATTATTATATCTCAATTTGTAAACAATACCCTTGGTTTCATCTAAAAGGTGATATAGCAAAAAAAAAAAAGGAAAAAAAAGCAACAACAAACAAACAAAAGCAAAAGTAAGACCTCTGCATGTACATCTAGGTTCTCTCAGATTATCCTGGAAAGCCTTTTAAAAAGCTGTAAGAATAATACACCCTCCTTTGAGAATACAAATTCTCAAAGGAGAAATGTTCACCTCTCTCCCACACACAGAGGCAAACCAATCTCAAAAAGGTTTCTCTTGGGAGTTCCCTGGTGGTCCAGTGGCTAAGACTTTGTCCTCCTAATGCAGGGGATCCAGCTCAGATCCCTGGTCTGGGAACTAGATCCAGCTTGCCACAACTAAGACCTGGCGCAGCCAAATAAGTAAAAGTAAATATTAAAAATCATCGACACAATGGACATTAATTTGAGCAAACTCTAGGAGACAGTGAAAGACAGGGAAGCTTGACCCTGGCATGCTGCAGTCTGTGGGATTGCAAAGAGTCAGACACTACTTAGCGACTGGACAGAAAATTATTTTTAAAAAATTATACCTTTGGCAGAAACCAACACCGTTCTATAAAGCAATTTAGTCCATGGAATTCTCCAGGACACAGTATTGGAGTGAGTAGCCTTTCACTTCTCCAGGGCTTCTTCCCAAACTAGAGATCAAACTCAGGTCTTCTGCATTGCAGGCAGATCTTTTACCAACCACAAGGGAAGCCTAAGAATACTGGAGTCAGTAGCTTTTCCCTTTTTCAGGGGATATTCCCAACTCAGGGATTGAACCAGGGTCTCCTGCATTGCAGGTGGATTCGTTACCAACTGAGCTATCAAGGAAGCCCTAGAAAGCAATTATCCTTCAATTAAAAAATAAATTTAAAAAATTAGATTCCTAAAATTAAAAAAGAAAATTAAGTTCTCTCTTCTGCTGTCAACTTTGACTACTTAAATTTATTCCTTTCCTTTCCTTAAGTACCAACTATTTTTAAACAAGTAGGATAAGTGTGCTTCCACTTTTTCATTATCTTCTTATTCTTAACCCCTCAAAGTCTGGGATCTGCCATTACCCCTCTACTGAATCTGCTATCTAAATGATTCTACTTTCCAAATATATTGGCATTTTCTGTCTTCTTTCTCTAGGAAGGTTATGAGCCTAGGAACTAAGTTTCCCTCTGCTTATAGACTCTAGGCCATTGGTCTCCTCTGTTGTCCTTCCTCTGTCTTCTTTGCTAGCCTCTATCTTCTCAAATGCTACAAGCACTAAACAATCAAGAAATAATAATGATTTTCATTATAATAATGACTAACACAAATTACCACCACCCGACGACTGATATTCAAAAATTATATCTTTATAACAACACAGTGAGGCAGGTACTATTTTCATGTGCATGCCGAATCTGTCACAACGAGATTGATTCACCTATCCTTGGTGACAATATGAGTAACTGGCCATGGAGGATTTAAATTCAGAGTTTGACTTTGGTTTATAAACATCGGTAAACCTGGTCTGGATGATCATTTCCAGAACCTTTCCTGACACTCTCATCCAATTCCTGCTTACTTCTCATTGGTACACTTCTGTTAGGGTAAGTGTATATTTACTTTGTGTGAAAAAAGTGAAGGTGTTAGTTGCTCAGTCGTGTCCATATCTTTGCGACCCCATGGACTATAGCCAGTCAGGCTCCTCTGATCATGGAATTCTCCAGGCAAGAATACTGGAGTGGGTAGCCATTCCCTTCGTCAGGGATAGTTACTTTATTTGCCTCCATTCCTTATTGTCTCTAATACACTTTACATACTATAGTGAAATTATTGTCCTAGGATATAACTTTAATCATGTCACTCTCTTGCTTGTACCTTCAATAGCTCACCATTTTCTTAATGAATTCAGAACACATTTGTCATTTAGTAATGCATGTAGGACCTACTTTATTCCAGCCTCCCTAAGCTTTTTGTCTTCATCTCTAATACACGGTGTAGTAAAGCCATCCTCCACCCCCCAAATTAATGCCATTATTCCACACATCCATAACTTTGTTTATGCTATACATTTTATTTTCACCTCTCCCTCAGTGCCACCCGTCAACATAATAGCCATTGGAATTCTATTATATTCTAATCCATCCATCAAATTACAGTGTCACTTCTCTTTTCCTTGAGTTCCAAACCTTTATAGATCCTTTATAGCACTTACCATATCATTCTTTAAGCAATGGTTATTTTACCCATCATCCCATTAAAAGTGGTGGGTGTATCTTACTATTACAGCCCTAGCAGCATAAAGCTTAGCCTTTCATAAATAGTAGATTTTGAAAAAAATATCTCTGCACAAACTCATTAAATGAATTAGCTATGTGACTTCGTACACAGAGGAAAAAGATGGTTTACCAAGAACTTTCCTAATTGAAGCATTCAGTCATTTCACAAGTTACTTTGGAATATTAAGTGTAAAGTAGCATCATAAACATTTTACTAGGACTTTGATTTGGAAATCATCTCCCAAAATCCTTTCTGCTGTTTCTATTTCACCAAGTGACCCAGTATATTTGGCCAACCATATTATCACCCTGCTAAAACTCAAAATGTCCCAGTCATTCTTACACCTAAGTAGGGTCTGTAACTAAGTCTTGGCCAGTGAATGTAATCAGAAGTGTTGTGTAGTATTTTCAGGAAGTCTCCTTAAAAGTTTGAGGCCCATGCTGTGGAGAACAGTGTGGAGATTTCTTAAAAAACTGGAAATAGAACTGCCATATGACCCAGCAATCCCACTCCTGGGCATACACACTGAGGAAACCAGATCTGAAAGAGACACGTGCACCCCAATGTTCATCGCAGCACTGTTTATAATAGCCAGGACATGGAAGCAACCTAGATGCCCATCAGCAGATGAATGGATAAGGAAGCTGTGGTACATATACACCATGGAATATTACTCAGCCGTTAAAAAGAATTCATTTGAACCAGTTCTAATGAGATGGATGAAACTGGAGCCCATTATACAGAGTGAAGTAAGCCAGAAAGATAAAGAACATTACAGCATACTAACACATATATATGGAATTTAGAAAGATGGTAACGACAACCCTATATGCAAAACAGAAAAAGAGACACAGAAGTACAGAACAGACTTTTGAACTCTGTGGGAGAAGGTGAGGGTGGGATGTTGCGAAAGAACAGCATGTATATTATCTATGGTGAAACAGGTCACCAGCCCAGGTGGGATGTATGAGACAAGTGCTCAAGCCTGGTGCACTGGGAAGACCCAGAGGAATCGGGTGGAGAGGGAAGGGGGAGGGGGGATCGGGATGGGGAATATGTGTAAATCTATTGCTGATTCATGTCAATGTATGACAAAACCCACTGAAAAAATAAATAAATTAATTTTAAAAAAAAAGTTTGAGGCCCATGTCTTCTTTCTTCTTTCCCCTATATCTACTGCTTGGAACACAGATGGAATGGGCTCTAGGAGCCACCTTTGATAGTGAGAATTAAAGTCCCCCCCCTTGAAATGATGAACCTGAAAACTAAAAGGAGTATGAGTTCCAGAAGGCTCTACAATAGTCATACTAGCCCTATTTTGGATAAAATAAAACAAAATGCCTATAGGTGAAAAAAACTAACCTAAGACTGCAGCCTACTAAGAGATAGAGCTAGGGCTAGAATCCAGTGAGGCTTACCCCAGAGACAGCATTCTTAGCCATTGAGCTTTGCAGTCTCAAGTTCTAGCTGCAATAGACTGTATACTATAGATAATACTATAATTAATAAGCTAGAATGATCATAAAATGAACACTTTCAGAATATTAGTATTTTTATCAAGATAGAATGGGGACATATCTGGAATTAGAAAAAACACTCTTAAAGTAATATGAATAAGGAAAAATATGGCACTAAATTTTGGGCCCAGTTCATTGGAAGGACTGATGCTGAAGCTGAAACTCCAATACTTTGGCCATCTCATGCAAAGAGTTGACTCATTGAAAAAGACCCTGATGCTGGGAGGGGTTGCGGGCAGAAGGAGAAGGGGACAACAGAGGATGAGATGGCTGGATGGCATGGCCAACTTGATGGACATGAGTTTGAGTAAACTCCAGGAGTTGGTGATGGACAGGGAGGCCTTGCGTGCTGCGATTCATGGGGTCGCAAAGAGTCGGACACGACTGAGCAACTGAACTGAACTGAAGCTGCTGTAATAGTCATATGCTTGGTTCAATGATAATTTGTAAACTTTCAAGAAATTTAAATATTAAAGAAATGCTTTTAAAGAGCACAAAATATTGATTTTTCACCTCTTAACAAACATGCCAAGATACAACTTTATGTGTTGATTATTTGAAAATGATTATCTGTTAATGCATATGGGCTTCCTTGCTGGCTCAGTAGGCAAAGAATCCACTTGCAGTGAGGGAGCCCTGGGTTCAGTCCCTGGGTTGGGAAGACCCTCTGGAGGAGGGCATAGCAACCCATTCCAGTATTCTTGCCTGGAAAATCCCAAGGATAGCGGAGCCTGGCAGGCTACAGTACATGGGGTCACAGAGTTGGACACAACTGAGCGACTAAGCACATTAATGCATAGCTAAAGAACACTAAATAGGAGTACACATTTGAAATTAACACAAAGAAAGAGTTCCCATCTGTCTTGAAGTTATTTGCAAAAGAGAAACAGGATAACCTGAGAGGTTTGTTTTTTTTTTACATTAATGAGATTTTCAAGTAAGATAAAAAATATGTCCAGTGTAGATTACCACCACATACTTCAGTATTTTCATGTTCGACCTATACTTTCAACTATATTATTCTTATTACTACTCATCAAAATTTACCTCTACAAGAAATAGAATACAGCTTCAGTCCTTTCATGTATTAGATGTTGTCATGTCTTATTCATTATAAATTACCTTTCAATCTAACAGCATTTAAACTGAGAAAAATTTGGAGCCTTTTAAACTCATTTTCTCAAGAGAAAAAAACTTTATAGTAAAATGACCTTTTTTGAAAAGGGAAGAAGTATCACATTTAAAAAATTTTCAAGGATATGACTGTGATAAAGCAGATGGCTTTTATCCAGATGTAATATCTAAGACTCACCTGTGTTCATTGTATCAAACCCTTTTTTGTATAATTCTAACTATAGAAGCTGAAAATGGTCTCGTAAAACTTGTTGTCATGACAACAAAATCTTCTAAGAAATGATGCAAGTCTGAATGTGAAGGAAGTATTCATGACATGATTTAATAGAAAAGATGCTTCAACGACCCACTGCAATCCCATTATTCAGCTTGTCTATTGTTTGCTTTTGTTTTTTAACATTTAACAAAATTTACACCCTACCTAGCCTTTACTAAATATGCTAAAAGTAGGAGTTATTTTCAGCTTTCTTCTACCAATGATTACTTATGGTAAGAAATGGGTATTAAAATTTATCAATCTTTATATGTTATTCAGAAATATTTTTCTTGGTCACTTGGTTTGGTTTGAAGAAGCTCTTCAAACATCCTTTAATAGATTTCTTTATAACAGGAAATTTTATAACTCTGAGCAAGAAGAATTTATAAGGAGTTATGAATTTATTATTTAACAAAGCTGGGAATATAAAAAGTGAAAAATAAAAATAAATTTTAAAAGAAAAGCATAGTTGTTTTTGTCTTAAATACACACACACACACACAAAACCTTCAAAACCAGTGCCAAAAAGAAAACTTGCTACTTCACTTTTAAAAAATCTTAGAATCTAGGCTCTTAAATGGGAATAAATTCTAATAAGCTTCAAAATGTAAAATATGGGTGATATCATTGTGAGGTAAAAAAGTAAGAAAAAACAACTATGAAAAGCTTTGGTTTGTAGCCTTCATATCCTATGGGTCATGTTACTTTCTATCATTTGTTCTGGCATTTGGCGTCTTTCCCACTGCAAATGTAAAGCACTTCTCTAGTTCCTTCCTCCTCTTACATCAAGAATCTAAAAACAAGAGTTTGATAACCTAGATGTTAACCTTTGTTCTTGCCAAGTTAAACTTCTCGTTGCTTCCTGAAGAAGGTCTTAGCCACCGTTGTTTTTTGTTTTTTATTTAATCTCTCATCAACTGTTTTAGCCAGTGTAATAAGGCAAGAAAACAAATAAATGGTGGACTGATCAATAAAAAGAAGTAAGACTGTCTCAACTTGTAGATTCTGTGTCTACATAGAAAATCCCAAGGACATTATAAAAATACTCCCAGAACTAATGAGTAAGTTCAGCAAGGTCACAGAATACAAGATAAACATACAAAAATAAATTATATTACTGTACAATGGGAGCAAGCTTGTAGAAACCAAATTAAGAATACAACACCACCTACAATCACTCACACACAAATATTTACATGTAAATCCAATAAAACTTGTACAG
Source organism: Cervus elaphus (assembly GCF_910594005.1). Lineage (NCBI taxonomy): Eukaryota > Metazoa > Chordata > Mammalia > Artiodactyla > Cervidae > Cervus > Cervus elaphus. The sequence continues at coordinate 27,335,962 of NC_057826.1, read as the reverse complement.
GACTTGTATCCTAAAAACTAAAAAATGATAAAGATATTCAAAATATCTCTAAATAAATTGAGAAATGCTCTATAGTCACAGATTGGGAGACTAAAAACAGTGAAGATATTAATTCTCCCCAAATTTATATACAGGTTTAATGCAATTTCTATCAAATCTCAATGAAATTTTCTATAGATATAGACAAAATTATTCTATAATTTAAATGGAAGACAAAGAAACTAAAATAGTTGAAAGTAATTTTGAAGAGAGAGAATTAACTGGGAGGAAATACTTTATGTAATTTTAGTTCTTATTCTATAGCTCCAAAAAGCAAGATCATGCAGTCCTGGTAGAGTAGCAGACACACAAATAAACAGAACAGATTAGTAAGGCCAGATGATTGTTTACAAAGGTGAAAATACAATTCAACAGAAGAATAAACTTTTTCACAAATGGTTCTAAAATAATTGAGCATCTGTAAACAAAAAAGGCATGAATCTTACACCTTTTACAAACACTAACTCTAAAACAGACCATAGATTGGTGTGAAACATAAAAATCTAAAACTTTCAGAAGACAGCATAGAAGAAAATGTCCCAGACATCATGAAGAATTCTTAGGCATAGTTTGAAAAGCACTATCTATTAAAAACAATCTACAAATTGAAGTTAATTACAGTTAAATACTGTAATTATTATAGTTATTATTACAGTTAAATACTGTCAATTATTGTAATTGACTTTACCAAGAGACTCTGTTAAAAGGATGAAAAGATATGCTATAGACTGTGAGAAAGTATTTGCAAACCACACATCCAACAAAAGATGCATATTTAGAACACATAAAAAATTCAATTTAAAAAAATAGCAGATACATGAAGAGACACTTCCCTGAAAAGGAAATACCAATGGCAAATAAGCACATGAAAAGTTCAACATCACTAGCCATTAGGGAAATGCAATATAAAGCCACCATAAGAAATCATTATATACCTATTAGAGCAACTCAAGTGAAAAAATACAAGCTGGAATCAAGATTACTGGGATAAATATCAGTGACCTCAGATATGCAGATGACACCACCCTAATGGCAGAAAGCGAAGAGGAACTAAAGAGCCTCTTGATGAAGGTGAAAGAGGCAAGTGAAAAAGCTGGCTTAAAACTCAACATTCAAAAAACGAAGATCATGGCATGTGGTCCTATCACTTCATGGCAAATAGATGGGAAAATAATGGAAATAGTGACAAACTTTCTTTTCTTGGGCTCCAAAATTACTGCAGATGATGACTAGAGCCATGAAATTAAAAGATGCTTGCTTCTTGAAAGAAAAGCTATGACAAACCTAGACAGCATATTAAAAAGCAGAGACATTACTTTGCCAACAAGGTCCATATAGCCAAAGCTATGGTTTTATCAGCAGTCATGTATGGATATGAGAGTTGGACCATAACGAAGGCTGAGCACCAAAGAATTGATGTTTTTCAACTGTGGAGTTGGAAAGACTCTTGAGAGTCCCTTGGACTACAAGGAAATTAAACCAGTCAATCCTAAAGGAAATCAATCTTGAATATTCATTGGAAGGACTGATGCTGAAGCTGAAGCTTCAATACTTTAGCCACCTGATGTGAAGTTGATTCATTGAAAAAGACCCTGATGTTGGGAAAGATTGAGGGCAGGAGGTGAAGGGGACAACAGAGGATGAGATGGTTGAATGGCATCATCAACTCAATGGACCTGAGTTTGAGCAAACTCTGAGTGATGGTGAAGGACAGGGAAGCCTGGCTGGCATGCTGCAGTCCATGGGGTCACAAATTGAGCGATCACAAAAACAAGTGAAAAATAGTGACAGTGCCAAATACTGGCAAGAATGTCGAGACACTGGGTCTTTCATGCACTGCTGGTAGGAACATAAAGTGGTACAGTCTCTCCAGAAACACTTGGGCAGTTTCTTAAAATACGATAAAATGAAACATTTGTCTGAAATGAATTATTTTCTGCTAAGCCAGTAAACATGACTTAGTAACGAACACCACCAAAATACCATGTCACAGCTATGTCACAGTCATCAGGGATTCTAGCCTTCCACATGCAAATTTCTGAGCCCAGGTTGTCATCTAGCAGTCATCAGCCACTTCCTAGGCTCCTGAGCTGAAGAGCTCAGGGAGGCAAGAAAATGCAAGAGACAGTCATCTGCCACATACACCACCCCTTAAGGTAAATGATGAATTAATGATGCTGTTGCTCAGTCACTCAGATATGTCTGACTCTTTGTGACCCCATGGACTGTAGCCAAATTAAGGCTGAGAACAATCAAAAAGCACAATTTGGCCCCAGATAGCTGAGATGCATATGAAAAAGATGATTTCCAGATAGCTGAGATGAATATGAAAAAGGTGATTTCAGTAAGCCTGGATGCTTGAATCTCCCCGTACATAAAAGATTGCTAATCATTTAATGAAAGAGATCTGGTTTTCCTTAATTAAAAGTAATCTTTTAATATTCAGATTACCTGCCTCTTGCAGAAAACTTCTAGGTAGCCTTGCTCCTCCCTTCCCCACCTCCTCAGAAACAGTTCTCTCAGGGTCACCTGAGATGCTGTCTCCCGAGCTTGAAGTCCTCACGATTCCCACCAAATAAACCTACTCTCAACTTTTAGGCACGTGTATTTTTTCCAATCAACAATACTAAACATACACTTACCACATGACCCAATAATTTGCATTCTGAGACATTTATCTCAGACAAATGAAACTAATGTTCTCAAGAAAGCCTCTACACAATTGATCACCGCAGCATTGTTTGCAATAGGCTAAAAATGGAAACAATGAAAATGACCCTAAATGGTGAAACAAACATGATGCACTCATATTGTGGAACGCTCTGCCAAAGTTAAAAGGAGTCAACTATTAATACACACAATGAATTGGTTGGACCTCAAGGTTATATGCTAAATGAAAATGTCAGTCTCATAAGATCTCATACTGTGTAAGTTTACTCACAAAATATTTGGAAATGATAATATTATAAAGGTAGAGAACAAATTAGTGGTTGCCATGGTTGGAGATGAAAATGAGATGGGAGAGTGGAGGTTGTGACTAATAGGCAATAGAACAAGACAGATCTTTGTGGCAGCAGGCAGATAGCTAGGTAGGAGCAGAGAAATGTGGTCAGGGGCCAGATGGCAGGAAATCAGACATCTTGTTAACAGCAGGGTTCCATAGGCAGACAAAGCAAAGCGAGAAGCTTCAGACTGACAGGAAACCACACATTCTGGGTGATAAGAGTTCATTGTTGTTCAGTAGCTCAGCCCTGTCTGACTCTTTGCGACCCCATGGACTGTAGTACGCCATGCTTCCCTGTCCTTCACCATCTTCCAGAGCTTGCTCAAGCTCATGTCCATTGAGTCAGTTATGCCATCCAACCATCTCATCCTCTGTTGGCCCCTTCTCCTCCTGCCTTTAATCTTTCCCAGGATCAGGATCTTTTCCAGTGAGTCCTCTCTTCACATCAGGTGGCCAATATGAAAAGGCAAAAGGATAAGGGTCCAGGTAGCAGACAAAGAAAGGGAAAGAAAGGCAGGAATCTCCTGCATCCAGATGTAACCCTTTGCTCATTGTACTCTCATTACATAGAAGATTAGCCTTACAGATAAGAAGCACTCATGCACCATCGCTGTGACACCTGATCTTAGCTAAATAAGGACAAAAAGCTCTTCTTCCCTGGGCAAAATGGAGCTGGGATGAAAATCAGGGAAAATAACCCCCAAACTTCACCTTCCCCAGTGAATATTCTGCCCTTTCATTTGTGTGTCCCTTGTAACTGGCTTGCCAAAGTAACCCAGGGCAGCAGCATCACTTCATCTAACTGCCTGCTCTCCCTCTGAGAGTATATCCTTGCTTAAATAAACTTTTACTTTCTTAACCTCTCTGCTTCATCTCCGAGTTCTTTCAAGACAAGAAAAAACCTGAAATTCGCCAGGAACAGTGGTAGAACAGTTCTGTGTTTTAATTGCCGTTGTGGTTACCCCACCATACTACTCACGCGGGAAAAGACTTAGAACTATAAACACACACTGTGCCAATGTCAAATTCCTAGTACAAGTGGGTACACAGGACCTCTCCAAACTACCTGACGGCTGCTCATGAATCTGTAAGTATTTCAAAATTATAAATTTAATTAAAAATGTCAGTACTGGATACTAGCCTTCAGAGATGGCCCATATTCTGCCTGTGGAGTGTGTTTCTCACTAAAGAATTCCACTTCTTACCTATCTGTTCATTTCTGAATTGTTTCACGAAGAATCAAGAACTTTAAATCCACCAGCAGCATATTGGCAAATCCAGCCAGGAGAATTGGGTAAGTCTCAGCCTCTCGCTTTCCCTGTGCTTGGGGGGTATTTTCTGTACTTCCCATCACTACCCTCCTACTCTCTCCCTTACCTCACACTTGCTTTCCACTCTAATCTCATGCTTTACTCTGCTGAAAATGGGGCAAAAGAACTATGCCAAGTATTATCCAAACTTGCCTCTAGGTCTTCCATTATTTACTATTACATACGTTCAGGGCATGTCAGGGAAAGTTTCCAGCCGTCCTCACAGGCAGCTAGGGACACAACCCATAGGCTCTTTGCCCTCTGGGTTTGCCTTACCCACATTACATTAACTGTTAGTAAGTCAATTGTGTAAAAATATGAAATACAGCCTTACTTAGAGTTTGTGTCAGGATTATAGTGGTTGTGATCCCTTTGGGAGCTCCCTCACAGAGTAGGTGGTCTGTGCGTGTACCCCCAGGTGTTAGGAGATGGGGGATGGTCCTACACCACGTGGTTGGGATGTCTGGGACTCATGGCTGTAAGATTATCATTCACCACCCACATCCTGGTGTTTGTCTGGCCCCCTCCAGGGTTCACCCTGACCCCACCCCTATCCCATCCTGTTAGGGCAGAGCAGGATGCATTTCACAAACCATCTCCCTTAATGGCCAGTGACTGTTTTCCAGAACTTACCACCTTTGTAGAGAAAAAAGCTGGAACTTAAATAGGTCCTAGAACCGTGAAGATGCCTTTACCAGGGAAACATATCTACAGAATCTATAGAAAAGCCTTCAGGAAGGCCAGTCATCCTTGGTACTATGGATGCTAGGATAAGACACAGGTCCCAGGACATAGAGACCAACAGGACTGCCATAGGAGTGTAGCTTACTCCCACTGTGGATAAAGTGAACAGGATTAGATAGACGGGGATGCCTGGATCCAGTCCTGATTTAGAGAGTCCCCATGGGACCTCCAAGGAGAAGGAAATGGCAGCCCACTCCAGTATCCTTGCCTGGGAAATCCCATGCTCGATCCCTGGGTTGGGAGGATCCCCTGGAGAAGGAAGTGGCAACCCACTCCAGTATTCTTGCCTGGAGAATTCTGATAGAGGAGCCTGGCGGGCTACAGTGCATGGAGCCGCAAAGAGTCGGACACGACTGAGCGACTTTCACTTCACTTCACTTCATGGGACCTCCAAATGCAAATGCTCCTTTCTGGTATAGGAACATCCTCTCCCTGAAGAAACAATGGGGAACCTCTTCCATTCCCAAGGAGTCACTCCTCAGGCGAATTTTGAGTTATCAGGACAAGTTTCCTCCAGACTTTTTTAAATGAAAAGGCTCATTTTCTTTTGTAATAAAGCTGAATCCCAGTATAAACTTGAAGACAATGAGGCCTGGTAAGAAAACGGAAGTCTCAACTACAATACCATTCTACAGTTAGACATCTTTTGCAAAGGGCAGGGAAAATGGACAGAAGTTCCTTACGTACAGGCTTTTATGGCCCTAAGAGAAAACCCAGAGCTATGAAAGTCCTATGTTAGGGAACTTTGCCAGCTGGGACCCATTTAGGCTACACAGAAGCCCTCTCAAGTGGCAGCCCTAGAAGAACAGGAGCCCCAGACAGAAGACCCAGGCTCCACACTCTTCTACCCTCTTCAGCCTCTCCCCTACCATACAAGCCTCTTTACCCTTCTGTACTCAAAAATGCAAGCAGTCTCTTTGCCCCCATCAGGAATTAGTAGATGGGCCTCAGAGAATTATCAGAGTCCATACCCCTTTTTCCTTGCCTGGCCTTAAGCAATGTCACACCACTTAGACAGATTCTCAGAGGACTCTTAACTGGTTCACCAAAGAATTTGAGGCCGAAAGTTTGCCATGGCACTCTAAACTCCTCTCAGCCTTTTTATTGATACAGTCTTCAGTGTTTTTAACAATAGAGACCAGGCTGAGGATAAAAAGAATGAACAGCCTGACTGAAGGAAGAGATGATGGCAAGCCAGGCTTTTGACAACTGTCCTGACAAGACCTAACCCACCTCTGAAAAGTGAAAGTGAAGTCGCTCAATCATGTCCAGCTCTTTGCAACACCATGGACTGCAGCCTACCACGCTCCTCCAACCATGGGATTTTCCAGGCAAGAGGACTGGAGTGGGGTGCCATTGCCTTCTCCAACCCACCTCTTGGTCATATCAAAAGTACTCCCAGAAGACCTCTCCCAGGAAAAAGAGAAAATTTCAGTTTGGGGTGTCTTGAACACTAGAGTAAGGAATGCTCAGGAAATAGGTCCCAGTCTATGACCAAACACTGTGCTCAGCCTGAAACAATATGGGCCACTGACAGAGGGGAGGCCCCCAGGTCTAAAGGGAACAAGGAAATTCCCCCACGCCAGTCACGGCAGTGACTGACGGGACATGGAACTTCCTAAGGCTCACAAGAAGACAGTCATCATCACAAGGGAGAAACCACAGATGAGGTGACCATTGATGTGACAGTCTTTTGTCATTTATATTTTTGTACTCTGATGCCATTACAAAAAGTGCTTCTTTTATTAAGGAGATTCATAGGAAGGTTAAGGAAACAGTTACAACAGTTCCACATCAAGATGACGGCTATGCAAGGATTCCAGCTGATACCAACTTAAAACAAGGAGCTGTCCTGCCCCTGGGCCCACAGATCGGGCATCCAGAGATTTTAACTCCCTGACAGGCAGGGTCAATGGCCCTTCTCAGCCTTGAAGCAGTTATAGGAGATGAACCATGGACCTTCTGCTTCTCATAAAAATATGGGAGTAAAATCTTTGAAGGGAACAAGAAACAAGAGGCAATGGGGCAGGGCACAACCTTTAAAAAAATGACAGAGCCATAGGACATGACAAAACTGGTTAGAAGCAACATGGCAGACAAGTCAACCTCTAATAGACCTTGAGCCTGATCATACACTCATTGTAATACATTAGCATGGTAAATGACACACCCACCAGCACCTTGACAGTTCTGAGGCTAATCATAAAATGCCAAAAAGTGGGCAGTGGCCCAATTCCTGGAAATCTCCACCCCTTCTCTGAAATAATTGGAATAAGCCTCCTACTCATTGGGCTTTCCTGGTGGCTCAGATGGTAAAGAATCTGTCTGCAATGCAGGAGACCTGGGTTTGATTCCTGGGTCAGGAAGATCCCCTGGAGTAGGGAATGGCAACCCACTCCAGTATTCTTGCCTGAAGAATCCCATGGACAGAGGAGCCTGGTGGGCTACAGTCCATGGACTGACAAAGAATCAGACATGACTGACTGACTAATACACACTTATTAGCCTATGAAATGACTCACCCTGTAAAAATTAACCACGCCATATTTTGAGGCTCTCTTGCCTTCTGAGATGGCCCACACTGTCTGTAGAAAGTGTTTCTCTCTAAATAAATCCACTTCTAATCTATCGCTTTGTCTCCAAATTTTTTCATGACAAAGCAGGAACACTAAATTCACTGGCAACAAGAAGAGAAATTGAAATACAAATAAGAAGAGTGTTCACTTAAAAGTTCATAAAGCTCAGTATGTCATTTTAATTCAATTTGGAAAGATTTTGGAACATTTCAATAAAGTAAATAAGAGAGCCATAGATTCCCAATACTGCCCACGTGAAGGTGACATTCATTTGTCATCTTTAAATACATTTATTCAAGAACTGAGAGAAATTTCAGGGAAAAAGTCACTGAAAAAAGAAAACTAATGAAATAAATGAAAATTATTCTGACATCAAAGATAGAACTATTACCAAAAAATGTTTTATCCTATCAAAAGAAGTAATTTAGTAAGTGGAAGAGTTAACTTTCCAAAAGAATAATAATGAATAGATTCTGGGATTGTTTAATAATCCAGTCAGTGAAGAGGAGTTAAACTTATGACTGTGTTACAGAAAGACTTACATTCCTCACTGACAAACTGACACCTATGAGGATAATATACAACTCATAATACACCTCTATAAAAGGACATGGATGACCAACTGATTAATCAATCAATGATTATTTCTCAATTCAAAGAGTGTTTAAGATTAGTCACTGCTGAAAAAAACCCAATAGGCCCTGGAGTCTTTAAATCATATACGAAAGAAATCTTGTTGGAAGTTTCCCCCAAATTGACAACAACTGCAAACATTTACATAACATTTCCAATAATGAGTCGTGAAACTGGAAAATTTTTAAACTATCAATAAGAATAAAACATTGAACAAACATGCTACAAATAAGACTGACTTGTCTCCTCTCTGCAGAGCTATTATTAAATTGGTGACATTTGGAGAAGTAATCTAAGTAGATTTTTTTGAATATGTAGCTCAAAAAAGGTAACAAAAGATATTTTAGTCATACATCTAATAAAATATAATTTTTCTGGACTTTCTGATATTTATGGTATTGGTCAGCATCTTTAAGCTTTGAATTTTATGATTTCTTTTCTCATGCTAAGTAAATTATGACTTTCAAATCTCAAAAAAAAATAGTGCTGGAATGTATTGTTAAGAATTTAATGTGGAGTTTGAATTGAAAAAAGTGTCACTAGCCTTTTTAGCAAGGCAGTACTAAATGATGGTGAATTTTATTCCCTCACTGACAATAAAGATGGGGAGGTATCTTCTGCAAAACTTGTGAATATCTAGAATAGTATAACACCCAAATCTGAAAATAAAATAGTACATCTTTGTATCTATAGGACACGCATTTTAATCTAATTTCTATCCAATAAAATAATCTGGTTTCTATAAACTTCAAATCTTAACTCATAATAGACTCTGGGAGAAACTTAGGTAATACGGTAAATTAATACATCTATGCTCAGAAAGGGCTTCCTCGGTAGCTCAGAAGGTAAAGCTTCTGCCTGCAATGCGGGACACCTGGGTTCAATCCCTGGGTTGGGGAGATGCCCTGGAGAAAGAAATGGCAACCCACTCCAGTACTCTTGCCTGGAAAATTTCATGGATGAAGGAGCCTAGTAGGCTACAGTCCATAGGATAGCAAAGGGTCGAACACGACTCAGGCGACTTCACTCACTACTATGCTCAGAAAACTTAGCATGATAGGTCTGGAAGACGGTATAGGTTATTCTAACAACTTTCAGCTCCCTTGAACTGGGGCAGGGCTCGCTCTTTGAGCATTATGTACACCTCTGGGACTCAGGAGTAGTGCCTTCTGGCCATCTGCTTTTTAGTTCACAGCTCTATATGCCTCAGAGTGAAAACTAGGGTAGATCTTATCACTGACATTCCCATTTGGAGTTTCAGAGTGATTCTTCCCACAACCATCATTTTCTCTGTTTCCTTTCCTCTTCCTTCCACCTGTGCTAAGTCTTTTGACATTTGTTTATCTCTGTGCCTCCTATGGGGCTTCCCAGGTGGCTCAGTGATAAAGAATCTGCCTGCAATGGTTTGATCCTTGAGTCGGGAAAATCCCCTGGAGAAGAGAATGGCAACCCACTCCAATACTCTTGCCAGGATAATTCCATGGACAGAAGAGAATGGGGTCACAAAGAGTTGGACATGACTGAATGACTAACACTTGTGCCTCCTATACCAATCCTAAACTCATTTGAAAGCAAGTTCTTTCTCTCTGATTTACCTCTGTAACTCTCCATTTCTAGGCACAGAAGTTCTATATAGTAAAAATCTAATGCACGTTTGTAAAATAAAATACCTCTTCAAAATTAAAGGAAAATTAAAATGGCAGAGTTATGCATCAGTAATTCCATATATTCTATAATGTTGTTAGCATTTTATCAGAACATATAACTTTTGTTTCTTCATTTTAATTGTATTGCACTGAAAGGAATAAATTTAAAGAAAACTGAAAACATTGAAGCTGAAGACAGTCTCTCTCGGAGGGAGCCAGTGAGGTATTTAGATAGTCCCTCAACATTTCAGTGTTAACATTTGACAGTGTTAAGGTAACATTCAGTGCTTATTTAGTCAACAAATAACTATTGAATATATTCTAGATGCATGGCCATTTTCCAGGTTCTGAGCTAAAAATGGTGTCCAGGAGATGTGGTCTTAGTCCTCACAGAATCAGGTCACAGTATCAGTCCAATGGAAATGGGATTTATTTTTATAAATTAGTGGAAGCCTAGTTTGAACTTATAAGCTATACTAAATATACTTCAGGACAAATACATTTAGAAGCAGCACAGTCTGAGGTCCCAGGATTGTGAGACAGTTTTCAATAGGCATCTTCTTTCAAAGTTTCACTGTTGCTTGAGACGTGGCAGAGAAAACTGAGCCAAAACACTTGGTTTGGAGCAATACTGAATTCTAACTGTGAGCAAGTCTGTTCTGCTCAGCATATTCCAAGTCCTTTCTCATTAGGTTATTCTGGAAGAACAGATCAAGGCTAACAAGTCAAAAGAAAAATGTCTTTTCTCCATAAATTTCCAAGAATGAGTTTGCAATACAAACCAACATGGGTGGATCGGTATGTTCTATACCCCTACATTTCCTAAGCTTGAGAACTAAAGTAAGATTTTTCTAAAGAGAATATCAGTATGTAGCATTGTTATATAGCCATGTCTACTTGATTTCAGAGCAAGAAGAATCTTTTCTAACTAAAAAAAAAAAAAACACACACACACACACACCAGCAAAAACTGCAGGCTGCTAAAGAATCTAGTGGATAAAACAAACTAGATGACTCTTCTACCAAATCAAGACTTTAACAAAGAAATTTTTGGACAATGGACATGTTTTAGATCTGAATTGTGGAGATGACTAGACAACTATAGAAATTTACTAAAAGTCATAGAATTGTACACTTATAATAATAAGTGAATTTTCTTCTGTTTAAATTACACTTCCATGAGGGGAGAGCAAATTAGCCAAGATGGCATGTACAGGCTCTCTCGCCCCGTACTTTGTAAATAATGATTGTGTAACAGCTGAGAGCATTGATAGCACTGTGCACGTGTGTCATGAGGTACTCACTCGGTCACGAGTCACTTCGTGCTGCAGGGATACACGAGCTCCACCCAAAAAATGGCGGCATTTACTGCTGTGTCACACTTGTGTCCGTTGGGTCAGCAGCCAGAGGAGAGAATATAGTGTGTCTACTGCTATGGCTGCTGCTTCAGCTAGGAGGCAATACTGTGATGGCTGCTACGCCAGCCAGGAGAGAAATTGTGTGTGTAGGTTATGCTATGGCTGCTGCTATGGCTGCTCTGTCAGCCAGGAGAGAATAAACACGTCTGCAGTTCCTATGGATCCTTTAGTCTCCTTCCAGCCTCTGAGCTCGCATCTTGCCTCCCCTGGGTTCAATGAACAGTGCACATAGTGAGATACAGCAAGACAATTGGTGTCATGAACAGGATGAAGAGCGATACAACTTCAAAAAAGTTGTTTGTAAAGAGACAATAAACCTTCTCCAAAAGATCTTCACCTGGTAACAAATCTCTAATAGCAGAAAAAATTCACTTGTACAACTTTGTATACTTTGGATACAAAGGAAGGCATATTTGCTGGAGGCAATAAATGTTTCTAGGAATCATGATATTCAAAAAGAAATGAGAATGAGGCTATTTGCTAAGATTATGTTTGTCTTCCAAACTTCTTCCACTCACATGAATGTGACATATGCATATGCTCATGTAGAAGCCATCACATTTACTCTGAAGTTGTAATAACAGTAACAGAAACATGAACTTGTGCAGGGCTCTCGATGTGTTTTCTCATTGACAGGCACAGGCAAGTTCACATCTCTGCCTATAAGCCCACACTTTCCTTCCAAAGATCATTTCATGAGTTCATTAAGCTATTATAATTTAGAAGGCAAAGAAGATGGTGAGGAAGGGAAGAAATCCCAACAAAATTAAGCCAGGTTGCATTTCTTTAAATTTTTCATAATGAGCCCAGAAAATATATTATTGTCAACATTTATTCTCCCTCAATTTAAGCTATAATGTACGGGGTACTGTTTTTTTTTAAAAAGCTAATTAGTAATTTGAGAGATACTTCAAAGAATCATTTAATTGTTCAGTGAGTTCTTCTAAAAATGAAAGTTAGGAATTCAAATATTTTTCCATCCACAAATTTCAAGTGAAAGAAGCATATATAAATATATGAAAAAACTTAAATATCAAATGAAAAAGATACAAATGTTCTGTAAAAGATATTTGAGCTGAAATTTACAGAATTAGACTGAGATCTGCCATTCTATCATGACAGAATATAGAATGAATTCTGCTTTGTTTAGACAGGTAGGAAGAGATTTTTGGGTATAGAGACTATATACAGATTAAAACGGTTTAAAATTTTTGATGGGTTATACCATAGCCCCCAGTCTTTATTGTGTTTTGAACATTCTGGGGCTGTTTTGTGGGTCAAAGCAGTCACATTATATTCTAGTTTTTTGGTTTGTTTGTTTGTTCTTTTTGTAATTTGAAAAGAGCAAGCAATACACCCTATGGTCATGGTCTAAATAAAAAGTTTCTCAATGAGGTCAATTATAATGTGAGTGGGTGTGTCTTTGGAGTGGGAGTGGGTCTTTCGAATATGCAACAATTCTACAACACCAGCTGGGTGCCTATGCATGCTTACATGCATAGTTGCTTCAGTTGTACCCAACTCTTTGTGACCCCATGGACTATACGCGCCTCTGTTCATGGGATTCTCCAGGCAAGAATACTGGAGCAGGTTTCCATACCCTCCTCCAGGGGATCTTCCTGACCCATGGATCAAACCCACATCTCTTATGTCTCCTGAATTGGCAGGAGTGTTCTTTACCACTAGTGCCACCCGGGAAGCCTGGGTGCCCTAGGTGCCCTATAATTCAACTCAATTTCAGCACTATCCACCCAGAGACAGCATCAGATTCCACTGGTTAAGGGCACAGTCCCTCAAGTCTGCCTCCACTTCAGCTGCCAATTGCAGGTCCACAATGTAACTTGTGCTTCTGACTGACCAGGTATAAATAAAGCAGAAGTTACCATGACCACCTCCTTGAGTTTAATCTGTTAGAGAGGCTCACAGAACTCAGTGAAACATTTTACTTGCTAGATTTCTGGCTAATTACAAAAAGCTATTAACTCTGGATCAGCCACATGGAAGCAGAGGGCAAGTTATGTAGAAAGAGCATGAAGCTTCTGTACTCTTTCCAGGCATGCCACTCTCCTCAAATCTCTACAGGTACACCAAGCTGCACTCTGAACCTAAACCTTCTGGGTTCAGGTAATACTGGTCTCATTACCTGGGCAGAACTGATTAAACTTTGGCCATTGGTGATTGAATTCAATTTCCAACTCACTCCCCTCCTCAGAAGTCACTGGGTTGGGACTAAAAGATTCCAACCCTCTAATCACATCATTGGTTCCTCTGGCAAACAGAACCCATCTTAGATGCTATCTGAAAGTCACCTCTTTAACAAAAGACATCTCCATCCCTCTTCTCATGTAGGGAATTCTAAGAGTTTTAGGACCTCTGTTCCAAAAACAGGGACAAGGACCAAATATATATATTTTTTCTTATAAATTGCAGTATCACAACTCAAGCTCATAATTATGGATATATTAGGCTGGGTAATTTGTTATTATGGCAAGCTATTCTATACGATGCAGAATGGATTGAAGCCCCTTTGTTCTCTATCCAGTAAACACCCATAGCATTTCTGCCCCAATTAGACAACCAAAATGTCGCAGAAACTGACAAATTTCCCCTGGAAGCAAAATGATCCATAGCTAAATATTAATGGTCTAAATAATCAGTCCAAATTCTTTAGTCAAGATTGCATATGAATTTGGAAAAAATATAATGTCTCTCTCCAATAAATTATCCAGATAAACTATAAATTTGTTGATACCTAAACAATGCAGAGTGAGTATCTTGGAAAGTTTAGACATTTGCAAGAAGGAAAGTATCATTAGTTATGTTTTATTACATCAGCAAATGGCAGCATCAAGGATAGTGAGTGAGGTAAATGGGTCTGTTCTAAACTTTCAAACTACATAAAAAGAGACTGATTTTTACTACATGGCTGATCCCCATTATGCTAAATAAATTGCCTTTATTATGAAATGTAAACAAAGAGTCAAAAGACAAAATCCAAAATTATACCCAATCAAATTTTATCACCACATTTGACTACAAAGCCCCACTGTATATAGAGATTGTCAATTAATTAAAATGAGAGGAGATATAAGGTGCTTATTTTTGAAGAGCAGTGTTTATTGATAGACATTAAAATTCTCTTCAGTAAACTGAATTAACACTCTGTTCTAACCGCAACCTTTTTGCTTTGTTGGTTATGGAAGAACCCACCATTCCAAATGGTGCAAGATGGTTAAACACACAACACCCAACATTGGAAAGGTGAAATAGCAGTTAGAGTCACATATACTCACAGTCTGGGGGAGAACGAAACTCTGTTCCATGAAGGGCTGCACTGGGGTTGCATTTGAGAGCAGAACAAGCAAGGGCTGTGAGGGGAAGGCTTTGTAATAACAAGAGGGTGGGAGCGGCCCTTGGTTCCCATCTAAGGATGTGATTGGCTTGTTTGAAAAACTCATGGGCTGGCAGGGAAGTGAAATCTGCTTAGTTGAGGACTGAGAGGAACACAGCTGTTCTGGCTGATAGAGAATTAGCCAGGTGGGGAGCTTTTCATGCTAAATGGGGCTGTTCATGCACCTACGGCAAGAACAGGGAACTCATGGTTACCTCTGACAGGTGGAAGTGATGTATGATGCCTTGCTCATCCTGAATGCAAAGAGAAAACCATGTGATAGGTATATTTTTCCTGTGTGAGTTAGCTATGTTAAACCTTTTCAAACTGAAGTGAATCTAAAAATAATAGACCTGTGATATTTCCAGCATCCTTTTAAGACCTGCACTGTGTCCAAAGCATACTTGAGCACTGAGGGAAGCTATAGAGGAAAAAGAAAACACAGATTTTTTTTTTTCTTTAAATAGCTTCAGGTCTACATCCTCAGATAATTTTGCGTTGATCTCAATGCTCCTGTGGGGCTTTTCCACACAGATTACCGTGCAAAGGAGAAACCAAGGTGATGCCATGGACTGCAGTATTTCACACCTATGCACACACAGCCCACATGTGATGGTGAACCCTTACACTGTCTTATGCCCTAGAAACAACAAAAGGTCAAACCCTGAAATCTGGGCATGTGTGTGCGCTCAGTAGCGCCTTACTGGTTTTCAACCCCATGGACTATAGCCTGCCAGGCTCCATTGTCCATGGAATTTTCCAGGCAAAAATACTAGAGTGGGTTACCATTTCTTACTCCAGGGGTTCTTCCCAACTCAGGGATTAAACTCACGTCTTCTGTATCTCCCACATTGGCAGGCAGATTCTTTACCATGGAGCCACCTGGGAAGCTTGAAATTCTGAGATCAGATGATAACTTCCTGTGAGAACCATGAAACACTAAAGAGTCCCCCCCCGAGTAACACTAACATTTATTTTATGCCTTCAAGTGCTTATGTAAAAACCAGGTATCTAATGCAAATCTGAGAAACACTTTGAGGCAAATATAAACTTGGTGTCAGAGCTCTGGCTTTGAAAACTTTCTCTGATACTTTCCAGAGTATGAGCTTAGAAAAGTCTCCTAGTCACCTAGAACCTGCGGTCTTGAGTCTGTAATGGGGTCACTTAGGGCATTACATATGAAAGTAATTAGGACTCTATGGAAAAAATGATAGAAAATTCTATTTATCTATCCATCCATCCATCTATATACAGCATACAAAAGAGTAAGAATCTTGGTTTTACAAAAAAAATCAATTCGAGTAAAACAGTAAAAATAGGGGCAAAAGCACAAAAGATGCAGTTCTGTATAAGCTGCAGATACCCTGTCAGGGCATGGAAGGGAGGCTTATAAAGGAGGATATAGTTGTTGGTATTGAATTTTGGTCCCTGTGTCATGTTCAGTATAAGCACTAAATTGCCACACTCACTTGTAGGTAAAGAAGTTGGATGAGAGTCCTAAACTAACTCAACATCTAGGGGCCTCTCTACTACTTTACCTTCAACTTTGGGAATTTATCTTACAGCTCTGAATCATACATCAGAAAGGATGCTGAAACAGTACCTAACGTCCAGCTGGTGTAACAGAGATTTCATAAGATACTTTCGTTGAAAGTAAAAATGTTGAATGGTACTGTTTCTTGAGAATTTCAAATTAATTAAATTAGGGTTATTATACAGCCCATAAGTTAATGAGGTTTTTAAAAAACATATTTTATTTCCTGAAGTGGGAGGTAGGACAGGAGAGCGTGTGTGGGGTATGTGTTTGCCTTTACGGTCGATAGGGAAGTAATAGCACTCTAGCAGCTAGCCATGCTTGAACAAACTTTGATCTTGTCTGATTTTCTCTATAAAGAAGGTTAGAAAATCTGGAACATCAGTAGAAATTGGGTGTCATGTGTGTTACTGATATTAATGACTCCTCAAATAAATTATAGAATCTACCCTTGAGTACTTGGAAAATTAATAGTAAATATAAAGAACCTCAAGTTTTGTATCAGCTTCCCAGGTGGTGCAGTGGTAAAGAATTCATCTGCCAATGCAAGAGATTCAAGAGAAACGGGCTCGATCCCTGGTCGGGAAGATCCCCTGGAGTAGGAACTGGCAACCCACTCCAGTATTCTTACCTGGAAAATTCCATGGACAAAAGAACCTGGTGGGTTGTAGTCCATGGAGTTGCAAAGAGTCGAACTCAACTGAACACACACACAAAGTTTTGTATAACCCATTAACCTTTTCGAAGTACTTTCACTTATTATCTCATTTGATCATGCCTACCTACTCCAGGCTGCACAAAAAATAAAGTACCGACTCATAGAGGAGAGGAATTTTTATTAGTTGGAGGCTAATTACTTTACAATATTGTAGTGGGTTTTGTCATACATTGACATGAATCAGCCATGGATTTACAGAAGTGTCTTATGTACTGCTGGTGCGCTGAAAAGCAGCTCTCCTCCTTGCACGCCATCCTGCCAGACCCTGTCATTAAGAAGGTTTAATGGTGATTGTCGGATATCTTGCTTTAGTCCTCCCTTTTTTTTTTCCTGAGGCAGGCAGGGAGTCCCAAGGACATCAGCTCAAGGTCACCTGCAGAGTGTTTCTTCTCCTCCCCCTGCTTAGAGCCCAGTGGAAAACTACAGGGAACAGCAGGTCGTGCATATGGGCAGCAGTGAAAGAAACAGGATTCTAAAAATCTGCTCTCTTCTCTCTTTGCCCAGATTGTTCAGAGCGAGAGGAATGGTGAAGAGGGTAGAAATTTAAAGAAGGTATGAGAAAAGAGATGAGATGGTTAGATAGCATTACTGACTCGATGGGCCTGAGTTTGAGCAAGCGCCCGGAGACAGTGAAGGACAGGAAAGCTTGCTGAGCAGCAGTCCATGGGGTCTCAAAGAGTTAGACGAGACTTAGCCACTGAACGACAACAACATGAGAAAGCTGACATTCTTCCTTTTCTCTAAACCCAGGAATCATTCTTGGCACTCCCGCCAATCAGTAAATTAAATAGCTCAAAAGTCATTAGCATAAGCATTTCAACAGAATCTTGCTGTGGGTGTTAGAACAGAACATTCACAGCTCTGGAAGACAGCCAACCTTAAAGTCCTACCTCAGGTGTAGCTGTATTTGATCAATATGGTCATCATATCATACACAGAAGCAATGTTTGTTGATGGGTTCAATGATTCCAGGTGACAAGATGCCAGCATGCCTCTACCAGCCACTGACCATATTGAACACTTTCATTTATAAACTGTTATATAGACATATACTTTCCCTTTCTATTGAAACAGTCCCAGTGAGCTTTAAGAATCAAGGAAGATACCCTCCCTATACACACACATATACATACATACACACATTTAAAGACTTAAGTTTGGGTACCAGGAGAGAATAGAATCAGGCACGATGGAAAGTGATGTTTGATGCACCCACATGGACTGCGGGAGACAAAAGGTCCAGAAGTTCTAGCTTTTGCTCCTCACACAATGATCTGGGTTGCTCAGCAACCAGCCAAGTTTTTGCATCTTCTTGAACTCTTTCCCAACTTACATCATTAGCCAAATACAACAAACTTGATTTATTTAGTTCTGACTCTAAAATTCGTAGGAATAAAGAGAGTATTATGATTGTAGGACATTAATAATAATATCAGAGGGAGAGTACATTACATCATTTGTGAGATACCATTTTAAGAAAATTGAAATAAGCTTTAAGTAAATAGCACAGTCAGACAATTGTTATTTCAACAACACTCAGAGATGAGACTAGCAATGTTTTTAGTAGCATTAGCTGAAATGTGTGTGTGGGAGACAGAGTAAACAAGTGTTCATTGTGGAAAATGAACACAGCCATGTGATATAGTGAAAGCAAAATACCTGAATTTCAATCCCAACTCCTATGTAATCACAATAACTATACATATAACTTTAGAGAATCACTTACCCTCTCCAATTATTGGTATCTTCCATTTCTTGAAGTGAGTGTGGTACAGATTCATTTCCAACGTCCATTCCAGCTGTAAAATGTCAGTTCTGGTTTGCTCACATTGGGCACATTTTTATTTAATCCAGTTAAATTATGCTTGTTTACCTAGATTAAGCAAAATGGATATGACTTGCTTTCAACAATGTTATAGAAAGCAAAACCTTCCTTGCTGGTTGGTAATAGAAACGTGCTAATATAAGATGGAGAATCTAAAGGTTCATATAAGCTTTGTTCTTCGCCACACACACTCAGGAGAAAATGTCTCATGGGAGAGAAATTTATGTCTCATCCTCCTCTTTAATCTTATATAAATCCATAATATGTTTTATCACATTTTGAAAAGATGTCTTTCTCTATTAAGATATTACCACCAAACCTGCATGGAGAGACTGTAATATGTTGCTGACAGTGTGTGTGTAAGGAAAGAGGGAAAAAAAGGGGAAGGAGTGGAGGAAGCATTAATTACTGATATTTTGAGCAGAAAGTATGCAACAACTTTGATGTTCATTTAGTTTCGTGCAATCATTGTATCCTTGGCTTCCATATGAGAGCTGACTCCTCTAGAACCTCTGCCCTCTGTAAATATACCCTAATGTATCCATACCAAAGAGAAAGCTTTATTTACTTCTCTCTCAATCAAAATGTTACATTTCAGAGAAAAGAAATAGATATCAACAACTATTCAGTGATGTCATTAATGTTGTAAGTGAACAATACAAAAAATAGAGGAAACAATAGAATGGGAAAGACTAGAGATCTCTTCAAGAAAATTAAAGATATCAAGAGAACATTACATACAAGGATGGGCATGATAAAGGACAGAAATGGTAAGGAACAGAAGCAGAAGAGATTAAGAAGTCACAAGAATACACAGAAGAACTATACAAAAAAGATCTTAATGCCCAGATACCCAGGATGGTGTGGTCACTCACCTACAGCCAGACATCCTGGAGTGTGAAATCAGGTGGGCCTTAGGAAGCAGAGTGGAGGAGATGGAATTCCCACTGAGCTATTTAAAATCACAAAAGATGATGCTGTTAAAGTGATGCACTCAATATGCCAGCAAATTTGGAAAACTCAGCAGTGGCCACAGGACTGGAAAACGTCAGTTTTCATTCCAATCCCAAAGAAGGGCAATGCCAAAGAATGTTCAAACTACCATGCAATTGCACTCATTTCACACACTAGCAAGGTAACGCTTCAAAGCTTTCAAACTAGGCTTCAGCAGTATGTGAACTGAGAACTTCCAGATGTACAAGCTAGGTTCAGCAAAGGCAGAGGAACCAGAAATAAAATTGCCAACATTCATTGGATTATAGAGAAAGCAAGTGAATTCCAGGAAAACATCTATTTCTGCTTCACTGACTATGCTAAGGCTGTGTAGGTCACAACAGACTGTGGGAAATTCTTAAAGAGATGGAAATAACAGACCAGCTTACCTGTCTCCTGAGAAACTTGTATGCAGGTCAAGAAGCAACATTTAGAACCAGATATGGAATGACTTGTTCAAAATTGGGAAAGGAGTATGCCAAGTCTGTATATTGTCACCCTGCTCATTTAACATATATGCATATTTTAGCTGTTGTTCAGTTGCCAAGTAGTGTCCAACTCTTTGCAAGCCCATGGACTACAGCACGTCAGACTTCTCTGTTTCTCGCTATCTCCTGGAGTTTGCCCAAGTTCATGTCCATTGAATTGGTGATGCAATCCAACAATCTCATCCTCTGTCACCCTCTTATCCTTCTGCTTTCAAACTTTCTCAGCTTCAGGGTCTTTTCCAGTGAGTCAGCTCTTGCATCCAGTGGCCAAAGTACTGGAGCTTCAGATTCAGCATCAGTCCTTCCAAAGAGTATTGAGGTTTGATTTCCTTTAAGATTGATTGGTTTGATCTCCTTGAATCCCAAAGGACTCTTAGGAGTCTTCTCCAGCACCACAGATCCAAAGCACCAATTCCTTTTTTTTTTCCATTTATTTTTATTCGTTGGAGGCTAATTACTTTACAATATTGTAGTGGTTTTTGCCATACATTGACATGAATCAGCCATGGATTTACATGTGTTCCCCATCCTGATCCCACCTCCCTCTCCATCCCATCCCTCTGGGTCTTCCCAGTGCACCAGCCCTAAGCACCCATCTCATGCATCCAACCTGGGCTGGTGATCTGTTTCACCCTTGATAGTATACTTGTTTCAATTCTGTTCTCTCTGAACATCCCACCCTCGCCTTCTCCCACAGAGTCTAAAAGTCTGTTCTGTACATCTGTGTCTCTTTTTCTGTTTTGCATATAGGGTTATTGTTACCGTCTTTTTAAATTCCATATATATGCCATAGTATACTGTATTGGTCTTTATCTTTCTGGCTTACTTCACTCTGTATAATGGGCTCCAGTTTCATCCATCTCATTAGAACTGATTCAAATGAATTCTTTTTAGTGACTGAGTAATATTCCATGGTGTATATGTACCACAGCTTCCTTATCCATTCATCTGCTGATGGGCATCTAGGTTGCTTCCATGTCCTGGCTGTTATAAACAGTGCTGCGATGAACACTGGGGTGCATGTGTCTCTTTCAGATCTGGTTTCCTCAGTGTGTATGCCCAGGAGTGGGATTGCTGGGTCATATGGCAGTTCTATTTCCAGTTTTTTAAGGAATCTCCACACTGTTCTCCATAGTGGCTGTACTAGTTTGCATTCCCACCAAGAGTGTAAGAGGGTTCCCTTTTCTCCACACCCTCTCCAGCAATTATTGTTTGTAGACTTTTGGATAGCAGCCATCCTGACTGGCGTGTAATGGTACCTCATTGAGGTTTTGATTTGCTTTTCTCTGATAATGAGTGATGTTGAGCATCTTTTCATGTGTTTGTTAGCCATCTGTATGTCTTCTTAGGAGAAATGTCTGTTTAGATCTTTGGCCCATTTTTTGATTGGGTCATTTATTTTTCTGAAATTGAGCTGCAGGTGTTGCTTGTATATTTTTGAGATTAATCCTTTGTCTGTTTCTTGATTTGCTATTATTTTCTCCCATTCTGAAGACTGTCTTTTCACCTTGCTTATAGTTTCCTTTGTTGTGCAAAAGCTTTTAAGTTTCATTAGGTCCCATTTGTTTATTTTTGCTTTTATTTCCAATATTCTGGGAGGTGGGTCATAAAAGATCCTGCATGAAAGCACCAATTCTTTGGTGCTCTGCTTTCTTTATTGTCCAGCTCTCACATCCGTACATGACTATCGGAAAGACCATAGCCTCGACTATAGGATCCTTTGTCTGCAAAGTGATGCCCTTTTTTAACACACTCTAGATTTGTCATAGCTTTCCTACCAAGAAGCAATTGTCTTTTAATTTCATGGCTGCAGTCCCCATCCACAGTGATTTTAGAGACCAAGAAAAGGAAATCAGTCACTACTTCTACCTTTTTGCCTTCTATTTGCCATGAAATGATAGGACTGGATGCCATGATCTTGGTATTTTTTAATATTTAATTTTAAGCTGCCTTTTTCACTCTCCTTCACCCTCATAAAAAGGCTCTTTAGTTTCTCTTCACTTCATGCCAGTAGAGTGGTATCATCTACATGTCAGGCTGTTGACATTTCTCCCAGCAATCTTGATTCCAGCTTGTAACTCATTCAGCCTGGCATTTCCCATGAGGTGCTCTGCATATAAGTTAAATAAACAGGGTGACAATACATCATGTGACATGCCAGACTTGATGAATCACAAGCTGGAATCAAGATTGCTGGAGGAAATATCAACAAACTCGTATGTGTATATATGCGTTCTAATGGCAGAAAGTGAAGAGGAACCAAAGAGCCTCTTGATAAAGGTGAAAGAGGAGAGTGAAAAAGCTGGCTTTAAATTCAACACTCAAAAAAATAAAGATCATGGCATCTGGTCCCATCACTTCACGACAAATAGATGGGTAAACAATAGAAACAGTGGCAGATTTTATTTTCTGGGCTCCAAAATCACTGTGAATGGTGGCTGCAACCATGAAATTAAAAGATGTTTGCTTCTTGAGAGGAAAGCTATCACAGGCCTAGACAAGGTATTAAGCAGCAGAGACATCACTTTGCCAACAAAGGTCTGTACAGTCAAAGCCATGGTTTTGCCGGTAGTTATGTATGGGCATGAGAGCTGGAGCATAAAGAGTTCTGAGCACTGAAGAACTGATGCTTTCAAATTGCTGTGCCAGAGAAGATTCTTAAGAAGCCTTGGATTGTAAGGAAATCAAACCAGTCAACCCTAACAGAAATCAACTCTGATGCTGAAACTGAGGCTCCAATACTTTGGCCATCTGATGCAAACAGCTGACTCATAGGAAAAGATCCTGATGCTGGGAAAGATATAAGGCAAAAGGAGAAGAGGGCAGCAGAGAATGAGATGGTTAGATAGCATCACCAACTCAATGGACATGAGTTTGAGCAAACTCTAGGAGACAGTGGAGGACAGGGAAGCCTGGGGTGCTACAGTTCGTGGGGTCACAAAGAGTCAGAGACAACTTAAACTGAACAACAACATTCAGTGACATTCAAAAATGCACCTCTTATACTGGATTTCTTCAATTAGAAAAAAAAATGTTGTATTCTCAAATAACAATCTTTATTATATATTCAACCCTTACCTTTTGATGCTTCAAGGACTAGTGGCAGAACCATTTATGAATGTTTCCAAAAAATAAAAGTACTCTATTTTTCTGTGTATTATACATTCTACCCTTATGCTTCATAGACTGGGATAAACCTATAATGTTTGGGAAATAATAACATTTTATATATTGATAGAATGAAGAAATATTAAGAAATCTCTTAAAAATAAAATTTTCTCCAAAATTCGATCTAGATTTTATTTTCTATCTTTCATAAAACAGATACATCTTCTAATTCAAACACACTTACCACTGGGGTTTAAAAGTCAATTTCAGATATGACTTTAATTTTATTACTTCTCTCATCACTACAGTTTATCGGAGGAAAGGTATTATAGAAGTTTAAAATAACATTTTAAGCTAATATATTAATATCAAAAGATATTTCTTTGAACCCACTGCTTCATATGTTTGTAATGTGAAACTTTTCATTTACTAAACTAAATTCAAGACAATAGTTTTCAACAAAGACTCAACTCAAACAAGTTCCATAAAATGCACATTTTATTCTGTATCATGAAAAAATATTCACATTTAAATAAAGTGGGAAAAAATGAAAGTTAATCCTCCCTGATGAAATACAGTTTATTGTGCTGAAACCCAGAATTCTTTTGGGTTAGAAACTTCCACCTGCCAATTCGCTTTTTAAAAATGATTTTTTCTTGAGAACAAATCTTAAGTAACGTGATAATCACCACAAACTTCCCAGAAATAATTAAATTTTGATCACAAGCGTTCAAAACATTTTCACACATTCTCTCAGCAATCAGTTATAAGTCAATATAGTACATACAAAATTTCTGTATTACACACTGCAATACCTTTAAGTAGAAAAAATGATCTATTAAACATGAATTAAATTTTGAACAGAACAAACTAGTACTGCTTAGCATAGGTATTAAAAACATCACAAGAAGTTTTTCCATTATTTCCTTGGCCAATACATAAATTAGTTGTTTTCAGTGAATTAACCTTTATAGATACAGACATTTTTAATACCCCAAATTCCCATCAGTATGGTTGCAGTGGCAAAAACATTTACAAATTTGCAAAAGTGAATTTCCATAGTAACATTAGTGTTTTAGTCAGGAATCTGCAGTATAATATACAAAACACTGCAACTAATGTAAACAAAGTCACTAGAGCATAGAATAGAAAGAAATCTATAGTCTCTGATATATCATAAATATGCACATTTTACTTTGTTTTGTCTGAGTACCAAGCACTTCTAGGGATCATTGCTTTTCCCATAAACTACAATGGACATTTTGGGTAGAAATAGATCTAAATTGGCTTCCAATTTCAGTGCAGTAACAATCACATTGCTCTGAACATCAAATTCATGTTCTAGCTCACTTTAACTGTGAATAGAATCTAAGGAGGAAGATGATTGCTCAGTGGAAGATGGCAGTGCTGCCAATAAGACGGGTGGGAACAAGACATCAAGACATTTTTACCCTTTTGCAAAAGAACACTGAGAATCATAACATGAAAACATTTCTGAAGAGATCAAAAACCAATCTTTGCCACTATTTTTTAAATATGGAATATTTTAAATAATCTTAATTTTAAATGAAAGCACAGTGAGCTTTTTTTAATAAACTGGCCATGCATGACTATGATATATTGTTATTAAATACCCAGGTCTATCAAAATGTCTTTGACATGAAATTCAAAATGAATCTTGATCATGATTTTGCATAGTTTGCTAGCTGTTCTTCCTTTTTACTCTATTGTGGTCTCATCGGGAATCTTTCCCATCATACTTTGGTTGGAAAAAGTTGAAGAACAAATGAGGAATTCATGATACAAACATCTCTGTGACCTACAGTAATCTTTATGTTGCCCTAATCACAAAGTCCAGTTTCCCAGTAGAGAGTCTGACTGTGGAAGGAAGAGGTTAAATTTCATGTCATCGAAGAGGATTTAGCAGAGGAAGATAAATTATTTGGTAGTGAATGACTTAATTTGGTTACTATGAATACACAATATGGTTTATTTAGGCATCAGTGTAGATAGATATTTTCAGCTTGATTGGGCTAGTCATTCAACAGTCAGTACATATGCATGAGTGAGAGAGTGATTAGATCCTCTTGGTTTTACTCCATGAAGATAGAACCCAACCAGCTAGGTACTTATGGGCCTCGGCTTCTCAGTAAGAGCTAGAGGTTCTAAATGCAATTGATGGGGGAGCACTCATTTATATATGTATTAAAACTATAGCACTTGACAAACTTTCACATTGCTTCCTGTGTTTCATTAAAGGTTCAACGATGTTTTTTGACAACATATAATCTATAAATAAATAAACATCTAAAAGCATCACACAGAGGAAAACACATTAAGAAGAAGTAACTGTTATTCCCTCTCCTCTTTTTTATTTTCCTCAGTTATAACTCTGGCCCAGTTGCACTTTTAGGTCAACTATTCCTTGAACAAATATATTTAGATGTAGCACAAGTTATGACCTTATTTCTATAGTAAAACAGTGATAATGTAAAAGCCAGGGATGAAAGTGAGCCAACTATAAAAGCTTTATGCAGTGTCATCGGGGTCCTCTCCAGTTGTTACGAAAAAGGTAACAACCATGATCTTTTCTATGGTTACCTCTCACTGTAGTATCATCAAAGTGAAAATAAAATGGTTTGGGCTGAGGGTCCCAGAGTATAATGTAATACCTTACTTTTCCTCCTATACCAAAACATTAGCTTAAAAAAATTTCAAAGGATAGAATAAATAAATCACACTAAGAAAATTAACATTTTTTTCATTAGAGAAAACTATTTAAACTCTCTGAAGTAAATACCCATAAAAAAGTTAATTAAATTTGGAAATAATACAAATTGCTATTCTAAGCTGAAATAGTTCATTTGGATAATGCATTTAGTAGTGGTTTGGCCAAGAAGCCAACAGTGGTATAATTAAAAGAAGAAAAGATCTGCATAATCTACTTAGAGCTCAGTGGGTCAAAATAAATTTTAAAAATAAAATATTTCTATAGTCTCATTCAAACACCAATAATAAAAAGTAAGAGAGATTATAGACAAAAAAATCTGAATATGTCTTGTTTTTCTTGAATATCATGCATTACCTCTTTATGTTAAAATAAAGTTGGGAAAGGAAATATTAATACTAGTGACCACAACTTGCTTCTTACTTATAACCACATTTGTCAACTTACCTCTACTGATACCTATCAATTGTTGGGAGAAATAAAGGAAAAGTTCATTATTAGGATGAGGCACTCTGTGCTTGCAACAGTTATGACTTCAGTCTCTGTCATTTATTCTAATCTACTATGGAAAATTAAAAAACTACATTTATATCATAGAGTGAAGTTTTTAAAATTATTTTAATTTTAGGAAACATAAAGTACATGTCTTGAAATATTTGAAATTTGTGGTTGGACTAGATAGCCCTTGAAATGACAGTAGTTTGTAAAATAAAGTTTCCTTTCCAGGGTCTGCCTGCCTGTGTTAAAATCTCAAAAGCTATGCTATCCTGACAAGCTTCCTCATCCACTCTCCAACCATATATACATGATGATTAATGAAAGATTCAGACTTAGCTACCACTTCTCATTGAGAAGGCTGCACATATTTACACAGAGCAGTCAATAAAAGTAATGTAAAGCAATGTATACCATTAAAACTCAGGGAAGTAAAAAAAAAAAAAAAGAAAAAAATTCTACGTAAACTCACCAAAGTTGATCTGATTGTACCTGTAAGCTTTGCCAAAGACCACACTTACATCTCCATGCACTAAACTGCAATCTCCATTACATTCTTTGTAGATTTGTTCCAAATGTGAAAATGCAAATCCTGATTTGGACTCCTGTGAAATCATGCAGTCTGGCATGACTATCCTACTTAAAACCTTACTCTGTTTTTCTTCTGACCCTGTAGTCCCCCATGTATCACTTCTTGGTATGTTTTCTCAGATCAAGGTGAGAAGAATTTTCCTATAATGTCAAATTAATATATATCAACCCTCTAAAAAATAATAAATGTCATGCCATACTTGGAAGAGTCTTTATTACTGAAGCTGCTAACATTTAGGAAGTACCAGTTTACACTGAGAGCAAGCTGATTGAAACCATTTATTCACATATGCAAATACATATGTAGTAAGGCTGTGAGTTGGAATGCCACAGACCCATCACAGTAGATAAAAATATGTTACTGACCACTTAGCAAATAACTCATAAGGCTTACAATGCATAGCAAAAAGTCATGGTCAGTGATGATCTATCTATCTATCCCCTTAAACCTTCTCTAATACTCCTTGAAAGTTTCAGACATTTGTAACTATTCTTCCTTTAACTTGAGATATGTGTGCCTGTTTTCAAAATAACACCTAATTCCTAATTTTTAATAGCAATTTTAAAATTCTGATTTGATGGAAAGATTAGAAAATCCAATAGAGATCTAAATACCTCTTATAGTACATTAAAACTTCCCCTTTATTGCTACATGCTTTTGCTATTTTCTTTGCTCAAAGGGTCATAGCAAATGTAGTACAGCAGGTTTGAGTGTCTCTCTTAGCTTTCAAGACTGTCTTTGCAGAATGAACAATCATTAAGAAAATGAATCTCATTTTTGAAAATAAATTTTTACATACTATAAGTGGCTTCTTTGAGTTATCGATATCACTAATTATAAACTACAACTGTTTAAAATTAAAACACTCTCATTAGGATAAAACATGAGTAATTCTCTAATGTAATTCAAATGGTTTTCCTTTTTTAAACCTGTTCTTTTTCCAGTTCAAGATACACATTGAAACATTGATTGGTCATTGGAAAGGATTCTTTCATAGTTAAAATTTTTGGTGAAAGAGCATCTACCTATGTGGAGCCACTATTTTGAGTAAATCATGATTACTTTCATACAAAAGGTTGAAGATGAAATATACCTTGAATACTCAATTTGTTTTACATTTTCTCACAAAATTGAGAATTTCTGCTGAGCTATATGATTAAATAGAATAAGAAAAATCATAATATTTATATGTGACTTTTTCTCTTATTTCTCTCTTCTTTTCTAAAAGTTCTTCATTCTTCTCATGTTTGATTAGTAGCTCTATATCCCCAGATAATTTTCAAATCTTATGTTCACATGTCAGTGACCAATAATTATTTAGCCACTTATGTCTTTCTCCACCACCCTCTGACCAGAGAAGTCTTCTCTAAAACCTAGAATATTTAGAAAATGCATCTTGGCTGGTTTTCTATGAAAGAAAAAACAAAACAAAATGATAATTTGTCTTTAATGTTATTTTCATCAAAGAGGAAGATGATTTTCCACTGACCTAACATCATCTTGATATAAGAAGAGGACAGTTCTTATCTTATTAATTACTGATTGGGAAACTGAAGCCCAGATACACTAAAAAACAGCTAACTTGCCCATAGTTACTGTGATTATGACAAAGACACAGATTCAGAAGCCAAGACAGAGCTCAGATATTCATCCTAGGATTGAATCCTAGTTTTCCAAAAAGTTGTTCTTTCTTCTCTCCCTTTCCATCTAGACCACAAGAGAAATACTCTTATATGTAACAAAGTATGAAACACAACATTCATGTGATTATAAATATTCATATTTTAAAGTTATCCATGTATAGTATGTACACTCTAGACAAATTTTCTGATTACCTACATGAAATTTTGGAAAGGAGACATAAAATAACTTAAAAGATAAAAATTTTACAAGATAGTGGAATTTATTAGGGACATGACAAATAATTTCACTAGTATCAGCCACTGCACACTTCATAAACAATCATTGCTCTGAAGACTAATTTAAAAGTAAAGATTTTCTAAAAGAATTCAGTTATTTAAAATAGAACAAGTGAACCAAATCTCCTTAAAGTTAAGGACAGAAAACTGAGATTTTCATTTAGGCTCCAATAAGATTAGCTTTCAAAATGCATTTTAGTTAGCAGTCATAATTGATATTCCTATTAAAGTGCTGGGTACTCTGGGAATATATATTTGTTCTTAGGAACAATTTAAAACTCCAAACTTTCTAAATCTCCTGCTGTGATCTACATTTTTTTTTTTTTTACACTGAATACTTCAGACATTTGCGTTGCTGTTGGTGTTCAGTTGGTGAGTCATGTCCAACTCTTTGCGACCCCATAGATCAGAGCCAGAGAATTAGAAAGGATATTTGTACTGCTATACTTAATGTAAGATGAAACCTGTGTCACAACAAAAAAATTTCCATTTTAACAATGAAGTCTGTGTCTCTATTCAACATCTATGCCCAGACCATTCTAAAGACTGCTTATGTCAACGTGGTACATGAACTGCTTTGAAACTGTCATCTGCCTTTTGTGTTCCTATTTGCCTTTATCATAAGCTCCTCTACTAGATCAATGTAGTGCAATAATATCCTAATATAGACTGATAAAACTTATCATCCTGATATGCAGCTCACATTTTTTTTTGTTTGACTTCTGCTATCACATTGCAACCACCTGTCCAGGGTACAGCATCTGATCTTATACATTATCATAGAAGAATATTGAAGATGTGTAAGTTGCTTTGGAAAATGTTCCAATTTTAAATACATATCTATTTACTCCTATTATTACATTGTTCAGAAAGATAATAATAAAAAAAAATTTATTCTGGATGCACCAAGAGCATCTATACAGCTTAAGAATAAAACATGCAGTCCTCTGGTCCCCCAAAAGAGAACCTACTGTCTATGTGCTGGTTGAGGCAACACAGAACATGATTGTGTCATTATTGGACATATTAAAGTAAGCGCTCACCCTTTACCCAAGTCTGAGTAAGTTTGACTGGAAAGAGTTGTGGATTCTGGGAACCTATAAGATTACTCTATATACAATGTTTGCTGAACACATGCATTCCTGCTGAAAACAGCAGAGCATATTCAGCACCACATAATGTCATGCACACAGAAACAGGGGTGGCTGGAAAAGAATATTGTGATAACCGCACCATAAATAAGCAACTGACACTCTTCCTTCCTTTGCACTAAAGTAGTTCCAAGCCATATGTTTCTTTTCCCAATACATGAACATCAGTATTGTAGGCCAATTAGATAAAGTCAATGTTAGAACACAGTAAATGTTAGCAATACTAATAAGCAAAGGTATGGATTGCCAACTACAAGCCACTCTGATGTTTCAGAGTTACTCATACTTTTACACCAACCATTATTTCTGAAGCATGTGGCTAAAGTTAAACTAACCATTTCTGTACTCAGATTATTTTTTACCACTCACTGCTGAAAGCTTAGGCAAGCTTGTCTCAGATATGGTTATTTAGAAAATACCCTGAATTTCAATAAATATCAGAGGTCAAGGAAAAGTACCATCCTCATCATGAAAGCAGTGGAGTCCCACTTTCAACGTTGATTTCTTACACCATGATTACTTCATTGTCCTGTGCCTATGGTAGGTAGTTATTGTAGCATAGCATGATGACGTGCTACCCTGAAAACTTCCATTATGAGTAATGGAAGTTGTGGGCACAAAAATAGGAAAATGAAACCCATGGCACATAACATCTGTCCTGAAATTCCTAGATTAAAGAGGCACATCTTGTGGACATGTGAAGAAGCTCTAATAGAAATTCTAAAATATCAACTGTTTTTACAAATCACTTTGCTTTATACTTCTCCAGGCAGATGGTCGTAACTTGTCCTTTAGTTGTGTTGTTTTTGTTTGGGGATCCTGGGAGATAGTTTAAAAAGCTCATAAAAATGGGTACAATACATCAAAATATCTATTTTGATTTTGCTGTCACCTCGTGTATGTTAATATATATGTACAGATGGTCCAATAATATACAAATTACTGTTACATATTTTCAACTCAATGCAAACAATAACTGTCCTGCTTCCACTATTAAATGTCATTCATGCACCAATTTAAAAGTATGCCTCTCTGATCAACTTTATAAAATAAACTTTAGTCAAAAGAAATAAACTTTTCTAAGTTCTTACAAATGAATGTGCATTTTATTCTCAATACATAGCATTTGAGAGTCTAGCTATACACGATCTTCTGTTACTTTTTTTTAGTTGATAATAGGCACTTTCTAAGAAGAGGATTTGTGGCCCAAAAGACTCTGAAATTTGGTCTTTAGTACCCTCCTTTCATAAGCAGATCTGCCTGAGCCATAGTAGTCTATTGTATCAACTCAGAAGAAGTCCAGCAGTAGAACTGTGTGCAAAAAAAGCTTTAGAAAATTGTAACTATAATAATATTATAGAAAAGCAGTTTTCTGAGTTGAGCAACTTAACATCTACTTTTTAGTGTTTTGTCTTTTTTTCTAACCACATTTCATGTAGTACCTCTACAAACAGTAAGAATCAGGTGTGAACAATTCTGTACCTGTGTTTCATTCTTTCTAAGTCACAAATATGCTACAAACCTTATATTTTTATATTCTTTTTTATTTTACATCATTCTAGTTAAATTTTGTATATGTTTGCTTGGTTTTCTTTTGCTAAGAAACTTTCAAGTTCATCTTTGAGCAAGTTTAAAAAAAAAAACAAATTCAGAACATTCATCACCTTTGGAAAATCAGCATCTCTAATGTAAATTGTTAAAAGACCCTTTTACCCTGTGGTGCAGTATTCCTATAATAATATACACTATATTAATAATTCAGTATTTATGGGGTTGAAAAACATGAGCTTATAAGATGGTGGCTGTTATCCAAGATGAAGGGAGTAGGGATATCCTTACATAAGAGTTAATGATTACTATCTAAGTAAACGTTAAACAAGGAGAAGTACAGTTGAGCAAAAATGCAATTCATGCACAAACCCCAGAGTATAAGTTCCATATCCCATGTCGATGTCTGACTGAGGCAACAAAACAGTTATTTCAATGGAGCAAACACTGCCTGTTGTGGAAAATAACCTAACACTATGTTACAGAAAAATATCCTATGGAATGAGACCATAAAATGGCACTAATAGTTTAAAAGGTTGAATGATTCCTTGGCATTAATTATAATTTTAACTTAACAGAAGAGTGAGGAAATGACAGATCAGTATACTCAGCCTGAGATCAAATTTGTCATGGCAACATTGGCAGGTTGGACCCTGATTCTTCAACTATTACACTGTCTTGGTTAACAAAAATCATACTTTTTAAAATTACAGAATAGAGATTATAAATAAATGTAAATTGTGCATGCAGTCAACTGCATAATATACAAGCAATATCTACGTTTTTAATAATTATCTTCTTTGGCAGGCCAGAATCCAGCTGGACATGCAATATTTACACATCAAAATCCATATTGTGTTCATCATATTGAAAGCAAGTGAAAATATATATATATATATATGTATATACTGTATATACACACATATGTATATAGATGTATATACTGTTTTTAATATATTAACAAATATATACGTACATATATATTAAAAGTGGATTTCATCTTTGTCAGATTCAGGTGACTCGGGCCTTGAAACACTAAAAATATCCTGACAGGGTATCTGAGGAGGTACTTGGAGAGGCATTTGGGATTTTGGAGAAGAGACTGGGGGTGCGCTTTTCTCTGAGAGTATTTTTAAGATTTCTGCCACCTGCTTCTCCAGGGCAGTCATTCTGCAGCTCAGCAGCTGAATGTCCTCTTTGAGTTCATGTTTGACTTCCTGCAGTGTGGTCTGTAAGGCCTGCTCGGGGATGGGATAGAAGGGGTGTTTGGCATCAGCCTGGATGGGACTGTGCTCTAATGGACTTCGTGCCTCCCCAGCCTTATCCAAACGAAGGTCACTTTTTGTAATCCCACTGTCACAGGAATCCGTTTTCCTTAATGGGTTTTTGGTGACACTGTTCTCTGAATCACTGCCCTTGGGGTCCTCGGACAGTAGCCCCATCGACTCAGCTTTAGTGACGTTATTCCAGTCTTCCTTCTTCTCCTCATGGGCTCCCATGTTATTCTTGAGTCGCAGCCACCCTTTGCCATTTCCATTCTTCATCCTTATGGGGCTGTTGACTTTGAGGCATTTGGGGTCGGCGCCGCCACCGGGCTTGAGCTCCATGGCGTCGCGGTTGTTTTGCTTGAGGGACTCGGCGGTTTTCACGTAGGCCAGGGACGTCTGAATGGGTGTGATCTGTGACACGGTGACCACACTGGTGCCGGTGATGGGCGCGCCATTCTGTAATGAGCGGCTTTCTACCTGCAGCTGGTTCCGCTCGGGGTCACTCTGCGTTGACCCCTGATTCCGCAGCTCCTTCTGCTGCTTGAATTTCTGGAAGAGCTTTCTTACCGGATGGTCCACGGGGATGCTGAGGGTGACCTCGTTCTTCTGCCTGAGGCGCTCCTCCTCTTCTTTCTTCACATCACTGATTTTGCGGAAAATGATCTGTGGAGGGGCAGAAAGATTAAAAACTTGACTATAAAAGCAGATGACTTTATACTTGTGTGACAAGATACCCGGTATATTCTGTTTTCCAAAGGAAACTAGTGAAGATAGGGCAAGCAAGACCACTTCTGAAGGGAGAAACAGTCCAGTGGCAGTTAACAGGTACAATACACTTGAAATCAGACATAGAAACACTGACTAAGCTTGCTCAGCTCATTTTGTCCCACTTCCTTGCATATCAGAGGGGGAATGTAGTAAAGAGACAACTAAATAGAGCTATTTGCTTTCTTGTTCACATTCCCATTTCACAGAAAATATACAAATACATAAATATAAACATCTATTAATATGTTAGTATATATGTATATATGTATACATGCATGTGCAAGAAAACATATTTCTCTTTGCAATAGATCACTATTTTCTGTAAGTTTTTCTTTTTTCTTTTTGATCATATTAATATGATTCAAACCCATTCTTAATGTCAAATAATAAGTGTTCTAAGCTATAAAAATACTGAAAAGTTAGGCAGTCTACCAATATAGCACTGTGAGTTGGGTGGAAGGAGGGATTAAATTTATTTATGTGGCTCTGAGGCCAGAACAAGGATTTATATATAGAAGCTTCGGGAAGGTAAATACCAGGTCAGTATACAAACTTCATTTCAATCTACTACACATTAACTGATTACACTGCCTCAAAAACTCATGAAACTCACACCACTGAAATATTTGAATAGAAATAAGAATGTTGTCCATGTAATACTTTCACTGAGTAGGAGGATGGACTCTTCAAATTCCAATATTTTAAAAATTCAAATGTAAAGTTACATACATAGTACATGCAGGATTAGATGAGCACTCACAAATAAGTAAGCATAGATTTTATTAAAAGTATGTTTTGAAAATAATATTGTGAAGAAGTTACAACCCCATCAAGAAAAATAGAAAAGACTGACTATGTAAGAAATTATTACCACTTATATTATCAGAGTCAGAGGTGAATTTGGAAAGTGCGAGATTTTTTACTCAGTCTTCTAAAGAACAAAATAACTACAGATGAGGGTTATAAGGAATATTCATAAGGGAGTTATATTAATGTGCTTTCAGAATCAGATAATTTTATGATGTTAGCAAAATTACTTGCCTCCATCACCCTCTCTTATTAAGTTGTTGGTTGTATTAGAAATACATGTGAAGTATATAGTCTCTCCCATGTAATAGACTCTCAGAATATGTTGATTATCTCCCTTGAACTCTCATAAAACACTTTCTGTTTGATACCATTTTCATCACCTCTGTCTCCGTATAGGCATTGATCTTATGCTAGAACCAATACTAGTGATGATGACTGTAAACAGAGAAGTCAGGGAGAGGCAATTCTCCCTATAAAAGCACATTTTCTAAATTGATATTGATGCACTAAATATAGCTTATCAAGAAGTAATAATTTATATTTTAAAATAAATATTCTCTAAATTCAGTTACTGTCTATAAAGACCAGCATATTTTCCCTTCTCTACTAGTACATGAAATGGATATTTTTGACAAATGTAATTCTAATCTCTTTAGTCTGACATCAAAGCTCCAGCAGTTTAATAAGAAGTCTCTCAAAGGGTTGACATGTTTCTCATGCTTCCTAGGTAAACAAGGCTTGTGCTAAACTTCAAGATATTAACACTTTTTGAGACCAGACAAATCCAAACATGGAAATGAAGATACTCTATTCCTGGATCATTCCCTTTCATTGTAATTGCAGTTACTTTGATTCCATGCACTGACATAAAGGGATTAATGTAAATGGTAGGTCACATCCTTCTTCCACTGGACTCCAGCCTTGTTTGTTTTTAAATGTAGTTACTTAGCCTTGGAAAGACATATCTGAGATTACCCTTCACATTTAGGGGGTGGGGAAATGCATCTATGTCAAATGAACAGTGGAGGAGGGCTAGTGCTTGGCGCACAGGGATGTCAGATAAAATACAAGACATCCATGCAATATTTAGGACACACTAAAAAATCATACATTATTTATCTGAATGGGATAAATTTATACTGCCATGTGAGGTTCACAGATGAAAGATTTGGGATTCCTGGAGACTGAGAATCTGTGGGCATCTTAACCCATACCTTTGTGCTTTAAATTTTCAATACAATGGCTAATAATTGCTTATAATTATTGAGTGCTTACCAAATTTGGGATGCTTTGTGATTTAAGGATGTAATATGCCCAAGTAAAACATCAGTTAAAAAAAAAAAAAGCCTTCTTTCTCCAGTTTCCTTTACCAGCCAGGCCCTCCCCATCAGCCAAAAGCCAACAAAGGCCTTTGACACTGCTCCCACCAAGTGGAGAACAAAGACTCCTAATGCCATGCTACTGAGCACAAGGTGAGTTCTGTGACAGGGCAGGCTGCCACTCTGCAACCAGGGACAAATGAGATAGAACTGGGTTGGCATATTTTGTCACCAAGAAGATGTAAAAGGAAATGAGAAAAAGAAAGAATGAGGTTTTCTATATGAAAAACAGAATCCAAAGAATTCATACCTGGATTTCATCAACTATTTAGCATAAACAGACTTGTAAGTCAGAGGTCACTTAAAAAAAAAAAAAGTTTAAATTGAATGGAGTTTGCTGAATGAGACTAAATTTATTTATTTTGACTGTAGAACAGAAATTATGACTTATTCAAAAATACTTATAAAAATACTTATCAAAAATACTTATAAAAAAAGAGGTCACTTCTACAGGTGTATTAGCTCATTTAACTGTCACTACTCCTCTATGAGATAGGTCCTATTGTTGTCATGTTACAGAAAAGTAGACTGAAGCACAAAAAGTTTAAATGGTTTGCAGTAGGTCACACAGCTAGTAAATGGCCAGGAGTCAGATTCATGGAGTCAGATTCCAAACAGTTAACCATTACAGTCTAATGCAGTTCTTCAGGATAACTTTGATATCACCTCCTCTACCTGTACCCAGACAGGTGAATGGATGAAGTAGGGAGTGATACAGCAGTTTAACACCCAAAAGGTAACCCTTCACAGAGCATTTGTCATGATGAACCATCCCTCGAAGTGGTGAAATGAATAAACAACTAAAGCTCTGTGCATGTTGAATAAGTAGAGTTGACAAACACTTGCCGAGTAGAATCAAGTTCAAATTTTTGACCCACAGATCAATCTTTAAAGAACTTGAGAAAGAATCCTTGAACTGTAAGAATAGAATAACATCCATTAAGAATGTATTTTCTAGCTGATGACAAAGCAAAACTTTCCTAATGCAAGGTATGAGAATATAGGCCCTGAAATTAAAAAAAAAATTACAGAGGTGTCACAACCAGTTGGCCCATGTCTCACATGCAAAGCCTGATAGACTTTGCTATGACTTATAAAAAATATGTTATATAACAAATAAGAAAATAAAGTCACCATATTTCTAAAACATTAAATGTAGTAACATTAAATATAATAAATGCTTATAGTTTGAACATAATTTTATGACTCTAAACCCCAGCTTTGAATAACAACATGTTTTTATTATGAAGAAGATATTTCATTATAAAAACTAGGATGGAAATTATTCTACATTACCATTACAAGCATGAACATTCTGATATAAATTATCTGAGTCCATGCTAAATCTTTCCTTCTAAAGAAGTGCTTCTTACCTCCAACATTTTAATCACGTAGAATAAAATGGTTTAAATTCATAAGGAAGAGAAAGATTGATAATTTTTAGTTAGTTAAACCTTCAAAACAGTGTGTTTTTATTTTAGATTAAAATAGTCTGCAGGCTACTTTTTGGCATTGAAAGAGTCTTCAAACAATAAGAGTTTTCATTATCCAGTTGATTCTTACATTGGCAATGTGTCATACAGAAAGTAATAATTCTATTATATTTGTAATATAATAATATAGGAATATAATAATTCCTATAATTCAATAATTCAATACATAATCTATATACATTAATTCTGCCAAATGTTAACATGGAAATTATGATTATTTTTCCTTAGGAAACAAAGATTAAAAAACAAAATCCCCCAAAACATTATTTTAAAAAATAATGAAAGGATCTGAGTAAAGTTCAGAGGAGATCAACCTATATAAGAATTAAATCATGTAAAGAAAAAACTTGGATTAAAATAAATCAGCTTTTAAAAATGAAAATTTGCTCTTTTCTTTAGTGTTAATAACCTACAACCTCTTGCACTTGATATGTCCTGTGTCTCTCTTTTGCTGAATGGCAAGTCAAATTGCTAATAAACACTAAAAAATTTAGGACAAAATTAGAAAAGAAAAATCACAAATCAGACTATGATTAGAGCCACACATTTATTGGTAGACTGCACAATAGCCTGTGCTATTTCTATGAGTAAAGGGGTTTATTTCATTTAAGCTTTTCTTCTCCTTGCTTCATTACGTTCTGTGGAGCCCATGATGGAAGGTTTAATTTATTTAAATGATAAAAGCTTCTTAAACTTGACAGGGAACATGGCCAACTGAGCTTTCCATTTCAAAAGTAGGACATCTGATAATAAAAGGGATATCAAAATTGAATAATTTGAATGTGTACTGAACTTTGAAATCCAATAAAGGCAAGGGGGAAAAAAAGGGTTAGAATCATTTATTTAATGACATGGATTTAGTATTATGTAATTTGGAGGATAGAGGTATACTCTCTGAAATGGCTCATCACTTCCCAGATCTGTGAATCTACAAAATTGACTAGGAATTTATAGCTACTTATACAATCAAACACCAGCTCCAGATTATCTGACTCTCTTTAAGGACCTAGTTGGTTTGGTGCTTTGGTTCCTTTTACTGTTTCTATAAACTTAGTCACTAATTTTAACTCTAGTCTTTCCAACCATTCCAACCTGAACTAATACTACAAAGAAGTACTTATCAATCACTACTGTGTATATACCAGATGCTATAAACTTCTTTTAACAAAGGCCGGGGTGACAGAGCTGTGGCGGGTGACCATGTGTGACTGAAGGATAACAATGATACACCATACTCGGATTTGAAATACAACTGCCTTGCTTCATTCAACCATCCACAGGCTCTTCCAGGGCAAGGAATGTGCTATAGATCTAGTTCAGCCCCTTAGGTCCTAAATGAGCTTCGAGGAATTAATTAATTAAGTGATTAATACAAAGAAAAAGGAAGGAAGGGAGGTGAGTAGAAAGGAAAAAGTAAGGAAATGAAAGAAAAAGAAAATTGTTTGATTTTGTTAATGTGTTGGGAAATGCCTAATGCGAATATGTGTGGTTGCTGCTGCTGCTAAGTCACTTCAGTCGTGTCCGACTCTGTGCGACCCCATAGACGGCAGCCCACCAGGCTGCCCAGTCCCTGGGATTCTCCAGGCAAGAACACTAGAGTGGGTTGCCATTTCCTTCTCCAATGTGTGAAAGTGAAGTCGCTCAATCGTATCTGACTTTTAGCGACCCCATGGACTGCAGCCTACTCCATCCGTGGAGTAGGCTCCTCCATCCATGGGATTTTCCAGGCAACAGCACTGGAGTGGGGTGCCATAGCCTTCTCCATAAGATGCAAATGCAGGACATTCTAGACTTAACTGATATAATTACACATTTCTATTAGTAAAGTTTTTTCATTAAAAAAACATAAAAGAAGGAAGCCAAAGTCTTCAAAGCCAAGAATATAGGTAGTCCAAGGTAAAGCTGGCAAAGTTTAGATTCAGTCTCAAAGATTGCAATAATCCATGATTTGTCTTCCCTGTCTCAATTTCTACCTTTATTTCCCTTTATTCCATTCTTTTCTATCATATATCAAATATGATCGTGTCCCACACACAAAAATCAGAGTAAAATCAAAGCTCTTTAATGCAGTCAGCAAGCCTACAGTGGTTTAGTTCACCTTCCTTTCCAGCTTCTGTTTTCCTTCACTCTCACTTGACCTTCACACACCAGCTACTGAGTCACTTTGAGATCTAGACTCTAACACTGCATATAGTGTTCT
The DNA here is from genome assembly GCF_910594005.1 of Cervus elaphus. Taxonomy (NCBI): domain Eukaryota; kingdom Metazoa; phylum Chordata; class Mammalia; order Artiodactyla; family Cervidae; genus Cervus; species Cervus elaphus. The sequence continues at coordinate 27,296,184 of NC_057826.1, read as the reverse complement.
CTCTCCCCCTCACCTGCTGGGGAGCTCCTACTTATCCTTTAATCCTCAGCTCACTCTGCTCTTCTTTATGAGGCAGGACCAGCTAAACAATGTGCTTTTTTATTTTTTTTTTTAGTTGCTCAGTCATATCCAACTCTGTGACCCCATCGACTGTAACCCAACAGGCTCCTCTGTCCATGGGGATCCTCCAGGCAAGAATACTGGAGTGGGTTTCCATGCCCTCCTCCAGGGGATCAACTCAGGGATTGAACCCAGGTCTCCCGCATTACAGGCAGATTCTTCACCATCTGAGCCACCAGAGAAGCCCGGCTATACAATATGCAGGGCCAAATACAACATAAAAATTCAGGGCCTCTAATATCATACTTAATGGTAAAATACTGAAAGCTCTTTCAAGAGTTCAGGAAAGAGACAGGTACGTACCATCTTGCCACTCCTATTTATCACTGTGCTGAAGCTAACTGTCAGGGAGATTGTTAAGAAAATGAAATAAAAGACATCCAGAATGAAAAAGAAGAAAAAGAATTAAAACCATCTCTATTTGGAGATGACATGACTAGGTACACAGAAAATCCTAGGAATCCATGTACAACTGTGCATGCATGCACACACACACAAACACACAGACAAAAAAACTAGTAGAGCTAATAAAGGACTTCAGCAAGAATGTAGGATACAAAATCGAAAAAAAAGTTGTATTTCTATGCTAGTAATGAATGATCTAAAAATAAAACTAAGAAAATAATGTCAGAAGACAGCATCAAAGAAAATAGAATATTTAGGAAAAATTTTAACAAAAGAAACACAGGACTTATACACAAAAACTATAAAACATTGCTCAAATAAATTAAAGCCCCAAATTGATAGATATTCATATTTATGAATTGAAAGGCTAAATATTGTTAGCATGACAATATCCCCCAAATTCATCTGTAGATTTAATTCCTAAATGAATTAGGAACTAAAATAAAAACTTTATTTTTCAGGAACTGACAAGCTGACCCTAAAATATAGGTGGAAATGCGAGGGACCCAGAATATCTAAAATTATCAAAATATAAGAATGTAGTTGGAGGATTCATACTTCCCAGCTTAAAAACTTATTCCAAATCTTTAGTAATCAAGACAATGTGGTACTGGCATAAGGACAGACATATACATCAATGGAATAGAACTAAGAGTTTAAAAATAAACCTATGCATTTATGGTCAATTGCTTTTTGACAAGAATGCCCAGAGGATTCAATTAGGAAAGATTAACCTTTTCAACAAATGGTGCTGGAGCAACTGCATGTTCACAAAAAAGAAAAAATATATAGATGTATATAGATACAGATGCCAGCCTCATACCATATAGAAAATTCAACTCAAAAATGTATCAAAGACTTAAATGTAAGAGCTAAAACTCTAAAATTCCTAGAAAGAACCCAAGACATAAATCTTAGTGGCCTTGAATTAGGCAAAGCTTTCTTAGACACCTAAATCTCAAGCTACTAAAAATATTAAATAAATAATTTGGACTTCACTAAAATTCAAAACTTAATCATAAAAAAGAATGAAATAATACCATTTGCAGCAATATGGACGAACCTAGAGATTATCATGCAAAGTAATTCAGAGAGAAAGATGAATATAATAACACTTATATATGAAATCTCAAAAAGCTTTTACAAATGAACTTATATACAAAAGAGAAATAGGCCAATAGAAATAGAGAACAAACTTATGCTTACCAGAGGAAAAACAGTAAGGGGGAGGGATCAATTAATAATGTAAGTCACTTTGCTTTACACTTGAAACTAATACAACATTGTGAATCAACTATACTTCAATAAAAATATATAAAAATAGTCAAAGAATTAGAAAAGATATTCACCTAAGGATGATATACAAATTATCAATTGGCACATGAAAAGGTGCTCAGCATCATTAGTCATTAGGGAAATGCAAGCCAAAACCACAATTTCACATCCTCTAGGATGGCTATAATAAAAAGATAACAAGTATTATTAATAGCAGAAAATACCAAGTGTTGGGAGGATGTAGAGTAACTGGAACCCTCATATACTGCTGGTGCAAATATAAAAATGCCTCTGTGGAAAACAGCTTGTCAGTTTCTCAAAAATTTAACTTAGAGTAGCCATACAACCCAGCAATTCCACTAGTAGGTATATATCCAAGAAAAATAAAAATGTAGTGATGCAAAAACTTGTACATGAATGTTCATAGTGGCATTATTCATGATAGCCAAAAAGTAGAAACAACTCAAATATCTAATAATGAGTGAATCAGCAAACAAAATGTGGTATACTCATATAAAAAATATTACCTAGCCATAAAAGGGAACAAAGTACTGATCCGTGTGACATCTTGAAAATATTACCCTAAGTGCAACAAGCCTGATACAAAGTGTCATGCATTGTATGATTTCACTTATATAAAATGTTTAGAATAGGCAAATAGAAATGATAGTAATGGAGGTAGTAAAAAAAAAAGAAAAGAAATGGAGGTAGTGACAAGTGGTCAAATTCTGAATTTATTTTGCCTGTAAGACTAATGGAGTTTGCAGATACACTGGATAAACAATCTTAGGAAAAAAAAAAAATTCAAAGTCTCTCTTTAGGCTACACAAAAGTATAAATAGCAGTACCATTTTCTGATGATGAAACTTGATATGGTATCCTATAAACTAGAAAGACAAGCTATCTGTCCCCCTAGACACACACACACACACACACACACAGATGCATGCATATGTACATACATGCATATATAAACATGTGCACAATGTATCAAAGTGGAACAAAAGCAGTATAACTGACTTAACACTCCCATTAAAAGCTGTAGGGAATCACAGCTGAGAGGCTCAGCCATCACTGGTCCACTGCAATGATGAGATCTGCCAGGCAGGCACTGTGATGGCCCTCTGCCCTGGTAGTGGGGTAAAGTCCTTTATTAGTTTCTCAGTCTGCTCTGTGGGATAAGCTCTATCATCCACTGTTCTCTGTGGCTCATGATTCCATTTCCTTGGATGCTCATTTTTGTCCATTTCCCTCTATGGTTCAAACCTATTATTGGGGTTGGAAAATTTATCCTATCTCAAGACTGTAGAGCTTCCTCAGCTTCTTCCTACCTGCAGTTAGGGGCCTGAGGTTTGGTTTTGAGCCCACATTAAAAAAAAAAATGATTTTTTAAGACCAAGTTTAAGATTGAAGGCAGAAGGAGAAGGGGATGACAGAGGATGAGATGGTTAGATGGCACCACCGACTCAATGGACATGAGTTTGGGTTAACTCCAGGAGTTGGTGATGGACAGGGAGGCCTGGAGTGCTGTGGTTCATGGGGTCGCAAAAAATCGGACATGACTGAGCGACTGAACTGAACTGAACTGATGGTTTCTTTGGCCATATGATTATCTTAAAAAAAATTAACTTCTGATCTGTTTATAGTTGATTCCATATTCCTGCAACCTCACAAAAAGTTATTTCCTAGATATAGTTCTCAAGTCTGGTTTAATCCTTTACTTTCTTGGTACCATGTCTCTGTTACTCTCAGTCTCTGCCTCTGTCTCTTTCTCCATGATGGAAACTACATTGAAAGCATCATGTTTGATGGGATGCCACATCTCTGTTATCTGATCTTTGTCATGTGAAAGTCACTCAGCCGTGTCTGATTCTTTGCAACCACATGGACTATACAGTCCAAGGAATTCTCCAGGCCAGAATACTGGAGTGGGTGGCCATTTCCTTTCTCCAGGGGATCTTCCCAATCCAGGTACCGAACCCAGGTCTCCTACATTACAGGCGGATTCCTTATCAGTTGAGCTACCAGGGAAGCCATAAAACTGTCTAAATAGACTTATTTTGTACCAAAAAGTCATTTTTGTACAAAAACTTTTCTGTCTTATTTTTACATTTCATGTTCTAAATCCTTTCCCTATCTGCTTACAGGCCAGCCAATTCTTATCTGTGATCACCTCTTTCTTCTCATGCCTTGCTAAATGTAACCAGTCACAACCCCCACTCACTACTAGTATTCTGCTTTCCAAACTTTTCCAAAAGAACTAGTGCATTGGAACACAATTACAGGTGTCCACTATACCACATGTTTCGTCCCTGGAAAATATTGGTTTCCATCTTTTCATGTCTCAAATATCAATTTCCTTACTTATTTCTACTCCTGTTAAGTTACTGCTTCATATTTTATAATTAATGGTGGCAGAGTCTCACTCTTGGTATCAACTTAAGCTGATACCCAACAGTATTGCAACTTATTTCCAGGAACACAAATATGAGAATATGTTTAACACAGTGGACCATATGACTTAATAAAGCTGGTAAATTTTTATGTTATGTTTTCTCCAACAATTAAGAATTCAAATAACATCTAAAAATAGAATCATAAACTTTTTGAAAAACTACCTTCAATTCAAAAAAGTCCTCTTGCACCAAAAAAATATAAATTCATCAATAAATAGACATGAAATTAAGACTATTTCCATAACTACTGGTCAAGACAAACTAAAACACTGATTATTAACCAAGAAGGAAAATAAATTACATAAGACAAGAACAATGAAGAGGTAATAATTAAACAAATATTCACATAGTTTTACTGGCAACAGATATATGGGAGATTCAAATTTGAATTCAACATCACAGTTTCAAGCATACTGAACAGAAAATTGTCATTTACATACTTGAAAGAAAAAGAAAGTGAAGTTGCCCAGTCGTGTCCGACTCTTTGACAGCCCATGGCCATGGGATTCTCCAGGCAAGAATACTGGAGTGGGTTGCCATTTCCTTCTCCAGAGGATCTTCCTGACACAGGGATAGAACCCAGGTCTCCCGCACTGCAGGTAGACCCTTTACTGTCTGAGCCACCGGGGGCTCTATACTTGATATATAGATAAAAACAAAAATGAAATTAATTTTGGGGAACAAGTCATAAAAAGGAAATAATTGTTAAGGCAGTGCTAAACAAAAATTAGCTAAAATTTATTTTCCCAGAATCTGAACACAATATACATATACTATTAAAAAAAGGATACTTCTTAAAGAGTTATAATTTTCAACTGCAACTATTTGTAAGCATTTAGACATTTAGAAGAAGATTCAGAAGAATAAAGTTATTTTACTTTTAAGTTCTTATAGAATTTTTAGCACACTCAGGTTTAAAGGAACAAAATTGATAAAAAAAAGAAATCACCATTACATGTTGCTTGCTATACAATGTAAGAATAAAGCCACTAGTATTTGCTTAAATCCATAAATGGACCATTAGATCACAATGTTTTTGATAACATAGTTATTCTGATCATGGTAGCAATTGTGTCTACATGTCTTTATCTTGGAATAGCTGCAATAAAAAAACAGATTGGGGGAATTGTACTATTTCCCATGGATTATTTGCTCATCTAAATTGAACAATAATCCATTTTATAGACTAAAACACTGAGGCTTATAGATATTTTAAAATCTTCCCCAAGCCTACACAACTAACGAGAGACAAAACTAGGTTTCTAACCTGATTCTGTTGAACTCAGAAACTAGAGTTCTCTGATTTAAGAATGTCTGATCTAAATTTAGGAGAGATCCAAAAGATCTAAAGGATCAAAGGCCTAGGGGGGAGGAAATTAAATGATAAATGAGGTTAAATCACTTTAGTAATAGCATACACCAAAGTCATGACTGGGCTGAAAGTTTAACACACAGAGGGAGATACAGACATATGAATATGTAATAGGACTCTTCAGTATGCAAGTAGAAAATAACACTGCTTAACATTTGTCAAATGTGATACATTTTATAACACACTTTAGCATATGTTGCCTCATCCCCCTTCTCCAAACTCTACAAGTCAGGCAGGGCAATTATTATTATCCCTACTTGACAGATGAAGGTCAGAGAAGTTACATGACTTGCCTGAATTCATTTAGCTAGCAAATGGCCAAGCTGGGACTGAAATATATTTTCTACTGCCAACTCCAGTGTTCCTTTCACTATTCCATGCTGACACTCCTAATGCTATGTATAATTTTGTTTTATAGTTTACAATGTACTTTCAGCTATATTACTCTACTAGATCTCATTTGATACTATTTCTTTGTCCCCAGAAACACATCTAATATGTGGCTTTAGCATTTGCCTTGTAAGATAATTGCTGTGCCTCAGGAAGAACCATTATTGAAGTAAGGCAGTTAACAATACCTTAAAAAATATTTTCTCAATGAAAGAAAATTTCTACAGTTTTGTCTGAAAAACCAACTCTAGTATATTTAAATATGTGTTAATTTTTGCCTTGATGCTAAAAGAATGTTTCAGCTTTTAGTTACTATGACACATAAATTCTTTGCTGCTAGGAAATATAGATTGATAGGTAAATAATTATCTCTTGAAGTATTATCTTCTAGAAAGATGTAGCAATGTATATCTAGTCTAGATGCTATCTTACTGTTTCAGTCTTTTACATTTGGAATCAAATTTACATAAAATAATTCTTGAATATTTCTTTATTTTGTGGAATTGGACAGCTGAAACTCAAGAGGAATCAAGTGAATGGGCACTTGGATGGATAGCCAACCGTTTAGTTAGATTCAGAACTAAGTCCACTCTCTTGTTTGTAGTTTAAAATGATGCATCAATTTTTTTTTTTTAAAGATGTCTCTGAGAGTCAGGAGATTAGGGTTTGGATACTATCTCCGACTACCTGTATAAAGTTGACCAAGCCACTCAGTCTTTCTACACATCAGTTCAGTTCAGTTCAGTCGTTCAGTCATGTCCGACTCTTCGCGACCCCATGAATCACAGCACGCCAGGCCTCCCTGTCCATCACTAACTCCCAGAGTTCACTCAAACTCATGTCCATTGAGTCGGTGATGCCATCCAGCCATCTCATCCTCTGTCATCCCCTTCTCTTCCTGCCCCCAATCCCTCCCAGCATCAGGGTCTTTTCCAATAAGTCAACTCTTCACATGAGGTGGCCAAAGTATTGGAGTTTCAGCTTCAGCATTAGTCCTTCCAATGAACACCCAGGACTAAACATCAGATGTACTTAAATATCTATTTATACAGGTAACTAATTCTCTATTTTATCAGGCTGATTTAGCTATTCTATATCAAACAAACATAAATTGCTTATGTTGAATCTAATGAGTGGTATAAATATAGCATATGTTGACCCAGTTGAATTCAAAATGGTGTCTGTAAGTATTTGTTGATTGCAAAATAACCAAGTTCTTGTGTAGAAATCACTCCTCTTTCATTCACCACTTGGATTATTGAACTTTCCATAAAAGCTAAATTAATTGTGCAAGTAATTTTGCCCTGCCTCTTTGGACCATCTCTATTCCATTTGAATAGCTATATGATACTTTCAATATTTTACATTCTAGTAAAAGGCTGGTAGAAACAGAATTGGTGATAAGTGCCCCCTTCCAACTTAAAAAACCTTTTGCAAGTGACTTGATGTTTAGAGGATCCAGTGGAAAGAACAATGATGGGTCATTTGGAGACTGACGTTCTAGTGCTAGCCAGGGATCTAATTAGCTATGTGACCTTGTGTACAAGTCCCATAATCTTTTTGTGACTTTAGGTTCTTTACTTAAATACTTATCCCTTGGGCTTCCCTGATGGCTCAGCTTGTAGAGAATCCACCTGCAATGAGGGAGAACTGGAATCCATCCCTGGGCTGGGAAGATCCCCTGGAGAAGGGAAAGGCAACCCACTCCAGTATTCTGACCTGGAGAATCGCATGGACTGTGTCATCCATGGTGTCACAAAGAGTCGGACACGACTATCGGCTTTCACTTCACTTATGACAAGGCTGGATTTAGGTCTTTTCAGCTTTAACTATCTTCAGATACATGAAATAAGACAGACAATCTACTTTACTCTCTTTAAATTATTCCTAACATAACTTCTTGCTAGAAGATTGCACCCTTGCCACATTTTCCAAGTGTCAAAATTCTTTTCATCAAACCCTGGCTCTGCTGAGGCTCCTATGACCCTCAGTAACAATTACAGAGCCAGGATACATACATGTGCTGCTTTTATTTTTGTTTTGATTCCGTTTCCTCCACAGGCAACTGCTCACATGCTGTGCTGAGATAAGATGAAAGTTTGCTGCTAATTACCAAGGTTGTGCTTCTAAAGAGTGTGGGCCAGTAATTGAATTGCAGTGTCTAGATTTGGGTAATAGCTAATAACTTTGTTCCCACAGTGCTAAACTGTAATTAGTTATTCTAGTCAAAGACGAGTGAGAAGCTCTGTGGCTGTTTCCTTAGTGCTGCAGTTGTCAGGAGTTGGAAACTACAGTTTTAAAAAGAACAGAGCTGTGGATTGACTGAGTGATTGAGATGTGTCAGTTCAGTTTCCCACCAACATGCATGTGCATACACACACTGCAGAGTCAACAGAGTCTCCTGGAAGTAAAGTTTGAGCTCTCATCATTGTAAGGTCTGGTTAAAAGGATCTAGGCTCTGGGGCACAAATTTTGAAAAACTATATGTGAGTATTAGATGGCATTAGAATATATGATAACCTAACCTGAAGCTTCCAATAATAATATATTCATATATTGGTACCAAATTGCCATTCATTAATTAAAACATATATCTGTGATTTATTCTATTTGGACATATGTTTACAAATATGCTTACAGTCAAGATAGGTCTGCCAGTATCATTTTCTATTTATTCTTAGCTATTATTATTATTAGCTATTATTTATTGTTAGCTAGTTGTGTTACCCTTATGTGGAAGGGCATCATATTCCATACATTACTGTGATTGGAAGTATTGTCTCCTAACAACACAGGTAAAATAATATGTAACTTAAGAAGAATCTTTGCCCTGTTTTCTTAGAAAGCACGAACTATAGCTTATCTGAGACTTCAGAGAATTTTGGATCTGAATGAAAGATAATCTCTGAGGAGTAAGCTATTTATTTTTAGTTGAGAATCAATGGGATAAAAGGGAGAAGTATGAGAGATCATAGTTGATTGAGGACATAATCAGGGAAGGAGAGGGAGTATGAGACTTTATGTTTTTGAGGGTCAGCTGGGTTCTGGGAAAATTTTGCATAGAGAATATAAACATAAATGACAAATAAATGCAGAGACAGACCATGTGTATGAATTGGAACACTGACTATTGTTAAAATGGAAGAAGCTCTCCCCTAATTGATTCATAGATTTATTATAATGCAAATCAAAATCCTAGCAGGATCTTTTGAAGATTAACAAGGTAATTTTATAATTTATATGGATATGTAAAATGTATACAATAGCCAAATCACAACTAATTGATAGGAAAAATACTAGAAGACACACTGCCTATATTTTCCTATTAAAACTGATAGTAATTAAGATACTGTGGTATAGCATATGTCTTCTCAGGCTGCCACAACAGAATATTATAGACTGGGTGACTTATCAGTTCAGTTCAGTTCAGTCGCTCAGTCAGTCAAGTCTCTTTGTGACCCCATGGACTGCAGCATGCCAGGCCTCGCTGTCCATTGCCAACTCCCAGAGTTTACTCAAACTCATGTCTGTTGAGTCAGTGATGCCGTCCAACCATCTCGTCCTCTGTCGTCCCCTTCTCCTCCTGCCTTTAATCTTTCCCAGCATCAGGGTCTTTTCAAATGAGTCAGTTCTTTGCATCAGTGGCCAAAGTATTGGAGTTGCAACTTCAACATTAGTCCTTCCAAAGAACACCCAGGACTGATTTCCTTTAGCATGGACTGGTTGGCTCTCCTTGCAGTCCAAGGGACTCTCAAGAGTCTTCTCCAACACCATAGTTTAAAAGCATCAATTCTTTGGTGCTCAGCTTTCTTTATAGTCCAACTCTCACATCCATACATGACTACTGGACAAACTATAGTCTTGACTAGATGGACCTTTGTTGGCAAAATAATGTCTCTGCTTTTTAATATGCTGTCTAGGTTGGTCATAACTTTTCTTCCAAAGAGCAAGCGTCTTTTAATTTCATGGCTGCGTGAATTTCATGGGTGACTTATAAACACTGGAAATTTATTTCTCACAGTTCTAGAGGTTGGGAAATCCAAGATCAAGATATTGGTAGATTTGGTATCTGGTGAGGCCCACTTCCTGGTTTATATACGTGTGTGTTTAGTCACTCAGTCATGTCCAAATCTTTGAGACCCCATGGACTATAGCCCACAAGGCTCCTCTATCCGTGGGATTCTCCAGGCAAGAACACTGGAGTGAGTAGCCATTCCCTTCTCCAGGGGATCTTCCTGACCCAGGGATAGAACCCAGGTATCCTGCATTGTAGGTGGCTTCTTTACCCTCTGAGCCACCAGGGAAGCCCTGGCTCATCTTTCATTGAAAGGCAAGGGGAGTTCTCTGGGGCCTCTTTAATAAGGATTCTAATGCCATTTATGGCTCTACCAAATGACTTACTCACTTTCCAAAGGCCTCTCTTCCAAATACCATCACATTAGGGAGTAAGTTTCAAGACATGAATTTTGAGGGAACATAATTATTCACTCTATAGTAGCACATGAATAGACAAACAAATGAACAGAATAGACTGTTCAGAAATAGACCCATACATATTTGTACACTAAATTATGATTAAAGTAATAGTATAGTAAATAGGGGGAAATAATCTTTTCAATACAGGTATATGATAAATGGAATACCTGAAATACCTTGCCCTTTATCTCACATTATAACACAAAAATAAACTTGAGATAGATTGCAGATCCAAATAAGGAGAACCATACCCATAAAGCTCTTAAAGGAAAATATAGGAGAAAATCTTCAGTACCTTGAGATAAGAAAAGATCTCTTAAACAGCAAGCAGAAAGTGGGAATCAAAAGAGGGGAAAAGAATAAATGAAACTAACTACATTAAAATTAAAGATTTTTGTTCTTTTAGAGACACCATGAAGGGAATCAAAAGACAGAGTGAAATTCAATACCTATACCCTATAGAGGACTCACACGCAACGTTTATGAAGAATTGTTATAAATCATTAAGAATAAAGACAGATAACCCCAATAGAAAAATGAACATTTTACCAAAAAAAGCTATATATAAATTGCTATTAATTATATGGAACAGTACTCATCTTAAATAAGAATCAAGGTAGGGTGAAATTTAAAACCACAATGTGTTTCCCTTGCACACTCAGCAGAATAGCTCAAATGAGAAAGAAAATAAAAAATATTGGTGAGGATGTAGAAAAATTGCATGCTCATAAACAGCTGGTGGGTGTACAAATTCATGCAAACACTTGTAAAATTTGTTTGATGAGTATCTACTAAAGCTAAAGATAAACATATTCTAAGAAATTTCACTTCTAGGTGTATATCTCCTCTCAAAAAATTTATACAAATGTAAATAAAGAGGCATACACAAGATGTCTGTAGCAATATAGTTTATAATAATCCCAACTGGAAACCCAAATGTCCATCGAGAGTAGAACAGACAAGTTGAAGTATATTTATTTAGTAGAAAACTACAGTGGGTATTAGTGAACAACTATAGGGAACATGAATGATTCCAACAAAACAATATTGAATGAAAGAAGCCAGATACAAATGGGTACGAAATATGTATTTCTATTTGTATAACTCTAAAAATCAAAGAGGTGGAACTAATCAAAGTTTTAAAAGTCAGAAGTCAGAACAGTAGTTAACTCTTGACCACAATCTGCCTGCAATGCAGGTGACTTGAGTTTGATCCCTGGATTGAGAAGATCCCCTGGAGAAAGGAATAGCAACTGAGTCCAGTATTCTTGCCTGGGGAATTCCATGGACAGGGAAGTCTGGCGGGGTACAGTCACATAGTGTTATGCTGAGCGACTAACACTTGAGATTTAATTTGAAATGTTACAACCATGAACACCTTAAAAAGGATAATAATAGATTGCTATGAACAATTACATGCCAATAACAAGGACAATCTAAAAGAAATGGAAAAATTCTTTAAAAGGTAAAATCTCCTAAGACTGATCCAGGAAGAAAAAGGAAATATGAATAGACCAAGTACCAGTACTAAAATTGAATCAGTAATTTAAAAAGTCCCAACAAGCAAAAGTCCAGGACCAGACAGTTTCATAGGTAAGTTCTATCAAATATTTAGAGAAGAGTTAACACTTATCCTTCTGAAATTGTTCCACAAAAAATTTACAGAGGTAGTAACACTTCTGAACTCATTCTATGAGGCCAGCATCATCCTGATACCAAAACCAGACACAGATATCACAAAAAGGAAGAAAATTACAAGTCAATATCACCAATTAACATAGATGTAAAAATCCTCAAGAAAATATTAGGAAACTGAATCCAACAATATATTAAAAGGATTGTACCCCATGAACATGTGTGATTTATCCCAGGAGTGCAAGGATTTTTCAATATATGCAAATAGTCAATGTAATACACCACATTAACAAAATGAAGAATAAAAACTATATGATCATCTCAATAGAGGCAAATAAAGTTAAAATTAAGTCGCTCAGTCATGTCCGACTCTTTGCGACCCCATGGACTGTAGCCCACCAGGCTCCTCCATCCATGGGATTCTCCAAGCAAGAATACTGGAGTGGGTTGATAAAGCTGTTGATAAAATTCAACATAGGTTTATAATTAAAAACTCTCCAGAAAATAGGCATAGAAGGAGCATACCTTAACATAATAAAGGCCATATAACAAACTAATAGTCAACATCATACTCAATAGTGAAAAGTTGAATGCATTTTCTCTAAGATCAGCAATAAGACAAAGATGTCCATGTTCATCACTTTTATTCAACATAATTTTGGAAGTCCTAGCCACAGCAATCAGAAAAGAAAAAGAAACAAAAGTAATATAAACTGGAAGGGAAGAAGTAAAACTGTCACTGTTTGCAGATGACATGATGCTATATATAGAAAATCCTAAAGATGCTACCAGAAAACTACTAGAGCTCATCAATGAATCTGGTAAAGTTTAAAGATACAAAATTAATATACAGAAACCTGGTGCATTTCTATATATTAACATCAAACTATCAAGAAAAGAAATTAAGGAAATGATTCCATTTACCATTGCATCCACAAGAATAAAATACCTAGGAAAAAAAACTATCTAAGAATGTAATACCTGTACTCAGAAACCTGTAAGACACTGATGAAAGAAACTGAAGATGACACAAACTGATGAAAGGATATAATATATTATTGCATCAGAAGCCCTCTTATTGTTAAAATGACAATATTACCAAAGACAATCAATAGATTCAGTGATATCCCTATCAAAATACCAATGGCATTTTTCACAGATGGAACTAGAACAAATAATTTTAAAAACTGTATGGAAACACAAAAGATCCTGAATGGCCAAAGCAATCTTAAGAAAGAACAAAGCTAGAGGAATCAAGCTCCCCGACTTCAGACTCAACTACAAAACTTCAGTCATCAAAAAAGTATGGTACTAGCACAAAAACAGAGACATAGATCAATGGAGCAGAATCGAGAGCCCAGAAATAAACCCACACACTTATTGTCAATTAATATATGACAAATGAAACAAGAATAAATAATGGAGAAAAAACAGTCTCCTTAATAAATGGTGCTGGAAAAACTGGATAGCTACGTGTAAAAGAATAACGTTAGAATAGTCTGTAACATGGTACACAAAAATAAACTCAAAATGAATTAAAAACCTAAATGGATTAAGACTGACACTATAAAATTCCTAGAGGAAAACATAGGCAGAACACTTTTGGATATAAATTGTAGCAATATATTTTGGCTCTGTCTTTGAAAGAAAAAGAAACAAAGGCAAAAATAAATAAATGGAACCTAATTAAACTAAAAACTTTTCCCCAGCAAATAAAACCATGAACAAAAAAATGTATAACCAACTAAATGGGAGGAGATATTTGCAAATAATATGACCAGTACATACAAGTCAATAGAAAAAGATTAAAAACAGGCAGAAAACTTGAGTAGATATTTTTGCAAATATGGCATGCAACAGGCATCAGGCACATGAAAAGATGTTCAATATCACTAATTATCAGAGAAATACAAATCAGTACAACAATGAAATATCACCTCACACCTGTCAGAAGGACTGTCATTAAAAAGACTACAAATATAAATATTGGAGAGGATGTGAAAAAGGGGGACCTTTTTTATATTGTTGGTAGGAATGCAAATTGGTGCATCCAGTGGAAAAAAGGATAGAATTTATTTTCTTGGGCTCCAAATTCACTTCAGATGGTGACTGCAACCATGAAATTAAAAGACAGTTGCTCCTTGGAAGAAAAGCTATGTCAAACCTAGATAGCATATTAAAAAGCAGAGACATTACTTTGCTGACAGAGGCCCATATAGTCAAAGCTATAGTTTTTCCACTAGTCGTGTATGGATATGAGAGTTGAACAATAAAGAAGACTGAGTGTCAAAGGACTGATGCTTTCAAACTGTAGTACTGAAGAAGAACCATGGACAGCAAGGAGATCAAACCAGTCAATTCTAAAGGGCATGATAGGTTTGTAGGAGCTGAGAATAAAATGATGATTAAAATAAGCTTGTTTAGGTTGGATCTGGGGAGGAAGGAATAACTAAGGATATTTAATTTTGTGAAGTCACTAATGTTGCCTTGGATGTGGACAGGGAGAGCTTCCTAAACTTTTGAGCAGGATCTTTAATCATGAGTAGAATGGAAGGAATTGTAGGCAGAGAGACTCATCTGGTAGAACATGCAGAAGACTAAGATCATGGTGCATAAAAAGAAACTTAGTCAAACTTTGACTTGGAGTCAAAGTTTCTTGGGACTAAAAGATGGAACATTAATCTAAAAATGTAATTTAAATTTACTTTTAAAATTTTTCATTCTTTTTCAGAAGACTGTGAGTTCTATAGGGCTTCTCTGATAGCTCAGTTGGTAAAGAATCTGCCTGCAATGCAAGAGACCTCCGTTCAATTCCTGGGTTGGAAAGATCCACTGGAGACGTGATTTCCATGAGAATAGTCATCATTTCTACCTTTTCTCCAAATCACATGACCTCCACATTCTCCTGGTTCACTTCCTAGTCACTGGCCTTAGTTTCCTTATCTGGATCCTCATCTTCCTGATTTCTAAATGTCAGAGTGCCTGAGGGTCCACCATTTTAAATAACAGCCATACCCCAAAGAATAACCAAAAAATTTCTGTAGTCATAGTCTAAACTTCAAGCTTTCATATTCACATATCATCTAAAATGAATATATTTTAGATAGAGAAGTTCCTATTAACAATTATTCCAAGATAAGAAGCATAAATCAGGACTGTCCTGGGCAAAGTAGAACATATGGACACCACATATATACAGCTACTGACTCAACATCTGCCCTTAGATAGTCAATAGACACCTCAACGTGGCTCAAAACAAATTCTTCATATTCAAATGTGAGAAAGAGGACTGCACACTGTTCAGAGATCCCAGACATTGAACTGGATACAGTGCTTAGATGAGACTTGCTATTGTCTACTCTGTTCTGTAAGACATACAGTCAATATCCATTGCAGATTACTAATTTATCACTAAACATTTTTTCCCCCCTTGCACAAGGCTGGATGACATTTTCTTGTCTCACTTAGAAGTTGCCACATAACAGCTCTAGCTAAAGAAACATGTTCAGAAATTATGTTGTGTCATGTCCATCCCTAATCTAGAATAATTTCCATACAGGATTCACTCTTGTCAGTTGGGAGTGAAAGGCCAGTGCATCTAGGATATGATGGAGTAAAAAGATGGAAAATTCTGGGTCTCTGAATCACTCTATTGAAGACTACACACTAAACATTTTCTTTGGATTTTTATATAAACAACAATCAAAATTTTATTAAAATACTGAAATTTGGGGATTATTGATATTTTGGTGCTAGAATTTCCTTTACAAAGAAACTAATAGACTTTCTGTGAATTTTCAATTTGATTTAAACATTGTCATATAAATATTTTGTTGAAGTCAAAGAGTATGTTAAAATAATCTACAGTTCGCATGCAAAGCAGAATGCAAGAATGCAATTTATCCCAGGAATTTCCTTTTATATTTTGAAATAAAAAATGATCTTTCTGGACTTACTGGACTACATCAAGGACAAGAAATATATGGGTCAAGTATTATCTTCTGATCCTTATTATTAAGAAGCCCAAATAAAATAGCTGATAGGCTATAGCTATTTAACTTCAAGCATTGCTTTAGAATTAATGATTCCTGTTGATAAGATTATATTACCTCCTTTGATGGTTATGGGGAAAATGAGTTGCAAGAGAGCAAAATAAATAACTTTACAGCAAAAATGTTCACTGTGAATCAAGTGCTACAATCATTGGCATAGTAATCAATTTATCTGACACATCACTCCTCTTTATTTTCCTTTGGTTACTCTTCACTATGTGGAAAGAAATCTCTCCAAGTTATTTCACTTTGTTTAATATTAACAGAATTAAGAAACCTCTTTCCATATCTAATCAAGAACAACACATGGAAAGTTTATTTGTTAAATGAATCAGGAAACATAATAGACTCCCAGAAATCTTTATTTTTACTAGGAAGACACTATATACAATTAAAATCTGTCTTTACTGATAGGCAGATTTCATCCCTGACACAAGAACAAATATTTAAAGTTGGTAGAATAAAACTACAAAGGCACAATATCAAACTATGTTATTTAATCATATTCCAAACAATAAGTATAGATTTAGGATGTGTGTAGCTGAAGCATGTGCCACTCTTTTCTAACAATACCATTTTTCCATTGATTTTACTGGCAAAAATTAATGATTTAGAAATTTTGAAATTGTAACAACTGATCATTTTAAAATACTAATCATATTAATTGTTGTGGTTTGTTCACTAAGTTGCGTCCCACTCTTTGCGACCCCATAGACTGTAGCATGCCAGGTTTCTCAGTCCCTTACTATTTCCCAGAGATTACTCAAACTCATGTCCATTGAGTCAGTGATGCCATCCAACCATCTCATCCTCTGTCACTTCCTTCTCCTCCTGCTCTCAATCATTCCTAGCTTCAGAGTCTTCTCCAATGATTCTGTTCTTGGAGGCCAGAGTATTGGAGCCTCCGATTCAGCATCAGTGCTTGCAATGAATATTCAGGGTTGAAATCCTTTATGATTGACTGGTTTTGTCCTAGGGACTCTAAAGAGTCTTCTCCAGCACCACAGTTTGAAAGCTTCAATTCTTTGGTCCTCAGCCTTTTTTATAGTCCAGCTCTCACATCCATACATGATTACTAGAAAAACAATAGTTTTGACTAGATGGACCTTTGTCAGCACAGTGATGTCTCCGCTTTCTGATACATTGTCTATGTTTTTCATAGCTGTTCTTCCAAAAGGAGCAAGCGTCTTTTAATTTCATGGCTGCAGTCACCATCTGCAGTGATTTTAGAGTCCAAGAAAGTAAAATCTGTCTTACTGTTTCCACTTTTTACCCCCCTATTTGTTGTGAAGAAATGGGACCAAATGCCATGATCTTAGTTTTTTGAATGTTGAGTTTTAAGCCAGTTTTTTCACTCTCCCCTTTCATCTGCTTCAAGGGGCTCTTTAGTTCCTCTTTGCTTTCTGCCATTAGAGTGGTATCATCTGTGTATCTGAGGTTGTTGATATTTCTCCCAGCAAACTTGATTCCAGCTTGTGATTAATCCAGTCTGGTATTTTGCATGATGTACTCTGCATAAAAGTTAAATAAGTAGGGTGACAATATACAACCTGGACGTACTCCTTTTCCAATTTGGAACCAGTATGTTGTTCTATGTCCAGTTCTAACTGTTGTGTCTTGACCTGCATACAGGTTTCTCAGGAGGTAGGTAAGATGGTCTGGTATTCCCATCTCTTTAAGAATTTTCCACAATTTGTTGTGATACACAGTCAACGGCTTTAGCATAGTCAGTAAAGTAGAAGTAGATGTTTTTCTGGAATTTCCTTGCCTTTTCTATGATCCAACAGATGTTGGCAATTTAATCTCTGGTTCCTCTGCCTTTTCTAAGTCTAGCTTGTACATCTGGAAGTTCTCAGTTCAGGTACTGCTGAAGCCTAACTTGAAGGATTTTAAGCATTACCTTCTTAGCATGTGAAATGAGTGCAACTGTATGGTAGTTTGAATATTCTTTGGCATTGCCCTTCTTTGGGGTTGTAATGAAAATTGGCCATTTCCTGTCCTGTAGCCACTGCTGAGTTTTCCAAATTTGCTGGCATACTGAGTGGTTAAAAGATGCTTGCTCCTTGGAAGAAAAGCTATAACTAACCTGAAAGTGTAAGTCACTCAGTCATGTCCGACACTTTGCGACCTCATAGACTTTACAGTCCATGAAATTCTCCAGGCAAGAATACTGGAGTGGGTAGCCTATCCATTCTCCAGCAGATCTTCCCAACCCAGGAATTGAACCAGGGTCTCCTGCATTGCCGGCAGATTCTTTACCAACTGAGTTATTAGGGAAGCCCATAACCAACCTAGACAGCATATTAAAAAGCTGAGACATTACTCTGCTAACAAAGGTCTGTCTAGTCAGAGCTATAATTTTTCTAGTAGTCATGCATATATGTGAGAGTTGCACCTTAAATAAAGCTGAACCCTGAAAAATTGATGTTTTTGAACTGTGGTGTTGGACAAGACTCTTGAGAGTCCCTTGGAATGCAAGGAGATCCAATCAGTCCATCCTAAAGGAAATCAGTCCTGAATCTTCATTGGAAGGGCTGATGCTGAAGCTCCAATACTTTGGCCAGCTGATGCGAAAAACTGACTCATTTGAAAGGACCCTGATGCTGGGAAAGATTGAAGGCAGAAGAAGGGGAAAACAGAGGATGAGATGGTTGGATGTCCATGGGGTCACAAAGAGTCAGACACGACTGAGCAACTGAACAGAACTGAGTGCAGCACTTAACATCATCTTTTAGGATTTGAAATAGCTCAACTGGAATTCCATCACCTCCACTAGCTTTGATTGTAGTGATGCTTCCTAAGGCCCACTTGACTTCACACTCCAGGGTGTCTGGCTCTAGGTGAGTGACCACACCATCGTGGTTGTCTGGGTCAACAAGAGGGCAGACAGTAGAAGAAAGAACCACAACCCCATAGCCTCCAGAATAAAAACCACAATCACAGAAAACTAACCAAAATGATCATATGAATCACAGTCTTGTGTAACTGAATGAAGCTATGACCAATGCTGTATAGGCCTACTCAACATGGACAGGTCATGGTGGAGAGTTCCTACAAAACGTGGTCTACAAGAGAAGGGAATGGCAAACCAGTCCAGTATTCTTGCCTCAAGAACCCTATGAACAGTATGAAAATGCACAAAGATAGGACACCAAAGATGAGCCCCTCAGGTTAATAGGTGTCCAATATGCTCCTGGGGAAGAGCAGAGAAATAGCTCCAGAAAGGATGTAGAGGTTGGGTCCAATCAGAAATGACATTCAATCATATTGACATATTGACAGGAAAAAGAAAAGAAAATACTACAATAATTCAATGTAGTTCTCTATTTTGAGATAGAATATTAATTTGTTAGCTATAAGCTGCATGGAATTAGCAAATACCATTCATGGTTTCCACAGGCAATGTAGAGATATAAATATTATACAGTTGTTTACTAAAATTGAACCTACAGTATATTTATAAGCCCTATGTGACACTTGCTTTAACCTTCAGAAAAAAATGTGTTGCACTGAGAATGAAAATGATAGTCATGATACTGGTAGATATTTTATCTAAAGTTTATGAAATAGTTCCAAGAATGCCACCATTAGCATGGATTTAAATATACATGTTGCCAATATACTTTTAAAATAGCACCCAAAAGAAGATGGAGAAAATAAAATTATTAGAGTTGTGTGAGATGGATATTGAGGGACTATCACCAATGGCCTCATTTCCTTTGGTCTTACTCTGCTACCAAACTAATGTGATAAAACCTGTATCCTGAAGCATCCCTTTAACTGGCCTTGCATTACATAGTCAGGCTGTTGTACATACACCATAATGAGAACAATCCCTCAGTCACACATATAGGGCACATGTGAGAGCTCAGGATCTCCAATATTAACCAGGCTTTCAGTGGGCACATGAGGTCTTGATCACTTCCTGCTTCTGCTCCCCACAGTGTCTGTTTAAAAGATATATAGTTCTCCTCCAATCCACCCAGGTATTCTACCCTCAAGAGACGTGGGTTTGATCCCTGGGTCAGAAAGATCCTCTAGAGAAGGGCACAGCAATCCCCTCTTGTATTCTTGCCTGGAAAATCCCAAGGACAGAAGAGACTGGCAAGGTCCAGTTCACAAGGTCGCAAAGAATTGGACACAACTGAAGTGACTTTACATGCACGTATGCTCAGCAGATGATCATAACCTCTCTATGGAGAATTCTTTCAACTTCTTACCTCTCCCCTTTACTACCTGTAGATTCAGTACAACTCTGCTTCTTCCTCTCTTTCTTGCAAAACTGAGAATGAGATGTTCTTCCTTCTTTTTAAAGACTCCCCTTCACTTTTACTCTTTATCACCTGAATTCTCCAAGACTTGTCTCTATCATTTATCCTTAAATATTCCAATAGAATGAACTTTTTTTCTACTGAGTTTTTAACCTCAGCTTTTAGCTCTCTGCATGCTGGTAAAATGGGAAAACACTTAATAAAACTCAACCCCTCCCTTGGACTCTGTAGCCACTCTAATATTGTATCTTCTTACTGTTCTACTCAAACTAATCTTGTACTGAATATATTCCATGTGTCCCTCAAGATCCACTCCTCACCCTTCTTGACCTTGCTCTGTACATTGTATGTTGGCCTGTATGATGAGGTATCAATGGAACTACTTTTTGCCTTGCTTCCAGTTAGGTTTGGCCAATGGGAAGCACTACAAGGAAGAGTTTGAGGAAGTAAGGAGACTGAGGATTGGGCTTTCTTATCCCAGCTCCTCCTGGAATGTCTCCATGATCTGGCTTAATTCCTTATTTAAATGTCACAGATTCTATCAGGCAACTTTCTTGACACAAGCTGTCTCTCTCTCTCTCTCTTTTTCTCCTTATCCCTCTCTTCCTCCTTTCTCCTACCTCATTTAGGTCAAAAGATAGTAACTGTGTGCTGTAACTTCTCCATGGGTAGCAGTATTCTTTATGTGGAGAAACCATAAGGGCTACCCACATTTTGTATGTAAACCTTTTATTTACCTCATCTCAAATTATCCAATAAGAGTCTGTGATTTTTCTCCTTCTAGGTTCCAGTTGATATAATTTCCTTGAAAGAACAGTTTATATCAATACTACTTGTTATTGTTGTTGTTCAGTTGCTCAGTCATGTCTGATTCTTTGCAACCCTATGAACTGCAGCATGCCCAGCTTCCCTTGTCCTTCACTATATCCCAGAGTTTGCTCAAACTCATGCCCATAGAGTCAATGATGCTATCTCATCCTCTGTTGCCCCCTTCTCCTTTTGCCTTCAATCCTTCCCAGCATCAGGGTCTTTTCTAATGAGTCAGTTCTTTGCATCAGATGGCCAAAGTATTGGAGCTTCAGCATCAGTCCTTCCAATGAATATTCATGGTTGATTTCCTTGAGGATTGACTGGTTCGATCCCCTTGCAGTCCAAGGAACTCTCAAGAGTCTTCTCCAACACCACATTTCAAAAGCATCAATTCTTTGGTGCTAAACCTTTTTTATGGTCCAACTCTCATATCCATACATGACTACTGTAAAAATCATAGCTTTGACTATCTGGACCTTTGTTGGCAAAATGATGTCTCTGCTTTTTAATACACTGTCTAGGTTTGTCATAACATTTTGTCCAAGGAGCAAGGGTCTTTTAATTTCATGGCTTCAGTCATCATCTGCAGTGATTTTGGAGTACAAGAAAATAAAGTCTGTCACTCTTTCCATTGCTTCCCCATCTGTTTGTCATGAAGTGATGGGAATGGATGCCATTATCTTAGTTTTTTGAACGTTGAGTTTTAAACCAGTTTTTCTACTCTCCTCTTTTACCTTCATCAAGGGACTTTTGATATACTACTCACACACACACACATCCTATTCAGTTATCAACCTATGCAACTTAGCTTTTGTCCCATCATCCCTACATCGAATGTATTTTCTTTCTCTCTGATCATTATTACTGGCCTCCACATAGACAAATCCAGTGGTCATCCTTTCAGTCATATTTTACTTGACATTTTTTCTACATTTTATACTGTTGACCACTTCATTCTTCTAGGAAATTAACTTCCTTATACTTAGACCCATCAAACACTTTTTGCTATCCCTCTATTATCTCAATCCTGGGTTCCTCCTCCTATTATCCCTTCCAACATCAGTGTTCCTCATGGTTCAGTTCTTGACCTAGTTTCCTTTTAACATTATATGATTTTCCTAAGTTAAGCCCTTCACTCTCAAGACATTAAGCATTTCCAACACAGTCCAAATTCAGCCATTCACTTAGACACAAGTATCTATACATTCTAATGACACTTTATGTGCAGCATTGCCAATACTACAATCACTGTCTTTACACTACATGCCTCAGAACTTCTCTTTTCCTCAAGGCTAATGGATCCGTTCATTCAACCAGAAGTCTGAGTCATCCTAGTCTCCTCTCTCTTCCCCACTCCTCACCATATCAGCTTCCTCACGATTCACTAAAAATTACTGTTATGCTTCTACCAGAGAGAAATTCTGGAGTGAAACATCTGACCATGCCACTCCATAATATAGGACCCTTAAATGGCTATAGCTTGAGCTCTTTCAAGGCAAACAAGTGTTTTCTTCCAAGTTAAACCTTGTATCATCAGTCTCAGCAATTGGAATTATCACGCCTTGTGCTTTCTGTGTTATTAATACCAAACTGCTTATAGTTCCCAGTTCAACCTATTATTTTATGCCTCCATGTCTTTTTTTTTTTTAACTTTAATTGGAGGCTAATTACTTTACAATATTGTGGTGGTTTTGCCAAATATTCATATGAATCAGCCATGGGTGTACATGTGTTCCCCATCCTGACCCTCTCTCCTACCTCCCTCCCCATCCCATCTCTCAGGGTCATCCCAATGCACCAGCCCTGAGCACCCTGCCTCATGCATTGAACCTGGACTGGTGATCTATTTCACATATGTTAATATACATGTTTCAATGCTATTCTCTCAAATCATCCCACCCTCACCTTCTCCCACAGAGTCCAACAGTCTGTTCTTTACACCTGTGTCTCTTTTGCTGTCTCGCATATAAGGTCATCATTACCATCTTTCTAAATTCCATATATATGCGTTAATATACTGCATTGGTGTTTTTCTTTCTGACTTACTTCGCTCTGTATAATAGGCTCCGGTTTCATCCACCTCATTAGAACTGATTCAAATGAATTTTTTTAATAGTTGAGTAATGTTCCATTGTATATATGTACCACAGATTTCTTATCCATTCATCTGCTGATGGACATCTAGGTTGCTTCCATGTCCTAGCTATTGTAAACAGTGTTGCGATGGACATTGGGGTACACGTGTCTCTTTCAATTCTGGTTTCCTCGGTGTGTGTGCCCAGCAGTGGGATTGCTGGGTCATATGGCAGTTCTATTTGCAGCTTTCTAAGGAATCTGCACACTGTTCTCTATAGTGGCTGTACTAGTTTGCATCCCCACCAACAGTATAAGAGGGTTCCTTTTTCTCCACACCCTCTCCAGCATTTATTGTTTGTAGACTTTTTGATAGCAGCCATTCTGACGGGTGTGAGATGGTACCTCATTGTGGTTTTGACTTGCATTTCTCTTATAATAAGTGATGTTGAGCATCTATTCATGTGTTTTGTTAGCCATTTGTATGTCTTCTTTGGAGAAATGTCTGTTTAGTTCTTTGGCCTATTTTTTTATTGTGTCACTTATTTTTCTGGAATTGAGCTGCAGGAGCTGCTTGTATATTTTGAGATTAATTCTTCGTCAGTTGCTTCACTTGCCATTATTTTCTCCCATTCTGAAAGCTGTCTTTTCACCTTTCTTATAGTTTCCTTCATTGTGCAAAAGCCTTTAAGTTTAATTAGGTCCCATTTGTTTATTTTTGCTTTTACTTCCACTACTCTGGGAGGTGGGTTATAGAGGATACTGCTGTGATTTATGTCAGAGTGTTTTGCCTGTGTTTTCCTCTAGGAGTTTTATGGTTTCTGGTCTTACATTTAGATCTTTAATCCATTTTGAGTTTATTTTTGTGTATGGTGTTTAAAGTGTTCTAGTTTCATTCCTTTACAAGTGGTTGACCAGTTTTCCCAGCACCACTTGTTAAAGAGATTGTCTTTTTTCCATTGTATATTCTTGCCTCCTCTGTCAAAGATAAGGTGTCCATGGGTACCTGGATTTATCTCTGGGCTTTCTATTTTGTTCCAGTGATCTATGTTTCTGTCTTTGTGCCAGTACCATACTGTCTTGATGACTGTTGCTATGTAGGATAGCCTGAAATCAGGTAGGTTGATTCCTTCAGTTCGATTCTTCTTTCTCAAAATTGCTTTGGCTATTCAAGGTTTTTTGTAATTCCATACAAATTGTGAAATTATTTGTTCTAATTCTTTGAAAATTACCATTGGTAGCTTGATAGGGATTGCATTGAACCTATAGATTGCTTTGGGTAGTATACTCACTTTCACTATATTGATTCTTCTGATCTATGAACACGGTATATTTCTCCATCTATTTGTGTTATCTTTTATTTCCTTCATCAGGGTTTTATAGTTTTCTATATATATATACAGGTCTTTTGTTTCTTTAGGTAGATTTATTCTAAGTATTTTATTCTTTTCGTTGCAATGGTGAATGGAATTGTTTCCTTAATTTCTCTGTTTTCTCATTGTTAGTGTATAGGAATGCAAGGGATTTCTGTGTGTTAATTCTATATTCTGCAACTTTACTATATTCATTGATTAGCTCTAGTAATTTTCTGGTGGAATCTTTAGGGTTTTCTCTATAGAGGATCATTTCCTCTGCAAACAGTGAGAGTTTTACTTCTTCTTTTCCAATCTGGATTCCTTTTATTTCTTTTTCTGCTCTGATTGCTGTGGTCAAAACTTCCAGTGCACCCCAATGTTCATCGCAGCACTGTTTATAATAGCCAGGACATGGAAGCAACCTAGATGCCCATCAGCAGATGAATGGATAAGGAAGCTGTGGTACATATACACCATGGAATATTACTCAGCCGTTAAAAAGAATTCATTTGAATCAGTCCTAATGAGATGGATGAAACTGGAGCCCATTATAAGAGTGAAGTAAGCCAGAAAGATAAAGATCATTACAGCATACTAACACATATATATGGAATTTAGAAAGATGGTAATGATAACCCTATACGCAAAACAGAAAAAGAGACACGGATGTACAGAACAGACTTTTGGACTCGGTGGGAGAAGGTGAGGGTGGGATGTTTCAAAAGAACAGCATGTATACTATCTATGGTGAAACAGATCACCAGCCCAGGTGGGATGCATGAGACAAGTGCTCGGGCCTGGTGCACTGGGAAGACCCAGAGGAATCGGGTGGAGAGGGAGGTGGGAGGGGGGATCGGGATGGGGAATACGTGTAAATCTATGGCTGATTCATATCAATGTATGACAAAACCCACTGAAATGTTGTGAAGTAATTAGCCTCCAACTAATTAAAAAAAAATTTTTTTTTTAATTAAAAAAAAAAAAAAAAAACTTCCAAAACTATTTTGAATAGTTGTGATGAGAGTGGGCATCCTTGTCTTGTTCCTGACTTTAGGGGAAATGTTTTCAATTTTTCACCATTGAGGATAATGTTTGCTGTGGATTTATCATATATGGCTTTTATTATGTTGAGGTAAGTTCCTTCTATGCCTACTTTCTGGAGGGTTTTTATCATAAATGGATGTTGAATTTTGTCAAAGGCTTTCTCTGCATCTATTGAGATAATCATATGGTTTTTATCTTTTAATTTGTTAATGTGGTATATCACATTGATTGATTTGCAAATATTGAAGAATCCTTGCATCCCTGGGATAAAGCCCACTTGGTCATGATGTATAATCTTTTTAATATGTTGTTGGATTCTGTTTGCTAGAATTTTGTTAAGGATTTTTGCCTCTATGTTCATCAGTGATATTGGCCTGTAGTTTTCTTTTCTTGTGGCATCTTTGTTTGGTTTTGGTATTAGGGTGATAGTGGCCTCATAGAATGAGTTTGGAAGTTGATCTTCCTCTGCAATTTTCTGGAAGAGTTTGAGTAGGATAGGTGTTAGCTCTTCTCTAAATTTTTGGTAGAATTCAGTTGTGAAGCCATCTGGTCCTGGGCTTTTGTTTGTTGGAAGATTTCTGATTACAGTTTCAATTTCTGTGCTTATGATGGGTCTGTTAAGATTTTCTATTTCTTCCTGGTTCAGTTTTGGAAAGTTATACTTTTCTAAGAATTTGTCCATTTCTTCCAAGTTCTTTATTGGCATATAGTTGCTAAGAGTAGTCTCTTATGATCCTTTGTATTTCTGTGTTGTCTGTTGTGATTTCTCCATTTTCATTTCTAATTTTGTTGATTTGATTCTTCTCCCTTTGTTTCTTGATGAGTCTGGCTAATGGTTTCTCTATTTTATTTATTCTCTCAAAGAACCAGCTTTTAGCTTTGTTGTTTTTTACTATAGTCTCTTTTGTTTCTTTTGCATTTACTTCTGCCCTAATTTTTGTGATTTCTTTCCTTCTACTAACCCTGGGGTTCTTCATTTCTCTTTTCCTAGTTGCTTTAGGTGCAGAGTTGGGTTATTTATTTGATTTCTCTCCTGTTTCTTGAGGTAGGTTTGTATTGCTATGAACCTTCCCCTTAGCACTGCTTTTACTGAATCCCATGGGTTTTGAGTTGTTGTGTTTTCATTTTCATTCATTTCTATGCATATTTGGATTTATTTTTTATTTCTTCTGTGATTTTTTGGTTATTCAGAAGTGTGTTGTTTAGCCTCCATATGTTTGTATTTTTCATAGTTTTTTTTTTTTTCTTGTAGTTGACATCTAATCTTACCACATTGTGATCAGAAAAGATGCTTGAGATGATTTCAATTTTTTTGAATTTACCAAGGCTAGATTTATGGCCCAGAATGTGATCTATCCTGGAGAAGTTTCCATGTGCACTTGAGAAAAAGGTGAAATTCATTATTTTAGGGTGAAATATCCTATATACATCAATTAGGTCTAATGGTCCATTGTATCATTTAATGTTTGTGTTTCTTTGCTAATTTTCTGTTTAGTTGACCTATCCATAGGTGTGGGTGGGGTATTAAAGTCTCCCACTATTATTGTGTTACTGTTAATTTCCCCTTTCATATTCATTAGCATTTGCCTTACATATTGTGATGCTCCTATGTTGGGTGCATATAAATTTATAATTATTATATCTTGGACTTGGGTGGCTATTTCCTTCCCCATTTTAGGTAATTTTTCAACTATTATCTCCTCAAGTATTTTCTCATGGCCTTTCTTTTTGTCTTCTTCTTCTGGGACTCCTATGATTTGAATGTTGGGGCATTTGACATTGTCCCAGAGGTCTCTGAGGTTGTTCTCATTTAATTTTTTTTCTTTTTTCCTCTCTGCTTCATTTATTTCCACCATTCTATCTTCCACCTCACTTATCCTATCTTCTGCCTCAGTTATTCTACTATTAGTTCCCTCCAAAGTGCTTTTGATCTCAGCTATTGTACTATTCATTATTGATTGATTCTTTTTTTTCCATTTATTTTTATTAGTTGGAGGTTAATTACTTTACAATATTGTAGTGGTTTTTGCTATACATTGACATGAATCAGCCATGGATTTACATGTGTCCCCCATCCTGATCCTCCCTCCCACCTCCCTCCCCATCCCATCCCTCTGGGTCTTCCCAGTGCACCAGCCCTCAGCACTTGTCTCATGCATCCAACCTGGGCTGGTGATCTGTTTCTCACTTGATAATATACATGTTTCAATGCTATTCTCTCAGATCATCCATCCATTCTTTTTTATTTCTTCTATGTCCTTGTTAAACTTTTCTTTCATCTTCTCAATCCTTGTCTCCAGACTATTTATCTTTAACTCCATTTTGTTTTCAAAATTTTGGATCATTTTTACTGTCATTATTCTGAATTCATTTTCAGTTAGACTCCCTATCCCCTCCCCTTTTGTTTGGTTTGGTGGGCTTTTATCATGTTCCTTTACCTGCCAAATATTTCTCTGCATTTTCATCTTGTTTAGGTTGTTGTGTTTGGGGAGGCCTTTCTGTGTGCGAGAAGTTTGTGGTTCCTTTTTTTTGTGGAGGATCCTCCCTGTGGGTGGGGTTGGATGAGTGGCTTGTTAAGGTTTCCTGGTTAGGTGAGCTTGCATTGGTGTTCTGGTGGGTGGAGCTGGATCTCTTCTCTCTGGAGTGCAATGAAGCATCCAGTAGTGAGTTTTGAGGTGTCTATGGGTTTGGTGTGACTTTTGGCCACCTGTATTTTTGTACTTGGGGTTATGTTCCTACTTTTTTGGAGAATTAGCTCTGAAACGTTGGTTCTTGGGTGCCTCCACATCATTTGAAATCTGTTACTCTTGCCCAAAATGCTCTTGATCATGTTATTTGATTGTGTTCTTAGTGTTCTGGCCTTGGCACTGGTTTTTTTTTTTTTTTTTTCTTTCAAGAAACCCCTCCTCCAGCAAATATTTACGCAGCCTCTCATCTGCTGGTAACTGCCTTTCCCACTGTCCTTCTGTTGTCTACAGCTGGGCTCCTATAATACTAATAAAATCTCTCAGAGAATGTAAAATAGTATACCAAAATTATGTGTTAGTATCTCTCTCTACCTTATTAAACCTGAAGTGTTCTAAGCCAGGGACATGACTTGGTCATCTTTAAACACTGAATAGCACACTTACTTAAATTAAACAAATATTTAACAGAAGTTTTTCATAAATTAAGAGTCAGTTCAGCTCAGTCACTCAGTTGTGTCTGACTTTTAGCAACCCCATGAACTGCATAACGCCAGGCTTCCCCTGTCCATCAACAGCTCCCAGAGCCTACTCAAACTCATGCCCATTGCATCAGTTATGCCATCAAATCATCTCATTCTCTGTCATCCCCTTCTCTTCCCACCTTCAATCTTTCCCAGCATCAGGGTCTTTTCCAATGAGTCGCTTCTTAACATCAGGTGGCAAAAGTATTGGCGTTTCAACTTCAACATCAGTCTTTTCAATGAATATTCAGGATTGATTTTCTTTAGGATAGACTGGTTGGATGTCCTTGTAGTCCAAGGGACTCTCAAAAGTCTTCAACACCACAGTTCAAAACCATCAATTCCTCGGTGTTCAGCTTTCTTTAATAGTCCAACTCACATGTCCATACATGACTACTGGAAAAACCATAGCCTTGACTAGATGGACCTTTGTTGGTAAAGTAATGTCTCTGCTTTTTAATATGATGTCTAGGTTGGTCATAGCTTTTCTTCCAAGGAGTGAGCATCTTTTAATTTCATGGCTGCAGTTACCATCTGCAGTGATTTTGGAGCCCAAGAAAATAAAGTCTCTCACTGTTTCCATCGTTCCCCAACTATTCGCCATGAAGTGATGGGACTGGATGCCATGATTTTCATTCTCTGAATGTTCAGTTTTAAGCCAACTTTTTCACTCTCTTCTTTCACTTTCATCAAGAGGCTCTTTAGTTCTTCTTCATTTTCTGCCATAAGGGTGGTGTCATCTGCATATCAGATATTATTGACATTTCTCCTGGCAATCTTCATTTCAGCATGTGCTTCATCCAGCCTGACATTTTGCATGATATACTCTGTCATTAAGGATGACAATATACATCCTTGATGTACTCCTTTCCCAATTTGGTACCAGTCTGTTTTTCCATGCCCAGTTCTAACTGTTGCTTCTTGACCTGCATAGAGATTTCTCAAGAGGCAGGTCAGGTGGTCTGGTATTCCCATCACTTTAAGAATTTTCCAGTTTGTTGCGATTCATACAGTCAAAGGCTTTGGTGTAATCAATAAAGCAGAAGTAGATGTTTTTCTGGAACGATCCAACAGATGTTGGCAGTTTGATCTCTGATTCATCTGCCTTTTCTAAATCCAGCTTGAACATCTGGAAGTTCACAGTTCATGTACTGTTGAAGCCTGGCTTGGAGAATTTTGAGCATTACTTTACTAGCATGTGAGATGAGTGCAATTGTGCTGTAGTTTGAACATTCTTTGGCATTGCTTTTCTTGGGGATTGGAATGAAAACTGACCTTGTCCAGTTCTGTGGCCACTGCTGAGTTTTCCACATTTGCTGGCATTTTGAGTGCAGCCATTTCACAGCCTCATCTTTTAGGATTTGAAATAGCTCAACTGGAATTCCATCACTTCCACTAGCTTCATTCATAGTGATAAGGCTCACTTGACTTCACATTTCAGGATGTCTGGCCCTAGCTGAGTGATCATACCATCATGATTATCTGGGACATGAAGATATTTTTTATATAGTTCTTCTGTGTATTCTTGCCAGCTTTTCTTAATATCTTCTGCTTCTGTTAGGTCCATACTATTTCTGTCCTTTATTGAGCCTATTTTTGCATGAAATGTTCCCGTGGTATCTCTAATTTTCTTGAAGAGATCTCTAGTCTTTCCCATTCTATTGTTTTCCTCTATTTCTTTGCATTGATCGCTGAGGAAGGCTTTCTTATCTCTTATTGCTATTCTTTGGAACTCTGCATTCAAATGGGTATATCTTCCCTTTTCTCCTTTGCCTTTAGCTTCTCTTCTTTTCTCAGCTGTTTGTAAGACCTCCTCAGACAACCGTTTTGCCTTTTTGCATTTCTTTTTCTTGGGGATGGTCTTGATCCCTGCCTCCTGTACAATGGCAGGAACCTCCATCTATAGTTCTTCAGGCACTCTGTCTATCAGATCTAATCCCTTGAATCTATTTCTCACTTCCACTGTATAATCATAAGGGATTTGATTCAGGTCATACTTGAATGGTCTAGTGGTTTACCCTACTTTCTTCAATTTAAGTCTGAATTTGGCAATAAGGAGTTCATGATCTGAGCCAGTCTGAGCCACAGTCAGCAACCAGTCTTGTTTGTGCTGACTGTATAAAACTTCTCTATCTTTGACTGCAAAGAATATAATCAATTTGATTTTGGTGTTGACCATCTGGTGATTTCCATGTGTAGAATGTTCTCTTGTGTTGTTGGAAGAGGGTGTTTGCTATGACCAGTGTGTTCTCTTGGCAAAACTCTGTTAGCCTCTGAACTGCTTCATTTTGTACTCCAAAGCCAAATTTGCCTGTTACTCCAAATAGCTCTTGACTTCCTACTTTTCCATTCCAGACCCTTATAATGAAAAGGACATCTTTTTTAAGTGTTAGTTCTAGAAGATCCTGTAGATCTTATCTTCACAGAACCCTTCAACGTCACCTTCTTCAGCATTACTGGTCAGGGCATAGACTTGGATTACTGTGATACCAAATAGTTTACCTTGGAAACAAGCAGAGGTCATTCTGTCGTTTTTGAGATTGCACCCAAGTAGTGCATTTTGGACTCTTTTGTTGACTATGATGGCTACTCCATTTCTTCTAAGGGATTCTTGACCACAGTAGTAGATATAATGGTCATCTGAGTTCAATTCACCCATTCCAGTCCATTTTTGTTCACTGATTCCTAAAATGTCAGTGTTCACTCTTGCCATCTCCTGTTTGACCACTTCCAACTTACCTTGATTCAGGGACCTAACATTCCAGGTTCTTATGCAATATTATTCTTTACAGAAATATTAAGAGTGCTGGCTGATGTGCTCAGTTTCTGCTGGACTGTAGCCCGCCAGTTTCCTCTGTCCATGTAATTTTCTAGGCAAGAATACTGTAATTATTAGTAATTGCAAGCTTCTTATTACTACTTAACATCAGTGTCACTACTTAGAAAATGAATATGGAAACATTTTGGATATTGAAACATTTTGGATAGCCATGAAAAACCTCTTTTCTGATATATTATAGGAATGTTTTTCAAAGTCATGAATTGATATATTGTATGCAGTAGCCATATACCAGTATAAGGTTCTACATAATGTATTCACTTGAAATTAAGACAAGTGCAACCAAGTACTTGGTGCAGATCAGGCTGGATTTTTACATCTCAAGACCAAGGAAGGTGTCATGTCAAAACGTGTGAGAGCTGATATAGTCACTATACCTGAGACCCTGTTAGAGACATTGCAGGAAACAAAGCTTAATGATGTTCAGTTTGGAAAGTGGGAGGACAACTCTGTAGCACGCAGACTTTTAGGTTCAACAGGGAGAGTTGATGTCAATTTTGATGACATAAAGAGGTAACAAGAAAGCTGGAGCTGCAGCTGCAGTTAGGAAGTCCCTTGGGTGGCCTCAGGAATGGTAGTTATCCCAGTTACAGAGCAAAGCAAGCAGTGGAACACAGTGAGGCAAGCCAACTTAGGACCATGTGAGCTACCTAGAGACCCCTTGAACTGAAGAGAGGTATTTGATGTCTGATGTTCCTCAGATGCTTTCCTCTTGAATCACCTAAAGAAATATGTATTCATATATACTTTTGAAATATATATCTAAAATAATTGAAAATATCTATTTCAATTAGTCAGTAAATATTGATGCTTACTATTTCCACTAATACCAATACTGTTCTGGTCTAAGCCACTATTACAGGCTCAATTGTGTCCCTCAGAAAAGATCTATTGAAGCTTTAACCTCTAGTACTTCAGAATGTGGCTTCATTTGGAAATAGTCTTTACAGAGGTAATCAAGTTAAAATGAAGTCTTTAGGATTAACCCTAAACCAATATGACTGGTTTTCTCATAAAAAGAGGAAACTCAGAGACAGACATACACAGTGGAAAGATCTGATGACACAGGAAGAAGACCACCACATGACTGAAGTGATATACCTACAAGCCAAGGAATGCCAAGGATTCAACAGAAGCTAAAAAAGGCAAGCAAGCATTCTCCCCTAGAGGCATCGGACAGAGTATAGCTCTGCTGACACCTTGATTTCAGACTTGGGGACTCCAGAACTGTGAGACAATAAATTTTTGTTCTAAGGCGCCCAGATTTTGGTGCTTTTTGAAGGCATCTTTAGCAAACTAATGCAGCCCCAACACTTGAGTAGGTGCAATAGCCTCCTCACTGGTCTCTCATTTTGCAGTTCTACATCTTCCTGTTTCTCTACCCCATAACATATTCTTAGTGTATAAGATGGAAGCAAGAGTCACTCTTTCAAGTATGTATGTCATCATGCCATACTAGCCTTCTACTCCAAATTCTCCCATGGTTTCCCATCTTATTCAGAGTAGAAAACAAAGCCCTTGTAGTAGCTCCTAGATTCTGTACCTTTTGATCTTATCTCTCACTAGCCTCTCTTTTGCTTGTCACAGTTCAGCCTCATTGGCCTCCTTTTTGTCCCTCAGACATGCTAAGGAAACTCCTACTTCAGCCCTCTGCACTTGCTATTTCCTCTGCATAAAGCCCCTCGATATCATAAGACACTCTTCATCTTTTTTAGGTCTTGCCTCAAGAGTCACTTTTTCACAAGGTCTAATTATCCTATGTACAGTTGCAACCCTCTGAAAATGCACCAACCCCCTTCCCTGCTTCATTTTCCTCCACATTATTTATTACTATCTAATATATTATATATTTCCTTTATTGAATTTGCTGTTTTTCCAACCTGAATTTAATCTTAAAAATGACTTGATATTTGTTTTTTTGTTCACTGATGTACACTGAGCACTTAGAACATACAGCACCTGGCACAATGTATAAGGTGTACCTGTTGAGTGAATAAATAGATTTCTAATTCCTTAGAGGTAGCATAAAGTAGAATGATACTGACTGCCACAGGAGTTAGAATTCCTGGGTTCTATACCCCATGGTATACCCCATCGCTTACTGAGGGTAAGTGGACTGGTGTGGGTCATCTCTGACTGTTTATTCATCTGTGAAAATGAGAATAAAATCCACTCTATCCATTTCACAGTGTTGTTTTGAGGATCAACGTGGATGATACATATAAAAGTCCATATGTAATTTATACCATGCTATGTAAATATGAGCTATTAATAAAATAAATCTATTCAGAGTTTTATAGAGTGAAAGTGATTCTCTATATTAAGAGGTAAGTAATAAAAAATGACATTCTTAATTGTGGAGAAGTCAGACTTCCTGAAAATAAGTTCTAAAAAAGAAAAAAATAAAATAAATCCCTGCCAAGCATGACTTAAAGATTTTTTAAAGTGGGAGCTGAGAAATGCAATATTCATTATTATTAACAACTACTACTTACTAAGAGTTATTGAACAGAAGAACCCAGGACATTTACACTTTCTTGAAACCTGAAGAATTCATTGTGAGTGAATGAGATTCAGCACTATTGCCTGAAAGCGTATCACTCCATAAAAAAAGGGAAGAGAAAACACCTTAAAATATCATACTGTGATTTCTTTAATTTACCTTGCCCACTATGATTTACATATGCTAATATATTCCTGCCAAGTAAGTATTCTATAGATAATGTATAGTGCTCCTCTTCCTATCAAATCCTAAAATAGCACTTAGGATATCTGGTATAAACTTAACATTCACTTCGCAGTTAAACAGAAATCACTTCTTAAGTATCTATTGAGGGTCAGGCAGTGACTGATGGAGGGAGCAATGATGAATAAAACATAGCCTCACTCTTATGGCAGTTTGCAATCTACTTAGGAATATACAGCCATATAAACCTCAGTACAAATCAAACTCTAAAAGGCCTTTAATAGAAGGAACTCTCTCATACACACATACAAAGCACATTATGAAAAATGGAAAGTGACTGAAGGGTTCTAAAAGAGATTTTAGAGATGGTGCTATTTTAGCTGAGTCTTAAAGGACTTAACAGAAAGAGAAGTAGGGAGGATGTAGGGCATGCCAGGCAGTGGGAGTAGCCTGATCAGGAGAAGTACCAACTTCAGGAAGAATTTAGACAGACTTGTGGTAACTTCGACTGTAAGTAGATTTTAATAGTAATGTGGATATTTAGAGGTCATCCTTGATCTGTGGAAATTAATAATAGCAGCAGCAAACTTTCTGTCCAGTACAAATTATAGTATGGTTCCAGAGTCAAAGGCTGTGGTATTATAGCATGTCTTATTAACTAAACTGAAAGAAGTGTTCAATCTCTTGTGAGGTCATGTGCTTCTTTGTGAATCTAATAAGGCTTATAAAACATCCCTCAAGAATATATATTGCCCAAGACATGAAACATTTAAAATTTTATTTCAAAAATTTAATAGATTTCTTTGAAGTTTGATTTGAACAAAGGTTTAGAAACTTTAGTCCAAATGGCATGGCTCTTTGAGGAATTTTTGTTTCCTTTTTTATGTCAGTGTAAATTTAAGAGTTCTTAGAGGGGGAGTTCTGAGGCAGTGCTAAGGTAACACATCATTTGAAAAACAAAAGCTTATGCATCAACATGCTGGACATCTAAGATATTGTTAGCATGCTAAGTCGCTCCAGTCATGTCAGACTCTTTGAGACCCCATGTACTGTAGCGTGCCAGGCTCCTCTGTTCATGAGGATTCTCCAGGCAAGGATACTGGTATGGGTTGTCATATTCTTCTCTAGGGGATCTTCCAGACCTGGGATCAAACCCAAGTCTCCTGCATTGGCAGGTGGGTTCTTTACTGCTAGCACCACCTGGAAAGCCCAAGATATTGTTTACTAAATATCAATATTTACCATCTTAACAGAGAAAACTGTTAAGGAGAATAGGGAGTTCTGTGACCCATTGAAACTATAAATCCCAAGGGCCGCCAACTTCAATCATGGTACCATTGTGCAGACTGAAATATTATGAGAAAGTTCTGCATGAACATTTTAAGTGGATGAAGATTTATGTTCCTATAGACTCAGGGCGTGGGATTTGAGTGTTACTGTTTGTTATATAAACCTGCAAGAAGTTTGAAGAATTGAAGGGAAAGTTTGCTGCATAGCTCAAGGATTGCCAATAGCACATTATCTTTGATTTACAATAGCATTTAATGGTGTTTTATAGATAGGCCATAAACATAAAATATAATCAAATGGGAACCTTTTAGCAAAGTAAGATGGTGTTTTTGGTGGTGTGGGATGGGAATGTTTTAAAATCTGAATCAGCACTGCTAAAAATCCTTTCTCTGACAAAGAGACCATATAAATAGCTAAGCTGCTTTCCATTCCTAAAATCACACATTTAAATAAGTCTGGTTAACAAGCAGAAGAAAGAAAATCAAGTAGGAGTCAGTTTGTAACAGAATCATTACGTGGACTAAGACATCAATGCATGTCTTTAAAACCAAAATGTGGTCACAGTATACAGCAGGTATGTATATGGGCATTTGTGAGGATATATTTGACTACAGAAAGACACATTTCTTTTCATTCCTCACATTTTTCTATTGTTCAACCTTTCTGTGTGTATATGTGTGTGTATTTGTCTTATCTGATCTTATAAATGCAATTATAATAATGACCATCATATCTCTTGCCTAGGTGTTCAGACAGAGGTAGCCTCATTCCATCTACTTTTTCATCTATTGCTCTCCTCTTGTTCATCAGTTCCCTACCCTATGTTTCTCTCCTGCTGATTTTTCCAACATTACACCCAAAATTTCTCCTTGCTTTCATCTCGTTCTGAAAAGTCTTACTATTCTGTGAAGCTAGTTCAAAGAATGTGACTTTTAAGAGATATAATCCCCAAAAGAAAACATTCCTATGCTCTAACCTCATCTGGTTTTCTTCTTCTGTTTATTTTAGTAAGCTCATCTTGCTATTTTGACAAGCTATACATAAATGATATTTAGTAGTGTGGTAGAAATGAAGTTTAGTCAACTCTATATTCACAGCTGATTGTTCAGTGTCAAGAAATAATTTTTGGATAAATCTTAGTAAGAATGAAATTAATATCCACCAACATATAAAGCATTCTCCCTGTCTCTTTAGAGCAATACTGACTGATGAGCTCTATGCAGGAACTTAAAACAAAGAACTCATGGGAAACCTTTAATAGTCTTATTTCTGGCTTCCATTACTTACTTAACTAGATTTAATCTGCTAGTTTCTAGACATGCCTTATTTTTAAGTAGAAGTCACTTAAACATATGCCTTGATTTCACTGTGTGTTAAAAAAAAAGGAAAATGCTTATAAATATAAAAGACATCCTTCTCACATTTTAAGGGCAAGCATTATAATCTTAAATTCTGTAGATCACTATGTGAAGAAGACTTATAATGGAATGGTCCCAGCAAAACAAGTATACTTTCAGATGAAGTGGCTTGGAACCCTTCTTCAGAACTTTTCTAAGGTACTTAATGCTTCAAATGTAGGGAAAAAAAGACTATATTATATTTTCAGATGAGAGGATGATTGATAATACAAGGACCTGTTCTGTCAATAGATTAAGATGGGAGAAAAGCATTAAGGATAGTGCATGATACTGCAGATAGAATGATCTTCTAACTCTGTACCACAGATTGCCTGTAGATAGTGAACTACTAGCATAGTAGCATACTATAGCTCATTCTTTTAACGAACTGAACATGCCAAACCAACTTTCAGTTAAAATTGATTGAGTTATCCAGATTTTAGATTATAAAAACTCTGTCATCTCTTCCAATATCTTGTAGAACCTCTGAGTCCCCTCTCCCCCACCCAATAATAATACAAGGCTTGGAGAGAAGAATTCATCCACATAAGTGATATTTGGAACTTACTTAGAATGACTTTTTAAAATGTATTACCAGAGAGAGAGAAATGGAATATGATAAAGAAACTTTTGGCTAATAGAAGTTAGTATTATTTTCTAAAAATTCTATTATCTATCTAATCTTCTTCCCTGGCAATACACAGCAATAGAGTTTCATTCTCTGCTTTTATTTTAAAAACATCCTCTACATTTGTGTTCCAGCAATAAAAGAATAGAATTAGTGTTTTAAATGAGAAGTATTACAGATTATTAATTCTACAAAAATTATCTGTGATTTATTTTTAGCTATAAGAAAAGACCACCAGACTCAAAGTGAGACCCTGGTGCTTAATTCCATCTCTGCTGCTTATCAGGGTTACACTCTTTGGTCTTTACTTCTGTGGATCTCAGTTTTCTGAATTATACAATGGAACCACAATATCTTCCTCAAAGGCCTGGCAGGATTAAATGTAATCACATCTGTAAATGAGTGGCATGAAAAGCATACAAAATATTTAGAAACTTTAGCTTAGCTAATATCACAAAAAGAGAGTATGAGGTACCCTATAATATGTGATTCAACTTACTTTTTTACAGCAAAGTTATTTTATTTTATTATTTTATTTTTTAATTTTTCTTGCCACACAGTGTAACTAAGTGGTTATCTTAGTTTCCCAATCAGGAATGGAACCTGCACCCACTGCAGTAGATATGCAGAGTCTTAACCACTAGACCGCCAGGGAAGTCCCTCAACTTATTTTAGATTTCTGAAAGATCTTCAAATTTTTGTAGGTTTTATTATCAGACTTAAAAATAAGCTAACACAATTATATTTTAATATGTAAAAATACTAAATAAAGTGAATGTGTGTGTCTGTGTGTGTGTGTGTGTGTCTGTGTGTGTGTGTGTGTATGTGTATGCTCAGCTGATCAGTCATGTCTGGCTCTTTGTGGTCCCATAGTTTATAGCCCAACAGGCTCCTCTGTCCATGGAATTTTCTCGGCAAGAATACTGGAGTGTGTTGCCATTTCCTACTCCAGAGGATCTTCCTGACCCAGGGATCAAACTTGCTTCTCCTGTGTCTCCTGCATTGGCAGATGGATTCTTAACCTCTGGCTCCACCTGGGAAGCCCAAATAAAGTGAATAAAATAATTTAATTACATTGTAATAATAATCCAAAACAGAAAATCTTAAAAGATTTTATGGACTGAGTCTAAGTCCAAAAGGGGAGATACTCTTGCACAACAAACACCTAATTTTATAGATGAGTGGGAAGGGCCAGAAATTCTTAAAAAATTAAGGAAGAAATAACTATACTCTTCTCCCTTAGCTATCTGAGAAAGCTGATTTTTTTTAGATACTCATTTTAGTGAATTAAAAGATCTAGTCTGGTTTCCACAAAACAACCAACGAGATTGCAAACACTTGAAGCTCAAAAGTGGTATTTCTCAAAGTGTTTTCTAAGAAGCATCCAATTTATAGTCATTTAGGGTAGATTCCTGGGTCCTACTTCAGATGACCTAAATCAAAATCTTTTAGGACAGGCCCCAAGGAATCTAAATTTTAGCCAATATCCCCCAAGTGATTCTTATGCACGGTTTTAAAATCACTGACCTAAAACATGGTTTTCAACACTGGCTTCACATTATAATCACTTAGGGAACATAAAAAATAAAATTAAAAGAAAAAGATATCTATGCATTGTTCCAAACCAATTTAAATTGGAATCTCTAGAGGTGAGGCCCAGCATCACACTTTTATTCAAAGCTCCCAGAATGATGGTGATTCTGAGTGCAGCCTGAGTGGAACTCCACTGCGTTAAAGCACTCCAAGATCCCAGCTTCCTCTGTCAAGGCAAGAGTCAGAAATCTGCAGCAAAAGACAAACTTGCCTTTACACACAAACCTCCAACTTGGCCTCACTGCTAAGGCCAGGATCGTCCTTTACCACCCAAATGTATCTTGCCTACATTTATTTCAGAGGAGTAAATATTTGGATTTTTTCCACTGGACTCCATCTCCAACTTGGTTAATTAAATTAAATTAACCAAGTCAGTTCCCAGAATAAAACTGATGCTCAAAAGAGGTTTTTTACTTCATTATTATTTTTCATTCCCTTCAACTTTTTGTCACACAGTAGTCATTCAGCATTTATTTATTGATCCACATATTTGTGGATCTCTGTCTTCGTCTGTTTGGGCTGTTGTAACAAAAATAACATAAACCAAATGGCTTATATAGTTCTCACAGTTCTGGGGGCTTGAGGGGTGCAATGTGGAGATGCTAGCAGCTTCTGTGTCTAGTAAGGACCTCTTCTCTGTTTCATAGTCTCTTCTCTCTATGCCTTCACATGGTGGAATGGGGTGAGGGAGTTTCTTGTGTCTCTTATTGTTATTTTATTTTTTATTTTTTATTTTATTTTTTATTTT
The DNA here is from genome assembly GCF_910594005.1 of Cervus elaphus. Taxonomy (NCBI): domain Eukaryota; kingdom Metazoa; phylum Chordata; class Mammalia; order Artiodactyla; family Cervidae; genus Cervus; species Cervus elaphus. The sequence continues at coordinate 27,256,061 of NC_057826.1, read as the reverse complement.
TTTTATTTTTGTTAATAAAATATTTTTGTTCAATTAGTTAATTAAACATTTATTATTTGCAACACTATTTTGCCTTACCAAGTTTGTGTTTGTTTTTCTTTTTTTAATTTTTTAACTGGAGTATAATTGTTTCACACCACTGTGCTAGTTTCTGCTGTACAATAATGTGAATGAACTCTATGTCCACATCTATCCCCCACTCTTGAGCCTCCTGGCATCCCCCCATCCCACCCCTCCAGATCTTCACAGGACACTGAGTTGAGCTGCCTGTGCTATCCAGCAGCTTCCCACTAACTGTCTGTTTTACATATGGTAGTGTACATATGTCAGCATTACTCTCTAAGGCCCCTTTAAAAGGGAAATAATCCCATTCACATGGAACGCAGCCTTGTCTAATTCAGTGAAACCAAGAATGTAGGGCCACGCAAGATGGATGGGTCATGGTGGAGAGTTCTGACAAAAACGTGGTCTAGTGGAGAAGGGAATGGCAAACCACTTCAGCATTCTTGCCTTGAGAACCACATAAACAGTATGAAAAGGCAAAAAGATAGGATACTGAAAGATGAACTCCCCAGGTCGACAGGTGCCCAATATGCTACAGAAGAAGAGATGAGACATAGCTCCAGAAGGAATGAAGAGGCTGAGTCAAAGCAGAAACAACATCCAGTTGTAGATGTGTCTGGTGGTGAAAGTAAAGTCTGATGCTATAAAGAACAATGTTGCACAGGAAACTGGAATGTTAGGTCCATGAATCAAGGTAAATTGGAAGTGGTCAAATAGGAGATGGCAAGAGTTAACACTGATATTTTAGGAATCAGTGAACTAAAATGGATTGGAATAGGTGAATTTAATTCAGATGACTGTTATATCTACTACTGTGGGCAAGAATCCCTTAGAAGAAATGGAGTAGCCCTCATAGTCAACAAGAGTCTGTAAATGCAATACTTGGGTGCAGTCTCAAAAATGACAGAATGATCTATGTTAGTTTCCAAGGCAAACCATTCAATATCACAGTAATCCAAGTTTATGCCCCACTAATGCCAAAGAAGCTGAAGTTGGCTGGTTCCATGAAGACCTACAATACCTTCTAGAACTAACACCCAAAAAAGATGTCCTTTTCATCATAGAGGACTGGAATGCAAAAGTAGGAAGTCAAGAGATATTTGGAGTAACAGGCAAATTTGGCCTTGGAGTACAAAATGAAGCAGGGCAAAGGCTAGCAGAGTTTTGCCAAGAGAACGCACTGGTCCTAGCAAACACCCTCTTTCAACAACACAAGAGAAGACTCTACACATGGACATCACCAGATGGTCAATACCAAAATCAGATTGATTATATTCTTTGCAACCAGAGATGGAGAAGCTCTATACAGTCAGCATAGGGAACCTACTATATAGCATACGGAACTCTTCTCAATACTCTGTAATGGTCTATATGGGAAAAGAGTCTAGAAAACAGTGGATACACACACACACACACACACACACACACACACACACACATATAAATAACTGATTCACTTTTCTGTACAACAGAAACTAACATAATATTTTAAATCAACTACAATGATACAAATTCTTTGTAAGAAACAAATTCTTTAAAAATAATCAAGTCTAAAGGCTAAAAATCAAGTTTAAAAACTGCTATCCCACTACAAAGCTACAGTCATAAAGACAGTATGGTACTGGCACAAAGACAGAAGTATAGATCAGTGGGAGAAAATAAAAAGCCCGGAGATAAATCCATGCACCTGTGGACACCTTATCTTTGACAAAGGTGGCAAAAATATACAATGGAGAAAAGACAATCTCTTTAACAAGTGGTGCTGGGAAAACTGGTCAACCACCTGTAAATGAAACTAGAACACTTTATAACACCATAAACAAAAATAAGCTCAAAATGGATTAAAGATCTAAAGGTAAGATCAGAAACTATAAAACTCTTAGAGTAAAACATAGACAAAACACTCTTTGACATAAATCACAGCAGTATCCTCTATAACCCACCTCCCAGAGTAATGGAAATAAAAATAAACAAGTGGGACCTAATTAAACTTAAAAGATTTTTCACAACAAAGGAAACTAAAAGCAAGGTGAAAATTCAGTCTTCAGAATGGGAGAAAATAATAATAAACGAAGCAACTGACAAAGAATTAATCTCTAAAATATACAAGAAGCTCATGCAGCTCAATATCAGAAAAATAAATGTCCCAAATAAAAAAATGGGCCAAAGAACTAGACAGGCATTTCTCCAAAGAAGATATACAGGTGGCTAACAAACACATGAAAAGATGCTCAACATCACTCATTATCAGAGAAATGCAAATCAAAACCACAATTAAATATCATCTTACTCCAGATAGAATGCTGCCATCAAAAAGTCTACAAACAATAAATGTTGGAGAGAGTATGGAGAAAAGGGAACCCTCTTACACTGTTGGTGGGAATGCAAATTGGTACAATCACTATGGAGAATGAACGATGTGAAGATTCCTTAAAAAACTGGAAATAGAACTGCCATAAGACTCAGCAATCCCACTGCTGGGCATACACACCGAGGAAACCAGAATTGAAACAAACATGTGTACCCCAATGTTCTTTGCAGCACTGTTTACAATATCTAGAACATGGAAGCAATCTAGATGTCCACCAGCAGATGAATGGATAAGGAAGTTGTGGTACATATTCACAATGGAATATTACTGAGCTATAAAAAGGAACACATTTGAGTCAGTTCTAATGAGGTGGATGAAAAACTGGAGCCTATGATATAGAGTGAAGTAAGCCAGAAAAAGAAACACCAATACAGTATATTAACACATATATATGGAATTTAGAAAGATGGTAATGATGACCCTATATGCAAGACAGCAAAAGAGACAGAGATGTAAAGAACAGACTTTTGGACTATGTAGGAGAAGACAAGGATGGGACGATATGAGAGAATAGCATTGAAACATGTATATTATCATATGTAAAATAGATGACCAGTGCAAGTTCAGTGCACGAAGCAGGGCACTAAAGCTGGTGTTCTGGGACAACCCAGAAGGATGAGGTGGGAAGGGAGATGGGAGGGGGTTTCAGGATGGTGAGACACATGTATACCCATGGCTGATTCATGTCGACATGTGGCAAAAACTACCACAATATTGTAAAGTAATTAACCTCCAGTTAAAATAAATAAATAGATTTTAAAAACCTGCTATCCAAATGTTTACCTCTATATTAACTTTATTTCGTATGAGCTTTGAATTCTTCTAATCTCAAGGAACTAAAGAGAAAAGTAAGAATCTTAAGGGTTTCATTAGTTAAAAAAACAATCTTGCTTTATTAAATATTAATTTACCCTTGTATAGCTATTGATTTTTTAAAACCCTTTTTGCTCTACCTCACTTAACTTCTCCTAATAATTCCCTGGGTTCTGTAGAACATATTCATATAAGGGAAAAATTAGTAGACTCTCTGAAGATGGGTTTTTGTTCCAGAACTGTTATTTCTCCATTTAATATTGAGAGGTCTTAGTAAGTCATGTTGTTTTTATTTTTTCTTTTTATGTTTTCTGTTTTATTAAATGGAGATATGATCCCTAAAGGATACATAAAATATTGCATTTTAAATAGATTCCTAAACTTCAAGAGCTACAAATGTGTCAGATATTATAACTATTTCAATTTTAAAGATGACCAGATTGAGGCACAACATGTCAAGAGGCCACTCAATATAAAAAGTAAATAAGAAATGTTACCTTGGCTTAAATATAGATTCTCTCATTCTTAGTCAATATATTTTTTTTCATATTACCACAAATACTCTCAGAACATGGCCAAATGGACTTTTTGACATCAAACCAAGTAAAAAAATAAATCTATGTCTATTTATATCTATCTATATCTAAATATAGATATAAAGAGAGAGAATCAGAATTTTTGGAAAAAAAAAACTAGTAAAATATCACAGCTTTCAGAATGCCTAATTTAAAATCTAATTTTGAATCTAAAAGACTCTTAGGTGCAGTGAACGGAGAAGGAAGGAAGCTGAGATAAGTAACCAGGAAGAATGTAAAGGGTATGTCCTTCCAAGGACATATTAATATCAACAGACTTACACAATTTAGTCTTCTCCTCTACGTTTTGTTTTGACCTGGAGTTTAGCAGAGAGTTCTTTACCACTTGCTTTCCTATAAGACACTTATATTACACAAATTGACAGCAAGAGTGAAAGTCAAATCATCAGACTTTTAATGTACAAAACTGATCTTGCATGGCAAACCAATTCAGTAGCTGGTTACTCAGTTTGTCTATGTAGATCACAGCTCATAATGTAGAAAGTCTTAAAGAATCACTCACCCCCCACCTTAAGGCCTGTGTTGTTTGAGATGGAGCAGCAGTCATGTTACTTGTCAAGAATAACAAGCTGTCCTCACGCTATGAGTGGTTGTCATTCCAGACAAGGTAACTTTAACCTAAAATCAGTATTGAGTCTGACTTTCCAACAAAAGCAGTATTTCCTCAGAATATCTAACATCATAGGGAATGTTCTAAAGCACCAAGTTGATCAACTCTCTAAACAAATCTATATGATATATAGTTTAAAATGGGCTTTCCAGGTGGCACTAGTGGTAAAGAATCTTCCTGCCAATGGAGGAGATACAGGAGGTGTGGATTCAGTCCCTAGGTTGGAGTAGATCCCCCGGTTGAAGATTCCCTGGAGTATGAAGTGGGAACCCACTCCAGTATTCTTGCCTGGGAAATTCCATGACAGAGGCGCCTGACAGGCTATAGTCCATAGGGCCACAAAGAGTTGGACATAACTGAGCGACAGAGCACACAGCACATATAGCTTAAAAGTTTTGGAGAACCAATCACATGTATTTTATCCATCTTTATTTAAGCAATCATTGGAAGAGGGTCTTTGGTTAGAGCCAGTGGCCAGAGAGATATTTATTGAGGATTGGCCAGGGGGCAGGCATTAATCACAGAAGCCCAAAACAAGACAGACAGACTGGATACTAGCCAGTGCCCTGCTTCTCACATGGACCACATGTCCTAGTGTAGACATAAAGTGCCAGAAATCTCTGGGGAGGAAATACTGCACACTTGAACCATCCACAATTCCCTTACAAACCAGCCATTTTCCTGGTTACCCTTAGTGTCAGAAGAGTCTTCATTCAGAATCTAAAGACTTCATCTTCTCCCTCTCTTTTCAATAGGGAACAAGGGATCACAAATGCTGGTCACAACCCTGGGTAGGCAGTTGCCACTTTAGCAATGGCTTTCCAACCATGCTGGGCATGTGAATCACTTGGAGTGAATCTTCTTGATTCAGGGCTAATGTACTAGAAAGTTCACTTGCTGCTGCTGCTGCTGCTAAGTCACTTCAGTCGTGTCCAACTCTGTGCAACCCCATAGACAGCAGCCCATCAGGCTCCCCCGTCCCTGGGATTCTCCAGGCAAGAACACTGGAGTGGGTTGCCATTTCCTTCTCCAATGCATGAAAGTGAAAAGTGAAAGTGAAGACATTCAGTCGTGTCCGACTGTTAGTGACCTCATGGACTGCAGCCTACCAGGCTCCTCCGTCCAAGGGATTTTCCAGGCAAGAGTACTGGAGTGGGGTGCCATTGCCTTCTCCAAGAAAGTCCACTTGATAAAGCTCTAAAGCCACAACCTCCAATCTGCTTTATCAGTAATAATAGCCATATTTTGATCTCTCAATTGATTGCAAATATGAATTAGACAAAGGTCTTTATATCTTAGATCCTTCAGACCTCTACAACACTCCAAAAGATGCTATGGTCAAAAGAACAGTGGGTGTTTCTAAGCTCCAAAAAGCTACATGGAGAATAAACCTTGGGGAGTAAGGGTAGAGGCAAAACTAGAAGTTTTAGAAGGTGGTAGGGAGATATGAATGCATTAAAGGGAAAAATTATAATTTTTTATACAACTTGTCTCTACTGCAGGTTTTTATGACATAAGCTCCTCTTCAAACAATTCTTAAAAAAAATCTAACCTCTTTAAACTTTTCTTAGAGATATTATTATGTTAGGGGAATGTAAATCCATGTACATGATAACTATGTTCAATCCTCTGGCAAATAGGATACACTCCAAATATTGATTCACTCATTTGTCAAACATTATTTGAACAACACAGTATAAAATACTAGTAGATGCTATGATTACACTATTCACAACCTTTGACCTCAAGTAGTTTACAATTCTGTGAGAAAAATGGACTAAATGTAAGAAGTATAATAAGTGTACTAAGTACTAAGCTCGAGAAGTTACTTCTTTAAGTTACTTCTTTAAGTTCTTGAAGTTAAAGAAGTTAACTTCTTTAAGTTATGCTTTGATGCAAAAGCATCTCATGCCCAGATGACACAAATACCACCCAGGGTATAAATGAAGTTCACTTCAGTGGCCCAGTCTGCCACGGATCCTAGAGAGAGAACTTCCCTGAGCTGTATTTTTGACTGGGGACTTTCTCTAATTCATGAGTTGCTCTTTTTAAATGACAGTTCTCTCATCCTGCATTTCTTTTAATTAATAACCCTGTGGGATGTTTTTCATTAAAAATGAATTTTACCTTTACTATGAAATGTCAAACATGAATAAAATGAGCAACTTTTTCTTGCAGAGAATATTTAAAAAAAGAAAGATATTAATTCACCTTTACTTTGACAAATTTGACTGGTGGAATGAGCTTGTTAAAGCAATATATCTCATTCTTCCCATACCACAGGTCTCTCTATTATGTTTTTCACAAGCAGACTAATGGATGCAAATAATTTTTTTTTTAATTAAGTCCTTCAAAGATGCCAGAATGTTAAGGGCAGGTGAAGCTAAAATTCTTATGGAAGCAAAATGAAGTTGCCTCTTACTTCTGAAAGTGCAATTCAAATTTAGCTCGAGGTTCTAAATAAGAGTAGACTTAGCTCTTGATTTATAAAACTACGAGGTTAATACTAAGCACAGATTAGAAAAGTTCTTTTCTATTTTTCCCAGTGCTTTCCGAGTGTTTCCCATTAAGTGAAACACATTTATGTAATAACTATTTCTATATCCACAGGGTCATAGTTAATAGGACAGTATTTCAATAGATTGCAGAGTGCTCGGACAATCAAATTTTATAGATAAAATTCAGCATGAGTTTAGAACCCTTAGCTAAAGTACACATTTTAGATCAAGTTAAATTGGTAATATTAATCTTCACACACACAGCAAAACAGAGCGTGGAAGTGTGTTCATTAACCTACATTGGAGAAATGCAATCCATGGGCTAAAAGTGCCAGGAACTATGCTTGGCATCACAACCCCTGCCTGTTCTCTTAACGTGTATCATTAGCAAAATCATTTCCTCAAAGGTTAGGGACCACAGCTGAAGTTTTAACCCTAACAGAGGTTATGCATGCTAAATATGTGAAGTTGAGAAAAGGCAGAGCTACATATTGTTTAGTGCTAACAGAAAAAAGTAGGTATTTCTTTTGGGAAAAGCCAACATTATTCTGGGCAAGCATAAAAGTGCTTATTTCCACAATTCTCAGCTTATTCCATTGCTGCATGTGAAATTCGTCACCAGTACATATTATATTTGGCTTTAAGAGGGGGATTCTACTTTCTAAAGAGATCAGATCTGGGTGTCTTTCTAACATTGCTCTTACTTTCATATCACCAGTAACTTACAGATTCCAGTAATACTGAGACTAAACATTGACCTTTTCTTCCCATTAGAATTTTGAGAGGGTCTTGCATACCAGCCTGGCACAGACACATGAAATGCATCCCCATCAATACCACTAATCTCCACTAAGACTCCCATGGGATAGTCTCTATGCATTTAACACTCGACAAAAACCCTATGAGGAGGGTACAAGACCCTAAGACCCATGAGGACAGGAAACTATTCATTTTATTCACTCCTAATATTCTTGATTTACAAAAGTATCTGGCACTTAAGAGGCACCTCTTGCATATTTATTTACTATTATCTCATTTCATAGATGTACAAACTGAGATATACTAAGTAGATTCATGTGCCCAAGATCACACTTTTGAACCCAAAGCTGTCTCTCAAGTTCTCACAAAGACAGATCCTGGAACATTCTCTATGAAAGAGCATAGATGTCCCTTGACTATGGGTATAAACAAAACTTTTTTTAGTTATGAATCGGGTGGAACTGTGGTCCACTTTTCTCACCTGAGTTCTTTAGGAAAGAAGGAGCCACATGTTTGGGACATATTTTTCCTTTTTCTCCTTTCACCAAAACAACAACTAAAGATTCATCTTAAATTCAGCACCTACTACTGGCAAAGAAAGAATTCAGGTACCTCTTGGAGAGTCCCCAATATTACCATTTTCCCTTAATATTTTTGTACAGATTTTAACCAGTTAAAATATATCTGCTCAGAGTTACCCAATGGCAAGTCTACATTTTTTATCTTTAATTTCCCAAGGGATATTTTTAATTTCTCAAAAATGTAATCTTTGCAAATTCCTATTAAAGATGTATTCAAAATGATCCCAGTAGTTATCAGAATTTTAAAAAATACTAATTTGGATATCACTTTTCCTGCTACTTTACTCTCAGTACTTACTCCCCTATGGGCATTGGGCTCTGCTGCCAGAAAGGGAAGCAGCACACAGTGCTTCAAAGTAATAAACTCTGCAATAGCACTCCTCATTCGATCAGCGAATGTCAGGGGAGTGCTGGAGCACAAAGAACAGTCGGATGTAGGGATAATAGACATTTCTCTGTTTTCAAGAGCTTGACAGTCAATGCATGGGGACACGGCATCTGTTCAGTACATAGAGCCCTCCAAAATAGCATACAGTAAACACTGAATAAATGACACAGTGGTGGGTGGTAAAAGAAGTAAAGAGCTGGAGTAGGTGGGGAGGCCCATGGAGAAGGTGGGGGCAAAGCTGACCCTTGAGGAGGGAGCGGAAGTCAGAGGATAGGTGATTGATTGCTTTTATAAAATAGCAATTCAAGTGGCACATATCTTTTTCCTTATAATATATTCTTTTCCCAAGCTCTCCTGTATGTGTCTAAATCTTGATGATTCCATTGTCCCATATTCTAAAGATGTGATCTCAGATTTTTAGTTTTGAGAAAAAAGTCTTTTATAATTCAATAAAGGAATACTTTTGCCCTTGCTCTGTATTTAAAAGAACTACATTTTTGCTGTATGAATTGTTATAATTTGCCTTTATCATAATCCCGGTCATTCTTTTTTTTTTTTTTTTTTTTGGCTACATAGTGTGGCATGCAGAACTTCCCTAGGGATTGAACCTAAACCCACTGTAGTGGAAGCATGGAGTCTTAACCACTGGACCACCAGGGAAGTCCACTCTGGTCATTTATTTTAGCTTGATTTTATTTTGGTGGTATTAACTGCATTTCTGATATCCTTTAATCAAAATTAATCAGCTGCATCTTTGACAAAGTAGAACACATCTGAGTGTTGAATACTTTTACTGTCTGAAATCTACACAAAAGTATCAGTTTTCTAATTTGGACATATTTTTCCAAAGAGAATTTGGACAAAATGAGAAAATGCCTGAATGATTTAGAGCTTTGCAGCAACAATTATGAATTGATTTCTAGTATTTGGATATTTGACCATGAAAAATGCAGAGGTGCCTTTGCTTCCAGAAAAACAGTGATGTGTTTGTTTTATAGAGTTCAAGAGCTGGAGATCCAAATCTCTAATATCTTATTATATAAAGTCAGCCTACCCTTCAAGCATCAGATACACTTTTGTATAATTGCATTTGTTGCAAGTCTTTTCTGTTAACAGACTTGCTCTGATTGATGTTTTGCATTTTTAAAGTCATCTCCCTCTGCATTGTTTGAGCTTCATTACTGTTGCCAACCTCCATAGAATTTCTGGTTCATAATTAAAACATCCATCTAAAAGGAGTATGCCAAGTAGAATGGCCTAGGAATGTAAAACAGAGATTTTTCAGTTTGGCAAAACTACCAAATTCAAATCTACTTTCATAGTTTTCTCACCAGAGCAAAGGTCCACATTAAGTCCCCTTTTTGCAAGCTCTTTGGAAAAGTCAGCTACATTAGAATGAAGACGATGAGGCCTTGTCAGGCGGTTTTCTTTGCTCTCACTCCATACCCATTCCAAAGAGCCTACAGATAAAGTCCTCCTCGTGTGTGATTTCAGTAACAAGCCACTCGGTGACTGCCAGGTGTGAAAATGTTGCTATTAGCAAACCAGCAGTCAGCCTCATTTTATGGGGTCATAAATCCAGCAGGCTGAATCTGATGTTTCCTGCTCGCTTTTTGCTCGCATGACAGACCCTTCCCCATGTAATAGCATGGCCTACAATGGCTAAGTAGGTCATTCCACATGCTGGTGTCTGAAATTCCAAGCATTAGGAAACACTATTTTCTTACTTAGAAGGAGCACAACGCATCTTCTCATCACAGTAAACTACTTTCAAAGGACCTGTGTTACATATCACCCATTTAACGTGCTGGAATTATGATGCAGTCCACAACCATACCCAAGGTAGTTGCTAAGGCATCTGCTGAAGGAGGGAAGCAAATTCCTGGAAAAGGTCCAATGCCCCACACCACCTCTGTTTGCAGCCTGCAGGGAAAACTGAGCGCATTTTACATGCAGATTTAGCAGTTACATTTTTTACTCTGCAGTTTCCTCCATTCCATACTGTGAGCTTCCTAAGGGACAGCACCTCTGCTGAACTTCTACAGATGACATCACTCCCTAAAGGATAAAACTGTGGACAGAGAACGAACCTCTGTAAAATTAAATGCCAGCTTCTCAAAATGCTGGATGAATTAAGTATAACCTGATTCAGAAAGAAGAGGCAGAAAATGAAGGATTTTTTCCAGGAGAACCTAGCCTCTTCGGGTCATCTGAGTGTCTCTGGCTATTTAGTAGAACGACTTGATTTGATTCCTTTGGGAAAAGATAACTTGATTGGAATGTCAAAATCTGTAACATGAACCTCCGAGCTGGGGAAAAAAAATGGACGGCAGATTCTATTTTGGTCAAAACAATCAACTGTTAAGAAGTAAATCTAACCACAGAGCAGCTCCCTATTTTCTCATTTGCAAAATGTATGCAATGCTTTAAAATTCTTCTTTGTTTTATAAAAATTGTAATGCTTTATTATAATGTTTGTTTTACTTTATTGGAAAAAGTCTGAATTCACAATAAACATCTTGAAACTCCTCTTTGAATAAGCAGACCCTTCTCAAAATATGCCCTGCATTAAACTGTTACAAACCTACTTCTCAAAATCAGTGTGAAAGGCTTTTGAACACATGCCTTTTAAGCTATTTCCTCAGTTACTTCAGAGAACAGAAAAGGCTGAGTCAATAGATTTTACTTGAAAAGTGAAGGAAAAAAATCCCTACAATAAAAGCTATATCATCAAGTTCAGGTGTTGTCTTGGGGATTGAGGAGGAAGGAATTCCCACAAAAGAACTCTGCCTAAAAATTCATTAAAATGCAGATCCATAAATAGATCCAGATTTGGTATTTACATTCAACCACATACATTGACATACATTGACTTCTTTTTCCATAAGAGAGAAAGAAAAAGAAAATACAATAGGAGAAATTGCATGCATACCAAATTTAAATCAATACCCAAAGGCATTAGGGAATAAGAAATGTGTGTATTTCAGCCTTAATACTAATAACAATCTTTGCTTTTACATTCAAAAGGAGTATTTTTCTTTAAATGAAGATGGCATGATATAGCACCGGGTTTTCTGTGGTCCCTTGTCAAATATTAATTTCTAAGAATTAAGAATGGTAGACATATTGGAAATGAACAATCTGACATCCAGTTACAATGCTCCTAGAAAGGCACTACTGTAAGGCAGAATTCAGCTCTAAAATAAAACATATGATTGTTTCAAGTGATTGCTGGCAACTTTCAGAATTCCCAAGAAAAACAACTTATAAAATATCCACCTTCCTTTATTATGTTAGTTAAATACTCCTCTCTACAAGTTTGTTCATTTTGTTCTTGTTTACTACTAAAATACATGCTTTCTTGCAATCAGAATAAATTCCAGTGTTGAGAAAAGTGGTCCAAGGACAGCATACTGGCAAGTATATTGGTAAATTATTCAATCTAGCCCCCACTCTGAAACTTGGGAAACTCTGTCCTTAGCTAATGCTTTGGAGGCATTATTGAAGAGCAATGGATCTGTGAACCTATGTCCTGGTAACTAAATGTGGGGAAAGTTTCTTTTCTGTCTGGAAGCAGACCAACATAGAGCTCTAAATAGAAGCAGCTTAAAGGCTCAGAGGACTGCATAATTAGGTTTCTGCTTCATCTAAATGCACATGACAAACTTCTGGAATTGCTGAAAGTCCGCTCCTTTTTACCAACATCAGTGAAATGAGAGCCAGTTTGGAGTTGGGAAACCAAGGCTGGGGCCTCAGGACAGCTATCAGCTCTGTGGCCCCAAGCGAGTCATCTCATCTCTCTTTGTTCACTTCCCTATAGTGTTGATTTGAAGCTAAAATGAGATAATGCCTGTGGTGTGCAAACTACATCAGTTCAGAGGTGAAAGTTCTACAAACCATAGCATGTAAGCAGAGCAATTGCCAGCAGGGCCAGTAGTTCACAGTGAATTTGCAATTCTGATATTCAATTGAGGTCATGAGAGTTATAACAACACTCTGCTCAGATTCAAGTGTGGTGTGCAGATTCTTCAAAGGAAACTGCAAAATAAAAAAAATGTTTGCTCTTCGAAGTTATTTAGAATGAGATTAAGGGACTGTCCTGGTAAACATAGCCCCTGGCATCAGGTGATCTTAATTCATTCAACAGTGATGTTAAAATTGCTTTACTATCCTGAGAACACTAGCATTATACAGAATCTACAGACATAAATGGTTAGAAACTACAGCTGGAAGTTAACTGTAATTGTGATTTAACACTAATTAGTAATGGTCATTTTCATTTTCATAATCCTATTTCATAAGGCTCTCTGCCAAAGTTGTCAAGGGTATCATTTGTTTCTCAGAATGACCGAGATTATTCTGTGCTGGGCAGCATGACTGATTCATATTTCACTCCTTCAATTAGCAAGCAGTACAGGTACTATTCTGGTCACTGGCAATAAAGAGATTACAGAAAATATCTTCTTTAGGAAGCTCATTTTTCTGTTGAAAAAACAAAAATGTAGATAGGAAACCAAAATATCACAATCAATGCTGTGAGAGAGTAAACATGGGTATTATATAGAATACTTCAGAGTTTTATATATCTTTTGCTTCAACTGTGGACAATGTTTTCCCAACGTCTTTTTCATGGGATTAAGAAATATGGATTTGTGAAATGAATGTGCTCCCATATTTTATCTAGCTGATATGGGCAGGAGGGGGGCAAAGAAGGTAGTGAAGCTGGAATTCCCATTATCACATTTCTAAACTATTTCTTCAAAGATCCCAGTCTAGACTATTAAAATACCTGTGGGCTACAACACATGTACACCAATAAAACACTTTAGACTTGTTTGATATCCAATTTCAGAATGTTTTCCACCCACAAAAGGTAACTGCTGTAGAGATGCTTCATTGCTCACAGAAAAAAAAGGCATTCTGTGCCACTGAATTTCCCATTTTAAGAATGCGGTCTGGAGAGAAACACCGTTACTTAGTTCTGAGCCTATGATAATGCAAGAGCGAGTCTAAACTATTTCTTATCACTGACACATTAAAATACAGAATTGGTACTATGCTTATCCATGAAATTGCCAGTTGGCTTCAACTGCCCTCTACTTAAAAACAATGCCATCTGTGGAGGACTCTGGCTTTATGGGATGAAAAGAACACTACAGGGACCTCTATTTCTGTTTTTCCAATTGAGAATTTGTGTTGATCATTCTTGGAAATTTTTCTAAATTTAAATGAGAATCCTTTCTCATATTCCTGTATTCCAAGTGCAAGAACATTTATCAAGTATTGATAATTATGCACTTCCCAGGAAAAAAAACAAACAAACCAATGCTGAATATTGATACTGCTCAACATCCCCAGTAATACATATCTATTTCAGCTGTAACTTTTGATTTTAGAGCATTTTTAAAAATTACTCCTTCACATTTAATTTAAAAAAATAGGATTATTATGGACTGAATTTTTCTTACCTGCCTTCCCAATTCACATATTGAAATCCTAACACCTAATGTGACTATACTTAAAGGTGGGACCTCTAAGGAAGCAATGAAGGGTAAAAGAGGTCATAAGAGTAGGCTGCTGCTCCAGGGAATTTTCTTTCTTCTTTTTTGACTGTGGTAAAAGTTATACAGTATAAAATATACTATTTTAACCATATTTAACTGTACAGTTCAGTGGGACTAAGTACATTCACATTATTGTGGAACTCTTCCCAGCATTAGTCTCCTGAATTTTTCCCCTTCCTAAACTAGAACTCTGTCTCCATTAAACACTAACTCCCCACTCACCCTTTCTATCACCCTTCCCCTTTCCCCATCAACCCCTGGCATCTAAAAATGTACTTTCTAACTCTATGAATCTGACTATACTAGGTATCTCATATAAATGAAGTCAAACAATATTTTCTACTTCATATATCATGCATATACACACTGTATAAAGTGGAAGTTGCTTGGTCATGTCCAACTCTTTGCAACCCCATGGACTATACAGTCCATGGAATTCTCAAGGCCCGAATACTGGAGTGGGTAGCCTTTACCTTCTCCAGAGGAATCTTCCTAAGCCAGGGATTGAACCCAGATCTCCCATATTGCAGGCAGATTCTTTACCAGCTAAGCCACCAGGGAAGCCCATACACAACACATAACAGGATATATACATCAATCCCAATTTCCCATTCCATCCCACCACCCACATCTCCGCTTGGTATCCATATGTTGTTTTCTATGTCTGTGTCTATAATTTTTATAAAAAGAGACATCAGAGAGTCCACTGTCTCTTTCCCCACACTCGAACACAGAGTAATGGCTGGCCATGTGAGAACACAGCAAGAGGGGAGCCATCTGTGACCCAAGAGAGTTCCCACCAGACACCAACCCTGCCAGCACCTCGATCTTGGACTTCTAGCCTCCAGATCCTGTGAGAAAATAAATTTCTGTTTAACCACCCAGTCTGTGTTATTTTGTTATGGCTTTATGAGCAGACTAATACAAGGGTTAAAAAAATATCATTGAGGTGTTTCAGGTTACCCTGTCTTGAACTAAAGGATACAGAAATGTATGGTAAAAAGCAGTATCAACCAGAAGCAAGAGGAGTCCCTGAGACAACACGGAGGCATTTCTTTGCAACTACAACTAAAAGGCAAGCATCTGTTTGGCATCGTTTTTTATCAATGTCCAATGGGCTCCCCTCCATGAACAAGCCTCCAAGGGTCCTCTCTCTAATTCCCCCAGCAATGAGTTATGACAACACCTGTGAAGTGTCGCCACCAGGGATGGTCATTATGGACTCAGTGCCCAAGGATTTTACTGGAGTTTAGCCAATAGGTATCCTCTGTCTGGCACATACTAAAATTCCACAATTCTTGAAGGAAAGCAGATGTCCAGCATGAACCATATTGTTTGAACAAACAGGAGGCATAGTGAGCTACTCTTATTAGTCAAAGTATTAGAAACCATCTTGAAATTCAAGTTCTAAAATGCCAGCCAAGGGCCCACTTTAGAAGCAGGACTTTCAAAGTCTAGCAGTCATGCCTGCTGCATTAACTCTATACACAAACAGTAAACATCAGTATATAACAGGAGGCAGAATGAGCAGAAGTATGATGGTTACTTTTAAAGTCTGATTAGAATTCTTTAAAATTTAGATATCACCTTCACTGGTTTTGCTGTGTGCCTTCTGGGCCTGTAACTGAGTGCTGGTCCTCAAATTAACAAAAGCATTTAGTCATTCCAGGAAATGGTATCTTAGATTGGTAAAGGAAATAATCTATGAATAAAGTCAGAAAGTGTGACAACCTTCCTCTGCTGCTTTCCTATGCCTTTTCCGATTATGTTTAAATTTATTGGAAACTATAGAACTGCCTTATTATTATTGAAAACTATATACCAATCAGTCCTTTTGCTCAACTTAGTCCAGTTTCTCACTCTCTTATTTGGTGGGGCGGGGGTGGGGGGGCAGCTGGAGTGGGGGTGCTGTCTCCAGAAGTCTGGTAAAGCCTGTGAAATAGGCCTCATTCCAGAAGAGTTGCTTTAAATGCACAAAATAAAATACATAGTGTTGCAAAGGAAATATATTGAAATTCAATTATCAAAATATTAAAAGCAATTTACAAGACTGTAATCTATGTGCTTTGTTATTAACACAATAACACATCTAGCAGCAGGTCTAATAACTATCATAATTATGAAGCACTGATTAGTATAAACATTTCAGGATGTCTTCAACAAAAATAATATGCTATGAGAAACATAATCTCTTTTGGTACCACTAATAAAACTGTAGTTTGGTATCAACCTTCATAATTGAAAGAAAAGCTAAATTTCACTTAGAAAATAATAATGTAATAATTTTTCTCATCCAAATTTATAACATCCAGGTAAAAATTTCAGGCTTCTAGTATCATAAGATCAGAGGTTCACGAAATCATTCCATTCAGTTCACAAATTGTTGACCAAGAGCAGGTAGACCTGTTTTGTTTGACTGGGATTCCAAGGCAAATACAATCAGAGTAAGTAGCAGCTTCCCCTTCCACATCCGGTATGAGTTCTCTGGTCTTCACAGATACATAGTCTTAACTCAGGTGTGTTGTCTACCTGACTCCTATAGCCACCACTTTTTTTTTTGTTTTGTTTGTTTGGATTTTGTTTTTGTGTGCATCCACCTCTTATATATGGCATTTTCCATTTCATGATAACACTCTTCGTGGGTGGCACTTAATAGAGATTTTGTTTTCTAATAAAGGGGAGAATTCTATTTGCATACCTTCTGCCATTCCCATCTAACTTGCAGGCTTCCACTCAGCTATTGACACACTAAGGCCTATCAGAAGCCACCTGTATTTGTAAATAAATTTTCACTGAAACACAACTAACCTCATTTATTTACATACTATCTTTGGCTGCTATGGACTGTATTGGGTCCTCCTAAAATTAACATGGTGAAGTGCCAATCCCCCCAATATGATGATATTTGAAGAGTTTCAGGGAGATAATTAGGATTAGATGAGGCCATGAGGGTCCTCATGATAAAATTTAGTGCCTTCATAATTGGGCTTCCAGGTAGCTCAGATAGTAAAGAATCTGCCTGCAATGCAGGAGACCTGGGTTCAATCCCTGGATCAAGAAGATCCCCTGGAGAAGGGAACGGCTACCCACTCAATATTCTTGCCTGGAAAATCCCCTGGACAGAGAAGCCTGGGGGGCTTCTCTGTCCATGGCAAAGAGTTGGACACCACTGAGTGACTGACACTTTTACTTTCACAAGAAGAGATACTAGAGAAATTGCTTCCAAACTCTCTGTCTACCACATGAGGGCACAGCAAGAATCAGATGTCACCAAACCAGAAATAAGAGTCCTTATTGGGGAACTGAATTGACCAGCACCTTGATCTTGGAGTTAACCTCCAGAACTGTGAGAAATAAATTCCCATTGGTGAAACCACCCAATCTATGGTGTTTTGGAATGGCAACCCAAGTTAAGACAGCTAATATCATGCTACAGTAGGAGGGCTGAGTAGTTGAGACAGGAACTATATGGCCCTCAAATATCTTGTCCTTGCCAGAAAAGTTTGCCAACTCCTCCTCTAGTTTTTGGATGAAAATATTAGTTACAATTCTGGAAATTTTATGTTGAGGGACCTAACGATGGTTAGTGGGAGCTATATTTGCATAACAAGCATCTTGTTTCTCTTTAATGGAGATGGAAA
Source organism: Cervus elaphus (assembly GCF_910594005.1). Classification (NCBI taxonomy): domain Eukaryota; kingdom Metazoa; phylum Chordata; class Mammalia; order Artiodactyla; family Cervidae; genus Cervus; species Cervus elaphus. The sequence continues at coordinate 27,238,177 of NC_057826.1, read as the reverse complement.
CAAGCAGCTAACATGCTATCACATTCCTCCTACTGCAGCCACCGAGAACTACACACTATAAAAAACTCCCCACTGAGACACCTTAAGTGCTTATGTGGCCAGAGCTGTAAATCTATGAAGGCTGAAAATCTGGGTCCCAAATATGCTTCCCCAACTTAGTAGGAGCACACTCTTAATTAATGGTTATGATAGCTAGAAGACATCAATGATATGCTAAGGACATAGACTTGACTCTCTAATTCGCAATGAATATTCACTTCAAGAATGCTTAAAATAGTAGTGCACTGGGAAGACCCAGAGGAGTCGGGTGAAGAGGGAGGTGGGAGGGGGGATCGGGATGGGGAATAAGTGTAAATCTATGGCTGATTCATATCAATGTATGACAAAACCCACTGAAATGTTGTGAAGTAATTAGCCTCCAACTAATAAAAAAATTTAAAAAAAAAAAAATAGTAGCAATAAGAACAAAATATTTTTTGTTAATAGTTCAATGGGGAAACTATTAGTGGAAGTGTGTCTGTGGGATATTGTTGTGGGGGAAAAAGTCAGCTATTTGAAAAAGCAACATAGTATAAACTAAAGAATATGGGCTTTAGAACAGGCAGAGATGGATTCAAGTCTAGGCTGTGACCTATAATTTATGTGGCATCAAGCTATCTCACTCTCAGAACTTCAACCTCCTCATCAATGAAATGAAGATTATACTGCCTCATTTGCAGGTTGTCAATATTTAATTCGATTAATTATATGTAAAATATGTTGAAGTACATGGATATAAAGTAGACTTTCAAAATGGTAGCTCTTCTCATGAATCACAGGAAGATATTGTCTCAGTTTCTCTTATTTATGAAAATACTTTTATCTGAGAACAAAGTGACATTGATGAGAAATATACCTGAACCGACATTCAAGTTATTGACACCGTTCATCAATTACAGAAGGGCAGGAAATATTTTTTAAAAACAAGCAAACAAAAAACCTGGCACACATTTTAACAAGGAACAGGTTGTTAAGGGAAGAAGTCATTTGATTTAACTCACACACGGGCACCTACAGAGGGAGGTGCACAATTCCTGGGTCCCATTGAAAAACAGCACAAGTTTTCTGCTCTACTTCTATGCCTGTCAGAGATAGACATGCTGCTACACACACTTGGCTCTCATAACCAATGTGTGTGTGTGTGTGCCCACACATGTGTGATATGCATGTGCTCAGATGTTTGAAAGAGAAAAAAAGATCATAGAGCTTTGTGATGAACACATTTGGAAGAACCAAAGTTTATTTTGTCTTTATTATCCCTCTTTGAGGGATGCAATCATTTGCACTGCAAGTATATCAGTTTGTTATTTAATATTAATCCCTCCCATGTGTTTTGAAGGGAAAACAACTGCCCTTTTTTCCCACAAGAATATTATAAACATCAGATGAGATAATGTATAAACAACAATACTTAGAGGAGGACAGTGACAAATAATATCTGCCCTGAGGACTCTGAGGACAGATCCAGGTTGTGGTAAGTTTGTAGTATGTGGGAAGATTCTAAAACTGGCAAAAATGTATATTGGGAAGATTAATAAGATATGAGTTTCAAATATCTACCAGGCAGCCTTGTAGAAGAGGAATTTGTCACTGGAAAAGTTAGAGCACAGAGTGAAGAGACATATATTTCTGTGTAATAATAGACAGGACTCCAATCTCCCTAATGCAGGAGCAGGTGTTCTGTTTAGTTCATATTTGGCACCAGTCTTCCAGGTTTATCATTACCTTAAATCTCAATTACTTGTACAAAGAGATGTTTCACATATTTGCATTTCACATAACATTCACACTCGCCTGTCAGCTCCTTGAGCATAAAGACTGTGTTATTTAGGCCTCATGCTCTCTGTAGCTCTTTACATTTTATCTTTCAGGTTGTGGAAGCTCAATAACTATTTGTTAACAAAATGTAAACTGAAACTGCTTTTCAAATATAAATCAAGTGTTGTGATACTAGTACGAATATGACTCCTGCAGTCTTATCCTCTCTTAGAACCCTGAGTAGAGAATTATATTGATTTGCTTATGCTCATTTCTATGTTGATGCAGTATAGATGTTAATTTGCCACTTGGATTGATTTTTTTTTTCCTCTATGTTAACTAGCAGGAAGGTTCTATTTAAGGGGTTGGTGGAAGGGAAGGCTTATTATTTCAAAATGCTTCACTGCAGACAGGCAATCATCTTAGATGAAATTCCTTAAGTGCAGTTATCCAAACGTCTATTTCATTCTTGGCAATAAAATAGCCCTCACAAGTGTCCAATGACCTATAAATCAGAGCTAGAAGAATTCTTCATGCAAATTAAATTTGTGCCACACTCATCAATAAAAAAGAAAACTGCAAGAAGATTAAATTTGCAGCAGCCACACAAAGTAAGGGATTCCTGTATCTATTTGTAGGATATGTCAGTATGGCTTTTTATTTTTTGAGATAGTGTGCTTTGAAAGAATTAATGGGGAGTGAGCTTTATAAATTGATTATTAAATGAGAGGGAGGGTGTAAAGAGAGGAATATAAAGTAGGCAACCAATTTGATTAAACTTAGAAGCTTTAAAAGACCCACATAATAAAGTAAGAGACACTGATATTAATTTTACAGCAGTATTATAAACCCCAAGAATTAACTAATTATGTTAATTATAGCACAGTTTGTTTCTCTTCAGGTCCATTTTTCACTTTACATTTAAATAATAGATTTTCAAACCTTTATCCAACTATTCAGGTTTTTATCACTCCTTTAAAAAGTAAGCAAAATAAAAAGAAAGTGGGAAAATTATATCACTTTACATTGATGGGAATGTACTATACCACTCTTTAACTAATAGAATCACTATACCACTATACGACTCTTTAACTAATAGAATATAATGTATTAACCCTCTAGAGGCTAGTAAGTGGAAATGGATCCAGACAACTTACCCGTTTTCTTAGATTGCAAGTAAGAGTGAGATTCCTTGAGAATGAGTTTGCAAAAGCTGTGTAAAAGTCCAGGACTTTAAGCAAGGCTTCTCGCTTGATGATGTGGAGGTCACAGTATGTCAGTGCTCGGACATTGGCACACGCGTGAGCAAGGGTAGTTTCCTTCCAGAAGATGTCTCCAAACACATCCCCTTTCCCTGGAAAATAGTTAAGATACATACATTCAAGTATCTACACTAGTTTTTTTATCCTAGTCATGTTCTTTTTTCTAATTCAGTTTCATATGTTACTGATCATCTAACATAAAGTCTAAGTATGCAACACCACATATATACATATAACAATGTACAACACTTTCATATAATATGTAAAGTAACATCATCCTAAATTCAGTCTTTGATGGAAATCTAGAATGGCATGAATAAATGAAATCCCACAGAGAAGCCAAGAACCTCATTTTAAGAAATAGTTTCATTACCTTCTGCCACCTTAACTTTTCCCATTCTGCCTAAAAGGAGCAAAGGTGACTTCTTAGTTTCATCTTTTCTTCTGCTCCTTCTGGTAGAAATGACAGTAAAATGCAATATGCAAGAACCTCCTGTTATAGCTTTATAAATCTGGAACTGACTCGACATATATTAAACATAAATTATTCAGCACCTAGGTCTTGTGCTGCAGGCAAACAAAAGCTCACCAAGACTGATTCTCCAAGGATGCCTTTCCCTCTTCACAGAGCTAAACATCATGCACAGCTTCAGAGCCGCTGGAGAAAGCTCCAGTTCACAATTACGGAGCCAAAGAAACTAAGCTGGCTAAAACACAGAGGCCCAGATTCGCTATGCCATAAACAGTTCCTTCAAGAGTGCTGTACTGTAGTCAAATGTGGATGTTAAAATAATAGAACACAGAAATCAACTATTTACTTCAGAGCAACACCCACTGGTGACCTGAAATTAACAGTCCACCATCCTGAGTCAAGAGTACTTAGCTGTCCAAACACAGGGAAATGAGGAAGCTTCAGAGAAAGTGCTAAAAGCTTTCACTGCTGAGGCAGTTCCATTGTGCCCCAGTCTTGTGAAGGGCCATCAACTGTGTTCTACATTCTTCTGCAGGAAAGAGAAGGTTTTTAAGTGGAAAAGATGGGGACTATATCCAGGAGGGGAAAAATTTTTTTTTCTACAGTCCCTCTTCCAAAGATTTATTCTTTATGTACTGTGTGGATCACAATAAACTGTGGAAAATTCTTAAAGAGATGGGAATACCAGACCACCTGACCTGCCTCCTGAGAAATCTGTATGCAAGTCAGGAAGCAACAGTTAGAGCTGGAAATGGAACAACAGACTGGTTCCAAATAGGAAAAGGAGTATGTCAAGGCTGTATATTGTCACCCTGCTTATTTAACTTACATGCAGAGTACATCATGAGAAACGCTGGGCTGGATGAAGCACAAGCTGGAATCAAGATTGCCAGGAGAAATATCAATAACCTCAGATATGCAGATGACACCACCTTTATGGCAGAAAGTGAAGAAGAATTAAAGAGTCGCTTGATGAAAGTGAAAGAGGAGAGTGAAAATGTTGGCTTAAAGCTCAACATTCAGAAAACTAAGATCATGGCATCCAGTCCCATCACTGCATGGCAAATAGATGGGGAAACAGTGGAAACAGTGGCTGACTTAACTTTTCTGGGCTTGAAAATCACTGCAGATGGTGATTGCAGCCATGAAATTAAAAGATACTTACTCCTTGGAAGGAAAGTTATGACCAACCTAGATAGCATAGTAAAAAGCAGAGACATTACTTTGCCAACAAATGTCCGTCTAGTCAGGGCTATGGTTTTTCCAGTGGTCAGGTGTGGATGTAAGAGTTGGACTATAAAGAAAGCTGAGCACTGAAGAATTGATGCTTTCGCACTTTGGTGTTGGGGAAGACTCTTGAGAGTCCCTTGGACTGCAAGGAGATCCAACCAGTCCATCCTAAAGGAGATCAGTCCTGGGTGTTCATTGGAAGGACTGCTGTTGAAGCTGAAACTCCAATACTTTGGCTACCTGATGCAAAGAGCTTACTCATTGGAAAAGACCCTGATGCTGGGAAAGATTGGGGGCAGGAGGAGAAGGGGACGACAGTGGATGAGATGGCTAGATGGCATCACCGACTCGATGCACATGGGTTTGGGTGGACTCTGGGAGTTGGTGATGAACAGGGAGGCCTGGCATGCTGCAGTTCATGGGGTCACAAAGAGTCGGACACGACCGAGCAACTGAACTTAACTGAACTCTAACCACAGAGATGAGTGAAGATTAAAGTGAAGATTAAAACGCTCTTATCATGAAGATTAAAGTCAGAACTGTCAAGAACTAAAGAAGAAGAAAGATCCCTTATAACACTTCAGGAGTCAGACCAACAGAGAGAGAAGATAGCACGCAACCAGAGAAAATGAGAGAAAAAGAGAGAGAGAGAGAACAAGGGAGACAGAAAGAGAGGTTGAGGTTAAGTGAGATTATAGATTCTTTGCCCACTCCACACAGGAAGTTTGGAAATCCTTATAGAACCAAGAGCCACTCTGGAGTGGAGAGAGAAAACACATATATCACTGAGGAGGTGGTTAAAACCACTATGTGATCAAATGATCATCATAAAATAACCCTAATAGATATTTAATAAATATTGAGCAATGAGATTGCTTCCAGATTCTCCCAACATCACTTTTTAGTTAGTGATGATGACCTTTTAAGCTGCTGATGAACAGCTTAACTGTATGACAATCATATATTTGTTCAAGGAAGGATGATCAGGGACCTGAGAGCCAAATAAGGTGTCTGGGGTGATACAGCATCAAAGCAATCCAAGGAGACTTTAACCATAGACATTTCAAAGATAAACTCTACCTCCCCTTAACACAGATGAATTTTAGAGCTCCATTTTCTTTAAACTAGCAATTCCAATTATAGGTATTTATTCCAATTGCATTATCTGAAGGAGCGAGTTCACTGAAGTGATATTTATAATTGCCAGAAGGGTAGAAACAAGATAAATGTGAGTAAAAATAAATAAATAACTGATGGAATATTATGCAGTCACTAAATGTCATAATTTTTTTTAAGTGACAGCGAATTTGCCTCACCACAGGAGTCCGGGTGTCAATCTCATAAAAATGACAGAGAAAGGTTCATATTATGTGAAATAATAAAAGCAGAATATTAAATCATATATATATATAGTATTATCTCATTTTAGGCACCCTTTTCTTCCCAGAAACACACGCAAAGCAAATGTATCAAATAGTAGGTTTTCTTGTAACAGGATAATTGTTGTTGTTCAGTTTCAAAGTCCTGTCCCACTCTTTGTGACCCCACGAACTGCAGCACGCCAGGCTTCCCTGGCCTTTACTATTTCCCTAAGTTTACTCAGACTAATGTCCACTGAGTCAGTGATGCCATCCAACAATCTCATTCTCTGTGGCTCCCTACTCATTTTACCCTCCATCTTTTCTAGCATCAGGAAAAGAGTTGGCTCTTCACATCAAGATAATGGATCAGTTTTACTACATCTTTTAATTTACATGTGCTATTTTTTAACCAGAAGAAATCAACTATGATATTATTATAGTCCCCAGTGTTATGGAAATAACAGGACTTTTAAAGGGCTGCTTTGAGCCACTATTATGATTCCTTTCCCCCTATTGTCATTGCTACTCTTTCTATACTGGGTTTTACATTGAAGAGAGACAAATCATTACATTTCTTCCTGAATCATTTCTGAAACCTTTTCTCAAGTTATCACTTATAATACAAGCTCTGACCTATTTATAAATGCTCATTACTTTTCAACTATTCAATTTTCATGTATAGCAACAACAATAATTATTAGTGTCTGACTCAGTAATTTTGCTTCTGGGACTCAATTGAAAGATTTAAAACAAACGCATATAATATTCGCTGGAGTGCTATTAATTATAACCTCAGATTGGCAAAAGTAAATGAATAAAAATATCCAAAGACAACAGAAATCTATAGCAATGTATATATTAATTCATGAGAATTAAAACTAGTTTCAGAAATTCTGGGCAAAAATGTAGATCTCATAATGTTAAGTAAAAAATAAAGATACAATTATGGTTGCAGTATAGTAAAGTACACAAAAATGAAACTGAAACCCTAATAGAATTTTCTATTAAAAGTCTATCTCTTGACACTTCTCCAAAGAAGACATACAGATGGCCAGTAAACACATGAAAAGATCTCAACATTACTCATTATTAGAGAAATGTAAATCAAAACTACAGTGAGGTACACATTACGCCAGTCATAATGGCCATCATCAAAAAATCTACAAACAATAAATTCTAAAGAAAATGTGGAGGAAAGGGCACCCTCTTGCACTGTTGCTGCTGCTGCTAAGTCGCTTCAGTCATTTCCGACCCCGTGTGATCCCACAGACGGCAGCCCACCTGGCTCCCCCATCCCTGGGATTCTCCAGGCAAAAACACTGGAGTGGGTTGCCATTTCCTTCTCCAATGTGTTAGTGGAATGTAAATTAATAAAACCACTATGGAGAACAGATGGAGATTCCTCAAAAAACTAGGACTAAAACTACCGTATGACCCAGGCATCCCACTGCTGAGATATATGCTGGACATATATGCTGAGAAAAACAGCAATTCAAAAAGGCATATGTACCACCATGTTCAATGCAGCACTACTTACAATAACCAGGACATAGAAATAACCCAGATGTCTATCAACAGATGAATAAATAAATGAAGTGTGGTACATATATACAATGGAATATTCCTCAGCCATAAAAAGGAACAAATTTTAGTCAGTTGTAGTGAGATGGATGAACCCAGAGCCTGTTATACAGAGTGAAGTAAGACAGAAAGAGAAAGATAAGTAGAATATATTAAAGCATATATATGGAATCTAGAAAAATAGTACTCATGAAACTATTTGCAGGGAAGAAGGAATAGAGAAACAGATATAGAGGGCAGACTTGTGGACACAGAGGGGGAAGGAAAGGGTGGAATGAATTGAGAAAGTAGCATTGACATATATATCCTACCACGTGTAAAAATAGATAGCTAGTAGGAAGCCGATATATAACAGAGGGAGCCCAGCCTGGCATTCTGTGATGACCTAGACGGGAGGAATGGGGTGGAGTGGGAGGGAGGCTCAAGAGAGAGGAGATATAAATATATAGTTATGACTGATTCATGATGGTATACAGCAGAAAACAGCACAACATTGTAAAGCAATTATTTTCCAATAAAACATCTACTATTCCTTAATTTCTTAAAGAAGAACAATCTTGATGGACACAAAATTATCATGTTTTATTATTCTATGTTAATCTATATGGTATATTATAGGTTACTATTAATTTATCAATTGATAATAAATTGTGTTAAAAATCAAAAGGGACATAAGACAAAAGAAAATGCACATAACTATTACAGAAATTGGCTTCAAGTGATGTGTTTATTGTTTTCCTTCTCTCTACTTTTTGTTTTCTAAATTTTTTCTAATGAATTTTTTATTTAAAAATAACAAATATTTTCACAGATGTTTTTCCTTATACTTTTTAGTGGGACTGAATTAATAAAGTAGGTACACAGATCTGCAGAACAGTAAATATTCATCAATAATAAGTGTATCATCAATAGATAAAAGATAGTCAATATATACATAAATTTCCCCTTGCCAATACAGATCATTTTAAGTTGTGGAGGCATTCAAATGTCTGTTATATGTTTTATTTTACCTAAACTTATGAAATTAAAATTCTCACCATATTTCTATCAAAATTTTAAACTTTAAATTATTTATATTTTTTAGTATCATGGGGAAATAAAAAGTCTATGGGGCTGAAAAGTAACATGGGAAGTTAACTGACGCAGCCAAAGTAAAATTAGTCTCTGCTCCTCTCCCTAAAAAATGTCCAGAGAAGCATAGCAAAATTAACAAACATGGATTATCCTGCTCCAAACATGAGAACTCATGTTACATATAAGCAATACTGATTGTTTTATAATATAGAATTTCCATTAGGATACACAATATATCAATCAGACATTAATCAAACTATTTTTCTTTATCCAGTTTTCCATATCACCTAATAGTCACTCAATTCACAGCTTTTAAAGCACTTGTGGGAAGATGGTTGTCATATAACTCAACTAATAAACTTACAACCTGACTAATGTTCCTCAGGAAATATTATGCACATTTACACTGAGCAACTTGCAGGAATCTCAACAGTGAAGACACAGGTTTATGTATGGACTGTCTAATAGAAAAGCGCCCCCTTTTTTTTTTATCACAAAAGGCTTTGTACACTTTTAGAACTGGGAAATCCTGTTCATCCTCTTAACTATACAATGTTTGATGTTAGTTTTTAGGTCAGCTCCCACTGGGTGCAAATAGTTTCATCTATAAACATTTTAGAGTTTGAGAAAACTAACCTTCCCCCAAAGTGCTAAAATTAGTAGAAAAGCTCACACTCTACATGAAAGTTGTTGTTTGGTCTATTTATATTTTCTCAGTTCTTTGCATCAAGTCTTATGAAGCATTTCACTTCCAAACCACGGGAAACCGGATTGTAAAATAGAAAAAAATGTTAACAATTCATACAGCAGAAAACTGGAAAATTTAAGACAAAATAGAGACAAATAGTTACAACATAATTAAAGGAGTAATACAGATCGTAGTATGTCAGTCCCCTGAGGTGCTGATTTTACAGTGTTTTTATTTTAATGTGAAACACATCATTTGATGAGTTAATGATATAGATAAAATGAATTCATAAAAATTATCTCAGTTATTCATCAATGAGTACAGTGATCCACTATAGCCAATGAATTCCTAAAAATAGAGTGCTTGAGGCTTACTTAGGTAGTTTTCTGTGACTATATGTGATACAGTGATAGCTCTATTTAACAATTCTTCTATAGAATGGACTTAATTCACCTATTTACTTTTATTTGTCGGCCCTTCACTATAACAGATTGTTGTAGTCGGCTCATAAACTTTATTGTGAATTCATATACACAAAAATTCATTTATAATTTAACAAAGCTAAGAGTTGTTAAATTGTGTGATTTTAAATTGACTTTGACTTTATAAACAGCAAATGTCAGAAAGTAATATTTTGAAGGAAAAGAACATGATGAGCACTAAAACTTAGGTGTGTTAGAATAGAGTTTTTTAAACATTTAGAACTGATGCCTGCCAGTCTTTAGTGATTGATCTTCAAAATCATCTTGTTGAAAAATTATAACAGATGCAAATCTGACACCTTGAGAGAAACAAATAATTCTTATCTACCGAAAAAATTACTGATTTAGCTTATGAAATTTTATTGACATGCACAAAGAATAAGCCAAATAGTTCTCATTAAGTGGATGTATAATAACAGAAAGTATTCTGATGAATAAGTGAAGGACAATGGTGGCTACCTTTATAGAGGTAGAAGATGTGGTAATAAGCAGGCTGATAATCCTGAATTTGGCGTTATTAGTATTAAGAACAAATTGGTTATATACAGAAATCTGAACATGTGTCCAAATCAAGGAAGTTAGTATCATATTATTTTTAAAATGTCTAAGAAAGAGACTAAATTAAAAAGTAGTTAAATCTTACAATTCTATTTTCTCTTTCAAAGAAAGCATTCAGAGTTGAAGCTTATTATAATTTCATACTATAACTAAGTCTTATAACTTTTGCATCTGTCAAATGGGAGAAATGAAGGCTGTCCACTTCACCCCATTCAATGAATGCATCCATCCTAACCCTAACTCCATCACTACACTTAAGCTAGAACATGTGTTTTATACTGTGGGGGAAAAGACATGCAGAAAATAGAAATCCTGCTCTCAAGAATTTTTAAGTGTATAATACAAGAGACATGTCCAAAAAATATAGGAAAAGATAAGTACTGTAGGATCAGGAATGGCAAAGTACATAAGTGAAAATGTTTATTTTGAATTCAAGGGAATTTTGTTTAGACCACACAAGTAAAATAGTGTTTGAGTTGAATCACAGTGGAGTCTTTGAGAGAAGAGCAGTATTTCTTGTGAAAGAGCAACATGAACATGATCTGCCCAGGGCATGATGAGCAGTGTTACCCCAATACTGGAAACCTATGGGATATAGAGAGAAGGCCACATCTAGAGGGAAAAAAGAGCATCCAAGAGGGAAAAACTTTAGCACTGTGCAACAGTCTGCTTCATCCTGTTTCAAAGAGAGAACCACCAGAAGTGTTTCAAGTAAAGACAGTCATGGCCTATTCAGTGCTTTAGTACCAGAACTAGTGATGGTATGAAGAGTGTCAAAGGAGGTACTGTTACATCACTGTGAGACAACTGTATGATATTTCAGAGATTACAGATACATGACTTCACCTTGCCTCACAATCACCTCATCACAAGTTAAGACAGTGACAAGATTAAAGAGGGGAGAAAGATATAAAGGATATGATAGTAGAAAACAAATGCTCTATGATTTGTCTATTGATTCAAGTGAGATCGAGGGAGTGACATATTTTAAATACTCTAGGAAGAAATATGAACCAAGAATTCCATACCCAGCAAAACTGATTTTCAAGAATAAAGGATGAAAACTATATCACTAATATAAAGGAACTTAGGGATTTTGCTCCCATGGATTTTTCCCAAGATTAGTGAATATCCTTTAGACAACTAAACTACCTAGAGAGACACTGATACAGAATAGTGGTAGCCCTAACTATATAGTTACTTGCAGAATTAAGACTAAATGAAGGTTAAAGGGAAAGGGTACAGTATGCTATGCTATAGGCTCTGAAAATATAGAGCTAGTACAGCTGCTAAAAATAATGGGTAGAGAAGAATGGGAAAACAAGCGTATGCAAAAATCTTTATATGTATTTTCAGTAATTATACTGGTGGTAATGGTATTAGTATTGTTATTCTGAGGTTGCTATATTTGTAATGTCACATAAAGCAACTGAGCATTTATGCAATACTTTAATTCGATCATCCCCAGCATTCTCAATATGGAAGAAGTAGTTGAAGATGTAATATAGAAGTGAATAAATAAAGTCCTAGTATACTGAATTTTATTTAAATATAATCTGTATTAACTCATTAGAAATTTTATTTTTATCTATCTATATCTATATCTATATATGTATATAGATAGATATATATAGGTGTATATACCTATATGTATACAGAGAAACAGACACACAAATGTCTTTCTCATTTTATTTATTAAATGGACCAAGAAACCCTGACTGATTCAGTAGCTGTGAATATCTGTAGGACCAAAACTGTGAACTAAATTTCACAAAAATGAATTCAAGCTTCTTGGAGAAATGCCTAATGACTGATTTCAGGTGTGAGGCAGAATTATACAAGATGAGGAGCTGGTCATAGCAATGAAGTCATCAAGGACTACTGTATCAAAAAGACATAGGAGCCAACTTGAAGGGGCTCTAACTGGCAAAGACAGGAAATTGGCACTTCAATAGTGGTCAAAATTGTAATGCACTAAAATCCATCATTTGTTTAAATTCATTAGTCCATAAAGATATTTTTAAGGAACTATCTAGGTACCCTTAAAGGACAAGAAACCAACAGGCTATCTTAAAAGTTGGTAAATAATGGGAAAGTATTAAGTATATGTGCAGTCACTCCTATGTGAACTGCATGCTGCTGCTGCTGCTGCTGCTAAGTCACTTCAGTTGTGTCTGACTCTGCCATAGACGGCAGCCCACCAGGCTCCTCTGTCCCTGGGATTCTCCAGGCAAGAATACTGGAGTGGGTTGCCATTTCCTTCTCCTGTGAACTGCACACTGGGTAACCAAATACTAGTTGAGAGGTAACTCTCTATAAAAGCATTCCAATCAAAAACAAAAATATAAACTAGAATACTTTCCTTTTGCAACTCCCAATGAATTAATGGAGCTAGGCAGTGAGTATTGACAGTTGCTAACAAAACAAAAATACAGCTAGAGACAAAAATATGTGTCATCTGATGAAAGAACACAGACCCACTTATAGTCTTGCAAAGGGATTGAACCTGAGTCTGACCAGGCCTCTGGATCCAGCTGCCAGTTGACAGGAAATAGAGAGGATGGAGAAACCTGCTAAATGACAGTCAGGATGCAATCAGCAGAGTCCAGACTGTGGGAACTCTCCAGGACAACGGGCTCAGGGTCTTCAGGAAATAATTATAAAGAAAAGAAAGGGGTAAAGGAGGAACTTGGAGCTTTAAATGATAGATCAAATTCAGAAACAGGTGAAGTAAACTTGGTGTTTAGAATGGACCACAAGGTGTAACTTCTCCTAGGTGGATGGAGATTGTAAAAGGTCTTTCACTTGACCTGTGAAACGATTACAGGATCCTTGAACAACAGAGATTCTTTTGTTTATAACATATAAACATATGTTATATGTTTATATCGTTGTACTTTATGAACCTGTTTTTTAGTTTGTAAATTAAAAAATTTTAGTAGTTTTGATGTGCTCCTACTCACTAACACCTCCACCTCCATATACCAAAAAGAAGACTGACTTCTCAATGGCATTCACAGAGCAAGTCAACCAACATCTACAATTTACTAGCTTTGATCTTCCTAGTGACAAAAAAAAACCAACTTATTAAACTTGTAATTAGTTAAACTTTCAATTTCTTAAAGACAAAAGCACACTTGATACTTTTTGAGAAAATATGAAATAATGCGCTTGATTAAGGGAAGGCAGAGTAGAGAAGGATAGTGAGAGCAAGACACTGGTATGTAGGTAGGTATAAGAAATCTAGAAAAATAAAGATGAAGTTTTCTATACATGGATGCCATGACTTCACGAAAACAGAAGAGCAATGGGAAAAGCAAGACAAGCCTTCCAACTCTATCCAGAAACTGTTAGGACTTATGGGAAGAGTGGAGGATTAAGCACAGGAACTGAGACAAGTCACAAGACCAGTACGAACTCAAGGAGTGGAAAAGTAGACTCCATGTCTTCATGGAAGAAACTGAAAAGATTTGTAGCCATTCTTGCAATCGTGATGCATCCTCCACATTAATACCTACCAACTAGATGGACTCTGAAATTTTCCAATACCCACATGAAAGACAGAACTTAATATCCTCATCTTATGTTCTGAGGGCTCATGTCAGTTCTCCCCAGACCTAAACATGTTTATGGGGTGAACTAGTTACTTAGAGGAGGGCCATATTTGTAGGCATTTAGTAGCTGCTTAACCATCTTACACCTGGGTTGAAAAAAAAAAGTGTAAAGTGAAGTTGCTCAGTCATGTCCGACTCTGCGACCCCGTGGGCTGTAGCCTACCAGGCTCCTCCGTCCATGGGATTCTCCAGGCAAGAGTACTAGAGTGGGTTGCCATTTCCTTCTTCAGGGGATCTTCCTGACCCAGGGATAGAATCCGGCTCTCCTGCATTGCAGGCAGATGCTTTACCCTCTGAGCCACCAGAGAAGCCCTTTACACTTTACTTTTTATGGTACATTTTTTAAGATATGATTTTTTTTTATTGAAGAATAGTTGATTTACAATTTTGTGTTAATTACTGTCATGGTACTTAACAGTGTTGTTAGAAGAAAAGCTTTTTTTTGGCTGTGTGGCATGTGGGACCTTAGTTCCTCAACAATGGCCCCTGAATGGATGAGCAGAGTCTTTACCACTGGACCCTGAGAGAAGTCCCAGAAAAAAATATTTTTAGTAAAAGGAAACAAGTGGTAAAGTTAATATTCAGCACTCTAATTTCTGTCAAGATTAAACCAAAATTTCAAAATTCTATTTTAAAATTCCTGGTAAAGAAAGCATCACATTTGAAATGTGATGGTTAAGAGAATGGACATTGAGTCAGACAAATGTGGGTTCAAATCCTATACCCACTATTTATTTTCTAGGTGGGACCTAAGGTAACTCACTGATACTGCAGAGCCTTGGCTTCTTTATTTGCAAGATGAATTCCCTAGGGCTCAGATGGTAAAGAATCTGCCTGCAATGCAAGAGATGTCCTTGGTATGATACCTGGGTCAGGAAGATTCCCTGGTAAAGGGAATGACAACCCACACCCAGTATTCTTCCCTGGAGAATTCCATGGACAGAAATGCCTGGTGGGCTACCGTCTATGGGGTCACAAAGAATCAGACACAACTGAACAACTAACAAGATGACTATACTAAGCACTTTTTTCACAGATAAATTAGAGAATTTGATGTAATAATATGTATAAGATAGTGAGCATTTAACAACTATTAGTATTTAAACCAATCTTTCAAAGGAATCTAGGGGTCTAGACTGTATTTCCCAAAAATACACTTTAAAAGTTGTGATGCTGCTAAGTCACTTCAGTCGTGTCCAACTCTGTGCGACCCCATAGATGGCAGCCCACCAGGCTCCCCCGTCCCTGGGATTCTCCAGGCAAGAATACTGGAGTGGGTTGCCATTTCCTTCTCCATAAAAGTTGTGATAGGAAACCTTAAAATCCAAACATATGTAGGTATTTAAATTTTACTTAAGCATGGGCATGGGCATGCTCAATTACTAACTAGAGATAAGATGTTTCTTTCTATAAGTCCCTTTTAACTCTAAAGCATTGATATTCCAATAAAAAATTCTAATTTGTAGATCTATCCATTCCAGTTGATGGTTAAAGCAATGCCAATTTCAGGAATTAAAGCCAAATTCCCTTCCATAGAAAAAAAATTTTCTACCATGGCAAACAACCACAGTGTAAATTCAATTCTTTCTTGATACTGGGAGTTGCTAATGGAGAACAAGGAAATAGTGTTTTATTAAAGAGTTTTTAGTGGTCTGAGATATTTCGCATTTATCCCTTCTTATTCTCCATGTTCAAATTGCCCAACCAACAGTAGGAAAGTGTCGTCTCAGTTTGTACTAGATCTATGCTAAAGCTAGGATCTTAGAGAAACGTATTTTACAAAAACCAAGTAGATGAAAGAGAAATAGAGGGTAGTCAGTATCTAAGACAAAACAAAGAAAATGGCAACAGAATACAACACAAGAACTAAAACATCTGTAAAAACAACTTAATGGCAAAACAAAGTGCTAAATAATTTGGCTCATTGAACCTTTACTGAGAACCTATTAGAGGTCCTTACCACAGATGACAGAGAGACAAAAATGAATAAGACCTTTCAAGTACTCACAACACAGTAGAAGAATAAACAAGTAAAAGACAGAGGAAGAACCCTAAATAGGCATGTAATGGAAGCCCAGAAGAGAGGTACTTAATCCAGACCAGGGCAAAAAGGGAGAGGGTAAAAGAAGATGAAGAAGCAAGAGACAGACAAAAAGAGGAGAAAAGATGTTTTAAACACAGAAGCAGTGTACACAATAGTTTGCTAGGAAGAGAGAACTTGGTGCTCAAAAAGCTTTCTGTAATTCAATATGGTGAAAAGAGAGTAGGAATAGGGAATGGCACAAATCAGGCTGGAAAGCAGGGCATAGACCAAAACCTAAAAGGCCTCACAGTCCAGGCTAAAAGTCATGTTTTTATCCTGAAGGGGCTAAAAAGCCAATCCTAACAAAGAGACTAAAAAGATATTTTATATTTTAGAAAAATTATCATGATGGCAACATAACATAGAATTGGAGGTTGAAGTTGACAACAAATAGCAAGTAGATAGGCCTTTCAGATGGTAGCCATGACCCAGAACCAAAATTTTAAGAGCAGTGGTCATAAGAAAGGACATTCAGTTCAGTTCAGTCAGTCATGTGCGAATCCGCAATCCCATGGACTGTAGCACGCCAGGCTTCCCTGTTAATCACCAACTACCAGAGCTGAATCAAACTCACATCCATCAAGTCAGTGATGCCATACAACCATCTCATCCTCTGACGTCCCCTATTCCTCCTGCATTCAGTCTTTCCAAGCATCAGGGTCTTTTCAAATGAGTCAGTTCTTCATACCAGGTGGCCAAAGTATTGGGGCTTCAGTTTCTTTTTTTTTTTTTTTCCCATTTATTTTTATTAGTTGGAGGCTAATTACTTTACAATATTGTAGTAGTTTTTGCCATACATTGACATGAATCAGCCATGGATTTACATGTGTTCCCCTTCCCAATCCCCCCTCCTGCCTCCCTCTCCATCCCATCCCTCAGGGCTTCAGTTTCAACATCAGTCTTTCCAATTAATATTCAGGACTGATTTCATTTAAGATTGACTGCTTTGAATTTGCAGTCCAAGGGACCCTCAAGAGTCTTCTCCAAACACCACAGTTCAAAAGCATCAAATCTTCGGTGACAGCTTTATTTACAGTCCAACACTCACATCCATACATGACTACTTGAAAAACCATAGCTTTCACTAGATGGACATTTGTTGGCAAAGTAATGTCTCTGCTCTCTAATATGCTGTCGAGGTTGGTCATAGCTTTTCTTCCAAGGAGCAGTATAGTTCAGTTCAGTCACTCAGTCATGTCCGACTCTTTGCGACCCCATGGACTACAGAATGCCAGGCCTCCCTGTCCAACACCAACTCCCAAAGTTGACTCAAATTCACGTCCATTGAGTCAGTGATGCCATCTAACGATCACATCCTCTGTCGTCCTCTTCTTCTCCCACCTTCAGTCTTTCCCAGCATCAGGGTCTTTTCAAATGAGTCACCTCTTTGCATCAGGTGGCCAAAGTATTAGAGTTTCAGCTTCAACATCAGTCCTTCCAATGAACACTCAGGACTGATGTCTTTTAGCAGGGACTGTTTGGATCTCATTGCAGTCCAAGGGACTCTCAAGAGTCTTTTCCAACACCACAGTTCAAAAGCATCAACTCTTTCTTAGTCCAACTCTCACATCCATACATGACTACTGGAAAAACCATAGCCTTGACTAGATGGACCTTTGTTGGCAAAGTAATGTCTCTGCTTTTTAATATGCTGTCTAGGTTGGTCATAACTTATCTTCCAAGAACTAAGCGTCTTTTAATTTCATGGCTGCAGTCACCATCTGCAGTGATTTTGGAGTCCAAAAAATAAAGGCTGCCACTGTTTCCATGTTTCTCCAACTATTTGCCATGAAGTGATGGGACTGGATGCCATGATCTTTGTTTTCTGAATGTTCAGTTTTAAGCCAATTTTTTCACTCTCCTCTTTCACTTTCATAAGAAACTCTTTAGTTCTTCTTCACTTTCTGCCTTAAGGGTGGTGTCATCTGCATATTTGAGGTTATTGATATTTCTCCCAGCAATCTTGATTCCAGCTTGTGCTTCACCCAGCTCAGCATTTCTCATGATGTACTCTGCATATAAGTTAAATAAGCATGGTGACAATATACAGCCGTGAAGTATTCCTTTTCTTATTTGGAACCAGTCTGTTGTTCCATGTCCAGTTCTAACTGTTGCTTCCTGATCTGCATACAGATTTCTCAGGAGGCAGGTCAGGTGGTCTGGTATTCCCATCTCTTCCAGAATTTTCCACAGTTTGTTGTGATCCACACAGTCAAAGGCTTTGGCATAGTCAATAAAGCAGAAATAGATGTTTTTCTGGAACTCTCATGCTATTTTTTGATGATCCAGAGTATGTTGGCAATTTGATCTCTGGTTCCTCGGCCTTTTCTAAAACCAGCTTGTACATCTGAAATTAATGGGTCACGTATTGTTAAAGTCTGGCTTAGAGAATTTTGAGCATTCCTTTACTAGCACATGAGATGAGTGCAATTGTGTGTTAGTTTGAGCATTCTTTGGCATTGCAATGACAACTGACCTTTTCCAGTCTTATGGCCACTGCTGAGTTTTCTAAATTTGTTGACACATTGAGTGCAGCATGTTCACAGCATCATCTTTCAGGATTTGAAATAGCTCAACTGGAATTCCTTCACCTCCACTAGCTTATTCATAGTAATGCTTCCTAAGGCCCACTTGGCTTCACATTCCAGGATGTCTGGCTCTAGGTGAATGATCACACCACTGTGATTATCTGGGTCATGAAGATCTTTTTTGTATAATTCTTCTGTGTATGCTTGCCACCTCTTCTTAATATCTTCTGCTTCTGTTAGGTCCCTACCATTTCTGTCCTTTATTGAGCCCATCTTTGCATGAAATGTTCCCTTGGTATCTGTAATTTTCTTGAAGAGATCTCTGGTCTTTCCCATTCTATTGTTTTCCTCTATTTCTTTGCATTGATCGCTGAGGAAGGCTTTCTTGTCTCTCTTTGCTATTCTTTGGAACTCTGCATTCAAATGGATATATCTTTTCTTTTCTCCTTTGCTTTTTGCTTCCCTTCTTTTTCATAGTATTTGTAAGCCTCCTCAGACAGCCATTTTGCTTTTTTGCATTTCTTTTTCTTGGGGATGGTCTTGATCCCAGTCTCCTGTACAATGTCACAAGCCTCCATCCATAGTTCATCAGACATTCTGTCTATCAGATCTAGCCCCTTAAATCTATTTCTCACTTCCAAGGTATAATCATTAGGGATTTAATTTAGGTCATACTTAAATGGTCCAGTGGTTTTCTATCATTTCTTCAATTTAAGTCTGAATTTGGCAATAAGGAGTTCATGATCTGAGCCACAGTCAGTTCCCAGTCTTCTTTTTGCTGACTGTATAGAGCTTCTCCATCGTTGGCTGCAACAAATATAATCAATCTGATTTCGGTGTTGACTATCTGGTGATGTCCATATGTAGAGTCTTCTCTTGTGTTGTTGGAAGAGGGTGTTTGCTGTCACCAGTGCGTTCTCTTGGAAAACCTCTATTAGCCTTTGACCTGCTTCATTTGCCTGTTACTCCAGGTATTTCTTGACTTCTTACTTTTGTGTTCCAGTCCCCTATAATGAAAAGGACATCTTTTTTGGGTGTTAGTTCTAGAAGGTCTTGTAGGTCTTCATAGAATCATTCAACTTCGGCTTCTTCAGCATTACTGGTCAGGGCATAGACTTGGATTACCGTGATATTGAATGGTTTGCCTTGGGAAGGAACAGAGATCATTCTGTTGTTTTTGAGATTGCATCCAAGTACTGCATTTACAGACTCTTTTGTTGACTATGATGGCTACTCCATTTCTTCTAAGGGATTCTTGCCCACTGTAGTAGATATAGTGGTCATCTGAGTTAAATTCACCCATTCCAGTCCATTTTAATTCACTGATTCCTAAAATGTCAATGTTCACTCTTGCCATCTCCTGTTTGACCACTTCCAATTTGCCTTGATTCATGGACCTAACATTCCAGGGTCCTATGCAATATTGCTCTTTACAGCACCAGACCTTGCTTCCATCACCAGTCACATCCACACCTGGGTGTTGTTTTTGCTTTGGCTCCATGTCTTCATTCTCTCTGGAGTTATTTCTCCACTGATCTCCAGTAGCATATTGGGCACTTACCAATCTGGGAAGTTCATCTTTCAGTGTCCTATCTTTTTGATTTTTCGTACTGTTCATGGGGTTCTCAAGGGAAGAATACTGAAGTGGTGTGCCATTCCTTTCTCCAGTGGACCTCATTTTTCAAAACTCTCCACCATGACCCATCTAGCTTGAGGGGCCCTCCAAAGAAAGGACATTAAGTATAGGTTAAAGAGACACCAAGAAAATAGAATGAACAAGATCAGTTTTGAAGGATAGTAGGGAGAGGGTGTGAAGTTAAGTCTAAACTTTGTGTTGTTGTTTAGTCACTAACTCGTGTCCAACTCTTTGTGACCCCATGGACTGTAGCCCACCAGGTTCCTCTGTTCATGGGATTTCTTAGGCAAGAATACTGGAGTGAGTTGCCATTTCCTTCTCCTATATATCAACCAACCCAGAGATCAAACCCAGGTATCCAGCACTGGCAGGAGGACTTTTTTCCTTTCTTTTTCTTTTTTATTTTACTACTGAGGCAGCAGGGAACCCCCTAAGTCTAAATTGCCAGTTAATAAAGACTATATTTTACCCTAAAATCTACATACTGTGGAACTCTAAAGTGTATAATTTAAGCCATAGACAAGTAATGTTTTACTCACTACTTAGGAAGTTTACAAGAAGACAGGCATGAGTTTTTTAAAGCAAATAACTGGTATACTTTCATAAAAATGTCTAAATTAACTAAGTTCATCATTATCACAATATGTATAGCAAACTTATCTGGTTCATAGTATAGCATCTCAAAACAGAGAAATGTGGATACAAAAGAAAATAATTTTGTGGAGCTTGGGAAAAGCCCTTTAAAGAATTTAAGTGTGAAACACTTGACTTTCAACAAAAAGTATATGGGAAGAAATTTTAGCCACAAGACTAAAGTAACATTTTCACAGATTCTCAAAATAAAAGAATATTATTTATTCACATGTCAGATTTCTTTTGGGGGGGGGGGCGATAAAAATAAGAAGCAGATATTAAGCTCTTATGCTTTTTTTGAGTAAAATTTTCAAATTTTTTGAAGAATATATGTTTTCTTTGATAATAGACAAGTGTTTATAAGAGATGAACTGATTCTAAATAACAATTCTAATTAAAATGGAATCTTTACCCAAGTAATAGAAATTACACTTTTCATATTACTGTGTTGTATTGTGTTGTGTTGTGTGTGTGTGCTCAGTCTTGCCCAACTCTCTGCAGACTCCATGGACTATAGACCACCAGGCTCCTAAGTCCATGGAGTTTTCCAGGCAAGGATACTTCAGTCAGGTTGCCATTTACTACTCCAGGGGATCTTCCTCACCCAGGGATTGAACTTGTGTCTCCTGTATTGGAGGCAGATTCTTTATCACTGTGTTACCTGGGAAGCCATTTTATATTATTAAGTTCATTTAATTCGGTCTCTTTCTTCTTCTCTTATGCCTTCTTCCTTCAACTTAAAAACAACATCTAAGCTTCTGTTCAAACTCTACATAAATAAGCATGGTTCTCTTGGGAACTTAAAGTTACATTTAACAGACTTAGACATAGATTGCCTTAGATTAATAACTCTAACCATATGATTTTAGTAATCAGTGAAAAGAGAAAAGTCAAAATATGAATGCAGCAAATCAACTATTTCAGAAGACAGGTCTAAAGTTAGTGGGGAAATGCCATTTGTATAGTCTCTGTAAGGTACAGTATACTTTGTCAGACACTTAAAAGTAATCTGGTTAATTTAGGCATACCAACAAATCTGTTCACATTAAGTAATTATAGGGTAAAAACTAAAATGCAAGAAGATATTAAAGCACATACAATATTATGTATGCATCATGAACTTAATTTGGAATTCTTTGTGTTTTATAAAAAGCGGGAAGGTCAAAAGAAAAAAAAGTGGAGGTGTAAGAACTGAAAGAACTTCAATTTAGAAAAAGACATGAACTGCAATTATCTTCATGTGCCCTATTTAGAAAACATCTTGAAGCCATCTCTCCATGTTAAAAGAGAAGGTATTTATTGACTATATTTTTATCTTTCCACGAATTAGTTCTGCCTCAGAACTTATTCATTAAACACCTTAACACTTTTGACACATTAAAGAATTATGGAGCTACCAAGAGACAGTTGAGAGGCAAAGATTCAACAGAATGAACTGCACCTGGTTTTTGGATTCAGAGATTTTAATTAATTTTAAAATGACCTCACCTATACTTTTCAACTGGCAAATAAATCAGCATAAGAGAGAGCAAGGCCTACTTATTTCTCCTATCAGATCAACTTAGACAAATTCTCATTTTTCTGAGGTATATGCAGATGGGGGAGGGGATGCAGTTTCTGTCTGACCCTCAACAAGGGTTGTGATGAAAAATAAAAGAAATCAATGTTAAAAGTCACAATTGAGCTGACGATAAAATAGTTACAAATATCTGTGTACCAAATAACACAGTAATAAACATTATAAATAGCAAACTACAGTAAATACAAAGAGACATAGATACAACACATTAATAATAAAATAACATGTCACGCTCAGTTCCAGGATAGATGAAGAGGAAAAAAAATAAGTAAAGATACAGAAAACCTAATTAACTTACTCAATAAGGTTGAAAATCTTGATATATGCCAAACTTCCTGTGCTGATAACTCTTGCAACTTTTCATTAAGTTTGCATATTTCAAAATTAGACTACCAAAAAATTAGAAATAAGAAAAAATAGGATTATAAAAAGAATGAACAGTCAGCATAGTGTCAGAAGTAATGTGGATGAGTTACTCCTTTTCCCTCTCCCTCCCCTAAAACATTGTTAAACATCTCAAGTGTTAAACAAAAAACAAAAATCCTTTCTAATTATAAAATAAAGTATTGTTGGCTTAGAAAAGTCTGAAAACATGCATCCCCAGTGGAAACCACACTGAGGTTGAAGTCACACAACAAAGCTGGTGAGACAATCTGCAAGTCAAGAAGCTGGTTCATTAAGAAAGACCCTTCTGGCAGGTTCCAGGCCCCTTAGATGAAGCACAGGTGGCAACAGACACAGGCTTCAGCAGGCTCATAGGTGGAACCTATAAGCCATGTGAGCACAAGAGCGCGTGTCTGGACCATGGCAGACACACTCCTTGGGGCGTGTGGTGCAAGCATCTCTCACATGTGACATCACACACCGTCTCCTGCAGAAAGTCACTATGAGTCCACACTCCGACTCCACAGTCTCCTCAGACTGCCTTCCTATAAAGCCAGATTGGTAGAAGGTGCAACACCAAGGCAGAGTTCTCAAAGCTTTTCTCCACAACTATCTTGTCACTGATGATCCAAATCACAGACACCATGAGGATGTGAGTTTGGCCAGCACTAGGGTACCTAGGTGACCCTTTGAGCCTCTCCAGCATCACACCTTCCCACACCCCTTCCCCCGCACTTATTTCTTCCTTGGAAGATCACTTTCAGGGCAATTTTTGTTTTTAAACATAAACATTTTGATTGCCTTTTGGCTGAGCTAATCTTTGTTAGAGACCCACAGAATAAAGGAAAGAAAGATTGCCAGAGAGGTATACATGTAACTTAATTCATTAAACCAAGAGATGAAAAAATCTCTGAAATATCCATATTTTTGAGAAGGATAAACAAAAAGCATTCATTCAAAGAAATAAAATATGACAAATATATGATGAAACTGGACCAATACCCAGAGGCCCTGTGTTCATTTTTACTGTGTCATTGGGCAAAACTAGCTACCATTTTATTTTAAAATGAAAAGAAAATGCATTTTGTCTGTTTCACTGAGCAAATGATTCTAGCTTAGCAGACCTAGCCCAGAGGCACTGCACTCAGGGCTTTCTCAATCCATCTTTTTAGAAAAGAGGCTAGCAAGGTGAAGCTGTGATGAAGAAAATGGGGCAAAACAAATGACAATGAATGCACAGTCTAGGAAATTTATCACAACAGTACTCATTGTAATATATTTGATGTCTGCTATCCCACTTACCATTGACATGAACATGTAGGAAAAAATATACCTGTTTTGGGCTTGTGTTTTATCATCTTCTTTAAGCAAACAAGAATTGTTGTAGTGTGTATATGCTACATTTTACCACGAAGGATTGTTCTGGTGAAAAGTACACTTTTTATACGTATTATATAACTCCTTTATGCTCCAGGAAACAAAGCAGACCACACACTATGCAACATTAAACACACCCAGAGTACTGATTCTAAGAGCTGCATGCATTTTTCTAACCAAACAAAAAAATAAATAAAAATAAAAATAGCTTCTAAAAGAAGTTTATGCATAAATGTAATATTATTTCTCAACAGTTAAAGAAAGTTTTACAAACAATAGTATTCAGTCATTTGCATACTTGAACTATTTTTTGTAACGCTTACAAATTTATTGAACCTGTTTTCTTAGGAAGAGTCATTGTTTCTCCATTCTCAATTCTGTCTTTTTCAGGTAGTCGTGCTTTTTGAACCAATCCTTCATTTTGGGGGCTGGATTTTGCTTTTGCAGTTTCTAAAATAAACCAGTCAATCTTTTACTTATGAGAATAAGTAGCATTCAAGCTATGGTAGGTTGACCTCAGTAGCTAAAAAATCCAATAGTTTAAAAATTGAGCTCATTTTTCATGAGACAGAAGCCATGAAAAACGTGATCAAAAGAAAGTCAACATCCTACAATTCTGACTTATTTTACTTGAAAAAACACAAGAAATGATTCTCCTCTGGCCTCATTATTGCTTCCTTTTTTATCTATGTGGACTTCATGCTGCAGATATTTGAGCAGATGATCTAAAATATCATTTAGCAATTTTTTACCAAGATAAAATGTAAAATGGATTACACTGTCCCCAAACATGCAATTTTTAAATTTTTTTTCACTCACATGTACTGTCACTGCCTTTTTTCATTAGTACAACTATATCAGGTCTCTGAATTTTAGAATAAATTTATTACTAGCCGAATAATTTTTCTCACTCATAAATACAGATGGGTAGAACCAGCTTTAAAAACCTAAGCTTACTTGCATTGTGATCATTTCAATATAACAGGTCAAATTCATCTACCTCCTCATCACTTTCCACTCATTACTTAGGTCCACTGCGAGCAAGCAGAAAGATTTGGGGAAAGGTGATCTGTACTCAAGTACTAATTCTCAGGTAACTAGCTGATGGTTCAGCCACTAAACTGGTTGACTGTTGTTGGATATATAAAGCCTCAGTTTATACATCTCTAAAGGGAAGTGTTGATCTGCAAAGGTTCTGTTGTCCCTCTGAGACAAATACTGTAGGTTACTAACCTGACAATCATTTCACAAGCCATTTTCATGCTTACCAACATGGAAGTTCAGTCACTCTAGGCTGTGATCACCTCTCCTCTAAAAGGCATTGTCGTATTGTTGCCAAAAAAGTTTAATCAAACCCTCATGCAGCCCATTAAGCTATGACCAATACTAATGTTCTTTGCTGAATTGGCATTACTAGTAGTCACTGAGATTCATCATCTCATTAGTGACCCAATTTCCAAAGTCACCCAACAATAGAAATTTCTCAGGAAAACCTGAGAAGTAAAACCTCTGAAACTGTTGCATGTTTGCTACTACATTAGGAAAGTGCACAGTACCTAAAATAGCCACCACCTCATCATCCTGGATGACTTCCAAGGATCCTGACACCACAAAGCAGAGGGCATCCACACTTTCTCCAGCATGGTAAATGAGGTCCCCAGGAGCACAGTGAATAGTTTGGAATTCTACTGCCAAGGCTCGCAGACACCCATCGCTGGCCAATCGAAAAGCAGGATGTTCATTAAAAACCTTCCGGTTTAGATGAACACAGATATCAGCTCTCATGTCCTTGGGACAGATGGAGAGGACCTGAAGAAAGTGAGAGATGAATAAGTAAGAAGAAAAAAGAGAGAAAGACTATTTCCAACAAAAAGGAATCTGACAAATACTTATTGACTACGGCACAGTCTGAAAAATGCTGTATTGAGGAAAAAGGTAACGAGACACAGCTCTACTCTGAAAGATCTAATAGTCCAGTGAGATGGGCTGATGAGCATATGGGCTATTACAACACAGCACCACGTAGGGAATCTCTGAGTGGGTATGGATCACATCATGGAGAGAAGACGGTCTTAAGACAGCTGGGAAGAGTCTCAGAAAAGAATGTATTATAATGTCATCCAAAAAAATAAATAAATAAAATAGGTCATTAACATTCATTTCAGTCTAGTTGCTACTTTATAATTTTTTTCATAACTATCTCAAAATTCAGGATAATGGACCTTACTATACATTGGAGAGGATTCATATTACCCAATTACAAGACAACAAAATCAACAAAAGCATCATTGCAATATGTCATGCAACTTGACGTGGCTGATAACAACTCCACTCTCCATATGTTTTCTTCACTCTGAAATATTTTTATTTTACTAATAAATTTATGTTCAGGGAGTTAAAGGGTATTCACAAGCCTTCTGTAAGGCTTAAAAAACTGGCATTGTCCACACTGACAGAGGTGGGCACTGCAGGCTGCATGGTAGCCCTTGTTCATTCAGGTCTTTGACTCCTAAAGACTGCTGAGAGCAACAGCAGAATTCAAGCTCCGAGCACCATTTAGAAGGGGTGATAACCAGCCCAGGTTGGATGCATGAGACAAGTGCTCAGGCCTGGGGCACTGGGAACACTCAGAGGGATCGGGTAGAGAGGGAGGTGGGAGGGGGGATCGGGATGGGGAATACATGTAAATCCATGGCTGATTCATGTCAGTGTATGGCAAAACCACTACAATATTGTAAAGTAATTAGCCTCCAACTAATAAAAATAAATGAAAAAAATAATAATAAAATAATAACAAGAAAAAAAAAGAAGGGGTGATAAATGGCAGAAACATGCTTAAAGAGACGGAGTTATAGAAATTTTATCCCCTGTAGCTTTCAGACAAGGCAATTAAAGACCCAGATTAAAATGGACATATAATCACATTATCGTCAGAGCATCATTGAGCAAGATATGATTATAGAAGTCAGGACAGTCCCTGTGAAAGGTGTATGTGCAAACTCAGAATCCTCCCCTGACTCCCTTGGTAAACTCTTCCTTATAATCAGAAATGTTTTTCTTTGATAGAATTTGAATCCCTTGAGCTGAAGTCTAAGTTGATTTGTCCTCATTAAATTATACCAAATAATGTTTTCATATGAAATAGTGTTCTTTCCTATGCTAACTGCATTTTAACCTTTAAAAAATGACCTAAGGCCTGGAATATTCCTTTCACTTGGAGCTCACTATCCATGAAAAGCAGGTTGCTTCTGTGTGTAGAAGATGAGCCACCATAAATGTAAAGACCCTTTATTAAATTATACTTTCAATATCCATCCCCTTAACCTTTCCTAATACTGTGATACCACGTCACATCACTTCAGGATCTTTGCGGATTTTTTTCTTATTCTTCTGAATTCCTACATGCAATAGTGATCAGCTCTCCTATCTTTCTGAAAGAGTTCATCTTTGAGAAAAGGAACATCTAACAGAACTATAGAAGCAGTTGGCACTTTCCACATCAATTAGTTTCCATAACAATACAATGTTTTCTTTACTATATTAACTTTCAGTGACTCCTTAAAATATTAGTCTTTCAGTGGGCACTTACTGAGCTTCTACCGTGAGGCATTTCACTGCATTAAATTTCTGGTACTAGAAGGGTAATAGGCTGTCTTTGCTTTGGCGGAGCTAACGATGAAGTAGGGGGAGGTAGGAGGTAAAAAGACAATTATAACATGGTGAGAAAAGTATGATAGGGGAATGGCCTTGGTGACATGGAAGAGTGCCTAGAGGTATCATGAAAGATCAGCCTCAGGAGGTCATAGGTCTGGTTACAGATCTACCACCTACCTTTGTAACCTAAGGCAACGTATTTATTACTCTGAATCTCATCTGTGAAATGGGATGATAGTGTTTATTTCATAGGTTCATTGTAGGAATTAAATGAAAGGATTTGAGTTTAGCCCAGTTTAGTCTTGCACATGGTAAATGTTAAAGAAAGGCTAGGCTTTGTTTTCCCTACCAAACATTTGAGTATTCCAACAAAATGTAATGCTTTTTTAGCTCTCTTTAAAAGCCGTTTGCTTTTTTTTTCATTCTCCACTCCTGCCTGAATTCTGTTTCTTGACTTTGATGAAGTTCTAGGCAGAATTAAGAAAGTATTTCTGCATGAGCCTGAATATATTTCAAGTTTTAGCTAATGTTAATATTTTCCTCAAGTTGAAAATAGAATTGGTGCTAGGGGAGCAAAAACCATAAAAGCAATTTTAAAATATATACATACATGTATAAATATTATACTGAATGGCTTAATGGTCAAACAGATCAATCTATTTCTATTTTTGTTACCTTACAGAATTTTCATTGTTTTAGATTCATTTTGGTAAGAGTCATTTTACATCCTTTTAATTGTTTCTTTCAAGATTCATGCTGAAAATGAAATCTCCCAGTATTAGCAATATTCTCCATTTAGTAGCATATCAAAAAAGGACTTTTATTACATTTTAAGTGCATCTTTCTTTTCTTCACTTTCCTTAAGACATTGACTTTTTTATTATTTTGATTCACAGTATATACTAAAGTCCAAATGTCATAAAGTGACAAATTAAAACTAAGTGTTAAATAGACCAAAGTCACACCTACAGACAAGCTCCACCCCAATCCCTTATATATAGCATGTGCTCTATCACGGTGTGTCTGTCACCGAAATATGAGCATAATCTTATTTTTTTCTGTAAATGAAAGCCTTAATAAGAATCTTTGTGCTAATGCTTGTGCTCAGTCATGTCCAACTCTCTGTGATCCCATGGACTGTAGCCCACCAGGCTCCTCTATCCATGGAATTTTCCAGGCAGGAATACTGGAGGGGTTGCCACTTCCTCCTCTAGGGGATCTTCCCGACATAGGGATTGAACCCTCATCTCTTGTGTCTCCTGCATTAGCAAGCAGATTCTTTACAACTACACCACCTGGGAAGCTAATAAACGATTTGCCTGAATGCGTGTGTGCTAAGTCACTGCAGTGGTGCCCAATTCTTTGCGACTCTAAAGACAGTAGCCCGCCAGGCTCCTCTGTCCATGGGATTCTCCATGCAAGAATACTGGAGTGGGTTATCACACCCACCTCCGGTGATCTTCCTGATTCAGGGATTGAAACTGCCTCTCTCATGTCTCCTGCATTGGCAGGCGGTTCCTTACCACTATTGCCAACTGGAAAGCCCAATAAATGTCTTATGCAAGGCAAAATTTAATTTTAAGTTATAAAATAAAACTTTCAAGATAACTGTCACACCTGGTCCATTATTCCCAATTTCAATGTACTCTGCTTTGAATGTCATATCCAATCTCTTGTCAGATAGCTCCCAACTGGGTATCTTATCAGTTCACTTCAGTCACTCAGTCATGTCCAACTCTGTGACCCTATGGAATGCAGCACAGTGGCTTCCCTGTCCATCACCAACTCCCAGAGCTTGCTCAAACACATGTCCATTGAGTCGGTGACGTCAACCAAACATCTCATCCTCTGTAGTCCCTTTCTCTTCCTGCCTTCAATCTTTCCCAGCATCAAAGTCTTTTCCAAGGAGCCACTTCTTTGCAGCAGGTGGCCAAAGTATTGGAGCTTCAGCTTCATCATCAGTCTTTCCAATGAATATTCAGGACTGAATTCCTTTACGATTGACTGGTTGGATCTCCTTGCAGCCCAAGGGACTCTCAAGAGACTTCTCCAACACCACAGTTCAGAAGTGTCAATTTTTCGGTGTTCAGCTTTCTTTATGTGAGAGGTTCAACTGTCACATCTCAACACTCACATCCACACATTACTACTGGAAAAACCATAGCTTTGACTATACAGACCTTTGATGATAAAATAATGTCTATGCTTTTTAATATGCTGTCTAGGTTGGTCATAGCTTTTCTTCCAAGGAGCAAATGTCTTTTAATTTCATGGCTGCAGTCAACATCTGCAGTGCTTTTGGAGCTGTCAAAAATAAAATCTGTCACTATTACCATTGTTTTCCAATCTATTTGCCATGAAGTGATGGGACTGGATCACAACAAACTGTGGAAAATTCTTAAAGAGATGGGAATAGCAGACCACCTGGCCTGCCTCCTGAGGATCTATATGTAGGTCAAGAAGTAACAGTTAGAACTGGACATGAAACAACAGACTGGTTCCAAATCAGGAAAGGAGTACATCAAGGCTGTATATGTCACCCTGCTTATTTAACTTATATGCAGAGTACATCATGAGAAATGTTGGACTGGATGAAGCACAAGCTAGAATCAAGATTGCTGGAAGAAATATCAATAACCTCATACAGGCAGATGACACCACACTTACAGCAGAAAGTGAAGAGTTAAAGAGTATTTGATGAAAGTGAAACAGCAGAGTAAAAAAGTTGGCTTAAAACTCAAAATTCAGAAAACTAAGATTATGGCATTGGGTCCCAACAGTTCATAGCAAATAGATGGGGAAACAATGGAAACAGTGGCAGACTATTTCTGGGGGGCTCCAAAATCACTGCAGATGGTGACTGCAGCCATGAAATTAAAAGATGCTGGCTCCTTAGAAGAAAAGTTATAACCAACCTAGACAGCATATTAAAAAGCAGACACATTACTTTTTCAACAAAGGTCCATCTAGTCAAAGCTATAGTTTTTCCAGTAGTCATATATGGATGCGAGAGTTGGACTATAAAGAAAGCTGAGCACAGAATTGATGCTTTTGAACTGTGGTGTTGGAAAAGACTCTTTAGAGTCCCTTAGACAGAAAGGAGATACAACCAGTCCATCCTAGAGGAAATCAGTCCTGAATATTCACAGGAAGGACTGATGCTGAAGCTGAAATTCCAATACTTTGGCCACCTGATGCAAAGAACTGATTCATTGGAAAAGACACTGATTCTGGGAAAGATTGAAGGCAGGAGGAGCAGGGGACAACAGAGGATGAGATAGTTGGATGGCACCACTGACTCAATGGACATGAGTTTGAGTAAGCTCCAGGAGTTGGTGATGGACAGGGAAACCTGGCGTGCTGCAGTCCCTGGAGTTGCATAGAGTTGAACATGACTGAGTGACTGAACTGAACTGATGGGACTGGATGCCATGATCTTAGTTTTTGAAAGTTGAGTTTTAAGCCAGCTTTTTCACTCTCCTCTTTCATTTTTAAGAAGCTCTTTTGTTCCTCTTCACTTTTTTCCATAAGGGTGGTGTCATCTGCATATCTGAGTTTATTGATATTTCTCCTGGCAATCTTGATTCTAGCTTTTGCTTCATCCAGCCTAGCATTTCACATGATGTACTCTAATAGTCATAAACAAGTGAAGCTACATTTCAGTAGATGATATCTAATTAGTAGTGACTTCTTTTGTTTGACTCCAGGGTTGGTTTTTTTATCCCCTCTTCATGTCCTGCTGCTGCTGCTAAGTTGATTCAGTCATGTCCAACTCTGTGCAACCCCATAGATTGCAGCCCACAAGGCTCCTCTGTCCACAGGATTCTCTAGGCAAGAATACTGGAGTGGGTTGCCATTTTCTTCTCTGTCTTCATGTCCAGTAATAATAAATCAAAGTGTATTCCTAATTAAGACAGTAAGCTTTGTCTTTGGAAGAGCTCTGGCTATGTATACGGAATCATTTTTAGAATTCTGCAAGTTCAGTTCAGTTCAGTCACTGAGTCATGTCCAACTCTTTGCAACCCCTTGGACTGCAGCATGCCAGGTTTCCCTGTCTATCACCAGCTCCAGAGCTTGCTCAAACTCATGTCCATAGAGTCGGTGATGCCATCCAACCATCTCATCCTCTGTTGTACCCTCTCCTCCTGCCTTCAATCTTTCCCAGCATCAGGGTCTTTTTAAATGAGTCATTTCTTTGCATCAGGTGGCCAAAGTACTGGAGCTTCAGCTTCATCATCAGTCTCTTCAATGAATATTTAGGACTGATTTACTTTAGGGTTGACATATTAGGATTGATATATATAAGGAATCATTTTTAGAATTCTGCAAACCAAGTATGAAAAAAGAGAAAGTATGCCATGGTCTGAAAAAAGATAACATTTTTGAGTATTTATGATACCAGTTTCATTAAACCCAAGATCAAGAGGTATCTTAACAGACAACCCTCAGACTCCAAAGAGCTAATCTCAACACTGAGACTCATATGAGTTTTACTCATAGTAAAACACAAATATCTCACTTTCTTAAAAATCTAAAGACTTGCTTCCCCACAAGATACAGCTCAGGTCCTAAGCAATCATACAAGGCTCTTTATAATGGGAACCTCTTCCAGCCACATCTCTTACTATCTTCCTTTAACCTTGCACCCAAGTCACACATTTCTTGCCTGTCTAAAGTTGGACTTGCCTTGTGGCTCAGCTGGTAAAGAATCATCCTGCAATGCAGAAGACCTGGGTTCAATCCCTGGGTTGGGAAGATCCCCTGGAGAAGCAAAAGGCTACCCACTGCAGTATTCTGGCCTGGAGTCACAGTGTCGGACACGACTGAGTGATTTTCACTTTCATTTTCAAAGTTGCCATGCTCACTTGTGGTTTTTTGCCTTTGTACAAGCTGTTCCTTTGACTGGCATACCCCATCATCTGCCTCTCTGCCTTGTCACCTCCAATCCATCCACCAAAACACATGTCATCCCTTGCTGTTTCACAAATACAATTTACACACAGCTCTATCATAGATTTTAAAATCATATAGAAGGGGAAAATGAGAGTAAGAGGTGTTGTGATCTGCATTTTTAAATAATAGCACAATAGTAACATTAAATTATCACAGAATTGAAAAGACTTAATCCTAAAGCTTTTAAACTTTTATTTACAGCAGTAGAATTATCCTTTACATTTTTAATGCAATCTTACCTTATGTCTACCTGATATATAAAGCAGATACATGTGGCATTATGCTGGCTGAAAATCTGATAGAAAAGCTGACTCCAGGCAGGGCTCCAGAGGACACATTCATTCATTTAACTCAAAGCATAAGCTCTGGTTATATACTAGCCACATGCAGGCTACTATGCAGGCCCTCCAGATCTGTGAGATAAAACTCTCATGGTGCCTATCTTCCTGGAGCTTCCAGTCAGGAACAGTTTGAAAAATCACTGTTTCTAGTCCAGTGCCCCATTTTACA
The DNA here is from genome assembly GCF_910594005.1 of Cervus elaphus. Taxonomy (NCBI): domain Eukaryota; kingdom Metazoa; phylum Chordata; class Mammalia; order Artiodactyla; family Cervidae; genus Cervus; species Cervus elaphus. Next base: position 27,204,721 of record NC_057826.1, on the reverse strand, counting down.
GAAAGGTATCTGATATGCTCAAGGCCTCTCAATAAATTAGCAAAGCCTAAAACTTTTGAGTTCCAGCTCTTAAGCCAATGCTCCCAAGTAAAGCTCAACCAGGATTAAAATGCAACATCTGGCACTTTCTGATGTTCTCTGGTTCTTAGTGTATTACAGAAGTAAAACTGCTGATTTCTGAAAATCAAAGTCCGATTAATCAAACTAGTTTATTAGGAAATCAGTAATGCCACCACCACCATCACTGAACAGCCTCAGTTTCTTTGCAAATTTGTTTCTGATTCTCACTAAACATTTTATTTTAACTCCATTTGTATTGCATACAAAGTGTGTTGGTAAAGACATGAAGATTCACTGACAAATTATTAGTTTATCTTATTACCATTTGCCAAAGGGAAGGCATCTTATTCCATACATAAGTTTTAGCATATGTATTGGAAATATCTGAACTAGATATTAGTATGAAAGTGAAAGTGTTAGTCACTCAGTTGTGTCCCTGTCTGACTCTGCAACACCATGGACCGTAGCCCACAAGTCTCCTCTATCCATGGAATTCTCCAGGTAAGAATACTGGAGCTGGTAGTTATTTTCTTCTCCAGGAGATCTTCCTGACCCAGGTATTGAACCCAATCTCCTGCTTTCTGGCACATTCTTTACCATCTGAGGCACCAGGAGGTCCAGATTATATCATAAAGAGAAAATTTGATAAATGTCATTCAGGTAGGTCCCCTCCCCCAACAATTTCATCCTTTGTGGTATTGGTGTTTAGAAGAAGCTTAGAAGAGAGACCTAAATACTTTCACTAGAAACCAAGAAGTTAAATCAAGATTCTCTGAGGAAATGATTGACTAGAGTCAAAGGAAGAAGGTTGGTTCTCTCTAATTCATTCTGTGAATATACTTTAAAATGTATTTTAATACTCATCATACAAAACATGGGAAGTCAAAAAACTATAAAGAACACAGAATTTCTTCATTATTTATACATATTTATGCACATACAGGGGCTTCCATGGTGGCTCAGATGGTAAAGAATCTGCCTGCAATGCAGATCCATGTGGAACTAGTTGAAAAGAATTCACCTGCCAATGTAGGAGATATTCCATCCCTGGGCTAGAAGATGCCCTGGAAGAGGACATGGCAACACACTCCAATATTCTTGCCTGGAGAACCCCAAGGACAGACAAGCCTGGTGGGCTGCAGCCTATGCGGTCACAAAGAGTTGGACACAACAGAGTACACATATACACATGTAGAATATTTTTATAAAACCTGAGTCTCTAAAGTTTTATTTCAGGTTATAATCACTCAGCGTCATGTTATAATCACTTCCCACGCCATGAAATACTGATTCCAAAACATAATTTGAATCACTGCAAAATAATTCCTAATATAATTATAACACAATTCACTTAACCATTATATTATAATCGGATGTTGAGATTTTTAGTTTTCCCTTTCATAAATCAAGTCATAACAAATACCCTGTACCTTTTTCTTTTCTAGTCATCAACACTTTATATCAGATTGTCTTAAGGACAGCAATTTTAGAAGTAAAATTACTGAGCAAAGTATAAAAACATTTTTAAGGCTCTTGCCAAATTGTTTCCCAGAAAATTAGTACCAAATTACACTTTGACTGGTAATATATGATTGTATCTTACAGGATTTTAGAATCTGTCTCTAAAATCTCTTACTTGCATTTGAAAGAGAAACAAATGGCAATTTCATCTGAAACAAAAGAACTGTAAAGTTATTGAGACAGGGGCTGGAGAGCTTTAGTTTTAGTGGAGGTATCTCCTACCACTGCTCCTGAATTCAGTGACCACAGATGGACCGCTTCCAATTCATCTTCAACAAATTTTTAATGTGAAAATGGGGATAATAAGTACAATTGCATTTTAAGTGCCTGAAGGTAGTGAACTAAACAAGGCTCCCTCTTGACGTCTCTTAACTTCTTTAAAATATTTTACTGTTTATCTATAAAATCTTATATCTAAGATTTTAAATCTTATTTTAAATCTTATCTTATCTTAAATCTAAATCAGTAATAATATAGTGCTAGTTATTTTTAATAATAGTTGATTACTGAAAATGATCTCCCAGTTTTCTCTTTTAAAACAATGGAATAAATACATTGATGACATTTTGATTGGCATTAAAGTCGTCATTCACATTCTTCAAAATTCCTTCTACCTTTGTTGCAATTAAGTTATGCCCTGCTAATTAATCTCTGTTCACCAGTCCAACTTAATTAGTATTAAGTTAGTGAAAATTAGTTCAAAATGTCAAGCAAATGACATTTGCACTTAAAACATTTTTACAATCCTTCCTGGGAATGAAAAGCTCAAGACTACCAACAAGTGAAGCAGTGGTCTCTGCAGGGATTCAATTCTCATTCACTTTATGGGAATAAAAGAAAGCTCACCTTATTTTATTTATTTATTTTTTTACTTTTTGAGTATAGCCAAGCAGCCACGTGGACCAAAGGAGAGCAGCTGACTGGATGTTAGTCTGCCAATTGCTGGGGTATCAAAACCCCTACAGAATTAACTCAGATAAATGTAATAAAATAAAACCAAAGTAAATTAATTTCCATTATTTAAAAGTAAAAGGACATTTTTAGCAACGGAGACTGCTATAACCTTTGAATTATTATAGGTTAAAATGCATAGGTTTCAATTTACAGATAAATTTTCTGTGACGAGACTTCACATACAAAAGTGAGACATAAGGTTTTTGTTTAAAATATACAGAAAAACACTCCCACCAAGCTTTTCCTGGTCTTCGTTTTCCAGCAAAATGAGCAGTGAAAAAAAAAACAAATAGCAATTGTTATCAATTTTTAACTAGTGAAAGCTACTGTTTGGGACTATTAACTTTCCAAATGTAGGGCTCTGACAAAATTTAGAGTTTCTGTTGTTCTCTATCTCATCTCTGTACTTTTACATGTGCATAGGAAAAGGAGTACGTCAAAGCTCTATGTTGTCACCCTACTTATCTAACTTCTATGCAGAGTACATAATGAGAAACCCTGGGCTAGAGGAAGCACAAGCTGGAATCAAGATTGCCAGGAGAAATATCAATAACCTTAGATGTGCAGATGACACCACCCTTATGGCAGAAAGTGAAGAAGAACTAAAGAGCCTCTTAATGAAAGTGAAAGAGGAAACTGAAAAAGCTGGCTTAAAGCTCAATATTCAGGAAACTAAGATCATGGCATCCAGTCTCATCACTCCATGGCAAATAGAAGGGGAAACAGTGGAAACACTGGCTGACTTTATTTTTATGGGCTCCAAAATCCCTGCAGATGGCAGTTGCAGCCATGAAATGAAAAGATGCTTACTCCTTGGAAAGTTATAACCAACCTAGACAGCATATTAAAAAGCAGAGACATTACTTCGTCAACAAATGTCCGTCTAGTCAAGGTTATGGTTTTTCCAGTAGTCATGTATGGATGTGAGAGTTGGACTATAATCAAAGCTGAGCACTGAAGAACTGATGCTTTTGAACTGTGGTTTTGGAGAAGACTCTTGAGAGTCCCTTGGACTGCAAGGAGATCAAACCAGTCCATCCTAAAAGAGATCAGTCCAGGGTGTTCATTAGAAGGACTGATGTTGAAGCTGAAACTCCAATACTTTGGCTACCTGATGCAAAGAGCTGACTCATTTTAAAAGACCCTGATGTTGGGAAAGATTCAAGGCAGGAGGAGAAGGGGATGACAGAGAATGAGATGATTGGATGACATCACCAACTCAATGAGCATGAGTTTGGGTAGGCTCTGGAAGTTGGTGATGGACAGGGAGGCCTGGCGTGCTGCTGTTCATGGGGTTGCAAGGAGTCGGACATGACTGAGTGACTGAACTGAGCTGAACTGAATATAACTAAATAAGAATACTTTTCCACATGTGAAAATATTTTCTAAAATTAGATTTTAGAAGTAATTTGATTAATTATCCAGTGACTAGAAACAATCTGGCCATGATCTTTTTAAAAGTCACCCATGACAAATGATGTTCTTGGTGTCTTTAAAAGAAGGAGTTCCTCTCATATGTTGTGGATGGAAATGAATTACCTGATTATATTGACAAAACTGAATATATATATATATATATGTGTGTGTGTGTGTATATATATAAAATCAGTCACTAAGTTGTGTCCAACTCTCTGTGACACCATGGACTGTAGCCTGCCAGGTTCCTCTATCATTGGAATTGTCCAGGCAAGAGTACTGGAGTGAGTTGCCATTTCCTACTCCAGGGGATCTTCCCGACCCAGGGATCTAACCCTCATCTCCTGCATTGATAAGGAGATTCTTTACCACTGTGCCACACACACACACACACACACATATATGTATATACTTTACTCAAGGATTGCAAGATCAGACCAATCAATCCTAAAGAAAATCAACCCTGAATATTCATTGGAATGACTGATACTGAAACTGAAACTCCAAAATTTTGGCCATCTAATGTGAAGAGCCAACTTATTGCAAAGAAGTGGGTGGCGGAGGATGAGATCATTAAGTAGCATCACTGACTCAACAGACATGAATTTGAGCAAACTCGGGAGATAGCGAAGGTCAGGGAAGACTGGAGTGCTACACTCCATGGGGTTGCAAAGAGTCGGACATGACTTTGCCACTCAATAATAACAGTCCATCCTAAAAGAGATCAGTCCAGAGTGTTCATTGGAAGGACTGATGTTGAAGCTGAAACTCCAATACTTTGGCCACCTGATGCAAAGAGCTGACTCATTTGAAAAGACCCTGATGCTGGGAAAGATTGAAGGCAGGAGGAGAAGGGATGACAGAGGATGAGATGGTTGGATGGCATCACGGACTCAATGGATATGAGTGTGGGTAGGTTCCAGGAGTTGGTAATGGACAGGGAGGCCTGGAGTGCTGTGGTCAATGGGGTCACAGAGTCAGACATGACTGAGCAACTGAACTGAACTGAATGACAAAAGTACTTCATTCACTAATTTTACTTCTAAAAATGCTGTCCTTAGAAAATCTAATATAGGTAGAGGGTATTTGACATGGCTTTATATATACTTATGGTGACAATTATTTCTAGAATGAAACATTATTTTATAACTCTAACACTTAGATATATAATAAATAGCAATGTATGAATGTGTAAAATGACTCAGTACTATAAAACCAGAAATGTTTCAAAGAACACCAAGCTTTTCCACTCACTCTCCCAATATGCTGACATTTATCAGACTAGACACAGATCAGTATGTTCTTAGTAAATAAAGCCTGCTTTGTTATTATTTATAGTTGAAATGGGATAGCAATACCAGACAGAGCTTCCTTATAATTATACCCTTCACTATTAGTAACATGTCTCAGGTATTTAGCTCTCTGGGACCACTAGAACAAACAAAAAATGTATAGTTACTTGAATATTTACATGCTCAAGTATTCCTCTTAAATTTTCTATGGCAGTATTTCATGCATAAGTAAGCTATAAGAAAAAACATACAGACTATATTAAAAGCAATTTTTAAAAACTTATATAATAAATACAATTTTAAAAGTTAAGAAAATGAAATATAAGCTTAGATTGAAAGAAGATATTTGTCACACAGGTATCTTTCAAAGGAGACATATCCAAGATAAAATGAAAAACTTCTTCAAATCAATAGGAAATAGGCAGAGAACCTAATTTACAAAAAAAGAAAGAAAGAAACTTACGAGTTGGGCAACTACAATAGAGATTACCTAAACAATGTGATTTTTAAAGGTTTTCAAAATCATTAAATATGAGGAAATGCAAATTAAAGCCACAATTAGATGTCAATATACACACACACAGACTACAATGGCTTAAATGTAAAAGGTTGCCAATATACCAAGAATATACCAAGAACATGGAGAACATATGGAGCAACTGGTCTATCAGGTATTCTAGTGGGAATGTCAAATAATATCACTTTCAAGACTCTTTGACAACTTCTTAATAAAACCAAACTCCTACCAATACTACAACTCATCAATTTAATTCCTATGAATATACACTACAGAAGTCTGTAAATATGTTCACTAAAAGAAATTTCATAGTATGTTTATATATAACAGCCCCAACTTAGAACCAACCCTCATCTCCATCAGCCATAGAATGAAGATGGCACCTTTGATATATCCATATAATTAAATACTACATATATACTGTATGATTCCACTTATATGAAGTTTAGCATCAAAATAGTGGTTACAACAAACAACTCAAACGTCCATCAATGGATAAATGAATAATCAAAATGTAGTAAATTCATGCAAGAGAATATTATTTACTCATTAAAAAGAAAGAAAGTACTGATACATATTGTAACATGGATAAAATTGGAAGACATGCTAAATGAAATAAACCAGTCACAAAAGGCCACATATTATATGAATATGATTCCACTTATAAGAAATGTCCAGAATTAGCAAATCCATAGAGACAGAGAGTAGATTAGTCCTTTCCAAGGGCTTGGGGGAGGGGATAATAGAAAGTTATCGCTAAAGGGGCTGAAGTTTATTTTCCAGGTGATGAAAATGTTCTGGAGGGTGGTGATGGGTACACAGCATTGTTAATCTACTAAAAGTTGTACATTTTTAAATGGTGAATTTTATATGTGAATTATATCTCAATTTTTAAAGCTGATTACTTTGGAGTGGGGAAAGTGAAATATGCACATGAAAGTGAAAGTGTTAGTCCCTCAGTTGTGTCCGACATTTGCAACCATATGGACTGTAGCTCCCCAGGCTCAGTCCATGAAATTCTCCAGGGAAAACTACTAGAATGGGTAAACATTCCTTTTACCTGGGCGTGGCATGGGATGAGACTTTCTGAGTGATAAAAATGTTTTTATCTTGATCTAAGTAGCAGTTATATGGTATATACATATATAAAACATATTGATCTCTATGCCTATGATTTGTATGCATTATGTGTGTGTATGTATGGGTGTGTCAGACAAAACACTATATGGAAAATAATTACTGTCACCAGTTTGTAACCACTAAAAATATTAGCATTAGACAAATTTGGATAGAATTAAGTTGTACCACATATGAGATAGAACAGGAGACACGACTAATTTCATTAAATAATTACATAGTATTGGTATAGAGTGTCTTTTATATGTTAGACGTATAGGAGATGGCATTAATAGTTACAGTTTCTGCATGCAAGTTGCTTGCCTATCTCACCAGAAAAGTAAGACACACTCACTACTCAGTCAAAGTTACAGGGAAAGGTAAGCAATTTGCAAAAAATGAAGCCAGCTTTAGAGGAAATAATTGGCAGCAGCTCAGAGGAGGGTATAATTAAGGAATGTTTGAGGGAAAGTGAGCTGGTCCATGAAGGCCAAACCAAAGTGAGACTTGGCTATTTTACAATTAATCAATCTTATGAGTGTGAAACCTCTTTTTCACTTTACATAATTGAAACAACTTTTCTTAAATTATTGGTGCAACATAATGAATTTTTTTTTAGAACATAATGAATTTCTATCACTAAATGTAATGTCTACCGTCTTAAGTTTGTATCAATGCTATTCTTAAGACCTGAAAACAGAATAGTAAATACTGCTAGTTATTTGTCTACTTAATAGTATATATGTTGTCATGGTGACTAAACTGTTACAATGTTTTAGGACCAAAAATAAACTGTTCTTACTTACTTTTTTTTCTTACTTACTTTTCTTACTAAATGAGTGCATTTAGTAGCACAGGGGAAATACATGTTTTTTTGTAAGTTTAAGAAATTCTGTCAAAACTCATTAGTATTCTGCAATATTCCAGAAACCAAATTATCATCTCTTTGATATAGCATGTTATGTTGACACTATTAAAAGGATTTCGGGGAAATTAACCCAAAATTAATTTTGATTTATGTGTTTATTACTTACATCGATATTTGTCACCAATGTCTTCATTGCTGAGAAACCAGACATGTCAGTAATCAAACTTGCAATTTTCATCATCCAGAAAACAGCCATGAATACAAGAGTAAGTAAAACTGCCCATGAAAAGAAGACTTTCAAGCATATGATATATGACTCAGAGGTCGCTTGATTCTTTTTTTTAACCATATATTGAATTCAACCATTCTTTTTTTTTAACCATTCAATATGGAATGTTTATTGAACACTATTATTTTTGTACATTATGATTTAATTTTCATAGGCACCCCATGAAGTAGGTACCACTATTGTTCATCTCCACTTCACAGATGATTTCACTTGATTGTTCAAGGAACTCTACCAGAGTCCCAGATCTTGCAAACATGATCAAATTTGACAAATCAAAGATAGCAAATTATTAGAAATTTTGCAGGCAGTGCATGCTGACTGTGAGGAAAAGCAATAGACGAGAGCTGAGAGCCAAAGAAATAGTCAAGAAACTAAAACATAATGATGAACAGGTGGAGATGAAAACTTAAATCATAGTATCATCTATAATCTATAAAATAGCAAATCTGTCAAAATATGGACAGGATCTATATTCTGAAAATTACGAGATGTTGATGAAGAAAATCAAAGAACATCTAAAGTAGTGGAGAGATATGCAATATTAGTGAATTAGAGGACTCAACATATTAATAGTAATGAATTGGGTAATTCACCCCAAATTTAGCTATAAGTTTAATGCAATTCCTATCAAAATTCCAGCAAAGTTTCTTGGTAGACATAGACAAGCTTATTCTTAAATGTAAACAGAAAAGTGTAATATCTAGAATAGCTAAGAGCATTGAAAAAGGAACAAGGTAGTAGGAATCACTCTATCCAGTGTTATGGCATATTCTATCACAGCAATGAAGACAGCATGATACTGGCAAATATAGTCTTTTCAACAAATGGTGCTGGAAAAATTGGACATACATTGGGGAAAAAAGCCAACTTCAACCTAAATGTTACATCTTACACAAAACTTAACTCAAATGCATCATGGACTTAAATATAAAATGCAAGACTATAAAACTTGAAGAGACTGAAAAAACAAACTACGAACTGGAAAAAAAAAATACTTACACATATCCAACAAGAGACAAATATCAAAAATATATAAAAAGTACCAAAACTCAATGTTTAAAAAAAATCCATTTAGAAGAAAGACATGAAAGATGTTTTACTAAAGAGACTATACAGATAAAACCTAAGCACATGAAAGTATGTTCACCATGATTAGCCATTATGAAAATAGAAATGAAACCCACAATGTAGTATCATTGTACACCTAATATAAGAAACATGATGACCCCAAATGATGAGAAGATGCAAAGAAACTAGTTTGTCCATATAATGCTGGTGAGTATACAAAATTGTATATCTACTCTGGCAGTTTCATACAAAACTAAACATGTGCTTAACATATGACCTAACAATTACACTCTAGGCATTTATCCCAGAAAAATGAAAATTAATGTCCACACAAAAACCTGCCCACAAACGTTTATAGTTCTATTTGTAATAACTCCAAATGGAAACAATGTAAATTTTCTTCAGTGAGCAAACAGTTGAACAAACTGTAGTAAATCTATGCCATAGCATCCATTCAGTAATAAAAAGGAACACAACTAGCAATACATGCAAGAATTTAGATAGATCTCAAGGGAATTATGCATAATGAAAGAAGCTAACCTTATAAATTTACATGGTTCTATGTATACAGCATTCTTGAAATGACAATATTAAAGTGCTGGAAAACAGATTAGTGGTTGCCAGGATTTAGGAAGGTGCAGGGGACGGAGGTGACTGTGGAAGTGAAGTGATCCCAGTGATGGAACTGCCCTGTACCTTGACTGTGGCGGTGGTTGCATGAATTTATGCTTGTGATAAAATTGTTTGTTGTAGAACCAATCACACATACACACACTCACACACACACTTACACAAAATTAGTGTGTGTAAACTGGTGAAATTTCAATAAAGTTGATGATTCATATCAACGTCAACTTCCTATTTATATGGTAAACTGGGTGAAAGATAGATTCTCTCTGTTATTTCTTACAACTGCATGTGATCTACAATTATCTCAAAATAAATTTTTTTAAATAAAGTTACGAGTTTTGTATTAACAAAAACTAAAAGCTTTTTTCTCTCCCTTTCCAGGAAGGGACAACTATCCCTTCAAACAACCATTGTCTCTAGAACATCAGCTAATAACAGAGTATTGCATTTGGTGACATTAATACACTTTTATTAAGCATTACTTTTCATGAAGCCAAAAATACTTGAGAATGCCCCTCAGTAGGAGAACTGTCTGTATGCTCTGGATTTACATGAGCCAGCTTGGCTGGAAGATTAGCTTAATCTCATCAGAGACAACTACAGTTTGTCCCTCTGCCCCAGGGTAAACTCAATGCCAAACCTCTGACCTGAGCCATTAGTCTCCAGCACAAAGCCAAAATCTTTAGCCAAAAGACACTTTGCTCTGGGAAATCAAGCTGTAATTCTGTAATTTATAACAGAGCTCTCTATAAAATATTCCAGTTTCACCTTCTTAAATGCCAAGACCCTTCAAAATTGTACTGAAAACTCTCATTTAGACAAAGAATTTATTTGGTATTTAGTGATGTTTTATATCTGAACAAAATCTTTATGCAATTATTTTATTTTCATTTAGTGAATCCTTTAATGATATTAGCTTAGAAAATTGTAACTAATCTAATAAACTGAGAAAGCAGTATCAAAGAAGTAAAGGGAATAACTCCTTCCCTAAATTCACAATTCTATCAGTTTGCTATTTCATTTGCTCATTGGTTGATGGTCACCTATGAATTCTAGAATGAATGATTTGTCTTTCAGATATAGACAAAAATACATATATAGCCACTACCTTCAGAAGGTTCTAATTTTCTGATTAGGATAGTTTAGCAACAACAGTAACTAAAACTAATATATTTTATCAATGAAACATGAGTAAAATTCTGGGAAAGTCCAAAGACCTGAGTGACTCAGAAGTTATCTTACCCTGAATAGTCAGCAGCCTTCAGCCTATTTTTGAAATCGCAGTATCTAGTGAGTAGGAAACAAAATATCCCTCTTCTAAGGTTCAAATATAGCTTTGCGGGGATTTCAATATTGTTTTCTTAGATTCAATTGGTTTGCACTTTGAAAGAAATAGAAAATGACACCACTATTTTAATCCTTATGAAAATGATACAAAGCAGATCTTATCATTTCCATCTTAGAAAGTTGATCATAAATTCACGGTCTGGGTGACTTAAAGCTTCTTTGTTCTTTCTGTAACATAGCATTTTCTTATATCTGTTGGTTATTCGTATGTCTTTTATGGAGAAATGTCTGTTCATGACTTTTGTTTGTTTTTTAATTGGGTTATTTAGTTTTCTCACTACTAAGTTTTGTGAGTTCCTTATATATTTTGAATATTAATCTCTCATCAGATATAGGGTTTGTAAATATTTTTCGCCCATTCTATAAGTTGTCTTTTCACCGGTTATTTTCTTCCTTTGCTGTGCAGAGCCTTTTTAGTTTGGTATAGTCCCATTTACTATGTTTGGTTTTGTTGCCTGTGCTATTGTTTATATCCAAAAAAATCACTGCAAAGATTTAAACATAAGACCCGAAACTTTAAATTTCTTGGAAGAAAACCCAGGGGAAAGCTTCTTGACCTTGGTCTTAGCAATTTCTTAATTCATTTTGAGTTGATTTTTGTGCATGGTATCAGGTAAGAACCTGATTTCATTATTTCGCATGCAAATGTCCAATTTTCCAAACACCAATTATTGAAAAGACTACCCTTTCCTGGTGGCTCAGATGGTAAATCATCTGCCTACAATGCGGGAGACCCAGGTTCAATCCCTGGGTTGGGAAGATCCTCTGGAGAGGGAAATGGCAACCCACTCCTATATTCTTGCCTGGAAAATCCCATGGATGGATGGAGGAGCATGGTAGGCTATAGTCCACAGGGTCACAAAGAGTCGGACACGACTGAGCAACTTCACTATCACTACCCTTTCCTCATTGTGAATTTTTTTAATATAAGTTCATTTATTTTAATTGGAGGCTAATTACTTTACACTATTGTGTTGGTTTTGCCATACACTGACATGAATCCGCCACGGGTGTACATGTGTTCCCCATCCTGAACCCCCCTTCCACCTCCCTCCCCATCTCATCCCTCTGGGTCATCCAAGTGCACCAGCCCCGAGCACCCTGTCTCATGCATTGAACGTGGACTGGCGATTTGCTTCACATATGATAATATACATGTTTCAATGCAATGTTTCAATGTTCAATGTCATTCTCCCAAATCATCCCACCCTCACCCTCTCCCACAGAGTCCAAAAGACTGTTGTATACATCTGTGTCTCTTATGCTGTCTCGCATACAGGGTTATCATTACCATCTTTCTAAATTCCATATATATGCATTATTATACTGTATTGGTGTTTTTCTTTCTGGCTTACTTCACTCTGTATAATAGACTCCACTTTCATCTACCTCATTAGAACTGATTCAAATGTATTCTTTTTAATGGCTCCATTGTGAATTTTTGGCACCCTTATGAAAGATCAGTTGACTATCTATGTGCCAGTTTAATTCTGGGCTCTGTATTCTGTTCATTGGTCTATATGTCTGTCTTTATGCTTGCACCACATATTCTAACGACTGCATATTTTTAAATTATTTTGTTATCAGTTAAGTGTGATGTCTCCAGTTTTGTTCTTTCTCAAAATTGCTTTGGCTATTTGAAGTCCTTTGTGGTTCCATAATGAAACTGGATAAACAAGGTCAAACTGAACTTTGTTTTCCTATTAAGCCCAATAACATTTATGGTCTTGCCTTTCCCACTTATGTATTAATATGTTGGTCCATCTCTGTCATATATAATGCCTCCTCATATGTTTGGGACTATTTTTTAGATTTATTAACTTGTGCCACTGTGGCGCTAGTGGTAAAGAACCCACCTGCCAATGCAGCAGACAAAGAGAAATGGGTTCGATTCCTGAGTTGGAAAATACCCCTGGAGTAGGAAATGCAACCCACTCCAATATTCTTGCCAGGAGAATCTCCATGGACAGAGGACCTGGCCAGACACAACTGAAGTGACTTAGTATGTACACACACCATTACCATATGTTAATTTGATCATCCCTATGCCAAAATCGCACTCTTAATTACTATACATTACTGCTCCTCACTTCTATGATGCATGTCTCCACTACTCTAATAAATCTGCTTCTATTATATCAAGTCCACCAATATGTTCTATGTTGAAAAATTCAAGCAGAATTTTTCACATTTCATTTACATTTCTGGAGATTTCAAGATAGTTCATTTTCTGACTTCCATGAAATCAAATATTTCTGCTTTTGATCTGATATCATCAACCACTTTTCAATATTCTTTCAGGCCCTTTCTCATCTATTTCACCTAAATGTAGGAGCTTCTCAAAGCTTGATTTTATTCTCTTTTCTCTTTCCTAGCTACAGTGTCATTTTGAGTTATCACAGCAAAGTGCTTATGGCATTTTATATATTAACGACTTCCAAATTTGTATGTCCTATAAACATCAGAATTATACCTATTGATAAAATAAGTATTTACTGATCATATAACATGTACCAATCACTAGTCTAGGTGGTAATTATTTAGCAATGAACAAAAGACACAAAACCCCTTGCCGGTGTGAAATGTTTATTCTAATAGTGACACAACAAATAAAGAAATGAACTATATGTATAGTACTTAAGGTTGTGATAAGTTCTGTGAAGAAAATTAAATAATAGAAGGTACCTAAAGACTCTAAGGGTAGAGATGCTGCAATTTTAAATAGGATAGAAATCTGCAATTCTACTAGAGATGTAGTAATCTTAAGCAGAGGTCAGCCAACTAAGACCTGAGGGCCAAATGTGGACGGCCACCTGTGTTTGAATGGCCAGTGAGCTAAGAATGGGTTTTACATTTTTAAGTGATTAGTGAAAAAAAAAGAGGAAAGTAATGTTTTATGACATGTAAAAATACATGAAATTCAAATTAATGTGACTATAAACAAGATTTTAATGGGAAACAGCAATGTTCATTATTTACATTTTGTCTGTGGCTCTTTTCATGCTACAGTTGCAAAGCTTAGTAGTTGAGACAAAGACCACTTGGCCCACAAACTCTCAACTTTGCACTTTCCTGTCCTTTCCATAAAAACTTTGCTGATTCCTATCTTAATCAATACACCCTATTGTTTGCAAACAAAAAGGTTTGCATAACAAAGTCCTCTTTGGGTCTAATGGCAGCAGAAAGTATTTTAGAGTTTAGGCAAATATGTTTTCTTCCTTTAATAGACATTATTTCTCTTTTCTAATTCAGCTTCCCGGAAAAACAAAATCTCAATAAGAGCAAGTTTAACAAAAATTAGATTTCAGGTGGTTGGACACCTTTATTGTGTTTAATCCTTTCCTTGTAAATGTATGTGGAAGTGTTTATGCATGCCTTACATTGTCTTGTTTTATATTTGTTTTAATTTTATGAGAAGTTTAATTTTGTGTGAAAATGTATGCATATATGAACAAACAAGGATACATTTGATACACTATTTTAAAAGGTTACCCTTAAGATTATAGTAACAAAACTGCCTTACCCTATTATGGAATTTGGAATTAAGGGGTTAAACAAGTACAAGTACGTGTCCAAATTCATGAGGAGGTATATGCTCCTGGCGATGAAAATATTTTCTCAATTTATATAATATATAATATACACTATAAAGAAAATATGTAGTATCATTTGAAAGACTTTTCTCACATTTCTGTTTAAATAATTGTGCAGGAATTATTTATCTGGAAAATACATTTCTGTGAAATAACTCATGCTTTCACACTGACATTTTTATGTATCATTGCCAATAGTGAACAAAAGTATATTAAGATTAAGTGATATCAGGATACATGTTTTCTTAGTTAGAAAGTAAATGTCATATAATTAAGACTTGGGGTTTTCTATCAGTTCTTCTGAATCTTCTATAATATATTTTAAAACTAAGCTATCAAAAAGGAAAACTTAGACTGGGTTTTTTTTCATTTGCTTTTTTATTTTGGTTTTTGTTTTTGAATATCTTGTTGTCTTACTTTTGAACCTTTTACAATAGCCCTCAAAATGTCAGATAAATGAAATTCTTCCTCTGTGAATTTGTAGGAAGATTTTACTACAAGAACTTTCTTAAAACCAATTAAAGATAAATCTGTTATCAAATATACTAGCTCTAGTACTCCACTAAATTTTGATTACAGAATCAGGTCTTTTTTATTAAGTGTTATACATAAGTAACAAGTTCGATGATAGTACCACGACTAATATATTCATTCTGTACTTTCTTATTGTGGTACTATATGTTTCTTAGCTAAAATAAGACCTTATGGCTTTCTGAAATCTGTTCATTAAAACATTAAGTTTTTGTTTGTTTGTTTTTTTCAATTATTTTTATTAGTTGGAGGTTAATTACTTCGCAACATTGCAGTGGGTTTTGTCATACATTGATATGAATCAGCCATGGAGTTACATGTATTCCCCATCCCGATCCCCCCTCCCACCTCCCGCCCCCCCCCCACCCGATTCCCCTGGGTCCTCCCAGTGCACCTGGCCCGAGCACTTGTCTCATGCATCCCACCTGGGCTGGTGATCTGTTTCACCATAGATAATATACATGCTGTTCTCTCGAAACATCCCACCCTCGCCTTCTCCCACAGAGTCCAAAAGTCTGTTCTGTACATCTGTGTCTCTTTTTCTGTTTTGCATATAGGGTTATCATTACCATCTTTCTAAATTCCATATATATGTGTTAGTATGCTGTAATGATCTTTATCTTTCTGGCTTACTTCACTCTGTATAACGGGCTCCAGTTTCATCCATCTCATTAGAACTGATTCAAATGAATTCTTTTTAATGGCTGAGTAATATTCCATGGTGTACATGTACCACAGCTTCCTTATCCATTCATCTGCTGATGGGCATCTAGGTTGCTTCCATGTCCTGGCTATTATAAACAGTGCTGCGATGAACATTGGGGTGCACGTGTCTCTTTCAGATCTGGTTTCCTCAGTGTGTATGCCCAGAAGTGGGATTGCTGGGTCATATGGCAGTTCTATTTCCAGTTTTTTAAGAAATCTCCACACTGTTTTCTGTAGTGGCTGTACTAGTTTGCATTCCCACCAACAGTGTAAGAGGGTTCCCTTTTCTCCACACCCTCTCCAGCATTTATTGCTTGTAGACTTTTGGATAGCAGCCATCCTGACTGGTGTGTAATGGTACCTCATTGTAGTTTTGATTTGCAAAACATTAAGTTTTTAAGGGAACTGAAGCTCTTAAAGGAATTTAAGAAAATAAAATTTGCATGTTTTTTTTCAAAATGTACATACTAAACATCTGCACAAATGAAAGCAGTTTTTCTTAACCCCAGTACAAACAAGAATACAAGATCTCTTGTTTCAGTATTGAAAACCCTGCTGCCGCTTTTTAGTTGCTAAGTTGTGTTTGGATCTCTGTGACCCAATGGACTGTAGCCCACCAGGCTCCTCTATCCATGGCACTTCCCAGGCAAGAATATTGGAGAAAGCGCCATTTCCTTCTCCAGAGGATCTTCCTGACCCAGAGACTGAACCTGTGTTTCAGTATTAATCTAACACTCATCCCATTTTAAGCAGCATAAGCTCACTAAAATTCCAATTTTCATTGTTCTTTGCTGTAGTTTTACCAATTCAGTCTAATAAAATTACATATCTCCTATTGATAATTAAAAACAACACTGGTCACAATAATGCTATTAGTTTGCTTCAGGGTATTTACAAGGTAGTAGCTGAAAATCACCTCATTATAACACGTATATATGTGGCTCAGAGGGTAAAGAACCCAACTTGAAGGCAGGAGACCTGGGTTGGAAAGATTACTGGGTTGGGAAGATTCCCCTGGAGAAGGGCATGGCAACCCACACAGTATTCTTGCCTGAAGAATCCCCATGGACAGAGGTGCCTGGTGGGGTTGCAAAGAGTTGGACACGACTGAGCAACTACGCACAGCACAGCACAACATGTACATAAGAATTCAGCTAAATCACAGAGCACAGTAGATTTAGGAGTAGCACATTCACTCACCATTCTCAATGCAAGCAGAATCAGCCTTCTCTATGTTAAGAAAGAATACCAAAGATTTTTTTTTTTTTAATTTCTTCTTTTACACTGAATGCTAACACTTCAAAATTATTTAGATTTTTATTAGGGGTTAGAAAATATTAATAATTCACACAATTATTTTTCTGCCTCCCCCACTAGTCCATAGGTTTTGTAAGGCAGAGACCTTACCTATCTTGTTCAGTTTCATCTCCAGGGCCTGGTATAGTGTCTGGAACACAAATTTAGATTGAGTGGTGCAGGGCAAAGAGCATGAAATTTGGAATTAGAACCCTAAGAAACAGAATCAAATTCTGACTCGCCATTATATTCATAAATGTGTGTTCTGTTACCCTTCAATTCTTAGTCTATACATTCTTCCAGGTTCTCCAGACCTGGGGGCCAAGTGCCACTTGTGTAATTATAAAAGATTGTCAGTAGGTCAAAGAGAGTGAAATTGACTTGATCAGTCTGCTAGACTTGGAGTCCTGTAGGATATGCACTCTCCCACTCACCACTGAAATTCCAGAGAGTAGAACAATGTCTTTATTATAAATAGAGGTTTAATCAACAGTTATTATTAAATACTGGAGCAGGAAACAAATCTTTAATGTATTGATAAATCCAACCTACACATCAATATGTTTCTAAATATTTATGCATTCTTAACTAAACTTCTCAGAATTTCACCTCCATTTAAAAAGAATTTTCCATTTTCCCTCTAACCACACAATATTTTATTACAGTTAATAAGCCATTATTAAATCAAAATCCCTCTAACAGAGCATTTAAATGATAATGAAGTGTTACCATGAACAGTAAAGAGGATTTTGAGTTTGAGGTTTTAGTTTCATTTGCTTCCTTCCTTACCATATGGAAGGATGGTTCTCAATGGTCTTGAGAATGGCTAAATAAATAACTTACTTCTAATCATACTGTGATTTATTGAAGTATATCAACCATTTAAAAATGCTAAAATTATGCAACCATTGATTTAACTACTTTTCAAGGTACTCTGAAGTCAAGTAATAACTGTCAGATTAAATGGGCATGGTTCTCTTGAAGGTTCTTGCATTTAAATTGTGCCATTAAACAAGAGGGATCTTAATGGAAACAATGGGTATAACTGAGTGACTAGGCTGGCTTGTTTCTCCTCTTAGAGTAACTGTTTTTTCCCTCAGAAAACTGCTTTTGCTTTCCAATAATTTCAATTTTGCTTTCCATTAATTTCTCATTTATTGTCAAGCTAAAGTTAGATACAAGGATTACAATATTAAACTATTAACTGAGACCCTATTTTCTGATTTTTCCTGATAAAAAGAAACTACTGATATTTCTCAAAAAATCTTTCCAAAATTTAATTTTGGAAATGGAAAGATCATTAAGCATAATACCCTTTAAGTGTATCCATGTTGTTGCAAATATGTGGAATCTAAAAAAATAAAACCAGTGAATATAACATAAAAGAAACAAACCCACAGATGTAGAGAGCAAACTAGTGGTTACCAGTGGGAAGATGGAAGAGGGGAAGAGGAAAGACAGGGGAAAAGGA
This sequence comes from Cervus elaphus, assembly GCF_910594005.1. NCBI lineage: Eukaryota > Metazoa > Chordata > Mammalia > Artiodactyla > Cervidae > Cervus > Cervus elaphus. The sequence continues at coordinate 27,186,047 of NC_057826.1, read as the reverse complement.
TTAAGAGGCACAAACTACTATGTATAAAATAATAAAAATATACTACTTTGTATAAAATAAATAAGCTACAAGCATGTATTATATGGCACAGGGAATATAGCCAATATTTAAAATATTATAAATAGAGTATAACCTTTAAAAACTGTGAATCACTAGGTTGTACATCTAAAACTTATACTGAACTTTTACAAATATACCTAAATTTAAAAACAATTTAAAGATCATGAAAGAATATATATTCTGAGACCAAATGTGTTTAAGTGATTGGTCATTCGCTGGAAAATGCAACTTGACTGGAAGGCCAGCTGACTAGAACTCAAGTCTCCTTACTGCTGATCTAGCATTTTGTTCCTCATACTCACCTACACTACCTCCAGTTTGCACCCAAACTACAGAATTTTTATCTTCACATTGGCTTCTAAGAGTGGAACCTCTAACTCTGCAGTAGAAGACCCATTTCCTGTATCTTTAATTGCTTCTCATGAGCTCACCATATCTCATCTGACAACCTGTACAAGTTTTCAGATGGCCTCTGTGGTATGTTTTAACTCTGAGATTATGACAATGCAACTCCAATAAAAAGCTAAGGGGATTTATCTGTGGAAGATGATAAGTAGAAAGGATAGGGAAACACTGCTTGGAAATGTAAACATGTGAAAAAATAGGAACAGATAAGATGTGATAAGGAGATCCTTGTCTACTAGATAACAATATGCAACAAGGGATACAGTGGCTAAAAGCATAGCATCTGTAATACCGATCTGGTCCAAATCCAAGTTTCAACATGTGTGATCTAAAGCACAGCTGCTAAAGAAACTGCCTGCATGCAGGAGACCTGGGTTCGATCCCTGGGTTGGGAAGATTCCCCTGGAGAAGGGAAGGACTATCCAGTATTCTGGCCTGGAGAATTCCATGGGCTGTGTAGTCCATGGGGTTGCAAAGAGTCGGACACGACTGAGTGACTTTCGCTTTCACTTTCAAAGCAGTCATTTACTCTCTTACAGCATAGTTTCCATATTAATAAATGAGAATGATTATGGTATTTACGTGTTGGAAAGAATAAAAATTCACATAATAAAACTGTCTATTAAATTCATGAAGATTAAAAGAAGATCAATGCCTGCTCTTAACAATGCTATTCTGAAAAAGGACACACATAAACTTATGTTGGTTACAGCTCATTTGATCTTTTAGAAGAAATAAACAATAAAAATAATATAAACTTTAAAATGTGCGTACCCTTTGACTGACAAGCTCCATTCTCAGTGTTTACCTTAATATAATTCTTAGCCATCTTAAATATCCAATACTAGAATATTCTTAAAATATGACATATTCTTTAAACAGACTACAAATGGGTAGGTGGCGTATAAGTGAAGTGAAAGTCGCTCAGTCGTGCCTGACTTTTTGCGACCACATGGACTATACAGTCCGTGGAATTCTCCGGGCCAGAAAATTGGAGTGGGTAGACTTTACCTTCTCCACGGGATCTTCCCAACCCAGGTTTCAAACCCAGGTCTCCAACCCAGGTCTCCCACACTGCAGATGGATTCTCTACCAGCTGAGACACAAGGGAAGCTCCAGAATACTGGAATGGGTAGCATATAACATAAAGCGTTTCACAAAATCACACAGAATAAATGTGGCAAGCTATATTCCTGTGAATGATAGGATTATGGGTGATTTATAATAGTTTATCCAGGTGTCAGTGATGGACAGGGAGGCCTGGCCAGCTGCGGTTCATGGGGTCGCAAAGTGTCAGACATGACTGAGCGACTGAACTGAACTGATTCTTTCTCTAGCTCTCATTTCTTATTTTATATAACAGTCATGCATCACTATTAAACATTTGGGGAAAAATGGTTAGAAAAATATTTTTCTTCTAACATTTATTCATTCATGGTAGAAATGATGATAACAGAATGTTTAACGTCTACTCTGGTCATGAATGTATTCTCTAATATTTGTCTACAAAAGCAGCAGGCCTATTTATAAGCAAATATATGCTAATTAATTTAATCAGGATTGGGAAACCAAGGGAGTCAATATGTTCCCATATGCATTGTTACTGCTTTTAGAATAAGATTTATAGTCAATATGAATGTTCAGTTCAAACTATTTGATAGCACATATAATGTACAATCTAGGTGAAGTTAATTATTGATTTGAGTAATTAATGGACTAACTAGATCTTTGCTTTTTCTTCTCTTTTCCCCCATTTTCTGACCAATCAATTGAAGATAAGCGCAAAGCTAATTTGAGTTTCATTATAAAATTCATGAAGTTTCCTTTTGTAACAAACTTTTATGTCCAAATTTTATTTCTTTCTCTATTGCCTTCTTTAAACCACATCTTCCAATCCAAAGTAGATTTACTCTCTCTCCTTTTATTTTTAAATATTCCATAGCTCCCTGTATTGTATTTCGAGTCCTCACAATTTGGAATCACACACTTATCTCTGTGGTTATTTAAGCCTTTCCTCTCACAATAAACTCAGAGCAACACAAAAGCAGAAACTATGTTTATTTACTACTCCATAGCAATTACAATATCCTACAAAACTATGTTTTCTTTTTCTTTCTTTTTATCAACTTGATTTACAATATCATATTTGTTCCAGGTGTGTAACATAGTGATTCAAAATTTTTATAGATTATACTCAATTTAAAGTTATTATAAAATACTGACTATATTCCCTGTGCTCTATAATACATCCTTGTAGGTTATTTATTTTATGCATAGTAGTTTATACCTCTTAATCTTCTATCGCTATGTTTCCCCTCCAGTCTTCCCTCTCCCCACCAGTAAAAGTAGTTTTCTCTCTATGAGTCTGTTTGTTATATTCATTTGCTTTATTTTTTAGGTTGCATATATAAAGCGAAAACATACAGTACTTGTCTCTTTCTGTCTGACTTACTTCACTAAGTGCAATATCCTCCAGGTACCCCCATGTTGCTGCAAATGGTAAAATTTCAATCTTTTTACGGCTGAGTAGTATTCCATTGTGTGTGTGTGTGTGTGTGTGTCTGTGGCATGTCATCTTCATTCATTCACATGTTGATGAACATTTAGATTACTTCCATACCTTGGCTGTAGTAAGTAGTACTGCTATAAACACTGAGGCACATGTATCTTTACAAATTAAGTGTATTTCTTTTCTTTGGATATGTACCCTGGAGAACAATTGCTAAATCATATATTAATAGCAGTTCTATGTTTAGTTTGCTGAGGAACCTCCATACTGTTTTTTATAGTGTCTGTATCAGTTTACATTCCCACCAACAGTCTATTAGGGTTCACTTTTCTCTACAACCTTGCCAACTTCTGTTATTTCTGGTCTTTTTGATAACAGCCATTCTGATGGGTATGAGGTGATATCTCATTGCTGTTTTGATTTGCATTTCTCTAATGATTAGCATTTTTGCATGTGCCTGCTGGTCACCTATACATCTTCTCTGGAAAATGTATATTCAGATCTTCATATACTTTTTAATAAAGTTGTTTTATATTTTTATATTAAACTGTATAGGCTATTAATATATTTTGGGTATATAAATATATATAACAAACATATATATTTGGGTATATATGATATATAACAGTCATATCATTTGCAAATACTTTCTTCCATTCAGTAGATTATTTTTTCACTTTGTTAATGTTTTCCTTTTGTATGTAAAGTTTTTCAGGTTTAATTAGGCCCCATTTGTTAATATTTGCTTGTTTAATTTGCCTTAGGAGACAGATCCAATAAGAATATCGCTACAACCTATATCAAAGAGTTTTCTGCCTATGTTTTATTCTAGGAGTTTTATGGTTTCCAGTCTTATAGATCTTTAAACCGTTTTGAGTACTTTTTAATATGGTGTCAGGAAATGTTCTAATTTCATTCTTTTACATGTGACTGACCAGTTTCCCCAGCATCACTTACTGAAGGCTGCCTTTTCCCCATTATATATTATTTTTAAGCTTTTTACTGCTTAAGAGTTCACTTTATTTTTGTTGGAATATAATTACTTCACAATGCTACATTGGTTTCTGGTGTACAATATTGTGAATTGGATACACATATATATATATATACACACACACACACATATATATATATATCCTCTTCCTCTTGTGCCTCCCTCCCACCCCCCAACTCCACCCCTCTAGATCATCCACTGTGTGTTCTTGCCTCCTTTGTTGTAGGTTAACCTATTATAGAGGTGTGGGTTTATTTCTAAGCTCTCTATTCCATTCCACTGATTTACGTGTCTGTTTTTGTGCCAGTACAATACTATTTGGATCACTGTAGCTGTCGTATAGTCTGAATTCAAGGAGTGTGATACTTCCAGCTCTGTTTTCCTTTCTCAAGATGGTTTTGTCTACTGGGTCTTCTGCATTTCCATACAAATTTTTGAGATTATTTAGTCTAGTTCTGTGAAAAAAAAAAAAACCCTTGGTATTTTGATAGGAACTGCATTGAATCTGTATATTGCTTTGGATGGTATGGTCATATTAGCAACATTAATTCTTTCAATTCATGAACATGGTATGTTTGAGTCATCTTCATTTTCTTTCATCAGTATCTTAAAATTTTCCAAGTACAAATCTTTCATCTCCTTAGTTAGATTTATTCCTAGGTATTTTGTCCTTTTTGATAGGATTGCTTTCTTATTTTCTCTTTCTGATAGTTTGTTGTTGTTGTTCAGTCACCCAGTCATGTCCAACTCTTTGTGACCCCATGGACTGCAGCATGCCAAGCTTCCCTGTTCTTCACCATTTTCCAAAGATTGCTCAAATTCATTGACCCTGAGTCAGGGATGCCATCCAACCATCTCATCCTCTGTCGTCCACTTCTCCTCCCACCTTCAATCTTTCCCAGCATCAGGGTCTTTTCCAATGAGTCAGTTCTTTGCATCAGGTGGCCAAAGTATTAGAGCTTCAGCTTCAGCTTTAGCATCAGTCCGTCCAATGAATATTCAGGGCCGATTTCCTTTAGGATTGACTGGTTTGATGACCTTGTTGTCCAAGTTTGTTGTTAGTGAATAGAAATGTAACAGATATTTGTATATCAATTTTGTATTCTGCAACTTTACCAAATTCATTGATGAGGTATAGTAATTTTTTGCAGGTATCTTTAGGATTTTATATATAGTATCATGTCATCTGCAAATAGTGACAATTTTACCTCTTTTCCGATTTGTATTCCTATAATTTCTTTTTCTTGCCTGGTGACCTTGGCCAGAATCTCCAATAGTATATTGAATAAAAGTGGAAAAAGTGAGCACCCTTGTCTTATTCCTGATTTTAGTGTAAATGTTTTCAGCTTTTTACCATTCAGTATGATGTTAGCTGTGGGCTTATCATAATGGCCCTTAATATGTGAGGTGTTCCTTCTGTACCAACTTTTTGGAGTTTTTTCATAAATGGATGTTGAATTTTGTTGAATTCACAAGCTCTTCCTACACCTATAGAGATTATCATCATATGACTTTTTATTCTTTAATTTTTTAATGTGAGAGATCACATTGTTTGATCTGTGAATGCTGAACCATCCTGGCATCTATAGGATAAATCCCACTTGACTGTGGTATATGATCCTTTTTATATACTGTTGAATTTGGTTTAGGGTTGAATTTGATTCATAGGATGAATTCATTGAATTCATTCATAGAATGAATCTGAAAGCATTCCATCCTCTGCAAATTTCTGAAATAGTTTGAGAAGGATAGATTAACACCTGAACATTCTCTAAATATTTGGTAGAATTGAGCAGTGAAGTCATTTAGTCCTGGAATTTTGTTTGCTGGGAATTCTTTTATTACTGATTGTTTCATTACTGGAAATTTTCCTGTTCATATATTCTAGTTCCTCCTGGTTCAGTCTTGGAAGATTGTACGTTTATAGGAAATTGTCCATTTCCTCTAAGGTGTCCACTTTATTGGCATATAAGTATTTGTAGTAACCTCATATGATCCTTTACATTTCTGTGATGCTGGGTGTAACTTCCTTTTCATTACTGACTTTATTGACTCAGGCCCTCTTTCTTTGTTTCTTGCTATGACTGGCTAAAGGTTTATCAGTTTTGCTTATCTTTTCAAAAAATCAGCTTTTCGTTTACTAAAAAATATTTTTTCAGTCTAATTTTTCCTGCTCTAATCTTTATGACTTCTTTTCTTCTACTAACTTTGGAGTTTGTTTTTTCTTCTTTTACCAGTATAAGGTTAGGTTGTTTATTTAATATTTTTCTTGTCTCCTGAAGTAGGCTTGTATTGCTATATACTTCCCCCTTACCACTGCTTTTCCTGTATCCCATAGACTTTAGATTGCTATGTACTCATTTAATTTGTCTCAGGGTATTTTTTTTTATTTCTTCTTTGAATTCTACATGATTCACTTCTTTAGTAGCATATTGTTTAGACTTCCTGTGTTTGTGTATTTTTTGCAATTTTATCTTATAGTTGATTTCTAGTCTCAAAGTATTATGGTCAGGAAAGATGCTTGATGTGATTTCAATCCTCTTAAACTTACTGAAAGTTTTGTGAACTATCATATTATCCATCTTGGAGAATGTAAAATCATGTTTCCCTTTGATGCAGATGTAAATTTTAAAAGATAGCCATTTTCCTTTTCGTAAATTCTACCATAGCATCAATGCTTCCTTAATTGATGTCTTCTATGTCTTGGAGATAGACCAGCAGAAATTAGGGAACCAAAAACTTCCACAAGGAAGTTTGAGATATAAATAAATAAGAAAGTATGTTAATATAGGAAAAGAAGAGAATGTTAAAATGTCTCAAAACAGATCAGTACCCAAAAGAAGTAAAATTTAGAGAAAGATGCTAAATTGCACAGCAATACGTCTCGCTCCTTAACTTCCAGGAACATGTGCAGAGGAGGGAATGAAGCAGCATCTCAGGCAATTGTCAGTGAACAACTACAGGAATTTCTTTCTTAAATAACAAATATTCATTTTCTTGTAATGTATTTACTCTATTTGCTCCACCCTCTTGCTGCCTTCTGCTGTGCCAGACAGGGATGATCATGGTTATCCAGCACTACTAATAAAGAAGCTAAAAGTAGCTTTTCATACTTCATAAACTATGAATGATCAAAATAAAAGCTATCAGCCTGAGCCAAAAAATAGGCATTTTTTAAGCCATTATCATAAAAACCAGGAAAGAGATGGGAAAGTGAATGAAGTATAGAAAATCACATGTCCTGAAATAAAAATAAAAAATAAAACAGGTATCCTGGAGTGTGAGGTCAAGTGGGTCTTAGGAAGCATCACAAAGCAAGCAGAGGTGGTGGAATTCCAACTGAGTTATTTCAAATCCTAAAAGATCATGCTGTTAAAGTTCTGCACTCAAAATTCTTAAAGAGATGGGAATATCAGACAACCTTACCTGCCTCCTGAGAAACCTGTATATAGGTCAAGAAGCAACAGTTAGAACCAGACATGGAAATATGGACTGGTTCCAAACTGGAAAAGGAATACATCAAGGCTGTATATTGTCACTCTGCTTATTTAACTTATATGCAGAGCACATCATATAAAATGCTGAGCTGGATGAAACATAAGCTGGAATCAAGATTGCTGAGAGAAATGTCAATAACATCAGATATGCACATGACATCACTCTAATTGCAGACAGCAAAGAGGAAGTAAAGAGCCCCTTGATGAAGGTGAAAGTGGAAAGTCAAAAGCCTGGCTTAAAATTCAGAAAATTAAGATCATGGAATCCGGTCCCATCACTTCATGGCAAATAGATGGGGGAATGATGGAAACAGTGACAGACTATTTTCTTGGGCTCCAAAAGCACTGTGGATAGTGACTACAGCCATGAAATTAAAAGACATTTGCTCCTTGGAAGAAAAGGTCTGACAAACCTAGACAGTATATTGGAAAGACTACTTTTTCGACAAAGGTCAATACAGTCAAAGCTATGGTTTTTCCAGTAGTAATGTATGGATGTGAGAGTTGGACCATAAAGAAGGCTAAAGAATTGATGCTTTTGAACTGTGGTGTTGGAGAAGACTCTTGTGAGTCCCTTGAAATTCAATAAGATCAACCCAGTCCATCCTAAAGGAAATCAACCCTGAATATTCATTGGAAGGACTGATGCTGAAGCTGAAGCTCCAGTACTTTGGCCACCTGATGCAAAGAGCCAACTCGGTAGAAAAGACCCTGTTGCTAGGAAAGATTGAAGGCAAGAGGAGAAGGGGATGACAGAGGATGAGATGGTTGGATGGCATCCTCAACTCAGCTGACATGAATTTGAGCAAGCTCAGTGAATGGTGAAAGACAGGGCAGCCTGGCATGCTGCAGTCCATGGTGTTGCAAATAGCTGGACATGACTGAGCGATTGAACAACAACAGTATCAACAACAGAAATAACAGGAGTGGAAGCTTTTTTTTAAGCTTATTTTATAAAATCCAGCCATTTAAACAATCCTACCTTTATCTAATAGACTGCAAAAATTGTGGGAAACAGTATAATATCATTCATGAAGTAAGTATTTTGATGGCCATTTCTACAGATTTGTTGTAGTAAGTTTAGAGCGTTTAAAAACAGAGCAATCAAGGTGGCTTAGTACAAAATAATAACTTGTTTACAAACACCTACTCATACTGTAACACCACCTACAGCATCCATGGATTCATTCATCATTTAATTTTTTTCACCAAAGTCCAAAATATATTTATTTTCATTAATGGTGTATGTACATAAAAATATTTTATTCATTCAAATTGTCCTCCAACTGAGGTTCTATTTTCATCTATATTTAAAGACAACAGTATGCAGTGAATAACAAGCAAAGACTGCAATTAAAAATGGTGCCATGTATAACCTAATTCTTATAATTTATGATTGGTAAAGGAAGAAATCAAAAGTAACCACAATAAATAAAATTATTTGATATCGTGTATTATTGCTTATCTTATGCAAGCCCTATGTGCACACTTTTCATACTCTAACCAACTAAGTGATGGTAATGTCCATTGTGGATGTGAGTTTCATAAAAGCATCGAAAGCAATTCTCACATCAAGATAAATCCAGGCTACTGAGCAAGTCATCAGTGGTCTTACATGAACAACTCCTCACTCCTGGACTACAGCTATCAAATGATTCCTTAGTCCCTTCCTCAGAGGCTATGACAAGAATGTTGAGAAAATGAAATACAAACTAGCCCACTCTAATGCACTAAGGTAATTTCAACATGATACATAAAAAGTGCACTAAATATTATTCTTAGGGAATGATTTGAGCCACTCTGGTTTTAACCTGTTATACAATGTCTCCCTACCCTTCCTGGAGGAAAATAATACTGCCTACTACTTGACACACACAAAATTTACTACTAATTATATTAGCTAACAATAAAATAAAGCTGGCATTGGAGTACTCTTAAAATATTTCAAAAGCCATGACACATCAAACATAACTTGATGTTTCAAATTACTATCACAGAAAATATTACCTAAAATTCCTATCCACTTACAATGTTTCTAATAAACTCTTGAATGTTATTTTGTTTAACTTCTGATTCATGAAAGGAAAAATATAATTGAGGTTTTAGATAAAGTCTACCTTTTCAGATAATGCCTTCAGGTCAGCTAGAAAAGTGTGAATGCTTACCCTGTAATTTTTCAAAAAGTAACAACTGAGAAGCACATGCACGTATGACAATAATTAAGTTTCCTTGCCATGTTAAGGTATAGATAGAAAAGTCACAGTTTTCAGATATTTGGAGCATGTTACTTTCACACAACAGGCTGAAGTATAGTTTCCTAAAATAACAGACTACCCAAAGTCTCTTCTGCTCAACAAGCTGTTTATTTAAAAACCACAGGAAAAAAATGCTAGCTGTCCCATGGGCTTGGCCTGTCTTAGCCCCATCAGAGATTCTGAATTCTCAAGATTATGTTTAGGATGGTGTTTGTTATGCCACATTGGAAAAGCCAGTTAGTTTCATGTGTAAAACTACAGCCATAGATGTACTAATAAAAATTATTGAGAAATAATTATTGAATCATTATTGTATTTTATTATATAATATTCAATAAAGGATCTCTTGAATATATGTTTTTTAATTGTAAAATGGTTATGATATTTAATGGTACTCTAAATCATTCAGATACAATTAGCATGTAGTTTTAGGGTCAGGACCTCAAAATTCACTTTGCACTGTGTTCTGTCTATATCCTTTACTGGCAGGGAGTTAATTTCTGCCTGATGCAGACAGAGCACTGCATCTTTAAATAGTTCAAATATCTCAGGTTACCCATCATACCTCTTTCCAAAATCTTTAATTATCCAAACTAAGTATTCATATTTCTTTCAACTATTCATCTTATAACAAGATTCCCAGAAATTTATGTTATCATGATTATCTCTCATAAGGGTACTGTCATTTGATAATATTTCTTTAAAATATTCAGCTAAACATAATATTTTGCCTATGATATGAATGGCATGGACTATATTGGGATGATTGTTACCTCCCTTGACCCAAATGCAAAAGTCCTATTAATTCATGTTAAGATCAATTCAGTTTTGTTTAACTATCTTCACATGTGTATGCTTATATGGCATCTTCAACCACACGAGGCTCTTCTTAGAAAGTTAGTGCCTTCACTTGGGTTCAGCTATGCCTTGCTATAGAAACTTCTTGAAGTATTTAAATAAATTAAATTTTGAACCAAGATAATGACACCATGAATAAATAAGAATGTCATCCCTGTTTTTCACATTTAGGAGTACAAAGAAATATTTAGACAGGCTTTTCTAAATTGAAAAACACATATATATAAGTAAACAAATTAAAAGAAAGTTAGGACTATGAAGAAAGCTGAGCGCCGAAGAATTGATGCTTTTGAACTGTGAGGTTGGAGAAGACTCTTGAGAGTCCCTTGGACTGCAAGGAGATCCAACCAGTCCATCCTAAAGGAGGTCAGTCCTGGGTGTTCATTAGAAGGACTGATGCTGAAGCTGAAACTCCAATACTTTGGCCACCTCATGCGAAGAGTTGACTCATTGGAAAAGACCCTGATGCTGGGAGGGATTGGGGGCAGGAGGAGAAGGGGACGACAGAGGATGAGATGGCTGGATGGCATCACTGACTCAATGGACATGAGTTTGGGTAAACTCCGGGAGTTGGTGATGGATAGGGAGGCCTGGTGTGCTGCGATTCATGGGGTCGCAAAGAGTTGGACATGACTGAGCAACTGAACTGAACTGAATTTGTAGAAAAAAAATATATATTGCCTACTATATTTGGAAGAAGTAAAGTGCTTCTGTGATAGGTATGCTTTTAAAATAATCCAAGATTTTAACATATTCAAAATCAATTTCTTTATATTCTAAAGGCATAAATCTGCCTGAATGTTTTGCATAATTCTGCCAGAACTTTTCATATAATGGGATCTGCTTACTGATACTTCATGCTTATTACAAAACACGTGAAACAAGAAATGAAGACCAAAGAACTTTTTTCTTATTAAGATTTTTCAAAGAATATATTAGAAAAAATGTGTTAAGACAGTGGAAAATAAAAAATGGTAAGGTTTTAAACTTTATTCTACAAAACAAGCAGAAAATAAATCCAGTATTATGAGAAATATGTGGTCCCAACATAATACAAGTTATATATTTTTTCATATAGTCCTAAAGCTGAAAATAAACTCTCTAGGCATTTAGATCGTTTAAATCATTTCTCAGAAAAGTTACCTCAAACTGTCGGATAGACTTTTTTTAGGTTTAACTATCATCATTTCTATTTCCCCCCTATGATTTGCTCTTTCCCTTTTAAATCCTCTCATTCCACCCATTTCTCTTGTCTTTTAAGTGCACAGAATGTTACCAAGTAGCAAAGCCCAGAGGATGGATTTTGGTTATTGAATTTTAAAAGAAACTGAAGCAATTATAGTAATTAGTAGTCAATAAAATACTTTCAACCAAATAAAATTAATCTAGATACTGTTCAATATTTTTAAATTTCCTAAGGCAACCTTTCATGATAAAAATGCTACAACTTCACATCAGTACTGATCTTAATGCCACAACTTGTGTTAGAGAAAGCATTATTCACAAAAGACAAGTTAAGACTGAATTAAATCACAAGTGATCAATTTGCTTGTGGGTTTAAAGCTGAATTCAAAAAAAAAAATCTATAAACCAAAATATGTGGAAGTGGTAGAATGAAATCTCAGTAATTGGGGTGAAGGTTTTCTCTAATTAGCTGCAATGCATCATTAAATTCTACAGTACCAGCAGCTTAAAAATAATATAGCTGTTTTAAAACCAACAAGAGAAGCATTAGAACAAAGATTTTGTTTTACACATTATTTTTGTCCCAGAAAATAATACTGAAGTGGGTAGTAGCCATCCCCTTCTCCAGGGGATATCCTGACCCAGGGATCAAACCTGGGTCTCTGCATTGCAGACAGATTTTTTTAAGATCTGAGCCACCAGAGAAGCCCAGTATCAAACAGCATAACTCTTAAAAACCAGATGTTGTTTACTAAAGCTATCTTCAAGTAAATCCATATTTCTAAGATTATTTCTACAACTATAAGATTTTTGTGATTACTGTCATCAAACTTTCATTTTCTTTTATCTATCTTATTTTAACAGACTCAAGCAATGTCATTCCTATTATGAAAAGTAAAGATGAATTATATAACAGATAGATACATGGATGGATAAATGGATGGATGGATGGATTAGATAAATAAGATGAAAAGAGATACAACAGAGAAACAGAAAATATAGAAAGCTTGGTTGCTGTTCTGAAAATAATTTATAAAGGGACAGGGGAGGATGCACAGATCAATCACTTGGCTACAAAATAACTCACATAGGACAAAAGAGAGTGACTTTAACAAAGTAATAGGAATGGAGGTGGTGAGAAAGCACATCCATGATTTTGTTTTATCCAACAGCTAATTCATGTAAATATTTTTACTTATTTCTTTAAAAATATTTTCATGTGAATAAAAATTTTATTTCAATTTTAATATTAACTTCATCTTTTTTCCCTAACACTCCATTTTCCATGAATATTCTACCAATCAGAAGTACATTTCTGTGACCACAAATAGTGAATAGCAAACAACCAAAACAATGTCCATACTAAGAACTACATTGTGGATGCCCTTCCATGCACACCCAATGCCAGTGTATCAATGCCCTAACTGTATCAGGAAGAACTACATTGTGGATGCCCTTCCATGCACACCCAATGCCAGTGTACCAATGCCCTAACTGTATCAGGAAGCAGACAGGTAAGTAGGTACTCGAGGGGAGGCTTGCGAGAATCTGTTGATTCCATTATTGAACTAACCCAGCATCTGGGAATTCAGAGAAAGAGAAAGGAACTCAAAGATCAGATCTGTACCAGATCTGTGGCATAGGCTCTGGGTTTATGTAAAGAGCTATCATTCCAACATTTTACTGGTGTTTTCTGTCAGCAACCATAAGACCCCACTGAATTTTCTGGAAAGAAAAGCTTCTGACCAAGATACTGATTGACAAGGTAAATGGTTGCCTCTGAGAGCAGTTTCACTGAGTGTGGACCTCAAAGAATATTCTGCATTTGGCAATTTAAACACTGATTCTCACATGCACCTCTGAGGAAGATTCTTTTCCTTCTTTGGATTCCCTCACTAATATCCTTATATCGGTTCATGCACACATTAATCAAATTCCACAGATGTGCAATCTGTCCTTTTCCCCTCTGTGGTCACATATTTCACATTAAGGGACCATTTAATTGCATCTTGTAAACTGTGGGGAAATGAGCAAATCTCACCTGCTTTCATAATTCTTCCACACAGCTATCCTCCAGAATCTCACTTGCACTCTCTGCAGGCTTCCCTTCTTCAACTCTTACTTTTCAAGTCCATTCCCTTCAACTCCCCTCAGCCGTTCTGCCCCTAACAACACCTGTTCTGGCTTAAAACTTCCTATTTGCTTCATGAAATTCCCCTAACTAAACATCTACTTTGTTCGTTGGTTCTTTCACCATGACAGTGACAGAAATACTACGTCAACCTCCTATGATTAAAAACACAAAATTTGTGGGAAATGGCAAGGAAGATTATATGCTGGTTTGTTGTTGTTCAGTTACTCAGTCATGTCCAACTCTTTGCAACCCCATGGACTGCAGCATGCCAGGCCTCTCTGTCCTTCACCGTCTCCTGGAGCTTGCTCAAATTCATGTCCATTGAGTTGGTGATGCCATTCAACCATCTCATCCTCTGTCATCCCCTTCTCCTCCTGCCTTCAATCTTTCCCAGCATCAGGGTCTTTTCTAATGAGTCAGTTCTTTGCATCAGCTGGCCAAAGTACTGGAGCTTCAGCTTCAGCATCAGTCCTTCCAATGACCATTCGGAACTAATCTCCTTTAGGATGGACTGGTTGGATCTCCTTGCAGTTCAAGGGACTCACAAGAGTCTTCTCCAGCACCACAGTTCAAAAGCATCAATTCTTTGGCACTCAGCCTTCTTTATGGTCCAACTTTCACATTCATACATGGCTACTGGGAAAACTATAGCTTTGACTATATGGACTTCTGTTGGCCAAGTTATGCGCTGATTACCATATGTCAAAAATGTGCTGATTACCAAATGTACTGATTACCATAGGGCAAAAATCAGTAGCTAAAAATAAAGCCTTCATCAATGCTTATAAAGTGAAATATCTCAAGATCAGTTTTCTCTAAAATTCTTATATGCAAGCCCTACTTGTCATTCTCTACATTAGATGTGAATCAGCTGGGTATAGGATGTGAGGACTTTTTAATTTGACTTTATTTATCATGAGAGAACTTTGATTTCTTCTTTCACCCTGGTATAAGTTAGATGGGAAAAATTTAGAGATTCCATGAAAAGACAAGAAAGAAATTAGGACTGTCAGGTGGATTACAGAGGTGGTATTCATTTCATAAGTTTTGTAAGGAAATGGGGAAAACAAAGAATTTTAAGTTGCATTATAAAACATAGAAGAGAGAGAAGAGGAATTTAAGTAGAGGATAAAATAGAAGACATATAATCTTTTAGTTATAAGCAAGGACGTTTCCAAATTTTAAGTGGGCAAAGTATGAAAAGAGAAATCAGGAATAAAATCTAGCAGGAGAAATGTCAACACTGCTAGCATTTTTGAGGAATTTGGAAAATTATTGAGTGGTAATGAGAGTGTTTTAGGCAAATGAAGTAATTAGTTGTTTTCAGGAACCACAATCCCTAAATTAAGTGTGATGACTACTGGTACTAATTGATGATTAATGGTTGACCGCTTTCTATCTTCTAAGTGCTAAATAATATGATTGATTGATATTTGCTTGTGAAATACAGAATAACAATAATATACAAGTAATACATAAGTGACAGTTACATGCATCTGAAAATCCTATTGAAACATAAAATAAGTAACAAAATGGTTATAATAATCCATACCTTTTCTGTGTCAATGCCTTTTGACATGGACCATGTCGAGACAATATAATCCATGACTCGTTCACTAAGGCCTTTGGGGACCTGATACAGTTTCAGAAAGTCCCGTACATTATTCAGCATCTCATGGTATCGGTTGGTGTTGGCATACATTTGCTGGAAAATTGTGGTAACATTTCCAAAAATAGTTGCATAAAGAAGAGCTGAAAGAGAAGAAATGATGAAAATAAAACAAATATCCCAAGTGAAAATAAATGATATGAATACTGGTCAGATCAATAAATTATCTGACAGAGATACCTTAACAAACTTTTCAGGATTATGCATGATAACCCCCTGAGAAGAGTGTCTAGAATTTGGTGTTCACTCAGTAAATCTTATCTTAATATGATAAACATGATTTTATGAGTGACCACCAGCTAGTCAATTTAGTAAAACATGATGGTGATTGATAGATTTCATGAAGAATTAGATGATCCAAGTTTATGATTTGCCTCTTAGCCTTATCACTAAAATTATCCTCCAGCCCTGTCTTCCTGAATGAAGCTTAATCAATTTAAAATTTTGAGGAATTGACGATTCATTTTAGAAATATATGCTCATTCTCATTGCATGCTTCTTCCAGCTTTTGGAATATTTTCCTGCTTATCAATATTTTTGACAGAATATCAAAAATATAGGATGAAAAGACAAATCAAGGTGTTTCATTTCTAGAAGATTCTAGGAAGAAACAGGATTGGAATTAACAGCTAAAATAAAACTTTGGGAGTGCCTATAATTTACACTTATTAAATTTATGTCAGAAATCCAGTACTGTAAGGATTTTTCTACTTCATTATTTTAATTAAGAATAAAGTAACTTGTAACCTGCAAACCACTGTTATCTATCTATAAGAGCTAAAGAAAAGTATAAGGTGCTTTAATGCCCCTGATTGCTACTTCCTCCATCAACCAATAATTTACCAACTCCTCTTTCTCCAAATTTATCAGGTTACTAATGTTGACCTGATCTTGAAAAAACTTTTAAAAGCAGATGAGTTCAGAGCCAAATCAACACATCTTCAATCACACACCACTTCTAACCTATCCTGTCCTTTTAGTTTTATCCCTTAACAGTAAGCTCTTTTGAAAAGAAGGCAGTATTTTATTCCCTTTAATATTCAGTAAAACTATGTTTAATAACCATACTCATTCCAAAAGCATTTCACAAACAGGTAGAATATCAGACAATGATCACTTCCATTCTTATTCCTCTAAGCATTTGAAAAAATTATTCCTCTGAACAAAAAGTACAAACTGTTTCATTTCACAGTTTCATCAATCAAATCCCACTTGATGGAAAGAGTATAACATCAAACCAGTGAAGCAACTTAAGATCCTCAATCTATTTTCAGAAAATCACTTGTTTTCTTTAAGAACAGTGGCTCTTTGAGCATAACAAATTAAAATTGCACAATAGGAAGTTATGATTTTACAAGCAGTTACTCAGATTCTTTTTAAATCACTTTTTAGGGGTTTTTTTGTTTGTTTGTTTTTATGGGAGTTTTTGCTATTATTTTGGGATGTTGGTGTCAGCACAGAACAATTTTTAAGATAGACAATATTTTGTTAAATCTAAGTAGGAAGACTATAATGCTGACACTTCTCAACAAGATCTTTAAATTGTTGAATATTTATATTTACAAACAACAAAAAAGTAGAGGTAATCACAGACTTAAAACTCTATTCCTCATTGTTGGTATTAAGAAAGACAAGAGCAGAAATAATGTGAACAAACTAATGGTAGAAGAATCATATAACAAATATGGAATTTTGAATTTCCAAGAAGGTGACATGAAGGGAGTTTATGTTTTTAAAATAATGAGCTTTTCACAGGTTAATTAAATAATGCTACAGTCATGCTTTTTAATAGCCCCCAGCTACTTTAAGATGTCAATGAATATTACAGAACTATTATCTTGACACGTTCAACTTGTTTGGCTCCCTAAGATGCTTGTAATACGCTATATTTGCCAAAGTGTCTTACCACTGCCTTTTAGTTAAACAAATTACTACACATTTCATCTTTTGGGGTACATTAAATATGCATACATTCTAGTCATATGAATAGCTTAAGCACTGAAATATGAATAAAACTGTCAATGTATTTGCAGTTTTCAACATTAATAAATGAAGGATATAATCAGCATCCCATTAAGCTGGATATATTACAAAAATATCTTCTGCCTCTAGCTTTCATGTGAGTGTGGTGTCCTACACTGAGTAAGACTAATCAAGGTCATAAATTAAGGTAAGACATTCAACTATATACATATAATTATGTGTATACATATATGTATATGTAATATATGTAATTTATATGTATAAATATGCATGCATATTTGTACATACGTATTTGTAATATGTGTAATACATATATGTGTATACATACATAATACATACATAATTATGTATATAATTTTTTACTTTGAAATGTTATAAAAATTAGCAGAAAGCTCACATATACCCACATGTAGCTCTTTCAGTTATGACATCCTACAGAGACATTACTTTGCCAACAAAGGTCCATCTAATCAAGGCTATGGTTTTTCCAGTGGTCATGTATGAATGTATGGTCATGTATGGAATATAAAGAAAGCTGAGCGAAGAATTGATGCTTTTGAACTGTGGTGTTGGAGAAGACTCCTGAAGTCCCTTGGACTGCAAGGAGATCCAACCAGTCCATCCTAAAGGAGATCAGTCCTGAGTGCTCACTGGAGGGACTGATATTGAAGCTGAAACTCCAATACTTTGGCCACCTCATGTGGAGAATTGACTCATTGGAAAAGACCCTGATGCTGGGAAAGATTGAGGGCAGGAGCAGAAGGGGACAACAGATGAGATGGTTGGATGGCATCACCAACTCAATGGACATGGGTTTGGGTGGACTCTGGGAGTTGGTGATGGACAGGGGGGCCTGGTGTGCTGTGGTTCATGGGGTCACAAAGAGTCGGACACGACTGAGCAACTGAACTGAACTGAACAGAACTATAAGAATCTGCCTGCCAATGCAGGAGATGTAAGAGATGCAAGTTCAGTCCCTGGGTCGAGAAGATCACCTGGAGGAGGAAATAGCAACCCACTCAATATTCTTGCCTGGAGAATCCCATGAACAGAATTGGAGGGCTACAGTCCATGGGGTCACAAAGAGTCGGACATGACTTAGTGACTGAACAACAAAAACAAATAGACATTATATTTAACTAGTATTTTACATGCAGTCATTTTTGAGGTATACAACTTTATATAAGTTCTATCATCTGTACAAATCTATGTAATATATGTATATTTTTAAAAAGAGAAATCAGTTCTTCTTTAAAAATATTTTCAACATTTAGGACTAGTGCACATTTTATAAAATATGGTGACAGCAAGTATGACATTCCATGGCAAGCAACAATACTGCTTCCCACCACAGTTTGTGTTCACAGGATAAATGAGTACATCCTTAAGGAAAGTGACCCTGGAACATGACACCTGACAAAGAAAGAAATCGATCTCAATAGAAACTAGCTCTATACTGCTAACTCCCAAAGTAATAACCTCTCTCTTGAATTACAGATATACAGATATTCTTGAATGTCTAATGCCATTCAAATCTAATGTGTTCAAAAGAGAATTCATTTAACACTACCTTCTCTTCAACAACCAAGTGCATATTTCATCTCATTAAATTGCAAAGCCATACCTATTTGCTCAGACTAAAGCTACAGAGTCTTTCTTCAATTCACTCCTTGATTCATCTAATCTACTCCATTATCAATTCCTATTGGCTCTACCTTCAAAATAGAGCCTCAATTCAACTTTTTCTCACCACCTCTACCAGCATCCTTGTCTCCTTTAAGACATGCTTTCCCACTGACTAGCGATGTGTCTTTGGACCAGTTCCTAGAGCTCTCGAGAATTCTATTTCCTGTCTTACAGCTTTACAGTTACTCTAGACTCTTTACAAAGGAGTTGTGCTAAGTAAGATAACTCATATAAAATAGTTTTAAGAGTCCAATAGGGAGTAAGCATCCATCAAATGTTATGTATATATCATCATCATCTTCATGGAAATAGCTTCCAAACAATTGACTTTCACTCAGCAGAAAAAACAAACCCTTCCTTCAGCATCAGTCTCCACCCTGTATTACGTCTTTGTTCCTAAACTTATTCATCACTACTTTAATTTATATGACATATTTATCTGTTGATATCTACCTTCCCAATTAGAAATGCAAAATCCGTAAGTACTAGCCTGGCCTTGTCCTTTCTCTTTTGCTCACTGCTGTATTTCCAGAACAAAGATCAGTTCCTGAAACATTATAGGTATTTAAATACTTTCTTTCAGTGAGCTGACACACCAAAAACCTAGGAAACATTTTCTTCAGAAACATTCTTTTTTTCAAGTCAAAGTTTCACTACTGGTGACACAAAAACATAGAAGTACACATTATTAATGCACATGAGAGAATAAAATGTTGAGAAGCTAAGGTGATACATGTCCTGGCCATATTAAGATAGTTAAATGCATTGGGAAGGCCTATTGTCATTCATCAAGCACGAATGCTCTTGCTTGGCCTGGCAAGGTTTGTAGGGAACTATTATATAATTTTACACTTTGAATGGGATGCCACAGAGGTAATTTTCCTACTTTACTACTAATAATTTGATTGACCAGTTAAAATTTGTTAAGCCTCTTTTTATATGCTCTCCTGTAGCCTTTTAAGCTTAAGTCAATTTAAGACAAGCCAGTTTTACTAGCTTATCATATTTAAGTGCTTCCCTCGTGGCTCAGCTGGTAAAGAATCTGCCTACAATATGGAAGACCTGGGTTCGATCCCTGGATTGGGAAAATCCCCTGGAGGAGGGAAAGGCTCCCACTCCAGTATTCTGGCCTGGAGAATTCCATGGACTGTATAGTCCATGAGGTGGCAAAGAGCTGGACGTGAATGAGTGATTTTCACGTCATATTTAAAGACTTGGTAATTCTGACATATATACTGGTAAATGTCTTATCTAAAAAGTCTTATAGTTTCCTTATTCACCACAAGGGGATTATTTTAAAGAGAATTATGTTAGATTTAAGATGGCTACAATTCTCTGACATTCCTTCAATAGACAGCCAGGGTCTTTTTTCCTTTCCCCTGAAATTAGGCATACTCTATTAACTATTTTACTAACAGACTATGGTAACTATAATCACATGCTGATATCTGGGCCCATACCTTAAGAAACTAGGAAAAAAAAAAAAGAAACTAGAAATTTCTAATTACTCACTACTAAAATGCCTTCTAAAATAACTAGAATATAGTTTCTGTGTTGTGAGAGAGCCTGAATATTCTTCTGGAAAGGCCCACATGGAGAGAAATCAAGGTCCCTGGCCAAGAGTTTTGGCTGAACTCCCAGCTAAACACTGGCCTTAGGCTGAACAATTTAAAACAGGGATATAAGAAGACATTTCTGATAACACTTAAGGCAGGGTGGATGGTTCAACCATCACTTCCCCTTCTATTTATATTCATAATTAATAATGATAGTTAAGACAGGAAGGAAAATGTCCTATCAATCTATGATTCCATATGCAACACATAGCTTGACAACATCAGCTTACTAGCCACATATCTGGCTGAGCCAACTAAAAAGTGAATTTTTCAGACCCACTCAAGCAAACCCAGTGATAAGATATGTGCCAGAAATAAGTCATGACTTCCTAGCCTTGCACAAATTATAGATTCATGAGTGAAATAAATGGCTATTCTGGTTTTGAGCCACTAATTTTGATTAGTTATGCAACTCTAATATTCTAATAAACAGTTTTATTAATAGTTGATTCTCAACTTATTAGTAAACCTGAGAGAGGAGAGTAGCAAGTTCCTTAGGATACACTTCAGTCTAGTAGCATATTTAGGAAAAAGAAATTTTAATATATTTTATTGAATATATTTTAATATTCAAAAACATTCATTATTTTTATAATATAAACATTGAAGTCATGAATTAATGTTTTCAAAAAGAAAAAAGTTTAAATGATTTAATAATATCATATAACTTAATCCCAGATTCCATTCATGCATTGTTTAATTCCATGGATATTTATTGAACATCTATTATATGCCTCCACAACAATAGTCACTAAGGATAAAACATAATCTCTGTTCTCAAGTAGTACTCACTACTTCCAAAGGAGAAGTATTAATCTTTAATTCTCCAAAATCATATCCTTTGAAAGAAAACTAATGATCATCATATCCTTTTCATAGTTTACAAAAATTTACAAACGAACTTATACTGATACCAAGTATATAAATTAAGTATAGTTTATTTCTCAGGGTTAAACAACCAGCAGAGTCAAACAATCTGTATTGAGCTAATTAATTGTAACTTTACCTACACTCTTATAAATTGCACAGAATAACAGATCAGATGATGATATCCAGTTCTCTGAATAAATTATGTTCTCAGTCACTTCATTTTGTTTGCTCCTTAGGTCACGCTGCAGCCATTCACCTTCTTATGAACAGTTTATATTTTTTAGACTTTTTGTGCGCATTCATGTTGACATCAAACATTTATTTTTCCTAGTTATCTTTCTTTTACAAATCTTGGCAAGTAATCATTAGCCTTAGACTATGTGGTTTAAAATACTTACGTGAGAATGCATTTCTGGTAAGCATTAAAGCCACATAAGTGGTTCAACCATCATTTCCATTCCTATTTCTATTTACTAAAGTCTACCTTTAACAAATGAAATTTAAGACATGGAAGGAAAATGTTCCACCAAAATATGATTGTATATGTATCACATAGCCTGTTAAAACACTTGAAATCACTCCAAGTGGCTGAACAAAGTGAAGCTGATCATCCGGCTCCAATTTCGAAGTTTTATTCTCCTTTCAGTTGTCTCATGATGGCTTCAGGTTTCCCTGGATGCTGTTTTGCAATGACCCATAAAAGGAAGCACCCTCCAGGCATCAGTTATGAACCAGATGTTTTCTCTTTCCCAGTATTCACTTAATCCATGTCCCTTTCACCTAGTACCTGAACCGTGCCAACTATCTTGCTAGAAATTAATTTCATTAATTACTTGATGTTAAGTACTAAATATTGAAAACTGTTTGATACACTATCTCTCTTAGGGATGTTGGCATTTTGAAGGAGGAATTCCAGGTAAAACAATGAATTGACTGAATCATCATTAGAATCAATGTTCAACTAGTAAGATAAGTTGACACAGAGAAGAAAACATTTGTTAACTTTATCAAATTATAGCAAGATATTGGAAAGATTTCAATAGCTTTCAGCGGATACCATGATCATCATGAAAACTGACTACATCAAACTAGTTTCAATAATTACACATGTGCACGCTAAGTTGCTTCAGTTGTGTCTGACTCTTTGCAACCCCATGGACTGTAGCCCTCCAGGCTCCCCTGTCCATGGAATTCTCCAGGCAAGAATGTGGGAATGGGTTGCCTTCCTTTCCTCCAGGTATCTTCTCAACCCAGGGATCAAACCAGTGTCTCTTACATCTCCTGTGCTGGCAGGCAGTTTCTTTATCACTAGAGCCACCTGAGAAGCCTGCAATAATTATACGGCAATGCTTACTATTTTTATTGAAGTGTAATTAATTTACATAATACTCTCAGATATGCAGGCTTCCCTGATATCTCAGTTGGTAAAGAATCCACCTGTAATGCAGGAGACCCTGGTTCAATTCCTGGGTCAGGGAGATCCACTGGAAAATGGATAGGCTACCCACTCAAGTATTCTTGGACTTCCCTTATGACTCAGCTGGTAAAGAATCCGCCTGCAATGCAGGAGACCTGGGTTCAATTCCTGGATTGGGAAGATTTTTCTGGAGAAGGGAAAGGCTACCCACTCCAGTATTCTGGCCTGGAGAATTCCGTGAACTATATAGTCCATGGAGATGCAAAGACTCAGACATGACTGAGCAACTTTCACTGCTCACTACAATGTGAGCTATTTATATATTTTGGATATTAACTCCTTTCCAGCCATATCATCTGTAAATATTTTCTCCCATTGAGTGTGTTGTTGTTTCATTTTGTCAATGGTTTCTTTAGCTGTGTAAAAGCTTTTAAGGTTAATTAGGGTCCATTTGTTTAGCTTTGCTTTTGTTTTCTTTACTTTAGGGGACAGATCCAAAAAAAAATATTATGTCCAAAAGTGTTCTGCCTGTTTTCTTCTAGGAG
Organism: Cervus elaphus; assembly: GCF_910594005.1. Lineage (NCBI taxonomy): Eukaryota > Metazoa > Chordata > Mammalia > Artiodactyla > Cervidae > Cervus > Cervus elaphus. The sequence continues at coordinate 27,162,364 of NC_057826.1, read as the reverse complement.
TTTTGTGGTTTCTAGTCTTACATTTAGGTCTTTAGTCCATTTTGAATTTATTTTTGAATATAGCATGAAGAAATGTTCTTATCTCATTCTTTTAACTGTCATGTTTTCCTGGCACCACCTCCTGAAGAGTCTTTTCTGCATTGTATATACTTGCCTTCTTTGTCTAAGATTAATTGACCTTATGTGTGTGGGTTAATTTCTAAGTTTTCTATTTATTCTATTGATCTATGTGTCTGTTTTGTGGCAGAATCATACTGTCTTGATTATTATATCTTTGTAACACAGTCTGGAAACAAAGAATCTATATTACAGGGAAGCTGTAATATAGTTTGAAAACAGTCTGATACTTATAGCTCTGTCCTTGTTTCTCAATATAGCTTTGACAATTAAGAATCTTCTGTGGTTCCATATTAATTTTAGGACTATTCATCCTAATTCTGCGAAATCTGTAGATTGCTTTGGGTAGAATGATCATTTTAACAATATTAATTCTTCCAATCCAAGAGAATGGGCTCTTTAAATTTACTTCTGTCATCTTCAGTTTCTTCCATTAAGTATTTTGTTGTTTTCGGAGTTCAGTTCTTTCACCACCTTGGTTAATTTTATTCCTAGTTATTTTACTCTTTTTGATAGAATCTTAAATAGGATAATTTTCTCTTTCTTATAGGTCATTATTGGTATGTAAAAAGATAGCAGACTTCTGCATATTAATCCCATGTCCTGCAACTTGACTGAATTCATTTATTAGTTATATTTTCAGGATCAATGATCTAAATGTAAGATGAGAAACTATAAAACTCTTAGAGGAAAACATAGGCAGAACACTCTCTGACATAAATCACAGCAAGATCCTCTATGAAAAACTGTCAGAGTAATGGAAATAAAAACAAAAATAAACAAATGGGACAAAATTAAACTTAAAAGTTTTACACACTGAAGGAAACCATAAGCAAGGTAAAAAGACAGCCTTCAGAATGGGAAAAAGTAATAGTAAATGAAACAACTGACAAAGTATTAATCTCCAAAATATACAAGCAGCTCAATACCAGAAAAATGAACAACTCAATCAAAAAGGGGGCCAAAGAACTAAACAGACCATTCTCCAAAGAAGACATACAGATGACTAATAAACACGTGAAAAGATGCTCAATATCACTCATTATTCAGTTCAGTTCGATTCAGTCACTCAGTTGTGTCCACTCTTTGTGACCCCATGAACCGCAGCACACCAGGCCTCCCTGTCCATCACTAACTCCCAGAGTCCACCCAAACTCATGATCATTGAGTCAGTGATGCCATCCAACCATATTATCCTCTACTGTCCCCTTCTACTCCTGCCCTCAATCTTTCCCAGCATCAGGGTCTTTTCCAATGAGTCAGCTCTTTGCATCAGGTGGCCAAAGTACTGGAGTTTCAACTTCAACATCAGTCCTTCCAGTGAACACCCAGGACTGATCTCCTCTAGGATGGACTGGTTGGATCTCCTTGCAGTTCAAAGGACTCTTAAGAGTCTTCTCCAACACCACAGTTCAAAAGCATCAATTTTCCAGTGCTCAGCTTTTATCACAGTCCAACTCTCACATCCATACATGACCACTGGAAAAACCATAGCCTTGACTAGATGGACCTTTGTTGGCAAAGTAATGTCTCTGCTTTTTAATATGCTGTCTAGGGTGGTCATAACTTTCCTCCCAAAGAGTAAGTGTCTTTTAATTTCATGGCTGCAATCACCATCTGCAATGATTCTGGAGCCCAAAATAATAGTCTGACACTGTTTCCACTGTTTCCCCATCTATTTCCCATGAAGTGATGGGACCAGAAGCCATGATCTTGGTTTTCTGAATGTTGAGCTTAAGCCAACTTTTTCACTCCCCTCTTTCACTTTCATCAAGAGGATTTTTAGTTCATCTTCACTTTCTGCCTTAAGGGTGGTGTCATCTGCATATCTGAGGTTATTGATATTTCTCTGGGCAATCTTGATTCCAGCTTGTGCTTCATCCAGCCCAGCATTTCTCATGATGTACTCTGCATATAAGTTAAATAAGCAGAGTGACAATATACAGCCTTGACATATATTTGGAACATATATTTTCCTATTTGGAACCAGTCTGTTGTTCCATGTCCAGTTCTAACTGTTGCTTCTTGACCTGCATACAGATTTCTCAAGAGGCAGGTCAGGTGGTCGGGTATTCCCATCTCTTTCAGAATTTTCCAGTTTATTGTAATCCACACAAAGGCTCTGGCATAGTCAATAAAGCAGAAATAGATGTTGTTTTGGAACTCTCTTGCTTTTTCGATGATCCAGCAGATGTTGGCAATTTGACCTCTGGTTTCTCTGCCTTTTCTAACAGCAGCTTGAACATCTGGAAGTTCACAGGTCAGCTTCTCCAAGCTGAAGCCTGGCTCAGAGAATTTGGGGCATTATTTTACTAGCGTGTGAGATGAGTGCAATTGTGTGGTAGTTTAGCATTCTTTGGCATTGCCTTTCTTTGGGATTGGAATGAAAACTGACCTTTTCCAGTCTTGTGGCCACTTCTGAGCTTTCCAAATTTGCTGACATATTGAGTGCAGCACTTTCACAGCATCATCTTTCAGGATGTGAAATAGCTCCACTGGAATTCCATCACCTCCACTAGCTTTGTTCGTAGTGATGCTTTCTAAGGCCCACTTGACTTCATATTCTAGGATCTCTGGCTCTAGGTGAGTGTGAATGATCACACCATCGTGATTATCTAGGTCACGAAGATCTTTTTTTTTTTTTTTACAGTTCTGTGTATTCTTGCCATCTCCTCTTAATATCTTCTGCTTTTGTTAAGTCCATACCATTTCTATCCTTTATTGAGTCCATCTTTGCATGAAATTTTCCCTTGATATCTCTCATTTTCTTGAAGGGATCTCTAGTCTGTCCCATTAATTGTTTTCCTCTATTTGTTTGCATTGATCACTCAGGAAGGCTTTCTTATCTCCCCTTTCTATTCTTTGGAACTCTGCATTCAAATGGGTATATCTTTCCTTTTCTCCTTTGCTTTTCACTTCTCTTCTTTTCACAGCTATTTCTAAGGCCTCCTCAGACAGTCATTTTGCCTTTTTGCATTTCTTTTTCTTGGGGATGATCTTGATTTCTGTCTCCTGTACAATGTCACAAACATCTGTCCATAGTTCATCAGGCACTCTGTCTATAAGATCTAGTCCCATAAATTTATTTCTCACTTCCACTGTATAGTCATAAGGGCTTTGATTTAGGTCATACCTCAATTAGGTCATACTTTGATTTAGGTCTAGTGGTTTTCTCCACTTTCTTCATTTTCAGTCTGAATTTGGCAATAAGGAGTTCACGATCTGAGCCATAGTCACCTCCCGGTTTTGTTTTTGCTGACTGTATAGACCTTCTCCATCTTTTGCTGCAAAGAATATAATCAATCTGATTTCAGTGTAGACCATCTGGTGATGTCCATGTGTAGAGTCTTCTCTTGTGTTGTTGGAAGAGGGTGTTTGCTATGACCAGTGCATTCTCTTGGCAAAACTGTTAGCCTTTGCCCTGCTTCATTCTGTACTCCAAGGCCAAATTTGCCTGTTACTCCAGGTGTTTCTTGCATTCCAGTCCCCTATAATGCAAAGGACATCTTTTGGGAGTGTTAGTTCTAGAAGGTCTTGTAGGTCTTCTTAGAACCAGTCAACTTCAGCTTCTTCAGCATTACTGGCTGGGGCAGCAGCTGCCACAGCACAGGAGCAACTGAGAGGAGCTACCCCACGTCCAAGGTCAGGACCAGTGGCTGCGCTTCACTGGAGCAGCTGTGAGGATATACCCCATGTCCAAGGTCGGGAGCAGAGGCTGTGCTTCACTGGAGCAGACGTGAAGAGATACCCCACATCCAAGGTAAGAGAAACCCGAGTAGGATGGTAAGTGCTGACAGAGGGCATCAGAGGGCAGACAAACTGAAACCACAATCACAGACAACTAGCTAATCTGATCACAGGACCACAGCCTTGTCTAACTCAGTGAAACTAAGCCATGCCGTGTGGGGCCAACCAAGACGGACGGGTCATGGTGGAGAGGTCTGACAGAATGTGGTCCACAGGAGAAGGGAATGGCAAACCACTTCAGTATTCTTGCCTTGAGAACCCCATGAACAGTATGAAAGGCAAAAAGATAAGACAAGGAAAGATGAACTCCCCAGGTGGGTAGGTGCCCAATATGCTACTGGAGATGAGTGGAGAAATAACTTCAGAAAGAATGAAGGGATGCAGCCAAAGCAAAAACAACACCCAGTTGTGGATGTGACTGGTGATAGAAGCAAGGTTCGATGCTATAAAGAGCAATATTGCATAGGAACCTGGAATGCTAGGTCCATGGATCAAAGCAAATTGGAAGTGCTCAAACAGGAGATGGCAAGAGTGAACATCAACATTCTAGGAATCAGCGAACTAAGATAGACTGGAATGGGTGAATTTAACTCAGATGACCATTATATCTACTATTGTGGGCAGGAATCCCTTAGAAGAAATGGAGTAGCCATCATAGTCAACAAAAGAGTCTGAAATGCAGTACTTGGATGCAACCTCAAAAACGACAGAATGATCTCTGTTCGTTTCAAAGGCAAACCATTCAATATCACAGTAATCACTAATTATTAGAGGAATGCAAATAAAAAAACCACAATGAGGTATCATCTCATGCTTGTCAGAATGGCCATCATCAAAAAGTCTACAAACAATAAATTCTGGAGAGGGTGTGGAGAATAGGGAACCCTCTTACACTGTTGGTGCGAATGCAAACTGGTACGACCACTATGGAGAACAGTGTGGAGCTACCTTAAGAAACTGGGAATAGAACTGCCATATGACCCAGGAATCCCACCACTGAGGAAAAGCCCTGAGGAAACCAGAATTGAAAGAGACACATGGCTTACTTCACTCTGTAAGCCAGAAAGATAAAGAACATTACAGCATACTAACACATATATATGGAATTTAGAAAGGTGATAACGATAACCCTATATGCAAAACAGAAAAAGAGACACAGAAATACAGAACAGACTTTTGAACTTTGTGGGAGAATGTGAGGGTGGGATATTTCAAAAGAACAGCATGTATACTATCTATGGTGAAACAGATCACCAGCCCAGGTGGGATGCATGAGACAAGTGCTCCGGCCTGGTGCACTGGGAAGACCCAGAGGAATCGGGTGGAGAGGGAGGTGGGAGGGGGGATCGGGATTGGGAATACATGTAAATCCATGGCTGATTCATATCAATGTATGACAAAACCCACTGGAAAAAAAAAAATAAATAAAATAAAAAAAAAAAAGAAATGCATTTCTAATAAAATTCTAAAAAAAAAAAAAAGAAAGAGACACATGTCCTCCAATGTTCATTGCAGCACTGTTTACAATAGCTAGAACATGGACGCAATCTGGATGTCCACCGGCAGACAAATGGATTAGGAAGTTGTAGTACATATACACAATGGAATATTATTCAGTTATATAAAGGAACGCATTTGAGTCAATTCTAATGAGGTGGATGAAATTGGAGCCCACCATACAGAGTGAAGTAAGTCAGAAAGAGGAACACAAATACTGTATATTAACACATATATAAGGAATTTTACGGAGAAGGCAATGGCACCCCACTCCAGTATTCTTGTCTGGAAAATCCCATGGACAGAAGAGCCTGGTAGGCTGTAGTCCATGGGGTCGCTAAGAGTCGGACACGACCGAGGGACTTCACTTTCACTTTTCATGTATTGGAGAAGGAAATGGCAACCCATTCCAGTATTCTTGCCTGGAGAATCCCAGGGACGGGGGAGCCTGGTGGGCTGCCATCTATGGGGTCGCACAGAGTCGGACATGACTGAAGTGACTTAGCAGCAGCAGCAAGGAATTTTCAAAGATGGTAATGACAATCCTATATGCAAGGCAGCGAAAGAGGCACAGATGTAAAGAACAGACTTTTGGACTATGTAGGAGAAGGCAAGGATAGGACAATATGTGAGAATAATATTGAAACATGTGTATTACCATATGTAAAATAGATGACCAGTGCAAGTTCAATGTATGAAGCAGGGCATCCAAAGTCAGTGCTCTGGGACAACCCAGAGGGATGGGGTGGGGAGAGAGGTGTGATAGGAGTTCAGAATGGGGGGACACATGTGTACCTGTGGCTGATTCAAGGTGATATATTGCAAAAACTATCACAATATCATAAAGTAATTATCCTCCAATTAAAATAAATTATTTTTTTAAAGTGGGTTACTGACAAAAGCAGTCAACTAACATGAAAATATTAAAACAGCTAGTCTACACTCTGTACCTTATGGTGAAATGGTAAAATTAGTTTGTGTCTCTACAGAAGACATTAAATTGTATCAGTCAGTTTAGTCACTCAGTCATGTCTTACTCTTTGCGACCCCGTGGACTGCAGCATTCCAGGCTTCCCTGTCCATCACCAACTCCCAGGGCTTACTCAAACTCATGTCCATCGAGTCGGTGATGCCATCCAACCATCTCATTCTCTGCCATCCCCTGCTCCTCCTGTCTTCAATCTTTCCAAGGATCAGGGTCTTTTCACATGAGTCAGCTCTTTGAATCAGGTGGCCAAAGTATTGGAGTTTCAGCTTCAACATCAGTCTTTCCAGTGAATATTCAGGACTGATTTCCTTTAGGATTGACTGGTTGGATCTCCTTGCAGTTCAAGGGACTCTCAAGAGTCTTCTGCAACACCATAGTTCAAAGGCATCAATTCTTTGGCACTCATCTTTCTTTATAGTTCAACTCTCACATCCATACATGACCACTGGAAAAACCATAGCTTCGACTAGATGGACCTTTGTTGACAAAGTAATGTCTCTGCTTTTTAATACGCTGTCTAGGTTGGTCATAACTTCTCTTCCAAGGAGCAAGCATTTTTTAGTTTCATGGCTGCAGTCACCATCTGCAGTGATTTTGGAGCCCAAGAAGATAAAGTCTGACACTGTTTCCACTGTTTCCCCATTTATTTGCCATGACCTGTTGAGACCCAATGCCATGATCTTAGTTTTCTGAATGCTGAGTTTTAAGCAAACTTTTTCACTCTCCTATTTCACTTTCATCAAGAGATCACTTTCTGCCATAAGGGTGGTATCATCTGCACATCTGAGGTTATTGATATTTCTCCCAGCAATCTTGATTCCAGCTTGTGCTTCCTCTAGCCCAGCATTTCTCATGATGTACTATGCATATAAGTTAAATAAGCAGGGTGACAATATACAGCCTTGACAAACCTCTTCCCCGATTTGGAACTAGTCTGTTGTTCCATGTCCTGATCTAACTGTTGCTTCTTGACCTGCATACAGATTTCTCAGGAGGCAGGTCAGGTGATCTGGCATTCCCAGCTCTTGCAGAATTTTCCACAGTTTGTTGTGATCCACACAGTTAAAGGCTTTGGTGTAGTCAATAAAGCAGTAGTCAGAAGTCTTCTGGAACTCTCTTGCTTTTTCAAAAATCCAGCGGATGTTGGCAATTTGATCTCTGGTTCTGCCTTTTCTAAATCCAGCTTGAACATCTGGAAGTTCATGGTTCACTTACTGTTGATTCCTGGCTTGGAGAATTTTGAGCATTCCTTTGCTAGTGTGTGAGATGAGTGCAATTGTGCAGTAGTTTGAACAGTCTGTCCAAATTTAAATTCATTTAAATTGTATGCACATTGTCAAAATTTCTAAAAAGTTGTTTTAGCTATTTTATAATTATATTTATGTCTTTTTGGTATTAGCCAATAATTAGATTATGCATTAACATTCAAGTACACATTTATTAAGTGCTTACTGTGTGTAAATGCAATACTAAGCCCTGTGAAAGATATGAGAAATGCAGTTTTATATATATAATTTTATTTTTTGACTAATACTTAAAGCAGTTTAGTTGTAAAACTCTATGCTCAAGAATGATTATGAATTTTCTCATATTTCTTAAAAATCTTCCAAACAGTGTATCAGAAATCTGACAAAATATCACAATAAGAGGCTTGATCATTTAATAATAATAGAGTTGGCAAAATGTCCTGAAGGGTCAATAAGGTCAAAACTAAACAGGTAACTTACTTGTTACTGAAACTATTCTACATTAAAATCTTAGGTCAGCCTCATCATCGCTGACTTAACATTGCCCTTAACAACTTTCATTATTCTTTTCCCTTTAAGTAATGTTTATCTCCTTCACATTTAGTACACATTGATTCTTATCTTCTCCCTTATCTTAACTGTCTATAGAATTAATCAATCAAACCAACACTTTTTTGAGAGTGAAAGAGGGCAATCTTATTAGTTATGCTGGGACAACAAGGGTAAGGAGAGGTATCCCAGGTAAACCAGACACATCATGGGTGACTCCATGTTTATTCCAATTCCTTTCTCTATGGCCCCTTCCCTTACTACAAGAGACAAGGTCTGTGAGCTTGTAATAATCCCTTGCATCACAGCTCACTCTATGAAATTCTGTTCATTCATGGGATCTCAACTAACATCTGAACTCATATGTCTTCCCTGATTACATGCTGTATCATCTCATGACTTTAATGGCCTACACAATCACTTTATTTGGATAACTGTATCTATCAAACTGCCTGATGCAATGCCTAAAAGGAATCATGCCATTTCCTCCTAGCCTAGAATACTACTCTTCCCCAAACTGCTCTTTACATTCATTGGAATGGGCATGAAGCATAAAACCAAGGCTCTAGAAGCTAAAACCACTATGCTGCTTTTTTTGCTGAGACTGTATACAGAACTAATATAACTGGCCATGGGAGTTTAAAATGAACAGTGAAATTTTCTTTAATATGAGTGATATCAAAACAATATTTTCTAGAGAAGGAATGATGACTTGGTCAAGGTATAAGGAATTAGATTTGACATGCAGTCCAAAATTTGCAAAATTTATTCTTTGGAACACTATAATTCCCTGTGATGGTGACAGATGTTTGTCTTTAAAAAAAAGTTTCTGGATCAATAAGTTTTACATTAGTTCTCCCTCCTAGAATCCCAATTCACATTAGCATATCACAATGCATATTAGCATATCAAAAGCTTCAAGAAGCCTTGCAGTAAAGACACCATTCTTCATACTTGTTTGTTCTTAGAACCCTTTTTCTTCATTAAAAACCTTGTAACATTTTGCAGATCTCCATGCAAACCATTTCACAATCATTGCAGTAGATAGGAAGAAGCAGATGCAGGCATTGGAGCACAGGAGAAACTGTTGCCACAACCCCAGGATGCTAATACATGCCAGCAACTGAGGAAGCCATTTTAGCAAAACTAAAAACTGGTGTGCTACATCAACCCATGTCACAGGTTGATGGAGAGAAGGAACTAGTCATGAAAGGTAATACCAATCTGTAGGAAAAGCAAGAGTAGAAGTGCCAGCTGATGAAGTCAAACTCGAAATTGGTCAAAAAATAACCTAGGCAAATGGCAGACAGCAAGGTGAAGAAGAGTATGTGTGAGCAGACTGGGCTCCTTACTTTCTCTAGCCAAAGCTTGTTGAAGTTCTAGGCATAGACTTCCTGAAGTGCCCTGTCACTATGCTATGTGAGTCTTAAAGTGGCATTCCTTAATTGACTCTTGAGTCAATGTTTGATGAATAATGGATAAAAGGCAGAAAAAAGGCACATTTTTTATCATTTTAGACAAGCTTACTAGAGTGGGAAAAGATTACAACAGGCAAACAAGCTACCAGCTTGGATACCATCTCTGTGAAGCGAAAATGATGAGGATTTGGAAGATAAACCAAAAGACACGAAGAAGATTCAGCAATGCAGAGCAACCGAACTTAAGTCAGTGGACTCTGACACAGTTATGCTCTTACAGTCTTGGAGAACCTGAGAAGGACTGGCCATAACTTGACACTAATCAGTCTGTTTTTTCCTTTATGTTGATCTGTATCTTCTAAGTTCATTTTTTTTTCTTTTTGTAAATCACTTCTGCTGTATATCTTTAGCATCTCCACGTAAGTGTAAATTGATTAGGCATAAGAAAACATATTTTCCATGAATTGAACATTTCCCAGGAGAATCTTGTACACTGATTGGAGCAACAAATTAACTGATGTTAAGCAAGCACTATAAGCATGTATTTTATATATGATAGGGTACTTCCCTAACTTTTTTTAATGATAATATCTCATCCTATATTTAGACAGGATTGGATCTCTTAGTGAGTAATCACCAAGAGATTATAATGTGTAAGACAGTCATATCATCATCAAATTCAAAGAACAAATTCATGTAATAATATATAAAAACATGAAAAAATCCATCAGCTGGAAACTTAAAAAGCAGAATGCATTACTTCACTTATGATTCCTGGGAACTATCATTCCTAGAAACTCTGAGCATTCTATCTACAGAAACTTTGTAACCTCTGTCTTTGTATTAGGAGCTGGCTAAAGAGTAACAGTTAACTGCTTATAATGAATGGAGTCAACACAAACCTGTTAGGTCTATAAAAATAACATTGATTTAAAACATTTCAAAGGTTTTAATTCTAGATACTATAAAATTATCTTCATCTTTCTAATTTTCAAGATGGTATAGCCCATGAAACACTGTGTATCCATAAAACAGTGCATGATACGTTACTAAACTTCTCTATCTCCCACATGACTAGGTTTCATTTTTTTCTAATAACACTAGGTATGAAACGTTCACTTTTTCAATAAATCATTACTGCCAAAGTCTGACATGTATGGAATAAAGCCATACCAAGTTCATTTTATTGGGCACTTCACTGTGGCAGAAATGTCAGCTATAATAAACATGTGATGAAAAAGATTTTCAGGGCTCCCATCAGGTAGTACATAACCTGACAGTAGGTTAAAACTGAACATTTACATGAAAAGATTGGGTGAATGAGGCTGACAGCTGTCATTAACAATCTGAAGAAGAAATATGCTACCTAAGATTCCCTGGCTTTCACAGTTTACATGTGCTTTCACAATCCCATTTAATCCTTCTAACAAATATGGGCCTGGGCCTTACTCCCCCCATTTACAGATAAGAAATCTGCCTCTTCTCCCCACCCATACTACCACTGCTGTGGTTAAGCACTTATCACCTCTCAGCCCCCTGACTGACAGCCTTGCCAAAGATCATGTTCCAGTTGTAAGAACTGGATGATATTAAGCTTTTCTAGGGGAGAAAAGAATCTGAAAATACAGTTGCTTAACAATAACCAATTTTTACCTGCAGTTCACAACTACAGGGTGGATGTGGATCACAGAGTTCTCTGTGTTGTAACCAGCTTAAAGGCCTATAATGTGGCTCTTTCTGAATGAAATGGATGCCTTTTGTAATTAAGTCATTAGGCAAATTTGTAGAATTTATCTGATAATAAAAATTATAAACAAATCAGAGATTCAAGCACATATTGTATGCTATACAGCCTTGGGCCCTTGATAATGAGTTGTCCAACTGGTTAAATCACAGACTGTATATTTGGGGAGGATGGTTGTCTAATGTCCTGATATTTTGAATTTCATTAACTATTGTTTGGAGGCACTTAAAAAAGTGAACACTAATATTTTCTTTTCTGAGATTTAGAGTAGAAGAAAATACTACAATTTTGTATCTATTTATCATAAATCCAAAAATCCTACTCAATATTTTCTCCCAGTTAAAAGGATCAGGTGGCAGGGTATAGAAGTAGTTGGAGATGAGAACAGCCCTTAGACTTTGCAAAGCACATGAGTGATTGTCACCGGTCTGCTTCTGACAGATGCAAAGTGATTTTTCTCTCTGTGGATGTCAACTGACAGCTCACCTCCAAGGGTTGATATATCTCGAGCTTTCTATTTTTAATTTTAAACCCAGAATTCTAACATAAGAGGATATTTTAAGGGGCTAACACCTACTAACTCTTAAGCAAACAGGAAACCTGAAACTCCTAAGGCTAATGATGAAAACAATTTATACCAATATTCTAATTGTTCCATTCCTAAGTCATGTCTGACTGTTTGCGACACCGTGGAATGCAGCACACCAGGCTTCCCTGTCCTTCAGTATCTCCTAGAGCTTGCTCAAATTCATGTCCATTGAGTCGGTGATGCCATCCAACCATCTCGTCCTCTCTTGCCCTCTTCTCCTTCTGCCTTCAATTTTTTCCAGCATCAGTGTCTTTTCCAAGAAGTCAGCTCTTTACATCACGTGATCAAAGTATTGGAGCTTCAGCTTCAGCATCAGTTCTCCCAAAGAATATTCAGGGTTGATTTCCTTTAGGATTGACTGGTTTGATATCCTTGCAGTTCAACAGACTCTCAAGAGTCTTCTCCAACACCACAGTTCAAAAGCATCAGTTCTTTGGCTGGCACTCATTGTTCTTTATGGTTCAACTCTCTCATTCCTACATGACTACTGGAAAAACCATAATTAAACTAAAAATATCCTTCCATAGAAGAAGGAGCAGAGTACAGACTAAAGCTTATCTCCTATACTCCATTTCTGAAGACATGAAGTTTTTTTTCTGGAGACTCTGCTTGTGTGTTTGTTACCACAGAAGACCTGAACTTCACAAAGTAGTTCATAATAAAAATTTATAAAAGTGTTGTGTATAAATGTGCTTCTTTCATTTTAAATGGCTGGTAAGATTAAGAGTATGGAATTTTTGAATCAGGTGAATATGGGTACAAGTCCCAAAATTACTACAGACTAGTTTCTAATCTTGTTAAATTTATTTAATTTTTCTAAACTGTTTCCTCAGTTAAAAAATAACAATAATAATAATATGGCCTTGCCTTTTCTATATGGTTTGGGGAGGGAATTGAATGACATGATGTGTATAAAATGGTCTGTACAGAGGTTGCACATACAAACACTCAAGAAAAGTGAGCTATAGTTCTAAAATAAGAAACAGTAATTTTTTTAAAATATTTACTTATTTTAACTGGAGGATAATTACTTTACAATATTGAGATGATTTTTGCCATACATCTACATGAATCAGCCACAGATGTGTATGTGTCCCCCCATCCCGAACCCTCCTCTCTCCTCTCACCTCCCTCCCCACCCTATCCCTCTGGGTTGTGCCAGAGGACTAGTTTTGGGTGCCCTGTTTCATGCATCAAACTTGCACTGCTCATCTATTTTACATATGGTAATGTACATGAGTCAATGCTATTCTCAAATCATCCCACCCTCGCATTCTCCCACTGAGTCCAAAAGTCAGCTCTTTGTATGTTGTTAAATGAGAAAATTGAAATCTGACATTAATATCATATAGACATACATAAAGATTTTGGAAGCCAGAAAAACACTTCTTAAGCATTTTCATGACAAGAACTTGAGTGCAGGTGATCAGCAAAATCCCAAATTCTAAGATTTTCTTGCTATGTGAAATGCATTTTGGATTTTTTATGTATTAGTCTTAAATAGTAACCTATTGTTTTAAAAATCCTATAAAGCAAATAAACAAGATGGCAAGGTATCAAGTCTGCTTTTAAGAGTATTGCCTGATGAAAAGCTAATAAGGCTAATTTAGACTAGAAAGATTTATTTTCTGTAATTCTTCTTGTTTCCCATTAAGTTCATCTCTGAACAAGTTGAAATTATGGTAGATATGTTTTAGGGAAAATTAAATGATTTCCTAAAAATGAAACCTGAACTTCTTCCAACCATTATAAAGTAATTGATAACAGACATATCATCTCATTGTAAATAATGAGAGAACAAAAATAAACGAAACACATGAAACAACTGATTTAAAATTTAGGAAGGAAAAGGACATAACTATTACACTGAGGGACAGGGAGTAATGAGATGAGCCAAACAACTACCTTGAATATGTTTATGGAGACAAAAATTGGGTGGAGGAGAGTGAAGAGAAAATGGATTTCAAGTTGATGAGAGGGATCAAGCTGAGCATGAGACTGAGATCAGAATTTAGGGAAGACTAAGCTAACTAAGAGGTGGTAAGAATATACAGAAGAATTGTACAAAAAAGATCTTCACGACCAAGATAATCATGATGGTGTGATCACTCACCTAGAGCCAGACATCCTGGAATGTGAAGTCAGTGGGCCGTAGGAAGCTTCACTATGAACAAAGCTAGTGGAGGTGATGGAATTCCAGTGGAACTTTTTCAAATCCTGACAGATGATGCTGTGAACATGCTGCACTCAATATGCCAGCAAATTTGGAAAACTCAGCAGTGGCCACAAGACTGGAAAAGGTCAGTTTTCATTCCAATCCCAAAGAAAGGCAATCCCAAAAAATGTTCAAACTACCACACAATTGCACGCATCTCACACGCTAGTAAAGTAATGCTCAAAGTTCTCCAAGCCAGGAATCAGCAACACATGAACTATGAACTTCTGGATGTTCAAGCTGGTTTTAGAAAAGGCAGAAGAACCAGAGATCAAATTGCCAACATCTGCTGGATCATTGAAAAACCAAGAGAGTTCCAGAAAAACATCTACTTCTGCTTCATTGACTATGCCAATGCCTTTGTGTGGATCACAATATACTGTGGAAAATTCTGAAAGACATGGGAATACCAGACCACCTGACCTGCCTCTTGAGAAATTCGTATGCAGGTCAAGAAGCAACAGTTAGAACTGGACATGGAACAACAGACTGGTTCCAAATAGGAAAAGGAGTATGTCAAGGCTGTATATTGTCACTCTGCTTATTTAACTTATATGCAGAGTACATCATGAGAAATGCTGGGCTGGAAGAAGCACAAGCTGGAATCAAGATTGCCCAGAGAAATATCAATAACCTCAGATATGCAGATGACACCACCCTTAAGGCAGAAAGTGAAGAAGAACTAAAAAGCCTCTTGATGAAAGTGAAAGAGGAGAGTGAAAAAGTTGGCTTAAAGCTCAACATTCAGAAAACTAAGATCATGGTATCTGGTCCCATCACTGCATGGGAAATAGATACGGGAACAATGGAAACAGTGGCAGACTTAATTTTAGGGGGCTCCAAGTCACTGCAGATGGTGATTGCAGCCATGAAATTAAAAGACGCTTGCTCTTTGGAAGAAAAGTTATGACCAACCTAGACAGCATATTAAAAAGCAGAGACATTACTTTGCCAACAAAGGTCAGTCTGGTCAGGGCTATGGTTTTTCCAGTAGTCATGTATGGTTGTGGGAGTTGGACTATAAAGAAAGCTGAGCACTGAAGAATTGATGCTTTTGAACTATGATGTTGGAAAAGACCCTTGAGCATCCCTTGCACTGCAAGGGGATCCAACCAGTCCATCCTAAAGGAAATCAGTCCTTAATATTCATTGGAAGGACTGATGTTGAAGCTGAAACTCCAATATTGGCCACCTGATTCAAAGAACTAACTCATTTGAAAAGATCCTGATGCTGGGAATGATTTAAGGCAGGAGGAGCAGGGGACGACAGAGGATGAGATGGTTAGATGGCATCACCAACTCGATAGACATGAGTTTGGGTAAACTCCGGGAGTTGGTGATGGACAGGGAGGCCTGGCATGCTGTGATTCATGGGGTCACGAAGAGTCAGACACAACTGAGTGACTGAACTGAACTGAACACAGTCAAAGACCTTAGTGTAGTTGATGAAACAGAGATAGTTGTTTTTCTGAAATTCCCTTGCTTTTTCTATAATCCAACAAATGTCGGCAATTTGATCTCTCATTCCTCTTCCTTTTTAAACCCAGCTTGGACATCTGCAAGTTCTTAGTTCAGACAATGCTGACGCCTAGCATGCAAGATTTTAAGCATGACCTTACTAGCATGGGAGATGAGTGCATTTGTCCAATGGTTAGCACATTCTTTGGTACTACCCTTCTTGAGAATTAGAATGAGTATTTACCTTTTCTAGTCCTATGGCCACTGCTGGGTCTTCCAGATATGCTGACATAATGAATGGGAAACCCTGTTGACATCCTCCTATAGGAATGTGAATAGTTCTGCTAGAATTTCAGCACATTCACTAGCTCTATCAACAGCAGTGCTTATTAAGGCCCACTTGACTTAGGGCTTCCCTGATAGCTCGGTTGGTAAAGAATATGCCTGCAATGCAGGAAACCCTGATTTGATTCCTGGGTCGGGGAGATCTCCTGGAGAAGGGATAGGCTACCCACTCCAATGTTCTTGGGCTTCTCTTGTGGCTCAGCTGGTAAAGAATCTACCTGCAATGCAGGAGACCTGGGTTCGATCCCTGAGTTGGGAAGATATTCTGGAGAAGGCAAAGGCTACCCACTCCAGTAGTCTGGCCTAGAGAATTCCATGGACAGTCCATGGGGTCCCAAAGAGTCAGAAACAGACTGAGCAACTTTCACTTTCACACTCACTTTACTTCCTATCCCAGAATGTCTGGCTCTGGGAGATTAACCAAACCATTGTAATAATCTGGTTCATAAAGATCTTTTTTATTCATTCTTTCATGTATTCCTTCCATCTCTTCTTGATCTCTTCAGCATCTCTGAGGTCTCTACCATTTTTATCCTATATCACACCCATCATTGGGTGGAAATCTCCCTTGATGTTTCCAATTTTCCTGAAAAGATCTCTAGTCTTTCTGCTGTTGTTGTTTTCTTCTATTATTAAACGCTGTTCGTTGAAGAAAGCCTTGTCTCTTCTAGCTATTCTTTGAAACTCTGCATTTAATTGGTTGTATCTTAGCCTCTCTCCCTTGCTTTTCACTTCTCTTCTTTCTTCCACTATTCAGAAAGCCTCCTCAGATAACCACTTCGCTTTCTTGCTTTTCTTTTTCTTTGGGATGGTTTTGCTCACCACCTCTGGTACAATGTTATGGACCTCTGTCCATAGTTTTTTGGGCACACTGTTATCTAGATCTAGTCCTTTGACTCTATTCTTTACCTCTACTGCAAATTCATACAGGATTTAATTTAAGTCATACCTGACTGGCCTAGTGTTTTTTTCCCAGTTTTCTTTAGTTTAAGCCTGAATTTTGTTATAAGAAGCTGATGATATGAGCCAGTTTCAGGTCTTGTTTTTGCTGAATGTATACAATTCTTGGGCTACAAAGAATGTAATCGATTTGATTTCAGTATTGATCATTTGATGATGTCCATGTGTAAAGTCATCTCTCATGTTGTTGAAAAAGAGTATTTGCTATGACTAGTGCATTCTCTTG
The DNA here is from genome assembly GCF_910594005.1 of Cervus elaphus. Classification (NCBI taxonomy): domain Eukaryota; kingdom Metazoa; phylum Chordata; class Mammalia; order Artiodactyla; family Cervidae; genus Cervus; species Cervus elaphus. The sequence continues at coordinate 27,145,264 of NC_057826.1, read as the reverse complement.
GCAGAATTCAGTTAGCCTTTGCCCAGCTTCATTTTGTTCTCCAAGGCCAAATTTTGGTTTTACTCCAGGTATATCTTGACTTCCTACTTTGCATTCCAATTCCCGATGATGAATACAACATCTTTTTTTAGGCACTAGTTCTAGGAGGTCTCCTTGGTCTTCATAGAACTGAACAACTTCAGCTTCTTTGGCATCAGTGGTATGGGCATAGACTTGGAGTACTGTGATGTTAAATGACTTGCCTTGGAAACAAACTGCGATCATACTGTCATTTTTGAGGTGGCCCCCAAGTACTATATTTCAGACTCTTTTTGCTGATTATGAGGGCTACTCCATTTCTTCTATGGGATTCTTGCCCACAAAATGGTGGCAGTAGTAGAAGTATGGTCATCTGAAATAAATTCACCCATTCCCATTCATTTTAGTTCACTGATTCCTAGGATGTCGATGTTTACTCTTAGCATCTCCTGCTTGACACATCCAATTTTCCTTGATTCATGGACATAACATTCCAGGTTCCCATACAGTACTATTCTTTGCAGCATCAGATTTTACTTCTATCAGCGGGCACATCAACAACTGAGTGTTGTATGCACTTTGGCCCAGCCACTTCATTCATTCTGGGGCTATTGATAATTCTCTTCTGCTCTTCCCCAGTGCTATGTTGGAAACCTTCAGACCTGGGGGAATTCATCTTTTGGTGTCGTATCTTTTTGGCCCTTTATGCAATTCATGAGGTTCTCATGGCAAGTATACTGGGATGGCTTGCCATTCCCTCATCCAGTGGATCATGTTTTGTCAGAACTTTCTGATATGACCTGTCCATCTTGGGTGTCCCTGAATGGCACGGCTTATAGCTTCAATGAGGTAATGCAAGCCCCTTCATAACAACAAGGCAGTGATCCATGAAGGGGAGTCTGTTAGACTCATCTAAAAGAACTGGCCTTCCAGTGCAGGGAACACGGGTTTGATCCCTAGATCAGGAAGATCCCCAGGAGAAAGAAATGTCAGCCCCATTCCAATATCCTTGCCTGGGAAATCCCATAGAGAGAGGAGCCTGGTGGTTTGTAGTTCATACAGTTGCAAAAGGGTTGGACATGATTTAGCAACTAAACGACAATAAAGCCTTTAAAACAAGCCTTGAAAGAATCAAAATTATCTTCAAATTATCAAGCCATGTATAAAAACAATATTCAAAACACTTCAAGTGAAGGCAATAAAATCTAATCAATAACACAAAACTGATAATGCTCAACATTTGTTCAGAAATTACTAGATACATGAAGAACAAAACATGATGTACAGACAGAAAAAAAATAGTCAATATAAATAGATTAAAAGAGATGATATAACTAACATACAATAACTTTAAATGACTTTTATAAATATGCTTACGTATTTAAATAAAAATATGAACATAAAGTGGAGAGAAAGGGAAGGTATAAAAACAACCAGACAGAACTTCTAGAGAGAAATATACAAAATCTAGAATAAAAAATGTACTGGATAGGGTTTATAGCTGATTAAATACTTTCACAAGAAAGAAACAGTAAGCTCGAAGACATAGCAATAGAAATTATCCAAACTGAAGAATGAGTGAAAAGACTTAAACTCATCAACAGAAAGTTAATAACCCATGAGACATGGCAAATCTTTTTACATGCATTACTTAGAGTCCTGGGAAGACAATGAAGATAGCAAAATATATTTAAGGAAAGGGAGATGAAATGCTCCCAAATTTAATGAAAATTCAAAAGACATAGATTGAAAAAGTGCAATAATCCTCATGCAGGATAAAATATCCCCTGATGGAGGGCATGGCAACCCAGTCCAGTATTCTTGCCTGGACAATCCCCATGGACAGAGGAACCTGGTGGGCTACAGTCCATGGCATCGCAAAGAGTCAGACATGACTAAGCAACTAAGCACACGACTCAAGATAAAATACAAAAAAAAAAGTACACCATAATCAAATTGTAAAACCATTGGTAAAAGAAAACTCTGTCAACATATAATTTTATATCCCATGAAAATATTCTTGAAAAATAAAGACAAAAATATCTTCACAAAAATAAAAATTGGGAATATCATCACTAGAAAACTTGCACAACAAGAAATATTAAAGAAAGTTTTCTAGGCAGAAGGAAAATAACTCCAGATGAAAAATCAGACCTATATAAAAGAATGAAGAACACTGGAAAGAATAAATGTATGGATAAGTATAAAAGACATTTTCACATTTTTAAATTCATTTAATGGAAAGTGACTATTTAAAATAAAACAATAATACATTATAGAGTTCACAACATATTTAAAAGTAACGTATATTATAGCCATAGCAAAAGAATAGTGATAGAATTTAAATTTGAATTTTAAAGTGATAGAATTTGAACATCTTACATTATATGTAAAGGAGCCTTCCCAGATGGCACAATCATAAAGAACCTTCCTGCCATTGCAGGAGAGAGAAGAGATGTGGGTTCAATCCCAGGGTCAAGAAGATACCCTAGAGTAGGAACTACCAACTTAACTCCAGTATTCTTGCCTGGAAAATTCCATGTACAGAGGAGCCTGGCGGCCTACAGTCCATGAGGGAGGATGCAAAGAGTCAGACACAATTGAGCAACTGAACACGTGCATGTGCGCACACACACACACACACACACACACACACAATATGTAAAGTGATAAAGCATCATGTGAAGGTAAAATATGATGATAAATTAAAGTTACATATTGTAAACCATAGAAGAATCATTAAAAATTAGAACAAAGAGGTTTAGCTAATTAACCAACAGAAGCAATAAAATTGAATGTGTAAAAATCCTCACTAAATATCAAGACAAAGGGGAGAAAAAAAGAAAAACAATAAAAACAAATAGCAAAATAGTACATATAAACCCAACCATAGTGACAACACATTAAAAGAGGATATTCTAAGCATTCCAATTAAAAAGCAGAGAAAGTCACATTAAATAAATATGCAAGACCAAACTATAAGAAGTACACTTTTAATATAAAGACACAACTTGACCCTTTAAAATGGCCAAAAATCCAGTAAACATAAGAAAGCTAAGTGGGATAAATTTATCAAAGGATGCTTCAGTACAAGATATACTAACAGAGGAATACTTTATGATAATGAACTCATTACTTCATTAAGAATACACAAAAATTTTAAATGTGTATGCATCTAGAAAAGAGTCTCAACATAAATAAAGTAAAAACTATAAGAATTAAGCTTGGAAAGAGTCAACATTCCAAATAGAGATTTTAATTCTCCTCTCTCAGGAATTCATTGAGCAAGTATGAGAAAATCAATTTTAAAAATGTAAAAGCGAACACTACTATCAAGCAACTTGACCTAACTAACTATAAAACATTACTCCAAACAATGTCACAATATACAAAATTTTCAGGTGTATATGAAATATTCACCTGGCTAGACCATACACCATACGATGAAACTAATCATGACTGACACAAACTAACACACTGCCATGAAAACAGAAAATTTGAATAGCATATTGAAGATACAACATTTGAAATTAAAGGTCTTCCCACAAATAAGACTCTACCCAGATGGCTTTTCTAGGGAATTTCTCAAATATTTAAGGAAAAGATGTTTGGAATCTTAAGCAAGGTTTTTTTCAGAAAATAGATTCTTAAAAAATAATTCTTGACTTATTTGATGAAGGTAGCATTACCCTGACACTGAAACTAGTCAAATGTGCTAGAATACTAATATTACAGAACTGGAGAAGGAAATGGCAACCCACACCAGTATTTTTGCCTGAAAAATCCAATGGACAGAGGAGCCTGGTAGGCCACAATTCTTGGGGTTGCAAACAATTGGACACAACTTTGTGACTGATCAAGCATACACTACAGAATACTACAAACCAATAACTCTCGTAAAGGTTAATACAAAAGTACTTAATAAAATAATTGCAAATTTAATTCAGCAATATTTTTAAAAGATAAGTATCACAACCAAGTGTGATTTATCCTAGGAAGGCAATGTTGATATAACATTTGGAAAATTAATTAACCTAATTCACCATAATAACAGACTAAAGCAGCAAAATCATACAACCATCTCAATAGATTCCAAGAAAGCACTTTATAAAATTTAATACCCATTAATGATGAAAATTCTCAGAAAAGTAGAATGTGGTGGGAATATCTTCAAAGGGATAGAAGTAATTTACAAAAACATTGGTGATATATTTAATATTAAAAGATTTAAGATCTTCCTCTAAGATGGGAAGTAAAGCATATTGACTCTCAACACTTGTATTTTATATTATGTTGAAATCTTAACCAGTGGAATAAGGCAGGAAAAAGAACAGACACAGTAGTTGGAAAGGTGAAGAACAACTGATTTTCAAATAACATGATCATACAAATAGAAAATCTCAAGAAATCTATCAAAAGCTATTAGAACAAAAATTTGTGAATATAGTCATGTGCAAGACACAAAAAGAATAAACAAAAATCTAATTTTATTTCTATATACTACCAATAAATAACACAAAAATTAAATTTGTAAAGCAATAATACTTAAAAATCAAAATCAAATAGTGTAAAACACTTAAAAATAAGTTTAAATATACTCACTGAACAATAAAATTCTACAAACATAGTATATATTACATACTATATAGTGATCTTTATCAAGATAATATTGTATTGCCATATGGGTAAGATATATAGATTAATGGAACAAAATAGGGTCCAGAAAGTTAATTTATATTTGTTCAGGTAATTAAACAGAGAAAAGACAGTAGTCCACAGTAAACAGAGGTGGAAAAATAGCATTTTCACACAAAAGAAAAAAAAAATTTTAACTCATTCCATACATCATGTATTTTTTAAAATTCAAAGTATAATCATAGACTTAAAGGTAAAACTAGAGCTACAAAATTACTAAAAGTAAACATCAGGCAAAATCTTATTGACATTAAGGTTAAGAAAGTATTTCTACAGAACACCAAAAGCACTAAATATTTTCAAAATTGATAAGCTGCACTTCTTACAAATTAAAACCTTCTGCACTCCAAAGTATTTTGATTAGAAAATAAAAATTCACATTACAAATAGGGAGAAAATGTTTCCAATACATATATACAAGTATATGTGGATATATGTATATCCAAAATGTACAAAGAACATGTTTTAAACCAGTATCTTAACTTAAAATGGCCAAAAAGTTCAAAGCCCCTTTGTACTAGTTTGCTATGGTGCCCATAAGAAAGTACCAAAAACTGAATGACTTAAAAATAAGCAGAAATTTATTTTCTCACAAGTCTGGAAGCTAGAATTCTGAGATCAAGGTATTAGCAGTCCTCTCTCCTTGGTCTACACATCATGTATCCCTGTGTCTTCACATGATCTTCCTTCTGTGCATGTCTCTGTTCAAATTTTCTATTCTTACAAGGATATAAGTCATAAGAATTAGAGCCTACCATAATTACCTTATTTTAACTTAATTACCTCCTTAAAGAATCTATATTCAAATAAGGTAACATTCTGAGGTATTAAACACTTCAACTTATGAATTTTGGGGGCACAATTTAGCCTATAAAACTTTCATTAAAAATATATATCTATAGTAATGAATAATAATCATGATCCCTGATTTCAAGCTATATTACAAAACTATAATGACTAAAACAGAATGGTATTGGTATTAAAGCAGACATAGAGCAATGGGAATAGAAGTGAGCCTGAGAAATAAACTCATGCATATATGGTCAGTTAATTTGACAAAGTACCTAAGAAGATAAAATGAGGAAAAGACAGTCTTTTCAATAAACTGTGTTGGGAAAACTAGATGGTCACATGTAAAAGGATGAATCTTCAACACTATTTTAGACCATATGCAAAAATGAGCTTGAAATGGATTAAAGGCTTGAATGTAAGACCTGAAACCATAAAACACCTAGGAAAAAACACAGTTGGTAAGCCCCTTGACATAGATCTTAGCAATGATTTTTTTCATTCTGACACCAAAAGAGAGAATAAATAAGTGGGACTATACGAAACTAAAAAGCTTATGCACATCAAAGGAAACCCTCAGCAAAATGAAAAGGCAACACACTAAATGGGACAAAATATTTGTACATCAATCTGATAAGGGACTAATACCCCAAATATATGAAGACCCCATACAACTCAATAGTAAAAAGCAAACAATTTTTTTAAATGGGCAAAAGATCTGAACAGACATTGTTCCAAAGAAGAAATATGGATGGCCCACAGGTACATGTAAAAAATTGCTCAACATCAGTAATCATCAGGGAAATACAAATTAAACCACAATGAAATATCACCTCACACCTTTTAGAATGGGTATTATCAAAAAGACAGTAAATTACAAGTGTTGGTGGGGACATGGAGAAAAGGGAAACCTGTGCACTATTAGTGAGAGTGCAAAATGGCTCAGTCATGTAGAAAACAGTATGAAGGTTCCTCAAAAAATTAAAAATAGAACTACCATATGATCAGTACATTTATTCCTAAATATTCACCCAAAGAAAAGAAAAACATTAACTTGAAAAGTTGTATGCACCCCCATGTTCATTGCAGCATTGTTAAAAGAGCCAAGACATGGAAATAACCTAAGTGCCTATCAATGGATGAACTGATAAGAAAATATGGTATGTGTATACAATGGAATATTATTCAATCATAAGAAAGAATCAAATCTTGCCATTTATGACAACATGAATGGACTGGAGGACATTTTGCTAAGAAAATAGGTCACACAGAGAAAGACAAATAACATGTGATCTCTCTTATATGTGGAATCTAAGAAAATAAACAAAAAAAAACAAGTTCATAAAGAGAACAGACTGGTAGTTGCTAGAGATGGGGGTGGGGGGTTAGAATAAATGGGTGAACTGAAACTAAAAGAATGATTAATAAGAACAAAACTAATTCTCAAAACCATTAATAGCTAGGCCAATATAAATTAATCACAATGAGATATTACTACACACCCACCAGAATGGGTAAAATTATAAAGACTAATTACACAACATGTTGAAAAGGACATAAAACAACGAAAACTCTCATACATAGCCAATGGAAATGCAAAGTGGTACAACTACTGGGGAAAAAAGTTTGGCAGTATCATATTTACCATACAACCAGCAACACCATGTAATCCATATGATTAAGCTCTAATATTTTAATCTATAGGTAGTATCAAATCACGTACATGTCATCTGTCCCTAGCAATACCCCCAGAGTCTAGAACAGTGTGTGGCATACAGTGAATATAGACAAAATATTTACTAAATAAATGAAAGCATTTCTTTAACAAGTTCATTATTATTGAACATTTAGTTTATTTTCAGTGTAAAGGTAAACTTTTACCTTCAATCACATTTCTGGTAACTTAAGCACATTTTAAGTTCCTTGAAGTTTCTTAATACTATCCAGGAAACTTGTAGCAATTTATATTCCCATCTCTACTGTGATACAGATGTCTCATTCTGCTCTCTATCCAGTATCAGGCATTAAAATTTATTGCAACTTCACCAATTTGATTTGGAATTTACATTCTATTTTCATACGGTTAATTATCAGAGCATAAAAAATCTTTTCAGAATGTAAAAAACTAGAAAGCAGAATCTGGTTTTCAATGCTGGTATAATGAGAAACTGTTTGATCTCATTCGGCACACATGTTAGGATACGCTCGCATTCTAAAATCAAAAGGAGATTCTCACTCCAAAAAAAAAAAAAAAAAATTAGTACTAACTATGGTCCAGAACTACATGCAATTGCAAGGTTTTGGCTGATACTAAAACAATGATGTATAGATGTTCTGGGGGACAAGGGCAAAAGATAAAAGAAACGGTTGTAGGCAGACAGAAAAGAGAAGATTCTGAAGAATTTCATTACATTAGTGGCAATTTTATCACTGTGCACAACTTTCATTTATTACCTCTTTTTTTAAATAAGAAACAGCCATTACAGATCTGGTGTACTATTTGTCCATTTTAAAATATCTGAGAAAGCTAGATCTATTTTTAGGAAAAGATGGAAAATAAGTTCTGGATATGTTTTTTGCCAAGTTGAACTTGGAACTAACAAAGGTTCCGCATACAGATCCAGCCAGCCACTAATATATGGCTCAGTCCTCCCTTTAATTGACATGGAGTGGCAAAAATTGCTACAAACTGCAGTAGCTCAGTTTGGTAAAGAATCTGCGTGTAATGCAGGAGACCCAGGTTCAATCCCTGGGTCAGGAAGATCCCCTGGAGAAGGAAAAGGCAACCCACTCCAGTACTCTCGCCTGGAGAATTTCCTGGACAGAGGAGCCTAGTGGGCTACAGTCCATGGAATCGCAAAGTCATATGTGACTGTGCGACTATGTTCAATTCAGTTCAGCAGGCACTTTATAAGAGCTGAGTTTAATGAACTTTGTCACCTTTTTATTGAAACAAAACTGCTTTACAATGTTGTGTTAGTTTCTGCTGTAGAGGATTGTGAATCGGCAATATGTAAATGCATATCCCCACACTCTTAAGCCTACTCTCATTCTGTCCCTCCTGGTCATCACAGAGCACCAAGCTGAGCTCCCTGTGTGAATTATACAGAGCGAACTAAATCAGAAAGAGAAAACCAAATATCATATACTACACTGTATATATGGATTAAGAAAAATGGTACTGATGAATCGACTGCAGGGCAGGGACAGAGGTGCAGAAATGGATGTTTTTCTGGAACCCTCTTGCTTTTTCGATGATCCAGCAGATGTTGGCAATTTGATCTCTGGTTCTTCTGCCTTTTCTAAAACCAGCTTGAACATCTGGAAGTTCACGGTTCACGTATTGCTGAAGCCTGGCTTGGAGAATTTTGAGCATTACTTTACTAGCGTGAGAGATGAGTGCAATTGTGCAGTAGTTTGAGCATTCTTTGGCCTTGCCGTTCTTTGGGATTGGAATGAAAACTGACCTTTTCCAGTCCTGTGGCCACTGCTGAGTTTTCCAGATTTGCTGGCATACTGAGTGCAGCACTTTCACAGCATCATCTTTCAGGATTCGAAATAGCTCAACTGGAATTCCATCACCTCCACTACCTTTGTAGTGATGCTTCCTAAGGCCCGCTGACTTCACATTCCAGGATGTCTGGCTCTAGGTGAGTGATCACACCATCATGATTATCTGGGTCATGATGATCCTTTTTGTACAGTTCTTCTGTGTATTCTTGCCACCTCTTCTTAATATCTTCTGCTTTTGTTAGGTCCATACCATTTCTGTCCCTTATTGAGCCCATCTTTGCATGAAATGTTCCCTTGGTATCTGTAATTTTCTTGAAGAGATCTCTGGTCTTTCCCATTCTATTGTTTTCATCTATTTCTTTGCTCACTGAGGAAGGCTTTCTTATCTCCCCTTGCTATTTTTTGGAACTCTGCATTCAAATGGGGATATCTTTCCTTTTCTCCTTTGCTTTTCACTTCTCTTCTTTTCACAGCTATTTCTAAGGCCTTCTCAGACAGCCATTTTGCTTTTTTGCATTTCTTTTTCTTGGGGATAGTCTTGATCCCTGTCTCCTGTACAATGTCACGTCCATAGTTCTTCAGGCACTCTGTCTATCAGATCTAGTCCCTTCCATCTATTTCTCACTTCCACTGTATAATCAGAAGGGATTTGATTTAGGTCATACCTGAATGGTCTAGTGGTTTTCCCCACTTTCTTCAATTTAAGTCTGAATTTGGCCAAAATCACCGCAGATGGTGACTGCAGTCATGAAATTAAAAGATGCTTCCTCCTTGGAAGGAAAGTTATGACCAACCTAGACAGCATATTAAAAAACAGAGACATTACTTTGTCAACAAAGGTCCATCTGGTCAAGGCTATGGTTTTTCCAGTAGTCATGTATGGATGTGAGAGTTGGACTATAAAGAAAGCTGAGCACCGAAGAATTGATGCTTTTGAACTGTGGTGTTGGAGAAGACTCTTGAGAGTTCCTTGGACTGTAAGGAGATCCAACCAGTCCATCCTAAAGGAAATCAGTCTTGGGTGTTCATTGGAAGGACTGCTGTTGAAGCTGAAACTCCAGTATTTTGGCCACCTGATGTGAAGAGCTGACTCATTTGAAAAGACCCTGATTGGGAAAGACTGAAGGCAGGAGGAGAAAGGGATGACAGAGGATGAGATGGTTAGATGGTATCACTGACTCAATGGACATGAGCTTGGGTGGGCTCCGGGAGTTGGTGATGGACAGGGAGGCCTGGTGTGCTGCAGTTCATGGGATTGCAAAGAGTCGGACACAACTGAGCTACTGAACTGAATTGAACTGAACTTAACAGAGGTGTAGATGTAGAGAATGGACTTGTGGACACAGTGGGGGGAAGAGAGGGGGGTGAACTGAAAAAGTAACATTGACATATGTAAATTTGTCACTTTTCAACAGTCAAATTGACACTGCATAGAAATACCATTAAGGCATCATAAAAATTCATATGCATTAGGGGATATTTGTGTTGCCTAATGGGTTTCCACCTGATGTGAAGAACTGACTCATTTGAAAATACCCTGATGCTGGAAAAGATTGAAGGTGGGAGGAGAAGGGGACAACAGAGGATGAGATGGTTGGATGGCATCACCAACTCAATGGACATGAGTTTGAGTAAACTCTGAGAGTTGGTGTGGCCAGGGAGGCCTGGCGTGCTATAGTGAATGGGGTCGCAAAGCACTGGACACAACTAAGTGACTGAACTGAACTGAATGGGTTTCCCAGGTGGTCAGTGGTAAAGAATACACCTGCCAATATAGGAGATGCAAGAGATGTGAGTTTGATCCCTGGGTCAGGAAGATACCCCAGAGGAGGAAATGACAGCCCACTCCAATATGCTTGCCTGAAAAATCCCATGAACATAGGAATCTGGTGGGCTACACTCCATAGCGTCTCAAAGAACTGGACACAACTGAGCATGCACAAATATAAGATGTCCTAACAGAGCACATTTTTCTACCCATATTTGGCAGTACAGGTGATCAGTGCTACACTGACATGGTGCTTAGCTTCCAAGAGCTTATATTCTAAAATAAGCAACAGTGAGGTACACAAGAACAAAAGAAACAAATACATATCACTTGTCTAAAGATGTCCATGGAAGATTACATTAGTTCCACTGTTGATAAATTCTCATGACAAGATGGTCTCACTTCTGAAGTCTCTGAAATGCCTTGTCCTGTAATAAATGGAAATAGCTCATTATCACTGTATATATTGCTAGTAATAGTGCCATTTAAGAAGCACTTTGTATCATAATACTCTGTGAAGTTGATATAAATACCCATATTTTACAGATCTAGATGAAGAAGAAGGATATTCACTAGATTAAATAACTTCTCAAAGTTACATTGTTAGCGAGCCCTGAAGGCTGAGTTAAAATTAATTTCAGGCTACTTTCAAAATCCTGCCTCCTGATCAGATATATTCTTCTAAAATAACTCTGATGGTTCACTATATTTTTACCACCCTCAGAAACCTTTTATTTTAGACATTTAAGCATCTTTTAAGGACCTTCTGGAATCCACTGAAAACTCTTCAATCTCATTTTCCAGCCTAGTCAGCTTGGGAGGACCAGACGTTAAAAGTCTTTTTCAGGAAAATAATCATTGCTTCTAAGGGGGGGTGAATGTGAGTTACAGAATCAGTATTGAGCTTCATGCTGTTATTTCTGTGTTCCACGACATGCAGCACCACGTGACTTCAGTCAGGTCTCATAAGCAATGTACTCATTTTAGTTCCATTCAGTCATTTAGTCATATTCAACTCTGAGACCACGTGGACTGCAGCACTCCAGGCTTCGCTGTCCATCACCAACTCCAGGAGCTTGCTCAAACTCATGTCCATCGAGTCAGTGATGTCATCCAGCCATCCCATCCTCTGTCGTCCCCTTCTCCTCCCACCTTCAATCTTTCGCAGCATCAGTGTCTTTTCAAATGAGTCAGCTCTTCACTCATTTGAGTAAGTAATGTCTCTGCTTTTTAATATGCTGTCTAGGTTGGTCCTTTTCTTCCAAGGAGCAAGCATCTTTTAATTTCATGACTGCAGTCACCATCTGCAGTGATTTTGGAGCACAAGAAAATAGTCTCTCACTGTTTCCATTGTTTCCCCATCTATTTGCCATGAAGTGATGGGACTGGATGCCATGATCTTGGTTTTTTTAATGTTGAGTTTTAAGCCAGGTTTTTCACTCTCCTCTTTCACTATCATCAAGAGGCTCTTTAGTTCTTCACTTTCTGCCTTAAGGGTGGTGTCATATGCATGTCTGAGGTTATTGATTTTTCCCCCGGCAATCTTGATTCCAGCTTGTGCTTCATCCAGCCCAGTGTTTCTCATGATGTTCTCTGCATAGAAGTTAAATAAGCAGGGTGACAATATACAGCCTTGACGTCTCCTTTCTGAATTGGAACCAGTTGGTTGTTCCATGTCTGGTTCTAACTGTTGCTTCTTGACCTGCATATAGATCTCTCTGGAGGCAGGTAAGGTGGTTTGGTGTTACCATCTCTAAGAGTTTCCTGCAGTTTATTGTGATCCAACAACAAGCAATGTGCTACACACTCAGCAATCATGCTTCATATGTAACACTAATAACTTGACAGTGTTGACAATATAGCCCTAGACTATAGAGCAGGGCCGCATGCCTTTGTGGTTGTAACTTATAGTGTAATATGTGCCCTGGAGTAACAGTGCCACTGTTCTCACTCACACAACAGTCACTTCAAAGCTGAGTTTGGAATATTCATTTTTTGCCTTTTCTTTCTTCATGAAGCTCAATAAATCTGTTTTACTATTATAATACAAGCTGAACATGCTTCTTGGGTGGATTTTAACTGAGTGGCATTTCAGGCTTCAGGATTGGACACAGATGCAAATTTACAACCAATCAAGGCTTTTATTAATAAAACATGCAACTTCAGCCTCGTATTGGTCAAATGAATTAATATTCAGGAAACTAAGCTAAAGAAAAAATTTAAGGACTTTCTGGACAATAAGAGTTTGTAGCTTTCCATTACTTCCTTTCTACTATTTGGCCTGAGATTTTTCTAATGTGCCTAAAAGTTTTATCAATAGTTTACAGTGATAAGCTTCTGCAGTTAGGTTTTAAGTCTCTGACATCAGATTAGCCTGAAATTACACTGAAGAATCACAGTGGGAACTGTTTAATGAGTTAATTAGTACTCACTCTTCCAATAGAGCTGCACTCATTAATCTGGGAGATAAACAGCAGATGCTTGCTTTCTGCTCTCTGAAGTACGGTTCTTCTCCAACATCCTTTGGTCCATATAACTATTTGATCCAATCAGGACAACTTCGTGAGTAAGAATTAGATGTATCTCCAAGTTCAATAGAAACAAATTACCGAGGCAATATCTAGGAAAATTTAGCTGCCCAGTTTAGAACACTAGTAAATGAGTTAGTTCCCTAGGTATTCCATGAAATGTAATTATTTCACCTGAAAAAAACAGAAGTTTTTCTCAGTATGGAGTATCATCATTAACTAGAGACTGATTCTAAGTTCAGGACAGTGATAACTCTGCTGCTTCATGTTAAAATAAAAAAACAACTGAAGACAGCCTTGAAACATTCCCCGATCTGACAAAACCAGTCAAATAAGCAAAGCTGAATTTACCTTATTTTGCAAGCTTAACATAGCCTGGGTCATTTCTTGCTTATACTTCTGGAAATCATAAGCTAACCTAAACTGCTTCCCAAAGTTGATAAGAAGTAACCACAAAAAAATTTCCCATCATTTAAGAAAACTCTGGTATTATAACCAATCACTGTGAAGAATTAAACAATGACTGCTTTCTTACTTTATAAACTGTTTTATAACTGTATACCCCTAGCCTCCTTCCATGTTTTGGTTTGAGTGTTCCTGGTTTGCAAGCTGTCCTTTTGGTTTATGCAGAATAAATTTTCACTAATTACTATTTGGTAAATTCATTGGTTTTACCTCTGTTATTTTTAAACTTTTGACATTTTATGGCATCAGAATTGAGATCTAAAGAAGACTCTCAATGACTCTTGAGCAGTGAGCTAACAGGTCCTGATATCCACAGGGCTCCCTGAGTTCACAGCTTTCTCAGTGACTCCAGAATTTGAGAGTAAGTCTCTTGGATGTGAGCTCTCTGCTCTCATTTTGTTTTGAATTCTTAGACTATATTACACACACCTGTATTTTGTTTCTTGGTAAGTCATCCTAATCTGTTCAAAAAGGGAGAAAATATGTGATTCCCTGTGTTTTGGAACTACTGATGGGGGAAAAAAAAAAAAACAACGCCCCTCACAGTTAGACGTTTTAGAAAATCTAAAGACAAAAAAAGGTACCACTTGGTCTATGGGCAAGGCTCTTGTGCCTTTGGTGAAACAAGTGAACTTTCAGGAACTGCTGCTTTGGAACTTTTATCTTAGGTAAATCCACCTTAAAGAGCACCCTTAAAAGAGAGGATTCCAAACTTCTCAGAGCTTTCCTAATGGCACAATCATAAAGAACCTGACTGCCAATGTAGGGAACCTGAAATACATGAGTTCAATCCCAGGGTTCAGAAGAGCCCCTGGAGAAGGAACTGGCAACTCATTCCAGTATTCTTGCCCAGAAAATTCCATGGACAGAGGAGCCCAGTAGACTACAGTCCATGGGATCTCAAAGAGTCGGACACAAATGAGCACGTACATGTAGAAGCTTCTAAAAGACAAAATGACACCAAAAACAGCTCAGTATGCAAATAAAAATCTTTACTGAAAAATTCTGGCTGGCTGAGCAGGTAAAATTAACTTTAGTGCATCTGCAAGAAATATAACTTAGATCCAGGTATAATTTGAGTTTTATACCTACGACATAGCTAGAATTTTTAAAACAAAAGCTACAGGACTCCTGATTGCATCTACATGTCTATTTATGTATGTCTATGTCCATGTTTTAGATATGTGATATTGTTCCACCTTCAGATGATGGTGTCAAAATTTATTTCTAAAGAGCTCCATTTAATTGGCTTAAAGAAAAAATTTTATATAAATTTGGTATTCCTAAAACTCTCAGAAATACAGAAAATAACACAAATGTCTTTCAAGTTCACATGATCTGGGGTAATTTTTCATGAATGAAAACTAGTTTGTTTTTTGGCTTAATGAAAGCAGGCATTCCCTCAAATTTGTTCACTACAAAAATAAGATGATAGCTGTTTAATCTCTGATCCAAGCATAATTGTTAAAAACAAGTAACTTACATAAGTGGAAATAAGATAAAAGTTTATATTAAGTTAAACTAAATAATATATATTCATTGAACATTGAAATAATTTCAAATAAGATAAAATACTGAAACATTAATTAGTCATGATAAATTTATCCACCTTTGGCTTCTTAATTTTTATAGAGAGATGAGGATATCTGAGTCTATTAATACATAAGTCTTTTGTTACATTAAAAAAATTATACTATAAAAACATGTCTTTGAAAAATGTTTTTATAATTACATATTTAGAATTTGCTAATCTAATACAGGAGGATAATGATTATTCAAAATTTCCCCCTTCCTTGTTTTCACTGGAAAGAAAAGATTACAAATGTTAAAATTCATAGTCAATATGCAAAAATAAAAGTACTAGATATACTAAGGGTGAAAAAAATGCATTATATAAAAAGTAGGAAAGAAAAATAGAATGTGTTATTTTGATAAGAAAAGGTATGAAGGACAAGGATTTGGGGTTTATTTGTTTCTTTGTCTTTGGTAAGGCAAAATAGAAAATAATTTTGTCCCAAATTAAAATAAGTATTCTAGAATAAGAAAGGAAAAAGAATAAACCTAAATGAATATAGAAAGTGACAGAAGGTTTGTGGAGTAGGAATCTTGAGAAATAAAATCTTATGTGTGGTCAAGCTAAAAAGTGAAATGAATTTAAATTAAAAAAGAGAAATATAGGAAGGGGTGGTATAGGGGTATGCAATTACAAGACAAACTAATTCTGTAAAACAAAAGAGTCCAAAATGCAGTACTTGGATGCAGTCTCAAAAATGACAGAATGATCTCTGTTCATTTCCAAGGCAAACCATTCAATATCACATAATCCAACTCTATACCCAACCAGTAATGCTGAAGAAGCTGAAGTTGAACAGTTCTATGAAGACCTACAAGACCTTTTGGAACTAACACACAAAAAAGATTTCCTTTTCATTATAGGAGACTGGAATGAAAAGTAGGAAGTCAAGAAACACCTGGAGTAACAGGCAAATTTGGCCTTGAAGTACAGAATGAAGCAGGGCAAAGGCTAATAGAGTTAGCCTGAAACTAACTAATAGTCTAGTTAGAGAACACACTAGCCATAGCAAATACCCACTTCCAAAAACACAAGAGAAGACTCTACACATGGACATCACCAGATGGCCAACACCAAAATCAGATAGATTATATTCTTTGCAGCCAAAGATGGAGAAGGTCCATACAGTCAGCAAAAACAAGACCAGGAGGTGACTGTGGCTCAGATCATGAACTCCTTATTGCCAAATTCAGACTTAAACTGATGAAAGTAGGGAAAACCAGTAGACCATTCAAGTATGACCTGAGTCAAATCCCTTATGATTAAACAGTGGAAGAGAGAAACAGATTGAAGGGACTAGATCAGACAGAGTGCCTGATGAACTATGGATGGAGGTTCGTGACATTGTACAGAAGACAGGGATCAAGACTATCCCCAAGAAAAAGAAATGCAAAAAAGGAAAATGGCTGTCTGAGGACACCTTACAAATAGCTTTGAAAACAAGAAAAGTGAAAAGCAAAGGAGAAAAGGAAAGATGTACCCATTCGAAGGCAGAGTTCCAAAGAATAGCAAGGAGAGATAAGAAAGCCTTCCTCAAGTGATCAGTGCAAAGAAATAGAGGAAAACAATAGAATGGGAAAGACCAGAGATCTCTTCAAGAAAATTACAGATACCAAGGGAACATTTCATGCAAAGATGGGCTCAATAAAGGGCAGAAATGGTATGGACCTAACAAAAGCAGAAGATATTAAGAAGAGATGGCAAGAATACACAAAAGAACTGTACAAAAAAGATCATCACGACCCAGATAATCATGATGGTGTGATCACTCACCTAGAGCCAGACATCCTGGAATGTGAAGTCAGCGGGCCATAGGAAGCATCACTACGAACAAAGGTAGTGGAGGTGATGGAATTCCAGTTGAGCTATTTCAAATCCTAAAAGATGATGCTATGAAAGTGCTGCACGCACTATGCCAGCAAATCTGGAAAACTCAGCAGTGGCCTCAGGACAGGAAAAGCTTAGTTTTCATTCCAATCCCTAAGAAAGGCAATGCTAAAGAATGCTCAAACTACTGCACAATTGCACTCATCTCACACGCTAGCAAAGTAATGCTCAAAATTCTCCAAGCCAGGCTTCAGCAATACGTGAACCATGAACTTCCAGATGTACAAGCTGGTTTTAGATAAGGCAGAAGAACCAGAGATCAAATTGCCAACATCCGCTGGATCACTGAAAAAGCAAGAGAGTTCCAGAAAAACATTTCTGCTTTATTGACTATGCCAAAGCTTTTGACTGTGTGGATCACAAAAAACTGTGGAAAATTCTGAAAGAGATGGGAATACCAGGCCACTTGACCTGTCTCTTGAGAAACCTGTGTGCAGGTCAAGAAGCAACAGTTAGAACTGGACATGGAACAACAGACTGGTTCCAAATAGGGAAAGGAGTACGTCAAGGCTGTATATTGTCACCATGCTTATTTAACTTATATGCAAAGTACATCATGAAAAACACTGGGCTGGATGAAGCACAAGCTGGAATCAAGATTGCCGGGAAATATACCAGTAACCTCAGATATGCAGATGACACCATCCTTAAGGGAGAACGTGAAGAACTAAAGGGCTTCTTGATGAAAGTAAAAGAGGAGAGTGAAAAAGTTGCCTTAAAGCTCAACATTCAGAAAACTAAGACCATGGCATCCAGTCCCATCACTTCATGGCAAATAGATGGGGAAACAGTGGAAACAGTGGAAAACTTTGTTTTGGGGGGGCTCCAAAATCACCACAGATGGTGACTGCAGCCATGAAATTAAAAGACGCTTTACTCCTTAGAAGGAAAGTTATGACCAACCTAGACAGTATATTAAAAAGCAGAGATAATTACTTTGCCAACAAAGGTCTATCTGGTCAAGGCTATGGTTTTCCAGTAGTCATGCATGAATGTGGACTATAAGGAAACCTGAGCACCAAAAAATTGATGCTTTTGAACTATGGTGTTGGAGAAGACTCTTGAGAGTCCCTTGGACTGCAAGGAGGTCCGACCAGTCCATTCTAAAGGAAATCAGTCCTGAATACTCATTGGAAGGACTGATGTTGAAGCTTGAAACTCCAATACTTTGGCCACCTGATGAGAAGAACTGACTTATTTGAAAAGACCCTGATGCTGGGAAAGATTGAGGGTGGGAGGAGAAGGTGATGACAGAGGATGAGATGGCTAGATGGCATCACCAATTCGATGGACATGAGTTTGAGTAAACTCGGGAGTTGGTGATAGACAGGGAGGCCTGGCGTGCTGCAATCCATGGGGTTGCAAAGAGTCGGACACAACTGAGCGACTGAACTGAATTGAACTCTGTAAAAAATAAATATGTAACAAAGATATATTGTATAGTATAGGGAAATATAGCCATTGTTTTTAATAACTTTAAATTAACTAAAAAGTACAAAAATATTGAATCACTATGTTGTATACCTGGAACTAATATAATATTGTAAATGAGCTATATTGAATTTTATTTTTTTTCTTTTTTTTTTTTTTTATTAGTTGGAGGCTAATTACTTCACAACATTTCAGTGGGTTTTGTCATACGTTGATATGAATCAGCCATAGATTTACACGTATTCCCCATCCCGATCCCCCCTCTATTGAATTTTAAAAAGTTTTAATATTAAAAGTATGCTGGAGCAAACTAGAATTTTATTTTCTCTGTTATATCCCAGATATTTTAAATTATTGATCTGCTTTTAATAAGAAACTGTAAACAAGAGCTTTCTTCACCTTTAATGTAATCTGCCTAGGAAACAGAAAATTTTGTATATCATGGAAAAAATTTCCTACGCTTCACCTTGTCTATGTCAGGCCTTTGGGTACTTAGGGGAAAAATGGTGTTTTCAATATTAAGAGAACTAAGGTTTTTTTTCAGAACTATGTAACCTTTTTTTTCTTTTTTTTTTTTTTTAATTGAAGGATAATGGCTTTACAGAATTTTGTTGTTTTCTGTCAAACCTCAAAATGAATCAGCCATAGGTATACATATATCCCCTCCTTTTTGAACCTCCCTTCTGTCACCCTCCCCATCCCACCCCTCTAAATTGATACAGAGCCCCTGTTTGAGTTTCCTGAGCCATACAGCAAATTCCCGTTGGCTATCTATTTTACATATGGTAATGTAAGTTTCCATGTTACTCTTTCCATACATCTCACCCTCTCCTCCTCTCTCCCCGTGTCCATAAATCTATTCTCTATGTCTGTTTCTCCATCGCTGCCCTATAAATAAATTCAGAAATTACATGAAACACTTAGAATCTGAGATGTTCTAATGTCATATCATAATTCCATCTTAAAATTTAAACTTTATCTTGAAGTATTCTTATATCACAAAAGTAACCAAATGTCCTTGATAATTGCATTATCATGAACTCTTACTAGATCTTTAACCATGGCTAGTCTTAGGTCTGTTGACACTCACAGTTATTGTTTTCTTTTGAAGCATTTGCAAAAGTATCCCTACAAAAATGCTTCATCTTCAAAGAGATCCATAGAGAAAGAGTCTTTAATGGAAAACTGATTCATAAAGCCACTAACCCAAGGTCAAGGAAAATAAGAATTAATTACATAAGACTAAATGAACATATAAAGATGATTATAATTTTTGTGACTTCATTTAAAACATTGCTAGTTAATTTAATGTTTTATTTTCCAGATTTAAGTAACCTCTTTTTCTCTGGTCTTTTAAGTTTTCTATAGCTTACAACAATTTGGTAAAGTATGTCTTTGCAACAAAGATTGAAACACTTATCTTTCTTCTTTACCTGATACTTCTAGAATTCTGAAACTTATTAAATATTCTTATTGTTCATGACAATATAGATATCTACAAGAATTCAATAAGAATCTATTCTCTTATTAAAAAAACTCAATTGGACAAGTCCTCAATGACTTTCTTAGCCTAAAGGGATGCTGAAGGTGTAATCTGAGCTTCCCTATTACCAAGCAATTTTAAAGAGCCAAAATTGACTTTATAGAGTCAATTAAAACTTCTTGTATATTACCAAAACTTTGAAATGTCATATGTGAGAACATGCATAGAATTACTGTTCTGACTCCACTTAGGTATATAATCAAGTCAGTTCAATAAAATGAAGCTTATTTCATAAACAAATCAGTTTCATTACAAGTATTATTTGATTAAAATGGAATTAATATCAAAAAGTGTGTTTTAATAAAAACCTATAGTGTATCCATTATCAAATTCTAATCCTGTCTTTGAGGTTTTATCTACTTGGAAACTTCACAAAAACAAAAACACAACAGGTTACATATGGACAAACTTTATCCCTGTTGCTCTATGGGCCACTCAAATAAACTCTGTAGAACACCTGATGATATCATCAAAGACATTCAAACTGCAAACCAGAAAAATTCATCAGACAGAAACTGTCATCTTTATTCCACCATCTAGAGATGCTTCGAACTTCAATCCAGAAACTTTTTAAACTAACTTCTCTCCAAACTCAGAAGCTAAATTTATAATTTGTTCAAACTACCAAGCTTTGTTTTTCTTTTGTTACCATAGAAACACCTCTCATTAAATTATCTGATTGCTCACATCATACAGAAGCCTGATTAAGGTGGAAGCTTATCTGCATCACCACCTCCTGAAATAAAGTATCTTCACATTCATCCTGTTCTAAGTAATCATGAGTACATGTAACTGCCAATACATCAGGCTGTGCCATGTAAATAACTTTAAGGAATTATAACCCATTTAAGTTATTTAATTGGTTAAATCTTGGCTCCCGGGAATTTCTGCTCCAGGAAATATTTTGATTCTTGGCTATTGTTCTCCTTTTACTCATCATATTAACCTTTTTAGTGTGTTGTATTTGCTCAAAGGTTTAAAAGCTTGTCTCCAGCCACTCACATGCGAAATGGTATCTATTACAATCAGACAACTGGATCAAATCAACAAAAAACACATAAATGATGAAGACAGTGACTAGACAGCCCTCTGGCCTAATGACTCAACCTAATGGAAAAAACAACTATGTGATTCTTGGCCCTGACTACATCCACAGTGGTAACTGAGAGGAAGGCTACACTGGCTGGTCTTACTCTCAGCCTCCTGAGAGAATAACCAAAAGAGGGCGGGATTTTTAAAATCACCAATAGAGACCAGACTTGAATGACTCCCTAAGCAGACAAAACCAGTTTAATCAAACAAGCAAAGCTTAATTTAGCTTTTTTTTGTTTTTGCGAGACTAACTTAGCCTTGCTTATGCCTTGGGAAATCATAAGTAAACAGTTTCCCAAGGTTGATATGAGGTGACCACTAGCCAATTCCCTATCATTTAAGACAATTCTAATATTATAACCAATCACTGGAATAATAAACAGTGACTACTTTCTTATATAAGCTGCTTGATAACCATATATCCCCAAACCTCCTACATTTTGGTTTGAGTGCCCCCAGTTTGCAAATTGTCTCTTTGGTATGTGTACAATATTATGAATAAAATAATAAAACAAAATAAAAGTTTACTAATTACTACTTCAGTAATTCCCTGACTTTACTTTTGCTATTTCTGAGCTTTTGACAAACTTGTGTGTGCATACTGAGTTGCTCAGTTGTGTCTGACTCTTTGTGACCCCACGGACTGTAGCCCACCAGGTTCCTCTGTCCATGGGATCTTCCAGCTAAGAATACTGAAGTGAGTTGCCATTTCCTTCCCCAGGGGATCTTCTTGACCCAGGGATCGAACCCATATCTCCTGCTTGGTAGGCGAACTATTTACCACTGAGCCACCAGGGAAGGTCTTTGACATACGGAATGTAAATTTTAAAACATCAAAATTCTAGGATACTTTGAGATGCCTGGTTCATTAAGGTCAGACTTGTAAATGGTATATTCAAAGAGAAAAACTGAGATTGAGATAAGCTAATGAAATGTACTTGTAGGTACATAAAAACTCCATTAAATACACAAGAAAGCTATTAATCACACTAATTGCATTCGTCGACTGGAATGACGGAGGGAAACATTAACATTTCATTTTACACCCTGCTGTTCTTTTTCTACCATAGATACGTATTACAGCAATAATAATTACAACAACTTAAAAATGGGTGTAAAGAGCAAATTTGGTGGAGTAAGCGCTAAGAATCTTTAAGCCATGGAAGATAATGTCCTTTGCTCCCAAGTTAGAATATCTGGATATATACATAGTCATCTGCCTTCTCTTACCCAGACACAGACATTTAACAAGTTTTATCCCAAGAGAATCTACCTGATAACCACAGTCCTTTTTGCCACTTGGAGAGTCACCAATACTGAAGAAAGGGCATTTTATAAAGTTCTGTTTTAGAATTAAAAATATTTTTTTCTAATTGAAATTATAATAAAACTGGACAAGAGCTCACAAAATCCCATTTAACTTGTAATATACCTATAATACTAATAACATTCAGAATGTGTTTTATTTATACACTTAAAAATCTGATTTCCCTGGGTCTGTAATTTGTATTCCAAACAACTGACTTAGAAATGAAAATTATTACTCTAGGCTTGCCATTCACACAGCTTTAAGGTACAAATATGCAAAGAATATAAATATGCCATGAATATGCCAGATGTTTCTAAAAACACAAATGACAAACACAAAAGAATAGAAAACTAGATCATAAGCTAGTAAGTGAAAAATATCGATGATATAAACATTAAAATTCTGTTTGAATTGTTAGTACAAGTTCACAGTCCATAAAAGGTTTATCTGAATTCTATAACACACAATTATATCAATTCCAGTATGAAGTGAATAAATTTTGAAACAAACTATATGTTTTTATAAAAAGCATTGAAAAAGACACATAATCAATTTATGAATTATTTGTACAGCTTAGTAGGGTGCCAGTATACAAAAAAAAAAAAACAAAGATGATCTCAAATCCTTAAAAAATCAAGTATTGTACTTTAATGAATAAAAATGCAAAGACTAGATCTTGAAGAATGAAGTGGATGATGATAGTAATTATATTTCCATGTTTGACCTTAATGCTTAGGAAAAGATTCTTGAAATGCCACTGACTAAATATATATAATACATAAAATCAAGCAATCCACAACTGAAACTAATACCTACCCATAGGGTACTAGACAAATCAGGTCATCCCCATGCACTTTAACTTCATGTTTTTCCCTTGGATGACATGCTGTCTAAAGTTCTTTTAAGTTCAAAGACAATTATGTTAGTTATAATTATTATTATATCCCATATTTCAAGAATATAGTAAGCATATAATGTTACAGGAGACTATATAAGGGGAAAGTATTTTCCCAGACTGTGATGAAAAGATAAAGATTTATAACTAAGAATATCAGTTTCTATCATTGGCCAGGCTCACAAATAATAATTTAAAAATCATAGTTAAAATACTTCTGACAGGAGACAATGACAAAATTACATGGCCTGTGCTTTAGGGAGTGTTAGATTCCAGGGGAAGTAGCAAGTAGTTAAACAAGTTCAAAATATTATGGGTATAAAGTTTGTTGACAAAATGGTGAAGATCACTGTCAAAGTATCCCTTTGTGTTTCAGAGTTGTCATTTATCATCACAGAGTAGAAGGGAGAAATAATTAAATACAAAGTTAGATGGAGAATATATATATATAGTATTTTTATACAAATAAATAAAATGTTGACGTTTCAAAGAAAGACTGTTAGAAGAAAAGGGAAAATGAAGCCCTAAATCCCACAGCACTTCTCTAATGTAATAATTTCTGCTTTGGATTCTGTGCTGCCAACACTTGTCTGTTTGCAGATAAACATCTCACAATTATTAGTCATGTTTGCTCAAGCTGAACATTTCTCTCCTTGAAAATTGAGCACCTGCAGAGAGAACACACACACACACACACATACACACACACATACACACACACACAGACACACACACACACACAGAGATACACACACACAGACACACACACAGACACACACACAGACACACACACACAGACACACACAGAGACACACAGACACACACACACATACACACACATACACACACACACACACACACAAGAATATCTCTCTTCTGAACATCCTTAGGCTGAACAACTTAAGTACAGACATGCCAAGACATCTCTAATTATAAGCTGGTTTCCTGTGGAACCCATTAACCCAAAAGATAACATCCAAGCATGAAGCAATTTCATCAAAAACTATGCTTGTTGCATGTAAAATCTGTGCTTTCATTTTTGTATTATGTCACGTGGTCTGCATGAAAAACTAACAAAAAATAAAACAGGATCCTGCTGGATACAGGGTTTTAAGAACATGATCACATGTTATCCTTCATGGTTGTGCTGCACAAAAGCTGTGGCACAGCAAGGCTTCCTGTGGCTTTAACTGGGAGTGGAGTGAGAGTATGTTTGGAAACTCATAATGACTATAATACCAGTTGAAATTTTTAAAAGAATAGTTGGCCATTTGCTCCATGAAATTCTTCAAACTGTCAAACTTGAGTTGAACCTTGAAAGAAACTGATCATGAGCTCTTTGCAAAACTGACTTCTTCAATCATGCTTTTCAGGAAAAAATATGGTTCCTCTCAACATGAGCATTAAGATAATATACACACCTGGTTGAAAATGTATTTGCCTGCAAACACTTGGCTAATGGAATAGGCTTGTGAAGTTTATGGAGCATCTTGAAAAAATATAAAATGGGTAAATTACTACATCTTTGCATTAAAAAAAAAATGTGAGGACTTAAGGCCAGAACTGGAAGTGAGGGACAGGGAAGCCTGCCGTGCAGAGGTTCATGGGGTCACAGAGTCAGACACGACGGAGCAACTGAACTGAATTGAACGCCAGAACAGCTAAGACTGTTAGATGAGACTACTCAATAACAGAACATTTAGATATGAGTAGAACTGGTATGGTATGGACCTAACAGAAGCAGAAGATATTAAGAAAAGGTAGCAAGAATACACAGAAGAACCATGCAAAAAAGATCATCAAACCAGATAACCATGATTGTGTGATCACTCACCTGCAGCAAGATATCTTGGAATGCAAAGTCAAGTGGGCCTTAAGAAGCATCACTACGAACAAAGCTAGTGGAGGTGATCGAATTCCAGTTGAGCTATTTCAAATCCTTAAAGATAATTCTGTGAAAGTGCTGCACTCAATATGCCAGCAAATCTGGAAAACTCACCAGTGGCCTCAGCACTGAAAAAATTCAGCTTTCATTCCAATCCCTAAGAAAGGCAGTGCCAAAGAATGTTCAAACTACCGCAAAACTGCACTCATATCACACGCTAACAAAGTAATGCTCAAAATTTTCCAAGCCAGGCTTCAGCAGTGCATGAACTGTGAACTTCCAGATGTTCAAACTGGATTTAGAAAAGGCAGAAAAACCAGAGATCAAATTGCCAACATCCTCTGGATCATCAAAAAAGCTAGTTCCAGAAAAACATCTACCTCTGCTTTATTGACTACGCCAAAGCCTTTGACTGTGTGAATCACAAAAAAACTGTGGAAAATTCTTCAAGAGATGGGAATACCAGACCACCTGACCTGCCTCCTGAGAATCTGTATGCAGGTCAAGAAGCAACAGTTAGAACTGGACATGGAACAACAGACTTGTTCCAAATAGGAAAAGGAGTATGTCAAGGCTGTATGTTGTCACTGTGCTTATTTAATTTATATGCAGAGTACATCATGAGAAATGCTGAGCTGGATGAAGCACAAGCTGGAATCAAGATTTATGAGCTGGATGAAGCACAAGCTGGAATCAAGATTTCTGGGAGAAATATCAATAACCACAGATGTGCAGATGACACCACTCTTACGGCAGAAAGCAAAGAAGAACCAGAGAGCCTCTTGATGAAAGTGAAAGAGGAGAGTGAAAAAGTTGGCTTAAAACTCAGCTTTCAGAAAATTAAGACCATGGCATCCGGTACCACCACTTCATGACAAATAGATGGGGAAATAATAGGAACAGTAAGATATTGTATTTTGGGGGAAATACAAAAAACAACAATACAAAAAACACTGCAGATGGTGACTGGAGCCATGAAATTAAAAGACGCTTACTCCTTGGAAGAAAAGTTATGACCAACCTAGTCAGCATATTAAAAATCAGAGACATTATTTCGCCAACAAAGGCCCATCTAGTCAAAGCTATGATTTTTCCAGTAGTCATGCATGGATGTGAGAGTTGGACTGTAAAGAAAGCTGAGCACTGAAGGATTGATGCTTTTGAACTATGGTGTTGGAGAAGACTCTTGAGAGTCCCTTGGACTGCAAGGACATCCAACCAGTAAATCATACAGGAAATCAGTCCTGAATATTCACTGGAAGGAATGATACTGAAGATGAAACTCCAATACTTTGGCCACCTGATGCAAGGAACCAACTCACTGGAAAAGACCCTGATGGTTACAAAGATTGAAGACAGGAGGAGCAGGGGACAACAGAGAATAAGATGGTTGGATGGCATCACTGACACGATGGATAACGAGTTTGAATAGACTCTGGGAGTTGGTGATGAACAGGGAAGCCTGGCGTGCTGCAGTCCATGGGGTACAAAGAGTTAGACACAACTGAGTGACTGAACTGAACTGAACTGAGAACTGGTAGTGTGAAGATATAGGAAGCTATACTTCTCAGGGGTTTAAAATAATACTTCTAAACCTAAGAAAATGCCACATTTGTCTTACCTAATCCTCCATCTCTGACAATAACAGAAAGGGCATTCTAAAGAAGAATACATAATTAGTCCCTTTGCTCCTATTTCTCCTGATATAAATTGTTATTATGCTATCTTAGTCAAATGAGATGGCTATTTTACTATTATCATTGAAGAAATTGGACAAAATATGGTTCTAATCATTTCCACATACTACACCTGGACTCCAAGTAGACTTCCGAACGATACTACTTGGCTTGTGTGGTCTTTCTGGCAACAGCAGGAAAGGAGTGCAAGCCAACTCGGTTCTCAATTGAGGCAAGAGCAACATAGCAGTATTTAGAGAGTCTGGTGCTACTACACTGTAGTTACAAATAAGGACTGCCCAAGACTTCAGGTCAGGGCTGTATGGCCCACACAATTCAATGTTAGGATTTTAAAGTTCTGTGATGAATATTTCCAAATGTAAGAAGGCAAAACAGAGTATGAGAAAAAAGCAAGACAAAATTGCCTCTTATCAATGCTTCAGAAATCATCTGGATATATTAAAATAAAAAAAAGAACTGTAGAAGTAAGCTTTCAACCTAAAGCTTGGTACTGAAGACATCAGATAAAACAACGCTGAGCATGATAGAAGGTTTGAAGATCCTAGAAGGGAATTGACTTCATTAAAACAGAAAAAGCCTTGGAACTGGGGTCAGAACCACTGTATTCTACCATCAGCTTTGCCTTTGAGGGTCCAGCATAAAACTCTTGGAAGTCCAATGTTTTTTTTCTTTAATTGTGGTCAAATATATAGCCTCACCACTTTCTAGGACCCAATTCTTCCTCTTTAAAATAGGAAGTTGCAGGTGAGATGGCTTTTAGTCTCACTTATCTATGAAATTTTATTAAACCTTTCTACTAATTTTAATGCATGTGCTTCTAAGAGCATTTTACATTTCCTTTACCTAAGAATGATGAAAATTGTTGGCATGAACATTCTCAAGCTAGAGTCTGAGGTTCTGCAGATGATCTTGAATCTTCTGTATTTTACTCAATGCATTGTGTTTTGTCTTACCAAGAGCACAAACCCTCTGCTGTGAAAAAAAGAAGAAAACCTTGGATTTTACTCTCTAATCCCATTTAGCTAAAACTACAAAGACTCAAAAGCCATGTACATGTTGTAGAAAGATGTGCTTATAACATTGCAGATTATTTCAGAAGCTTTCTATGAAAGGAAAATTTAAGCAGAAATTATGAGAACATATATTACCTTTTGGACTATAACCAATGAGTGAGATTTATTTTATTTCAAAGCTTTGCTATGTCACCCTTGGCAGGAAAATCATTCAACCTATTTGGGTCTCAGATGTATGCTTTGTGTGAAATTTGAATTACACCTAACCTGCCTGTAGGCAGGCATCTAAAATAGATGATTTCTTAAGGTGGCTTTCAGCTTTAATATCTATATTTCTGTGGTTTTAAGTTAGAAAATAATTTGATATACATTCCTATAATTCTCCTCAGAGAACTACATTAAATTGTCAGTGGCAGAAATAGAGCCACTAGATATTAGAAGCAAGTGTCAGTGTACATCTTGACCTACACAACAATATTATTACTTGTAGACTTTCTAAGATTGCAGAACTCCTGTTGCCTATCCACATAATCCATTTGGATCTGTGTCCTTGTTTGCAATATTTACTTTTCATGCCACAGAAAAAAATCACTGACCCCAACCAAATACACAGTATACAAAAATAAGTCCACTTATCTAAGAATTTCCTTAAATTGCTCTTTGATAAAGCCAAAGAACTTAAACTGATCACATGGACCAGGACCACAGCCTTGTCTAACTCAAGGAAACTATGAGCCATGCCCTGTAGGGGCACCCAAGACAGATGGGTTATGGTGGAGAGTTCTAACAAAACATGGTCCACTGGAGAACGGAATGGCAAACCACTTCAGTACTCTTGCCTTGAGAAACCCATGAACAGTATGAAAAGGCAAAAAGATAGGACACTGAAAGATGAACACCCCAAGTCAGTAGGTGCCCAGTATGCTACTGGAGATCAATGAAGAAATAATTCCAGAAAGAATGAAGAGACGGAGCCAAAGCAAAAACAACACCCAGTTGTGTATGTGACTGGTGATGGAAGAAAATTCTGATGCTGTAAAGAGCAATATTGCATAGGAACCTGTTATGGTTAGTTCCATGAATCAAGGCAAAGTGGAAGTGGTCAAACAGGAGATGGCAAGAATGAACATTGACATTTTAGGAATCAGTGAACTAAAATGGACTGGAATGGGTGAATTTAACTCAGATGACCATTATATCTACTACTGTGGGCAGGAATCCCTTACAAGAAAATGGAGTAGCCATTACAGTCAACAAAAGAGTCCAAAATGCAGTACTTGGATGCAATCTCAAAAATGACAGAATGATCTCTATTCATTTCCAAGGCAAACCATTAAATATCACGGTAATCCAAGCCTATGCCCTGACAGTAATGCTGAAGAAGCTGAAGTTGAACAGTTCTATGAAGACCTACAAGACCTTCTAGAACTAGCACACAAAAAAGATGTCCTTTCCATTATAGGAAACTGAAATGCAAAAGTAGGAAGTCAAGAGCTAACCGAGTTACAAGGTAAATTTGGCCTTGGAGTACAAAACAAAGTAGGGCAAAGGCTAACATAGTTTTGACAACAGAATGCACTGGTCATAGCAAACACCCTCTTCCAACAACACAAGAGAAGACTCTACACATGGACATCACCAGATGATCAACACCGACATCAGATTGATTATATTCTTCGAAGACAAAGATAGAGAAGCACTATACAGTCAGTGAAAACAAGACTGGGAGCTGACGTGGCTCAAATCATGAACTCCTTATTGCCAAATTCAGACTTAAATTGAAGAAAGTGGGGAAAACCACTAGACCATTCAGGTATGACCTAAATCAGATGCCTTATGATTATACAGTGGAAGTGAGAAATAGATTTAAGGGACTAGATCTGATAGACAGAGTGCAGAAGAACTACAGACAGAGGTTGTGACATTGTACCTGAGGCAGGGATCAAGACCATCCCTGAGAAAAAGAAATGCAAAAAGGCAAGATGGCTGTCTGAGGAGCCTTACAAATAGCTGAGAAAAGAAGAGAAGCTAAAGGCAAAGGAGAAAAAGGAAAAGTTATACCCATTTGAATGCAGACCTTCAAAGAATATAAGGAGAGATAAGAAAGTCTTCCTTGGTGATCAATGCAAAGAAAAGAGAAAAATAATAGAATGGGAAAGACTAGAGATCTCTTCAAGAAAATTAGAGATACCAAGGGAACATTTCATGCAAAGATGGGCTTGATAAAAGGCAGAAATGGTATGGACCTAACAGAAGCAGAGATGTTAAGAAGAGGTGGCAAGAACATGCAGAAGAACTATACAAAAAGATCTTCATGACCCAGATAATCATGATGGCGTGATCACTCATCTAGAGCCAGACATCCTGAAATGTAGAGTCAAGTGGGCCTTAGGAAGCATCACTATGAACAGAGCTAGCAGAGGTGATGGAATTCCAGTTGAGCTATTTCAAATCTTAAAAGATGATGCTGTGAAAGTGTTGCACTCAATATGCCAGCAAATTTGGAAGACTCAGCAGTGACTATAGGACTGGAAAAGGTCAGTTTTCATTCCAATCCCCAAAATTGTTCAAACTACAGCACAACTGCTCTCATCTCACATGCTAGCAAAGTAATGCTCAAAATTGTCCAAGCCAGGCTTCAACAGTATGTGAACCATGAACTTCCAGATGTTCAAGATGGACTTAGGAAAGGCAGAGGAACCGGAGATCAAATTGCCAACATCTGCTGGATCATCAAAAATGCAAGAGAATTCAGGAAAACATCTACTTTTGCTTTATTAACAGAAAGGTCAAAGCCTTTGCCTGTGTGGATGACAACAAACTGTGGAAAATTCTGAAAGAGATGGGAATACCAGGCCACCTGACCTGCCTCCTGAGAATCTGTATGCAGGTCAAGAAGCAACATTTAGAACTGGACATGGAACAATAAACTTGTTCCAAAGAGGGAAAGGACTACGTCAAAGCTGTATATTGTCACCATGATTATTTAGCTTACATGCAGAGTACATCATGTGAAATGCCAGGCTGGATGAAGCACAAGCTGAAATCAAGATTGCTGGGAGAAAAATCAATAACCTCAGATATGCAGATGACACCACCCTTATGGCAGAAAGCAAAGAACTAAAG
Source organism: Cervus elaphus (assembly GCF_910594005.1). Lineage (NCBI taxonomy): Eukaryota > Metazoa > Chordata > Mammalia > Artiodactyla > Cervidae > Cervus > Cervus elaphus. Next base: position 27,114,037 of record NC_057826.1, on the reverse strand, counting down.
AGCCTCTTGAGGGAAGTGAAAAAGTTGGCTTAAAACTCAGCATTCAGAAAACTAAGACCATGGCATCCAGTCCCATCACTTCATGGAAAATAGATGGGAAAACAATGGAAAGAGTGACAGACTTTATTTTAGGGGGCTCCAAAACCACTGCAGATGCTGACTGCAGCCATGAAATTAAAAGATGCTTGCTCCTTGGGAGAAAAGTTATGATCATCCTAGACAGCATATTAAAAAGCACAGACATTACTTTACCAACAAAGGTCCATCAAGTTAAAGCTATGGTTTTTCCAGTAGTCACGTAGGAATGTGAGAGTTAGACCATAAAGAAAGCTGAGCACCGAAGAATTGATGCTTTTGAACTGTGATATTGGAGAAGACTCTTGAGAGTCCCTTGGACTGCAAGGAGATCCAACCAGTCCATCCTAAAGGAAATCAGTCCTGAATATTCATTGGAAGGACTGATACTGAAGCTGAAACTCCAATACTTTGGCCACCTGATGCAAAGAACTGACTCATTTGAAAAGACCCTAATGCTGGGAAAGATTGAAGGCAGGAAGAGAAGGGGATGACAGAGGATGAGATGTTGAATCAAATCACCGACCTGACCGACATGAGTTTGAGTATGCCCTGGGAGTTGGTGACGGACAGGGAATCGTGGTATGCTGCAGTCCATGAGGTCTCAAAGAGTTGGACACAACCAAGTGACTGAACTAGACTGAACTGAACTGAACTGAAGAACTTCTTAGTCATTAAAACATTTAATTTGGGAGAGGCCAGAGTCTCTTGGAGCCACTAATTTATCCTCAGGTCCCAGTTTCAACAGTCTAATGGGTGACAACACCTTCCATATTAACATCTTTGGTTATATCATGCAGTGTATGGCCATGGCCTAGAAGTTGGCTAGTAGATGTACATAAGCTGTAGGAAAGAGGGGATTTTGTTCAAGTTCCTCTATTACCCCATAGATAACGCAAGTTCAGTACCTGATGTAAAAGATCACTCATGGCAATGCAAAGGTGAGAGAATTGAGGAAAACAAAATTATAGAGACAAAAGAAAGTAAATTTAAATCAATGTGTACTTATTAATTGAAAGTTTTTCCCCTGCCAAGCACTAACATAGACACTGAAGACATAGTATTGAACTAAATAGAGAAATACCCTCCCCTTGTGGAGCTTTCATTCTAGCAGAACATCACACGCGGATCCAGTCAGGGAAGACAGAGATTGCACCAAGGAAACTCAATCACAGGGGAACAGTGTATCAAGAATAGTACAACCAAGTAACAAGAAGTAAAGAGAGACAAGAACCAAGAGTCAGATACCCAGAATCCGGGGGAGAGATGATACAGTAGTCTAGAGAGCAGCCCATGATCACAGTAACTGACAGGGCAGGGCTGGGTTTTTATGCAGGCGCAGTTCCCATTGCTCTGAGTCTTGAGAATCAAATCTTCACAAGGTGAGAAGCCAGGACAGATTCTGACATTCAGATTACTTCCATACCACAGTGTTTTGGATATGAGACAAAATTGGTTCATTAAGTACCAAATTCTGCACAGTAACAATTCTGTGTGGTAATAAATTATCCTGCATAGTTCTTGGTATTTGGGGCTTCCCAGGTGATGCTAGTGGTAAAGAACCCACCTGCCAATGCAGGAGAAATAAGAGATATGGGTTCGATCCCTGGGTCGGGAAGATCCCCTCGAGGAAGGCATGCAACCCACTCCAGTGTTCTTGCCTGGAGAATCCCATGGACAGAGGAGCCTGGCGAGGTACAGTCCATACGGTCGCAAAGAGTCAGACACAACTGAAGCAACTTTGCATGCATATGTGCCTATGTGTTTTAGTTGGGTATATAGCTACATAGGAGATAAGCTAGTTATCCACAAGTATTGAAGATAGTTGTTCAAAAAGGCATTAAAAGGTTAAGTGGAAAACCTAGAAGCTGAAGGTTATAAAAATGTCATGGATTAAATGGGCTTCAAATCATCAAGCCAACATGAGTTACCAAAACTTGAAACTAAACATTATGCCCCTAATTCCATAACCCTGTACTCAGAAACACACACACAAACACACACGCCACAAAACATGCATGCATACAGAATCTAAGTATCAAACAGAAGGAATCTGTATCTTAGGAGGTGTGGGAGTGGGAAAGGAAGCACTCAGATCCGTAAGTAATAAATGCGCTCATCAACTTAGGGGTATAAGTCATTTTATTGTCCTCTTGCGTGTTTGCAAATGCATTTGTATTCAAATATCTCATAAATTTCCTCCATATCAAGTAGCGACAACACTAAATCAACCTCAGTTTCTTATTCCAGCAAATTTTTCTATCTTTACTTTTATCGGTATATTTAAACTGAATGCTCAAACCACACTCTTCAGAATACCTAAAAGTCAACATTACTAATGATTTCCTCTATATCATAACAAAAGCTGTCTAACATTGGTTAACATCCAGCCAACTCTAGAAAATTTTTGTCTATTTGCTAAATTATAAGCCAAAAGTTCATTGTAAGTCATTTTCCACTCTTAAGCCTCTGCACAGAACAGTTTCTTCCACCTAATGGCCTTAACTAAATGGATCCACCTTTGATTTTCATTAAATGTGCTGAAATTAAACTCACCAAGGCTCAATAAACTTTTCAGATATTTCAAAAGATAACTCCTCAATTTAATTTCTTTAATTCTGAATGAATGCATTCTCCTCATCTTCTACAGCTAGGAATCTATAGATGACCAAGCCTATAATCTACTCTAATTGGTAACTGAGAAACGGAGCAAAATACCTTAAATTCATAATAATGGAAGGAAACTTGACTTCATATAGTTTTAGACTCAGTTTTAGACTCAGTTAACAAAATTACAAATAACATGTAATTCCCATGTGTTCAGTTAATTCTTAAATAAGCCTTTTAATCTTTGGAAATGTGAGACGACAAGGTTCTTTCCTACTTTCTATTTGGGATATTTTAGAGTGCTAATGTTAATTATAAATGTCATTTGATGTTTTATTTACTTCAGTCTCCTAGGAAATTATACAATGATTCTGATAACCTAGCACCCACAAATTTAATCCTTGTGTTACCAGTACAGATGAAGGAACTCATTAGTCAACATTAGCTCATTCAACATAATGATGTGAATAAAGCAAATCATTTTTTTTGAGTCAGGATGGAAGCAAAGAACAAATTGAAATGCACCACTTATGGAACTTATGCTACAAAGAGATGTCTTATAAAGATCCATCAGCATTACTAAAGAATACCTCTGTGTAGCATACATGAATAGCCTACATCAAGTTCTTTCTATGAATTCCTGTAGCAGGTGTAACCCTTACTCCATTTGGGTAAAGACTTAATTCACTCTCCTAGTAGGGAAAAAGATGATGAAGGGTGTGGGCACAGAAAGAAGAAATTGCTTTCACATCACAAGTTATGCCAGTAGGAAGAAATGGTAGAAACATCTGCTGTGTATTCAATCCAACAGTCCATAGGTATATCCAGAAACAGGGAACCTACAACAACAATCTCAAGGATGTTGCTCTCCCTGATGGCAATTCTCTGGAACTATGAGGGGAAGGGCAGAAGTCACGGTCGTTAGTGGCAGCAAGCACATCCTTCTTTTTCACTTGAAATGTCAATAGGTTACTGCAATTATAAACTATGAATCAACCAGAATTACATTCTGTTTTGACTGCAAAGGGCCTCTACAGCAATACAATGAAACAGTTTGATTTACTTTTGCCAGCAAATAGTAGATAACTGACATAAATTTTCACAGGTAAGGAGAGCTCAAAATAGAGGCCTACTCGTGGTAAAGTTACTTCAATTCTTCATCTTGCATTGCCAATGAATATTGGGCATTGTGAGGGAATCTTCCTTCTACCTCCCTCTTACTATGGGGAGTATCCCTAAAGGAAAAATAAAAAGTAGACTGATCCATATGTTTCAAAAATCTTTCTGAGGTATATTCAGAGTTCAATTTTATGATCAATATAGTATATGTTGCACAGTCATCAACAGAATTTACACAAAAAACTTCTTTCTTGACTTAAAGACTATGAAATGAATTCCTTTTTCTTTTATAGGCATTTTGATCAGAATTCAAAGATTTTTTTTGTTTCAAACAAAGATCTTCATGAGTTCTTAAGAAGCCCTCTTTTAATCCATTTCAGTCCCAGTAACTTTGGGCTTCCCTGGGGCTCAGCTGTAAAATATCCACCTAACAATGGAGGAGACGCAGATTCATTCCCTGGATTGGGATGATTCTCAGGAGAAGGAAATGGCAACCCATTCCAGTGTTCTTGCCTGGGAAATGCCACGGACAAAGGAGCTGGCAGGCTACAGTCCATGGGGCCACAAAGAATCAGACATGACTTAGCAACTAAACAACAACGAAACAGCAACAAATAACATCAATGAAAGATTTAAAATTTGTTTAAGATCATATCTAGATAATATCACATGGTCATGTATGAGGAATACATGTAAAAAGCACCTTGCCTCTCTTTAGAAAAAAAAAATTAACAATTGTTGAAACTACTAATGGCATCACCGACTCAATAGACATGAGTCCATCTGCAAACTCTGGGAGATGGTGAAGGGTGGGGAAGCCTGGCATGCTGCAGTCAGCGGGGTCTCAAAGAGTCAGACACAACTTAGCAACTCAACAACAACAACTAATTCTAAATTACTCTGCAGCAACTGAATAAGGGGACAAAAGTCACTTTGAGGCAGTGGTTAGAACTGACAAATTTTGATCACTAACTTGCTATGTGGTGGTGGTACCCTGTCCCCCACTAACAACAGGTGTTTTAAATTCTACTTACACTTTACTGACATCAAAAGCAAATTGAAAATGACTAAAGACAATGAATGAGTCTTCTGAGCAAGCAGTCTGAGAAATAAATAGCAATAACTCCTGATTAGCATGACTTTTAGCCAGAGGTTATAAATAATGAGTAACAGATGTCTGATCTGGAGTCCTTTATTACATTATCTTAAGTGAAATTCAGGTTTATTTTTAAGCTATTCTTGAATCAGATATTGTAAGGCAAGAAAAGTATTTCTATTAGTGGGAAAGAAATGTTTTTCTAGATGAACCAAATAGAAAAGATAAGGCTAAAAAATTAACAAGGGTGTTTATCACATAATGAAGAAAAAGGCTTTTTATCTGAAAGATACTAGAATATTAAAAAAAAAAAGAACATTATGGATAAGAAGAAAACAGATGTACATTTATCTTGGGTCTATCATGGCTTTGATGCAGAAGGAGGCCAAGGAATAAAATGTTATCACTGTCTCATCTACAGCATGGGAACATTAAGAGAACTCATAGAGGTCAATAACTTGAAAGAAAAGAATATAGAAGAATATAGTTCGGAAGAAGAACAGAAAATGAAAAAATGGAACTATATGAGTTTTACTGCTTTTCACATAGTCACAAAATGCAACAATATTTTGTGCATTCCTCATTGTTTCTTTTTATCTCTATTTCTACCCAATACTTTGGATACCAACTTGACCTGGTAACTGAAACATCCAGTTGAATCAGTCCCATGGAAATGGAGCATTAAAAACCAATACTAACCATAGCAGAAAAAAAAAAATCTCTAAATGTTTTAACTTGAATGTGAAATTTCTCAGTTAATGAAAACTCATGAGTATAATTGGAAGTTAAGTCAATTAGCCAGTAAATTATTAACTACCTACTAAGTACATGGCATTGTCTCAAGCACTGTGAATTAATAAAAAATAAAGTCAGATACCTGGTCTTAAGGAACAAAGGATATATTAGAGACACATAATGGAGAATATAATCTATCATATAATAAAATAAAGATTAAATTCTAAGGTTACATTTTAGAAATAAGAGAAAAAATAGTCACATTATGCATATTTTAGTGACTATGATACCTAATTTCTGGCATTAAAAAATAGATGGAAATAAAAAACTAGAATAATAGTAAAAATCTCAGAAGGGAATGAGTGAAGTTGATTTTAAATCCCTTACATTGCACTGAAAGAAAGTAAAGATACTCATTAACAGTATACTTTGTTACACATTACACATACACATTAAGATATCTAGAGAAATCACTACAAAAATAGACATGGAAATTATAACTGCCAAAATAATACACAGGGAAAAACTCAATCCAAAAGAAAACAGAAAAGAAGGAAAAGAAATGGAAAAATCAAAAATTGAAAACTCAAAGTAAGATTATAGATATAAATTTTATACAATATTGGTAATTAAAACTAATGCAAGTAAACAAAAATCTTTGATTAAAAGCCAGATTGTTGAAGTGAACTTTTTAAAAATACAACATGAATTGTTTATAAAAGATTCAAAAGAGTGTAAGAACATTGAAAGGTTGAACATTAAAGGCTAAATTTATGTGCCAGATAAAGCATAATTGAAATAATTATGGTATTAATAACAGATAAAGTAGTCATTCATCTAAATATCATTGTTAGAGATAAATGCAAATACTGCTAGAGATCTAATTATTTAAAATTATTGATAGAGATATAAATTATTGCTAGACATACAATGAATACATAATAGACATGAGATGCATAATAGTGATATGTAGAGCAACTACATATTAATCAAAATTTCCATCACCTAGGAAGACATAATTTTAAATGGTATGCACCTTGTAACATAACTTCAAAATATAGAAAGCAAATTGCCAATATACAAAGAGGTTTTGAAAAATTCACAGAGATAATTGGAGTTATTAAAACAGCTGATTTACCAAACAACTGATTTATCAAGAAGATAAAAAAAATCAGTAAAGATATTGAAAAACACAATTCGAAAACCACAAAAACTGGAGAACTTCATTCTTCTCAAACATAAAGATGTTTGACAAAATTGACTATATCAAGGTCATAAACAAGTCTTGACGAATTTCAAAAACACTAACACAATGCAGAATATATTTCTTACTGAAAGCACAAATAAGCAGCCAATACCAAAAATAAAATACTCATGAGTTTGGAAATGTTAAAATAGGCTTTTACATAACCTATTGGTCAAAGAAGAAAGAAGACATCAAAATAGAAATTAGAAAATACTTAGAGCTGAGCACTATCTCATATATAAGGCATGTACATATAAGGCAGGTACATATAAGGCATGTACATATAAGGCATGTACATATCATGTATGTAATCCACATTTTTCATATTTTAATATTTCAGAAATCAAAATGTATCTTATAATCAATGATGACTTTCAGTTTTACTTGAGATGACATAATTGCATTAACTGCATTTAACTGCTATTCCTGGTGACTTAACAAGAAAATTGTACCCTCCATATTTCAGTGTACACAATGTTTAGAACCATTTGAGGAAGAAATAAAAATCCCATTTGTTGACCAAAAATGATCCAGTGACATACTTATGGGAAGATCAAAAAAGCACCAGCATCAAAACTCGTATTTTGGAAGAAAATTCCAGGGAAAATAATAAAAGCTCTTGATAGCACAGAGGATGACATAATGCAAGCAAAAATAAGAGTCCATGATTCTGAATCAACAAATGATTCAGAAGAGCTGTATCTGGATGTGAAGAAGTTTATTAAATATCTTAACCAATTTAGTTTTACATTTTATTTCATATGTAGGGAAGCTTATGTTTTAAAATATTTAAAGACTCTTTCAACAAGTATAAATAAAAATTAGAAATTATGAAAAGCCATTATGTTATCATTGTATTTTTCCAAGTGTTATATAAAATAATGCTTATAACAGGTAATGAACATGGTACCACATATGAAAATTATAAGATAAAGCTAAGAGAACATAAGTATTGAATACTTACAACACAGAAATGAAAAGCTGAAAATGAGCTCAGTATCCAAATGAAGAAGTTTAAAAAAATAAAATGAAATTTAATAAATGAAACAGCCAAGTGCAAAAACTAACAAAGATGAAAACAAAAATTGGATGAAGACAATAAACAAACCAAAAGTTGGTTCTTTGGAAAAAAAAAGAATAAAAATACCTAACATCCTAGTGTCAAAGGAAAAAAAGAAATGAATAAAAATAAAATTAAAAATAAACATAAATGATGATACAGCAGATATTAACAACTTTTTGTCAGGGTTGAAAACTGTATGATAGTAAATTTAAAAATTTATTACAAAATGTAATTTAGCGGAACTTAATATAGCAAAGGGCTTCCCTGATAACTCAGTTCGTAAAGAATCTGCCTGCAATGCAGGAGACCCCGGTTAAATTCCTGGATTGAGAAGATCCACTGGAGAAGGGACAGGCTACCCACTCCAGTATTCTTGGGCTTCCCTTGTGGCTCAGCTGGTAAAGAATCTGCCTGCAATGCGGTAGACCTGAGTTCGATCTCTGGGTTGGGAAGATCCCCTGGAGAAGGCAAAGGCTACCCACTCCAGTATTCTGGCCTGGAGAATTCCATGGACTGTATAGTCCTGGGGTTGCAAAAAGTCAGACACGACTGAGCGACTTTCACTTTCACTTTCAATATAGCAAAGCAGCTCAAAAAAAGAAAATTTTCTTTGATACTATAAATATTATAAATGGTACTATAAATCTAGAAAAAACTGAATTAGAATTAATATCAGAACAAAAAATATCAACGAATATAGATGGTTTTTCAGAAACATTCTATGAAACATTCAAGAAACAGATTAAGTCAGTCGAACATTCAGAAAACTAAAATCATGGCAACCAATCCCATCACTTCATGGTAAATAGATGTGGACAAAGTGGAAACAGTGACATATTTTATTTTCTTGGGCTCCAAAATCACTGTGGACGGTGACTACAGCCATGAAATTAAAAAACTCTTGCTCCTTGGAAGAAAAGCTATGACCAACCTAGATAGCATATTAAAAAGCAGAGACATTACTTTGCCAACAAAGGTCCATCTAGTCAAAGCTATGGTTTTTCCAGTAGTCATGTATGGATGTGACAGTTGGACTATGAAGAAAGCTGAGCACTGAAGAATTGATGCTTTTGAACTGTGGTGTTGGAGAAGACTCTTGAGAGTCCCTTGGACTGCAAGGAAATCCAACCAGTCCATCCTAAAGGAGTTCAGTCCTGGGTGTTCATTGGAAGGACTGATGCTGAAGCTGAAGCGCCAGTACTTTGGCCACCTGATGCAAAGAGCTGAGTCATTAGAAAAGAACCTGATGCTGGGAAAGATTGAAGGCAGGAGAAGAAGGGGATGACAGAGGATGAGATGACTGGATGGCATCACCAACTCAATGAACATGAGTTTGAGCAGACTCTGGGAGATGGTGAAGGAGAGGGAAGCCTGGCAGTGCTGCAGTTTATGGGGTCACAAAGAGTCAGACAAAACTTAGTGACTGAACATCAACAACTGTCTATCATTAGCTCCTTCAGAATCTGCAAAAGTTAGGAAAAGTCCTAGTCTTTTCTGAGGCTAGTTTCCTTTAATACAAAAATTAGACACAGGACTTCCCAGGAGGTCCAGTGTTTAAGACTCTACGCTCCAAATGTAGGGGGCCTGGGTTATCCCTGGTCAGGGAAGTAGATTCTACATGCCACTTAAAAGATCCTGCGTGCCACAACTAAGACCCAGCAGAGCCAAATAAAAATAAATATTTTTTAAAGTTAGACAAAAGCAGTACGTAAAAAAAAAACTACTGCCACTCTCACTTTTGAATATAAATGCAAAATTCTCAATAAAGTATTAGCAAAAATAACTCCATAATCTATTAAAAAGTTATGCATCTATATGATAATTATGCATAATAACTAAACAAGTTCATTCTGAAAACACAATATTGAATCATCATTATAAATAGTATTGCTCAAATTCACTATGTTAACAGATTAAAAGAGAAAAAATAATCCTCTTAATAAATACAGATAATGGTTTGATAATATTTGACTATTTGTTACAAGATTATAAGCAGACTAGAGTAAAAGGACCCCTCTTTAACATGACAAAGGTTATTTTAAAAACCCTAGAGCAAAAATAATATTTGATGGTAAAATAGAGAAATATTTCTTTTGGAAGCAAGAACAAGATAGAATATTCACTCTCAATACTGAACTACAGATTCTAGCTGGTTCCAATAAGAAGAGAAAATGAAGTGTTAGGATTTTAAAGAAAAATTATGCTGTATTTAATAACATACAAATCACAAAAGAATATTCAGACAAATATTTAGAAATGATAAAAGTTTGTCATTATAATTGGCTATAAGTTTAATTAAAAAAGATTTAGGGCTTTCGTATTCAATATCTATAAATGGTTGAAGGACACAATTTTAAAGAATACTATTAGAATTTATTAATTCAAGAAGTATTTATAAAGTGACCATTATGTATCATACACTAGTTCATGTACTGGAGTTTTGTAATTAAAAGACAAAAAGTTCTGTCTTTCTGAAGCTCACAAACTAAGTAAATAAGTTAACGTATAATATATCATATATTTTATACATGAGTTTTTTTTTAACTTAAAAAGTTTTTATTGAAACAAAGTTGACATATGTTATTCAGGTGTCCTATATAATGACTTTATATTTGCATACATTATGAAATGATCACCACCATAAGTCTAGTAACCATCTGTCCCCATACAAAGTTATAATAATATTATTGACCATGTTCTTTATGCCGTATATTTTATCCTCAAGACTTGTTTATTATGTAACTGGAGGTTTGTACCTCTTAATCCCCTTCAGGGTGGGCCTAATTTATAATAAACACTCAAATCAGTATGACCTGGAAGAAAGTAGTATTCTGTTTTTAGGTAATTGGGTAATTATGCCTGTTCAATACACTTAGGTTTTGGAAAAACCTGGATATGAATTCTGACCTTCACCACCTATATATGTAATATAACTTTGGGAACATTTTCTGAGTTTTCAGTCTCAGTTTTTTAAATGTAAAATGAAAATAATAGCATTTACATTTCAGAATTTCAGAATTAAGTAAGATAGTATAAACAACCTAGCACAGTGTTTGGTACATGGTAGAGTATAAACAGTAGTCACCGTTATTCTCAAAGGTTAGATTCAAATGTGTATGACGAGTGCCAGAAAACGTAATTTGTTTAGACTTTCAGAAAGCATTTATCAGGGCTTGGCAGTAAAACCTATCAAAAGATAGTTGACATGTGGTAGGGAAGATGTGGGGTGCTTTTTTTTTTTTATTGTAGTGGTTTTTGGCATACATTGACATGAATCAGTCATGGATCTACATGTGTTCCCCATCCGGATCCCCCCTCCCGCCTCCCTCTCCATCCCATCCCTCTGGGTCTTCCCAGTGCACCAGCCCTGAGCACTTGTAGAAATAAACAACAATAGACAGGTAAAACTTTTATGGAAAAAATTATAAACACATGGAAAGATAAGCCATGCTCAATATCATGAGATGCCAGTTGTCTACCAATTTATCTACAGTTTCAATGTATCAAATTTATTAATCAAATCTGTTAAATCTTTTTAGATATTGCTGTGGGGGGAGGAGTATAAATTTGCTTGGTGTTTCTAAAACTTATGGAAAGAGAAAAATACCAAGAAAGGTCATAACACTCTGACAATAAGCAGTACCAGATTGGAAGATCTGCCGTACTTAAGGCTAATATGAATCATAAATCTCTAATACTAAAGACAACAAGTAAGTATTGGAGAGGCAGCATAGTGTAGAGAGCCAGACTGCTTGTGCTGGAACCTGGGGTCTGCTACTTTTTGGATGTGACCTTGGATAAGTTAACTTAACCTTTGTACTATGATTGCTAATAAAATGAGGATATTAAGGGTACCTTCCTTATAAAAATTGTATGTTAGCTTAGAACAGTGTCTGGCATGTGGTAAACATATATACATATTTGATACTGTGGTTTATAACACTAAATTATATGGAAAGATAGATGACTCCCAACAATGCCATGCATATATGAAAGCCTGATATATGAAACAAGTAGTACTACAGATGGCTGGGGGAGTGGGAGGTGAACAACTCAGTAAATGGTGCTGGAATCATTGACTAGCCACATGAAGTAAAGTGAAAAGAAGTTTCCTAATAAAAATAAGTTGCAGACTTGTCTAGAATTTAAGCAAAAGTAGAAACAATTTTAGATATGCAGAAGGAAACATAGGAGAATATTTCTATGACCTCAAAAAGATGGCAAAAGCATAAACCATGAACAACTGACTTAACCACACTAAATGAAGATCTATTCATAAGAAGATATCACAATGAAAATGAAAAGATATCTGACATACTGTGAGAAGATTTGCAATACATATACAGGTAAACAATAAAGGATATATTCAGAATATGGAAAGAACGCTTATGAACCAATTAAAAAGACAGGTCAATGAAAATGAACAGAAGACTTGAAGAGATCCATTATAGTAGGAGACATATGAAATGATTCTTCTCTTTTAAACAATTCTTATTAATAGTCAGAGAAATGTAATCTGAAAATGCAACTATTTCATTCCCAGCAATTTGGTGGTAATGGAGTAAAATTTCACATCATGTTATAAAATTGACCAAGTGCATGGCAATTCGACTCACAGGTGTATAAATATTTAGTGCACATGTGCACTGAGAGATGTGTGCAAAAATGTTTATATAAGCATTGTTTATACAAAAAATAGAACTACAGATAATCATGATATCTACCACACGCACTGGTTAAGAAAAGAATTGCAGCAGTCTAACAATGGAATACTTTAGCAGTGGGAAATGTCACATATCAAGATGACGAATCTAAAACACATAGTGTTGAGGCAAATCATCAAGTCATACATGGTGCAGGAATCCATTTACACTAAATGCAAATAAAAAAAAAAACCAGGCAAGACTAAAGAATACATTGTATGTGGACATTCTTGCTATGAAAACAAAACCAGGATAGTGGTTTCTAGGGCAGAGGGAGTCTGAAGGATTGGTAGAGTTTTCTTTTTTTTTCTTTAAGCTACATGCTAAGTACATTTACTGCTTTGATACCCTATATACATATTTAATAAATACTCTTTAGATGTATGATGCATCACACAACAAAAAATCTTAATAAAGTACTTATAATCTCTTCCCTCATCCAAATCCATAACACTTGTTAAAAGTATGTGTAAACATATGTGTACTTTATAATCCATATACAATTTTTAAATTTTACTGTGGTAAGAATATTTAATATGAGGTCTCCCCTTAATAGCTTCTTAAGTGTACAACACAATTATCGTCATCTGTAGGCACAACATTGCACAGCAGATTTGTAATACTTACTCATTTTGCATAACTGAATCTTGCTAATCAGTGGGTATGAGGTTTCACACTCACTTTATGACTTGCATATTTATCTCCTCATTCTTGGAAACTATGACTTAATTACCTCTCTAAAACCAGCCTAGGTTGGGTCTGATAGAAGCAGTATAGTCTATTTTTTAAGAAAGAGTCCAACTCTGTAGTCAGAGAAACATGGCTTAAATCCTAGCTCTACCACTAGTTAGCAGTAGGACTTAACACAAATCACTTAATTTTTCTTTGCTACAATTTTCTAATCTGAAAAAGGTGTGGATAATAATATCTATTTCATAAAACTGTTATAAATGCATTTATGAAAATTATATGATTTTTCATAAGTTATGAAAATTAAAAACTGTCAGTCTCATTATTAGGCCATAATAAATAGTTGAGCAGAATACTATAGTCCTTCAGTTAATGTTTTACAAGTGGAAAAAAAAGAGCTCCCTTCTTCCTCTTCACTCCACCCTATGTTCCTGTCAAAAGATGGAATCCTCAAACCACCACCATCACCACTGCACACACACACACACACACACACATATACTCCTATACTACCAATTCTCAATCCATTATTGGTTTCCATTTAGCTAAATTCTCATTCTCATCCTGAGAATATGTCAAATGTTTAATATAATGTTTAATGTTTAATATATAAAGTTCCTCCCAGAGAGATAAGGAATGGGAATCAACTGAGTCTGTTCCTGAATAAATAAGGAGGAACTTTTTTCTGAGGTTAAAGGGAAAGATGGGCTGGAAATGCAGACAGTTAAAATGAATATAGAAATAGTTTAGATATCATCAATTTTATTACTTTGATCTCTAGACCTCAGTCTCATTGACAACACATTATGGTCCCCTTCAATTCTAACACTCTACTAGCCCATGAAGAACTCTGAGTCCCTGTGGACACAGAAAAAATCATCTAGAAGTGACAGGGAAAGTGCCAGGGTTTCAGTGATAAACAAATAAAAGATGGTTTCACAATGACAAAGATGAAACTAGACTGCATCTTCATATGGCCTGAGGAAATAGCTAGAAAAATAATAAATGTGTAGATGGATGGATGATTGGTCCCATTCTTAGGGCTGTCAAGTTATATAAAATGCATGATTACTACTGCTATTTTAATAGTTTAATATTAAAAAGTTTATCAGACTCTATATATTAAAAAGTTCACTATACTGTAAATCATGTTTGTTTACTTTTCAGAAAATATTGTGAGGTGACCACAGTCTTTTTTTCTTGAATGAAAAATATCATTCTTACACCAGTTTCTTAAGGAATTGTAACTTTCATGTGCAATTAAGAGAGTAGGGTTTTCCAATGTGTCAGAATGGTGGCATTCCTATAAAAATACCTTAAGAGGACACCCTGATGAATTTGTTACAGATGCAACTCCCTCAGAAACGCACACCATCTTCATTAATAATGTTCGAAAAAGTAATTGTTTCCACATTGCATATAAATAATTTTAGTCTAAGCAATCTCTATATATCAAGAATGAGATTATCAGAATTTTTTCTCTTAATCACTATACATGTTTTTCCTTCATTGGCAAGAATCTGTTATTCCACACTGTGAAGGTTCTCCACCACATTGAATTCAAGCACATTCTCCCACTTTTATGCTACTGTTATAGAAGGAAAAGAGGAGGAAACCTAGTTAGCAGTTGCCTATTTAATTACAATGGAGAGAGTGGTATGTTTGATTTCTCCCATCCAACCACAGAGATCCTCTCATCTTTAGCAAAATCCCACCCACACACTAATCCACGCAGGTCCCCCATAGTCCTCAAAGGTTTCCTCATAAACTACACCTTCTCTGATCTAGAGAACTTGTCATGCTCACACACACAAGCACATATACACACATACACACTCTACAGAAATTTAGCCCTCATCAAAGGTAGAAAAACAGTTTTCTTTTAGACATGTTTATCATTTCTTATATTTTTATACATTTATCATCTTAGTCATTATAATAATCATCTTAAACTGAGGCTTAAGTGGTAATCTCTAGCCCAGACTTTGACAAAGGTCCTGAATTCCAACTTGGGATGTATTTCTCAGCTCATTTTGCCCCAAACAACAAGCCAAATTGAGGTCTTACATCTGAAATTTGATTAGGCTTGACTTCTGTTAACCCACCGGTGATAATTGTCAGTTCACATGTTCAAATTCTGCTTTTGAGATAAAGGAAGCTTAAAAGGAAATGAAGGGCTTCCCAGGTGGCTCAGTGGTAAAGAATCTGCCTGCCAATGCAGGAGACATGGGTTCTATTCCTGGCCTGGGAACATCCCACATGCCTAGGAGCAAGTGAGCTCATTCACCACAACTATTGAGCCTGTGCTCTGGAGCTCAGAAGCTGCAACTATTCAAGGCTGCAAGCGCTGAGCGCCTGGGCTCCGCAACAAGAGAAGCCACCACAATGACGAGCCCGTGTACAACAATGGCAAGCCCGTGCAGCACAGCGAGAGAGTAGCCCTCACTCTCCACAACCAGAGAAAAACCCGCTCAGCCACGAAGACCCAGCACAGCCAAAAAATTAAAAATTTTAAAAAAGGAAATGAAACAGAGAGTACAATCTAAAGGACATTCATTATAAAATTCATAATTTACCCACCACTGATCTAGATGCACTTCTGAGTGTCAGTTTATTTCTTTAGAGTGTTCACAAAATCAAAGCGATTAAGGAGTCATTGAAAAATCACCAAGCCAGTTACCTGGCTTCAGATGGAATTGAACCCATACTAGACTAAGGAAATATCTCCTTCTAATGAACTCCAAATAAATAACCACAACTTCCCTCCTTATCTCCAAATCTCAAAACCTCACCAGTTCATCAGATCCTTTGAATGACAATCAAGACTCTTTGTTTCAAATGAAAAGGAAAACACTTGGCAACATTTGCATTATAACCTTAATACCAAAAATTATTAGTGAATATAGAAATTAATGAGTCACAGGGAAAAGGCTGTAGGAGGCTGGAATCATGCATGTCTGCCCTGAAAACCACCATCATTCTGGATTTGATTTCATAGGGACTATAAGATGAAAGTTTGGACTTTTTCCATCTTATTTTCCCCTTTCTTGCTAAGATCTCTTTTCCTTTTTCTCTTTAACTTTAGGAGAAAACAAAATGACAGATGTAAGATACGAGTCCTGGACTTTCCCAACAAAGAGGAAGCCATGAACTCATGAAGTTGCCAAAAGTTAGAAAATTACTCTGCTAAATGTGTTCAGCTGCTGTGAAAACTGCTATTTCCTTTACTGCTCTCCAGTAAATGAACCACCGTTCTGTTCCGTGAACCAACTGTTAGTGGAGGGGAGTGAAAAAACCAGCCTTCCAGGGTGAGCCAAGGGGGTTTAGTTCTCTTCCGGCTTTGATCACTCTCTCTTGCTATATCAAAAGGACCTGCAGAGTGCTTTTAATGGGGCTTTCAATTGCACGATGAAAGAGAAACATGTTCAGTAACAGTTGTCGAAATTGGGTCGAGACAGAGGCTGGAATAAGACCCACTTCACCTCCATCTGCCACCCACCCAGAACGTAACAGTATGGCCTCCTACCCACCACTCTGCCTCTTCCATGTTTGGAAATTTGCTTCCTTACTCAAAAGGTAACACACTTACTATAAAACTTTTTAAGTGAAAACTCCTTTCATGGGCAATGACCACATTTTTATTCATCCTCATAATTTTTTTTTCTTTTTCAAATTATTTTAGTATCTAGACTATATCCACTTGTTCACTGTCTCACTCATTTACTGAGAGTCTAATAGGTGTCAGATACTAGGCTTCAATTAGAAAACAGTGAGCCAGAACTTGCACATTTCCTAAGTTTAGAGGTGTTTACAGTCTATCTACTGTGGAATATTAAATTAAAAAGTCACAAATAGGACCTCTGTATGCAGATGTGTGTCACACAGAGACTCCTACATATACTCAGTGCTGTGAATATATGAAAGGCGGAGCCAGCCTTGTCCAGAGGTCAAAGAAGACTTCCCTAATGAAACACTGATCGAACTGAGAGGTAGAGAAAACACCAAAGTTCATTCTGTAACAAAACCACTTTCCTCTCTTTTATACAAATCCATATATTTCAGTTGGATCAACACTGTTCACAGTTTCCACTAAAAATGAGAATAATCCATCTTCCCTTTAAAAGAAAAAGGTTGAATACTGAAAATATAAAACCCATTTATCTCTCTGTTAAACAATAAACAGAACTCAGTCAGGCTTTTACCCTTTGCTTTCCCATTGAAACTGTGAAATCCATAAAGAAAAATTGAATAGACCACCCTTCACATGTAAAAGTCATGTTCCTCATGCACCCCAAGTAGGATACAAATTAGAGAGTCTGTTTTCTTTTTCCTTTAATAACAAAGCATTTGTTCTTGTCTCATCTTCTGGTGACATCTATATGCTTTATCATTCCAATTTCCCTATGAAAGTACATATGTAAAAATACTGCACTGGATAGAAGAAGGGATCCAAAGCCAGCCCATGCCAAAGCATTCTCAGACACTTTATCTAAAATGTCTCAAAAACAGAAGTTGTATCCTTCACTGAAAAATTTACAACACTCTCTCAATTCTTCCTGGATTCTTTGTTCAAATACACTTTGCATCTTCAAGCCCCAGTGTATTTTCTTAACATTACAATCTCAACCTCTTCCTGCTATTCTAACTACAACTTTCCACATGTAGGAAGCCTCTAATCGTCTTTTCTAGAGTTAGTTTAATTCTTTATTTAGCTCCGTTGCCCTGATTTTTGTTTAGCACAACTTATTCAGCATATTGGCTCGGATGCAGACTCTCAGAAAAACTGGACAGATTAATCAGGCTTGGTGACAAAGATCCTGTTTCTCAACTGTATGGAAACATAAAATATGGCCTGTCATACCTGGAGTGTTTCAGGAGTAATTACAGGGAAGCAACATAGATCTTGTCCATTACTCCGCCTTGTTTATGAGGCCTGTCACTCTATCAGAGAAGAAAATGAAATAAGTCTACCATGATTTGTCTTCACAGTGCCACGCTGTTTCCTAGTTTATCATACATTCATATTCTCTCCCACAGAATGGTCTTATTGATAATTTCATGCAAGCCTTGAAGTAGAGGGCAACTGCCAAGGTTAGTATGTAACAAGGGGCCTGGAATTCGAGGAGATCAGTGTCTGGGACAAGCAGCAAAGTAGCCTCAATCCAGGAATGCCTACAGAATGTAGAATCTGGGAATTGATAGCTGAACAAGGAGTCTAAGTAACAAGTATTACAAATTAAAAGTAAGCCAAATCTCAATACTAAGTTACATCTCTTTGTCATGTCATGTTTATTCATATGTTTTCTGTAATATAGGAAGCAGTTCTCAAGCTCCAGTGAGCTGTCTGCTGGAGTGGCAAGTGATAGGTCCAAAGCAGAGCAGCATCTGGACCTTACTCTGGACACCTCCCCTATGTAGCAGCATCATAAAAACTCAAGAGATCATCTGATGGTCAGTGCCCTCCTGTGGCTAGATCCACATAAGAGCGTTGTGCAAGGCAGAGTCATCTACCGCAACAGTGTCTTCAAAATATTGGGGATACATTCCCAGACATCCCAAGGGTATACCCTTGATCAATACATCAACAAAGTCATCTTTAAATGATTATCAAACATACTTATGTGTGCAGACTAAACAAACTCTTGGGAGTGATAGTGTCTACATGTTTACAACTCGGTATCATATTTACAACTTAGTATCATATTAGTAAAAGTATCATATTTTATTTTATTTAACCTAAAAAGAAATCAATACTTATTAAACACTGAATATGTGGTGATACAAACTTATTTGTCATTCTTCAACTCATTTCATCTTTACAAGACTGCTATGATGTCCATTTTAAAGGTCAGGAAACTAAAGCTCATTTGAGTTGACTACTTTTTTAGTAGTCAGGGAAGCAGAGATGAGCAGACATATGACAGACAAGTCTGATTTCCAAACACCTGCCTGCCTCCTATTCACAAGTCTATTTCCTATTCACACAAAAAGTGCCTCCTGAATTGCTGGTCAAGATGGCAGCCTTAGAACACGCCGTGGTCTCTCCTTCCTACCCCAAATTCCTATTACAAAATAGCCTGTTGTAACTTAGATGAGGAAACCTAAGCAAACCCCATATTCAGGGAAACTTTCAGGAATCCATCCAAGATAGGAAACAGCATCTAAACAAAGAAAGAAATGAAACCAGAACATCCAGAGGAATGGACTAGAACTCAACAGTGGTAAATAAGGAGAGATTGCTAATAATAGCTGCAACCATTTGAAATAACTGCAACAGTTTGAAACAAACTCTAGATAATGTCAACATGGTGGTTGACAGGGGATAGGGAAGGAGAGGAGAAAATTAAAAGAATACTATAGGTCTTTTCTTGGGCAAGGTAGAGAAACATAATCAATTCTGAGCTCTGCTAAATATATATGCATATATATTTATATAAATACATGTATATCAATTTATATGTATATATATAAGTCCCTTCAGTCATGTCCGACTCTTTGCAACCCTGTGGACTACAGCCCACCAGGCTCCTCTGTCCATGAGATTCTCCAGGCAAGATTACTGGAGTGGGTTGCTGTTTCCTCTTGCAGGGAATCTTCTTGACCCAGAGATCAAATCGACATCTCTTGCATCTCCTGCATTGGCAGTCAGGTTCTTTACCGTTAGTGCCACCTGGCACTATATATATAAACATATGGCTTCCCAGGTGGCTCAGATGGCAAAGAATCTGCCTGCAATGCAGGAGACTGGGGTTTGATCCCTGGGTTGGGGAGATATTCTAGAGAAGGAAATGGATACCCACTCCTCTACGCATGCCTAAAGAATCCCAAGTACAAAAGAGCATGGCAGGCTATAGTCCACATAGTTACCCCAGGCAGACACAGCTAAGCAACTAACACTTGAACTTAAATTTGAAAGAAAATATGTATTTTTTTTCTAAAAAATAATTGCTGTTGTTGTTTAGTTTCTAAGTTGTATCGGACTCTGCAACTCCATGGACTGTAGCCTTCAAGGCTCCTCTGTTTATGGGATTTTCCAGGCAAGAATACTGGAGTGGGTTCCCATTTCCTACTTCAAGGGATATTCCTGACCCAGGGATCAAACCTGCATTTCCTACATTAGTAGGAATTAGTAGCAGATTCTTTACTGCTGAACCACCAGGGAAGCTGCATACTTAAATATATTATATGTTAAAAATAAATGCATACTTAGTAGGGCTCTAAATTGGTTATATGTCATAAATAAAACTATATTTTTATAAGTCAAATATTTGTGTTTTAAATATATAATTATATATAAATCATATATATTGGAAATATATTTCAAAATATAGAATTTACATTTTAAATATTATATAGTTTATTATTTTTATATTATATATTATTACATATCAATGTATTTCAACAAATTTATTTTAAAAAGAAACCAAATATGTGCATTAAAATTTTAGAATGCCAATCAGATAAACTTTCAAATAATGAAAGGGGACATAAATTTTAAAAACAACTACAACAGCAAACACAACAAGACAGTCAATTCAGCAAAAGGCTGGAAAAAATGTGGGGAAAGAGTGAGAAACATGAGAAACATAAAACAATTCCAATTTTGCATAATTCAAACTAAACAGAACTATATTAAACATAATTTTAAACTACAAGTTTTCATCAATGTTGTTAAATGGAAATACACCTAAAGCAAAATTTCACACAAGTGTAGAAATTAGAAGGGAAAAATAATATACTTAAAAAGTTAATAAAAATCAGGATGCTTGCAATGGTAAAAAAGAAGCAGAGGAAGAGGGAAGAGGGAGGGGAATCTAGCAATATGAAAAGCAGGAAGAACAGAAACCAAAGGGAGTATTTAGAATTAATAAAAGAAACAATCAACAACAAAGAAACATGAAGAAGCAAGCAACATAATATTTTTATAAATGCAATAAAATTAAGAGAAACTGATAAATCTAAACATATATTGGGATTTCAATATACCTCTCTAACAAATCAACATCTTTAAACAGGATTTAGAATATTTGATTAGTATTAATAAGTTATATATATATTTATATATATATATACACACACAACAGAGGATACGCATCATTTTCAAACATACAAGAAACAGCCTCAAAAGCTATTAGAATACATCATACTCCAAAAGAACTTATTTCATAATAGTCACAATCAATAGACAGAATGAAAGAAAATTGCAACTAAAAGAAACATCAAAACGCAAAGCAAAAATTTTGACTTGGAGATAAAGTAATTTAAAATAACTCATGCATTAAGAAATAAATTTAAAGACAAATTGACAATAGAGAATTTAACAATAATGAGAGCATTATATATCAAAACCAGTGGTGTATATCCAAAGAGATTCTCCAAGGAATTTTTCAGAATTAGATATGCTTAAAAGAAAATAAAAATACAAACAAAAAGATGTACATTTTCAATTAAAGATAAAAACAAAGTAAACTCAAAGGAAATACAAAGGTAAAAGTTTAATTAAATCAAGAATAAAATTATCAACTAATTGAAAGAAGTTGCTTTCAAATAAACAGAGAGATGGCAAATAAGCATATAAAAAGTTGTTCAAATTCATTAGTCACCAGCAAAACAAACATTGAAACCAATATATCATCACACACCTATCAGAATGGATAAAATAAGAAAGAGTTAAAGCATCAGAGGCTGGAGAGGGGAAGCTGCCTCATTCATGCAGGGCTAATGGAAAGTTAAAATGGTACCAGTTCAAAGGACAGTCTGGCAGTTTCTTATAAAACTACACACACGATTATCACAAGACCAAACAATTGCACTCTTGAGCATTTATCCCAGAGAAAGGAAAATGTATATTCACACAAAAACTTGTCAACAAAAGCTCATGGCAATTTCATTCATAATAGCCAGGTATCTATATATTCCATGGAATATCATCCAGGAGTAAAAAGAGACACTTTATTGAAAGGCACAACAATTTTGATGAATCTTTGGGAAATGATGCTGAGTGAAAAAAATATTTCGAAATAAAAATTCTTAGGAAAGGAAAAAAGATTAGTGAGTGCTAGGGATAAAAACATCTACTTCTGCTTCATTGACTACCCTGAAGCCTTTACAATGTGGATCATGACAAACTGTGGAAAACTCTTAAAGAGATGAGAATACCAGACCACCTCACCTAACTCCAGAGAAACCTGTATGCAGGTCAAGAAGCAACAGTTAGAACTGGACATAGAACAATGGGCTGGTTCAAAAGAAAGCATCAATTCTTCAGCACTGTTTTCTTTATGGTCCAACTCTCACATCCATACATGACGACTGGAAAAACCATAGTTTTGTCTAGACGGACCTTCGTCAGCAAAGTAATATCTCTGCTTTTTAATAGGCTGTCTAGGTTGATCATAACTTTTCTTCCAAGGAGCAAGCATCTTTTAATTTCAAGGCTGCAGCCCACCTGCAGTGATTTTGGAGCCCAAGAAAAGAAAGTCTGTCATGATTTCCATTGTTTTGCCATCTATTTACCATGAAGAGATGGGACCAGATGCCATGATCTGGGTTTTCTGAATGTTTTGTTTCAAGCCAGTCTTTTCACTCTCCTCTTTCACTTTCATCAAGAGGCTCTTTAGTTCCTCTTCACTTTCGGTCGTAAGAGTGGTGTCATCTGCTTATCTGAGGTTATTGATATTTCTTCTGGCAATCTTGATTCCAGCAGTGCTTCATCCAGCCTGGCATTTCACATGATATACTCTGCATATAAATTAAATAAGCAGGGTGACAATATACAGCCTTGACATACTCCTTTCCCAATTTGGAACTAGTTCATTATTTCATGTTCGGTTCTAACTGTTGCTTCTTGACCTGCATACAGATTTCTCAGAAGGTGGGAAAGGTGGTCTGCTATTCCCACCTATTGAAGAATTTTCCACAGTTTTTTGTGATCCACACAGTCAAAGGCTTTGGCATAGTCAATAAAGCAGAAATAGATGTTTTTCTGGAGCTCTCTTGCTTTTTTGATGATCCACTGGTTGTTGGCAATTTGATCTCTGGTTCCTCTGCCTTTTCTAAATCCAGCTTGAATATCTGGAAGTTCACGGTTCACATACCATTGAAGCCTAACTTGGAGAATTTTGAGCATTAATTTACTAGCATGTGAGATGAGTGCAATTGTGCGGGAGTTTGAACATTCACTGGCATTGCCCTTCCTCAGGATTAGAATGAAAACTGACCTTTTCCAGTCCTGTGGCCACTGCTGAGTTTTCCAAATTTGCTGACATATTGAGTGCAGCACTTTCACAGCATCATCTTTTAAGATTTGAAATAGCTCAGCTGGAATGCCATCAGCTCTACTAGCTTTGTTCATAGGAATGCTTCCTAAGGCCCACTTGACTTCCCTTCCAGAATGTCTGGCTCTAGGTGAGTGATCCTACCATTGTGGTTATCTGGGTCATAAAGGTCTTTTTTGTATAGTTCTTCTGTGTATTCTTGCCACCTCTTCTTCATATCTTCTGCTTCTGCTTCTGTCCTTTATTGTGCCCATCTTTGCATGAAATGTTCCCTTTGTATCTCTAATTTTCTTGAAAAGATCTCTAGACTTTCCCATTCTATTGTTTTCCTCTATTTCTTTCCATTGATCACTGAGGAAGGCTTTCTTATCTCTCCTTGATATTCTCTGGAACTCTGCATTCAAATGAGTATATCTTTCCTTTTCTCCTTTTCCTTTCATTTCTTTTCTCAGCTATTTGTAAGGCCTCCTCAGACAACCATTTTGCCTTTTCCATTTATTTTTCTTGGGGATGGTCTTTATCACTGCCTCCTGTACAATGTCACAACCCCCATCCATAGTTCTTCAGGCATTCTGTCTATCAAATCTAATCCCTTGAATCTATTTGTCATTTCCATTGTATAATTATAAGGGATTTGATTTAGGTCATACCTGAATGGTCTAGTGGTTTTCCCTACTTTCTTCATTTACATCTGAATTTAGCTATAAGGAGTTTATAATCTGAGCCACAGTCAGCTCCCAGTCTTGTTTTTGCTGACTGTATAAAGCTTCTCCATCTTCAGCTGCGAAGAATATAATCAATCTGATTTCCTCCAAACTTTGTCCCATGCCATGTGCCTTTGCTCTTTTCTTTTTATAAATTTTTTACTGGAGTATTGCTGATTTACAATGCTGTGTTAGTTTCTACTATACAACAAAGTGAATCTGATACATGTGCATGCATGAGTGCATACTAAGTCATTTCAGTCATGTCTGACTCTTCACAAGTTTATGGACTACAGCCTACCAGGTTCCTTGGTCCATGGGATCTCCAGGCAAGAAAACTGGAATGATTGCCTTTTCCTCCTGCAGGGTTTCTTCCCGACCCAGGAATCCAACCCACATCTCCTCAGGCTCCTGCACTGCAGGGGGATTCTTTACCGCTGAGCCACCAGGGAAGCCCATACATGTACCTACATCTTCTCTTTTCTTGGATTATTTTCCCATATAGGCCATTACAGAGTATTGAGTAGAGTTGCTTGTGCTCTACAGTAGGTCCTTATTATCATATTGAGTGAAGGAAGTCAGAGAAAGACAAGTATCATATGATATCGTTTATATGTGGAACCCTAAAAAAGGGTACAAATGAATTTATCTACAAAATAGAAATAGAGTTCCAGATATAGGAAATAAACTTACAGTTACCAGAAGGTGAGGGCAGATAAGTCGGAAGATTGGGATTGACGCATACACAGTACGATATACCTTTGCTCTTTGTTGGCTGTGCTGTGCACCCTTTGCTGAAGTAAATCTTAGCCACATGAACAACTAAATACTGAATCCTGTGAGTCCCAGCAAATCACCAAACTTGGGGTTGGTCTTGGAGACCCCACACACATCTCTCCACTACCTCAAAAAAGACGAAAGTCCAAGTGACTTTTTGAGCATGCTTCACCAAAAATGTAGTTAGAAAACTCATTGCATCCAAACCTCTCCCAAACATGTAAAAAGCTGCCCTATGTATTTTAAAAGGCTAATATAATCAGGCAATTTACTACATTAACAGGTCACAAACACACATACACCCATACACAAACCCATAAGAGGTTCAAAATATATGTTGAAAAGTTTTAGTTAAAAAAAAAAAAGTCTTACCAAATTATAAACAGGAAAAAAATCCCCCGACTTCATTAAAGAAATCATAGTAAACATGATTGGAGCAGGAAATAGCAACCCAATCCAGTATTCTTGCCTGGAAAATCCCACGGACAGAGGATCCTGGTGGACTAGAGTCCATGGGGTCATAGTCAAACATGACTTAGCATCTAAACCAAACATGATGTTTTATTGTGAAATTAGAAGCATTTCGTTAAAATTAGAGAAAGGAAAAAATGTTCAGTTTCATAGATACTGCCAAGTATTTTATTGAGCATCATAGAAATGTAATAAGACAAGGAAAAATAAATAAAACATATAGTTAGGATGGGCCTTCCCTGTAGCTCAGATGGTAGAGAATCTGCCTACAATGCAGGAGACCTAGGTTCAGTCCCTGGATCAGGAAGATCCCCTGGAGAAGGAAATGGCAGCCCATTCCAGTATTCTTGCCTGGAGAATTCCATGGACAGAGGAATCTGGTGGGCTACAGTCCATAGAGTCGCAAAGAGCTGGACATGACTGGGGGACTAACACACACACATAGTTAGGATGGAAGAGACAGTCACTAGGCAGGATTGTCACTTTATAGAAAATTAAGTGAAATCAACTGTTAAAATACAAGGACTAAATTCAGTAATGTGACAGGATATAAAATCAACATACCAGAATCAGAAATTCTCTGATACATCCACAATTACCAATTAGGTAATTTTAGAAAGACCATAAAAAAGATATTCAGAGCAAGACTGTAAAATACCTTGAATAAACTTAACAAGCAGTATTCAAGATCCTCATGGTGACAACTGCAAATGTTTCTCCATCTCTATTCTAACCACACTGGACTCAGTACTGTTTTTCCAGTACAGAGTACAGTCGTATCAGGCCTCTTACCTCACAGCTTTGCATCTTTTGTTCTGGAAAGCAGCTCTTTCTAAAAATATACACATGGCTCACTTACTCTCCTAATTCAGGTCTATTGCTTTATTAGTGAAAATTTCCCTAACTCAACAGGGTATACACACATGTACACACACAAACACATTTCTATGGTTCTTTCTCCTTATACCCTACTTTATTTTTCTTCTGAGTGCCTATCACAATGAAACATACTATACATATATTTGAATCTTATTTGTTGTTTCCTCTCTTCTTCCATTACATTAAGCTATTTAGAAGTAGGGGTGTTTTATATCCCTAATACCTATAACAGTACCCTAAAAGTAGTATGTGTCCAAAAAATATTGTGTGAAGGACATATAATACCTGAATTAATTGAGATATACCATGGAAGGGATGGTTGGTGCATGGAAGGGAAGTGTTGATGCTATAAATATATTAATTATTCCAATTTAACCTATAAGTTTATTGTAATCTTAATCAAGAGTCAAATAGAATGTTTCTATGGAACTTGACAAGATAATTCTGAAATGCATATAAAAGAGAATATGCTCAGGAATAGCCAAAACTTGGTGGTTCAGAAACTGATATCTTGATCAATAAAATAGAAGATAAATAAGTGGGACCATTATCTGTGAAAATTTTGTATGTAAGAGGAATCAGTATTTCAGGTTAGTGGGCAAAGGCTTTTAAATACTTTTTAAAAATTCAGGAAATATAAAGTGCTTTACATACTCCTCTGTTTATTTCACAATATATACCTATTTCAATTCATCACATTATACACCTTAAATTTACACAACATTATATGTCAACAATATCTCAGTGAAGGTAGGGAGAAAAATATACTGAAAAAATATATATGACTAAAGATTATTCATACCTAAGCCTGCCTACCTCTTAGCGCTGTGAGAATCAAATGAAATGGTACTTGTAAAAGAATAATAAAGTATATTAAGATAACTTTCATATAATAACAGCTTGTAAATTAAGTATTAAGAATTATTTTATAATTTTATAATAATAATTGAAAACTGAGTGATGGCAACAATCAAATCTTATCTTTTTAAGTCCTTAGAATGTTTGTTGAATTACATCAGAATCTAGTCCTCTATTTTCTTACCTTGGTCTATTATCTTTTAGTTTCTCTTATATATTGATTTATTTCAATAATTAGCTAGAAAAGCAATCTTCCATGCACAAGTACAGCACAATTAAATCTTGTATTTACCACTCATATAAAGCCATTTTGAGTGTGAAATTAAGAGGGACTAGAAAGCTTCAGCTGTTTTTTGTTTTGTTTTGTTTTTTAGACAAAGAAGCAAGGTATGTTTCCCTTTAAGTTTCATGGTTTGGTACACCTATCTACTTAAATCTAATCCCCTGCTGGGATTATAAATTGCTACAGAGAGCAAAAATGGTTAAGTTTTTCTTCCCTCAAACTGTGGAGAATTACCTAACAAATATATTTATATTTTTTTAATAACATCTATTCGAAAAATGACTTCTAAATTGATACTTAGTTAAAAATTTCTTTCCAAGGGGTAAAAATGTAAGTGAGGAGGGATTACAGCAGTTATTTGTCAAGACAAATGAAGCCACAGGATAAATCAAATGCATCTTTGTGGCTTAGGATATAAAATAAGCCATGAATGATCAATGGTGACATAAATCAAGGACAGACCGCATGTTAAAATAAATCTGAAACTTCTATATATGGCACGGACTGGTGGGCAACTGATTCAATAGGTTCAGCAACGGTTTGTCTCATTTACAGAGACTCTCTAAATTCATTTTATATAACCACCTAGAAAATTACGGTACTCAGGAGAAGTTAAAGAGCACGAACACTATAAAATCTAAGGCAAAATGGTTTTTAATGCATACTGGAAAAAGCTTTGGTTTCTTAATGATTCATAATCATCACCTAAAATAACTTAGTTTGTCAAAGAATTTTATTCATCTTTCAAGTAACCGTAGAGCAGTAACACTTCCCTAAGGCTAAAAAAAATTTACTCTTGGCTTTCCTTTTATGTTAAGCTCCTGGAGTCATAGAGAGAGAAGCAACAATTTTAGCCTCAAACCTCCCCAACTAAAATCCCTCACCCTTGTATAAAAATTAGGAATTAATTCTCACTTCATCCTCACATCTGACCAAAAAACACATTCACAGAAATTCTGGTAATGGAAATAAACAGAGTGAAAATGGATGGATTTTTAGGAGTAGATGAACACTAATTTATTTTCTTAAAATAGAAAAATATATTAGGAGTTATTATAAAAATTAAATTTTCTAATGATGTATAAAGAGCTCTCAGATATTAACCATATTCCTTCTCCAAAAAATAGAAATCATTAATCACCATCTCAATTGAGTTACTCATTGTGAGTCATCATTTATGTTGACCTAATGTGGTTTGGGAGAGTCTCACTCATGATTATATTTTCTGGAGGCCCCCAAGCCACTCTTTTAAATTGGAAGGGATACAATGAGGGGAAAGAAGTAAAGAATGGCATAGGGATCTGTATCACCATGAAACTCCTAGCTATGAGTTATCCAGAACTTCATGAACAAGTTAAATAAAACTAGCCTCTAACAGAGACACAGTTGAAAACAGAACATTAGAATCAGGATTTTATAGGAAACCTAATTTTAACAGGGTGGTTACAAGGTAGCTTTATAAGTGACTAGAATTATTTGTTTTCTGGGAATTTTTCATTTCAAGAAAAGGAAATAATCTCATTTCTCTCTTCTTACATTTATATGTAATCTTTGTTGTTGTTTAGTTACTAATCCTGTCCAACTCTTTTGCAACCCCATGGACTATAACCTGCCAGGCTCCTCTGTCCATGGGATTTCCCAGGCAAAAATACTAGCTTGGGATGCCATTTCCTCCTCCAGGGGAATCTTCTCAACCCAGGGATCTAACCCAAGTCTCCTGAATTGGCAGGTGTATTATTTATCACTGAGCCACCAGGGAAGCCCTACATATAATCTACATGTACATAAAACATGTTATGTGTCCATTTACACATATTACATGTACATGTTTCTTTGAAGATATGTAAGGGACATGCAGAGTATCAGTGGGGAAAAAAGTAGTAGAATGCCCAACCTTTGGCAATGAAAACTAGAGACTTGGTTTAGATCATGTTACTGGGATGATAAAACAGTTTGGGGTAAAGTCCTAACCTCTTTTTTGTCACAAGGACTAAATAACGAAATTCAGACCAATTTGCATGCTCTGTCTACATTCTATCTGTGCCTTAATTTACATCTTAAATACCACTGATTCCACAAAACCAGTTCAATGCCTACCTCAGATCATGGGCTTCTGCTGCAGTAATATCATTAAAGAGTGCCTGTTATTCGTCAGACACAGTGTGGGGCAGATCACATATATGTAGTTTTCCTTCATCCCACTTACACTGCTATAGTCACATTGGCTTCCTCGTCATTATTCCTCAGACATCAAAACAGCAGCCACAATCCCACCAAAGGGCTTTCCATCTGCTATTGCTTCCATCTCGAAGGTGCTCTCACAAGAAATGCACAGGTAACCTCATCACCTTCACACCTTTCCTTGAACATCACCATTTTAGTGAACATACCTGAAGCTGTCCCTGCCCCCACACTCCCAAACACCCAGGTTCTGCTCTACTTATCCTTTTTCTGCCTAGTAATGATTATCTGCTTGTTGGTGCTCAGTCGCCCAGTCATGTCTGACTCTTTGCAACACCATGGACTGTAGCACACCAGGCCTCCCTGTCTCTTACCACCCTATCGCCCAAAGTTTGCCCAAGTTCATGTCAATTGCATGGCCATCCAGCCATCTCATCTTCTGACGCCCTCTTCTTCTGCCCTCAATTCTTTCCAGCATCAGGGACTTTTCCAATGAGTCAGCTATTAGCATCGGGTGAACAAAATACTGGAGTTTCAGTGTTAGCATCAGTCCTTCTAACTAGTATTCAGGATTGAATTCCTTTAAAATGGATTGGTTTGATCTCCTTGCTGTCCAAGGGACTTTCAGGAGTCTTCTCCAGCACTGCAGTTCAAAGGCATCAAATCTTTGGGGCTCTGCCTTCTTTACAGTCCCGC
Source organism: Cervus elaphus (assembly GCF_910594005.1). Taxonomy (NCBI): domain Eukaryota; kingdom Metazoa; phylum Chordata; class Mammalia; order Artiodactyla; family Cervidae; genus Cervus; species Cervus elaphus. Next base: position 27,083,577 of record NC_057826.1, on the reverse strand, counting down.
TCTCACAACTGTATGTGACCTCTGGAAGACCAGAGCCATGACTTATATGGACCTTTGTTGACAGAGTATTGTCTCTGTTTTCCAACACACTGTCTAGATTTGTCATTGCTTTCCTGTCAAGAAGCAATCGTCTTCTAATTTCATGGCTGCATTCACCATCCACAGTAATTTTAGAGCCCTAGAAGAGGAAATCTGTCAGTATGTCTACCTTTTCCCCTTATATGTGCCATGAAGTTATGGGGCTTGATGCCATAATCTTAGTTTTTTTAATACTTAGTTTTAAGCCAGGCATTTTACTCTCCTCCTTTGCACTCACTGAGAGCCTCTTTAGTTCCTCTTCTCTTTCTGCCATTAGAGTGCTATCATCCACATATCTGAGGTTGTTGATGTTTCTCCTGCCTATCTTGATTCCAGCTTGTGACTCATCCAGCCTGGCATTTAGTATACTATCAATTCCCTTAATTACTGTGTCCATTATTTATTGCCTGTCTTCCCCCTTTAGAATGTAGGCTCCATGAGAGTAGGAATCTTTGTTTAGCTCACTCTTATAATCCAAAAGCCCACAACAGTATCTGATACATGTGTGTGTGTGTGATAAGTCACTTCAGTCATGTCCAATTATTTGTGATCCTATGGACCATAATCCCCAGGCTCTTCTGTCCATAGGATTCTCTAGCAAGAATATTGGAGTGGGTTGCCATGCTCTCCTGCAGGTGGTCTTCCCAACCCAGGGATAACACCCATGTCTCTTCTACTACCAGCACCTATGTGACAATAAAATGGAAAACTTAGAAGAAATGGACAAATTATTAGAAAAGTATTATTTTCCAAAACTGAACCAGAAAGAAATAGAAAATCTTAACAGACCCATCACAAGCACAGAAATCAAAAGTGTAATCAAAAATCTTCCAACAAACAAAAACCAAGGACCAGATGGCTTCACAGGTGAATTCTACCAAAAATTCAGAGAAGAGATAACACCTATCCTACTCTTCCAGAAAATTGCAGAGGAAGGTAAACTTCCAAACTCATTCTATGAGGCCACCATCACCCTAATGCCAAAACCAGAAAAAGATACCACAAAAAAAGAAAACTACAGGCCAATATCACTGATGAACATAGATGCAAAAATCCTCAACAAAATTCTAGCAAACAGAATCCAACAACATATTAAAAAGATCATACATCATGACCAAGTGGGCTTTATCCCAGGGATGCAAGGATTCTTCAATATTGACAAATCTATCAATGTGACACACCACATTAACAAATTGAAAGATAAAAAACATATTATTATCTCAACAGATGCAGAGAAAGCCTTTGACAAAATTAAGCATCCATTTAAGATAAAAACCCTTCAGAAAGCAGGCACAGAAGGAACATACCTCAACACAATAAAAGCCATATATGATAAACCCACAGCAAACATTATCCTCAATGCTGAAAAATTGAAAGCATTTCCTCTAAAGTCAGGAACAAGACAAGGAGGCCCACTCTCATCACTACTATTCAACATAGTTTTGGAAGTTTTAACCACAGCAATCAGAGAAGAAAAAGAAATAAAAGGAATCCAGATTGGAAAAGAAGTAAAACTCTCACTGTTTGCAAATGACATGATCCTCTACATAGAAAACCCTAAAGACACCACCAGAAAATTACTAGAGCTAATCAATGAATATTGTAAAGTTGTGGGATATAAAATTCATACACAAAAATCCCGTGCATTCCTATACACTAACAATGAGAAAAAAGAAAGAGAAATTAAGGAAACAATTCCATTCACCATTGAGATGAAAAGAATAAAATACTTAGGAATAAATCTACCTAAAGAAACAAAAGACCTTTATATAGAAAACTATAAAATACTGATGAAATAAATCAAAGATGACACAAACAGATGAAGAAATATACCATATTCATGGATCGGAAGAATCAATATAGTGAAAATGAGTATACTATCCAAAGTAATCTGTAGATTCAATGCACTCCCTATCAAGCTACCAACCGTATTTTTCACAGAACTAGAACAAATAATTTCAAAATTTGTATGGAAATACACAAAACCTAGAATAGCCAAAGCAACCTTGAGAAAGAAGAATGGAACTGGAGGAATCAACCTGCCTGACTTCAGGCTATACTACAAAGTTACAGTCATTAAGACAGTATGGTACCAGCACAAAGACAGAAACATATATCTATGGAACAAAATAAAAAGCCCAGAGATAAATCCATGCACCTATGGACACCTTATCTTTGACAAAGGAGGCAAGAATATACAATGGAGAAAAGATAATCTCTTTAACAAGGGGTGCTGGGAAAACTGATCAACCACCTATAAAAGAATGAAACTAGAACACTTTCCATAAACAAAAATAAACTCAAAATGGATTAAACATCTAAATGTAAGACCAGAAACTATAAAATTCCTAGAGGAAAACAAGCAAAACACTCTCTGACATAAATCACAGCAGTATCCTCTATGACCCACCTCCCAGAGTAATGGAAATGAAAGCAAAAACAAACTAATGGGACATAATTAAACTTAAACGCTTTTACACAGCAAAGGAAACTATAAGTAAGGTGAAAAGACAGCCTTCAGAATGGGAGAAAATAATAGCAAATGAAGCAACTGACAAAGAATTAATCTCTAAAATATACAAGCAGTTCATGCAGCTCAATACCAGAAAAATAAACAACCCAATCAAAAAATGGGCAAAAGAACTAAACAGACATTTCTCCAAAGAGGACATACAGATGGCTAACAAACACATGAAAAGATGCTCAATATCAATCATCATAAGAGAATTGCAAATCAAAACCACAATGAGGTACGATCTCATACTGGCCAGAATGGCTGCTATCAAAAAGTCTACAAGCAATAACTGCTGGAAAGGGTGTGGAGAAAGGGGAACCCTTTTACACTGTTGGTGGGAATGCAGCCACTAGTACAGCCACTATGGAGAACAGTGTGCAGATTCCTTAAAAAACTGGAAATAGAACTGCCATATGACCCAGTAATCCCACTGCTAGGCATACACACCCAGGAAACCAGAATTGAAAGAGACACATGTACCCCAATATTCATCACAGCACTGTTTACAATAGCTAGGACATGGAGGCAACCTAGATGTCCCATCAGCAGACAAATGGATAAGAAAGTTGTGGTACATATACACAATGGAATATTACTCAGCTATTAAAAATAACACATTTGAATCAGTTTTAATGAGGTGGATGAAACTGGAGCCTATAATACAGAGTGAAGTAAGCCAGAAAGAAAAACATCAATACAGTATATTAATGCATATATATGGAATTTAGAAAGATGGTAATAATGACCCTATATGCGAGACAGCAAAAGAGACACATATAAAGAACAGACTTTTGGACTCTGTGCGAGAAGGCGAAGGTGGGATGATTTGAGAGAATAGCACTGAAACTTGTATATTATCATATGTGAAATAGATCACCAGTCCAAGTTCGATGCATGAAACAGGGCACTCAAAGTTGGTGCACTGGGGCAACTCTGAGGGATGGGATGGGGAGGGAGATGGGAGGGGGTTTCAGGATGGGGGACACATGTACACCCATGGTTGATTCATGTGAATGTATGGCAAAAACCACTACAATATTGTAAAGTAATTAGCTTCCAATTAAAATAAATAAATTAATTTTAAAAAATCTCTTTTATCTCCTGCATTGGCAGGCAGATTCTTTATCACTAGCACCATCTGAAAATTAGTGTGCAATAAATACTTGGTTAATGAACAAATGAACATGTCTCTGACCCTCACAATGACCCACAAGATAGGTGTCACATTTAATTTAAGATGAGGAACAAACCTCATAAAGACCAATAAGTGATCCAAGGTGACACAACCAGGAAGTACAGAATTATTACTGCATTATTATTACTTACATTATTACACCTGCTACTTTGACCTCAAATATAACATCAGTTCTACACATACCTCATCATTTTCCCCAGGAGTATGGTGTCTGGTGTTCATTAAGTGCTCAGTAAACATAGCAGAGAAAGGAAGGAGAAGGGACAGGTCAAAATCCCTATCCATTATCAGCAGTTCTGATTTTCAAAAAGTAAGCTATGAATGGGAACAATATTGCAAATTAATAGTCAATTTTCCAAGACCACCATCCTTAAGAAAGTCAAGTAGAAGAATAACCCATCTGTCATAATAAGAGCAGCCTACATATTACAAGCTACCTTAATTCTTCTTTTTTTTTTTTGAGATGTTTTCACTTTATTGATTTTTTTTTTAAATTTTTTATTAGTTGGAGGCTAATTACTTCACAACATTTCAGTGGGTTTTGTCATACATTTATATGAATCAGCCATAGATTACAGTTTAAATTTGATAATCTAGAAATAAATGACATGTTTTTAACCTGACCTTTCTTGATTTGTGTCATTTTTCAGCTTCAGTACAAAGTATGATTCCACTGGGAAAAAAAATCTATTAGAAATTATCATGGAACTAGTTGCTTTGATATTTTCTTTATGTACCCTTCTCTAACTTTTTAAGGAATCCCCTGTCACTGTATTAATATGATGTTTCTAAAAATAGTAGTGTTTATTTGTAGAAGTACACACATGGCCCTCATAATCTGGCGGTCATATGCAATACTGCCATGTGAGATGCTACAAAGAGTGAATACTTTGATAAAATACTTATGAGAATATTCAAACTTTAAATGTGCACATCTTGCCATTTGAGCAGTGAAAAAAGACAGGAAGTGAATTCTTAAGGAAAAAATCATCAGGGAAATTCCCACTAGATATTGGATTTTATATTCTTTGAGAACAGGTTCTTTGTCTTATTAACCTTTGAATTTTCAGAGCTGAGTCAGTTCCTGGCACAGAACAAACATTTAAGAAATGTTTATGGAATCAGATCAGTATACCGCAGGTCTCAACCAGAGATCTCCTTGCTTCAATTAAGCAGTATACGAAGAATAACAATTGTTTTATCTAATTGACTCTCTAACTTTGTAACTGGCCAAAATTCTTGAGAGGTGCCCACCAATTATTTGGGTATAACTAGTTGTGCTTTTGTAATTTTTCTGCATTGAATTAATGTCATCAACCCACTATGTAAATATGCATATTCTTCTAACTCTCTCCCTATTTCTTGACAGTGGGGACTATATGTTCTGGTGTACACTTCATTTAATAGAATATTTAAGGCTTGTAAAGTTCCAGAACTACTGTCATTTAAAGAAATCTAAAGAAGAAACACCAAAGCAAAATATGGAACTCTTGGGGGTATAGGCTTTTATTCTTTCCCAGTAGACTTTTTAAGGGTTACAAATCCCATAAAAATTTACACATGATAATTAAACAAGTGTAAAGAAAGCTGAGCACTGAAGAATTGATGCTTTTAAACTGTGGTGTTGGAGAAGACTCTTGAGAGTCCCTTGAACTGCAAGGAGATCAAACCAGTCAATCCTAAAGAAATCAATCTTGAATATTCAAGACTGATGGCTGAAACTACAATACTTAGGCCACCTGATGCAAAGAGCTGACTCATTAGAAAAGACCCTGATGCTGGGAAAGATTAAAGGCAGGAAGAGAAGGGGCAACAGAGGATGAAATTGTTGGATGGCATTACTGACTGGATGGACATGAGTTTGAGCAAGCTCCGGGAGTTGGTGATGGACAGGGAGGCCTGGTGTGCTGCAGTCCATGGGGTCGCAAAGAGTCGGACATGACTGAGAGACTGAACTGAACTGATTTAAACAAGTGAAGGCAGTAAAAGTAAACATGGAATTATCTCATAATCTCCTAAGTTTCCAAGAGTCATGTACTATTGTATCTATATCCCAGTGTTAGAAACATAGCAGGTCCTCAACTGATGTTGAAGTGAAAGTATATGTAAATTGGGAAAATATTATCTCAAAAGTCATTTTCTAAAGGTTAGCTATTTATGAAAGTACCACCATTTTGGTAACAATCATACCTAATTGTAGTACTAAATCTTTCTTTATTGAACACTTATTTGATGTCAGGTGCTATGAAAGCATTTTATGTACTTTATCTCATTTAATCTTAAATTGCAACTTCAATAACCGAAAAGCATTATAATGCCCACTTGACAAATGAGGAAATTGTGGTTTAGAAACAAGCAACTTGCCCAAAGTCATTCTTGGCCCAAAGCCAGGTTTTTATTCCAAGTGTGGCTGATGTATACATTCTCTGGAGTGATCAACTGATTGGGGGATCACTACTGAAAGGAAGACATAGCTAAAAAGAAGGTCAGTACATTTCTTAAGCACCCAAATTCTTTAATGCTATTTTTTAAAATATGTCAAAAAATAGACTTCTTCTTAAGGTTACAGTTTTATTATATTAGAAAGAACAACCCTGATGTGAGAAGTAATTAACTTCAGGGGAAAGCCCCTGGTTCAATGAAGCCTTTTTATCAGAACACTGAAACAATTAAGTTTGTTGTACCACTGAGGTGCCTTTTCTGTTTTTCTGATGAGAAAAAAACTCTTTCCCTGTTGCTATATAAACTCTGGATTCTGTTCTGAAAACCTCCAGGCCAGAAAACACAACTAATGGGATTTGAGAACACAGAGATGCTCTGGAACTGAAAGGTTTGATTAGATAGGTGAGAAGCACAACTCAACGGAAGCTCACACCAATATGCTCACAAGGCGGTACAGGTGCAAACACATGCTGAGCCTCAGAAAACAGCTTCTCGTCCTTTCAGGCTCTCACTCCCAACAAGTGACTGACAATTCAGCTGAAAGAGAAGAGGTCCAGATGAAGGTAAAAATAACAGAGCTCACATTGTACAGGGAGGCAATTTTCTATCCACTTAATCACTGAGCAGGATCCTGAAAGACTGAGAAGCAGTTCATATGGGAGGTAATGCGGTTCATTTTCTAGAAATCTGAGAAATTGGGTTTTGAGGATTCATACCAATAAAATAGGAATACAGACTAGCATAAAAACTGGAGCCTACCCTATAGTTTAAAATATGTTTAACTACCAGGAAGGAAGTTATATTTTGTTAAGCTATAATCAGCACAAGATCTGCTTTACTCCTATTATATGGTTTTACATTGTCATATAACTTCTTTTGTTCTGCATTAAATGTCCTAACATTTTTGATGAGACTGAGCTCTGTTCATCTCATTGCAAGAACAGAAACTATTCACTTACTAAATGGCAACCCACTCCAGTGTTCTTGCCTGAAGAATCCCAGGGACGGCAGAGCCTGGTGGGCTGCCGTCTATGGAGTCACATAGAGTCGGACACGACTGAAGTGACTTAGCAGCAGCCGCAGCAGCCTATTTAAATGTATTTTGGGGGGACAAAAGGGCAAAAAAAAATGTTTACTTTTTGCATTGCCTTAAATACAGTGCTTGCTGAAAATATCAGTGCATTCATACATGTACTGATAGTTAATGATGTACTATCAACTGAAATCTATACACCTCTTAAATAGTAAATTTTGATCTGAAGACTGAAAATGTTCTGTGAATGAGAAAATTATCTGCAGCAAAATCCAGTATAATACCAGGGATAAAACCTTTTCTAATTGTACATGTAAAATCCTGCTTAATACTTGCTCTGACTATTTACTGGAAATGAGATGAAGGAAGAGTTTGCTCAATATGCCTGCCTGAAAATGGACCAAGTATTCCACGTGGGGCTCTCTTATTGACCCATTTTTACAAATTCACTTAACTACTTGGACATCATCCTCTTAATTCTTAAAATCCAAAGCATACCCCACATTATTCTTAATCTTAACATTCCTATGGCTCTTTTCTTTTAATGTCTAATTGCTTTTCCACTGAAATTCCTTTCAAATGACTCAAATGGAATCCGATTACTAGAAGAAGCATCATATTAACAGTCAAGGATTCAATTCCTAATCTTTCTATCAAAAGAGGGAAATATTTTTCAGCTGGAGGCTGGCCATTTAACCTTTTTATTCCTCTGCTTTCTTATCTGTGTAAGAGGGCATAGTGAAGGGCCATGGCTGAGAGTATGGCTTTGGCATCAGACTAATAGACATTCTACTGCTTACCAGATGTGTGATTTGAGGTAAGTAATTTATCCCCTTCTTCTGATTTCCCTCATTTGAGAAATGTTAAAAGTAACATTATATTAGGAACTGGAATAAATGAGAAAGTGTTTGTGAAAGCCTAGTAAACTTAAAAGAGATTGACTAATAAATGAGTTACATAGCTTGGTTTTGTGTCCTATTAGAGGAAGTCATTTCTAAGTGTTGGGGTAAAGGAGGTTTTATTAAGAATGCCTAAAAATCCAGAAAAATCCATTAAAAACTTGTTTGAGTGCAAAAAATTTTTTTAAATTTTAATGCAAATAATAAATAGACAAATCATAAACTATAAAATGAGGCTAAAGAAGTGACTCCCAAACTGTAAAAAAATTATTTGTAACACTGAATAAACAGATATCTTTCATATATAAAAGAATTAGTAAAAAAGAAACTACACATGAACAAAAACAATGGATAGATGACATTAGTAGGTACATAACTTGCAAAATACACACATATACAGGTATAAATGATCAATAAGCATAATGCATATATTCAAACCTACTCATCATGAAGGATGGGATGGGGAGGGAGAGGGGAGGGGGTTCAGAATGGGGAACACATGTAAATCCATGGCTGATTCATATCAATGTATGGCAAAAACCACTACAATATTGTAAAGTAATTAGCCTCCAACTAACATAAATAAATGAAAAAAATAAAATTAAAAAAAAAAGAAATAAAAACAAAATTTTTTCAACTCTCAAACAGGCAAAGTTATTTTAAAACTCACAAAATCAACATTGAAAAGAAGCAAAAGAAATGAGACTACTCAAAGTATATTGGTAGATTGTTAAGTTGTTACAGCCTTTCTGGTTTGGCACTATATAGCCAAATAAAAATAAGAAGGCCCTTTGTGCCAGCAATCCCACTTCCAGGAATTTGCTTCCAAAAAAGCAATTGTCCACATACCAAAAGATTTGTGGAAATCATGTTTATTATAATATTGTTTATAATGTATATTGGAAGTGATTGTTCTTCAAAATGGGACTGCTTAAATATATTATGTTAAAGCCATATAAGGTGAAAGTCGCTCAGTCGTGTCCGACTCTTTGCCAGCCCATGGACTATACAGTCCATGAAATTCTCCAGGCCAGAATACTGAGGTGGGTAGCCTTTCCCTCCTCCAGGAGATCTTCCCAACCCAGGGATTAAATTCAGGTCTCTCGCACTGCAGGCAGATTGTTTACCAGCTGAGCCACAAGGGAAACCCAAATAAAGCAGTACGATATAACCATTATAAAACATGGTATATACTTATTGTCATGGCCACAGAAAAGACATCCCTAATACATTGTGAGCATAGGAATAGGTTACAGAACAATATGTATAGTTTTGTGTTACTTAATAAAAAGCTATACGTACTTCCCTGGTGATTCAGACAGTAAAGCTTCTGCCTGAAATGTGGGAGACCCAGGTTCAATCCCTGGGTCGGGAAGATCCCCTGGAGAAGGATATGGCAACGCACTCCAGTACTCTTGCCTGGAAAATTCTATGGACTGAGGAGCCTGGTAAGCTACAGTCCATGAGGTCCCAAAGAGTCAGATGTTCACTTTCACTTCACTTTCACATGTACAATGGAGAAATTTCAGAAAGTGTATTCACCCAAATACGTCTATGGTTTTTCCAGTGGTCATGTATAGATGTGAGAGTAGGACTGTGAAAAAAGCTGAGCACCAAAGAATTGATGCTTTTGAACTGTGGTCTTGGAGAAGACTCTTGAGAGTCCCTTGGACTGCAAGGAGATCCAACAAGTCCATCCTAAAGGACATCAGTCCTGGGTGTTCATTGGAAGGACTGATGCTGAAGCTGAAACTCCAATACTTTGGTGAAGAGTTGACTCACTGGAAAAGTCCCTGATGCTGGGAGGGTTTGGGGGCAGGAGGAGAAGGGGACGACAGAGGATGAGATGGCTGGATGGCATCACCGACTCGATGGACATGAGTTTGAGTAAACTCTGGGAGTTGGTGATGGACAGGGAGACCTGGCGTGCTGGGATTCATGGGGTCGCAAAGAGTCAGACACGACTGAGCGACTGAACTGAACTGAACTGAGTGGAACTTCAGGTGATTATGATCTCTCATTTACATTTTCTGTATGGTTTCAATTTTCTTCAAAAGTGTGCATTACTTTTATATTCAGAACAAAATGAAATTATTTTCATCTTATTAGCAAACAAATATTACAGCTAATTCCCTAGAAATGATGTTTTAATAACAACATAACTGCTCTAGGTTTTCTTTTTTTTTTTTTTCCTGTAAGCTTTATAAGGTTAGAAAAGCATCCTGGGATCCACAGGGATGAAAAAAAAATAATAATAAAATAAAAGGAAATTACAGTATTGCTGAGATGATTAAACTGAAAGCATCTTGCATTCTAGACTAGAGTGAAACTTAACCAAGTTCCATAACTTATGAGTTGGGTGGCTTTCAACAAGTGACTCAATCTGTCTGTGCTCAATTTCTCTCCTCTGTGAAACATGGGCAATAATATCACTTAACTCAGAAGATTATTATGGGGATGAAATGAGTCAAATTATGTAAAGCACTTAGATTCATACTTGACATCCTAAAAAAAATTGTCAGCTATTCACTGTAAAATGAGATCCTCTAAAGAATCATTCTTCCCTGTCATGGAAGTACATGAAATATTTACTGTTGTTATCATCTACCTGCTCACAATGCGTCACCCACAGACACTGTGAGAGGATGAATCATTTTCTCTGTCTCAGAATACCAAAGGTCAAACAGTCTTTTGAACGTGATTAAATTTACGTATAATATCACCAAACCAAAGGTAGAAAGAGAGGTCAATGAAGGCTTAGGAAGGCAGACCAGACAGCCAAGGTCCCAGGGTATCTGAGGGTGTCCAGTCTTGGCAAGATGATATCAGTTACTCTGACAAATCAATAAAGTCCTATTAAAAAAAAAAAACTGTTACTAATACCTTGCATTTACACAGTGCATGACAGTTTTCAGGGAGCTTGCCCATCTCCATAATGGGTTGGCAGTGTTTCTGATCACTGTGCCAGTCCAACGTGGAAATGGAGACTGACGCTTGACCAGCACTTTAGGACACCATTTCCCACTGGGGCAAATGGTACAGTAGAGCTGGAGGTCTAGGAACAATGGTGGAGAAAAATGTGGAAGAAGAGGCAGATGACTGGAAGCGGAGCCAGGATACTCCTCTGTGTGAGTAGCAGCAATAGGGCAGGACACCCCAGATAATATTTTACATCAACTCTGGAACTCCTCTAGTGAAATCTGGAATGCTTACTCTGAGTGCAATGAAGAAAATGAGAAAAACTGAGCCTCTCAAGCTAAAGCGGGGTTGGAGGGGTGGGGTTTAATTTGTTCATCCATTTATTCTGATGTACAGACATTTTAAGTGTCGGATTACAATGAGATGCAAAAGCCTCATGGGTTATACAGTGTGGTGCCCTGCCAGCTCACCTCTCTTACCCCTCTTCCAGTTCCAGGGTGACCCTAAGAAATCTTCAACCCTCCAGTGCAATTTAAAAACCACTGGACTCAGTGTTGTTATAGCTTTTTTAAAAATTCCTCACAATAAATTTATTTAGGTTATTTTGTCAAGAAATAAAAATTACAGTCTTGAAAATAAAATTCACTAAACATGAAATCTAAAGCACCAATAAATTATTCAAAGCTATTAATTTCTGAAAAATAATTTCTCTTCCCTTTCCCTCATTAACAATTTATAATCATTTATCTCATTAGGGAACTCAGTTCTGAATGTATATCATAAGAAGAAAAATGCTGTCTGAAAATTTAAAAAACATAAATATATTACCAAGACTCCCCTAAAACGGAGGTCATGTATTCATTTATAAACTTGCGAACATTCTCATTACATAAAAGAAATCCTGCAAACTACAAAAGAGCTTTCTGTTTCAATAAAGCAATTAGGTACATTAACTGTTCAGTGTTATCACTTAAAAGCAGCACAATTAATTTGTCATTCTATTAATGCCTGTATGCTTTTGTGTGGCTCTCTTTTAGATATTTCAAGGTGCTTTCCCAAACATTTATTTTATTTTTATCCTTTGTTGCAGAGCTGAAAAACACATTTCATAGCAGACTGGAGAGGTTGACATTAGTTTAGAAACAACAACAAAAAAAAATGGTCAAATGTGGCAGCATGTTCCATAATTAAACACGTTTGCAAGGACACAGGGCTCTGTTTTCACTTTCTTGCTACAAAAAAACTCCTTATTAATCCAAAGCAAATCAAAAATAGAATCTTAAAAACCTATCACTTCTCTGAATAAATGGAAGATAAATTAAGCTTGTTCTTTGAAACACAGGAAAGTATGATTTGTGTTTCATGACTTTGTGGATAGAATCTCAAAATCCTAACGAATATGTCATGTCTGAAAGACCATTAGTAAAAAGACAATGGCTGTGTCTTATACCCAGAAATTGAATGTGGTGGAGAAAGGTTTAGAGACAACTCCATCTGTTCTGATCAAGTTTTGTGTCATCAATATCCCAAGAAATCTCCATGAAGACACATGACTTTTTATGACTACAAATAACTCTCTAAAGCACACACACCATCTGGGGAAAGAATTGTGCCACAGAACCACACGGAAACAGTTCTATACACATCTCACTGGCTGTTCCTGAGGTCTCCAGTGAATCAGGACCCACTTCCCTCTCAGTATCCACTAGGCTGGTTGTGACCTGATTTCAGGATGGGCAAGCACTGATTCTTCCACCTCTCAGCCTTCTGGGCTCAGATGTGATATATAAAATACATCTTGATTTGCCTCATTTTGATAGGAACAGACACACAGGGGCTGGATTTTGAGTATATTGAGAAAATCAACAATAATTTTTGTGCTTAAAAATTTATAACAAAACATGCTCATGATGCATTATTTCGTCTGACCTCATAACAACTCTATGACATACATAGGGCTATATGATTATATCTATAAGCAGACATTTTTTCTGGTTTATTCCAAGAGATAATGATGTAGAGGACATATATTCTGGGTTCCACCTTACATGAGTGCATTCAGATATCTAAATTTTATTTCTTCCATATTCAACTTTATGAGGCAGTTTTTCTTGAATATATCTGAGGTCTGGAGAGCAGGAAAATGACTTTACCTCATTCTGTATCCTTGGGCCTAGATATCTATATCTATAGCTATCTCTATTAGATAGATAGATGGGCTTCGCAGGTAGTGCTAGTGGTAAAGTACCCGCCTGCCAATGCAGGAGACATAAAAGATGTGGGTTTGACCCCTGAGTCAGGAAGATCCCCTGGAGGAGAGCATGGCAACTCACTCCAGTAGTCTTGCCTGGAGAATCCCATGGACAGAGGAGGCTGGCAGGTTACAGTCTATAGGGTTGCAGAGTCAGACATGACTGAAGCAACTTAGGATGCATGCTAATAGATAGATAAAAAGATAGCCAGGCAAAGACATAAGAAATTAAGGCACTGGGGCATACAAATTTGTATTAAATAGTAGATATACATAAATATGAAATTTCTTACATAAGTGTTTGATTAATAGTCAAATGAAGACCTAGAAATTCTTTCTTTTCAGTTAAGCAAAGTATAACGAGAAGAAAAAAGACATATACTAACATAATAAAGATGGGCTGAAACTGGGTCTCTGAACCACACATTTTTTTGTTAACTGGAATTTACACCTAGCACCAATAAGAGAGAGAATACCGTATAAATTACTCTGTGTTTAACTAAAAAACATATGTTTCCCTATCCCACTTCAAGACTAATTAAGGCACAAATTCATTTTAAATTGAAAATAAACCACAAAAGGTTTAAAACAAATTAATGTATGACATTAAACCATATGGCTTTCTTTTGTGTAACTGTAGTTTGCATATTTAACTATTCATCTAAATGTTTCCTCTTCTTTGAAAATTCTCCACAAGTATACTGTTTGTTTCTCCCTTGAGTACCATAACGAATTATGGTACTTCAACATTATATTTGGTGTCAGCCTACAATATATATTTATGCATAATAAGATACATAATGTTACATAGGATATGCATATGTGTGTGTGTGTGTGTTCAGTTCACATCTAACTCTTTGTGACCCCATGGACTGTAGCCCACCAGGCTCTCTGTCCCATGGGATTTTCCATGCAAGAATACAAGAGTGGGGTGCCATTCCTTCTCCAGGGGAATCTTCCCAACCCAGGAATCAAACCTGGGTCTCCCAGATAGCAGACAGATTCGTTACCTTCTGAGCCACTAGGGAAGCTTAGACATTATATATTCATTCTGCATTTCACAGGTAGAAGATAAAGAATTAACCAACCTCTCCATTGCCCCTGGTATCTACCTGGTATCTTTAAACCATAAATTCCCAGTGAGTAGCCATTCTCTTTTGTGCCTATATTACAGAGATGGTCCGTAGCCTGTATCACATAACCACAGTGCGGCTTATAATCAACTCTTGTAGACATAATTCTGGAATCTGAAGTTAGATTTCCAATTACGGATTTCCAGAGACTGCATATAATAGTTTAATGTTTTAGTGTTTTCTGAAAAACTATTAAAGAAGAAAGAAATGCCCATATTAAGAAAAATAAAATCTGGAAGAATTACAGAAAAGACCTCACAGGTACTGGCTTTTTTGTTGTTGCTAATACATAAACCAGAGGAACAGATAAAAACAGATTTGCCATTTCAGATTGCAAAGGCTTTAAAAATTACAAAGACTACATATTGATCAAGAACAGATGAATGTTTCATAAATCCTGGAATACCATACAGTAAACATTTCAAAATGCTTCAGGCAGAAAATATTGCAAGTGATTAGTACAGAAGGAAAATAAGAGGGCAAGAGGAAAGAAAAGTATGCAAGGGGAGCAAGAAAGATAGGCTTGCATCAGCAACTCAACCTTTAATTTTAGGAAATTAAAGTATTTCAGTGCAAAGGAGCCTGACAAGCTAGAACTGCACCTTTGTAGCTGCTCTGATAAATGTATGAAACTTTTAGAGGTTCTTTAGCACAAAGTACTATGTTGGATGGAGTTAAAGGAGCCGCCAGTATTTCAAAGCCTAAATGGGGAGTTATTGCTATGCAGACAGTTAACTAGATTGTTAACTAGATTTTTAGGAGATCTAAAGTCCCCAAAGAACTAATGTTTGAAAAAAATGCCAAAAATAAGTAGCAGCAAAAACAAAAACAGAGTCCCACTATCTTAGTCTATCTGGGTTGCCATAACCATTACCACAGACTGGGTATCTCAAACAACAAAAACTTATTTTCTCATAGTTCTGGAGGCTGGTAGTAAGGCTCCAGCATGGGGTTCTGATGAGAGTTTTCTTCCCGGCTTCCAACAGGTCACCTTCTTGCTGTGTCCTCACACAGGGGAGAGAAGCCCTATTGTCCCTTTTTCTTCTTATAAGGGCACCAGTTCCATCAGATCAGGGCTTCGTGCTATGACTTCATTTAACCTCATTTAACCTTAATCATCTCTGTAAGGGCCTTATCTCCAGTACAGTCACATGGAGGTGAGGGCTTCCACATATGTATTTCGGGGAGAAACAATTCTGTCCACAGTGCCTGCTTCTTGGGCTGAAAGATCAGGTCCCACTACCTTTCTAACCTCACCCTACACCATTCCCTCCATTCTCTATTCCAGAAATTCTGGCCACTTGATTTACAATGAGGATACAACCTTTTCATAACATCTTTAAGGCTTCACCAGTAACCATGATGATTTTTATTAGTAAACCTCCTCTTGATGTAAATTTCTCTGTGTTAAAGTTCTATCAGACAATATATCACAATAGGAAAACATTTCATTTTTACTACTGCTCCACTGGTAAGCCTGTACTCTATAAACCTATTTAGGATTTCAGACTCAAGCTCAAGACTTTAAAGGTAGCGCTTGTATAACAATGTTCACAAGATAGAGCTTCACAGGAAGCCCAGTGAGTTTCACGGCAAAGTGGCTTTCATCAAAGGCACATATGTTCCCATCCAACACTGACTGCCTCAGTGAAGTATTCCAGCTGACAGCATTTCAGAGCAAACACAAACTGAGAAACACCTATAATAGGTTTCTCAAAAAATCCAAACATCACTGTGCTAAATTCACTATAGTCTATTTCATGCTATTTATTAAAGGCTGATAGGAGAGGAATTTAGCCCTGATTGACTTAAATTTAGCCCCTCATACTAAGGGTGGTTTTTCCTTTCACCTTTTATTGCTGACCACATCTAGTCCTAAGAATGTAAAAGAATCCTGACATTAAGAAATTGAATATATTCATATCAATGTATGACAAAACCCACTGGAAAAAAAATAAATAAATAAATAAATTTTAAAAAAAATTAATAAGATGACAGGAAAAAAAAAAAAGGAAAAAAAAAAAAGAAGAAATTGAATATATTTTGGTCTGGCTTCATTCATCACACTGGTAAATTCGATGCCTCCCTTTAACGCTAATGTATAAACCTACATGAAAAGGTTAGACTCCATCCACCTAACTCAATCTAGCTAATGACAAAGTGTTTAATCATTTTTACAGTGTCATTCTATATATTTAAGGGATTGGGAAAAGATATTCTGCTGGAGATGGGCTTGAAGACTGATGTGGTGCAACAGAAAGCTTGGCACCAATGCATGCAGAGGAAAAGAATGCAAAAGAGAATGACTGAGTAGAGACTGTCAACATCACAGGAACGCCAAAGATCAGGGACCATACGGCATAGCTGAGAAGTCAAGCAAACATTGAAGTGGACTTGCAGGTTAAATAAACAGATATTATATCAATGGACTTCTGATGGGTTTAGTAAGGATGTGGTATTCCTTACTAAGTAGGGAATTCCCTACTTAGTTGATTGAGACAAATGGCAAATACTAGTGCAAAATTTTAGATCAAGGGCTGTACAAATCTGGATAATAAACAGAGGAAACAGAAATAAGAACCAGTATAACTGATAGAAGCATGCAAAAAGACAGAAAGGCCCAGCCAATATGGTCAAAATGATTCTTTACATTTATATGCCTCTGCTGCTTCACAAAATTCCACAAAATAACAGTAAATAGATTTTCTAACCATGATCCTACAAGGACAAAGGAAATAGGAGAAAACAGCAAAGAAAACTTTTTAAAGCTGGAAGAACAAGTATTAACTGACTTAGCAGTTAGTTATGATTGAGGATGAGGAACTTGTGAGATTGTGTGTGCCTGTGTATACACACGCACATTCACGCACACACAGCATTTTCGTCCCTCAAATTCTTTGTTCTTCCTAATGGCCCCTCTGCTGTCCTCCCACTGAAAGGGTAGCAGTCACTTTTCAAAGGAAGTGCAAAGACAGCTAAGAACAAAGAAAACAGCATGGCTTTGAGTTTCAAATTAGACATTTTTTAAGCCCATAGCCAAAACAGTAATCTTGAAAGCATAGATTTTCTTGGCGAGTGCCAGGCCCCTGAGATAGCAAATAGCTTTTTTTGTTGTTATTCTTATTGCACTTTGTTTTTAAGGTTAAACCTTAGTTCTTTTCCAGAAAACATGGGGTCAGAGGAAGGAGCAGTGAAACACAGGTGGGCAGAACAGAAAGAAATATAGGTGAAAAAAGAAACCTAAAATAGGTAAAAAGGGAAAACTGAAAACAACAGAGAAGTGCATCCTTCTCCCATCCAGAATTCTGGGACTTGCCAGACACATAGAGACAGGAGCAACCACAGGAC
The DNA here is from genome assembly GCF_910594005.1 of Cervus elaphus. NCBI lineage: Eukaryota > Metazoa > Chordata > Mammalia > Artiodactyla > Cervidae > Cervus > Cervus elaphus. The sequence continues at coordinate 27,065,764 of NC_057826.1, read as the reverse complement.
AGACGCAACCTTAAAGGGTACTTTCAAGGGTAGAAAAGAGTCGGGGTGGCAGGAGTAGGGAGGTCACCAACTTTGTGAGCTCTGTTACAGAAAACTGAATCAGCCACATATATTCATGTATCTATGTTTCAATATCTGTTTAAACCCACCACTAAAAACTCAGGTCTGGAGAACCAGTGCAGTTTTGCTTTGCTCTGAATTTACAACTTTTCACATATGGAGTATCAAAATCCATTCATTTCTGAAGAATTTATTGAGCACCTACTATGTTCCTATTATGCCAGGGATACAGAGTTGAATTAGACAGACAAGATTCCAATCTTCTTGGCTGCCATTTTAGTTGGAGAAACAAGCAATAAGTATATAAAGAAGGAAAGAGTATAACTACAGACCACAATAAAGGGATAATGAGATATAAATAGAAGACAGGGATACTTTAGACAGGCTTTGGAAGAAAGTTCTCATGGCAGGAAACCAGAGAAAAGGGGCGTGAATCATCAATCCTTGATTATTTTCCCAACTTAAAGCTAGGAAGAAAAAAATGTCCTTCTCGAAGAGTCTTCACTCTTGGCATCATCACGTTAGCTCCTTTCCATGCCTGCCTGCCAAACAGTACCCCATGTTCCAAATGTTTTCTTCACCCTCCTCTGAAATCTCGGCATCTCTTTTCTCTTCATTGTGACAGTGAACTACTTTGAAATTCAGTCTGAGCTGACATGGTGATAGAGGCTAGACTTACACCTTTCAGAGAACAAAATGGCAGTTTCACAGGGGCCTTCTGCAGGGAAGGACATGCAAAGAAAAGATCATCAGGCGAAACAATCAGGAATAGATCTTAAAGTTGGCTGACTCCCTTAAATCACTCCTTGTAAGGAGACACTGCTCAGTCTATCAGGAGAGCTGCCTTTGATCTTTCAATAAATTGTTGCCAGTATCACGGTGTTCAATATTTAAGAGACAGAGTACAACGATCCAACAAAGCAAACAGAGGAGAAATACCCAGAGCAGTGGGAGGGTACCAGGGAGAAATAAACATCAAAGAAGCTGTGAAAGATGACATTAGTAGAGACATTTAAAACAGAGCAGAGAAACCGTTCCATAGAAACAACCTTGCACATCCCATTTCCTATACTTGTGACCTTGACCAATCTGCCACCATTTTAAGAAGGCTGCAAAATAAACCAGAATATTCTTTCTGTTGAAAGGATAGATAAATGAACTTTTACCTAGTGACCATGTCACCTGACCAATCGATGAAGTAGAAATCTAGCTTTATATCATCTTGTACCAATGAATATATCTAAAAAAACAACTTACTTCATCTTCCTCTTTCTCCTGAGAAAAAACCCTGATCCCCTCTCCTTTGATCAGAAGACTGTTTGGGTTTCTACCTATATCTGTATACGCTCAACTGTGATTCCTTGATCCCAAATAAACATTTTGCCTCTTGAACTGGATTCTTGTTTTTCAGGTTGACAAAACCAAGGAAGGTGCTGCTATATGGGTGAAAAGGTGTTTGTGAAATTTAGCAAATGTATTTTGAGAAGTGGTACAGAAGTCCACAGTCAATAGGTAGAAAGTGGAGTTACAAAAGTAAAGACATATGCTTTAGGAAGCCTGCTTAAGGGTAGAACTGATAGATTGTCAATAGTTAAAGAGAGTGCAAAGTCAAGTGTTTTATTTACATATGTATATTTTTTTAGAATTGAAAAGACATGAGCATGTTTATAGGGTGATGAGAAAGAGCCAGTAGAAAGCTAGATGGACAACACAGAAAAAAGAAGGGAAAAAAACTCTGGAGGAAAGAAAACACCAAGAGACAAAGTAAATCTATGTCTACATCCTAGACCACTTCACAGAACCCTAGGTTCATACTGAATACAGGCAATTGCCCACTAGACATGACAAATGCCCATGCACAATTTAGCTTCATAGTTGCTAACACCAAAAGGCTAAAAGTAAATCCTGACCTTCACTTTCTCTCAAACCCTCACATTTTGTTGGTACTAACCAATTGTCCAGAATCTAACCAATTCCAACTACCACGACCATCTTCTCTCACCTTAACTATTAACCTGTCTGCCTGCTTCCATCCTTGACCCTTATAGTCCATTTTCCATGAAGCAGCCAAATTTATCTTTATGAATTATAAGACAAATCATGCCATTCTTTGGCCCCAAACTTTCAAAAGTATTGCCATCTAAGTCAGAAGAAAAGCCACTACATTGGCCTATAACTTAACTGTCTGTGTGTTTTACTCACCTCATCTCACCCCTTCCCCTCCTGTAGCCTGCCTTTGTCAGAAAGGGGTCAGGAATGAAAATAATGTACGTCTGCTATAATTGTCCTTTCTTTTTCAAAGAAATAAAAGGAGGGCCAGCTGCTGAGATGAAAAACACTGGTCATAGGTTTAAAGAAGTGGGAAGAAAATATATTGCAAGTTGCATAAGAATAGCTACTCCGCAAACATGAGCAGGAGATGACCAGAAATAAGAAAAGATTCCTAAGGTTGTGAACCGTGCATTTTAGTGGTGCCTATTCACAGGGATATGTGGTTTATTTCAGCCAGTACTCAGCAATCTTGGAACAGGAGCAAAAGAGACAGACAGATCCAGGTTGGGAATTATTTAGGGATAAAGGAATCTACAGTGTCTGTGTGTGTAATAGCGGGGGAGATGCAGGGAAGTGACGTTATTCTCCAGACTGGCCTCCTCTGGGAAAGGAGTTGGGGAAACTCACCTACTATGAAGGTCTTTTAAAGCCTTTTGTAAGGAATCTGACAAACACATAAGCAGCTTAATATGAGAAAAGTTCCTGAGATTAGCTTCCACTCCAAAGTCTCATTGAAAGAGTTAACACTAGATCTGTCTCCTTTCCTAAAGTCTAACCAGAGGCATGAGTTTAAGCTTCCTTCCTTTAACTCATTTTAAACCTGTAAGGTTCCCAATTTAGACTTCCACAGATTAAGACTTTTGGGGGTTGTTAAACATAAATTCAACTTGAAAGAAGATAGGATCTAAAAGGGTAGTTCCAGAGCTAGCTTCAAAGAGAATTTTTTAAATTCTAGCAGTTGAACTCCAAGGGAGGCCTACCTCAGTCATCACAATTTTTGTAAAAATTAACAATAGCAACAACAAATACAGAGGTAAGAAGCAGCCACTTGGGAACTAATTGGATTAGAAAGTGTCCCAAAGAAAAGTCTCTTGGAGCATTCCAAAGCAATACTTAAATCCATGCATAAAGGTCTTTGACAAACATAGTCAGTATTTAAAAAGCAAAAACATTCCTTTCCCAACAAAGGTCTGTAGTCAAGGTTATGGTCTTTAGAGTAACCATGTATGGTTGTGAGAGCTGGACCATAAAGAAGGCAGGGCACCAAAGAATTGATGCTTTTGAACTGTGATGATGGAAAAGGCTCTTGAGAGACCATCCCCAAGAAAAAGAAAAGCAAAAAGGCAAACAGTTGTCTGAGGAGGCCTTACAAATAGCTGAGAAAAGAGAAGGAAAAAAGGAAAGATATACCCATCTGAATGCAGAGTTCCAAAGAATACCAAGGAGAGATAAGAAAGCCTTCCTCAGTGATCAATGCAAAGAAATAGAGGAAAACAATAGAATGGGAAAGACTAGACATCTCCTCAAGAAAATTAGAGATACAAAGGGAATGTTTCATGCAAAGATGGGAACAATAAAGGACAGAAACAGTATGGGCCTAACAGAAGCAGACAACATTAAGAAGAAGTGGCAAGAATACATAGGAGAACTATACAAAAAAGATCTTCTGACCCAGATAACCATGATGGTATGATCACTCACCTAGAGCCAGACATCCTGGAGTGTGAAGTCAAGAGGACCTTATGAAGCATCACTATGAACAAAGGTAGTGGAAGTGATGGAATTCCAGTTGAGCTATTTCAAATCCTAAAGATGATGCTGTGAAAGTGCTACACTCAATATGCCAGCAAATATGGAAAACTCAGCAGTGGCCACAGGACTGGAAAAGGTCAGTTTTCATTCCAATCCCAAAGAAAGGTAATGCCAAAGAATGCTCAAACTACCACACAATTGCACTTATCTCACATGCTAGCAAAGGAATGCTCAAAATTCTCCAAGCCAGGCTTCAACAGTATGTGAACTGTGAACTTCCAGATGTCTAAGCTGGATTAAGAAAATGCAGAGGAACCAGAGTTCAAAATGCCAACATTAGTTGGATCATAGAAAAAGCAAGAGAGTTCCAGAAAAACATCTACTTTTACTTTATTGACTACACCAAATCCTTTGACTGTGTGGATCACAACAAACTGTGGAAAATTCTGAAAGAGCTGGGAATACCAGACCATCTGACCTGCCTCCTGAGAAATCTGTATACAGGACAAGAAGCAACAGTTAGAACTGATCATGGAACAACAGACTGGTTGCAAATTGGGAAGGAGTACATCAAGGCTGTATATCATCACCATGCTTATTTAACTTATATGCAGAGCAAATTATTCAAAATGACAGGCTGGTTGAAGCACAAGCTGGAATCAAGATTGCTGGGAGAAAAATCAATAACCTCAGATATGCAAATGACACCATATGCGAAGAGAAACTAAAAGCAAAGAGGAACTAAAGAGCCTCTTGATAAAAGTGAGAGAGGAAAGTGAAAAAGCTGGCTTAAAACTCAGCATTCAAAAACCTAAGATCATGGCATCTGGTCCCATTACTTCATGGCAAATAGATGGGGAAACAATGGAAACAGTGACAGACTTTATTTTCTTGGAGTCCAAAATCACTGCAGATGGTGACTTCAGCCATGAAATTAAAAGACACTTGCTCTTTGGAAGAAAAGCTATGACAAACCTAGACAGAGTATTAAAAGCAGACACATTACTTTGCCAACAAAGGTCCATCTAGTCAAAGATACGGTTTTTCCAGTAGTCACATATGGATGTGAGAGTTGGACCATAATGAAATCTGAACACCAAAGAACTGATGCTTTTGAACTGTGGTGTTGAAGAAGATCTTTGAGAGTCCCTTGGACTTCAAGGAGATCAAAGCAATCAATCGTAAAGGAAATTAGGCTTGAATATTCATTAGAAGGACCATTGCTGAAGCTGAAGCTCCAGTACTTTGGCTACCTGATACAAAGAACTGACTTATTGGAAAAGACCCTGAAGTTGGGAAAAATTAAAGGCAGGAGGAGAAGGGGACACCAGAGGATGAGATGGTTGGATGGTATCACCGACTCAATGGACATGAGTTTGAGCATGCTCTGGGTGTTTGTGATGGACAGAGAAGCCTGGCATGCTGCAGTCCATGGGGTCAACAAAGATTTGGACACCACTGAGCAACTGAACTGAACTAAACTGGATAGCAAGAAGATCAAACCAGTCAGTCTTAAATGAAATCAACCCTGAATACTCATTGGAAGCACTGATGCTGAAGCTGAAGCTCCAAAGCTTTGGCCACCTGATGTGACAATCAACTCATTGGAAAAGACCCTGATGCTGGGAAAGATTGAAGGCAGAAGGATAAGAGGGCAACAGGATGAGATGGTTGGATGGCATCACCGATGCAATGGACATGAATTTGGGCAAACTCCAGGAGATAGTGAAGGACAGGGAAGTCTGGCATGCTGCAGTCCATGGGGTGGCAAAGATTCAGACGTGACTTGGTGACTGAACAACAACAAAGGTCTTTGGAATGATTTTTATCTTAACATGTTCTAAATATAGCCATCTATGGATTTGTTAATCTTTCTATATATGGGGGGAAAAAATCTAACTATTTTATCTCCATCAAAATTTAAATCATATGTACAATGATCCTTGATACTACATATGTAAGGATCATTAAGTCCTCAATGTTTTTCTATAGCAGAGCACCACTTTCCCTTTAAAGCAACAACCTGCCCCAAGCAATATATACAATCATGGAAATCAAAACTAAATTTATTTAAAGGTCCCAAAGCACCTTGTAGTCATCAGTAAATAAAAATCTCCCTTGACTGGGAAAGGGGAGAACAGCTCCAGAGGGAAGGGATATGACTGATTTGAGTTGTTGTACGGCAGAAACCAACACGACATTGTAAAACAAATATCCTCCAATTAAAAATAAAATAAAATTCTCCCCTGACTAAAATATCTGTTCTTAGAAAGCAGACTTTCATTAAAAATTTCTCTCAAAATCAAGTTTTTGTTTTCTACTTTGTAACATGAAAGGAAATCCCATGCATATATAAACACCAAATAATCTAGTAGAAATATATTTTATTGAACTTGAAAGTGGAATCCAAAGCCACACTTCTAAATTTTACCACTTCTAACCTAGTGGACATTTCTAACAAATGACCTGCAAATCCCTCACACTCAGCATGTCCAAAAACCAACTGCCCTCTTGTCCCAGTATTACCTGCCCCTTCTTTCCCACCTTAGAAAGAGCTTTGTCATTCACTCATTGGAATTAGCCAGAAATCTACAAGTCCTTTTGAACTCTTCCTTCTACTCTCTCACTCATTCATTGATTCAACAAAACAACTTAAATGTTTCAGGAACTTTACATCAGTTCAGTTCAGTGGCTCAGTCCTGTCTGACTCTGCCACGCCATGGACTGCAGCATGCCAGGAATTTTACATACAATCTCTTATTTAGCATTTCAAATGAGTCTGTATGTAGGGCCTATTATCTCCATTTTATAGATGACAGTTTAGATAATTAATGCAAATTCTTAATAAGAAATAAAAAATGAACCTAGATTTGTCTGATTCCAAAGTTCAAGGTCTTTTCATAAGCCAAACTGTCTATGCTAGACCATGGGCAACTAAGGGCCATGTGCCAAGTCTGGCCATCTATATCTGTTTAAAGTTTTATTAGAACATGGCATGCTCATTTGTTTGTGTTCTTTCTATGGCTGCTTTAACACCACAACAGCGGAGATGAGTAGTTGCAAAAGAGACATTATAGCCTGTGAAGCCTAAGACAATTATCTGGCCCTTTATAGAAAAGAAGATTTTGCCAGTTCTAAGCTGTATCATCCATCGTAATCTCTACCAACTCAGTTTATGCCTTCCTGGATTACTCCAAGAGCACCCTAACCAGTTTCCTTGCCCACAGCCTCCATCTCCTTCAATCTATCTTGCACACTAAAGAATAAAATCCTTATTTAGCTCATAACCATTAGCAAAAATGACAAAATCCTTCTAAAACTATACAAGGCCTTTGGCATCTTGGTACCTTTCTTCCCCACCTTCCTCCTGCTTTCTATTCAAGCTAAAGTGAAATACTCAGAGAACAGCAGAAAGGTCAAGTCAGTTCATTCCTGTTTTTTCACATAAGTTCCCTTTCCCTGAAAAGTACCTTAGTCTTGCACATTTACCTACTTGTTTTTGCATCCTAAGCTCAAGAGTCAATTCCTCCTAGAAACCTTCCTGGATTCCTCAGACTGAACTAGGTGAACTTTTTTTATTAATTTTTTTTCAACATATGTTCAATGAGCACATCTACCAACTAGGGCTTCCCTATTGACTCAAACAGTAAAGAATCTGACTGCAGTGCAGGAGACCTGGATGCAATACCTGGGATGGGAAGATCCTCTGGAGAAAGGAATTGCTATCCACCCCAGTACTCTTGCCTGGAGAATTCCAAGGACAGAGGAGCCTGGTCAGCTATGGTACATAGTGTTGCAAAGAGTCAGACACAACTGAGCAACAAATACTTTCACTTTCATCAACTAGGCACAATACTTTGTACTAAACACATGACAAATAGGACAGTTTTCAAACAGTTTTCAATCTACTGGACTGTACATCTGAAACTACTAAACCATAAAAAAGATGCCCATAACCCTGAACTTTGGGCTCCACGAAATATGTTTCTTCATGGGATACTAAAGCTCATTAAAGAAAAGGGAAGAAAAAAGTCTTTTTTACAACCAAGGGTAAAGCAGATACAAAGAACTGACCCAGTTTCCAAAATAAACATTAAGCTTAAAGCTCTCTCCATCTGGCTAAACTAAAACCAGAAATGAAAATCAGCATGTCCACACTCTATGTCCTAACTACAACACAACAGTAAAGAAAAAATTTAACATATAACTTATTATTATATCGGTGTCACCTAAAGTCTCATGTTAAGATTTGTAAACAAATTTTTTAATCTTTTGGAGAAGTGTAACAACTCTTAACCCTTTTAGAAGGTTAACAACTTTTAACCCTGACTAGATATCTATTCAGACCAAATATCCCTCAGAACCCCCATTGGGCATTCTCCCTGGGCCCATTTCTTTACCCTGAGGGAAACGTCTCTCAGTCTTCCAAGCTGCCTACATTCTATAGGGTAAAACGCTGTTCTTTCCAAAAGCTTAATTTCTTTTCTCCATAATATTCCTTGGCAGTCTTCCCTCTCAACTCTTTACTGAATATATTCTGTACAAGACATATCTTACTCTCTGTAAAAAGAAAGTATGCACTGTATATGCAAAGTCCTAAACTTTTAAGTGACACCTCTTCTTTTTCCATATTAACCTCATCTCCAATAACCAGTCCAATTCTAAGAACAGGATCATAACCATACTAACCGAACCTCAGATAAATCGAACGTTAGTATTGAAAAGGACCTTAAAAGTTATTTATTTCAATTTCTGCAATTTACACTTGAAAAAATTAAAATCCAAAGAGATCCAAAGCCATCCAAGGTCACACAGACCTTTGCTCCAGCTTATTCTATTAATATATTTTCACAATCTCTGAGTCTCACCATCTTGCATTTATTTCTGTTTCCTATGGAGCGGGGTAAGTGCAGCGCCACACTCTCAGATTGGCTTTTATCTGAACTCCACTGAGGGTGCTAAATGAGTCCATGTACTAGAGAATATGTGTGGCATCTGTCTCCTCTGCGTGATGTTGAGTGACCAGTGTGTAACTAAGTGCTCACTGGTGACTCTTAACTACCTTCATGGAGATCTGAATTTCCTGTTATAGATATCCCACTGGCAGATGGTCCTGCTATCCTTCTAAAAGTGTTAAACCATTTGCCTGATGCATTATAAACCATACCAGTCAATTATAGAAAGTTCTTAGACTGTTGGAGCTATCATCAATTACAGACCATTTACAAATTACAGTAGCATTGTTATGACTGGGTTTCCTCTCTCCCAATTAAACCCAGGCCGTTTTCACATTTGTAGTTTTTGTTTTCCTTTGTTTTACTTTTAAAGACTTACTTTGCATGGCATCCTACCAGGACAGATTCTGATCATTATAGACCCCATGAGTCAGGCTGCTTCAATTGGCAACTAAGCAGGCAACAATGGAAAAAGTGAAAACTGTTTTTACATAAAATAAATACTCAAGCATTTATAGTTCTTTGAAATAGGCTGTTAACATGTTTATTAACATGTAAAACATTTTATAATATATTAAAACAAAACAAAGCAAATGAAAACAAATTTTTGGTTGAACATAATTTATGGCAAAAAGTTATCTAAAACATTCTTATTTTGTTTCTTTTTGATCACTCACCTAGAGCCAGACATCCTGGAATGTGAAGTCAAGTGGGCCTTAGAAAGCATCACTACGAACAAAGCTAGTGGGTGTGATGGAATTCCAGTTGAGCTATTTCAAATCCTGAAACATGACGCTGTGAAAGTGCTCTACTCAATATGCAAGCAAATTTGGAAAACTCAGCAGTGGCCACAGGACTGGAAAAGGTCCATTTTCATTCCAATCCCTAAGAAAAGCAATCCCAAAGAATGCTCAAACTACCACACAATTGCACTCATCTCACATGCTAGTAAAGTAATGCTCAAAATTCTCCAAGCCAGGCTTCAGCAATACATGAACCGTGAACTTCCAGATGTTCAAGCTGGTTTTAGAAAAGGCAGAGGAACCAGAGATCAAATTGCCAATATCTGCTGGATCATCGAAAAAGCAAGAGAGTTCCAAAAAAACATCTATTTCTGCTTTACTGACTACGCCAAAGCCTTCGACTGTGTGGATCACAATAAACTGTGGAAAATTCTGAAGGAGATGGGAATACCAGACCACCTGACCTGCCTCTTGAGAAACCTGTATGCAGGTCAGGAAGCAACAGTTAGAACCGGACATGGAACAACAGACCGGTTCCAAACAGGAAAAAGAGTATGTCAAAGCTGTATGTTGTCACCCTGCTTATTTAACTTATATGCAGAGTACATCATGAGAAACGCTGGGCTGGAAGAAGCACAAGCTGGAATTAAGGTTGCCGGGAGAAATATCAATAACCTCAGATATGCAGATGACACCACCCTTATGGCAGAAAGTGAAGAGGAACTAAAAAGCCTCTTGATGAAAGTGAAAGAGGAGAGTGAAAAAGTTGCCTTAAAGCTCAACATTCAGAAAACTAAGATCATGGCATCTGGTCCCATCACTGCATGGGAAATAGATGGGGAGACGGTGGAAACAGTGTCAGACTTTATTTTTTTGCACTCTAAAATCACTGCAGATGGTGACTGCAGCCATGAAATTAAAAGATGCTTACTCTTTGGAAGGAAAGTTATGACCAACCTAGATAGCATATTAAAAAGCAGAGACATTACTTTGCCAACAAAGGTCCGTCTAGTCAAGGCTATGGTTTTTTCAGTGGTCATGTATGGATGTGAGAGTTGAACTGTGAAGAAAGCTGAGCACCGAAGAATTGATGCTTTTGAACTGTGGTGTTGGAGAAGACTCTTGAGAGTCCCTTGGACTGCAAGGATATCAAAACTGTTAATCTTAAAAGAAATCAGTCCTGAATATTCATTGGAAGGACTGATGCTGAAGCTGAAACTCCAATACTTTGGCCACCTCATGCGAAGAGTTGACTCATTGGAAAAGACCCTGATGCTTGGAGGGATTGGGAGTAGGAGGAGAAGGGGATGACAGAGGATGAGATGGCTGGATGGCATCACTGACTCAATGGGCATGAGTTTGAGTAAACTCTGGGAATTTGTGATGGACAGGGAGGCCTGGCGTGCTGCGATTCATGGGGTCGCAAAGAGTCGGACACGACTGAGCAACTGAACTGAACTGAATGAAAAACACAAGTGTATAGTTTTTTACAATGGTTGTAATAAGCTAAAACACAATTTATGTGATTATTTAGTAATGAAGCAAGAGCTAAGCAATTGTTTTCTTGATACATCTGTCAGGGGAGTGTGTAATTTCCTTGGTTCTGTCTCGCCACAGCAAAAATTTGAAGCGACAGACAGACCAGTGTTACAGCTCCGTGTTATAGCTCAGTTTTATTTGGCAAGCAAAGGAAAATACATCCTTGAGGCCTGTGGGTGGGCTGACCCAAAAGACGCAAAGAGAAGAGAAGCTCTGGCTCAATTTTGGCTCCTCTTTTCATGTTTTTATCCTCCCCCTGAGCCTGCCCTATGTAAATTAGGATGCCAAGAGGGCTGTTTGTTTTACCTGAGGTCCTTACTATGGTCCTCAGACCTTCCTTTGTTCTATTTTCACGGGCTTTTCCCTTCTTTGTCTTTTAGCCACAGCCATTTTGGAGTCCTTTTTTCTATTCTAACTACCTAACACATCTTTAAAAGAGGATCCATAAAAATATTAGGCAAAAAGGATAATTATATCAGAAAATTCTATAACTCATATTTCTTTGTTTTATAGCAATCAAAACAAGTCATTAGCATACGAAGGTGTTTTCTGAATAGAAAAGCAAAATTAGTCTGCTAATCTTCAGAAAAAGAAAGTTAATAGGGGCTCAATAATAAGATTATGTGAATGAAATGGAATAGAAAGCATTTAAGGAAGGCATCATTAAGTATTTACTGAGCAAATTGGCAGAGATTACCCACATCTTGATCTAAAAAAGAAAAGGTATGCTATTCTTCACAACTACTGCAGAACTAAACTTTGAAAATGCTCTTTTCCACAAAAGCCCTTTAGTGGTGATTAGTGAATATTAGCAGAGTAGTTAGGTTCGTTCATGATTAGACAGAGGAATGAGGAGGAGCTGACCATCATGGGGTAGTAATGGCTGCTACCAGAACCAAGGGGTACACTCAAGGCAGACAGCATAGCCGAAAAGATAAACCTGAGAAAAAGAACAAATGGTAGTAGACCTATGTAAGAAACAACCCTTCCAGATCTGGAATCTGAGCAGGAGCAAAGGTAAGAACACTAGATTTAAGCCTAAGAAATCCCTAGGTAGCAGAAAAGAGAAATACCCTGGGACACTGCTGACACAGAAGGTATCAAGAGGAAACAGAAGGTGCCTGGGGTTGAAGGGAGGCCATGGTCATAAACTATGATATCAACAAGGAGAATCTTGAGACTGTGGTCCAGGACAGAGTTCACAAAATTCAGCATCAAGGCGAAAGAACTGAGGAGTCTGAGAAGACAGGCCATTAGAGAAAGAAGAAGGTTCAGAAAGGTTCTAGGAACTGGAATTGCTGCCATTTAAATTTTTAAACTTTGCTGGAAGGCACAAAAGTTTCAGGTGGCTTTCTCCAGAAAAAAAGAATCTATCATTTACAAGTAGTGATTACTTTCTCAACAGAAAATAGGCAGTTGGTATCTCCATCAACCTTCTGAAAAACATCTTTGTCAGTTATTGAGTTATAATGTTACAAGTGGTACTTCTCAAGCAGCCAGCACAGATTGACTGGAATCCTAGCACAACTTAAAGCACAAACCTGTTTTTTATCTCCTTCTTCCCTTCCTCCCCTTGTCGATCACACACACACACACGCGCATACAATCTCTGGATAAGTCTGAGGCTGATAACACTTCTTAGGTTCTAAAAACACTTCCTAGGTTTGTTTTCCTCTGTTTTCCTTGGTGCTGTCACAGGAAAATAATTATATTGGAAAAAACTTATGCTAAGAACACAAACAGCTGCAACAGCCAAATTTGGATTTGGCTGATATTTTGTACACGTGTGTCTAATAAGATTTGGAATTGTGGGAAGTTACTGTAACACTTCATGGCGCTTAACAGTTTTCAATCATCTTCTTGGGTTGTTTCAAAGGAAGCATGCCATGAAATTACCAAAGACCCAAGGACTAAGAAGGAAATTAAAAGGCATCTCCTTGGAACACTCTGGCTACAGAAGATGGATTTTTTTTCAGAGGCACAAAAAGAAAACCAAGCTCAAAAGATATCAGAAATTGGTTTATTCAGGTTTGAAAGGAGATACAGCAGAAACTCAAGAAGGAAAAGAATCCACTTTTTGCCCAGATCTTCATCTTGAAATTAAGACAGGAACTGAAGAGGAGACAGGAGAAAGAAATGTTGACACAGCAATATAATTGGCTATACATGAATTAGGGAAGAAGGAGGCCAACAGTGAACTAAATGAAGTTTTGAAAACTCAACTGAATCTATGTGAAAATTTCTAGAGATGCTAGTTTCAGAAGGTAGTTGGTAGAAAACAAAAACTACGGTGGGAGAAATGGTTCTTGGTGATTCTACTGCCTCACCTCTCAGAACTTATTATCAGGCCACATGAGAAACTTAAGGCTGGGACAACCCATGGACAGAAGAGCCTGGCAGGCTACAGTCCATGAGGTCATGAAAGAATCGGACAGGACTTAACTAAAAAACAAGAGCAGCAATCCAGCTGAAGTAGCTGCCTCCCCACCACAGGCCCACAATGCAGGTGAGCTCAGCAGGCTTTCACAAAGGAGTCATGGCTAAAATTCAGTGCGCATTCTTCTGGCATGTGGGTTCATCAGCGATCCAAATGGGGTGGATTCAAGGACTGGAGGTTTTCATTATGATCATCAGGGACATCTTCAACTTCATTCATCATACAAACAAATTTTGATTGGGCACAGCATTAAGAACTGTTTAGAAGTTGAGTATATAGAGAGTATATGATGTTGAAGCTGAAACTCCAATACTTTGGCCACCTGATGCGAAGAGATGACTCATTTGAAAAGACCCTGATGCTGGCAAAGATTGAGACAGGAGGAGAAGGGGACCGCGGAGGATGAGATGGTTGGATGGCATCACCAACTTGATGGACATGAATTTGGGTAAACTCTGGGAGTTGGTGATGGACAGAGAGGCCTGGCGTGCTGCGGTTCATGGGGTCACAGAGTCAGACACGACTGAGTGACTGAAGTGAACTGATATAGAGACCAAAAAAAAAAAAAAAGGCCATACTGTCATGGAGTTTACATTTTGAAGAAAAGGAAAACAGAGTAAACATGGTTTCAGGCCTTGTAGATACAATAAAGAATAGATTAAAGGGAAGAGAATAAGAGTGATTGGCATGGCAGTGGGTAGCACTGAGAAGAATTTCTGGAGAGGTGGTTTGAATGGCGACCTGCCTGAATTGGGGCATAAGTCAGGGGAGGGGGTTATAAGCAGTGGGGGAAGCAGTACAGGAGCCTGAGACAGTACTGTTTTCTGACGTGTACAGCAATACGGTTGGCATGGTTTGAGTAGGACAAGCAAGAGTGGGAATGGTAAAAAGTGAGGTGAGAGAAGCAGGTGAGGGCCAGACGATTAAAGCTTTGATTGAAGGGGTGGGGGATCAGAATTTTATTTTACATGCATTGTAAAACACTGGAAGACTCTGAACACAGGAACAATATGTCCTTACTTTCTGAGTTGAGATTATGAATCAAGGGTAAAAATAGGAGCAACATATAGGAGATTACTAGTTGATCTTGGATGGTAAGCTACAGAAGTGGGGCGAAATAATCAAATATACTTTGATGGTAAAGTCAACAAGACTTGTTATGAATAGATGTAATACATAAGAAAAACAGGAATCTAAGATGATTCCCAGGTTTGGGGTCTGAGAAACAAGGTGAATAATAGTGTCCTTCAGCTGTATATAGATTTTATTTTTCTGTTATTGTCTTGTTGAAAAATTAAACTACATTAATATGTCCACTCTGATAAATAGTTTGACAAGTTATTTTTGAAAAACAGAACACTACTTGTCTAAGAAATCTCTTTTCTGGATTTTTACCCCAGAGAACTGAAAAGTTATGTCCAAACAAAAAACTATACACAAACAAGGTATGCTATTCTCCACAACTGCTTCAGAACTAAACTTTGAAAATGTTCTTTTTCACAAAAGCCCTTTAGCAATGAATTTAGTGAATTTGTTTATTATAATAACCAAAAACTGGAAATTATCAAAATGCCCTTCAATGGATGAATGATTAAGCAGCAATATATCCAAACCATGAAATACTGCTCAGGAATAAGAAGGAACAAACTATTAATACATTCAACCACTTAGATGGATTTCGAGACTTATGCTGAGTGGAAAAGACCAATTTCAGAAAACCACATTTTGCATGATTCCACTTATGTAACATTTTCAAAATCACAAAATTATATAGATAAAGAACAGATCAGCAGTTGCCAGGGTTAGGGAGGCTTGGGGGAAGGGGTGAGTGTGACATGAAGGAGATCTTTGAGGTAACAGAAAAATTTTGTGTTTTGATATCAGTGGTGGTTACAGGAATCCACAAATGTGATAATACAACACAGAGCTATCCACACACTGTATCACAGCCAGTGTTGATGTTGTACTAGAGCCCTATAAGATATAACTATTGTAGGAAACTAAGGGAAGAGCACAAAAGTCCTCACTATTCTATCTTTTTTTTGGGGGGGGGAGTTAAATTTCTTTTTCTTTTTTTTCCCCATTTATTTTTATAAGTTGGAGGCTAATTACTTTACAATATTGTGGTGGTTTTTGCCATACATTGACATGAATCAGCCATGGGTTTACATGTATTCCCCATCCTGACTCCCCCTCCCACCTCCCTCCCCACCCCATCCCTCTGGGTCTTCCCAGTGCACCAGCCCCAAGCACTTGTCTCATGCATCCAACCTGGGCTGGTGATCTGTTTCACTCTTGATAATATATATGTTTCGATGCTGTTCTCTCAAAACATCCCATCCTCGCCTTTTCCCACAGAGTCCAAAAGTCTGTTCTGTACATCTGTGTCTCTTTTTCTGTTTTGCATATAGGGTTATTGTTACCATCTTTCTAAATTCCATATATATGCGTTAGTATATCTGGTCTTTATCTTTCTGGCTTACTTCACTCTGTATAATGGGCTCCAGTTTCACCCATCTCATTAGAACTGATTCAAATGTATTCTTTTTAATGGCTGAGTAATATTCCATGGTGTATATGTACCACAGCTTCCTTATCCATTCATCTGCTGATGGGCATCTAGGTTGCTTCCATGTCCTGGCTATTATAAACAGTGCTTCAGTGAACATTGGGGTGCATGTGTCTCTTTCAGATCTGGTTTCCTTGGTGTGTATGCCCAGAAGGGGTAGGGAGGTGGGAAGGAGGCTCTAACAGAAACAAACACAACATTGTAAAGAAATTTAACTAAAACAAAAAAAGAAAACTGGAGTTAAATTTCTTTACAATGTTGTGTTTGCTTCTGTTGTACAAAAAGAACCAGCCGTACGTATACACACATCCCCTCCCTCTTGAGCCTCCTTCCCACCTCCCGACCCCCACATCCCATTCCTCTAGGTTATCACAGAGCACCAAACCGAGCTCCCTGATCTATACAGCAGGTTCCCACCATCTACCTACGTAACACACACAGTGTATAAATGTCACTCTTACTCTCCCAATTTGTCTTATCCTTCCCTTCCACTAGACGATCTTTGCAAATTTCAGTGAATCTATAATTACTTCAAAATGAATTCTTTTTCTACTTAACCATGCTCAAGTATAAGGCAAAATGCATTATATAAATATTAAAAAGTAGTATAATAATAAATACTACATCTGACAAAATGTTGTCTTCTGAATTTATAAAGCACCTCTTCTGCCAATACATCTTATCACTTTCAGTATGTAGGCAGCAGTTCAATTAAGAGATCATCAAGATCTCTTGTGAGAACATTTTCCTCCTAAAAGCCTGTGGAGCAAACATCCCTTGGAACTGACACTCTACCTCTCATACTTTTAAGCAGCAAAGAGAACCTGTGTGTTCTTGTTTCTGTACCCAATTAAAAGAGTATGGAAAACAAAACACTGTTAACATCAGTGTCCAATAACTTGCAGACATTCTGAACTCTGCAAATTACCTTGTTTAGACCCAATATACTGACCTTTCACAAATCAACTGACATTCCTAGACTCTAACATTTTTCCCATTCAGTTCAGTTCAGTTCAGTTGCTCAGTCGTGTCCGACTCTTTACAACCCCATGAACTGCAGCACGCCAGGCCTCCCTGTTCATCACCCATTAATGTCAAAATATAAAACTGTATAACATGGAATCTCAAAAAGGATGGCTTAGACCAAAAACAATTAATATGACCCAGAGGCTACATAGTAACACTAATCATAACTTCAGTCCTGAAGGTCTCAGAACTAGGCTTGGATAAATCATCCAAGTCAATGCGACACATGGTGTATATGGTGGTGAAGTCCCCCTCAAAATCTCCTTTTTCAACAGCTTCTTTTGTATATATTTCCTTAATGTTTTGATCTCCTGTATTGTCCAATCTCAGTCTGATGGTGGTGATAGAATACCTGGTCCTTCACTCCTGTAGAGAAGCATCCTACTCCCAAGAACATCATCAAGTCATTTAGTACTCAGGTCTGCATGCCTCATCCTAGACACATTCATCATTGCCGAATGCACTGACAATCACTAATCCTTTCATTCTCTCATATTGGCATATATTCCACCTAGAATTCTGTAATGAAGACTAGATTTATAAACACTTTTATTAGTCTAAACTGTACAAACCTACATAAGACTGTTAACTAAAACATTTCTAAATAGGCTATCTCACATCACATCCTGTCTACTTTTCAGAATTTAAAGCACTGCCAACAAAACCTATGGAACATGCCAGACACTGTTTTTCTTGATGTTGCTCTTCCTTTAGAAATAGCTATGCTGGGTACAATGCTATAAACAGAATTAAATCAAAGAGATACCATTCTGATTTTTTTTATCACTCCATTCATACTGTTTTTCAGGTGCTAATACATCCTAAAGAGTAAAATATATATCAGTTTGCATTTCTCTTTTCTAAGGCTGAATAAAAATTAAAGCAAGGTAAATGAAATGGATTGAATATCCTTCTGAAGACAAAGTAGTTTCATTTTACTTCTATCCAAGATTGGAGCTGGAGAGCTGCCAACAATAATACTTTAAAAAAAAAAAAAAAGAAAAGATACTTACAGCCAACCATCATCATGGCCACTGAAAACATCTTCTCCACATCTGTGGTAGGAGCTATGTTTCCAAATCCTATGGTTGTAAGGCTTGTCATGGTAAAGTAGAGAGAGGATACATACAGGGAATCCTTGCTGGGTCCTCCTTCCCACATCCCTGCACTGGTGTTGTACCGATATGGAGTCCCAATGCTCAAGGCCAGCTGGTAGAGCCAACTGTCTATTTGGATGGTGTTCGTGACTTCGTCGATGACCTCGTAGTCCCCAATGCTGTACCATATGCAGGCCAGCCAGTGAGCAACTAGTCCAAACACACAAACCAGGAGCACAAGGACGGCGGCTCCATACTCCAGGTAGTGGTCCAGTTTCCTGGCAACACGGCCCAGTCTCAAGAGACGCACCACTTTTAAAGAACTGAAGAGACTGCTGATTCCCTGAATCAAAGAAAGGAAATGATACAACGCTTTCAGAAAAGCAAAGGCTGGTGAAAACAAAACAATGGCTCACCTTAATGAACTCAAGCACAATTTATATACTAAGAACATACACATACATAATACAGCTCTGACTTTAAGCCAACAAAAAGGTTTAAATGATAAAGAAAGTTTTTACATGCAGATTCCTTCCCACCAGGAAATAAGATATTTGTGAATTATTAGATTTACAAAAAACTTTCATTAGGTAAGACCCAGTTTATTTTCATAAGGGGAGTATAAATAGCACAGAGAAAAACCAAAGAAGAAAATAGCTCAGATGCAATACACAGAGTATAGAAATAGGGTGATAAATTCAGATCTTTCATTTCTTCTCCTTGTAAAATGTTTCCTCTACTCTAAAAGATTTTATTTTATTTCTTACTTTATAAATGCTACGAACAGCAAAACTTCTGAAAAATGGAATCCTAGTTTTACTGTCAAGAAACAGGAAATATTTCTGCGTATATTAGGAGAATGAGCAAATGTCACTGATGCTTCCACCACCTCCTGCCAGTTATGAAAATCACTACATTTGTAGAGCTGTGAAAAAGTGAAGAGTTGAACCTAGAATGGGATACCTATGAAATCCTATCATCCTCTAGCAATAATCATAGAAAAGAACACTATAAGGGAATAGCAGCAAGAAGATTCATATTTTGTTGAGAAGCTCAAAATACCAAATAGAGAATTATCCAAATGGAAACACAGCATAGACTTTTTTCAGTCCATGAAGTTCCCAAAGTTACTTCTTTTGCAAAGCATGCAATAAGCCACTCAGAGAGGTTAACGTCATTCCTGGTGCAGAAGAGGAAGACAAAACAGTGACCCAGGACCCTCTCATCTGATCATCACCTCAGTTCTCACAGAGTCCATGACTTCCTTAGGCTAATTCTGTCTCCCAGAGGGGAGACAAGGAATCTAACATAACCTGAAAGTGAAGTAAAAGCATCAGCTATTCAGTTGTGTCCAACCCTTTGTGACTCCATGGACTGTAGCCCACCAGGCTCCTCTGTCCCTGGAATTCTCCAGGCAATAACACTGGAATGGGTAGCCATTCCCTTCTCCAGAGGATCTTCCCAACCCAGGGATCAAACCCAGGTCTTCTAAATTGCAGGTAGATTCTTTACCTAATCTGAGCTTAATTCTGACCAATATAGAAGAACTTGGTAAAGCAGAACAGATGAAATATTAATAAGACTCTAATTATGGCACTGTATAGTTACAGTGAAAAAGGTTAAGAACGCATTTTATTATACTCTATATGATGGTATATGTTTGAAATTTTGCAAAAGAAAAATGTGAAATAGATTGAGTGAAAACAAAGAGAAGTACAAACAGGAGACCTAGCGGAAGCAAAAGAGGAACAGGAGTATCCTGTCTCAGTTTTCTGTCTCAAGCTCAATATCCTTAGGCCTGGCTCTATTTAGATTCCTACTCTCAAAGGCTGTGGCATATACACAGCCTTAAATCAATTCTTATTTCACTTGAACATTTGGGGGAGGGGAGATATTGAACTTCAAACAGTTCGAGAGGATGGCATTAATAAAATTCAGATAATGAATGGCATCATTCAGTGATATGAGATGTTGAGAGGCAAGAAGATTCAAGAGAGTCTGGAAGCTCTCAAAACAAAGGAACTATGTAATCATGAACAAGAAGACCAAAATAAGTATTTATCAAGCATTTCTATATGTCAGGCTATGAGTTGGGCCCTGGGGACATTTAGACAAATATGCCTTGCTTCTGCTCTAAAGAAACCTATAGTCAAAATGCATGAACTTAAACAGGGTTAAATTAAAAAATAAACACAGTGCTGTAAATGTTTTCTTCCACTTGGCTCCAATTTTTTAAAGAACCGTGGTACTTCTATTTAAATACTACAGAGAAAACTTATTTCTACCATAATTTTTTTTTCTAAAAACAAAGGAAAAAGACACAGAAACTTTATCCCCAAATCAAACTAAAAAATAGTCACAACCTTCAGCTAGACTGTAAAGAATCAGGACCTACCAGAATTAGGGCCAAATGAGGGAAGAACATACTCTCTTGACCTCTGATGCAGGCAGATCTCTACAAGAGGAGGTGATCCACCCTGAGGACCACCTGCTCTAGACTCCAAACAATCAAAAGGCACCATTTTCTGTAGACATGTTCAATATCATTTCAATATTACAAAATACTTGGTAAGAATCGTAAAGAGTTCTATGATACCACTTCCTCCTAGATCTTAGTCAGCTCCCCACTGACATCTCTTGCAAAATCATTTTCTGGAGCTAGCTTTATCCCTGTTTCTATTATGCATTAGGATTCTCAATACAATTACCCTCAACCTCTCCGGGTTGATTTACTGCCTATCCATCTTTCAACTGACTTCAATACATGAAGGATTCACAGCACAAAACTTAGCACAAAACTCTTTCCCTAAGTTCCCGATACAGAAGCCAAATGCCTGCTGCACATTTCCATTTAGGTATTCCATAGGTGTTCAACAGGTAAACGTCCCAAAGGGAATCTCGTTTTCCCTGAATCAGTTCTTCATCTGCTTCTCTTGTGAACAATATCACTATGAACCCCACCCCCTTTCCTGCCACACTCAGACAGTTATCAAGCTTTGAGGATCTCAGCATTCAAACTTCTCAAAATAAATCTCAATAAATCTGTCAAAAAATGTCCCTTCTTTCCCATTCCCAAGGTCATGTCTTGGTTATGGCTTCATAGTGTTCCTCCCTGTGTGACAGAAAAAGGCTCTCCATCAGTCACCCCAACTCCATTCTCACTGCTTTTACTTATCTGATCACCCTGGAGAGGCTAGCCTGGTATTGTTTTATATTACATATATATATATATATATATGTATGTATATGTATGTATATATGCGTATATATATATATATATATATACACAAAATCATGTCCCTCTCTGACCTAAAATCTTTGGTGTTAGCTCATTACATAAAGGATTAAGAGTTTATTCCTTACTCCTTACTGTGACATGAGAAGTTCTTCAGGACCTTGCATCTGTCTATCTGGTCAGCATCTCCGCCAGCAATTCCTCCCCATGCTATCTCGGCTCACGCCATGCTCAGCTATGTATAGCTCCCAGAGTGCCCGTGCTCTTCATGCCACACTATAAGTTGTTCTCTCTGCTTAAAGCACCCTTCCCTCCCACTGTCTTGATAGCCAGGGCCTTACTTAGAGTTTATGACAAAGACTCTCTCCTCCATATGCATTTCTCTGACATGTTCCTCCCCAACCTATCATCTACATGGTCATACCCACTGTGAAAGTCAGGTATTCTTCCTTTGTGTTATTATATATTCTTTGCTCATCTATATTACAATAATTATCACAATAGTACTTTATTACAAGGCTCCGTTTGTGTGACAACATGTCAGGAAATGCTAAATCACTTGAAGGACATACCTAGTATCAATTACAAAGCTTGTTGTTGATGTTATTCAGCTGCTCAGTCGTGTCCGACTATTTGTGACCCCATGGACTACAGCACACCAGGCTTCCCTGCCCTTCACCATCTTCTGGAGTTTGCTCAAACTAATGTCCATTGAGTTGGTGATGCCATCCAACCATCTCAACCTCTGTTGTCCCCTTTTCCTTCCTGCCCTCAATCTTTCCCAGCATCAGGGTCTTTTCCAATGAGTCAGCTCTTTGCATCAGGTGGCCAAAGTATTGGAACTTCAGCTTCAGCATCAGTCCTTCCAATGAATATTCAGGACTGATTTCCTTTATGATTGACGGATTTGATCTCCTTGCATTCCAAGGAATTCTCAAGAGTCTTCTCTAACACCACAGTTCAAAAGCGTCAGTTCTTAGGTACTCAGGCTTCATTATGGTCCAACTCTTACATCTGTACACACCAACAGGAAAAACCATAGCTTTGACTGTATGGACCTTGGTCAGCAAAGTAATGTCTCTGCTTTTTAATACACTGTCTAGATTTTTCATAGCTTTTCTTCCAAGGAGCAAGCATCTTTTAATTTCATGGCTGTAGTCACCGTCCACAGTGATTTTGGAGCCCAAGAAAATAAAGTCTTTTCTATTTATTTCTAAAATAAAGTGTTTCTATTGTTTCCCCATCTATATTGCATGAAGTGATGGGACCGGATGCCATGATCTTTTTTGAATGTTGAGTTTTAAGCCAGCTTTTTCACTCTCCTCTTTTGCTTTCAAGAGGCTCTTTAGTTCCTTTCACTTTCTGCCCTAAGAGTGGTATCATCTGCATATCTGAGGTTACTGATATTTCTCCTGGAAATCTTGATCCCAGCTTGTGATTCAGTCAGCCTGACATTTCACATGATGTACTCTGCATATAAGTAAAATAAGCAGGAAGACAATCTACAGCCTTGAAACATTCCTTTCCCAATTTTGAACCATGTTGTTCCACGTCCAGTTCTAAGTTTTGCTTTTTGACCTGCATGCAGGTTTCTCAGGAGGCAGGTAAGGTGGTCAGTTTACACAGTTTATTCCCATTTTTTTTTCATTTATTTTTATTAGTTGGAGGCTAATTACTTTACAGTATTGAAGTGGGTTTTGTCATACATTGACATGAATCAGCCATGGATTTACATGTATTCCCCATCCCGATCCCCCCTCCCACCTCCCTCTCTACCCGATCCCTCTGGGTCTTCCCAGTGCACCAGCTCCGAGCACTTGTCTCATGCATCCAACCTGGGCTGGTGATCTGTTTCACCCTTGATAGTATACATGTTTTGATGCTGTTCTCTCAAAACATCCCACCCTTGCCTTCTCCCACAGAGTCCAAAAGTCTGTTCTGTACATCTGTGTCTCTTTTTCTGTTTTGCATATAGGGTTATCATTACCATCTTTCTAAATTCCATATATATGTGTTAGTATACTGTAATGGCCTTTATCTTTCTGGCTTACTTCACTCTGTATAATGGGCTCCAGTTTCATCCATCTCATTAGAACTGATTCAAATGAATTCTTTTTAATGGCTGAGTAATTCCCATTTTTAAGAATATTCCACAGTTTGCCATGATCCACACAGTCAAAGCCTTTAGCATAGTCAATGAGGCAGAAGTAGATGTTTTTCTGGAATCTCTTGCTTTTTCTATGATCCAATGTATTTTGGCAATTTGGTCTCTGGTTCCTCTGCCTTTTTTTAATTAAACCCAGCTTGTACATCTGGAAGTTGTTGGTTCATGTACTGTTGAAGCCTAGCTTGGAGGATTTTGAGCATGACCTTGCTAGCATGTGAAATGAGTGCAATTGTGCATTAGTGCATTAGTTTGAACACTCTTTTGCATGGTCTTTCTTTGGTTTTGGACTGAAAACTGACCTTTTCCAGTCCTGTGGCCACTGCTGAATTTTCCAAATTTGTTAACATATTGTATTCCAAAGCTTGACTTACAGTAATATATTAAGAAATCAATATATCCAGTAATGTATGAAAAACTTTTTTACAACACAAGTATTTGTGAGTGTAATGAATTGAACGTGTCATGGGGCAGGGAGGTAGCATAGTTAACAATCCTATATGATAGGTATCACTACTAAAACATAGCCTAGAAAAATTAAGTACAATAATTTGGCTAAGTTTATGCAGCTAGTAAGAGGAGGAGCCAGGATTCAAATATAGACAGTCTCATCCACACTCCTTGCTACTAACCACTTCACTATCTGACCTCATTCTAAACCTCACTATATCTAGAGCATAATATATTATTTAACTAATCATATTAGTACCCAAGGTATTGGCTTAAACACAAGCATCCTCTAGAAGACTGAATCAAGAAGATTAAATAGCTTGCTTCCCTCTTATTCCCCTCCAGGCACAGCAGTGACCCCCTTACGGGTCTGTGAAGGCCCTAGAGCCCTGGAGAATCTACAGTTCTCTAACGTGGACCAACTCACTTCATCCTCACAATATCAGGACTCCTATCTCCACTGTTCATAGGAGGACACTGAAGCTCAGATAGGTTAAACAACCTGTCAAAAGTCACACAGCTAGCAAGGAATGGAAGCATCACTCAGACCTAGTCCTTCAGATTCTACATGCATTTCCCACAATAGCCAATGGCAGCAGTCTTCCTGTCCTCAACCACAATAATCATTGCAATAATAATCTTCCTAGAAGAGAATATCAAGTGTATCCTCCAGGGGCTCATCATAGACATTAAACACAATCTCTTCTACTGGCCTTCAAGGTCTACAAGCCCATCTCTAATCTGCTGGGTCATTTCCAACCATGATTTTGCTGAACAATAATGTTCCAGTCAAACCAAACTTTTTGCTCTCAAAAACAACCCCAAAATTTCACCTTTTAATTTGTCCACAATAGCCCTTTCATCTACTTATGAAACCAGAAACTGTTATTCAAAATAAGTAATATAGAAAAAAGGAAGTTTGCTTTATTTAGAAAGTTTTTTTTCCAACTATATCATTCTCCATTGTTTTGTATCCAAAAAAAATTTACTGAAATCACTATAATCAAAATTCAAAGTTAAATGACTTTCTTTTAAAACTTGACAAAATACTTAAAACTTGAAACAATCCAAATGTCCATCTCTGGTAGAATTGATTTTAAAAATCATTGCATGTTCACTCGACAAAATACTATCCAGAAATAAACATGAACAAACTATAATTATATGAAATAACAAGAATAAATCTAAGAAGTGTCATATTGAACAAGAGTATATACTGCATTCCATTTATAAAAGTTTAAAAACAAATGGAACTACTCTTAGGGATTAGAAGTCATTAGAAGTCAAAGTGGCTTTCTTTCTTTGGGGAGGGATTGTGACTATGTAAGGCCTGAATGGGCTCTGTCAATATTCTGTTTCCTAATATGGCATTACTAGGAATTACTAGATGTGTTTGCTTTGTGAAAATCCCTCAAACTCTACTTATGATTGTAAGATTGATGGAATTTTTAACGTATAGTGTATTTATATAGCAGGAAAAAAGTGTTAAGAAAAATCCATTAGTCATTGTTGTGTTGTTAAGGTTAACATTTCACCACAGTACATAATCTGGATTAATGATTTCTTCTGCATCATATGATTTGGAGAGAGGGGAAGAGGAGTCACATTCAACTCAATCCAAAATAAGATTTTACTTATTTTATAACTCACCCTCATAAACTTCAGATTGGGTCTCAAATTATACTTAATCCCCTGTCGGGAATTTTAATTTAATCCATGTGGTAATACTGGATACCTTGATTGTCCAAAATAAAAATCACTTCCTTCTGTACTACCACCTATTTATAACAAGCTCTTGATTCTGTACTTTCCACCAGTTTTGTCTGCTCATTCATTTTCTGCTTAATTTCACTGCACGCTTTCCAATTTTTTCTGTGCCTTCATCTGTACTCCAGTGGCATTCTGCCTCTATCCCAATCTCTGAGCTCTTAGCTCACAAATCCCTGGGGTTCCACTGGTGGAAGAGAATATCAAACACATCAAATGCATAATAGAACACAGCGGGGCTAATGGAGAACTTTCCATCATCTGCCTTCCCTTCTAGCCAATTTCCCTACTTGACAAGCCCCTTAAGCCATGAGAGCACAAAGAACAATATCCTGGAGATATCTCGGTGTTATTTACTCTTCAAGGTATTTTTGTGGATTCCCACATTAAAAGTACATGGGGTGTCATCAGCATAAAAATAATGCCTTGCAATGATAAATCCATTTAAAATACAAATCAATTCTCTCATCTGAGTCAAGGATAATAGATAACTCAGCTAGTATTCTTTCCTACCTTCTTCCCCCACTGCTTCATAAATAGAAAAGGAGTGATCAAAGAACTTGTCCAAGGACATATGACAATTAAGTGGGGGTGAGAGAACAGGAATACAGACTTATAATATTCAGTTGCTCAGTTTTCCACCTACATCTAACATTCTCTCACATAGGATGTGTAGTAGATTGTTTAAAAAAAAGCAGCTGCAGTCATTTCCTTCCCTGTATCTATACCCTTTCACCACATTGCTTTGCAACCTCTCCCAACAAAAGATAGACTCTATTTCCACATCTTGACTTGAGTCTAGACTGGCTTTATGATTTACTTTGGCCAGTAGAATGTAGTGTAAGTGACATTTGTGCCAGTTCCAAGCCTAGACCTCAAGAAGCATAACCTCTAATCATGGTCTTAGAACCTATGGTCATTCTAAGTTGTCATATGAAGAATGGCAACTAGGTTTGAGGAGGATGAGAGGTCATAAGAACAGTCCTCTGAGTTATCCATATGAGCCATCCCAGATCAGCTAGTAACCAGCCATCCCAGCAATCTACCATGGATGCATGGATGAATGCAGTTGAAATAAGCCAAACCTAGCCAAAGCCAGCAGAATCACTCAGAACACAGACAAACGAGTTAAATAAATGGTGATAGAATTATCCATAAAGTTTTGGAGTAGTTGGTCATGCAGGGAAAAAAAGCTAACTGATACAAATGTGAGGAAAGCATATGTATTTGTGAGCACATTATTTCATACTTGTTTGACATAAAATGGAAGCAAAATAAATACATACTTGGCATCTGATCCCATCACTTCATGGCAAATAGATGGGGAAACAGTGAAAACAGTGACAGATTTTATTTGGCGGTGGGGGCTCCAAAATCACTGCAGATGGTGACTGGAGCCATGAAATTCAAAGACACTTGCTCATTGGAAGAAAAGTTATGACCAACATAGACAGCATATTAAAAAGCAGAGACATTACTTTGCCAACAAAGGTCCATCTAGTCAAAGCTATGGTCTTTCCAGTAGTTATGTGTGGATGTGAGAGTTGGACCATAAAGAAAGTTGAGCGCTGAAGAATTGATGCTTTTGAACTGTGGTGTTGGAGAAGACTCTTGATAGTCCCTTGGACTGCAAGGAAATCCAACCAGTCCAGCCTAAAGGAAATCAGTCCTGAATATTCATTGGAAGGACTGATGCTGAAGCTGAAACTCCAGTACTTTGGCCACCCGATGCGAAGAGCTAACTCATTGGGAAAAGACCCTGATGCTGGGAAAGACTGAAGGTGGGAGGAGAAGGGGATGATAGAGGATAAGATGGTTGGATGGCATCACCAACTCAATGGACGTGAGGTTGAGTAAAGTCCAGGAGTTGGTGATGGACAGGGAGGCCTGGTGTGCTGCAGTCCATGGGGTTGCAGAGTCAGACACGACTGAGTGACTGAACTGATAAAGAAGTTTCATTTTAACAAGACAGTCTCCCAAATAGGTAAGATATGAATGTATAAAATAAACTTTAATATACAATTGGTAGATATTAGTTTACCTTCTGTGTTGGGACATATGTCACTATCTTGCTTTGCAAGAATTTATCATGATTGGTCAACAGAAAAATAATAGAATTCTATATCACCAAAACTACCATTTAATGGAAAAATCTGTAATCACTTTTTAAAATCCAGATGCATATCAGGATTATCTTGGATTTTTTTTGAAAAATACAAAGCTCGGGTATTACTTTTTTTCTCCAAAGTTCCAGATATGTTTCTAATGAGCAGCCATGTTTAAAAACAACTGGACTATATGATGATCTTCTACCTTTACCTAGCTTGTTTCACTTTTTCTATTTCACATTCAATGCTCCTATTTCATTTAGTTTATATTTTCCAACTGCTCCATCTCTTTTTTTTATGTTATTTTGCAAGGCTTTATCAAGCATAATAGAAAAGCTTTCATATACATATATATAAATATTATGTATACTATACATATTTTAGAAAACTTATGAATTTTTGCCTCACTAGAAAACTTATGACATTTTGATTCTACTTGTTTGACTTAGCATGAATAGAATGTTAGATTTCTAATTTAAACAATAGATATGCAACAAGCAACAAAGTTTTACTGTATAGCACATGGAGTTATAGTCAATATTTTATAATAACCTATAATGAAAAATAATCTGAAAAATAACATATGTGTATACGTATAACTGAATCTCCTTGCCATGCACTTGAAATCTGTAAGTCAACTTTACTTCAATAAAATATATATATTAAGAAAAAAATGATATAGGGCAGAAATCACTGCTTATGAGTGGAAGAACACCAGGCATTTTTCCACAGGATCTGACTTCAGAGCAGTCTTTATTGCAGTCCTCAGAGCTATGTTCCTTGTGAACTTCCCACCAGGGGACAAATAAGAAGTGAGCAAATAAGACTTAACTGGCCAGTATTGAATCCATCTTACTCTAAAAACCTTAAGAACTGAAATTGTCTAGCCCCGTACTTTGCTTGGACACAGAGAATTGAAACCATAACTAGCCATCTATATTGACATGACTTAGTACTATTCGTGTCTTCCTTAGCATGATCTTATTCTTCAGGACTTCTGCCCAGGCAAATAGTTTGATTATGCAATATAGGAACTACCCAAAGACCCATTAACTCTTCAGTGGAAAGCATCGACAGTTTAAGCCCTAAGATTCTTTGAACTTTTCGCCTCAAAATCATCACCTTACTGTTTCCACCAATGCTGGACTATGGTATCATGATTCTTAAACCTTACCCAATTCTAACAAAGCCTCTCCTAAACCTTTCCCAATTTGAAAGATCCACCTTAAATCAAATTTCCAGTTCCCAATAAATTCTCTCATTTTCTGAGAAGATACTATCAAATGTCTGAGACACTACCAAATCTTTGCAACATAGTGTTCTCCCATCAAATGGTAAGCAATAAACTCAACTCAGCTTTGTCTTATCAATGAATTGTGTTTGTAGTTCTAGCTTTTGATGCTTCATGCCCTACCTAACTTAATACCTATAATGACAATACAAGTATAACTTTCATAGTTCCACAAGAGATAGGCTCAGAATTGTATCAGTCAGGGAAGCCTTAAGCTATGGTGTCCTTGTCAAGTTATTAATAGCTCATTAAAAGTTCTTTACAGTTCAGATGAAATTTATCCATCAGAGATCATTTTTAAATATAAGTAATATTGCCTAGAAACACAGATAGCATATTTCCTTCATCAGAGGAAGAATGGAAGACAGCTGACCAAAGGTAAAGCTGTCATGCAGGAGAAATGGTTTTTTAACCCTTTATCCACAATGTGTAATAAACAAATTTCTTAAGGATAAAAAATTCTGATATATGTACCACAGCTTCCTTATCCATTCATCTGCTGATGGGCATCTAGGTTGCTTCCATGTCCTGGCTATTATAAACAGTGCTGCAATGAACATTGGGGTGCACGTGTCTCTTTCAGATCTGGTTTCCTCAGTGTGTATGCCCAAAAGTGGGATTGCTGGGTCATATGGCAGTTCTATTTCCAGTTTTTTAAGGAATCTCCACACTGTTTTCCATAGTGGCTGTACTAGTTTGCATTCCCACCAACAGTGTAAGAGGGTTCCCTTTTCTCCACACCCTCTCCAGCATTTATTGCTTGTAGTCTTTTGGATAGCAGCCATCCTGACTGGCGTGTAATGGTACCTCATTGTGGTTTTGATTTGCATTTCTCTAATAATGAGTGATGTTGAGCACCTTTTCATGTGTTTGTTAGCCATCTGTATGTCTTCTTTGGAGAAATGTCTGTTTAGTTCTTTGGCCCATTTTTTGATTGGGTCATGAATCAGTCCTAATGAGATGGATGAAACTGGAGCCCATTATACAGAGTGAAGTAAGCCAGAAAGATAAAGAACATTACAGCATACTAACACATATATATGGAATTTAGAAAGATGGTAATGATAACCCTATATGCAAAACAGAAAAAGAGACACAGAAATACAGAACAGACTTTTGAACTCTGTGGGAGAATGTGAGGGTGGGATGTTTCAAAAGAACAGCATGTATACTATCTATGGTGAAACAGATCACCAGCCCAGGTGGGATGCACGAGACAAGTGCTCGGGCCTGGTGCACTGGGAAGACCCAGAGGAGTCGGGTGAAGAGGGAGGTGGGAGGGGGGATCGGGATGGGGAATAAGTGTAAATCTATGGCTGATTCATATCAATGTATGACAAAACCCACTGAAATGTTGTGAAGTAATTAGCCTCCAACTAATAAAAAAATTAAAAAAAATAAAAAAAAATAAAAAAAAATAAAAAATAAAAAAAAAAAAAAAAAAAAAAAAAAAAAAAAAATTCTGATATAAAGGTAACCATGTTCCCTGTGAGGCAGCATGTGTTATCTCTGAAAGCAGAGATAAAATCATAGTATAAAATAAAGTAATAAGAAGATTAAATGGAGTAGGAATGGAGGTTTAGAACTTCCTTCAAGGAAGAATGAGGAAATGATGAATTCTCAACATAGTGATAATTATTATACAAATAGTAAAGAGCAATTTCTAAGCAAGTATCCATGGTTAATTAAGGCAAAATTTTTAAGAGTTATAGTATACATATTGTAATATATTTCACCCTTCTTTGCCTTTATTTCTTTTATATATTTATTTTTTTTCTTCTTTTGCAACAGCATCTCTTCTTTATTTTTTTTATTTTTTATTTTTTTTTCATTTATTTCCATTAGTTGGAGGCTAATTACTCTACAATACTGCAGTGGGTTTCGTCATACATTGACACGAATCAGCCATGGATTTACATGTGTTCCCCATCCCGATCCCCCCTCCCACCTCCTCTCTACCCGATCCCTCTGGGTCTTCCCAGTGCACCAGGCCCGAGCACTTGTCTCATGCATCCAACCTGGGCTGGTGATCTGTTTCACTATAGATAATATACATGTTTCGATGCTGTTCTCTCAAAACATCCCACCCTCGCCTTCTCCCACAGAGTCCAAAAGTCTATTCTGTACATCTGTGTCTCTTTTTCTGTTTTGCATATAGAGTTATCATTACCACCTTTCTAAATCCCATATATATGTGTCAGTATGCTGTAATGTTCTTTATATCAGAATAATTTCCTAATGCTTAACAATAGGAAGCATTTACCATGAATGAAGATCAGTACACATAAAAATTTCTATTTATGTAAGCAACAAAATCAAACAAAGGAATCTCACTGCTGTCCTCTTCGCTTATAACTTCCTATCCTCCCAAAGCTAATTTACTCAGTTAAACAGATTGTTTTCTCTCTGTAGAAAATTAATGCAAAAGAATATATTCCTGGAACATCACCAGCTTTTTCAAATTTAAGAAGGATATCTATCTTTAAACCTTCTCATTACCCAAACTTGATAACATTCTGTGCCACCAATCCCCACTTGGAAGAGAATTTAAAAGTTCAACGTACTGCCACTCTGCTCCAATTTGAAATCTGTGGCTGATTCTCATCCATTTCCCAAATCCTTTCCCCATCTCCTCTTTCACACTGACTTCCCTTTTATTCACACTTTTGAATAGTTTGTGAGAAAGTTTTACTCTCAAGCTAGAAGGTAGGTACATTTGAGTTCAGTGACTAAGGCTTGTACATCTTTGTAGTCACTTGTCCACAATGCTTTGTACTCATAGTGGGAGATTCCAGCTTGGGGATCTAAACCCTTTGGTAACACCTAAACATGTATTGAAAGTTGGTAGGGTAGGACATCTGACTGGAAGATTATTTACATGAAAATTCATGAAAAGAAACTTATGAAAGGAAAGTTGAGCAGAGCAGACAAAGGATAATGCTAGATTTTCTGAGTGGAGGATTTGGAGTCACAGATAAAGTTGTGTCACAAAGATTGCCTTTGTCCCTGTCTTTTTTGTTACTAATAAGAAATGATTTATGCCTCATTCACTTCAATAGAAATACGTATAGTGTGACAATTATGTTCCAGGAACTGCAAATCCAAGATATTAGGAAGATAGAGGCTTTGCATTGAAGAGCATAAGGTCTATTGTTGATTCTACCACAAATGAGCACAGGGCCTAACCCCAGTTTTCTAAAGATCTTTGTTGTATTTGACCTCTTAACTTGAAGTAAAATTGAAGCATAAAAAATAGGGTCACCCATAAACCTTACCCTGAGCATACAGATGAAAGATGAGTGTTAGTAAACCACTAATCCAATCCTCAATAAAAATATAAATGTTTTTATTGTTATCAGAAGCTCTAGGATTATTAGTGGGCTTTCTTAAGTAAAGACTTGATAGGTAACTAGGACTTAAAATTGCAGCTAAAATTTTAAAGCAAGCTACTAAGAAACTAAAAAAAAAAAAACTTAAATGGAGAAAGTCCCATGGAGAAGGTAAAAATCCTCCCAGAAATAATATATTTCATCACAGACAATACATGTAATACAATATAGCACATCCAGAAACATCTTACACTTTGCAGTTAAGTAACTTTATCAGAGATAAAGAGAAAAGCTATATAAATGATAAAGGAATAAATTCTCCAAGAAGGTATAACAATTCTTATATGCATGAACCTAACAAAAACTAATAGAACTTCAAGTACAAATGAGATTAATCCACTACTATCTTTACAGACTTCAACATCCCTCTGTCAGAGACGGTCAGCTCTAACAGGCAGGAAACCAGTAAGGACAGAGCAGAAGGCAATGGCACCATCAATCAACAGTCTATTATTGACATCTTTGACTACTTTATACAGTAATGGCAAAAAAATAACCTCATGTGAAACATTTACCAATATAGGCCATATCCTGGGTTATAAAACACACCTTAACAAATTTAAGACAATAGAAATCATACAACAGCTGCTTTTGGATCACAGTGAAATTAAACTAGAAATCAATAACAAATATAACTAGAAAAAAACAAAAATATGTAGAAATTAAACAACACATTTATAAATAAAACATGGATCAGAGAAGAAATCTCAAGAAAAATGTATTTTTCTTTGAATTAAATGAAACTGAAAATACAACTTACCAAAATTTGTGGGATGTAGCAAAGCAGTACTCAGAGGAAAATTTACAATTTAGAATGCACATATTAAAAAGTAATAAAGAAGTAAAATCAATAACCTAAATTTCTAAGCTTAGCAAACTAGAATAAGAAAAGCAAATGAAATCCAAAGTAATAAGAAGAAAAAAACATATTAAAATTAGAGCAAAAATCCATGACATTGAAAACAGGAAGTCAGTAGAGAAGATCAACAAAATTTTAAAAGCTTTTTCTTTGAAAGCATCAATAAAATTGTAAAACCTCTAGCCACACTAGCCAAGAAAAAAAGAGGACATAATTACTAACATGAGAAATGAAAAAGAGGACACCACTACAGATGCTATAGACAATTACAGTATAACAATAGCAACAATAATAACTACAACAATAATAGAACAATATGAACAACTCTGTGCCCATAAATTTGATAATCAAAATAAAATGGATCAATTCCTTGAAAGACACAGTCTACCAAAACTCAAATATACACACAAAAATAATTATTTGAAGGGAACTATATCTATTAAACAAATTGAGTCAATAATTAATAATCTTCCAAAACACAAAGCACCAGAGCCAGATTAACTCATGAGTGAAGTCTACCAAATATTTAAGTAAAAAACTGTACCAATTCTCTACAGTCTCTTCCAGAAAAGAAGCGGAAACAATACTTTCTAACCCAGTTTTGAGGCCAGCTTTACTCAAATACCAATACTCAAATACACAAACACAGTATGAGAAAAGAACACTACAAATGAATATCTCTAATACATAGATGTAGAAATCTCACCAAAACACTAGCAAATCAAATCCAACAATATATAGGAATAATCATACAGTATGGCCAAGTAAGATTTATCCTAGGAATGCATGGCTGGTTCAACAATCAAAAATCAATTAATGTAATCCATAACATCACAGACTAAAGAAGAAAAAGTTATATGTTTACATCAACAGATGCAGAAAAGGCATCTGACAAAATGCAGCACTTATTTATAATAAAAAAGTCTCAAAAAACTAGCTACAGAGAAGAATTTCTCAACTTGAAAAAGAACATCTACAAAACCCTACAGATTATTTCATATCATAAAAAAAAAAAAAAAGGAAATAACAGGTATACAGATTAGGAAGGGAAAAAAATATCTTTCTTTAGAGATGACATAATAGTCGGACACAGAAAATCCAAACAAACTGACCTGGGGGTGGTGAGAGGGAGGAGGAGTCTGGAACTAATCAGCAATTAAAGGAAGTTTGCAGGATATATAGTCAATATACAAAAGGCAATCACTTTCCTATATACCAACAATGAACAAGTGGAATTTAAAATTAAAAACACGATACCATTTATATTAGCATAAAAAACTTAGGTATAAATCTAACAAAATATGTACATGCTGTGTACTAGGAAACCTATGAAACTGATGAAAGAAATCAAAGAACTCAATAAATGGAGCAATAGGCCTTATTTATGGACAGAAACATTCGATATTGTGAAGATGTAAGTTATTCTAGACTTGATCTAAAGCTACAATGTAATCTCAATCATAATTCCATTAAGTTGTTTTGTATATATCAATAAACTGATTGTAAAGATTATATGGAGGGATAAAAATTGTGCAAAATAGCCAACATAATATTTGAAGGAGAACAAAGTCAGAGGATAGACACTCAACTTCAATACTTGCTATAAAGCTGCAGTAACCAAGACAGTGTGGTACTGGTGGGAAAAAAATAAACAAATGGATCAATGGTACAGAATAGAGAGCCTAGAAACAGAACCCCATAAATAGAGTCAACTCAACTTTGACAAAGGAGCAGAGGAAATACAATAAAGAAAAGACAAGCTTTCAACAAATCTTGATCGAACACATGGACATCAAATGGAAAAAAAAAATGAATCTAGTCACAGACCTTATACCCTTCAAAAAATAAAATAAAACAGATCATAGACATAAACATAAAACATAAACTGTAAAGCTCTAAGAAGATAACATGGGAGAAAACCTAGGTGACCTTGAGTAATCATTTTTCAGATATACCACCAAAGGTCAATCCATGAAAGAAATAAAAAACTGGAATTCACTAAAATTAAAAATGTTGCTCTGTGAAAGATACTGTCAAAAGAATAAGACAAGCCACAGACTAGAGGAAAATATTTGCAAAAGACATGTGCAAATAATAAAGGAGCATTACCCAAAATATGCAAAGAACTCTTAAAACTCAACAATAGTAAAATTAACAACCCCATTAAAAATGAGCAAAAGATCTCAACAGACACCTGACAAAAGAAGATACTCAGATGGCAAATAAGCATATGAAAATATGTTCATATATCATTGTGCGTGCATGCTAAGTCACTGCAGTCATGTCTGACTCTTTGTGACCCCATGGACCATAGCCCAAGCAGACTCCTCTGCCCATGGGATTCTCCAGGCAAGCATACTGGAATGGGCTGCCATGCCCTCCTCCAGGGGATCTTCCTGACTCAGGGATCGAATCCACGTCTCTTACATCTCCTGCTCTGGCAGACAGGTTCTTTACCACTAGCACCAACTGAGAAGTCCCCTCATCTATCATTAGAAATTTGCAAATTAAAACAAGATATCACAAGTCCTAGAATGGCTAAAATCAAAAACATTAATAATGCCAAAGACTGGCGAGAATGTGAGTCAATAGGAACTGTCATTCATTGTTGGTGGAAACGCAAAATGGTGAAAACCACTTTGGAAGATAGTTTGGCAATTTATAACAAAACTAAACATATTTTTACCACATGATCCAGCAACCATGCTGTTTGATATTCACCCAAATGAGTTGATAACTTACCCAAAAGGTTTTGCCTACACAAAAACCTAAACTCGAACATTTATAGCAGCTTTATTCATAATTACCCAAATTTGGGAGCAACCAAAATATCCTTCAGTAGTAGGTGAATGGAAAAATAAACTTGATATGTCCAGATAATGGAATATTATTCAGCACTCAAATTAGCTATCAGCCATGAAAAAAACATGGAAGAACCTTCATTTCAGTTCAGTTCAGTCGCTCAGTCGTGTCTGACTCTTTGCGACCCCATGAATCGCAGCACGCCAGGCATCCCTGTCCATTACCAACTCCCAGAGTTTACCCAAACTCATGTCCCTCGAGTTGGTGATGCCATCCAGCCATCTCATCCTCTGTCGTCCCCTTCTCCTCCTGCCCCCAATCCCTCCCAGCATCAGGGTCTTTTCCAATGAGTCAACTCTTCGCATGAGGTGGCCAAAGTATTGGAGTTTCAGCTTCAGCATCAGTCCTTCCCAATGAACACCCAGGACTGATGTCCTTTAGGATGGACTGGTTGGATCTCCTTGCAGTCCAACCTTAAATGTATGCATATTATTAAGTGAGAAGTCAATCTGAAAAGGCTTTCTACTGTAGATTCCAACTATATGACATTCTGGAAAATGCAAAGTTATAGAGATAGTAAAAGGATCAGTGGTTGCTAGAGGTTAGGAAGGAAGAAGGATGAAGAGGCAGAGCACAGAGTTTTAGGACAGTGACACTACTCTGTATGATACTACACTATGCCCCTATGCATTTGTCAAAATCCATAAAATGCAGAACACCATGAGTGAACCCTACTGTAAACTATGGACTTTGAACAACATGATGTGTCAATGTAGTTTCATTCTGGTGGGGGGTGTTGATAACAGGGGAGGTTATGCGTGTGTGGGGGCAACCTCTGTTATGGGAAGTCTCTGCAGCTCTTTTCAATTTTGCTGTGAACCTAAAATGGCTCTTTAAAACAGTCTTATTATCATACTAATAAGAAAAATCAATAATTATAAGGTGACTTGGCAATGTTTCTATGGATTTAATAAGATTCAAACTAGTAAAACTAAAAACAAATACTATGAAATCCTCTCCTATACCACTCAAACATGATTTTCAATTATCTAAAGGTATTAATGAAAAAGTAATGGTGATCAAATTATATTAAATAGCAATTTCCAATATATCCTTAATGGAGGGTCTGAAATTTCTCAAAAGTGACAAAATAAATATATGAATACAATTAGCTTTGATATCCAATTTTTTGCTTTGATGTCTAGATAAGAGATAAAAACTTTATATATAAACAGATATGCTAAAATGAAATGATGTATGTGCCCATTTGACAAGCATAAATCAAGAAAAATTATAATTTAGAAAATGATTTTCCTAAACTTTTCTGGAAATTAAAAATATTCGTAATACTTCCACCCAGCAGTTTCTGGCTCAATCATTTTGTCTCTTCAAACAGTGCATTAGTGATCACTTTTAAATTTCCAATTTTACCTGGTTTATTGTGTTTACCACTTACTAATACCACTCATTGTCCCCTGAATTCCCCAAGTATCATGTTTCCTAATTCCATTTATTTCACCAAACTGTTTGTTACCTGTAGCTGCCCCATATTTCTATGACGTCTTATAATTCAGTTCCCCCTTACCTCCCAGAAATCAAGTTCCCTGGACTTCCTAGAGCTGTATTCAAATACTTACTACAAAGGAGTTTGTTTTTATTCCTTAGATTCCTTGTGATAATGTCTTTTACCCCCATTATATTATCTAGGAAATTGACGTTCTTTCTTTTCAAACAGAATTCTTTCCTTCAATGGACTCTATCTTCACAGCCTCACAGTTATCTTAAAGAATGACATATCCAGTTCGTGAATTCCTAGTAAATCAAGTTGTCTTCAGAAAGCATGTCATCTGAGACACTCTTGAATATGAAAATGTCATTACATCCTAAATTATTTTGCACCATATCATGTTAAAGGAGTAAACTGTGATCTTCAGAGTCATATTCTCCTATTCCCAAGCTACCAGTAGCTCAATTCCTCATTTTTAAATTCTATTTTGTTTTATGTCCTGGTACAATCTACTAAAACCTTACTAACACTTTATTGCTTCAGGTCAGTGAGTCACCAATATGCAGTAAGCAGTGAAGAATTGCCAAGGAGATGGAATGCTTTCCTAACCATCACAGAGCTTGTCACCAAGCTGAGGAAATAGACACACACAAGCGAAACAATAATATCCCTTCAGACATGCACAATTCTACAAATAAAAATCATTCATATCTATTTTTCCTTTGACTCTTTAAAAACATCTTGTGAAGTAAAAAAGTCAAGCATCCCTTCCCTTTTTTTTTTTTTACAGATATGCAAACTGAAATCTATAGTCACCATCCCAAAGGCTCACAATAAACAAAGTCCTAAAGAAGTCACCCAATAATTAAAAGAGAAACTTTAAAAAAATGTGGAACTGAAATATAAGACAACGCTAGTTTGCAAAATGAGAAAGCAAACAGAGGCCCTTGATTTATTTAGAAGGGCAAAGACAATTATAAGTCAAATACTGAAGATAAAAATATTAAGAGCAATCAATTAATACAAAAACTTCCAATCCATTAGAGGGAATCCAGAAGATTTTAAAAATTCAGTCAATCCAAAAAATGGAAGAAAAGAAGAAAAATAAAGTAAAAAAGAGAGAGAAAAGTGAATAAGACACATTTTAGAGTGGAAAATAAGATGCTGTACCTAAATCAAAAAGTAATTAATCACAATAAATGTAAACAGACTGACCTTCCCAGTCAGAGAAACTCTCAGTATGTATAGACTATTTACAAAAGACACAACTAGAGTATAATGATCTAGAATGATTAAAAGTTAAACGATAGAAATACATATATCGAGTAATATACAAATGCTAGTTTAGCTCTTAGTATCAAGCCAAACAAACTTTAAGGGGAAAACAAAGGCATTATTAGTTACAAGAAAAGCTGGAAAATAATGTTGAGAAAATTTTCCAGAAAGTATAGCAAAAAGATAAAGGATTGGAAAATAAGGAAAGAGAGAAAAAGGAATTAGAAAAGTCTAGTAGGTATTAGAATAAAAGGAGTTTCAACAAGAGAGAGAACAGAGAAGAGCGGGAAAGGAGACGGAGAAAAATTATAAGAAAAAAAATTGAAACAGAAGACATGCTTTTCCAGATTGAAAAAGACTACCCAGACAGTGCCCAGCAAAACTGATGAAAATGGACTCACAATAAAGCATAGTACTGGAAAGATTCAGAACCCTAGACAGAGAAGATATATCAAATTTCCAGAAAGAGAAAATAGGTCACAATGCCTCCAAGTGTCTTATGAGAATTATTAGAAGGTAGACTGTAATGGCACCGTGTCCTTCAAAATCTGAGGATAAATTATCAATGGTCTAGAATATTATAGATAGTCAAACTATCCATCAGGTAGGAGGGTAGGATGAAGAGAGATCTGTTTAAGAAAATGATGTTGATAGGATATTGCTTGCATCAAGGTAAGGAAGGGAGCTTTAGACAACTGGCAGAGTTTAGTGGTTGAGTGAGTGATGAGTACATAAAAGAAAGCAAATGATAAAACCAGACAATTATCAACTCTCAAGAAAATGGAAAGTGCAGAAGAGGAAAAGTAATCACAAT
This sequence comes from Cervus elaphus, assembly GCF_910594005.1. Lineage (NCBI taxonomy): Eukaryota > Metazoa > Chordata > Mammalia > Artiodactyla > Cervidae > Cervus > Cervus elaphus. Next base: position 27,025,873 of record NC_057826.1, on the reverse strand, counting down.
ATGTTGAAGGTTCAGTTACAAATGAGCTTCCCTTGTGGCTCATCTGGTAAAGAATCTGCCTGCAATGAGGGAGATGTGGGTTCAATCCCTGGGTTGGGAAGATCCTCTGGAGAAGGGAAAGGTTACCCACGATAGTATTGTGGCCTGCAGAATTCTATGGACAGTGTAGTCCATGGGGTCACAAAGAGTCGGACACAACTGAGCGACTTTTACTTTCACTTTCAGTTATAAATAGCATTATTTGTAGACATGGTGATATAAACACTATTTATGCAACCAAAAGGATGATATATCTATAGTGTGAGAATGAGGTGATGGAAATAAGTGCATGGATACAGTGAGGGCAGGGAGAAAGAGGCTGAAACCTCCAATTTCATAGTGAGACATCAAAGACAAGTCCCAAAACGGGTAACTACACAGTCTTGCTGTTTGGTGATGGAAGCAAATATTAAAAGATCCCCTAAACAGTCTGAAAGCTGTTGTACACAGTCTTGCTGTTTGGTGATGGGAGCAAATATTAAAAGAATCCCCTAAACAGTCTGAAAGCGGTTGTCTCTAGGGTCTTCTCTTTTAAAAAATTAGATATTGCCAATTATTCTTCATGTAAGTTTTACCAGTATTCCCTTGAGCAATGTATAAGAGACTTCACACCACCACTGCATCAACTCAGATCCCTTTCCGAGTGATGCCAAGTCAGGGTTAGATATGCAAGACTTTCACTGAGATAAATGCCTATGAAGGAGAAAGGAGGGAGGAGTCTTCAGACCACAGTGCACATCTGAAACCTTTGAAGATGGAAGGAAGAATTGTGTAGAAAGAGCCTCAACCACAGCACAGGTAAATGGGAAGTTCCAGGGCAAAAGTTGCTTAGCGGAGGAGTTCTTCTTGAGCAGGAGTAACTAATCATGATATTGGTGGTGGTGGTTTAATCACTAAGTCATGTCTGACTCTTTGCGACTCCATGGACTGTGCCAGGCTCTTCTGTTCATTGGATTTTCCAAGCAAGAATACTGGAGTGGATTGCCACCTCCTTCTCCAGGGAATCTTCTCGACCCAGAGATCAAACTCATGTCTCCTGCTTGGCAGGTAGATTCTTTACCACTGAGCCACCTGATAAGCCCAATCATAATATTACCACTATTCCTAGGCATTGGTTGAGTGCAGCCTTGGGGAAACAGCTTTGAACTGTGACCCGCAGCAGATCAGAAAGCCATAGCAAGTGTCAGTCAACTGTATTCAGTGGTATATTGGTAAATGATTAACAACTAATGCCATAGAAAGTTTTTTTTAAGCCCTTATTTATAGCATTTGCCACTTTAAGGGTGTAAATACTCCCACTGTGGCCAATTTCAAAGTACCAGGGTGACAGTGTGATATCACTGAATGCTGAGTTTGAAAGGGATGCTAAAGAAAGTCTTTTCCAAACCAGGAGCCACTTCCAGGAAGCCCCTAACTGTGCTTCATGCAGCAGGCTTCCATGAAGGAAGATCTGAGCAGCACACATTCTCAGACACCATATTCTCCAACCCAGTGTGTGTGATAACTGATGGCATGTCAGTATAGTCTATAAGTTTACTTTGCATTTTCCTTAATAAGTCTGAGGATATTGTCATATATTTATATAGTATTTTAGATGCATTTATTATAATGCAATCTAATTTATTTTCTTTTCTGTAAACTAAACCAATCTTTTGATTATTTGTATTAAAATCTTTATGCCAATGTTCTAAATAATGGAAATCTTAATGCATTGATCTTAATATATTAATCTATTCAGTAAGTGAACATATAAATACTACTTATTATCTTCTTATCATAAGATTAGCATTTTCAAAATTAACCCATATCAATCCTTCCAGAAGGGAAATAGGAAAGAAATATACCTTAAAAGCTTGATGTAGATGGATTTAAAATCAGAAACAAATTACTATGATTCTTTTTTCCTTGAATTTTTAAAGTAACAATTATGTGTATAGGATCAAAATACAATGTCTATACTAAACTTTCTGGAAATACTTTTTAGTATCATTAAAGCTGATTCAATGCAGAAATCTTTATGGGAAAAGATCCTGAAGAAAAGTTGCAATCTACCTCCCTACACACACAGAATGAATGAATGTAGTGGAGAATTTCCTATCTGAACAATCTATGAGGACAGAGTAGAATCTTTAGGGAAATTAAGTTTGCAATTACTATTATGAACACATTTTAAAAACAGATACATTCTATATTGATTCATTTATATACATCCTTGGTATAGCAAGTTGAAAATCATCCACAACTAAGTTAGAAACTGAGAAGCTTTGGATGAAATGGTCGTTAAGACATTACATATGTTTTAACATTTCTAGTTGTGCAGATGACACTGAATAAGCAAAATCTTGAATTAGACCAGATATCAGAAGTCATCTAATACAGTCTGTAACCACAAATGATTAGGCAAAATTTAAAGAAAAAAGTATAAAAAAGAGAAACCAAAAAGGCAAAACTTCAAGAATTTCTCTACCATAAAGGTTTTCTGGATCTTTTTGTTAACACAAGCACTGCTACCATATGTATCTGGAGAGGAGGAATTAAAACATCTGTGGGTGCACAGAGTTTTAAAATGCTACTGTTTTCCCCAAAAAATACATCTATTTCATTATCTTTCAATCAACTGTCTAGTTCATAAACCATATTTGACTTCAAATGCTGTGGCTTTTCTTCTCCTCCTTCAAACACAACTTTCAACCACAGCCATTTCCTAGTATTTTTAACCAGAAATTTTTTAAAGAGTGAATAAAAATTATAAAGTAATAAAATATGATCATTTATGGAAGGTATTTAGTAGGATGAAGGTTGAAAGTGGTGACTATAAAGAAGTTTAGGCTATTTATAAACTTCTTTTATCCTAATTTTCTCAAAACATGTGATTAAAGTACTAAAAAAAAAAGAAACTTACCTCATCCACATTTTCAAAGGCATTGATGATGTCATAAGGTAAACAAGACAACAGATCGATCACAAACCAAGTTTTCAGATAATTCATCCTTATCAACTTGGGGTCAGAAATAACCTCTCCACCAGGTCCCACAAAGGTTGTGTGAAAATTTAAAACAATGTCAACCAGAAAAATAACATCCACCACACTGTCCAGCACCAGCCAGGCTATGTTGTTCTGCTTCGTTTTGAAGGAGACGTTGTAAGGAACCATAATGGCGGTGTAGAAGGTAAGAATTAAAATCACCCAATCCCAAGTTGTTTTAAAAGCACAATAGTGTAAAATAATGTGTGGTGGTGTCTTTGGCGCTTCTTGCTTATACTGAGGAAGGATATCTGATCCCAGCTGAAGAACCTAAAAGAGACAAAATGTATTTATAAGTGACCTGTACATCTCTGCAAAGGTAGTAATGAATTCAAATTTTCTGCAGGCAAACCACTGGTTTCAAAGCCAGCCATGCTCTGTAATTATATCTCTTCTCCAGAGTTGTATCAAGGTTCATCCAAAGTCACTACAAGTCCAATCACTCTAAAGAAGTTGATCTGTCTGCCATTCCCTCTAACTTCCTCTCCCGTGGCCAACTCGTTCAGAAACTGGTCCCCACACACGGAGGGCAGAAAGAGACCAAAAAAAGGCAGACCACTCCAGATTGGTAGGTGGCAGTTTTCATAGGCAAGGGAACTTACAAGGTTTTATTGGGTAACCATAAAACCAGAGGTCTCAGAACCCACCACCAAATCTTAAAAGTTTATACAGAGGTTTAACTGGCTTCAGTCATATATACAGTCCAGATGGTCTCAACCACAGCTAACTCTCTCAAGATTGTATCCTTGAAAAGCTCTCACAATGGGAATGGTGGGCAGAAAGTACATTTCAAGGACAAGGGAGGGGGTGAGGAGCTTCCAAGTGCCTGGGTCCCGCTCAAGGATCACCTGGCAGTCCCATCCTCTTGATGACCTCCTCCAACACCAACACTGATCCACAGCACGGCTGGACACCCACTACTGGAAGTGCCTTCTACACATTCACTAGGCAAAGGTGCCTAGAATCACACATCTCACAGACTGTCCAGCTATTATTTGCATGGCTCACCATTATCCATTCTTTATATATTTGGGCTTTGAAGGAGCATAACTTTGATTTTAAAGGCTTTGCTGAACCCCAGGGCCCCACTATTCATGATCTTGCTGTTGCATGGGACTCAACCAGGGCCCTACTGATGGGCACAGCAGTATCAGAGTTATAAATGTTATAGCCTGCTTTCCCCCATTTCCCTTTCAATCAGATTTAAAGAATACTGGATTTCCTGCCCAGACGCAAATTTCCTTTAGAAAAAAATTCTAGTCAGGTTTGTTTCTCCATACCTTTTGGACAATTTGACAATTTTTCATACAAATTTATACGAACCCTGACTTATACTGATTAGGTCTCATTAAAGAGACAATGAGAAAAAGCAGATGACAGTGCAAGAGCAGAGGTCTGGGCAACCCTGGGAAAAGGTAACAAACAGGACTTGGCACCTCCTTCCAGAACCTGGAACATGGAAATTGTGAAAAGGAGTTGAAGAAGCAGGTTGAAGACCTCTGCTTCATGCCACCAATGAAGCTATAGCTGAGTAAACCTGTGTATTAAGGAGTATATAAGTGGGACTTTGATGAACAATATTTTCAGCAGCTTTACCACTTACACATTCAATTATTCAGTGCCCCTAAGACTAATGGGACCCAGAAAATAGGAGTCAATAAGTTCAAATTATAAAATCATAAATGCACTAAATTTATGTCAATGCACAAATAGATGTAAACAAAAATACCTGTTAGCCTGTAATTTATATGCCACAAAGCAAAATAAGTAAACTAGCATTTTTTGAAATTTGAGACTTACCCTGAAGTCTCTCAGACATAGAACTTATACGGCTGAAAACAGCATATAATATAATCATTGCTATTTTGAAATGTGCAAAAATCACTGATATTCTCTTTAGATGTATATTATAATTATTGTTTTAAGTTTGGGAGCTATAAGAATTATTTATAAAGATTTTTACATATTTATGCTCATTATCAATACCCCAGTAATACTTTTTCCATGAGATCTTAAATTACTTAGCAACAAATTATCCTACAGGTAAGTTAAGTTTCATGTTGAGACACAGAATTACATGTACAGACTCCTATAGAATCATGGCTTCTCTTTCACCTTTCAACCACAGATCTATTCATTCCAACATCACTGTGTTAAACATGAAAATTTCCTTCATACTCATTGTTAGTATTATACCATATGTATTTATACACTCTGTAGTTTGAGCACAAAGAAACACACTTAAAAAATAAACTCAGTGCCAGATTGCATTAGGACCTTTATGGGCACTTGGGATTTTTGCCTTCCTGGACCCCTTCCTCCTTAAATATAATAAAATAAAAATTCTATTTTATTTAATATTTTTATCTTTATTTAAATATAAATGCAACATAAATGTATAAATTTTATTTAAAATTGCATTTTAAATAAAAATATAGTTTATTTAATATTTATATTTTTATTTAAAATTATATTTTTATTTTAACAGCATTATTACAAAGATGAATATTTAATTATTTATTTTTTTACCTAAAAGTTCATCGTTTCCTTCAACTGCTAGTAGAAATTCAGGCATCGTGGTGGACCCCTGAAAGTGTTATTGGTGCTACACTCTGTGCTAATAGACAAATTGGTCCCACTCAGCACCCTGGATTAATATGAGGTGTCTCCTCTAGAGATGAACTCACTCTTGAGTTCAGTATTTCTTAAATCTGGCTACAAACTAGAATCATCTAGAGAAGTTGTTAAAAATACAGTATACTCATGCCTAGACCCCATGCCAGAAAATAATTAAATTCATTTTGTGTATTAAATTAAATTCAGAGAATCTGTACTTTCAAAATCTTTCCAGGTGATGATAGTGTATAGCTCAAAATAAAAATCCTTGTCTTCTATTTCTTTAAACATTCATAACCCAGTTCTTCAGACGGTGACTTGAATTTTTAAAGCAATCCAAAACTGCTCCAAGAGAAAAAGGAGGAGCAGGAAGAGTAGGAGAAGAAAGGCAACACCAACAAAGAAAGGGACGGGACACACCAGTGCTTCAGTTTTGATGTTTCTCCTAGGTAGAGCACTGCTTTAATCTCAGCCCCGTCACTGGGGCTTTTATAAAGCAGTGAGTAACAACTGTTCACTTTATTTCATTTGTACTTTCAGGAGCAGTAAGCCTTGGATAGACGGGGATGAAATCACATGCCCTGATGTATTTTTGTACTGATACAGACACATTCTTTCTCTCTGAATATCGGGAGAACACTGACTCTAAAGGAATCAGAACCACAAATGCAAGTGGAAGCTGAATTCAATCAGTAGAATGTCAGAGCATGTTGAAAACTGATGAATTGCCTACACAGAGACCAGAATCCTTGAAACCGGGGATCAGCTCTAAATTTAGGAGGCCTAGTGGAAATAAGATAAAATGTATATGCGTTGGAAAAAGTAAAAGGGCCTGAAATTTAACAGCAAATCCAAATACTCAAGCTGAGCAAATTACATGATTCTGACTACAGATGGAAAAAGTCTTTCTGCTAACTTGGTGCCTCTTTTCGGTCAGTCTTTGAAAACCTGAGAGTATACATAGACTATCTGTGTAGAAAAACTTGTTATTTCCACATGTTCTCTGAAATCAAGGCCTAAGATCTGACATAAAGCAGTTTTGTATCTGAATCAGCTTTATAAATTAGGGATGACAGATAAAGAAATGAACAATAACCAAAAGGCAAAGCAAACAAAGAAAAAAATCAGATGGGAAGAAACAGGAATGAAAATTCATCAAGAGTAAAAATGAAAAGTGATGAGCTGTCCAGGGGATAGGAACTCTCCATTTGAGGCAGAGGAAAAAACCATCTTCAGTGATTTGGGGTGCTAAGGTAGAAATTTTTCCTCTCTATAGTCTCTTTCCTCATGTGCTTTCCCAGTTGTATTAACAAAGAAAGAAAAACTGGATAGGGTATAGTTAAGACCTAGAAAGAATCACGACAAAAAAGTCGGTAGTCACAGAAATAAGCTCCTACACTTTACCTTGATTTATAGAAAGAAACAAACAACCAAAGGCAGAAAAGAAAGTAGCTTCAAAGTCAAGTAGTACTTAATAAAAAACATTATATGAAAAAGGAAGTTGTATCTGATTGAGTGCATTAAATCTTGTGCCAACTGCATATTATCTTTTAAAATATTACGATTACTATTATCATTTAACATTTAGGTATGTTAATGTCTTACTTGGGCTTTTAAAAACATTTCTACACATTAAAGTATTACTCTCTCCTCAAAGGTGCCAGAAAATCAGACACATCGCCCTGTTAGCTATATTCCAAGAAAAACTCCAAAACTCTCCCAATTTGAAGAATTTTTGCTCCCCAACTTTCTCCAAATGAGATCTAGTATCTGCAACAAGTTAAGAAGGTTACTTTGGAGAAATTCAGCTAACTTTTCACCAGCAAAACAAACTGATGAACTTACATATTTAACTGTATCTTTGTCTTCCTTAGTTAGTTACCTCAGAATATTTTGTGAGTGCCCAGTAAGTGCTCAGCAGAGTCTTGGTAACTTGATTAGCTATTTTGTCATCTTTTGTACCCATAAGACACAAGATGATTATGTAAAACAAGTCAACAGCAAAATTTCTAGCTGCCTTGGAGTTCTGTCCTCATTCCTTTTCTCTTTGGTTTCAATACACTCTGTATGGGTAACATCACCCAGTCCTCTGACTTTAACAGCCATATCTGTGAGGATGATACCAAGGCCTGCAACTCAAACCCAGATACCCCTTGAGAGGCAGACCCATAAATCTCACTTCCTTTTAAAGATCTCCACTTGAATTTCCTGTCAGTAACTTCAAACTTAGCATGCCCAAGAGTAAATTTACTATCATTGTTCCCAAACCTCCTTTTCTTCCTCTTCTATCTGAGATTTTATTAACCAACAGTAGCCATCATCTTTTAAAGTGCTGCACTCAATATGCCGGCAAATTTGGAAAACTCAGCAGTGGACACAGGACTGGAAAAGGTCAGTTTTCATTCCAATCCCAAAGAAGGGCAATGCCAAAGAACATTCAAGCTACCATACAAGTGCACTTATTTCATATGCTGGTAAGGTTATGCACAACATCCTTCAAGCTAGGCTTCAGCAACACATGAACTGAGAATTTCCAGATGTACCAGCTGGATTTAGAAAAGGAAGAGGAAACAGAGATCAAATATTTTGCCAATATCCACTGGATCATAGAAAAAGCAAGAGAATTCCAGAAAAACATCTACTTCTGCTTCATTGACTCCGCTAAAGTCTGATTGTGTGGATCACAACAAAATGTGGGAAATTCTTAAAGAGATAGGAATACCAGACCACCTTACCTGTCTCCTGATAAACCTGTATGCAAGTCAAGAAGCAACAGTTAGAACCAGACATGAAACAACTGACTGGTTCAAAATTGGGAAAAGAGTACTACAAGGCTGTATGTTGCCACCCTGCTTATTTAACTTATATGCAGAGTGCATCAGTGAAATGCTGGACTGGATGAGTAATAAGCTGGAATCAAGATTGCCAGGAGAAACATCAACAGCTTCAGATATGCAGATGATACTACCCTAATGGCAGAAAGTAAAGAGGAACTAAAGAGCATCTTGATGAGGGTGAAAGAAGAGAGTGAAAAACCTGGCTTAAAACTCAACTCAAAAAAAAAAAAAAAAAAAAAACTCAACCTGGCATCCGGTCCCATCACTTCATGGCAAGTACAAGGGGGAAAAAATGAAAGTAGTCATAGATTTTATCTGGTGGGGGCTCCAAGAATCTACCTGCAATGCAAGAGACCCCAGTTTGATTCCTGGGTTGGGAAGATTCCCTGGAGAAGGGAAAAACTACCCACTCCAGTATTCTGGTCTGGAGAATTCCATGGACTGTAGTAGTCCATGTGGTTGCAAAGAGCTGGTCACAACTAAGCAACTTTCGCTTTCGCTTTCAAAACCCCTGCAGACGGTGACTGTAGCCATGAAATTAAAAGGCACTTGCTCCTTGGGAGAAGAACTCTGAAAAACCTAGAAAGAATATTAAAATGCAAAGACATCACTTTGCTGACAAAGGTCCACGGAGTCAAATTATGGTTTTTCCAGTAGTCATATACAGATGTGAGAGTTGGACCATAAAGAAGACTGAGCACTGAAGAATTGATGCTTTCAAACTGTGGTGTTGGAAAAGACTTGAGAGTCTCTTGCACTGTAAGGAGATCAAACCAGTCAATCCTCAAGGAAATCAACCCTGAATATTCATTGGAAGTACTGATGCTGAAGCTAGAGCTCCAATACTTTGTCCAACCGATGGGAAGAACAACTCACTGGAGAAGACCCTGATACTGGGAAAGATTGAAGGCAAAAGGAGAAGAGGGAGGCAGAGAATGAGATGGTTAGATACCATCACCAACTCAATAGACATGAATTTGAGCAAACTCTGGGAGTAACGAAGGACAGGAAAACTTGGCGTGCTGCAGTCCATGGGATCGCAGAGTTGGACACAACGTAACAACTGAACAACAACAACAATACTATCTGTCCATCCAGTTGTTCAAGCCAAAAACATAGAGTTGTCCTTGACTCATCCCCTTTCTCACATTCATTTCTAACCCATCAACAAATGTGTTGACTCTAATCTTAGTACATCTGCAATCTGCCCTCTTCTGCTACTGGCTCCCTTGCTTAAGGTCACAGTTGTCCTAGCTGAATTACTACTAGAACCTCTTAACTTGTTTCTCTAGTTACCATTTCAACATAGAGCCACTAGGTCAAACAAGGGTTCTTGACCATTTTTGTGCCATGGGTCTCTCGGGAATCTGGTGACATCTATGGGTGTCAACTTCTTAGAATAATGTTTTCAAATTAATACAGTTAAAACAAGATTACAAATACCATTGAGACCAATCTCCCTTTGAGAGGTTTGTAAAGCACAAATATGACAATGTCATTTCCCTGGCACATGGGACACCAACCACCACTGTTCACTATATACCACCTTAACCTTTCCTTTCCTACCTGACTTCATCCACATTGAATTCACAGTCAAAGGCACCATACTATCGCATCACTGAGTCTTTGGACATGCTGGCCTCTCTTGCATAAATGACCTTCATCTCTTCTTCACTACATTTTTCCTTCAAGATTCACTCAGCCCAATAATTCTGGAGAAAACTCTAATTTGAAAAGATACATGCACCCCAATATAACAGAACTATTTACAATAGCCAAGACATGGAAGTAATCTAAATGTCCTTGGACAGAGGAATAGATGAAGATGTGGTACATATATACAATGGAATATTACTCATCCATTAAAAAGGATGAAATAATGCCATTTTCAGCAACATGGATGGATCTGGAGATTATCAAACTACATGAAGTAAGTCAGACAAAGAAAGACAAATATGATATATTACTTATATATAGAATACAAAATATGATACAAATTAACTTATTTACAGAATAGAAACAGACCCACAGACTTTGAAAACGTACTTAAAGTAACCAAAGGGGAAGGGGGGAATGAAAAATTAGGAGCTTAGAATTAGCAGATACAAACTACTATGCATAAAATAGATAAACAACAGAATAGAAACAGACCCACAGACTTTGAAAACGAACTTAAAGTAACCAAAGGGGAAGGGGGGAATGAAAAATTAGGAGCTTAGAATTAGCAGATACAAACTACTATGCATAAAATAGATAAACAACATATATTTAAAATCTTATAATAACTACTATATATTCAATGTCTTATAATAACCTATGATTCAAAGAATATCAAAATATATATACTATATTATATGTATATATATATAATCACTTTGCCGTATACCAGAAACCAACAACACAACATTATAAATCAACTATAAACTAAAAAAAAAAAATTCACTTAGCCCATGTATCATCTCATTCAGGTACCACCTCCCTTCTCTGCTGGATATTTAACTCCTTGATGATAGGGTCCATGGCCTATTCATCTTTATATCCTTTGCATAGCACCAAGCAAAGAGCAAACCCTCAATAAGTCTATGCTGCACACACAAGTGAATGAATGAACTTTCTATCTCATTTGCTCAAAGAAACCCTCATATTCTACAGACATCACCTGGGATGTTGTAAAGTACCTCCCCATTTTCAAAGCAGGAGAGCATAAAAAGAAATATATGAAATTTCTACAATTCTACAAGGGAAAATCAATTAACACATAAGTATTTGTAAAATAATAGCTAGAAATATCAATATTGAGACATTTGGACAGGGGAAATGTGCCACCACCAGCATGTTGAGAGGTAAAGTTAATCTTGCACTTACTTCAGCTAGTCTTGAATGTTTGTGGACCACCTCTGTTTTATTCATTGGCGTGAGCTGTTGCAAAACACTTCGGCTATTTGTCAAAGCCCGTGTCAATCGAGCAAATTTTGTCCAACCTTAAAAATAAGGAAAGAAACTCTCAGTTTTTCACACATAATGAATATAGAAGTCAATATTCTTGCTCATATTCAAGGGATCTCAGAAATAACATAAGTAATGAAAAGTTAGCACTTCATGCTAACAAAAATGCAGAACTATTGAAAAGTATCAACCTAAAGCGTTTTATTTTTACACAGGCATCATCATATACTTCAAGTGCAGTTATAAAATAATAAGTAACTTTTATGTGTGATCTTTGTGTTTTGTGCAAATCTATTAATATCGTATAGTCCAAGCAGCTAGGTGTCCATAAAATTCTGTCCTCCCCCTTGCACTGTATAGGTTTGTTATTGGGAAACAGTTGCCCAGCCAGGAATGCAGTTTCCAGCATTCTTGTGCCTCTAGGTATGGGCATGTCTCTAGTTCTCACCAATGGAATGGGAGCAAAAGTGATGTGTGTCATTTCCATGCATGCAATAACTTAAGAAGCAAGTGAAACTTCTCCATCCTTTCTCTCTCCTTCTGCTAGCTGTATGAAAATGACAATAAGGCCCCAGGGGATGGCACAGCCACTGAATCAGAGCACAGAAGAATGCCATATGCCAAGGATCAATTGCTTGGATTGTTATATGAGCAAGAAATAGGCTTCTATTGTGTTAAACTACTTAAGCTGGGGGGTATTTATTATAGAAGGTAGCATTACCATAATAAAAACAGTCTTATTGTATACTTATGTGAAGATATACATACATAAGAGAATAAAGTGCAACTTCAACAAATCTCACATACTGTAGTTCATATCACAGACCTCCATCTTCTTTGTAACATAGCAAAATGTTATTTCTCTCTTACTAACAATTTCACTGGTATTTAAAGATTATTTTGGGACTATATAGAATCTTTAATAATGTTTTCTAAAAGTGTAGCAACTTTAACTTCTGAGGGGAAGGAATGTGAATTTAATAAAAAAGAAATTTCTTCCATTATTTCCATTATTAAAATCATTAATTTTTCATTATTAAGCTAATTAACTTTAAGGAAATGTCAATGAGATGTGACCAAGTGGAACAAAACCAACCAGTCTGCTCCTATCTCAATCAGCCTTTCTCTAGCTATCCCCAAAAGCTCTAATCTATTACAAACTCCAGTAAGATCATTTGATAATTTCCACATTATTACCTTTAACTAGGGTATTTACCAAACAACTCCTTAAAAATGAAAACTCATGATGGTCCAATGGAATGACTCTAATGGAACTGATGAAATTTCAGACAATGTGACAAAAAATGAAGGAAGAAATCCTGAGCAGACACAACCAAATGTCTTTCAAGCCACACAAGGTAGATGACATCATACTTTACTGCTATTTTTCAATCTAATTCTGGCTTCATTTAGGCTTTATATTGGCCCATCAATTCAGCTCACTCTATGATATCAACTATTGGATTGGGGAAAAGAGTAAACTGGTACTGGTTGATAGAAGATTTTTATTCTTTTTCCTTAATGGTGCTCATCCTAGTGACTAGAATGTTAGGTTTTGGAAATTGCATGCAACCCTAAAGTTTGCCCTGTGCAATATGCTAGAAAAACAAGGAAGTACCAGATATGCCATCAACTCTAAGAACTAAACATCAACATAAAACACTATCAAGCAATCGATATCACCAACTTAGACTTTTCTTCCAAGTACTAGACCTATGTCTAATTGGCCATTGGTCACCTCTTACTCAGATGACTCTTAACATGTTCAAAACTGATCTTATCATCACCTTCTCCCCACATCTCCAACTCTGCTTTTATCGTGGATTCTTGGTCTCAGTGAATGACTCAACAATATTTCCAGCTGTCCAAATCAGAAACTTGAGATTCACCAGCCTCCTTCACTATCACATCACACACACACACACACACACACACATCCAATTCCTTCCATAAATATCCTAAAATTTAATCTCCTTTCTCCATCTCTAATATGTCATGTCATATATATCATCTTTCACCTGAGTTAGACAGTAGCTCCTAAAAACTATAGTCTATATTCTGTTCTCTGACCACATATTTTCCACATTGATGCCAGAGCTCTTTCTAGAGCACAGGTTTTACTATGCCCTTCTCCCATTTTAAATTCTTTAAGAGATCCCTAGAGGCCTTCAGGATAACACTGATTATCCTTGGTATATGTGTCATTTAGTCTCTGACCCTAAAGATTTGCTCTGCATCCATCTCCTTCTACTTCTCATACACACTCTGTACTCAAATCACTACCAAATTAAAATGACAAATTGAAAAACAAAACTAAATCCATTAGGAATTCTTTGTTCACCCTATGACATTCAATGCTTTCATGCTTTCACACGTTATAATCATGCTGCCTGCTCAAAATGCTTTTTCCCTTCCCATCATTCTGGCTAATGCTTACTGGTACCTCCAAACTCAAAGCATCCTGGGATCCACTGGAAGCTTCTTGGATGCACCCATGAGAGATGTACTCTCCTTTGTGCATTCACACTACAGGATACATACCTCACATGGCACTAACAATACTAATGCAGTCATTGATAAGCATGTCAGTCACTCCCATTAAGTTGCCATTCATCTCTCCATTCTCAGAACTTGGTAGAGGCTTGCCATAAAATAGACCTTTAATTGACTAACTAATCAAGAGTTATTTGTAACTTTAAAAATAGGATTTAAAAATAAGCTGCATTTTTATTAGCATGAACATTAACATGAAATATTGTCACATATTATTATCACTGGATTTTGGTTTGGTTTTTGATTTATTGGGTTAAAATGATAAGGATGTCCTCAGATGACAGCAACTATATTGGCAGCAGGTATATTAAAATATTTCCTGTTGATCATTTCTCTTTTTACAGCAACTGAGTATTATAATTGCAGTGAATATTTTTAGAAACTTCCAAGTCAACATTGATTCAGTTTCCTTTCTTTTCTTTTTCTCTGGCTGGGCCACAAGTCTTGCAGGATCTTAGCTCCCTGATGAGAGATCAAACTCAGGCCCTCAACAATGAAAGCAGAGAATCCTAGCCACTGGACTGCCAAGAATTACTGCAAGTCAATCTTATACTAACTCAAGGTTCATATTTCTAAGATGAATAATGTTGCACCTATTAGTACATCTGATTATTGGATTAAAACAGAAGATAATTTTTATTCCCTGTGTGTGATAACGGTTTGTTCAGAAAGTATTTTTAAAAAATTAAAGGAGACATCAAAGGAATAAATTCAATAACACATGGAAGAATACAAATCATCAAATACCATGTGTTCACTCCTTTCCTAGGATAGTACAAAGAAGCAAATGCGGAAGGAAGGATAAACATAATAATGAATGTTTATTGTCATCCTCTGGTTTTCTATTTCAAGAATCATGAGTACACACTACAGTTTTTTAATGAGGAAGCAGCAGTTCCTCATTTAAACATAAAACAACTGTGCCTGTGTGTATGTGTATCTCATCATACACATGAAGTCAACGTAATCAAGAACTATTTCATCCCTTTACCTTATTTCAATGTTCTGGAGGAAGACAAAATGTTAAAACTGTGAAAATAAAACATGGTAAACAGTAGAAAGAAACAGAAAGAAAAACGTTAATTCTTCATTCTGAAATTTTCACACAGTGTATTCTGAGTGAGACAACCCTTAAACATAGATGAAAAGGGAGTTTACTGCATGATATGACTTTTAGGTGCCAGATTTTATTCTTTCTATCCCTAGTTGTCTAGTTCCATGACTGTCACATAGTGGGCACTAGACACATTTCTGAATGAATGAGAACATTTTAAAAAGTTAAATAGAAATTAACACGGCATCCAGATTATATGTATTAATAGTTAAAATTAGAATATAAAGAAGCAAATCTTCTGGTTTTCTATGTTCAGCTCTTAGCAGATACTAATACAACTCTGTCTTGTGAAGCAAGGGCTTTGGGTTGGAGAAGCTAGAAAGGGTATGGTAGAGGGTTGAGGAGGAAGTGTGGAGGACTATAATTTTTCTCTCAAAATGAAAACTGGGAAGTTGCTAACAGAAAAAAAAAAAAAAAGGTGGTGACAATTGTCAAACTGACTCAGACATACTGAGAAAATGTTTAGAAGGAAATATCAATACTTGGTAAGGATTCTTCCTAGAGAAAGCAAAGGCAGTTGTCTAATCATTTAACCATTTAAGCACTTCAATATCAAAATGCTCGCAGAGCTAGAAAACCAATGCAAAGCCGGGGAGTGTTTTGATTCACATTTAAATCAAAGGGAGCACTCAAAGATGCATTCCCTAAATTGCTCAGTGATCTTTTGTCTCTGGTGAGAGCTTTCTGGCAGTCCTCATTTCTAAACAGCATTATTTTCTTTATGCTGTCCTTCTGTTTTCACTCTCAGCAGATTACCTTATCAAATATATTATTGAAAAAACAGAAGAGAGAAGAAACACAACAGCCTTCAACCTCCCTTCTGTTCCCTCCATCTCAAGTTCCACCCAACCATAGTAACTGATTCTTGCCTGTACCTTTATTATCTCAGAGAATTAGGCATTTGCTCTTTTCTGATGATCAATATATATTTTACTTACGAACATTTAAGTGACTTTTAGATTTTTCACTATCACTAACAACGCCACAGTGAATTTCCTTATACCTATATACCTTTGTGCTCTTGGATACATCTGGAATTGCCCGTGTGACTAAATGAATTAGTTTATTTGATCTGTCAGCAGCCCCCACTAAACAGTCAAACTTTGAAAAAGTTAAGCAGTCACACTGTCTAGGTCAGAGGGAAAAAAAGGCATATCAGCAGTTCTAACTTTCCCCAGCGATACATTTACTGATTTCACCTTTACTGAGACCTAACTGGTATGACTGATTATTCAGCACAGTTCGCTGACGTTACTTAGATGTGGTCGATATGGGGTAATGTGAACAGACAGCTGAGTATGAAGAGCCTAATACTTGCTCTATAAGTTGTTCATGGCATTATGAGAACATTTGTTCTCCTAAAAGCTTAGGATGCCAACTCCTTCTTAATAAAACATTAGTTTAGCTCTATTGGGTTGCAATTAACCTCTTTGTCATGGACTGCCTAATCTTAAAAATAAAAGGAAGTCACAGAAGCAGTTCAATCAGTCTACTAGATTGCAACACAAGATTCTAATCTATAAGAAAAAAGCTTAGGTAAACAATTATACTCTTGGCCAAAGAGACTGCATGGTATAATTACTCATATTTCATCTGTTGTTTCCTCTCTAAAGAAAACCATTGGCTTCCTACAAGGGGAAGGCTGCTATTTTTGCTGTTATTTTCATTCTACAGGAACTTTTTTTGTCTCAATTATTGGCACAAAGATGCCATAACTATTTGGCACAGGATATTTCACACTGTTAAGTGTCTTGGCAGTTTTTGAATCTGTTTGAAAATACTGTACTGTATAAATGGGCAGAGATTTGAACCATCGCTTTTAGAACACATATGGATAATCAACAGAATGAATTTCTTGGCTGTAATTTTTCCCCACTGTATTATTATAAATGATGTATCAGGTACCACTGACTGGTAATCTGAGCAACAGTCCCAGGACCTCAGTATCAGAAACAAAAGATAACAAAAAAACCTTTCCCTCCTTGAATTATCATCAGTAAATTCTGTTGATTCAAAACAGTACAGCCCTGTCAGAATCAGACTGTTCTCAACCTGTGCTTCATCTTTTAGGGAAAAAGGAGAGCAGAGGGTTTAAGATGGCCAAACTCCAGTAAGTATCCACTGGAAAGGGATAAGGCAGCATGGTCCAATAGAGAGAACACTGGATTGAAAATCAGTCAGACTTTGAGTGTCAGAATCTTCAACAGCAAAATGGAGGTAATAACACTAATTTTCAAAATTATAGGAATGAGCTATAAAGAATACAAAGCTCCTGACACATATTAACTGCTTCATCAAGACTGGTTTCTTCCCCTTCAATAGTTTCTTCTACCACCCATCATGTATATATAAGTTGACATCACTCAGTGCCATTCATTTTAAAGGCAGAAATTCATCTAGAATGAAGTTTTGATGATCATAAGATTCATTATGAGGAAGTACTACTCTCAAGTTAGTTGGCTGCCATAACACTCTAGTTACCATTCCAGATACAACTTAGAAGTACAATTCACAGTTAGCCAATTTACTCATGTTTTTGACCTATATGTCTGAGTTTCTTGGTAAAAATACCAAGATAAGAAAGGAGACTGATACCAATTTCAATGAATTTTGACACATTCTTAAAAGATATGGGCCTTTGTTCCAATCACTGCCCTTTTCCACATTAAAAAAGGTAAAATGGCCTTGTTCTAGAAATTTTTTTAAAAGTTATATCCTGGCTTTCCTATGTGTGGATTCACTTGTTTGTTCTGCATTTAAAACACTATTTTCTATATCCCCAGCCAAGCTTTTATTATCGAAGTATTGCTTCCAATTTTTGCAAACACCTTCAACCTACTCTGTTGCAAATATCCTCGGCTCCTTGATCCCTTCTCCCTGATCCTTGAGCTCCCTGATTCTTTTCATCTTGCTCACCTAACCAGATCCCAACTCTGGTTAGATCCAACTCACCTACTTTACCATCTACACACCTTTGACTATACTAGGGTGGAGTAAGCACATAATCACACTCATAGATACGAACAAAATGTATGGTCACAAGTCTCACATGGACCTCAGTGCTGCACTGAAAACCTGCTGAATTTCACCTTAGCCACTCACTGCTCCACTCTCTACACAACTGATTCACACCTCCTCCTCCTCTCCCCTTCAGCCCCTCCTTACCGCCTCACCATCCTTACTCTCAGCTGATAACCATGTTTCCTCTTTTACTGAGGAAATAAGAGTAATCGGAAGAAAGCTTCCATTATATATCTATTTTTTTTTCACACCACCCCTCTCCCCATTAGGATATAATGGAAGGAACTTAGTATCTCCAAGACCTAGTTAACAGTGCCAGCACCATACTGTGTGCTCAGTCAGCATGCTTGGTTGGGGAAAAATACATAAATAAAATAAACAAAAAGAAAAAATACTCCTAGAAGAGTCACAAAAAGGCTCAGGTTAAGTAACTCTGGTGCCCAAGGTTGAATCTAAAGTAACATTACTATATATGTAGAATCTAGAAAAATGGTACAGATGAACCTATTTTCAAG
This sequence comes from Cervus elaphus, assembly GCF_910594005.1. Taxonomy (NCBI): domain Eukaryota; kingdom Metazoa; phylum Chordata; class Mammalia; order Artiodactyla; family Cervidae; genus Cervus; species Cervus elaphus. The sequence goes on along the minus strand of NC_057826.1, from coordinate 27,007,207 downwards.
GTGGGAAGAGAGATGCAGACATAGAGAATGGACATGTGGGCATGGTGCAGGGTGGGGCAGGGTCGGGTGAAGAGAGAGAGAGATTAGGATTAACATATATATACACCACTGTGTGTTAAATAGGTAGTTGGTGAGAAGCTTCTATAAGCACAAGTTCAGCAAGGTGTTCTGTGATGATCTAGAGGGGTGAGAGGAGGCTGTGGGAGGGAGAGCTCCAAGAGGGAAGGGATGTATGTATGCACATGACTGATTCACTTGATCAAACAGCAGAAACTAACACAAAATGCAAAGCATTTATATTCCAATAAAAAAATAAGATTGCTGCCTCCATGTTCAATGATCTATACTCGAATCATATTGATACTCTGGTGTTATCATGAAAGCTCATCTGCTCTTTCCCAAAAGTTCTATGGTCCCCTTTGCTCAAAAAGTTGAAAGATGCATTTTTGCACCAAGTTTTCAAAATATACTTTCTGATATGCTAGTTTCATAGGGACAGTAGGATGATTGCTTAATGGCATAAATATTTTAGTTCTATTGAATTTTTCATATTAAATTTACAACTCACATGAATAATAGAAAGTAGCTCATATACACCATTCACAGTTACATTGTGCAATACTTTTTTAGAAATCTGTTATGTATTTGAAAGGTGTGGAGGAGTCTCAAAATAAAAATCTATTTAAAATAAGCTCTTCCACTACAAATTCTGGTTTGGAAAGAGATATTTTACTCTAAGGTTTTCACAATGAAGTTTGATTTTCCCTATAAACTTTAATTTACAGGTCTATCAAACAGATTACTCAGAAATCAAGTGGTCTAAGTTGTCTCAAGTTTATTTAAATGGAGTTCATTTTTGTGAGAATAAAATAATGCATTCAAAAGAGAAAGAGCTCTATGAGTCTGATGAAAGTATGCAGAGAGATGGATGTAGAGGCAGATAAATGGAGAGCAATTAGCTTGAGAAATAAAGGTCAGTCTTTCAATATGAGCACCCTTTCTCCCAACCTCATTGTAAAATGCTGCCAACTTTTAGTTTCCATAAACAGCTACCACCATTAATGCTCAGCAGGTCAAACCTGTGAGAAAGCACTGTACTTTTCTTGGCCAACTTTAGCTGTGCCATGAAGTCAGTTAAAGTGAATGAGAAAAACAATAACCATTAAATATGAAAGTTAAAAATGTATAAATATTTTTGAGGGGAAAAGTCTGTGGTTTTTTACTCAGTCTGGCTATCATTCATGTATGAAGGCAAGTAAAATTCATCTGAAGAATATGTTGGGTCACAAGTCATATGCCAATCATTTATCTTTTATTTTAGAATATAGCACTTTACCAAAATTTACAAACAATTCACTGAAGCTCAATATTACAAAAACAAATGATCCAATCAAAAAATAGGCAGAAGACAAGAATAGATATTCCTCCAGAGAAGACATACAGATGGCCAAGAGGCACATGAAAAGATGTTCAACATCACTAATTATTATAAGTGAAAAACAAATCAAAACTATAATGATATATCACCTCACACTTGTCAGAATGACCTTCATCAAAGTCTACAAACAATAAATACAAGCAAGGGTGGGGACAAAAGGCAACTCTCCCATTCTGTCAGTGGGAATGTAAATTGGTGCAGCCGCTATGGAAAACAGTATGGAGATTCCTTAAAAAACTAAAGATAGAGCTACCATATAACCCAGCAATCCCATGCCTGAGCATATATCACAAGAAAAACATGGTTCGAAAGGATATGTGCACTGCGATGTTCACTGAAGCACCATTTACAATAGCCAGGACATGAAAGCTATCTAAAAGTCCATCAAGAGATGAATGAATAAAGATGTGGTATAAATATATATATATTATATATATATAATATATATATATATATATGACTATAACTCAGTCATTAAAAAGAATGAAACAATGCCATCTGCAGCAACATGGATGGACCTGGAGATTATCAAAATAAATGAAGTAAGTCAGACAGAGAAAGACAAATATCATAAGACATCACTTATATGCAGAATGTTTAAAAATGATACAAACAAATATATACAAAACAGAAACAGACTAACAAGCTTATGGTTACCAAGGGGAAAAGGTAAAGAGAGGGACAGATTGGGAGATTGACATGTGCACATTGCTATATTTAAAATGGATACCAATAAGGACCTACTGTATAGCATAGGGAACTCTGCCCAATACTTTGTAATAAATTAAATGGGAGAAGAATTTGAAAAAGAATAGACATGTTTATATATAACTGAATCACTTTGCTGTACGCTTGAAACTATTAATAATACAACATAGTTAATCAACTCTACAAACATATCATATATCATTTTATTTTAGCATAAAATAAAAATTAAATATATATATATATGGCACTTTCAGATACAGACAGCTGTGAGCTGCAGGTTTTTCATAAATATTTCTTGTCAAATTAAGGAAGTTCTCTATTCCTACTTTGCTGTGAGTTTTTATCATGAGCAACTATTTGGTGTGGCGAAATGCTTTTTCTATGCCAACTGATATGATCAAATCAAATTTCTTCTTTAACCTGATATCAGTACTACGAATGAGAGTGATAGGTTTTTGAATTTTGAAACATCTTTCCATGTGGAATAAATCTCACTTAGTCTTTTAACACACCCTCGCAATCTATTTTTGTTGAGGACTTTTATATCTACACTCACGAGAAATGCTGGTCTGTAATATCTTTTTCTGGTTTTGGTATGATGGAACAACTGGCTTCATAGAATGAGTAAGGAGAGTTTTCTCTACCACTGTTTTCTGGGAAAGACTATGAATTCACCAATGAAACTATCTGCACTTCTTATTTTGGAACTGTATTAATTATTAACTTATTTAATAGATACAGGACAATTCAGCTTATCTATTCCTCCTATTATGAGTTTAGGTAGTTTGTGTCTTTCAAGGAATTGGTCCATTTTAACTAAGTTATCGATTCAGTGGCTATCAAATCAGTCAAAGTATTTCTTTACGTGCTTTTATGCTCATGGGATATGTAGTGATGGCCTTTCTTTAATTTCTGGTAATGGTAATTTGTGCCTTCTCCCTTTTTCTTGGTTATCCTGGCTAGAGGTTTGCTAACTTTAACATTCTTTTCCAAGAATCAGCTTTTGGGTTGCAGTGATTCTCTCTAATTTTTTTCTGTTTCATTGATTTCTACTCTAAGGTTTATTACTTCTTGTCTTCAGCTTGCTTTGGTTTAAATTACTCTTCTTTGTCTAGTTGCCTAAGGTGAAAGCTTAGCTATTTAGTTTCATATCTTTCTTCATTTCAAATATATGCATTTAATGATATACATTTCCCTTTAAGCACTGCTTTTACATCTCAGAAACTTGATATGTCATATTTAAATCTTCATTTAGTTCAAAATATTTTTATAATTTATCTTAAGACTTCTTCCTTGACCCGTGGGGTATTTAGAAATCTGTTAATTTCCAAATATTTGGGGATTTTTCTACCTGTCTTCCTCTCATTGATTCCTGGCTTAACTCCACTGTGATCTGAGAACATACCTTGCAACATTTATACTCTTTTAAAGCTTTTAAAGTGTGTTTTATGGCCAGAATATGATCTGTCTAGTGAATGTTCCACTTAATTTGAGAAAAATATGCATTCTGCTGCTGTTGGATGGAGCACCTTGAATTTCAAAACAAAGGTGAAATAAACCTAAACACTATTAGAAAACTATTCTGTTAAAAATAGTATTACAATTAAACTTCCTAGATACCGGGTCTACAAGTAAAATCAGAGCAACAGATAGTACAAGTTGAAAAGTGAATACTTTTGAAATTCCCATATTGACTCAAAATTTATAATGCTCCATGAAATCTCTTTCCTTATAGTTCATCTCAATTTCTCTTATAATAAGTTAACCACCTAATATTTCAATGTCCTATTTCCATTCAAACCATATGATTGAATAAAATTGATTCTGGACAATTACTAGAATAAATATAAAGCCAAAGAAAGGCCACGTAGTAAAATTTTGTTTTAAAAGTTCAACCCATGGATATTGTTAAAATAATAATACTATATTTAAATGATAGGCTAATCCTTAAGTATGAAGGCGAGGGTGGGATGTTCTGAGAAAATAGCATTGAAACAAGTATACTGTCAAGGGTGAAACAGATCACCAGCCCAGGTTGGATGCATGAGACAAGTGCTCAGGGCTGGTGCACTGGGAAGACCCAGAGGGATGGGATGGGGAGGGAGGTGGGAGGGGGGATCAGGATGGGGAACACATGTAAATCCATGGCTGATTCATGTCAATGTATGGCAAAAACCACTACAATATTGTAAAGTAATTAGCCTCCAACTAATAAAAATAAATGGAAAAAAAATAAAAAAGAAAATTACCTTTTGTTGAATCATCCTCTATTGGCTGTTTGAACAATGTAATATCCTTGAAAGTGCATAGGAACAAAACCACCTTTTCATGTTCATTTCTTATTGGTGCAATTTGCATATAAAACCAAACAGGGGTTCCTGTAAAAGAGAGAAAGGACAACAGTGTGATGCAGCCACCACAATGATTTCGTCTCCTGCTTTCCCTCCTCCTTCAGCCACAAACTGCTATGCCAGGAATCAGCACCAAAACAACAGTATTTTAATTACTGAAAAGAATCAGTAAAGTTTTCATTTTATATCAACTACCAGTTGCTCAAAAATTAATGAATATGTTTTTCAACTCAAAATATAAAAATTTGAAAATAAAGCACAGGGCATCATTTCATAATACAGTGGAATATAGGCAGTCTTGCTATTTAAGTATTGTTAATGGGGCTTCCTGGTGGCTCAGATGGTAAAGAATCGGCCTGCAGTGAGGGAGGCCTGGGTCAGGACAATCCCCTGAGTCAGGAAGGTCCCCTGCAGAAGGGAATGGCTACCCACTCGTGTGTTCTTGCCTAGAAATTTCCATGGACAGGGGAGCCTGGTGAGCTACAGTCTCTGGGGTCACAAAGAGTTGGACATGACTGAGGGACTAACGTCCACGTTTCTTTCAGTGTCGCCTTTAGATCTGGGTCTCTACACCACTGCTGCTTTCACCAACTCCCTTCCATATTCTCACCAAGTGTGAGCATTCCTATGTGCTTCTCCGTGTTACATCAAGAAGTGTTTCCAGTCGATTTCAACATCAATACCTGATGCTTTGATAAGTATTTCTCTTGTAGGAACTTCCGAATTGCTGTTTCTACCTCAAGGTTCTCTCATCAGTCAAACAGACTTAAACTCTTCAGCTTTGACCACATCCCCACATCAGAGAGATAGGATGTCAGCAACATTACAAGCCTGATGTACAGAAAGTTATACCTGAAGACTTTAAGGCAGTGTTAAAGAAAAAAATGTCCCCAGGCCTTGAAAGTCTCAGACCTCTTCATGAGACACTGCTTCCAACCTCCTTGCTCAAAGCATGAGCCTGGACTCTGTCACAATGATCTTCAAACAATAGCTCCTGCACACTTCAGAACACACAGTGTTTTAAAGTATTCAAGCCTTAGGATTTGGACAAATCAGAAATTGGCATTACATCAAATAATAAATATTTGAAGACACAAGAAATGTCTTCAAAGGAGTAATTACTCACTAAATGATAAAACACTGAGGGAATTTTCCATGAGAATCAAAATGATGCATTTTTCATTACAGTCCTTCCAAGGCACAGTGCAGTAAAGCCTCTCTGAATATTCTGTTTTAAAGACATATGGTCTTTTGTCAGGTTTAGGATTTGGGGAGTGAGATGGGCAGCTGTTAATATTTAATCTTTAGAGGAAAGTCAACAGCCTGTTAGTGACTTTCAATGAAAACCCATAAGAAGCATCTCCATATCTGTGGTCAAAAATTGTCCGGTGATAATATAACCATAAAGGGAAATTTGCCATTTACACAGAATAGGTGACTTGACTACCGGATGCTAGAAGTCAAAGAATTCCAAAGAAGAGGTTTTTATAAATATTCTGTTCTGACAACCAGGTCCTTTGCAACCCCAGGGAGCCTACAGAAGGACACAGTCTTTTCCAAAACGATTACAGGATGAGACAGGGACCTCAAAAACAATCCCACCATCTCCCAGAAAGGTTTGTTCTTTGTTTTCTGCTTCTTATTTTACACAGTGTGTCCACGAACTGTGAGTGATGTGCACAGTTTGACAAATCACCAGACCCAGACGCTCGCAGATACATGGCCTGTGGCTGTTCCAACACAGTGAGCTTGAGGCAGTAGGTCATAAACAGAGAGAAAAGGGCATTAAAAATAAGTCGTTTTCCAAGGTCTGCTAGAAATCTAAACAGAAAGAGATGATGTTACAGCTCAGACCTTCCAAGGAAAACAGCAACTTTTCAAATTTCGGCATTGAGTCAGAGCTGTTGTTAAAATTGCTTTCAGAAATCACAGTATACTTTTTTCAAGTTTAGTCACAGGCTCAGATTTCTCCAAGGAGGCTGAGTTTTGCTGCATGGGTGGTGAATATCTATATTCTGGATTTGAGTTCAAGGTGATGGAAAGTCTGGGAGGGTTAGGTAGAGAGACCTGTAGCTTCTGGAAACTCAATGCAGTGCCCTGGCATTGATTATTTTGAGTTGCCCTAGCTATCGCAGTTCTGCGTTTGTGCAAACAGAAAGATCCATTTTCAGTCATCCTCCCAGAGTCACTGCATTTTTTCTCAACAGTATAAGCAACCCGCTATAATCAGGGCAATGGACCTAAAGAATTGAGGTTGCAAACTGAAATGTCAATTGTGATACATATTAAACCAGATATCTCAACCTCCCCATTTGCAAATGGTGTTTAGCTAACTATTTAATGGAAATGTTGGGAGGACTTGGCATTCAGGCCAAGATTTTGGCATTCCCAAAACAGTTCTCTACAGACGTGTGAATTTTTCTAACATTAAAAAACATCATAAGAGCACAATTCTTTCAGTTGATGTTCAGAAGCCTTTAGCTAACTATTTACAAGATTTTTTAAAGCTGCTTTTAAGTATAGTAGAACTCCATTATAGTGCATGGACAATATCTATTCTTCATATTAAGGAAAAAACTCAATGCAGATACTATCCAGAAATGACAGGAGTTTTAATATAGAGTGCTATGTGCCATAACTCCTACTGACTCCAAACAGACAACTATGCATATATAAGTTATCTGAAAAGAACCAGATAGGCCTGAACAAGGGCCAGACAATTATTACAAGCTATTAAAGTAAAGCAAACTATCCAAACCACCTTCACAGGAAACTTTTAGAAATGAAATATTAAAGTTATTGCTAACATGATTTAAAGGATATAAACAAAACAAAATTTCCACAAGATATTTTTGAGACAGTCAGAAACTATGGATCTGACTTTAAAGCTTTAAAATCAGAAAGAAAAAAAAAAAGATTATTCTGTTCAAATCTCAGGGTAAAAATGACTTTAATGAAGTAAAAGTCACTCAGTCGTGTCCAACTCTCCTCGAGCCCATGGACTATACAGTCCATGGAATTCTCCAGTCAGAATACTGGAGTGGGTAGCCTTTCCCTTCTCCAGGGCATCTTCCCAACCCAGGGATCAAACCCAGGTCTCCCACATTGCAGGCGAATTCTTTACCAGATGAGCCACAAGGGAAGCCCAAGAATACTGGAGTGGGTAGCCTATCTCTTCTTCAGTGGATCTTCTCAACCCAGGAATCAAATCAAGGTCTCCTACATTGCAGGCAGACTCTTTACCAAATGAGCTATCAGGGAAGCCCCTAAAATGATCTTAGTAATATGGAATAATATTAAATCATTTGCTAAACTTGAGGTATATTCTGAAGTCATTCAAGGGGTAACAACCCTGTATAAAAATGAAAGGGGGCATTCCCTGGTGGTCCAGAGGTTAGGACTCTACACTTCCACTGCAGGGACATGAGTCAATCCCTGGTGAGGGAATTAAGATCCTCCCTTGTGGTGAGGCAAAAAGAAAGAAAGGGAGTATTGGCATACAAGTTTTGGCTACAAAATATCAGTATGTGTTTGGATCTAGTGAAAAAGCCCAGAAAGCACCTAGAAACTGGCTTTTCTCTTATAGAAGACAGAGCTGATTATTCAGAATGGATTGTTCTCTAGTTGACAAGCCAATAGACATTTGGATATGATGTCAAAGAGAAATATATTTTCAGTCTTGATTCTATAATGAAAAATAAGATGACAGAACATTCCTTATGTAAAACCACTGAAACTAATTCTTCCATTGCCAATAGCACCTGGTAATGGGAACTTCACTACTAATGTGAAGCAATGCCTATGGTTGTCGTTATCCCTATGATGGCCTATTAATAAAAAGAAAACCTAAATATTCAACAGAGAACAAATGTTTAAGGTACAATGGAGAGGATAAACTATGCTTCACAAAACCCAACCAGCACTAAACTTGATACAAGCATTTCCTGTTGAAGCTAGAATGCTTCCTGAACTGGGGAAGAATTTAGTAACCATCAATTTTCACTAAAGATAATAATTGGCTTTGCTATCGTTTAACCATTAACACTAAATAAGCTGACTCATCTTATGCAGTGACTGCTCTTTAGAAGAAAAAAAAAGGGGGCCCATTTGGAAATGCAGCAAAAAAGAAATAAAGTAAGTGACTATTCATAAAAAACAAATTAGAAAGGAGACTTGGTTGATGAGTGTATTAGTTGGTTTTTTGTTTGTTGTTTGTTTCCTCCAAACTCTATTGGAGAGTCTCATCAAACTCATTCATAATTACCTAAGACCCATATCATGACGTATTATGTGATTATATAATGGACAACTGACCACTCATACCTCCCATCATTAGACAACAGCACATACAATCAATACAAAGTTACCAGATGTGAATGGTACTTTCCGAAAGTAACAACTATTCTCACCAGTCTTCCCACAAAGCAGCCTGGTCTAGCAAACAACCATATTGGTAAAGATTCACCTCAGGTAGATACCATACACTCACATGTCATCTATGTATATGTTGAAAGATAACATACTCACTGATAACAATCCACTTTCCCTTTAACCATAAGAAGAAATGAACGAATTTCTCAGTGATTTTTTTTTCTTTTTTCTTTTTCATTTATTTTTATTAGTTGGAGGCTAATTACTTTACAATATTGTAGTGGTTTTTCTCAGTCATCTTTAGCTGTTGTCACATAACTATAGGATCTTTACCATGGGTATTAGTCACAAAACAACCTGCCGTCTGACACACAAAAGAAATCACATTCAAAATGCATTATCTTTTTCTTTCATTCCTAAAAAGGTTGTTTTTCATAAGCATTATTTATTAATTTTACTATCTAATTTTTACAAATACCTCCTGCCAAGAGAAGCAATAAATCTTTTATATTCTCTCTACACTATAGCTTAGCTACCACTTACCAATATATAATATTAATAAGGAGTTGACACATCTTATTGATGACTTAGATACCTACTGTTTTTCTTGTACAAAAGAACTTCAAAGCAATTTGACTCGTAGTTGTCAAAAGTCTGCCTGACTTTCTCAATGGTTTTTTTGTCAGTCAATTCTCCATACATAAAACTGGAAGAAAAAAATAAAAAAACACCAAACAATCCATTTCAGTTTGGGGTTGCTTTTCAAATGCTACACAAAATCATACACTTGTCTTTTTTAAATTAAGTATTCAAAGTTAGTTACAAAATAATTGCTTCCACAAAATGAACTAAAATATTTAAACCATGTTTTAATCATGACTATTAAACTCTTGCTAGAAGCTAGCTTTTTAAGTGATTTTGAACATATAGTGAGAAAGAGTAAGAGAGAAAACAGTCCTTACTTTACACAAGTCCAGTATGCATCAATTTTAGTTACTTAAACATTCCTGTTGTTAAATAATACCAGTTTCCCAACAACACAGTTCAAATTTTGGTTTTCATAGTATACTAACTATGATCGATACCATAAAGTATAAACTTTGCTGCTATATCATCAGTCTACAAGTCACGAATAAATAACAGGTACACATAACAATCAGTGATCAATTTCACTACTTGCTTTAAAGCCTGTCAGAATTACAGTGCACCCACCACTCAGCTCATGCATAGACAGCAAAGTGTGCAGTTGTATTGCTTCCTTGTCTCAGTGGTACACTCATGGGCCATTTTACAAAAATGGAGAAATAAAAGCAGGAATTCACCATCAAAGATTAAAGCCCACCAAAGAAATGTAAAGTGATCATGGTGGAGGTGAAATTCAAATTAAACATAAAAGAAGTTATTTCTTCTGAAAGAATGGTGGGATGTTGACACTGCTGTACTTGAGAGACTTGAAATATGCAGCCAGAGGAACCTAGTGAGGACAAACCTATCAACATAAATCAGGAAAAGGACTGTTGTAAAAAAGACTAACATTTCCAAGGGGACGTAATACCATTACAAAAAAAAAAAAAAAACCCTTCACATTAAAGGAGTACTAGGAAGTAATTCATAGTACTGAAAGTAAAAGGATAGTACTGAAAGTTGAAGAGGATTCAAACTTAAAAGAAGTACACTGTTTGCTAAGAGGTAGAAAAAATGCTCTCTTCATATCATAAAATATATTACAAGAATGCAAGAATTGTTCAAATGACTTATGATAGGTTTTTGCAAAGAAATGAAACACTTTAATCTCAATGTTTCTAATGTTATAGATCACTAAGTAATGTACTAAATAAATATTAGTGTTACTACTGTTTTCATTTCCCTGCACTTAAAACCAACAGGAAGAGATTTTATTTATTTAATGCTTTGACCAACATTGTTAAAGGTCATGGAACAATCATACTTTTTCATTGAGTATTAAGATCACACTACATGCTTTCAGCTTATATGGATTTTTCACATTCCTATACTACAATGAAATGTGAAGATTCAGTATTATACGCATTACTGAATTGGCATTCTCGTTACTTATGAGGATTTTTTTGAAATACATACAAGTAGACCTAACGGAAGGAAAATAAAGAAGAGAAATTGAAGGAAACATACACTATTACTGTGGCTAGAGGAGCATAAAAACAGAGATCAAAGAGTAAACTTCCACATCTCACAAACATTTCCTAACATTTGAAATTATCTGTTTTTTTAAGAGAACTTCACCAAAAGTCTGCAAATTAAACAGAACTCAGTCAAAGGAGTACAAGACTCTAAAACTATTCTTGATGCTTTTGCAATCATAAGCTGTGCATATGGTTTCAAATACCTAGTTCTACTAGTTGCTATGATTGTCCATGTCATTTCTTCCACCAGGAAAAATATGTGTGACTTGACAGTTTTTGAAACCTCAAGTATATGTTTGTCATTGTTTTTCTTAGAATTTTCAAGAAATTAACTTATTAGCCAGCAGTAAATCCAAGTGGGGTGGGACCCGAAGCCTATACAGCTCTAGAGGCCCTCTTTAAGGAGCAGAATATTAAATTTATAAAACAAAATTAAGTACAGAGCCTTGAAAGCCATACACTCACGGAAAGGCATAAAGGTTAAGGTCTTTTATCTTCATAGGAAATCTGCTCCTGAATATCTCAATCTAGGAAGTTTACAACATGAAAAGCATAGTTCGTTAGCAAAACCCAGCAAAACTAGCAGGATTCAACAATGATACCATATCACAGCTAAAAATTACAGAGTAAAGACCCATCTTATGGTAACACCAACCTGAGCAACTAAAATTCTAGAAACTAAAAAAGTACTGATAGATGAAGCTGAAAGTGTTAGTAGCTCAGTTGTGCCTGACTTTTTGTGATGCCGTGGACTGTAGCCCACCAGGCTCCTCTGTCCATGGAATTCTCCAGGCTAGACTACTGGAGTGGGTAGCCATTCCCTTCTCCAGGGGATCTTCTGGACCCTGGGATCAAATCCTGCATTGCAGGCAGGTTCTTTACTGTCTGAGCCATTAGGAAAGGCCACTGATAGATGTGGCCAACCAAATGTTCTCCAATCTGTATCCTGAATTTTCAATTACTTTTATTTTTTATTAAAAAGGAATAGTTAATTGTCATTATAATATTAAATAAGCAAGAAAATCTTAGAATAGGATGACAGGTTCTAACTCCATAATCTTACAGCCAGACTAGCGCATGATGCTTCAGAGGGCAATGAAAAGCCACTGTTCTGTCAAAGCCTGACTTACCATCATGTGAGTTTTATGAAAATCTCCTGAGGGCATCACAATTAAATTAGAATTTCTCAGTTAAAGTGAAGAAAGTCACCCTCCTTTCCTCCACCAAAACAAAACACTAGTTTAACACTGCTAATATTTTTTTACAGACAGGTAAACTTTTTATTGACTGATATTTTTAATCTAAAGATTCTACTAAAGAGAAAATATTAAAACACACAAAAACAAAAAGTATGATATCAGTAATTAAGCTACTAAATGCTTGTGGTCTTTAAGAAAAGAAAAAGCATTTACTCCTATTACTAAATGTCGGAGTCTATGATTCAATAAACCAAAACACAATATTCACAATTGGCCAACAAAAAAATATGAAAAAGAAATCAACTAAAATCTAACAAGGAACTAGAATAAAGTTGGTGAAAATTTAACTCTAATAGGATTAAAGATAAATTACAACTCAAAAAAATTCAAAGAAACCATCTTGGAAACTGATGTAACAGTAACACTTAAGAAGAAATACAAGTTTGATTCAGCTAAAATTCTAAAGAGGTGAAAACAGCAGTTTCTCAAATAAACTCTGAAAATTCTATAACCCATTCCTCTTTAGCTCTCCCAGTACTAAAATAGCCTGTTCTAAGAAAAATAGGGGCATTTTAAGAAAAAAATCCCAGATTATTATACTCTGAATAATTTTTCAAAAATAATATTTTATATCTTATATCTCATATTTTTATTTTAAGCTTATTAAACTATGTATTTCCAGTGACAGAACACATATTTTAAGCAGTAAAATGCAACAGTTAAATAGTAAAAGGTATTTCAAAATGACCCAAAAGAATGTCTGAAATGTATTATCCATTCTTCCAAGGCAAGTGTTCTAGAAAGTAATTCAAATTTTGAAAGTATTTCCAACCAGCACTGTCCAAACCAAAATGACTAAACCAGTGCTTCTGCATATACTATGGGTACTCTGGGTATGGCATATTTGCTTACTTGCTCAGTTTTCCTTATGTGTAAATGCTGAATTTCTTTACTGAGGTTTCCTGCAACATGACTCCAGATGACTGAAGCTCAATGCAGTCTTTGAATGGTTAATGGCATTTGAATGGAAACAAGATTTAGAAATGATAATCATCAGACTTTAGAAACCACATATCTATAAAATAACTTTATACAGCTTTTATGTATCTGATTGACTATCCTCCAGGAATATATAATGGGAATACTAAAAAACTATAGAACTTCAAATTACTCTATTGAATCACCAAACTCCCTTCAGTAATGATACATGACTTCCGCAACTGCACTGTTGTCTTATTGGACAGAAAATAAAATTAGGTGCACAGAGCAATCTATCCCTGCTATATTATGGAGCAGCCATGATATAACAGAAGACCACTGCACTTAGAGGACCACTTATAAACTGTATAATCCATGGCCAAGTTGTTTAACTTCTCTTAGTTTTTTCATCCATGAAAAGTGAAAATGTTAATTGCTCAGTCACGTCCAACTCTTTGTGACCCCATGGACTGTAGCCTACCAGACTCCTCTGTCCATGGAATTTGCCAGGCAAGAACACTGGAGTGGGTAGCCATTCCTTTCTCCAGGGGATCTTCCCCATCCAGGAATCAAACTGGGGTCTCCTTCCCTGCAAGCAGATTCTTTACCTTCTGAGCCACCAGAGATGATAATGTTAATATAACTCAGACAGTGAGAATTAAAAAGGATAATGTACATGAAGTTATAAACTATAATGTACTATACAATCACTGAATTATTACTGGAATGCTTCTCATGGGTGGGGTTAGAAGAGGGCCCTTCCAGCCCCAACCCTACTCCCCTGATCCTTTACAATTTGAGGGCAAGAGCTGGTTCATTCCTGCTACTGGGCAGAATCACTGTGTCTGAAAGAGATACACACATCATTTTGTGTGTCTTCTTTCTTTGTGAGCCCATGACATTGAGGTATAAATTCACCCACAGCCTGCTGCTGGATCCTTTGGCCACTTATCTTGCCATACAACTAACTCGAGGGAAGATCTGATCTTGGGAGTAAGGGAGATTTCCTGAAGGCTAGCTTGGGCCATACCCAGCTTGCCTGAGCATTTGACAGTGTATCTTTCATGTACATCCTACCCCGGAAACTTCTAGGGACCACTGGCTTTGCTTTATAGCAAGATTGACTTATTTTTGGATCCCCTGTTCTGCCATCATAATCTCACAAATGAGCCTCATTATGATACCAGAGAGGAAGGATGGCTACCATGCTGACAGACTTCCATGGGAGAAAGCAGAGTGCACATGGAGAAAACATATAAGCTAATCATAAATACTGCCTATCTACCCTAACCTGCTAACGGTCAACAATGTGAACTTACTGTATAGCTCAGGGAACTCTACTCAAGGCTCTGAGGTGACCTAAATGAGAAGGAAATCCACAAAAGAAGGGATATATGTATACATAAGGGCTTCCCTGGTAGCTCAGATGGTAAAGAATCCACTGCGATGCAGAGCTGATTCACTTCACTGTACAGTAGAAACTAACAGAATTGTAAAACAACTATACTCCAATAAAAATTAACTTCAAAGTATCTGCTAAGGGTTAACAATGTTCTTGGACTAAGCACATAAACATTCAGTCCCCACAAGTAAAGGATAATATTACATACAGGCTGTAGTTCACAGCCTAGCAAATGCTTCATCACAGAAACCACACAGAGTGACTTAAAAATATGTGGTCTCCACCTCAGAATCAGCCGCAAAAGTAAAATCATCATGAAAGTTAATCACAGGATGGGCTGAAATCTATAGTCAAAGGATCAAAAAGAAGCCTAAGAGCGAGTGAGGAGAAGGATTTAGAAATAAATAGGAACAACTTTCAAAATCTGAAAGAAGTAATTTCATAATAAATCAAAGCATTACATACTTTCTACAATGGATCATAAAAGGTTTCATAGCCCATTAATTTATATGAGCTTAAAAGGATTTAGATCATGTCATAAAAGGTAAATCCATGACATGCAATTAAGGGAAACCAGGACTAGAATCAGACATCTTTAATGTTCAGAGTGTGACATGATCACTGAGGCACTCTGCCCTCCAGTACTGTTCTCAGTGTGAAGCAGAGCCCTCAGCCAAATGGAAAGGACTGACTGACATCCATCATGTGGAATGTTCTCTTGTTCACTGAGGTAACCCTGTGTTAATAAAACTACTCGTGAAAACAAAGTGTCATTTAACATCTCTGCTTTATTGTCTAATCTGATAGCCTGGTTAAGGATTATTAATGTGTCTTCATGGGGGGAAAAAAATTGTATTCAAATGCATCTGTCTACTCCTATCCTCCCTACCTATATGATTGGTCTTCCCACCCTTCTATCTTAAAAAGTAAAAATAAATAAAAATAATTTTTAAAAAGCAGAACAGGTTTTTAAAAGGCTCAGATTAATCAAAAGTAGAATGCTAAAGTGGTTTTCACCTGAACTATGACAGTATGTCTCTAATGTCAGGGCTTTATAAGGGTCCTGAGATAAGATCAGACGTTTTTAAATGCCATTCCCCCAAAACCTACATACAATCTCTTTCCAACACACAATGTGTTTTATGTCCTTCAGTATAGAGCAACAGTTCAAAAGCTTGGAAACGCAATTATTAAATAATAAAATGAACATTTGAAATTCCTAGGAATCCAGAAATTTCATAAAAAATAGTTTTTGAAATTTTAGCTGAAATAAAAATGAGACAGTACATGCACACAGCAGATTTTTTAAATAGAAATTTAGCTGCTATTATAAAGTATAAGGATGTGAAAGTGAAGTCACTCAGTCATGTCTGAATCTTTGTGACCCCATGGACTATAGCCTACCAGGTTCCTCTGTCCATGGGATTTTCCAGGCAAGAGTACTGGAGTGGATTGCCACTTCCTTCTTCAGGAGATCTTCCTGACCCAGGGATTGAACCCGGGTCTCCCACACTGGAGGCAGACGCTTTACCGTCTGAGCCACCAGGGAAGTCTATAACCCTCCCTCATGGCAGATGAAAGTGGAAACAGAGGGCCATTCTGGACAGCAATCTGACAGCAGTTAATTTACAATTTCTGCATATATTCTACTGTACAGCAATCTTATTTCTGGGCATAGTGACAGACAACTTCTCACATGGGGCCACAAGAAGATGGCTATAAGGATGTTTACCTCCAAGTTGTTGGAGTAGCAAAGTGGCAGAAGTTGGAATTCAAGACTAGTAAAGTGGATGACGAAAATGAAGGCTATGAGAACACTATAAAATGGTCAGACATGATGACACAGATTATGATATAGCAACAAAAAAAAAATCTCAAGAACATAATGGTGAATGAAAAGAGCAAGAAATTGTATATTTTAATGCATGGTATAAATTAGGCAGGACTTAGAAACAAATGCATATAAGGCAACATCATTACAAGAATACACATATTTATTTTACAAATGGAATTGTTAGAAAGACATAAAATATATACACTAAAATGAATAACTATGGAAGATGAAGGAGGATGGAATGAAGGAGAAAAGAAATAAAAGAAGAAATAAAATGAAACAAATAAAATAGAGACTTTATCCAGAGTAATCACAATGATAATATTGGAACAAACTGAGGAATATATTTAACTTTTTACTCTATACACCTGGTCTAATGAGAGAAGGATTGGGAAAGACAAATACTCACTGATGTGTAGTTTCTTATTCTGTCTAAAATTTGTCATTATTAAAATCAGTGAAATTCTTTGATTTGTTTACAAGGCTACCCTCACTATGAAATTATTTGTGTCCATATTTAACTAGACTTCAGTGATTTCAGAACTATATAATAACATTTAATCTAAACCCTGCTGAGACCTAAGGGAGCGAAAATGGTCCATACAAACCTTAGCCTCCCAGAACTTAGAACACACACCTCAATGAGAGTGTTAGGCCAAGAGCTAATATCCACCCAGCAGATCAAAGGCACAAGAGACAATAGTGCTCAAAAGGGGAGTCTCTCAAAGAGGGGCCACCGTTTTTCATTGTTCCCACTTACCAATTTCACGCCTGGAATTGAAGGCTGAATGTGAGAATGACTTTAATAGAGAGAAAATGAGGATCACTGGAAGAGGATAAGTGGAAGAAGAGGATATTTGAACAGATAATTTCTTAAAGTTCACTAAGCATCAGAACCATCTGAGCTGCTGGTTAAAAGTACTGATTCCGGCTCCCACCTACCCACCTGGGGTGATCCTGATTCAATAGGCTTAAGGTGAGGTCTGAGAACCTATGTTTTGCTAAACCTCTCTAAGTGATTTCCATGAAGAGTCAGGTTTAGACTCCATATGAAATCCCTACCCTCCATGAAGATGTAGAATATATATATATTTGTACATGCATATAATGTTTTGCAGTATAAATGGGTAGGAAAAAAGGAAAAAAAAAATAGGTAGAAAAAAATCAATCACTGTTTCCCTGGGCAAATCCCTTAACCTAACTCTACCTCAAGTTTTTTCTTCTGAAAAATAAAGAATATGGAGTAGAAAATAATTCATATACCCTGCAGTTCTAAAATAACATGATTTTGGTACTTAGTTAAGTGGGAGCGGTAAAGAAAAATTAACTCAAGGAAAAAACATCCCATCTGGTCTTACTGAAATATTGTGAAAAGTTTTCAGTTCTAAATTGGTTCCTTATATAGAGCTTCCTTTTCTTTTTTATGATCTTTTTTGGTAATACTCTCTTTAAGCTCACAGATATAGAATATTTTAAAAGCATTGTTATAAATAATATAAATGCCAGATTCTGTTTTACATAAGTCAAACAAAATAGCAGTGGTACAACATACCAACATGACAAAAGTATGTGTGATTTATTCAAGATGAAAGAACTTTATCTTGATCTCTTTAAATGTTTAAAACCATGTCCTACTTGGTTGAGGGTTGTTGACACTATGTTCAAGACAGTTTCAGCAACTCAAAAAATGTTGATGATACCAGTGGGTCTCTGATATAGGCTACTCCAATGATCACTTTTCATTTTTGCCTTTTCATACAGTTCATGGGGTTCTCAAGGCAAGAATGCTCAAGTGGTTTGCCATTCCCTTCTCCAGTGGACCACATTTTGTCAGAACTGTCCACCATGACCCATCCGTCTTGGGTGGCCCTACATGGCATGGTTCATAGTTTCAAGTTAGACAAGACTGTGATCCACGTGATCAGTTTTGGTTAATTTTCTGTGATGGTGGTTTCATTCTGTCTGCCCTCTGATGAATGAGGATAAGAGGCTTGCGGAAGCTTCCTGATGGGAGGTACTGGCTGTGGGTAAACCTGGGTCTTGCTCTGGTGGGCTGGGCCATGCTCAGTAAATCTTTAATCCAATTTTCTGCTGATAGGCAGGGATGTGTTCCCTCCTTGTAGTTTGGTGTAAGGCCAAACTATGGTAGGGGTAATGGCAATAATGGGCTTCCCTGGTGGCTTAGCTGGTAAAGAATCTGCCTGCAATGCAGAAGACCTGGGTTCAATCCCTGGGTTGGGAAGATCCCCTGCAGAAGAGAAACGCTACCCACTCCAGTATTCTGGCCTGGAGAATTCCATGGACTGTATAGTCCATGGAGTCACAAAGAGTCGGACATGACTGAACAAATTTCACAATGGAGGAGATGGCAACCTCCTTCAAAAGGACCTATGCCATCAATCCACAGGCCCCAGGACTGTTGTATTCAGTGCCCCTGACCCTGCAGCATGCCACTGTTGACCCACACCTCTGCCAGACACTCCTGGGCACTCACAGGCACGTCTGGTTCAGTCTCTTGTAGGTCCTGGTGAGCACAAGGTTTTGTTTGTGCCCTCCATAAGTCTGTTTCTCCAGTCCTGTGGTGTTGGAGAAGACTCTTGAGAGTGCCTTGGACTGCAAGGAGATCAAACCAGTCAATCCTAAAAGAAATCAACCCTGAATATTCATTGAAAGGACTGATGCTGAAGCTCCAATACTTTGGCCATCTGATGCAAAGAGTTGACTCATTAGAAAAGACCCTGATGCTGGGAAAGATTGAAGGCACGAGGAGAAGGCGATGACAGAGGAAGAGATGGCTGAATGACATCACTGACTCAATGGACATGAGTTTGGGCAAGCTCCAGGAGATGGTGAGGGACAGGGAAGCCTGGCGTGTGGCAGTCCACAGGGTCGCAAAGAGTCAGACACGACTGAGCAACTGAACAACAACAACATTGATCACTTGGCACATAGAATAGTTCATGGCCCATAGAGGGTGATCAAAAAATATTTATTGAATGAATTGATACATTCACAGCTATGCAAAAATACTTCTCTTAGCAAAAGCTCTCACCAGTGCCTCTTAAACTATATATTTCTACTGACAATTTAATATCCTTAACATTCTAATATACCTTTTGCCATATAGGTTTTACATGAGTCAATAGGTTCTCAATTCCAATCTGGGGGAGAGGGTAATTGGAATTCCAATTCCAACTATCTATCCAGAGGCAGCATCAGATTTTGCAGGTTGAACATTGAGGGTTCTGTACCACATAACTGCCCTCCTGCTGACTTCAGGCATCAGTACAAGCCTAGGTGTTGGCTGTGCTTCTGATCCACCTATTCAGATTGGTTCCCATGATACCACCCTTAGACTTCAGCACCAGTTATAAATCAGAGGTTCCCAAGACCTCTTCCTTTGGTTTGAATAATTTGCTAGAGCAACTCACAGAGCTCAGAGAAACATTTCACTTACCAGACTTCTGGTTTATCATAAAAGGAAATAACTCAGGAACAGGCACATGGAACAGATGCAGAGGCAAGGTAGGGGACTTCCACGGCCTTACCAGATATGCCACTCTTGGCTCTTCTACACGTTGTCCAAACTGGAAGGTCTCTGAACCTGTCCTCTGAGTTGTTATGGAAGCTTCATTACACAGTCATAACTGATTGAATCATTGCCACTGGTACTGATTCAACCTCCAGCCCCTCTCCAGGAGACTGGGGAAAAGTTGCGCTTCTAATCACATGGTTGATTTCTCTGGCAGTCAACCCCATCCTTAGGTTATCTAAGGGCTTTCCAAAAGTCACCTAATTAACATATCACAAGAAAAGCCAAGAATTGAGGAGCTCTGTGCCAGGAACAGAGCTCTGTGCCAGGGTGGAAGACCAAATATGTATTTCTTATCACAAATCATGATATCACAGTGAGTCTAAATTTGTCTTTTAATCACCTTCAACATTTAGTTAAACTTTAGAAAACATTCCTGAGCTGTTGTTTTACCTACCTGCAAGTGCTACTTTTCTGCATGACGTCAGCTCGATGATACCCAGAGAGTTTGCAAAAACCGTCATTACTATAAACTACAGGCCAATCCACAATCTGGGCATTTCCCAGTAAGAAACTCGATTCTAAAGAAGAAAAAAGAAAAGGGAAGTTTTTGAGCTTCATTTAACAATGTACATCTTTCAAGTAATTAAAAATACAAATTCATAAAAATAAATAAATGTAACTGTGGTTTTTATAGCATGAATAATAAAATATATCCTTGAAATTATTATTAGCATAGCATAACCAGCAAGTGAGATCTGCAACAAGTACGAGATTTGCATATGAACTAAAAATTCCATTGAAAAGAAGCTAGTTTACAATACTCTTGCATTCAAGTAAATACTATGCTATGAAAATAAAGTATGGTTAATATTAAATAAATGTTAATAACTATAACAATCACAGCTAAAAATAGTTTAATTTAAGACTAAGGCTACAGTCACTTCTTCACAAATTGAGAATATTAAACTTAAAAGCAGAGGCAACTTTGGATGACTCCTCCAAAAAGTGTATTAATGTAATTTTAACATGATGGGACAAATTCTTTGTACATCAGTTTGATTTACAGAAGGGCTTCCCTGGAGGCTCAGTTGGGAAGGAATCTGCCTGCAATGTGGGAGAACAGAGTTCGATCCCTGGGTTGGGAAGATCCCCTGGAGAAGGGAATGGCTACCCACTCCAGTATTCTTGCCTGGAGAATCCCATCAACAGAGGAGCCTGGAGGGCTACAGTCCATGGGGTTGCAAAGAATCAGACATGACTGAATGACAAACCTTTCCTTTCCTTTCCTTTATTTCAGTTCAGTTCAGTTGCTCAGTCATGTCCAACTCTTTGCAACCCCATGGACTGCAGCACGCCAGGCCTCCCTGTCCATCGGCAGCTCCCGGAGCCTACCCAGACCCATGTCCATTGAGTTGATGATGCCATCCAACCATCTCATCCTCTGTCATCTCCTTCTCCTCCCGCCTTCAATCTTTCTCAGCTTCAGGGTCTTTTCCAAGGAGTCGGTTCTTCACATCAGGTGGCCAAAGTATTGGAGTTTTAGCTTCAGCATCAGTCCTTCCAATGAATATTCAGGACTGATTTCCTTGATTTACAGAAGTCTAACTTAAAATTTTTAAAGCCTCTTTTTAAAATAAAATTATTCAAAGACATTATTTTCAATCACATGCTACAAGGAGATCAAACCAGTCAATCCTAAAGGAAATCAGTCCTGAATATTCATCGGAAGGACTGATGCTGAAGCTGAAGCTCCAATACATTGGCCACTTGATGTGAACAACTGATTCATTAGAAAAGACCCTGATGCTGGGAAAGACTGAAAGCAGGAGAAAAGGAGACAACAGAGGATGAGATGGTTGGATGACATCACTGACTCGTTGGACATGAGTTTGAACAAGCTCTGGAAGTTTGGTGATAGACAGGGAAATCTGGCATTCTGCATTCCATGGGGACTCAAAGCGTCAGACACGACTGAGCAACTGAACTGATTGATATTTTCTGACCTCAAAGTAATTTAATCAGAAGTCATCTTTTAATTATCTAGAAAAAATCTAAAGCATTTGGATGTTTGGAGGTTATCCAATTCATTTCTAAACCACTGGGTCAAAGTAGAATTAAAAGAAATATAAAAGATATTTTTAACTGGATAATAAGTTTGTGGTATATATTTAAAGCAGTGCTTAGGGAGAAATTTCTCATTTTAAAAGTTTATTTTTAACAAAAAGTTTTAAATCAATGATCTAAACTTTTACATGGAAAAAAAACTAGAAAAATAATAGCTATTAAATCGAAATTAAATAGGAGAAAATAAATAAGCATTGGAATGTTGATGAGTGAAACAAAAAACATTCAAAGGAAAGTGAACTATTAAAGAAAGAATTACTGACCAATAGATGTTATGAATGTATTTGTAAAAATCCAGAAGAAAATAATGGCAAATAGAATCTAGCAGTACATAAAAAGAAAATAGATCATAACCAAGTGGGGTTTATCTCATAAACATAATTTGATGTATCATTATAAAATCAATCAAGGTGATCCATCAACCAAATAAAAGAAAAAAGCCATATGATTATATTTCAATAGATGTAGAAAAAAGCATTTGACAAAATTCATACTTATTCATGATTAAAATATCTGAACAAACAGAATAAAATAAAACTTCCTTAAACTGATAGAGGAGACCTACTAAAAAATCCATAGTTAATATCATTTTTAAAGCTGAAACACTGAACATTTTTCCCTCAAAATTAGGAAAAAGTCAATGATATGTACTTAACATTTTATTGGATGTCCAACTAATGAAATAAAAAGGAAAAAAAAGAAAAAGAAAGAAACAGAAAAAATACCAAACATAAAAATGTTAAAAAGGTAAATGCACTTTTTTTCTATTTGCAGATGATATGACTGTTTACATAGAAAATCCTAAGGTATAGTCAAAAGAATATCTAAAATTATTAAGTGAATTTAGCAAGGTTACCAGATATAAAGTCACTATAAAAGTATATTTTATTTCCATTAACTAACATTAAATTGGAAAATGAAAAACAATTTTACTTAGAATGATATCAAAAAATATAAAGTACTTAGTAATAAATTTAACAAGATACATGCAAGACCTCTAGAGTGAAAACTAAAAAAGGCTGCTCTCAAATGACTTCAACAAATGGAGAGTTATGCCATGTGAAAGAACTGAAAGACTAGATATTTTAAGACTTCAATTCTCTTCAAATTAGTCTACAGTTGTAAACAATTCCAACAAAATTACCAACAGGCTTTTTTGAAGTAACTGACAAAATAATTATAGAATGTGAAAATACAAATTACCAAAAATAACCCAAAATAAATTCTGAAAAAGAAGAACCAAGTTGTAGAACTATACAGTTAAGGTAATTAATATAGTATGAAATTGGAGTGAGGACAAATAGATCGATGAAACAGATTAAAGAGTTCAGAAATAGACACATATATGGTCGACTGATTTTTGGCAGATGCCAAGGCAATTTCATTAATAAAAACAACTTCAATGAACTATGCTGAAACAACTGGCTATCCACACAAGCAAAACTGAACCATGACCCCTACCTCATGCCACACACACAAAAGTAATTTAAAACAGGTCATAGACCCAAATACAAGAGTGAAAACTAAAAAGAAAACATAGGAGGAGATCTTTGCAATTCTGAGGAGACAGAAATTTCTAAGATTCTTTCACGGGGTGCGTGTGTGTCTGTGTGTGTGTGCATGTGCATACTCCATCACATCCAACTCTTCACAACTCACAACCCCATGGACGGTAGCCCACCAGGCTCCTCTGTCCATGGAATTTTCCAGGTAAGAATACTGGAATGAAGAAACAGACAAAGGATTAATCTCAAAAATATACAAGCAACTCCTGCAGCTCAATTCCAGAAAAATAAATGACCCAATCAAAAAGTGGGCCAAAGAACTAAACAGACATTTCTCCAAAGAAGACATACAGATGGCTAACAAACACATGAAAAGGTGCTCAACATCACTCATTATCAGAGAAATGCAAATCAAAACCACAATGAGGTACCATTACACACCAGTCAGGATGGCTGCTATCCAAAAGTCTACAAGCAATAAATGCTGGAGAGGGTGTGGAGAAAAGGGAACCCTCTTACACTGTTGGTGGGAATGCAAACTAGTACAGCCACTATGGAAAACAGTGTGGAGATTCCTTAAAAAACTGGAAATAGAACTGCCATATGACCCAGCAATCCCACTTTTGGGCATACACACTGAGGAAACCAGATCTGAAAGAGACACATGCACCCCAATGTTCATCGCAGCACTGTTTATAATAGCCAGGACATGGAAGCAACCTAGATGCCCATCAGCAGATGAATGGATAAGGAAGCTGTGGTACATATACACCATGGAATTTTACTCAGCCGTCAAAAAGAATTCATTTGAACCAGTCCTAATGAGATGGATGAAACTGGAGCCCCTTATACAGAGTGAAGTAAGCCAGAAAGATAAAGAACATTACAGCATACTAACACATATATATGGAATTTAGAAAGATGGTAACGATAACCCTATATGCAAAACAGAAAAAGAGACACAGAAATACAGAACAGACTTTTGAACTCTGTGGGAGAAGGTGAGGGTGGGATGTTTCAAAAGAACAGCATGTATACTATCTATGGTGAAACAGATCACCAGCCCAGGTGGGATGCATGAGACAAGTGCTCCGGCCTG
Organism: Cervus elaphus; assembly: GCF_910594005.1. NCBI lineage: Eukaryota > Metazoa > Chordata > Mammalia > Artiodactyla > Cervidae > Cervus > Cervus elaphus. The sequence continues at coordinate 26,982,501 of NC_057826.1, read as the reverse complement.
GTGCACTGGGAAGACCCAGAGGAATCGGGTGGAGAGGGAGATGGGAGGGGGGATCGGGATGGGGAATAAGTGTAAATCTATGGCTGATTCATATCAATGTATGACAAAACCCACTGAAATGTTGTGAAGTAATTAGCCTCCAACTAATAAAAAAATTAAAAAAAAAAAAAAAATTAAAAAAAAAGAATACTGGAGCAAGTTGCCATTTCCTACACTAGGGGATCTTCCCAATCCAGGGATCAAACCTGCGCCTCTTGAGTCTTCTGCATTGGCAAGCAGATTCTTTCCCACTTGCGCAACCTAGGAAGCTCAAGACTTTTATAGTAATAACCATAAAATAAAGTGTTGATAAATAAATTGTTGTTTTAGTGGCTAAGTGAAAGTGAAAGTGAAGTCACTCAGTCGTGCCCGACTCTTTGAGACCCCATGGACTGTAGCCTACCAGGCTCCTCCATCCATGGGATTTTCCAGGCAAGAGTATTAGAGTGGGTTGCCATTTCCTTCTCCAGGGGATCTTCCCAACTCAGGGATCGAACTTGGGTCTCCCTCATTGTAGACAGATGCTTTACCCTCTGAGCCACCATGGAAGTCCAGTGGCTAAGTCATGCCCAACCCTTTTGTGATCCCATGGACTGAAGCCCACCAGCCTCTTCTGTGCATGGGATTTCCCAAGCAAGAATACTGGAATGGGTTACCATTTTCTTCTCCAGAGTATCTCCCCAACCCAAGGGTTGAACCCACATCTCCTACATTGCAGGCAGATTCTTTACTGTTGAGCCACCAGAATAAATAAATTAGACATTATCAAAATTAAAATCAACTGCTCATTCAAGGATACTGTCAAGTAAATGAAAAGGAAATCCACAGACTGAGAGAAAATATTCACATGCTGATACCCAAGAAAGAAATTCTATCCAAAACAAGTCCCAAAAATCCTACCAGAGGGCAAATGACCCAACTGATAAAATGGGCAAATGACTTGAACAGACATTTCACAGGAGAAGATACACAATGGCCAATAAGCACAAAAATAAGATGTTCACCATCATCATGGGGGAATACACACTAAAAACACAATGATATATCTCTGCTCAACCACTAGAGTGGTTATAAAGGCTAATGATACAAAATGCTGACAAAAATGTGGAATAACTGAAATTCTTTATAAAATGCTAATGAGAATATAAAATTGTATGATCACTTTGGAAAACGGTTTCAAGTAAAGTTTAAATATTCAACTATGACCCAGAAATTTCACTACGAAGCATTTACTCAAGCGAAATGAAAATATTTGTTAACAAAAAGACTTGAAAATTGTTCACATCAGATTTATTCATAGTAGCCAAAAATCAAAAACAATGCAAACGTCCATCAAAAAAGAATGGATTAAAAGTTATGGTATATTCCTACAGGACACTACCCAGCTGTACAATGGAATGAATTATTGATCACACTTCACTTTAGTCATTCAGTTATGTCCGACTCTTTGCGACCCCATGGACTGCAGCACTCCAGGCCTCCCTGTCCATCACTAACTCCCAGAGTCCACCCAAGCCCATGTCCATTGAATCGGTGATGCCATCCAACCATCTCATTCTCTGTCATCCTCTTCTCTGCCTGCCCTCAATCTTTCCCAGCATCACGGTCTTTTCAAATGAGTCAGCTCTTCACATCAGGTGGCCAAAGCATTGGAGTTTCAGCTTCAACATCAGTCCTTCCAATGAACAACCAGGACTGATCTCCTTTAGGATGGACTGGTTGGATCTCCTTGCAGTCCAAGGGATTCTCAAGAGTCTTCTCCAACACCACAGTTCAAAAGCATCAATTCTTCTGTGCTCAGCTTTCTTTATGGTCCAACTCTCACATCCATACATGACCACTGGAAAAACCATAGCTTTGACTAGATGGACCTTTGTTGACAAATTAGTGTCTGCTTTTTAATATGCTGTGTAGGTTGGTCATAACTTTCCTTCCAAGGAGTAAGCGCCTTTTAATTTCATGGCTGCAATCACCATCTGCAGTGATTTTGGAGCCCAAAAAAATAAAGTCAACCACTCTTCCCACTGTTTCCCCATCTATTTGCCATGAAGTGATGGGACCAGATGCCAGGATTTTAGTTTTCTGAGTGTTGAGCTTTAAGCCAACTTTTTCACTCTCCTCTTTCACTTTCATCAAGAGGCTCTTTAGTTCTTCACTTTCTGCACAAGGGTGGTGTCATCTGCCTATCTGAGGTTATTCATATTTCTCCTGACAATCTTAATTCCAGCTTGTGCTTCATCCAGCCCAGCATTTCTCATGATGAAATTACTGATAGATTGCAACAATACAAATTAATCTGAAAAACATTATGTGGAGCTAGTGGTAAAGAACCCGCCTGCCAATGCAGGAGACATAAGAAATGTGGGTTTGATCCCTGGGTCAGGAAGATCCCCTGGAGGAGAGCATGGCAAGTCACTCTAGTACTCTTGCCTGGAGGATCCCATGGACAAAGGAACCTGGCAGGCTATGGTCCATGGTGTTGCAAAGAGTTGGACACAACTGAAGTGACTTAATACACACACACACGTGTGTTTTCCCTCCTTCTCCATACTGATAGATTTCAATACTGCAAATTAATCTGAAAAGCATTATGATGACTAAAAGAAGTCAGAAACTATGATTTCATTCAAATGAAGTTTAAATATTGTCAGGTTAATCTACAATGATAGGGATGAGAGCAATGATTTCTGAGGGGGACGGATGGAATAGGGACTGACAGGAAAGATGCAAAAAGAACTTTTTGGAGAAGGTCATTTTCTATCTTTATAGAGATACAAAATATTGAGGTATATACATACATTTGTCCAAACTAATTGAACTGAACCCAAGATCTATATCTTTCACTTCAAATAAAGTAGACCTCAAAGTTCAAAGAAAACACAAGGAGCACAAAGGGCCAGAGGATCACAAATTTTAGGACACCAGTGTCATTTAAGCTGTCCTCTAGCTGTAAGAATGGTAATACTACCTTTCTCTGATACATATAGTGATTAGAGATTAAAATAAGCTTATTTCTATATATATGCTTCATAAAATATAAATTCTTCTATAAATATATAATATTTTCATATATATAAAACATTAATTATAAAGATTTGTAATAGGATCACCTAAAATTAACCTCTTTCCCCTTTTAGCCCAGGTCAGTCCTAGCCAATTTACCCTAATTCACATGCTCCCCACTTCATGCCTAGGTAGCTGTGGCAGTGCATACAGCTTGTCATACAAGGTCTCCCTGTCTCAACTCATCCTGACGTTCAGGCTGATTTTCAAACTAACATTCATTTGCCCCCCTCAAACCCTGCCTCCTTCCTACTACTCTTCATTCAGATCAAATCTCACAACTGCTTATATCGTTGGGTCCTATTCCAGACTTACAAAGTCCTCTGAAATAAGCGTCAGCCTCTCTGCCTGTACAAACATATTTCTCATTATTCCTAAAGTCCATACTTTAAGTCAGTTTTCCTCATTATGTCACCAAAAGACAATCTTCATGATGCCCTCTGTCCACACTTTTTCTCTATCCCTTCGCCTATCAAAATGTTTAAAAACCAGTTCAACTATCCATTCCCTATGGCACATTTAGTGGTTACCAGTCAACCCACATTTTCTGGCTATCAATATGTGTGTCCAAACCTTCAAAGGACAAACTTTCCATAAAAGTTGTCTGTTCTCACAAGCTCTATCTTCTCAGCTCCTATTCACTCAACCCACTCCTATCTGGCTATGTCCTCACCACTCCAAGACAACCTAGGTCACTAATTACCTCTCACGTCACTGAACCCAAAGGACACTTTTTGCTCTTTCCGCTTAATTCAGAAGCACCGGTAACCACTCCCTCCTTAAAAATGTCTCAATCCTTAGCTTACATAGAAAAACATTTCCCTGATTTTCTATATACTCCTCCTGTTCTTTGCAGGCTCAACATTCTTTATCCAGTGAGTATATATTCAAGTTCTTTCATGTCCGCTTCTCTTATGCTTTCACCGATCTCCATAGATTCAGTAACTTATAATTGTATTATATCACCAGACCAGACCTCTTCTATAAACTCTAGATCTTTATACCCAGGTTGACCTCTCCTCTTAGATAGCTTAAATGCACCTTAGTAACATGTATATGACCTGTCATTCCCTCAGGTCAGATATCCTCCCAATGTTTCCTGTTTTAGAGGAATTATGCAATTATGAAGCTCCAATACTTTGGCCACCTGATGTGAAGAGCCGACTCATTGGAAAAGACCCTAGTGCTGGGAAAGATTGAGGGAAGGAGGAAAGCGGGTGACAGAGGATGAGATAGTTGGATGGCATTACCAACTCAATTGACATTAGTTTGAGGAGACTCCGTGGGGTTGGTGAAGGACAGGGAAGCCTGGCATGCTGCAATCCACAGGGTCGCAAAGAGTCGGATATGACTCAGCAACTGCACAACAACAACAATGCAATTATGTAAACCAGAAATCTGGGAGCCATCTTTCAACATCCTTCTGATTACCCTTATATGTAATGTATTACTAAATCTTATTAATTCTATCTCCTAAAACCCTTTTAAATCTCACAATTTCTCTAGATCCTCATCATCATCTTCCTTCCCAGCTTCCATCATCTCTCCCCTAGAGCATGCCAAGATCTATCTAATTGGTTTACTCAGACCCTCTCAATGAAGGACTCTTTCAATGGATTATCCACACTGAAGCCAAGTAGGTCTCTTTAAAATTCAAACCAGACAACGTCCCCTTCCTGCTATAACATCCATCAGTAACTTATCAGAACCCTCCAACGTATCCATGGTCTATAATGACCTCAAAGTCTGTCACGCCTCAGCTCTCAGCATTCTGCCCCTTGCCCTGAGCATGATAGCCACACTGACTTTTCCTTTCTCTTGTAAGTTTTATCCTCTTCCATCACAGGAGGCCTTTTAACTTGACATTCTCGCTGTCTAAACATCATTCATTTCCCTCTGTATCTAGTTGACATCTACATTTATTTTGACCTTAACTCAATTGTCATGACCCTAGTGAACCTTTCCCTGACCTTTGGACCAGGTCATCCCTAATAATGTTAGGCACAATGTACCTCTCCATCACAGCCCTTATCAAGGTTGCAATTTTATACCTATCTGTGTCATGACATGATTAACACACACCTGCCTGTTGAGCTGTAAATTCCTATTTGACCCTCCAATACCTAACACAGTGCCTAGCATATAACATATGCTTGCTAATTGAGTGACTGTATCAATGTTTTTTTTTGTTGTTTTAGTTGCTAGGTTGTGTCTAACGCTTTTGCAACCCTGTGGACTATAACCCGCCAGGTTCCTCTGTCCGTGGGATTTCCTAGGCAAGAATACTGGAGTAAATTGCCATTTCCTTCTTCAGGGGAACTTCCTGACCCAGGGATTGAGCCTGTATCTCCAGCACTGCAGGCAAATTCTTTACCACTGCTCCACCTGGGAAGCCCTGACTATATCAATAAACAGATATATTCATAGATTCTTACAGGGATCTCTTTATATAATTAATATCATTAAAATTAGTGTGAAGTACCTCCCTAAATACTTCATGTATGCTTTCATCTATGGTAATTTTTGTCTTATCATATGAATGATATAGTCCTCAGAATTATAAATTTTATGCCTACTGTGCATACAAAGTCCCAATACAGTAATTACTTTTTTGATTAGAGGAATTGCCCAGTATCCCAGGAAAGGGAATTTCACAGTTCTAAAATAGAAAGACCATAAACATTAAAGGGCCTTCTTTCCCCCAAAACTATCCAAATCAGTGTTTTTCAATTTTGTTTAATTAAAGCTCATAGTAAGAAATAAATTTTACACAGTGACTCAGTGTGTTTACACACATGTACACATGTACACACAACTGAAAATATTTCTCAGAAAATGCTCTTACTATACAAGATGTACTCCATTTCTGTTCTATTTCAATCTTTTACTGTGCCAGTCAAGACCCATTAAATCGATCTATGCCCTGTGAAGCGTCATATCTCTTGGTTTTAAAAACTATCCTCAAAGGCCTTTCACGTCTGCCTCTCTCATAAATAGACTTGTTTTCAAGACATTTTTTAAGATTTAGATCAGAAGTTCTTACTGTCCCTAGTTAAGTCTGTTATTAAAAACATTAGCCTGCCCCAATATACTACTTTCAATAGTTCCACATGGGAAAATGAAGACTCCAGCTCAGCAGGGCCTAGCTATCATGATCCATTTGCTGTTGATATGTTATTTCACTTGTATCCTAGTATTACTGTGTAAAAAAATTAATAACAAAAGCGGCCAGGAGCAGAGCCCTTGCTCTGTGCCAGGTCTTGGACCATATGTCACATGTACAACTCCATCCAGCGATGAGTGAGAGACTCACAAAGCCCCAGTGCCCCAGAAGGTCAGAAGCAGGCAGCACAAAGCTCCTTAAATTACAATTCTTGACTGAGATATTTGCAAATTCAAACATTTTCTATGGGAAATATGACTAGGAATGAAAGGCAAGTCTTAAAACAATTCACGCCAAGGAAGACTAATTCTTATATTAGCTTGAGGGCAGAGTGGTTTGGGAAAAAGAATACAGACATTGGAATCAAAAGCAAGCTGTTTCTCTCTGTTTAACAGGCTTTAGGTTCATCTACCTCACTAGAACTGACTCAAATACATTCCTCTTTATGGCTGAGTAATATTCCACTGTACATATATGTACCACAACTTCTTAAAATATCATATATTGATGCACATTTATGGAGTCCAGAAAAATGGTACTGATGAACCTATTTGCAGGGCAAGAATAGAGATGCAGACATAGAGAACAGACTTTGGACACCGCGGGGGAAGGAGAGGGTAGAATGAATCAAGAGAGTAGTGTGGAAAAATATACATTATCATATGTAAAATGATAGCTAATGGAAAGTTGATGTATAACACAGGGAGCTCAAAGCAGTACTCTGTGATAACCTAAAGGGGTGGGATGGGGTACAGGGGTCTTCAAGAGGGAGAGAACATATGTATACTTATGGCTGATTCACATTATTGTATGACAGAAGCCAACACAATATTGCAAAGTAATTATCCTCCAATTAAAAATAAATTTTTTTAAAAAGTGAGTTGTTGAAATATTTCCTGACTTAAATCTTATTTTTAAAATAAATATACTTAATTTTAACTAATAATATAGAATATGGATAATCCAGATATATGCTAGGTACATAATAGAATATTTGCTTGTACTAGAGTTTAAAGTATTAAAAAAATAGTCAAAGAAATATTCTCTCCATTCATCTTTATGCTTGGAGTTTGATTCCATTAATTTAGACCAACAGAGAGCAAAGTAACTAGACTGTGTGCTCACCAGCCCTTACCTCAAGGTCTTAATGATTACATGTTAGCAATATGTGCTCTGGGTTTAGGAAGGCAAACAAAAGAACTGCTTCTACCATTTCTGAATATTTTATAAAACCTAACTGAGAATTGACTATGCCAAAGCCTTTGACTGTGTGGATCACAATAAACTGTGGAAAACCCTGAAAGAGATGGGAATACCAGACCACCTAACCTGCCTCTTAAGAAACCTGTATGCCGGTCAGGAAGCAACAGTTAGAACTGGACATGGAACAACAGACTGGTTCCAAATAGGAAAAGGAATACGTCAAGGCTATATATTGTCACCATGCTTATTTAACTTATATGTAGAGTACATCATGAGAAACGCTGGGCTGGCTGAAGCACAAGCTGGAATTAAGATTGCCAGGAGAAATATCAATAACCTCAGATATGCAGATGACACCACCCTTATGGCAGAAAGTGAATAAGAACTAAAGAGCCTCTTGATAAAAGTGAAAGAGGAGAGTGAAAAAGTTGGCTTAAAGCTCAACATTCAGAAAACTAATGCCATGGCATGCGGTCCCATCACTTCATGGCAAATAGATGAGGAAACAGTGAGAACAGTAGCTGACTTTATTTTGGGGGGGCTCTAAAATCACTGCAGATGGTGATTGCAGCCATGAAATTAAAAGATGCTTACTCCTTGGAAAGAAAGTTATGACTAACCTAGACAGCATATTAAAAAGCAGAGACATTACTTTGTCAACAAAGGTCCATCTAGTCAAGGCTATGGTTTTTCCAGTGGTCATGTATGGATGTGAGAGTTGGGCTATAAAGAAAGCTGAGCACCGAAGAATTGATGCTTTTGAACTATGGTGCTGGAGAAGACTCTGGAGAGTCCCTTGGACTGCTGGAGATCCTACCAGTCCATCCTAAAGGAGATCAGTCCTGGTTGTTCATTGGAAGGACTGATGTTGAAGCTGAAACTCCAATGCTTTGGCCACCTGATGTGAAGAGCTGACTCATTGGAAAAGACCCTGATGCTGGGAAAGATTGAGGGCAGGAGGAAAAGGGGATGACAGAGGATGAGATAGTTGGATGGCATCACCAACTCAATGGGCATGGGTTTGGGTAGACTCCGGGAGTTGGTGATGGACAGGGAGGCCTGGTGTGCTGCAATTCGTGGGGTCGCAAAGAGTCGGACTCGACTGAGCGACTGAACTGAACTGAACTGGGAAAATTAACCACAGTGCCAGGTCCTTCACATAGCAAGGGGTCAACTAGTAAACTTTCATTACAAATTATCACCAAACTACTCAAAGCTCTGTGGTGACCTAAGCAGGAAGGAAATCTGAAAAAGAGGATGCGTGCATATATACAGCTGATTCACTTTGCTATACAGCAGAAACTAGCACAGCATTGTAAAGCAACTATTCTCCAATAAAAAAAAATTGTTTTTTAATTATTCCTAGAAGCCTTTTCCACAAATTTTCTGCCAACACTTGGATTGTCTCAATACAATCAAGGGAGCTACTGTGAAAAACCTGGGGAATTTTAGTTAGGTTATTGGTTTCCTCATAACAATGCCTACCACTCTGGATAGTTTATGGAGATTAGAATAATGTCAGCAAAATCTTTATAAGCTAACCATTGGAGTAAAAATTGCCTATAGACTATTATTGTTTATTGTGTACAAGATTCTTTTACAACTGTATTATATACGCAGAGAGAGCTATATGTAAGCTCTCTCTGTGTGTGTATAAACAAATACCCTAGGAAAAATAAAAATTTAAATGTTGACCCTGCAAACCAAAACCTATAAAATTATACTCAGAGCTAAACTACAAAATAAAATATTAGGAGAAAGTGGGAAAGAAAGATAAAGACAAACTTGTTTTTATTTTAAAGGCTAAATTAAATGGAAATTACTACGTATTAAATAAATAGTCCAGGAGCTTCTTTTGGAAACTGGTCTATTTGTTGAAACTCAGTATGTATATATGAAATATTCACACAACTGCTCCATTTCTCTATAGTCATGAAAATTATTATTGCAATAAATGTGAAATCTGGCATTATTAACAAATATTAAGAACAAGATAGCAGAGTAATTAAAATTGCTTCCAGAAAATTTTAATTCCCTTCGGCTTTAAAACATGGCAGGGAAAAGCAACCTGGTTACTGAAGGATAATGTCTTTTGCAAAGGAGATAGTTGAAAATCTCAAAAGCAAGACCACCTCAGAAGTTTTGAAAACACAAAGCCATTAAAGAAATTGCCCATAACTCTGAGTGACCATCACAATCCTGATTATTATGGAATGAATGTAAGCATTCTCCCAGAACTGATACGTTGAAACCCTACTCCTCGTGTGATGGTATTAGGAGGTGGGACTTTGGGGATTTGATTAGGATTCAATGAGGTCATGAGGCTGGAGCCCATCATGACTGGGATTAGGACACTTATAATAATGACAAGGGAGCTTGCTCCCTCTGCTTGGCTTCCCATCACATGAGGAAGATATGATGAGAAGTCAGCAGTTTGCAACCAGGAAGAGCATTCTCACCAGAATCTGACCATGCTTGCACCCTGACCATGGCTTTGCAGACCCCAGAACTGTGAGAAATAAATTTTTGTTGGTTATAAGCCATGTGATTTAGCAACAATCATATCCAAATGTTTTAAATACACATATGTTCCTATTTGAGGCATCTAAGAATTGGGTAATTTTCTGTCACGGGTGGTAGTAGTCCGGTAAAACACTTCAGAAGCAATAATCGCACATAAGAATAGATTCTCAAATGGATCTCTGCAAGAGACTGGGGCTCAAAAACATTTCATTGTATTTTTTTCAAGACCATCCAATATCCTCCCAGAGATGGACATGAAGTGAAACACTTTTTTCCTCAAGGGTTGGAAGGTCAAAAACTAAATCACAAGACCACCAAAATCTTTACGAGTGTTTCTCAATTTTGACTATTCATTTGTTTGGGATGGAGGTTGGGGAGAATTGAAAGCGATCACAGGAGTTACTCATTCCGGGCCCCACCTCTCAAAAGAGTGATTTTCATGGATCTGGAGTGAGAAACAGGAATAAGTATCAATATTTAAATCTTCTCATGTGGTCTAACATGTAGCCAGGGTGGAGAAGTCCTGATCTACTTCAATAAATCCTAAATGCTGGCAGCCACACAAAAACACAGCCACAAAGGTCAGCCTAATGCTGTCAGGTTTGGAAAAATTTGCTCTCATATCTTGCTACTCAAAGTGTGGACCAGTATCACCTGGGAGTTTATGAGCAATGCAGAATCTGGGACCCACCCCAGACCGAATGAATCAGAATCTGCTTTTTAGTGAGGTCATCAAGTGATTCCCCAAGCTCATGAATACACTCATCTTGTGCATGCTTTCCTTACTTTTAAGGACAGGAAAGCTGGCCAGGGACGTTAGAAGACTTGGCAAACACAGGTAAAGGGAATTTAATGGGGCAGAAAGATAGAATTCGGTCTCACTGTCTGAGACTTTCTCTTCCGCCATTATATTTCTGAACTGCTGTTTAAACTTTTGTTTTCATGTAATAAAAAGGAAGCCCTTCCTCTTTACAGGGCTATTTCTTCAGACAACAAGGAAAATAACTACATTCAGTTTAACACCACTACACATGAATCCCATTCCTAAAGGAGATCGTGTACAAACCATGAGGTCAATAATTTTGCTGACAGAAGTTTCTGGAAGAAGAAAGGTTATATTCAGTCAATGAAAACAATATAAAAGCATATTAGATGTTTTTCCCCTTCCATAGCAATTCTAGGAAAATGATGCCTTTCCTCTACTGCAACATTAGCTATATCTGGCATGATTAGATGCTTATTGAGGTGTTTGTTTCATTTATTTTGCTTTTAATGAAAACTACACCCTTTTCTGATCCAGAAATTTCATAAACAATAACAAGCATGAAATACCTGTTGGGGGGTTAAACTTCTCTCTCTTCCTCTCATCATTTTTATGCAAATTACCCTAAAGAGAAGTATTTCACCACACAAGCACAGAGAAATTTTCAGCTATTTTAACAAGTGCTACCATAACGCAGGAGACCAGGGTTTGATCCCTGGGTCAGGAAGATCCCCTGGAGAAGGGGATGGCCACCCACTCCAGTATTCTTGCCTGGAGATTCCATAGACAGAGGAGCCTGGTGGGTCCCACTCCATAAGGTTGCAAAGAGTCAGACACAATGGAGAGACTAACACTTCTGCTTTCACAAGACACAAAGGAATTCTATAGAGTCCTGAGGAAAAGAGAAAATAGGCAGTGGAGGTAGGAAAGGAAAGGCCTTCACAAAAAGAAGCCAGAAACACTGACTAAAACTTGCTCACAAATTTATACTTTTTCCAAGGTCTAGAGCTGCTTCTGAGGAAAGTCAACCAGATTCTCCTTCTGATTACATTCATTTAGTCCTAACCTTGGAGAATACATCACCTAGAAGTCATCACTCTTATTCTGAAAGCCCTGGCATAAAGCTCCTCCAACAGAGGTGAAACCCATAATTTGAGCACTGGAAGGGAAGGACTGGAGTGTAGACTCTCACAACTCCAAGTATTACCCTGCCCTCCACAATCCTCCAATTCAAAGAGCAAGAGAATTCAAATTCCAAAGATCAGTGGCCAAGAAGGGAAATTTGGAGCTTGAAAGCAACAAAATGAAATTCATGAGCCAATTACTAACGTTTTCTAAAAGGGATTGAAAAGGGTATTTCAACACTGAAAAGTGAAATTGAAAGGTTTCCTGCACTGCAGGCAGATTCTCTACCATCTGAGCCACCGGGGAAGCCCAAGAATACCGGATTGGGTAGCCTATCCCTTCTCTAGCAGATCTTCCTACCCCAGGAATTGAACTGGGGTCTCCAGCATTGCAAGGAGATTTTTTACCAGCTGAGCTACTGACTGTCAAATATTCATTATAAAGTTACATTTGATTTAGAATTTTGGTTTTATTTAAAATTTTATTTTGGATAGAGAGAACAACCCAGTGGTTACCACGGGGGAGACAGAAGGGAGTAGGGACAAGATAAGGATAGGAGATTGACCTACAAACTATTGATACTGTATAAAATAAATAAGCTACAAGTTATGTTGTACAGCACAGAGAGTATAGACAATATTTCATCATAATTTTAAATGTAGTGTAATCTAAAAAAATTTTTAATCATTATAGTTCTGAAATTAATATAATATTATAAATCAATGATACTTACTTCAATTTAAAAAACCCACTTAAGAAACATACATACATACCCCTCAGAATTTTCTTTCATATGAGCCGGCCTCCTATTAAAATCTGAAGCTACATGTTTCTAATCCACAAGACAACCAGACTGATCAGGTTAATTACCTGACCTGTGATACTCTTTTCTAGACCTCTGAAAGAAGAATACAGAAATCACTTCTGTACACAATCACACTGAACAAAGCTCTCTTCGGCTGCATTATTTTCTTCCAAGGAATGAAAAGGGAGCTAGAAGGCAAAGTGATAATGCAGGTGATATCTAGAGCTTCACACTATACCTGGTAATCTTCCAATTTTCTCCATCTCAGTTTTCCCCATCTCCATCCCTACCTCCATCTATTCCCAGGTGCTCGAGCCAAAATCCCATGCTTCACACCTCTTCATTCATGCTATCCAATTCATCACTATTGCAATTCATCCTTTTGCAAAATTCAGGCTCAAATTGAAGAAAGCCATTTGGGTATGACCTAAATCAAATCCCTTGTGATTACACAGTGGAGGTGATAAACAGATTCAAGGGATTAGATCTGGTAGAGAGCATGCCTGAAGAACTATGGACGGAGGTTCATAACACTGCACTGGAAGTGGTGACCAAAACCATTCCCAAGAAAAAGAAATACAAGAAGGCAAAGTGGTTGTCTGAGGAGGGCTTACAAATAGCTTAGGAAAGAAGAGAAGTGAAAGGCAAAGGAGAAAAGGAAAGATATACCCAACTGAATGCAGAATTCCAGAGAAAAGCAAGGAGAGATAAGAAAGCCTTCTTAAGTGAACAATGCAACAAAACAGAGGAAAACAATAGAATAGGAAAGACTAGAGGTCTCTTTAAGAAAACTGTAGATACCAAAGGAACATTTCATGCAAAGATGAGCACAATAAAGGGCAGAAATGGCAAGGACCTAATAGAAGCAGAAAAGATTAAAAAAAGACAGCAAGAATGCACAGAACAGTACAAAAAAGGTTTTAATCACCCAGATAATCACAATGGTGTAGTTGGTCACTCACGTAGAGCCAGATATCCTGGAGTGTGAAGTCAAGTGGGCTTTAGCAAGCATTGCTACAAACAAAGCTAGTGGAGGTGATGGAATTCCAGCTGAGCTATTTCAAATCCTAAAAAAATGATGCTGTGGAAGTGCTACACTCAATATGCCAGCAAATTTGGAAAACTCAGCAGTGGACACAGGACTGGAATAAGTCAGTTTTCGTTCTAATCCCAAAGAAAGGCAATGCCAAAGAATGTTCAAATTACCATAGAATTGTGCTCATTTCACATACTAGCAAGGTAATGCTCAAAATCCTTCAAGCTAGGCTTCAGCAGTACATGAACTGAGAACTTCCAGATGTATAAGCTGGATTTAGAAAAGGCAGAGGAATCAGAGATCAAACTGCCAACAACACTGGATCATAAGGAATTCCAGAAAAATATCTACTTCTGCTTCATTGACTATGCTAAAACCTTTGACTGTGTGGATCACAACAAACTATGGAATATTCTTGAAGAGACTGGACTATCAGACCTCCTTACTTGCCTCCTGAGAAACCTATATGCAAGACAGGAAGTATCAGCTAGAACTGGACATGGAATAATGGACTGGTTCAAACTTCAACACTTAACCCTCATAATTTTACCAGCAGAAGCACCCACTTCCCTTAAACTCTACAGGTACCATCCCAGGCAAAATACTCCATCATTTCTTGCCCGGACTATCACAAGAGTCTCCTGGCTGTTCCCCTACTAGCACTGTTCTTTCCTCCAACACAACTTGCCATTATACAGCAAGTGAACCCTGTAGCCAGAAGATCTGCCCACTGACTTGGAATACAATGCAAAATCCTTTCCCTGAGTAGTCAGGCTTCTGTCTCTCCTCCCTGGTTTTCCACATTTCTCTTTTTTTGTCCACTGCGATGCAACTACACTGGCTTCTAAGCTTCACAAACTCAGCCACTCGTTTTCTCTTTCTTCTTAGGACTGTTCACAAGTTTTCTCTGTCTGAAATATTCTTCTGTCCATTCATCATCTATTTACCTCTTACTTTAGGTCTGAATTCAACACTACTTTCTCAGAAATGTCTTCCCAGACACCATCTCCCGGTCAAAAGTAGTCTCTAATACACCTGACCACAGCATCCTCCCCTTTTCCTTTAAAATGCTTACCACAATTTATAATTTATATTTGGTTTGGATTGGTGAAATGCCTGTTTCCCCACAAGACTGCAAGTTCCATGAGGGCAGAGACCACATCTGTCGGTTCACCACTGTATACCCACAAAAGCTTATTGAATGAGCAAATCAAATAGAAAAATTCTTATTCCTAAAGTCATACAGTCAATAAATAATTATTAGAGCAATGCTAGACATTGTCAAGAATATAGATAAGGATTGTGCTAGGTACTTTTTTTTCAAAGAATGAATAGTTTTGTTTAAAAAAAAAAATTAGGTGTTCCAACACAGATTTCCCTGAACTCTGGAAACTTGTGAATTTAAATCATGCAGCATATATTACTTTTTAAACTTGTCTTCTGGGTGTCTATAGATATATTTAAGTTTCAGAGAACAGAAACAGCAGAACAATCCCTGAGGCACATACAGCACATTTTATTTGGGTTAAATAAAATCCTGGCACAGATGGCTAAACAAAAGCATAAATAATTTATATGTCATGCCCACATCCACAATGTTGATTTCTGGTAGGTGCATTATCCACTTCTATTATGTCAATAATAGAATATAAGACTGGTATGTTTCAGTCCTCACAAATATACCTTTATCTTACAGCTCTGTATCAAAGAAATGTGTGTGTGTGCGAGTATGTGTGTGTGTGTGTGTAGACACATACTCTTTGTACCTTCCACAATGAGACT
Organism: Cervus elaphus; assembly: GCF_910594005.1. Taxonomy (NCBI): domain Eukaryota; kingdom Metazoa; phylum Chordata; class Mammalia; order Artiodactyla; family Cervidae; genus Cervus; species Cervus elaphus. Next base: position 26,966,999 of record NC_057826.1, on the reverse strand, counting down.
AATTATTATATAATAATATTGGCAACATTAAGCAGACCATCACTGTGGGAGTTTGAAATATGCAAAAAAAAATCTGTTAATTTATTCAAACTTGTTCAGCTGCCATCAAAGATAAAAATATGCCTCCACTCTTCATCTCCTTCAAGATCAAAGGTACATTTTTAAGTTTCTGTGTTTCTTTGATGGCATTAAATTCATTTTTCCATCCAGCCAAAGTGGTTCAGGATTCACGAGCTATTTTAACATATATTCCTGAAATTCTAATGGTAGGAAAATAGCAATTTTGTTATAGAAAATATATATGTACACACACATATAAAAGAATGTCCAACAATTCAAGGTTTCTACTTTTAATAATTGGTGTTTTCTTCATGAAAGATATGTTTCTTAAAAGTACACTCGTCAGCATCATTAAAAATAAAAGATAACTGCAATGATGGCCTATGTGATTTGTAGTCTCACAGTACAACAGAAAATCCTCACCCATGTAGATAAAAACAAATTTTTACTGAATTTTATTACAATGATATTTCTTAAAATACACAAGGATGTAAAACATTCACTAGTTATATAATCTTGGATAGAAGCTAAATCAGTCAAGTTAGGTTTATCAGGGGGGAGAAGTATTACATTTTTAATGTTTAAGCATCATTTTCTATCTTGCAAATAAACCTTGTTTTTGCAAATGAACTGCAGCTGTTATGAAGAGATTCTATTTCCTTTAGAGTTTACCTTTTAAGGCTATCAAATACTAATGGCAAGATAACTAATGAAGAATTTCAATTAAAAGACTAGTCTAACCTCCACACCTGGTAGAAAAATAGAAGTGAGGCTTTTCTTAATACATTTATAATCCAATTAATTGCTAAAGCTTTGTCCTATATTTTTTTAAAATTTCTACTATCTATGCAATAGAAGCTAATTGTTCAAAGGAAAGATATAGATCACATATTCAACTTTCTCTCCTTTGGCCAGATTTAACTGAGCCGGTTACAAAAAGAGGCTAAATTTCTGCCTTCTTCTTGAGCTTATCCAAGCATTAACAATTACTGAGGTAAAAAGAACTGATGCTTCTTTGACTATAAATAGTAGTTCTTTGTTGTTGTCATTGTAGGGAAGAGTGGTGTTTGTTTGTTTTGGTTTTTTTCTCCAAATAAGTACGTCCTTGGTAAAGTGAAGGCAAATGCCTTTAAGCTAAGATCCACCAGGATAAAACTTAGGAAAGTCTCAGCAATTTAATACTTTGCTTTGTTCAGGTTAAAAACAAAGAAAAATCACCCCTACTTTAGAGAAAAAATAGGAACAGGTGAATATTTTTTAAGCCCTTGATGAGGCACTGTGCCAGAGCCACCACATTTGTGAGTTTGCTGTATCTTTCCAGCAACCCTGCAAGGTAATCATTAATACTGTAATCCTATAGAGTCCTAGATGTCATCTAGAGTGATGGCTAGAGTCAGGATGGAAGTCTGTGTCGAGACAAGATAGAAATGCCTTTTATCTGTTGAGAGCATTGTTTTCTGCCCTACAGAGTTCCAGAAAGATGACGGGTTACCTTGACTATGGTTGCTCTAGTAGAAAATGAGGCTGCTTGGGAATGAACAAGAACATATTACATTCCTTTCATTCCTCACTCTCAGAGATCTTTTGTTTCTGGGCCCAGTTAACTACACAACTCTTCTTTCAACCTGTAACTCCTACTTTAGTCCATCATACTTGTACACGTTGGCCATACATGACGCCAGTTATGGACACATCTCATGCCCTGAGATGGGTCAGTACAGTGAACTATCATGAATTCACTTACTCTGCACCCAGCACTTATAAAGAGTACAGCAGGAATATATGGCAAAATTCTTACCCCTGGAGGTTAATAATCTGGTTAGGAAATAAGACTAGTATTATACTGCATGGGAAGCCAAAAATGACCCTAAAATTTCTAGACTAAAAGATTAAAATATTAAAGACACCTTTGACAGAAATGGGGAAATACCAAAGGAAGCAAGTCTGCTTGACGCCAAAAGCAATGATAAACCAATGCTGTGTCCACACTGAGTTTTAGATAACTTGTGGGGAGTACAGGAGAAATTCTGTAGGCCCCTGGTAACATGTGACTAGAGAACAGAAAGGATAAAGTTTAAATTATGACAGAGGACAAACTTGCTCTGAAAAGAAGGGTATAAATGTAAGGAAGACAGTTCAAAGTTGAACCTGAATGCCCATTCACCCTTGGTGGGGGGGTGGGGGAGGCGGGGAGGAGGGAAGGGATAGGAGGGAAGGGGAGTGGAAAGAGAATAGAAAATGAAAGGGAAAGGGGCAAGAGAAAATACAAAGTCATGAAAGCCAAAAAAAGTGTGGAGAGGATAGGGGAGCAGAGTCTTAAATCCTGCAGAACTAGAAAAATATGGACAAATGAAAGGTTTCTGGATTCACAAGAATGCTCACTTGTAACCTTCTAGGAAGTCTCAACACTACAGTTTAGTCAGAAGTCCACTGAAAGTAGGTTCAAAAGGAAGTGGTGACCAAGAATTAAAGGCATCAACTACAAATGGTGTTGAACATCTAAAGTGTTAAACATCTAAATAATAACAATAACTAGCTACACTAATACTGATATGGAACTTGTTAAGTGCCAGACTCTGTTCTCAGCACTTTGCACATGTCCTCTCATTTAATCCTCACTTCAGCACCGTAAGTCAGGCACTATTATTACTTGCATTTTGCAGAGCAGAAAACTAGGGACAGACAGGTTTGTCACAGAGCTAGTAAGCATCAGAGCTAGGACCTTAATGCAAGCCTCCAGAACCTGTGGTGCCTAACCAGTGTGTACACTGCCCATCACAGAAAAAAAAAAAAAGGCGGGGGGGAACGTTAGTTTTATCATCGTGTTCAATGTGCATCCCCAGTGCTTAGTTCAGAGTCTAGCACATGGTAGGCACTCAACAAATTTATGTCAAATTATCAAATTAGTGAATGATTAACTAGAAAGAGTATGAAGGTCAAGCAAAAGGATGGGAGCTATTTTAGGTGAGTTTATTCCCAGACTGTTTAACCCTCATTGAAAAATTTCTCTATTCTCTCAACACCATGAAAGTAAATTCATTGTGCTATAATTTGTCCCAAATTAAAAATATGCCAGGAGACATGAAAAGGCTTACAGAAAAGATGAGGATAAAGATGAACTTTTGCTCTTTCTTAATCTAAGCAAGTTATTTTCCAGTTAAACTTGGTGACCTGAGGCTGACCCTGCAGGCTCTAACAAGCCAAAATCTATCCTGCCTCTTCTTCTGATTACTGCACAGGACTGCAAGCTGCTTCTCAAGGTGGAACTCACTCGGAAGATACATAAATTGATATAGATCAATTCCCAAGGATAAAACTTACCATCAGTAACTCCTAATGCAAAATCGTTTTACAAAAGGAATTAATTAGAATCAAAAAATTTATAAACAGTTATTTCCTATAGCCTATATTTTAAGCCTTGGAGATCAGAACAAAAAATGATAGGAAATATTTCAGCTGAATATCCAGTTGCAATAAGAGATGAATGTGAGATCACTCACACATTCACCTTTCAAGCTCTCATGACTTGCATCTGATATTCCTCATTCAATGTGATTTCCATGTTCAGATCTACACATTGGTTATCTAAATATTTTGAACTATGCAGTTACTGATACAAGCTTACCTAATAGATTTAATCGGCAGTGTTTTAGAAAAGAATCAATTCTAGACTTGGTTAACTTAGGAGACAAAATTAAAAGCATTTATTCAACTAGTACATAGTGTTATGTGCTCTTCACAGTGGAGGATATAAAAGTATGTGTAAGGTATAACCCATATCCTCAAGAAGCTTAGCCCATATACCAACACTTCCCTGACTTCCCAGTTATCTGTCATTATCTCTAGAAACTGCTGATTGTGCACCTAAGCTCAGACCTAAAATCATATATCTTGGGAAATCAATAGGACTCAGTACTTACGTTTCGCTGATGGGACCAGACCCAATAAAGAAAGAAATCCATTTCAATAAGATTTCAAATTGCTTTTCAACCACTCTTCCTTTATAAATTATTTCACTTTTTATTTAATTTTCTTATCTTTTCCCATGTGAAAGCTTAATATATCAAAAAACCATTATCTAGAATGTATCCAAATACTTCTTTGTGTTAGTAATAATATTCATAAACAACCAAATACTAAAATAGTGTCTAAAATGCACTCTGAAATATGTGACAATATTGTCAGTGTTCATTTGATTAACTATCTTTCAAGACCAAGTCTTTCAAATATTAAAATATCTACATTATATAAAATGAGAATATTCAAATGACTCTTTTTAGTCATTCTTCAATGATGAAAAGGAGTTATATCCTACATTATTAAGCTAGCATATTTAGTGAAATACACTGAGGATGTTTTTTCAGGCGTGCTAAGGTATAACTGACAAATAAAAATTGTATATATTTAAAGTATATAACTTGATGATTTGATATCACATGCAATCAAGCTAATCAACATGTCCATCATTTCACATAGTTACTACTTTGCTTTATTGGGTGTGTGGCAAGAATTAGACTGGAGTTTTTAAAATTCTATTATTAAAGAAAAATATTTTACAAATGTCCATTTCTTACAACACATAAAGACTACTTTCTTTGACCTCGATTTCCACAACAATAATTACCACTGGTTTTGTGACTTGTTATTCAGGTTTACTTGCTTTCACACTATGTCTATGTTATTCATAAAAGTACTGTATGACACATTTTAATTTTCCCCACTAAAACTGACTTTCTTTGGGACATTTCAGAGCATCTCTCAAAATATGGTTTCTAACCCTACCAAAAAGAAAACAAAAAATCCCTATAACCAAGATTCAAACTTGATGATGGACAAGAAATAAAACCTCTTAAAGTAGTACTGTACCTCCAATCATATTTTTTGAGTTTAATAAGTTTGGAAAACTTTGAAGAATATTTATTTTAGCTCTGTATTTTATTTTTAAAGTTTGTATAACATTGAACTACTAGAATCATGTAACATCCTAGGTAAGTATCTATAAATCTGTAAAGTATCTTTTAATAAAATCAAAGCACTATCATGAACTGATTCTACTTGATCAAACTTAATCAAAATTATATTAAGACATCTGATGAGAGAATTTTTTGTTGAAACAGAAAATATGTATTCATCCTTCTAATGTGAACATTAATTATACATAATTATTCTGCAAAACTTTATATTTTATATATATTATCACCACACAGAGATGGTTACAATAACATTTTGTTCATCTGCTAAAGTGAAAGTTATACTAACCTAAAATTTGAATTTGTTTCCATAAACTGTTTTTACTAATATCACATTCATTTAATCAGAAAATGTTGGTTATCATCAACCAATATAAGATTGCAGTTCCTTTCTTCTTTTCACTTTCTTATAGGTCTTCTATTTTAGATATTTTCTGCCAAGAGTAACAACTAACTTCATTAATTTTTAACCCCCAAACTTGAGGAAAAGGACAGAAAAGAGAAACAGACATAAATTAGTTTAGCTGTGGCAGAACCTATACTGCCCTCCTGTGGTGAATCTTAACTACAGGCTCTGGAGAACAGGGCAACCTTTTCCTAGACTAAAGGCTGGAGAATGTGGAAGCATTGTTCCTCCATGCTAGCAAGCAGCTGTTATTAACAATGAAAGCAAAAGATAAATATTGACTAAACTAAAAGACTCCTTTACAGAAATTTACTCAGTCACTGTCAAAACAATCATAGCTACTCCCTTCTACTCTATAAAATACTGTGCTATAGGTTTCTTTTAGTAGGGCAGTTGACAGATGGCCAAGGATGTGGATTTCTTATACCCTCTACTTCTTATATACTCTACCACTGCAGTCCATGGGGTCGCAAAGGGTTGGACACAACTGAGCGACTGAACAGAACTACTTCTGGAATCAAGCAAAAGATAGACAAACAGAGCAATTTCTAGTGAACACAAGGATGTCCTGGGATAAGCAACTCCCTAGTCAACAAAGTACTGCATCTGTTATATAAGGCAATGTGGACCCTGAAGGATGGGACAATCCTCTGGGTTACTTATAAATATAATTTAGGAAGTGGTCAGTGTAATTTCAACCTCTATGATATTATAAAAATAGAACTGATACATCATAAGACTTGGATGAACCAAAGCTTCAGAAATTCTAAGTGGTTTTATCAATATATCCTGAAGAATGTTTTAGATCTTTCAAGAAAAAATATCAAGTACTCTATACCAAAAAAAAATTTGTCCTTCATCATTTTTTTAAATCGGATGATACTTATGAGTCATTATTTCTTTCTTTTGTTTTTAAATCACTAGCTTTCTACTTTCTCTCCTATAGGATCTCATTTAAGGTCTCAGTTTTTACAAATATTAACTATAGCACAAAAATTATTTTAGATTTTCCTATTGGTAAGAGCAAAGAAAGTATTTGGGGAGGTATTTCAAGTAAAATGGAAAACTGAGTTTACTAAGTAGCTTCTCTTGAAGGTTAAGCAGTTCATAAAATACTGCTTTTTCTGTTTTCTTCTTTCCTAAGCCCCTTTTTTATCTCTAAAAAGAAAACACTTCTAGTTTTTCCTAATGTCTAAAAGATTAAAGAACAATAGCTATATTCTAATTTAAAAGAAATTATTTTTATAGTTAAAAATTTCAAAATGGCAACTAGTTTACTGTCACTCAAAGTAATAATGCCTGCCTATTTGCTAAGGAATCAAAGACAACATATACACAAAAATGTACTGCCCAAAGCAATAATCACATTGAAGGCCTTGGAAATATCTCGTTTTGTTTAAATCTAAAGTTCCACCTAAAAGTCCTTAAAAACCTACTTTCTTTCAGGTACCTACCCTCTACCCATAAGGGTACAGCTCCCTACAGCCCAAAATATATGGATGAAGAGCTTGCAAAAATACTGAAATTTAAATAAGGAAAACTAACCTAATAATGTTTCAGACACAGATTCAGTCAGTAAGCACTTTGGATGGAAGCCTTCCATAAGACATTGCATGCCTGTAACGAACTGGCCACATAGTTCCTAAACTTTATCTTCCTAACTACATATTTTGATTTTACTAGCCAAAAATGTATCTAAATCTCGCTACTGCATTTATGCTCTTGACCTTTACAACTTCTTGGAGTAAATAATGTGCACTCTCTACCTATTAGAATCACATGTAATGATTGTAATTCCTTTTATTTGTCTAAAAATGATCTTATCTTTTATCTTAAAACTAAAAAGAGGAATTTCCTACTTCTACCATTTGGGTATTTGGCTATATAGTATGTTTGTATCCATCCTACTCAATGGCCCTCATTACTTTATTTTATAGACTTTGAATCACCAATAACAATTTGAAATGCTTTCCCATAACAGACTGAATCAACTAAATAAGGAAAATAAAAATCCAATCTTGAGAAGTGTAAAATAACAGCAAATAGGCTATAGTACCACTCTAGGGCAAAGAATATAGCACGGTTATTCTAGAAAATTGCAACTGAGGCGTTTGGAACTTTATTAGGAAATCCTCGTGTTTAAAAACTATACCCAAATATATCACACTTCTTGCTCTTTTGTTCTTCATCAAGAAGTATTCTGATGGATTTCTAATTGAGATTTCAGCTCATTAGCGATAGCCTAATAAATAAAACCGTGTATCCCTCCTTTTCTCTCTCCCCCACCTCTTGTTCCCTCCCTCTCTGTATTCTGCTACTTTTTACATCTCTCTTTTGCCCCTTGAGGGTGTGAAAGAATTTATTTCCTCTGCATCTATCTTTGTGTCTGAGTGGATACCTGTCTGTATTTTATCTGTGTGCATCTCTACATGTGTTTCTACTCCATCTGATTCTCACTAAAAGATCTGATCTTTTCATAAGAAGAAAATGAGGTTGTGTCAGAAAGACAAAAATTTCATGGAGTACAGGTAAATAGCCGGTCCCAAACCATCTTCCTTCAATTCTTAAATATATTGGGAGTACTGCTTCCTTTTTTTCCCACTAAAGCTCTGCCAATACATCACTTTCAATGTTGTTAAGTTATTGAGTAATGAAATCTTTACTGTGACAAACTCGATCCATCTGTGAGAACCCTGACGGGTATTTTCTGTTAATCTCAATTAAGCAATTTCTCAGAATAAATTTTTTTATTTCTCTGCCAAATCATATAGAAGTGACAACAATTGTGGGATATTCCCACAAAATATAACACTGTAATTTTCAATTTCTGAGGTACTTCCTCTGTAAGTGGCATTGAGACATTCCAGTACTGATTACATACACAAGGACATATACTTACCTCAAATATCTAACACATTTCAAACAAAGCTGAGTTTTGAGTAGCTGTATTGTAAGTTAGCCACAAGCAATTAGAGGTGATATTTAAAATGCGAAAACAGATGAATTTTCATTTGTACTTGGTGCTATGCATGGAAAGAAACATTAAACCAGTGAAGCAATTATAACATGAAGTGTAAAAAAGATAAAACGTTCATTAATTTGGATAGTGGATTTAAAATGGAGGCAATAGAAGCAGCTATTTCTAAGCCACATAAAGTAAGTCATAGTTTCATGGTATATCAGAAATAAAAGATATTCTGCAAACTGGCTCATAGTTTCAGTCTGTATAAGAAGTTTCATCCAAAGATGCTATATGAGTAAACTTCAGTCAATTCTCATCTACTTTCTAGTTACCATGCAGAGCAATAGAGAACCCTCCAAATTTTAAGGCCTTCTCTTAAAAGTCCTCTTGCAGACCAAATTGCATGGTGTTGAAATAACCCAAGAGGATGAGAAAGCTGAAAAAAAGGGCTTTATCTTAAAAGCTATATCTTAAATAGCTAATTCCAATAAACTTTAAATTTCCCAAACTAGTTCTTTTAACAGTAATATCTCTTTGTACTGCAGGTTTCTATACAATATTAATATAGGAAATAATGTATAAACATATAAATTGTCTACCATAATGAGTTCATATTTTATATTATCATAAAAAATCAAACACACATTCGAAATCACATTGGAATGGCTAAAAATATAGTTATTTTTTAAAACTAGACCAGGGGTATTAGTCATTTTTCCAACCCCAAAAAGTCAGTTCAAGATTCGAAACAGGCATTGATAAAATAGGAAGAAATAAAGTCAAAAGTCACAAATTAAAGCCTAATACCATGTCAGAGACTGATGAAAAGTACCTTGGGACACTTACATTACAGTCCCAAAATCAAGGGAAATATTTGCAAACCAGTTTTAGAAGAGATTAAATCCTAAAAATTAACACAACCTAATCTACCAATTCAGGAAAAGCACAATTGTGCCTCTCTCTGTCTTGCCCACTAAGCAGGGAGCTTTTCGAAAGCAGAAGTGTCTTAATCATTTTTATCCAAAGGACCCCACAGAGTGTCTCTTGTATAAGGCTTCCAAATAAATATTGTTTAATTGAATGAATGAATGAGTGAATGATTAAACAATGATTATGGAACTGCATAGAGCATTTCCACTGCATTAGTCCAAGATCTACTGTAATTAATATGAAGAAATGTCTTTCTCATAAATCTCCAAGCAAAGGATCTCAAGATAAAATAACTGGCTTCTGAAGGAAAAAAAGGAGCAACTTTAAAGCATTTTTTACATGTCTTGCTTGTAAAATTAAAAATTATATAAAAGATTTGAAAACAAGTAGAAGATGTATATTTCAGTAAAATGCAAAGTTTACAAGGTCCTAAAAGGTGAAATATATAACCATCCCCATTCAGATATCTTAGAGGAAATGAATGCACAAAAGGACAGAAATTTAAAGTCACTTTAAGGCAAGAAAACCCTAGCCTCTGTAGCAAGGTAGGCCGGCATTTTTAAAATTGTTTCTTTAGTTACTTTAAAAGCACAGTAGCTATCGCTTCCCCTCTACCTTCCTCCTGTTTAAGTCAAATCAAATATATCATATAGATCAACATAGACCAATGCCTCAGAAAAGAGAAACTTCAAATTTGACCAAAATAATCGCCTTTCCCTTTTTCCAGGACGGACTCTTTCTTAGGTTCAACTCCAACCATCCTCCCAAACTCGGCTCCTTTCAAAGGTACCCATTGGGCCTGAAAGCCATTCCAGAGACTTAAATCTTAAGGAGCCACTTTCACAGCCATTCCCGACTTAAGGGAAGCCCTTCCACCAAGATTAAAAATTTGATCAGTCTCTGCAGTCTACTTGATTCAGGTGGTAAAAAAAATGTGGTGGAAAGATGAACGAGAAACACAAGACATCCCTCAACAAACTCAACTCTATTCTCCAGCTGCACCTCCTCCCTACCCGCTGCTCCCCTTCGACTTCCTGTGCTCCCGGCTCTGGACAGGTGGGAGGGGGGTGAGTACTTTTTGGGGAGGGGCTGCAACAAACTTTCCTTCTGCCACCTCTTTCCCACCCCCTCCTCACATCAGGTCCAGCTGGTAACTGAAGCCACTGGGAAGGGCTGTCCGTATCCCCCTCCCCCCTTGGGAGAGGGATGAGATGAGGTGGATGGGGGGCGTGGGTGGGCAGGATGCAGGTGGAGGGGTGTTCTGACTGTAACTCTTCTTACCACTGGAGCGCCTGACGATGTTTTCCAGAAACGTGTTCTGCGGTGCCACCAGCCCTCTCTTGCCCCCCGGCATCCTGGGTCTAAAGAGCAGCGGCCAGGATCCGCGGCGGGGGAGGGGGGGTTGCAGGAAGAGAAGGTGGAGCAAGAGGAGGAAAAGGTGGAAGAGAAGATCGAGCCGAAAGAAGAGGGGGCGCGGCGGCGGCGGCGGGGTCCCCTGACTGTGTCTCCAGCCCGACCCGGATGAGCAGCTCTGGGGAGAAGGACCAGGCAGTTCATGGTAGTAGCACTCCCCCGGCCGCCGCTGCCCAGACTGTGGCGGTGCCGCGCACGGGGCTCGGGAACTGCAGGCTCCGCGGGGCACAATGCGCCTGCGCCGCCCCCGCTGTCGCTGTCCCGCCGGTGCTGATGCTGAAGCTGCCGCTGAGGCTGTTGTCGCGGCGGCGGTCACCTAGGCGCGGGCTCAGCATTTCTCCCCCTGCCCCGACCACCGGGGCCGAGGGAGCAGGAAAAGCCCACACAAAGCCCTCTCTCCCAGAGCCTTTACTGCCCCTTCCTCTCTCCCTTCGCTAGTCCACCCCTCTGGCGCGGCTGGTTCAGGGCTGCCCGGCTGAGTCCAACTTCTGCCCGGCGGTGCGCCCGGTGGCCGCTCCTCTCTCCCCGGAGATCGAGGCTAACGCTGGCTGCCCAGTGGGTCCCTGGAGAGGGCGAGGAAGTGGGGAGAGGCAGGCAGGATGCCAAAGAGGGCAATGGGCAGTCGGAGGGGGTCACATCTCGGTTTCTCCTGCCAAGGTCCCGAGTCCAGACTGCTCCCGGGAACGCGGCTGCTGGGGCGGAGGTGCTGATCATCTCCCGCTCCAGCCCAGGCTGAGAGCGGAAAGGGGACTGACTGGGCGGCGCGCGGGGACGCAGAGCAGCCACCTGACGCTGCTACCGCCCCCCTCTGGGCTTGGGCGCCTGAAGCTCAACAGAGGAGCTCTCCTCATCCGCCCTGGCCCACGCCTTGGAGCCAGAGCCAGATAAGGTCCGAGCGCAGAGCTGGGGGCGCAGAAATGGCCCCTGCACCCCTGGCTGAGTCTGGTGCGCGGTGGGGCGCGGCGACTACACTGGGATGCTTCCCAGGGCTGCGGAGCGCAGAGGCGAGCGGCGAGCCCCGCCGCTGCTAAGTTGCGGGAAGGGTTGCACTTAGTGAAATGAGTAGAGGAAGAGGGTGACTAATTCACCCTCCGAGAGAAGAGTGCAGCAAGCAGCGTTTGCGGTGGAAAAAGAGTGAAGGCGGTGGGCGCGAAGCTGCCCAGGTCCAGAGACTGCGAGCGGGAATCGTTTCCAACAAAGCTCGGAACCGGCGACAGGAGGGGAACCGTAAAAAACCGAGCCCACAAGCCCACAAGCTCAGAGTCTGCAACGGAGAAGGGAAAATAGCCTAAGTGCGAAAGGACTGGGGAAACAGAGGGAAAGAAATGAGGGAGCTCAGAATAGCAAGGGTACTTCCTTTTATCTAAGGCCGTGGTTCTAAGTGGTCCCGGACTGGAAGCACCTCCTAAGAACTTGTTTAAAATGCAAATTATTCGGCTCTACCCCAGAGCTCGGAAACCAGGAACTCTTGGAGCTGGGGCTAACAATGCTTTAAGAAGCCCTCCAGATAAATATTCTTATTGCTCAAGTTTAAGAAGAACTGATCGAAGGCTTTCGCGCCGGAGGCTTCGCCTGGGCCTGTCTAGAAAGGACGACTTCGTAAACAGGGTCGAGGAGTGAGGACAGAAATTGGCTCCGGCTGGGTCAGAGGTTGGTGGCGAGGCAAAGCATAAAGTAGGAAGGCTAAAGGAGAGTTGGATGGGGGCGTCCCCTTTGCTGAGACTTGTGCTAGATAACCCTTGCTAGAAAGGGTCAAACTGGGCTATACTCAGAAGCAGTAGGATTCTCCCTGGAAGGGGTCAGAGGAAATAACCTCTGCTCCGCCCCTACTCTGGGCAAGGGGATTGGGAAGTGGGGGTGGTGTCTCAACTTCCTTTGGAGACCCCTAGATTACCAGTCACTTGTCTCAAGTTACTGTCCCCCTCTCCAGAGCAGTCTGTGTAAGGGCCGTAGCCCGTAGCCAAAGCGAGTGAGGTGAAGTCGCTCAGTCGTGTCCGACTCTTTGCTACCCCATGGACTGTGGCCTACCAGGCTCCCCCATCCATGGGATTTTCCAGGCGAGAGTACCAGAGTGGGTTGCCATTTCCTTCTCCAGGGGATCTTCCTGACCCAGGGATTGAATCCGAGTCTCCCACACTGCAGGCAGATGCTTTACCCTCTGAGCCAGGAGAGAAGCTAGCCTGTAGCCAAGAGACACATAAATGCACAGCCAATATCCAGGCTTTAGTTTAGGGTCATTTTCTCCCTCTCCTCTGAAATTTCCACCAGTTCCTCCAGAGACTGGGCGACTGAGCAAATCCAGAAGGTTGATGCACTGTAACAAGCAGTTTGCTCTGCTAGGATTCTTTCCACACAAAATCAAGAGACTGGGAATAACACTAGCCTAGCCTTGCTTTCTGGGCTTCCTCCGGTGGTTCAGTGGTAAAGAATCCTCCTGCAATGCAGGAACCACAGGAGACACAGGTTCTATCCCTGGGTGGGGATGATCCCCTAGAAGAAGGCATGGCAACCCTCTCCAGTATTCTTGCCTCAAGAGCCCCATGGACAGAGGAGCCTGGCGGGCTACAGTCCATAGAATCTCCAAGAGTCTGACGTGACTGAAGCAACTTAGTACACTGGCAGCAGCCTTGATTTCTACCCCAAGCACTCCTGGTGGTGCCAGTTCATTTCCCTACAACTAGAATGTCTTATAAACGCATAGGGGTGTTTTTTAGTATAAATGCATTGGGGTGTCTTCAGTTAAATAACAAGGAGCTCAGGTTCAGATTGGATCCTGGTGATTAGCCTGCCAGAGCAGGAGTCGGAGATGTGGCTGAGGTTACAGCTCTCTTTCTGAAGTTTCCTGTGTGTGATTTAAAAGGAAAGTGAAAGTCAAAATCTCTCAGTTGTGTCCAACTCTTTGCGACCCCTAGACTGTAGCCCTCCAGGCTCCATGGAATTCTCCAGACAAGAATACCGGAGTCGGTAGCCATTGTCTTCTCCAGGAGATCTTCCCAACCCCGGGGTTGAACCCAGGTCTCCTGCATTGCAGGCAGATTCTTTCCCGTCTGAGCCATCAGGGAAGTCTGTATAAGCAGAAGAGGAACTGGAAACCTCAGCTTAGACACACAGTTGGATTTTACCCCTCTTCTTCTGTGAATTCTGCTGTGCTTCTTCTGTGACCTCTGCTTATGGCTACTAGGCTACTGTACAGACCACGACTAATCAGCCATTCACAGTCTGAGGTACTGAGGTAATGAACAAGCAGGCTAATTTCATATATATAATAGAAAATATATGAATATCTATAAAATACATATATAATATCAATATATTTCATAGATTGTGATCCTAGACTTCTAACATATGATAAATCTATCATCAACATTTACAGGAAATATCTCAAATCTATATGTTCTTTTGCACATCGTCAGCTGCCCACATCTCGCCTCTGGGTATTGATATAAATCTCAGCTTGCCAGCATTTCCCATCTAGTATAAATATCCCTGTTCCTAATTACTCCTCTGTGGGTGTATTAGCTCACACTTCCCAAAGAGGAAAGTCTTTTGGACTCCATTAAGACACAGTTACACAATTACTGGTAGAATTTCCCCATTTATTTCCAGCTGCAGATTTAATTAAAATGACATCCTTTCTTCTTTGTCCTTCATAATATCATAGCATTATAACCTTGCAATTATTTTGATTATTGCAAAAAAAACATGATCATTAGAAAGTGTCAAATCCTTGGTTTACACACATTTCTTAATCCTCTAGTTTAAATTTTCAATTTACAGAAGAGGAAAACAAGGCCTGGAGAGATAAGGTGCCTAATCCAAGATGCCACAGTGCTTTAGAGGCTACACTGTGACTAGAATCGAGCCTTCTAAACCTGTAGTGAGAGCTTCTTGTAAATAATAGAAAGTAACCTGATGTTGGTATAGTGTGCAACATCTGATGATCTCTATTGCCATCGCTGGTTTTGCAGAACTAGAGAGAAGAGAAACCCCTGATAATCACTTGCAACAGCTCCTAATCAACACAGAATTAAGGAAAACAGAGCAGCACTGGCACCGTATGGACTGACTGGCTCTAAGGAATGTGCTGGCAGATTGCAGCAGGTGCCGATGCAGCATTTTAAAAGTGGTTTTCAGACAGAGTCCATATGTTGTAACCAAGCCACAGGATATACAGGTGAGACAGACAGGAATCAGCACGCTTTCAATGTCACACAAAGGGCATTTCACTGCAAAGATTACATTTTAAAGCAGAATCACTGTCCTTTCCTTCTGTCTTGGGGTATTAGAGTGGTGTTGTCTGTGAGAGCCAAGAGTTCCAATACCCAGAGGTGTTCACCAGCTCCTAAGTCACAGCTATGAAATGAAGGGAAAGCTGGCTGAGCTGCAGGTGTGTTTCAGTTTAACAGCAACCAGTACAAGAGTGAAGAGTTAGAAAATGATACATTAGGAAGCAATGGTTTGTAATTACTATAGGTTTGCTGAAGGATTCTTTTATCCCTCCTTTGAGGATTTAAAATATAGTTTATTTGACAGTAGCTGTAATGATGTGTAAACTCTCAGAAATACATTAAAAACAGGTCCAGTCTAACACTGTTCGATCTTTTATTTGAAAATGGCCCACCTACTACTCTCTCTGGGGGTGGTTTTTCTTTCCATCCCTACTGTTTCTGGGCAGAGGTATAAGATGCAACCTGTAGATGCTAAATGGATGGTTCTGATGGATAACCTCAGATATGCAGATGACACCACCCTTATGGCAGAAAGTGAAGAGGAACTAAAAAGCCTCTTGATGAAAGTGAAAGAGGAGAGTGAAAAAGCTGGCTTAAAGCTCAACATTCAGAAAAGCAAAATCATGGCATCTGGTCCCATCACCTCATGGGAAATAGATGGGGAAACAGTGGAAACAGTGTCAGACTTTATTTTTGGGGGGCTCCAAAATCACTGCAGATGGTGATTGCAGCCATGAAATTAAAAGATGCTTACTCCTTGGAAGGAAAGTTATGACCAACCTAGATAGCATATTAAAAAGCAGAGACATTACTTTGCCAACAAAGGTCCATTTAGTCAAGCCTATGGTTTTTCCAGTGGTCATGTATGGATGTGAGAGTTGGACTGTGAAGAAATCTGAGCACAGAAGAATTGATGCTTTTGAACTGTGGTGTTGGAGAAGACTCTTGAGAGTCCCTTGGACTGCAAGGAGATCCAACCAGTCCATCCTAAAGGAGATATGTCCTAGGTGTTCATTGGAAGGACTGATGCTGAAGCTGAAACTCCAGTACTTTGGCCACCTCATGCGAAGAGTTGACTCATTGGAAAAGACCCTGATGCTGGCAAAGCTTGAGGGCAGGAGGAGAAGGGGACGACAGAGAATGAGATGGCTGGGTGGCATCACCGACTCGATGGGCATGAGTTTGAGTAAGCTCTGGGAGTTGGTGATGGACAGGGAGGCCTGGAGTGCTGCGATTCATGGGGTCGCAAAGAGTCGGACAAGACTGAGTGGCTGAACTCAACTGAACTGATGGAGAAATGGGAGGAAAGAAGAAAACAAAAAGCCAGAAGTTGTTCTCCATCCTGGCCTCCAGGATTGGTGACATTAGCTGCAGTATCAGTGCAAACATTTCTGGTTTACCAATCCATTTTCCAAATCTCACTCTCCACCTCCCCCAGAGCCCCACCTCTGCTCTAGCAATAAAATATCCAAATTATTATTTGATTTCCTTGCTTGCACAAAGTCCCACACTTAAACTTATAACCTTCCTCCTTCTCCCTCCCACCCCAGAATCTAAGAGAAAGCAGAATATTTAGCCTCAATTTCCCCCGCTGTAAAAATGGAAATTTGAAATTCTACTTAAGAGAGTTGTTACGAGGATGAAATAAGATCTTATTTGATAGCTATTAAAATAGTATCTGTCATGTAAGAAGGACCATATAAGTGTTTGTCAATAAGCCTTTTCATCCCTTTCTATTTTCATCTACAGTAATAGCTCTAAGTGGTGGTCACTACTTGTGCTCACCAATAAGCAAGCACCTTCTCCACTTCCTTGAAATTAATTATGGCCATAAACTATTAATAGTTCTGGTCAATGAACTGTGAATAGAGGCAATGTTTATTACTTCCTGGTGAAAGCAGATAAGAGTCAGAACCCAGTGCTTGACGCTCCTCTTCCTCTGCTTCAGTGACTGTGGAATGCCAAACAACACAAGAACAGCTACAGGAAGGATTACCTAGACCTCTGGTAGACATTATATAAGCAGGAAATAAGCTTCTGTTAAGACACTGAGATTCTGGCACTGTTCCTTACTGTACCATACCCTAATCTACCCTGACTCATATGGATTGTGAACTTGCTTTAGCTACAGCAAATTAGGGGAACAATAATTCCCTGACTGTACACTAGAATCACCTGAGGAGCTTATAAAAATCCCAATGTCCTGGCCACAGCCCCCAGACCAAGTGCATCAGAATTCCTGAGGGTGAGACTCATACATCAGTAGTTTTTTAAGTTCCCAAGGTGATTTCAATGTGCAGCAAAGTTAAGAGCCATTGTCCTATGTGGAAGCATCTTAAATGTCCATCAACAGAGGAATGGATAAAGAAGATGTGGTACATATACAATCAACTATGCTTTCAACCATAAAAAGGAACAAAATTGTGCAATTTGAAGAAATGTGGGTGGACCTACAGGCTGTCATACAGGATGAGATGTCAGAAAGAGATAAATATTGCACATGAACACATATGTGGAATCTAGAAAAATGGTATGATGAACCTATTTACAAAGCAGAAATAGAGATACAAATGTTGAGAACAAACATATGGCCACCAAAGGGGCAGGAGATAAATTGGGAGACTGGGACTGATATGTGTATATATACACACACTACTATGTGTAAAATAGACAACTACTGAGAATCTACAATCTACTGAGTAGACAATCTACTGAGAGTGTAGCACAGGGAACTCTATTCAATGCTCTGTGACCTAAGTGGGAAGGAAATCCAACAACGAGGGGATAACTGTACCTGTGACTCGTTCACTTCGCTGTACAGCAGAAACTAACACATTGTAAAGCAACAACATGCCAATAATATTTTTTAATAAAATGCATAGTATTTGCATATAAAAAGAACCATTGTCTTAGAGCAATGCTGCACTCTATGGGACTCTCTGGGATTCAGATATTGTGCCAAGATCCTCCAATGGCACCCCACCCCAGTACTCTTGCCTGGAAAATCCCAAGGACAGAGGAGCCTGGTAGGCTGCAGTCCATGGGGTCTCGAAGAGTCGGACATGACTGAGAGACTTCACTTTCACTTTTTACTTCCATGCGTTGGAGAAGGAAATGGCAACCCACTCCAGTGTTCTTGCCTGGAGAATCCCAGGGACGGGGGAGCCTGGCGGGCTGCCGTCTATGGGGTTGCACAGAGTCGGACACGACTGCAGCGACTTAGCAGCAGCAGCAGCAACCTCAGCTGTCAAGCATCAGACCTGTGGTACAACCACCCAGCAAAGACTCCATGCTAATACATCCAACTATAAGTTTCTCTATACTTGTAGCCTCTGTGCTTCTCAAGAGAGAATCACAAAAGCTCCAAGACTGATGCACCAGAAACTCAAGGTCTCCATAATCAATCTGCCTCTCCATTTAATATATTAGACATCTAGGGATGCCTTCTACATCCTTCTACGTCCTTCTACATCCTTCTACATCCCTAGTCAACTGATCTTTCTATTCTCTACAGTAGCTTTCCAACGCTGCTTCTCTCTTTTCACACCTCAGATGTACCCTCTTACCTCTCCATCTCAGAAGATGAGCCACAGAGAACAGGTTATGTTGTCAACCCTTAGACTTCTTGCTTTGGCTCCCTCTTCTTTATCTTCTTTCTTCAGAGTAAGCAGAAAGCAATTCCCCTCACCATCCCTCCACTAGCACTCTGGATCCTATTCACTCATGTCTCTGGAAGGAATTCACTTTACTAGCTGCCCCCTCATTCCTCTTAGGAGAAGGCAATGGCACCCCACTCCAGTACTCTTGCCTGGAAAATCCCATGGACGGAGGAACCTGGTAGGCTGCAGTCCATGGGGTCACTAAGAGTCAGACACGACTGAACGACTTCTCTTTCACTTTTCACTTTCATGCATTGGAGAAGGAAATGGCAACCCACTCCAGTGTTCTTGCCTGGAGAATCCCAGGGACGGGGGAGCCTGGTGGGCTGATGTCTATGGGGTTGCACAGAGTCGGACACGACTAATGCGACTTAGCAGCAGCAGCCTCATTGCTCTCTCTTCAACATGTAATATGCTTTAAGAATGCTTCCTTTACTCACTGTTCTGTTCAGATTTTTTAATTGCCAAATCCAGTGAGGCAATTTCATTCTTAATTTCACTTTACCTGCCTATGATGGTTGACCCTGTTCCAACTCCTGTCTACTCAAAACGTTCTCCTGCCTTAGACTGCCTGGTTTTGAATATTATTGTGTGACCTCAGCATTTTAATTAACCTATGTGTGTTTGAGTTTCTTTATTAGTAAAAAGAGAATAATAACAGTCCTTATCTCATATAATTGATTGAAGAATTAAATGAGATATAGAGTCAATACTCTGTAATTGCCTATATGAGAAAAGAATCTAAAAAAGGGTGGATATATGTATATGTATAACTGATTCATTTTGCTATGTACCTGAAACTAACACAACATTGTAAATCAACTATACTCCAATAAAAAAAAATTTTTAAGAATAGACAGTCAACAGAGGCCTACTATATAGCACAGGGAAATCTACTCACTATTTTGTAATAACCTATATGGAAATAGAATCTGGAAAGGAATGGATATATGTAGATATATAACTGGATCACTCTGCTATACACCTGAGACTAACATAGCATTGTAAATCCACTATAGTCCAATATAAAATAAAAATTAAATTTAAAAAATAATAAAAATATTGATTTCTCAGCCCAAAAAAAAAGGTGAGAAAAATCATTAAAGAAGAAAAAACAGAATTAAATGAGATCATACATGTGGGCAGTCTTGTATCCACATTTTTTAATGGAAAACTCTAAATCCTAAACTTTTTTTTCATAAATTTGTCACAAACTCATTTGCCAGAAAAGTCTGACCTGAACTGTCATGAAGCTATTTGTATTCTTTCGTTATCCCACTTGCTGTGAATCTTGACGTTTTGCTTCAAAGATACTAATGTGTTTGATAACAGGAAATGTTGTCAATAATCTTTACAGAAGAGATAAAAATATATAGAAATCTACAAATTTCTGAATTCCAAAATACAGATCTCTTCCTGTAACTCTAGACATGTCTACCTATGTGCTGACTGACCCTCTTGATGTGGTGATACCATGGAGATCCCAAAATCAACATATCCAAAACAAATGTATCATCTTGCAGCCTGCCCAATCATTCTTTCCCTCCAGTGTATATCACCTCCATCCACCCAATTGTCAAGTCGATAACTTCAGTTCTTCTCTATCCCTAGCTCTGACAGCCAATCTTGTTTATTCTACCATCCAGAGGTCTCTTAAAAGTTCCCATATACTATCACTGTTGGCACTGCTGGAGATCAGACCTTCTCCTATGCAATCAACATTGAGAATTCTTGTTACCTTAATTTCATGTACCTAGAGCATATTCATAATCTGTATCCATCAGGATAAATACTTCAGGGTCTCATCATCCACTTGGATTACCGTAACAGTGATGTAAATTTATCTCCCTGCCGTACTGCTCTCCGCCTCCATCCCCAAGCTCCACCCAATTCATTCTTTACCCTACACTGTAGCTAAAGCTCTTAAAACATAAATCTATTTACCTCCCACTCCTGAGTTGTTCTTTGCCCTCAGCTAAAAGTCCAATGCCATAAGTTAGCCTTTTTCTAATCCTTCCCTATCAGACTCTTGCTTACTTACCCCAGTGTCAGTGCTCACCATTCCCCTTTGCAACCCACGTCCTCATACTTCCTTGCTCCCCACACTCCTTTTTGTTCCTTGAACTTACTATGCTCTCTCTTTCTTCCTTTGTTATTGTTTAGTTGCTAAGTCGCGTCTGGCTCTTTTGCAACCCCATGAACTGTAGCCCACCAGCCTCCCCGTCCATGGGATTTCCCAACCAAAAATCCTGGAGTGGATTGTCATTTCCTTCTCCAGGGGATCTTCCCAACCCAGGGATCAAACTCATGTCTCCTGCATTGGCAAGCAGATTCTTCACCACTGAGCTACCAGGGAAAGCCCTTTCTTCCTTTACCCATGTCCTATATCACCAGGCATATTCCTTCTGAACCTAGATTAGATAACTTTTCCTCCAAAAGGCCTTCTTTGACTGTCCAAGACTTAGTGAAGAGCCCTTCCTGTGTCTTCTTCCAATGCCACCATATGCTTTTTCTGCTGTAGCATTTGCTTCACTATTATTAAAAAAAAAAAAAAAAGGTTATAAATACAGTTGAGATCCTAATTATCCTCTCACTAGAGCTGCCACTAACCACTTTGGCATCTTCATGAGAATTAAGAAATCTTCGTTGGACAATCACAGGCCCAAGGCAAGGAAATCAATTGCTGAAATTATTGTGATCTGGATTTCTATTTCTATTTATCCCTCTGATGGGTGCCCTCAGTGGAAAGAAGGAAGAAGTCTTTCTACATGAGAGAACTAGGAAAGGGAAATTCACAGTAATAGGAAAGTTTATGATATGTGACTAAAAGTGAATAATTCAGATTTAACAAAGACAAACAGGAGACAGAATTGTACACACGGATAGGGACTCATTATTAGGGACTTTGGCTTATTTTGTAGACAACGAAAGATATGTTTTGAGTAAAAAAGTAACATGGTTTTTTAGGAGAAGGAATCTATATGTAATGAGTACACAAGATGCTTTGGGGACTCATCACAAAAATTTTTTTGGTAACTATGTATTTTTACAGATGTTCACTAGGCTTATTATGGTGACCATTTTACAGTATATGCAAATATCTAGCCATTATGTTGTATACCAAAATTAATATAATGTTGTATGTGAGTTATACCTTAATTTTTTTTTTTTTTTTTTTTTGCTTTGGGGAAAGAGAAGATCAGGATTAGAGAAACAAAATAAGAGACTCCTGCATATGAAGAGATCATACTTTGAAACAGTAAATGTTTTCCTTCAACTTCTATATTTACTGTTATTCTCTTGCTATCACCCATATATATATTTATTTAGCTTTTATTAAGTGCCTATAACATGCAGAACACAAAATAAATTGATTTGTTAATTATTCAGTGCTATTGAGAAAAATTTTTAGTATAGAATTAAAGATTTTAATTTCCACCCACAATTCACACCACATACCACTATAAATTCCAAATATACTACTGAGTTAAATGCTTTAAAACTTAAAAATGGGTTTCTAAGTTATTTCTGAAACATAGGAAATTATAAATAACAAGATAAGCAGGTTTGATTACATCAAACCATATCACCTGCACACACACACAAAGCATAATGGAGATGAGGAATTTGAAAGAATGAAATATCATTCATGATTAATTTGACTGGGAAATTTTTTCTTCAAAATCTGCTTGGAATGAATACAAATCTATATGTAAAAGATTCCAATGAACAAATAGCCCAATGAATTAATGGATAATAACCATAATTGTAAATTTTTGCATGATTCTCAACCACATCTTGTGAGATTAATAGAACAAGTATAATTATTTCTATTGCTCACATTTTCTAAATGCCCCAAATATATTAAGTGACTTTTAGAAGATCCTCAGCCAGTATGTGGCAAGTCAAAACTCAGCCCAATTCTTTGGATACTGTGTTCAATATCCTTTCCTCTATGTCACATTGAAATATCAACAATATAGGACAAGGGTATAACCCAAATGAGAAAATACATTTATGAAAATTGCTAAAACTAAACTATGCATTATTGCTAATGAACTTAAATGACCCAGATATTTAGATATGATTAAATCAATAAGCAAATCACAGTATGTGAATTTAATTATAAGCAAAATTCCATTAGAATTGACACATTCAAGGACTATGTAGAAATATGGAAAAGATCTTTGAAAACACAGGCCAATGGAAAAACATGTAATGTGAAACATTACATATTCTTTGATTTCTACAATATACATTTTGACTTGTAATCAGGAACATGATAAAAGGCTATAGATTTTATGACTCAATGGTGATTTACAAGATTGGGGTTTTATTTTTCCTTTTCATATAATAATATTTCATGTTACTACTGACTTTGATGTTTCTATTCAATGTTCACTGTCAGTTGTTAATAGATCATTTAAAACCAAAGCCAAAACCTGCCTGAAAGAAATGATACACACACACATAAAATGTCTAGGGAATAAGTATAAAGCAACTTATTTCCAAAAATAAAAAGCTATATTGAGGTATAATTGACATACAATAAACTATACATATTTAAAAAGCTAAATTTAAAAAAAAGCTAAATTTATTGACTTTTGACATTTTGTTGTTCACAGTCACATCTGATTATTTGCAACCCCATAAATGCAGTACACCAGGCTTCCCTGTCCATCACCAAGTCCTGGAGCTTGGTCAAACTCATGTCCATTGAGTTCGTGTTGCCGTCTAACCATCTCATCCTCTGTCATCCCCTTCTCCTCCAGCTTTCAATATTTCCAAACATCAGGGTCTTTTTAATGAGTCAGTTCTTAGCATCAGGTGGCCAAAGCATTGGAACTTCAGTTTCAGTATCAGTCCTTCCAATGAATATTCAGGGTTGATTTCCTTTAGGATGGACTGGTTTGATCTCCTTGCTTGAGAGTCCAAGGGACTCTCAAGAGTCTTCTCCAGCACCACATTTTGAGAGCATCAATTCTTCAGTGCTCAGCCTTCTTTATGGTCCAACTCTCACATCTGTACATGACTACTAGAAAAAATATAGCTTTGACTCTATGGACCTTTTTCAGCGAAGTGATGTCTCTGCTTTTTAATACACTGTCTAGGTTTGTCATTACTTTTCCTCCAAGGAGCAAAGTGAAAGTTGCTTGGTCATGTCCAACTCTTTGCGACCCTATGGACTATACAGTACATGGAATTCTCCAGGCCAGAATAGCCTTTCCCTTCTCCAGGGGATCTTCCCAACCCGGGGATTGAACCCAGCTCTCTCTCATTGCAGGCAGATTCTTTACCAGCTGAACCACAAGGGAAGCCCTCCAAGGAGCAAGTGTCTTTTAATTTCATGGCTGCAGTCACCATCCACAGTGATTTTGGAGCCCAGGAAAATAAAGTCTATCACTGTTTCCATTGTTTCCCCATCTATTTGCCATGAAGTGATGAGACCAGATGCCATGATCTTAGTTTTTGAAAGTTGAGCTTTAAGCCAACTTTTGTTAAACCATCACCAAAACTGAAAAGTTTCCTGATGCCCCTTGGCAATCCATGCCTCCTTCGTGGTCCACAGGCAACCTCTGACCTGCTTTCTTTCACTATAGTTTCCATTTTCTAGAATGGTATGTAAATGAAATGATGCCATAGGTACTCTTTTTTTTGTTGTTTGTCTTCTTTCACTCAGGATAATTACTTTAAAATTCAGGTACATTTTTGTGGATGTGACTAGAAAGATGATTTCCATGTACACTAAAGTTTGATAGCTATTGTCAAAGGGCATTAATAATGACGAAAACATAATTTCCTTCTGGCATTTGCAGAATTTGTTGACGGAGGCACAGTGGTATTTTTCAATTCTTCTCTCACCAAGAGACAGCCAGAGGGAATGATCCCCAGTTGGAAAGTGGGGTGGGGACTCTGGATCCAACGCTGCCTGCAGTTCTTGGGGTTCAGCTCAAGTTTTGGTAACGCAGTTTTCTTATCTGTGAAATGAAGTTAGACTGACTCCTTCTGGTGAATAGGAAACACTTTTTTTTCCCCCTAAGCTGTTAACATCTCTAGACTTGAGAGAACAAGAGGATTAAATGGGGAAATATACAGGAAATGCCAAAAAGGCAGACTAGGGAGGGGGCTGAGCGGTGGAAGAAGCCAGTGAACAGATGTTTTCTTTTCTTTAGGTCAGAAGCTTAGTAACCTTACAGACACTGATCTATTTGCTGTTTAGTAACCCTACATTTGCTGAGAAGGCAGGCTGAGGAAGTTGTTTTGCTGTCAGACAGAACTGGACTTGAATTTCACCCAAGCCCATGTCACTTCCCTTCTTATAGCGGATCGGAAAAATGAGAATAAAGAAAAACAGGCATTCAGACATCTGATAGATTGTTCTGAAGATTAAATGAGACAGCATTTAATAAACAAAAAACTTCACCTGTAAAATGAAGACCTATTTAAATGTAAGTAATGAAGTTCAGAGCTCTCAATATTTCAGAAATATTTGGTAGCAACAAAAATCCAGGTCCTTCTAGCTAGAAAACCAAAGGAAATGGAGAGAATCCCTGGGCAGAATCCCTTCTGTAGGTCTCTCCACAGTGCTCCCCTTGAGGAACCTGTATTCTACAGACAGACTCTATCTAGTGAAGGAACTGTCCACACCGCAACAGCCTTTTGTTCAGTGATACATTGAAACTAGCTTCTACTGGCTTGTGAGAGCCCACTTTTAAATTTTCAGGAATCTAGTGAGTCAGTGGTTAATCACTAACAAAAAGTAAATTATAGTGATTTGCAATTAAATAACATATTAAAAAGGAAGGCAATCAATATTCAAAACTCCTTGCTTCCTAATTGTGTAACTACATTTTAGTATTATCTCTGCTGTTAAGGCTATTGATTTCTGATAAATCTGTATAGTGGAAATCCACTATACTGGCATGCTACAGAACATTAATTTCCAACCCCCATATTCAGTGATGTCATATTGGAACCTTGAAGTCAGCCATTGATCTCAGCTAATACTACAAATCAGGATTTGATTTACTGTTTGTTGATTATCTAGACTTCAGAAACTGATGGGGAAGATGCAGATTATGAATAACGAGGATTAAATTTAAGTGTTCGTGTCTATAGCTGTTACATTGTAAATACTAATAAGCAAATATTCTTCCAATGTTCAAAAACTATTACCCAGTTCAGTAAAGAAGTCACTCACATCATTAACATGAATGTAAATTCTAGCACATATCTTGTTTCATTTATATCACTAAGATAAATGAAAATACCAACTAATGATTATGTTGGAACTACATTATCCTCAATGACAACCACAGGTTGACGACAGACTTAAGAGTCAAGCAAAACTCAGTGAAAGTATCCTGTGAGATTCAATGGACTATATGAAATTCACAATAAACAGTACTGAATATTTTACTATTGCTTAAGATTTGTGCTATACACCTCTTATATCAGTGGACTTTATAATAAATTTAAATATATGCATATATATGCATTTCTTGGAAGTCAGCCAGAGATAGCCATTAAACGTTTCGGTTCAGTTCAGTTCAGTTCAGTCACTCAGTCTTGTCTGACTCTTTGTGACCCCATGAATCGCAGCACGCCAGGCCTCCCTGTCTATCACCAACTCCCAGTATTTACTCAAACTCATGTCCATCACGTCGGTGATGCCATCCAGCCATCTTATCCTCTGTCGTCCCCTTCTCCTCCTGCCCCCAATCCCTCCCAGCATCAGGGTCTTTTCCAATGAGTCAACTCTACCTGAATGCTAATGTCCAGACTCATCAATTCTGAGTTTAGTAGTCCCAGTTTAAATAGAAAGCTCTCTTTTCACTATCTAAGCATCTGTCCAACTGGGTCACACATCTACACGTCTGTGCTTGCACCAAGGATGGTTGCACAGTGTACATAGTACAGGAACTGATTTAACATGGGGCAAATGCCAGGCAATACCATGTTTGATAATCTCTCTGACTACAGAGACAGGTACAGTTCCCCAAAAGGAACAAAGATACTGGACAAACAAAACCAGCAGATGCCCATTACAGTAGGTCTTCCTTAAATAGTAACTCACTATCACGTAAAGCAGCTCTGGCCTTTTAATCTCAGGAAAGAAAATTAGTGACAGTTTATTCATGCAGTAGTACATCTGACACTCTAAGATTAAATAACCTGCAACATATTTAAATATTCTCCTTTCCCTAAGTCGCCAATAGGTTTTCAGCCACCAGTTGTTTATGATTTATTCTTTCCTCTAACCAGCATTTCTTGACCTTCTACTTTTTAAGGAACTGGGTTAGGTACTCTAGAACTACTTAAGTTTACTCTAAATTTGATAAATGGCAGTTTAGCTTGATCACAAGCCCATCTGTTGTGTCTCAAACATCCTGTTCTGAATATGGTATCACTTCTTTAAAAAACAGTTTATGCCACCTCAGCTTCAGTAGACTAATTGAACCAAACATGTTCAAAGAGGCAAACTCTAAGAATAAATCCC
Organism: Cervus elaphus; assembly: GCF_910594005.1. Taxonomy (NCBI): domain Eukaryota; kingdom Metazoa; phylum Chordata; class Mammalia; order Artiodactyla; family Cervidae; genus Cervus; species Cervus elaphus. The sequence goes on along the minus strand of NC_057826.1, from coordinate 26,939,870 downwards.
CAAATGTCAGTGCTGTCTAGGAGGAATGAAGAAACATATGGGATCCCAGTCATTCTTCAAATTATTCCTGCTAAGGTGTCTGAGGGGGCCAGGCTCTAGAGAGAAGCTTTATGCCTTCCAGAAAAGTCATATGGTCATGTAATTCTAATTGTAACCTTGAAAAAAATAATGAATTGTGCACTTGGAAATCATTACAAAAATACTCTTATCACAAAGGGCCATCACATTACATCCTATTTGCAGTTCAAAGCACTGTTAGAGCCTTAAAAATGCACAAGAAATGTCCTCCTATTGTAAGAACATCTTTTGCATGTGAACATAATGAATGCCATCCACCCTATACCTCATCTTTGGGGAGATCAGGCCAATGTCTTCTCTGGAGATGACTATAGTGTTCTTTGAAAATGCATCTTACTTACTTCCAAAAGAGAACAAATGGCTCTTATGCTAGAAAGAAATAGATCAAAGTGGCTCAGATGTGTAAACTAGAGGCAGTTAAAAAAGAGTTTTTGTTTAAAGGATATAGGCCAAAAAGAAAACATAAGCTCAGGAAGGTAAAGCAGTCAACTCAGCTCAAATCAAGAGAGAAAAAACAGCCTGAAACAGTTGACGCAACTCTACACGGACAGAATCTGTGTCTTGGGCTAGTGGAATGGGAGAAAGGAGCTGGGACAGAGGAGCTAGAGCAGGCAGGGTGGGGAGGCTTGAGTGCCAGCTATATGTGAGGCTCTGCTTTAGCTACTTGTCATAGGAAATCAGTAATCTTCTCTTCAAGATAGGTATTATATACCCCCAAATGACAGATGGTGAAACGAAGGCTCAGAGAAGTCAATAACTTGTCTCAGATCACACAGCTAAAAAGTGTTAGAACCAGAATTCAAATTTAGAACTCTGGTTCCAAACCCCTCTTCCTACAATTTGGTTCCAATGAAACTGGACAGCAAGCAAATGCAAATCCTAATATCCAAAGGGACAGTGATGAGCTTGATTCCAGTGTAGGCTGTAGTTTATACCTGGGAGTGAAGCACAGCAGAAAGCTCTAGACAGTGGCAATATTTTCAGTCAGGTCATGAAACAAGCAGGAAGAGTAGAAGGACAAGTAGAAGAGAATATTCTATCTGATTCAGGATCTTAGATGCAGGATCTTAGCCAATGGCTAGGGATGGACCTGGGAACAAGTCCAGGTCCAGGGAGAGAGCCTGGTATGGCTATACAGGCTTACTTTATTGTGCTTCACAGATATTGCTTTTTTTTTTTTTTTTAACAAATTGAAGGTTTGTGGCAACCCTGCATTGAGCAAGTCCACTGGCATCATTTTTCTAACAGCATTTGCTCACATCATGTCTGTGTGCCACATTCTGGTAATTTGTGCAATATTTCAGACTTTTTCATTATTATTATATTTGTTGCGGTGATCTATGATCAGTGATCTTTGATGTTACTGTTGTAATTGCTTTGAGAAGCCACAAACTATACCCACATAAGACAGTGAACTTAATTGATAAATGTGTGTGCTCTGATTGCTCCACTGACAGACAATACCCCATCTCTCTCCCTCTCCTTGAGCCTCTCTATCCCCTCTTTAAACAACAATGTTTAAATTAGACCAACTAATAACCCTACAATGGCCTCTAAGGGTTCAAATGAAGAGTTGCACATCTCTCACTTTAAATCAAAAGCTAGACATGATTCAGTTTAGTGAGGAAGGCATGTCAAAAGCTAAAACAGGTCAAAAACTAGGCCTCTTGTACTAGTTAGCCAAGAAGTGAATACAAAAGAAAAGTTCTTGAAGGAAATGAGAAGCATTACTCTAGTGGACTCAAATGATAAGAGTGAAATAGCCTTACTGCTAATATGGAGAAGGTTCTCGTGATCTGAACAGAGGCTCAAACCAGCCACAACACGTCCTTAAGTCAAAGCCTAAGACAGAGCAAGGCCTCAACTCTCTCCAATTCTGTGAAAGCTGAGACTGGTGAGGAAGCTGTAGCAGAAAAGTTTGAAGCTAGAAGAGGTTTGTTTTAAAAGGTTTAAGGAAAGCAATCATCTCCATAACATAAAAGTACATAGTAGAGCAGCTGATGTAGAAACCACAGAAAGTTATCCAGAAGATCTTGCTAAGATAATTAATGAAGGTCACTACACTAAACAATAGATTTCGAATGTAGATGAAACAGCATTCTACTGGAAGAAGAGGCCATCAAGGACTTTCACAGATAGAGAGGAGAGCTTAATGCCTGGTTTCAAATCCTCAAAAGACAGCTGACTGTCTTGTTGGGGGCTAATACAGCTGGGGACTTGAAGTTGAAACCAGTGTTCATTTGCTATTCTGAAAATCCTAACACCCCTAAGAATTCTAGGAAATCGACTCTGCCTGTGCCTGTAAAATGGAACAACAAAGTATAGATAACAGAACATACACTGTTTATAACATGGTTTACTGAATATATGAAGCCCAATTTTGAGACCTACTGCTCAGAAAAAAATATACTCCTTTCAAAACATTGATAATACACTTGATCACCCAAGAACTCTGATGGAGGTGTACAACAAAACTAATGCTATTTTCATGCCTGCTAACACAAATCCATCCTGCACTTTATGGTCTTAGAGTAATTTTGACCTTCAAGTATTCTCATTTAAGAACTACAGTTTGTAAGGCTTTAACTGCCAAACTCTCCAAGCCAGGCTTCAATAATACATGAACCGTGAACTTCCAGATGTTCAAGCTGGTTTTAGCAAAGGCAGAGGAACCAGAGATAAAATTGCCAATATCTGCTGGATCATCAAAAAAGCAAGAGAGTTCCAGAAAGACATCTATTTCTGCTTTATTGACTATGCCAAAGCTTTTGACTGTGTGGATCACAATAAGCTGTGGAAAATTCTGAAAGAGATGGGAATACCAGACCATCTGACCTGCCTCTTGAGAAATCTGTATGCAGGTCAGGAAGCAACAGTTAGAACTGGACATGGAACAACAGACTGGTTCCAAATAGGAAAAGGAGTACGTCAAGGCTGTATATTGTCACCATGCTTATTCAACTTATATGCAGAGTACATCATGAGAAACGCCGGGCTGGATGAAGCACAAGCTGGAATCAAGATTGCCAGGGGAAATATCAATAACCTCAGATATGCAGATGACACCACCCTTATGGCAGAAAGTGAAGAAGAACTAAAGACCTTCTTGATGAAAGTGAAAGAGGAGAGTCAAAAAGTTAGCTTAAAGCTCAACATGCAGAAAACTAAGACCATGGCATGCGGTCCCATCACTTCACGGCAAATAGATGGGGAAACAGTGGAAACAGTGGCAGATTTATTTTTCTGGCCTCCAAAATCACCGCAGATGGTTACTGCAGCCATGAAATTAAAAGATGCTTACTCCTTGGAAGAAAAGTTATGACCAACCTAGACAGCATATTAAAAAGCAGAGACATTACTTTGCCCAACAAAGGTCTGTCTAGTCAAGGCTATGGTTTTTCCAGTGGTCATGTATTGATGTGAGAGTTGGACTATAAAGAAAGCTAAGCCCTGATGAATTGATGCTTTTGAACTGTGGTGTTGGAGAAGACTCTTGAGAGTCCCTTGGACTGCAAGGAGATCCAACCAGTCCATCCTAAAGGAAATCAGTCCTGAATGTTCATTGGAAGGACTACTGTTGAGGCTGAAACTTCAATACTTTGGCCACCTGATGCGAAGAGCTGACTCATTTGAAAAGACCCTGATGCTGGGAAAGATTGAAGGCGAGAGAAGAAGGGGACGACAGAGGATGAGATAGTTGGATGGCATCACCGACTCAATGGACATGAGTTTGAGTAAACTCCAGGAGTTGTTGATGGACCGGAAGGCCTGGCATGCTGCAATCCTTGGGGTCGCAAGGAATCAGACACAACTGAGTGACTGAACTGAACTGAACTAAACTGCTATATATGGTGATTTCTCTGATGGATCTGGGCAAAGTACATTGAAAACCTTCTGGAAATGATTCACCATTCTAGATGGAATCAGGAATATTTGTGATTCATGGGAAGAGGTCAAAATATCAACATTAATAGGAGTCTGGAAGAAGTTAATTCTAACCCTCACAGATGACTTTGAAGGTTCAATACTTCAATAGAAAAAAAAAATGAAGATATGGTATATATATCAAGAGAACTAGAATTAGAAATGAAGTCTGAAATATGACTGACTTGTGGCAATCTTACTATAAAACTTTAATAGATGAAGAGTTACTTCATATGGATGAGCAAAGGAAGTGATTTCTTGAAATGGAATCTACTCTTGGTGAAGATGCTATGAAGAGTTTTTAAATGAATGCAAAGGATTTAGAATACTACATAAACTTTGTCAATAAAGCAGTGTCAGGCTTTGAGAGGATAGACTCTAATTTTGAGAGAAGTTCTGCTGTGGGTGAAGTGCTATCAAATAGTACTGCATGCTGTAGAGAAACCATTCATGAAAGGTAGAGCCAGTCAATGCAGCAAATTTTATTACTGTCATAGTTAAAGAAATTGCCACCGCCACCCCAACATTTAGCAACCTGATCAGTCAGCAGCCATCAACATTGAGACAAAACCCTCCACCAGCAAAAAGATTACAATCTGCTGAAGGCTTAGATGATTATTCAAATTTTAAGAAATGAAGTATTTTTAACTAAGGTATATACTTTTTATACATAATCCTTTTTCATACTTAATAGACTACAGTATAGTGTAAACATAACTTTTATATACCCTGGGAGTTCAAAAAATTCCTGTCGCTGGCTTTATTCTGAGATTCACTTTATTGTAGTGGTCTGAAACCAAACCTACAGTATCTCCAAGGTATGCTTGTCCTCAAGGAACTGTCAATGCTAGTTGGCAACTGAAATTCAAACTCAAACTGGAGGTAGAACCCCATCATATGGAACAGCTGCCTGGGGGAAGAGGATGGGATGAAAGTTGCAGCTAAATACACCACAAGATCCTAGCACCCCAGTCACTGAACCTTGGACTTTGGCAGCAAAATCACATCTGATGGGGACATACCTCCTTAGGTCCTGAGATGGGCTCAGTCTCTGAGTGGAGTCAAGCCTGCAGACTGAAGGTCTTCAGCACTGGTATCCGAGCATGGCTCCTAGTAGAGGAGAGACAGATTGAGTAAGAAGACCAAAAAAGAAGTGAAACATTTGTAAACGCCAAAAAAGTTCTAAGAAAGGAAAAAACAAAAGATGGAGATCAAAGAGAGACGTAAAGGGAAAAGGGACATTCTTTAGATTAAATGTTTATAGGAGGTCTCTTTGTGAAGGTCATGTTTAAGCTGCAAACTAAGGGGAAGGAGAGAACATAGGCCAAATGGAGCAGAAAGAAGAGCAGCCCAGGCAGAGGGGAAAGTGCTCGTAACAGGCTGCAAGTGCCGCTAAGGGTGGATGTTAAAGAAACCATAAGAAAGGGAGGCTCCGGTGGGGTAGCGCAGGGGAGAGGAAAGAAAAGTGATGCTGGACATAACAAACGCAATATCATTCAGTTTGTAGACCAAGGTAAGGAGGTAGAACTTTTCCCTGCAAAGTACAAAGGGGAACCATCAAGGCATTTATAAGTGGGATGCAGCATGATCACTCTGCAGCAGGAAGAAACAGGAGAGAGTGTGGGACCAATGAGAAGGCTGTTACCATCATCTAGGCAAGAGGTGAGTATCCTGCTGCAAAATGGACAATGGAGATAGGAAGAAGAGGACAGGGTGCAGATAAAACTAGAAGATCAAATCAACAAGGACTCATGGATGAAATGCCTGTGGGAAGAAAGGACAAGGGAAAAGTAAGGGATAAATTTGTTCCTGCCATTGGCAGCTGGGTGAACAATGGCGCTGTTGGCTGAGATGGGAAAGTTCTATTAGTGAAAGACATGTTTCAGAAGAGAAATCAGAAGATGCGTTTTGGACACCTTGAATCTGATATATCCAAAGTGGAAATGTCAAGGAAGGCACTTGATAGTTGACTGTGGAGCTCACAGGAAAGGTTTTGACTCCTGGGAGCAGATGATGTTGTTTAATCGCTAAGTCACGTCTGATTCTTTTGTGGCCCCATGGACTGTAGCCCACCAGGCTCCTCTGTCTATGGGATTTCCCAGCCAAGAATACTGAAGTGGGTTGCCATTTCCTGCTCCAGGGGATCTTCCTGAGCTGTGATCAAACCTGCATCGCCTTCATTGTCAGGTGGATTCATTACTGCTGAGCCACCAGAGAAGTTCTGGGAGCAGATGGAACTATCCCAGAAGGAAATTCTACAAGGATTTCCTCTTAAGGTATCTACATTACCTCTGTGTCTACATTACCAGTTCCACAATTGCACACATATGTTACAGAGTATGTTGTTTTATACCTTTCATGTCTTAGTAAATTAAAAAAAGGAAGTAGAAAGAGGTACAATAAGAAAAGAACCACAACAAAAAGACTAAATTCTCACAGCACTAGTCATATTAGGAAAACACTAGAAAAACCTAATTACCATCAGTAGGCACTAGGCTAAATAAGTTATTGCACATTCCTTAGATGAAATATAATTCAGCCACTAGAAATTACTACCATAAATCTATATTTATTTTCTAATATGTAAGATATACTAATTGTGTTATACAGAAAAGGCATATTATAAAAACAAGAGTATATAAGTCATGTCATGTATTTGTTAGAGATAATTTAATAACCACATGGATATGACCGCCCCAAAGCCTTGAGAAATATATGTTCCAAAATTTAAATAGTTACTTTGGGTGTTGAAATTCTGGGTGAGTTCTACTTTCTTCTTCATACTTTGATACATTACCAGGTTATACTTTACAATGAATACACATTTCTATATGTATATGCTTTACATCTTTATAGTCAAAGAACAAAACAGTCATTTTTATTTAGGGAAAATGAAACAAACAACAGTCTGTAAACTTCAGATGGAAACTGGAAAGAGCCAGACTGGCAGCCAGCTGCTCTGTCACAGCTGTGATCAAAATACAGTTTGTGTTTATTCAACAGACACTTCCCATGCACCTATTCTGAGCCACACTCCACCATATTTTGTGACCTCAATAAACTCACAAGGAAACAACCTGGCTTTAGATACACAGTTGTAGAAGATTGTATCATTTTGCTAGGGTAACAAAATGCCATGGACAGTGTGGCTGAAACAACAGGAATTTACTTGCTCTGAGTTCTGGAGACTGGAAGTCCGAGAGCGAGGGGTCAGTTGGCAGGCTGGGTCTCTCCTGAGGCCTCTCTCCTTGGCTTGCAGACGGCCACCTTCTCTCTGTGCCATCACATAGTTTTTCCTTTGTGCTGGGGCATCCCTTGCATCTCTGTGTGTTCAAATTTCCTCTTCTTATAAGTCAGATCATATTAGGGCCCATGTTTAGGACCCTCATTTTAACTTTATCACCTTTTAAAGACCCTATCTCTAAATGCAATCATATTCTGAGGTATTGGATGTTATGACTTTCACATATGAGTTGTAAAGAATCTACCTGCAGTGCAGGAGACCCCGGTTCAATTCCTGGGTTGGGAAGACCCCTAGAGAAGGGATAGGCTGCCCACTCCAGGGTTCTTGGGCTTTCCTTATGGCTCAGTTAGTAAAAACTTTGCCTGCAATGTGGGAGAGCTGGGTTCGATCCCTGGGTTGGGAAGATCCCCTGGAGAAGGGAACAGATACTCACTCCAGTATTCTGACCTGGAGAATTCCATGGACTGTATAGTCCATGGGGTCTCAAAGAGTCGGACACAACTGAGTGACTTCCACTTGGGGTGATGCAATTCAGCCCATAACAAGGATCCACAAAATTAAAACGTCAGTTGTAAGAATGCTATTTATTTTGTGATTCACTCTGATGTCTTTTAAATTTTCTTTGTAAAATCTGGACCAGATACTTGGAAATATCTTACAAAATAATAATAATCAGCTAAAGAAAATTATTCTGTCTTCTTATAAAATGATTGAAAGTGTGTTAGTCACTCAGTCATGTCTGACTCCCTGTGACCCCACGGACTATAGCCCTCCAGGCTCCTCTGTCCATGGAATTCTCTGGGCAAGAACACTGGAGTGGGTTGCCATTCCCTTCTCCAGGGGATCTTCCCAACCCAGGGATCGAGCCCAGGTCTCCTGCACTGCAAGCAGCTTCTATACCATCTGAGCCACCAGGGAAGACCTATAAAATGATTAGATACTATTAATATATGACACATTCACCTTTATGTTTTAGGTTTAAGATGTATAAAAATTTACAAGACAAAGAAATTTGACAAAAGTGGAGGTTGCCTGGGAAAAGGCATGATATGCTGATAATTTTCTATATTTTGATAGGTATTTGCATCACACAGAGGTTTGCATTTGTCAAGACAATAAATATATACTTAAGATTTGTGCATTTCTTTGTAATATGTATATTTTACTGTAAATGAAAATAACTGTAAATAAATACTACAGACTATATGCTGATGTCTGCAGTTAACTTTGAAAAAAAAGAAATTTGACAAAGAAGCTTTCATTCTGGAACCTATGAAACCTAGAATAGAAGTATTCAGAATAAAATTTCCAGTGAGTGAGATTATGTCTATTAACACAATAGATTTTTATAAACTGTTAATAACTCTTCAATTCACTTTGTTTTATATGCACTGAGGAGAATCAGACTGAAATAAAATCAAGAATTTAAAAGCTAGAACCACCTCTAAGAGTTAAAAAATATTTTTCTATATGTCATGTTCATCAAACCAGTCCATCCTAAAGGAAATCAGTCCTGAATATTCATGGGAAGGACTGATGCTGAAGCTGAAGCTCCAATACTTTGGCCACCTGATGCAAAGAACCAACTCATTGGAAAAGATCCTGATGCTGGGAAAGATTGAGGGCAGGAGAAGAAAGGGGTAAAGAGGATGAGATGGTTGGATGGTGTCACCGACTCAATGGACATGAGTTTAAGCAAAGTCCAGGAGATAGTAAAGGACAAGGAAGCCTAGCCTGCTGCAGTTCCTGGGGTTGCAAAGAGCCAGAAATGACTTAGCAACCAAACAATAGCTAAGTCATGTTCAAAAAATCAACTCACTTTGTTTAGGAATCCTCAAAATCCATTTTGCCTTAAACAATGCCAAATGAAAGGAAAAGAAAGCACCTCTTCATTGGAGAAAAGAGGGTTTCCCAAGAGATTTAACTGAGCAAACACCAAACATATTATAGCTGCCCATGGTAACAAAAATCAAATGAAAGACAAATAAATTACAAGCAAAGTCACACCTTCTCAGCAATATCCAAGTTAATGCTATCAACATATGCAACTGAGAACACTTGAAAAAAAGACTATTCCATTCCTACCTCCTCTGCATTCTCTTTTGTGCAAGATTCTACCCATGAAAAAGGAAGGGAGCAGGGATGCCAAAAAAAATAGCAGCATTTACCACCACAGTGCTAGGTACAGAGTAGATTATCAGTACATGTGTAGGGGATGTTTGTTTGCTCCTTCTGTGAAATATATTCCCCTATTGCCCCCTCTCCCTTCTCAATTGTACCCAAGGTACCTTTGGTAGCATCCATCTCCCAATTTCAGTCATATGGTATAGACTGCACGACCAACTCTGGGAAAGAAGTCTATATTGCTTAGGTCAGTCAGCATTTCCTATCTACCATTACTGTTTTTAAAATGAGCATATTACTTAGTCAGAACCAAAGAGATGTGAAATGACTTTATTGAACACTCCTGGGAAGAAGAAGCTTTCTCTCTCTCTCCTAGTCAGTGGATTATGAAGCCTAGAATTAAAGCGGTGATTGTTGGTACCTAGAAGAGCCTGGGGCTATAATGAGTCAACAAATGGAGCTTCCAACTGACACCCACACGTGCATCCATGTATCTAGATCTGATTATTACGTCAGGGTGACATATAATTCCTTTAATTTTTTAAGCTCTTTTGAATTGTGATTTTTGACATTTGCAACCAAAAGATCTCTAACTTAAGTGGGAAAAAAATGAATGAAAGAAGTGATAAGCCAGGCATCCGGCCCTAGCAGGTATAGGGGAAAGATTGCCGTAGGCATATTCTATATGCATGCACCATGGACAAGATTGCAATCTGTTACTCAAAAAGGGAAAAATTGCTCACAATTTCCCCCACAAGATAAAATTAAGATAAATCTACCCAATAGTCCTAATTCCCACCTTTACCCTTGGATGGTCAATTTTCAACAACATGTAGGCGATTCAGGTATGACCAATCTAGACAGCATATTAAAAAGCAGAGACATTACTTTGCCAACAGGTCCATCGAGTCAAGGCTATGGTTTTTCCAGTAGTCATGTATGGATGTGAGAGTTGGACTATAAAGAAAGCTGAGCCCTGAAGAATTGATGCTTTTGAACTGTGGTGTTGGAGAAGACTCTTGAGAGTCCCTTGGACTGCAAGAATATCCAACCAGTTCATCCTAAAGGAAATCAGTCCTGAATATTCATTGGAAGGACTGATGTTGAAGCTGAAACTCCAATAGTTTGGCCACCTGATGCGAAGAACTGACTCATTTGAAAAGACCCTGATGCTGGAAATGATTGAAGGTGGGAGGAGAAGGGGACAACAAAGGATGAGATGGTTGGATGGCATCACTGACTCGATGGACATGAGTTTGAGTAAACTCCAGGAGTTGGTGATGGACAGGGAGGCCTGCCATGCTGCAGTCCATAGGATCTCAAAGAGTTGGACACGACTGAACGACTGAACTGAACTGATATGATTCAATTTATAAAATCCCAGTAGCAAATATCCAATTCCAACATAACTTTTTTTTTCACATTTCATCATCAGTTGCTATATTTGATCCTTTTGACATAATCAAGCACATATTTTGGAAATGTTGGGGATGAAACTACTTTATCTATTAGAAGAAAAATACATGCTAAATTCCGTTAGGAACTTTATGTACATAATCTCATTAAATTACACAATAACCCTGTGGGAAAGATTGTAACAGCCTCATTTTAATTAATAAAAAGGAGGTTCAGAGAGGATATGGAGCATGCCTAGGTTTACACACAGGTAAGTCATAGAGCTGAGATTCCAGCCCATGTTTAATGATTAAAATTGCACTTCTGAATTATACATTAAATAAAAATAATTTTTGCATGTCACTGTGATACGCAATGATGGGAATGCAAAAGACAATTTTTACAAGGTTCTGCCTTCAAACAATGCAGTCTCACTGAGGAAAATACACAATACACAAAAACTGCTTTTACAGGGACTTCTCCGGTGGTCCAGTGGTTAAGAATCTGCTTTCCAATGCAGAGAACATGGATTTGATCCCTGGTCAAGGAACTAAGATCCCACATGGCACAGGGCAGCTTAGCCAGTGTCTTCTAGAGCCTGCCTGCTACAGCAAAAGATCCTACAAGCTGCACTAAGACCCGATGCAGCCAAATAAAAAAATATGATTTTTTTTAAACCTGCTTTTTTTTTTCCCCCAGATAAATAAACCAGTCATTTATTCCCCTCTTTTTCTTGTTTAGAAATTCTCATGATCCCTCAGACAGTTCCCTCTGGAATGAGCTTTCCTCTTCTCCCCCAGCCAGCCCCAGTGGGTTCACCTTTACAGGCTCTGGGACTAGGACAGGAAGTAAGACTTGTGAATATTTCTTCACTGGGAATTAAACCTGCTTTTACAGAGCAATGAACAAAGTAGGACAGGAATATAGAAGTTAGAGTGCACGAGTAAAAGAAAAGTTTCATAAAGCAGGTTGATCCTGGGACTCAAAGAATGAATAAGTAAAGAAGAGAAAAAAGAAATGTCAAAGCAAAAGCCACAGCACTGAAAAGAAAGAAAGAGAGAGAGAAAGAAAGGTGGGGTTGGAGGAGGGAGGGAGTAGAGAAGAAGAAAAGGAGAGAAGGAAAGAGGGAAGGAGCGAAATAGAGCCTGGAGTGTTCGAGACACCAAAGACTGGCTATAGCAAAAGACTCAGGGGCAGGGTGTGGTCAGAGAAATAGAGGAATACAAAATGAAACTGGAGAGGTCTGCTATGTAATGGAGAGAAGTGGGGAAAATATTGATATTAATATACATCTTGCCTCTTTTTAAATAGGTATGGGGCCTGGGGTGAGCCAAAATTTGACTTTTAGCAGTGTTATCATTTTTGCTTTTGTTTCTTAAGAGAAATCAGTCTGACAGTGAGATAGGAGCAAGAAACCATGATTTAAGTAAAAACCATGGTGCAATAGAAACCACTAGGCTCTCTATGCTATGGTCTCTACCCTATGGTCTATCTATCTAGCATACTGCCAGTGAAGAGAGAAGGTGCTTGTGTCTGCAGAGAAGAGACGGTCGACGATCACATTATATGTGTAATCTGCTTTAAAACCTGGAAAGCCAATGGCACACTTTTGTGAAATATTGTTGAAGTTGGAAGGTTCAAAGAATATTCAACAATTACTGGAAACTTTCAAATGCAAGGATTTCTGTCAACCATAAAAGTGTCTACCTTCTGATGCATGAGGTAGAAAGAAAATGACTCATTTTATTTAATTGAAGTAGAAAGCGTCAGGTGTTAATCCACCCATGTAGGCTAAGCTTTAAAAAATTATAACAGCATAACAGCTGCTGAGTGGAAAGAACCTTCCTGTCTTCTGCACTATCTTTTATATTAAATTCCTTTTTCTTGAGAATGATTAAGTCTGTGCTTCAGTTTACTAATACAGCTAGTGATAATGCTGGGTTTACAGAAAATAAAATTATTATTCTGCTCTGATTGCTGCCTCCACTGTTGAAAGACAACACGGTAATTTCAGTCACCAACATTTAACAGTGTTTACTTTAGTGGGATGTTAAATCTCAGAGATAGTGAAATTAAGTTACTTGACTAATAAATGTCACCGATGCATGTTTTTAAACTAAGACAATGTAGTCCTGGAGAGTAGTTAGATAAGAAAATTACAGCTTAGGAAATAAGTCAAAACTAACGTTTAATATTTCTGAAAGGTAAGGCAGGCTTTTAAAAGTCACAGGCAGCCTGATAGCATTGCGGTCAGAATAGGAAGTCTCTGAGGCAAGTAAGGGTAAGAGCCTTGGAGCAAGATCGTCAGGCTTGAGTCCCAGTTCTGGCGCTTGCTGGCTAAGTGGCCACGGATTTAACCTTCATCTGTAAAGTGAAAAGGGTAACAGTGCTTACTACAAAGGGTTTTGTGAGGATTAAATAACATTTTATAAGTAACCACTGTTGCATGAATATACCATTCAATACATATATATTAATCCCTTATTCCATGTATTAGTTGGGATTCTTCAAAGAAACCAGCACCAATAGGAAATTATTTATATCTATATGTATCAAGATTGCTGGAAGAAATATCAATAACCTCAGATATGTAGATGACACCACCCTTATGGCAGAAAGCAAAAAGGAACTAAAAAGCCTCTTGATGGAAGTGAAAAAGGAGAGTGAAAAAGCTGGCTTAAGACTCAACATTCAAAGAGCAAGTATCATGGCATCCAGTTCTTCACTTCACTATGGCAAATAGATGGGGAAACAATGGAAACAGTGACAGGCTTTATTTTCTTGGGCTCCAAAATCACTGCAGATGGTGACTGCAAGTCATGAAATTAAAAGATGCTTGATCCTCAAAAGAAAAGTTATGACAAACCTAGACATCATATCAAAAAGCAGAGATGTTACTTTGCTGACAAAGGTCCATCTAGTCAAAGCTATGGTTTATCCAGTAGTTATGTATGGATGCTGAAGGTGAAGCTCCAATACTTCAGCCACCTGATGTGAAGAGCCGACTCACTGGAAAAGACCCGGATGCTGGGAAAGATTGAGGGCAGGAGGAGAAGGGGGAGATAGAGGACAAGATGGTTGAACAGTATCACAGACTGAATGGACATGAGTTTGAGCAAACTCAGGGAGATAGTGAAGGACAGGGAAGACTGGCATGCCCCAGTACATGGGGTAGCAAAGAGTTAGACATGACTGAGCGGCTGAACAATCTATATCTATATCTATTTGTTGTTGTTGTTTAGTCACTCAGTCATATCTAACTCTTTCATGACCCTCTGGACTGTAGCGCACTAGGTTCTTCTGTCCCTGTGATTTCCAGACAAGAATGCTGTAGTGGGTTGTCATTTCTTTCTCGAGGGGATCTTCCCAACCCAGAGATCGAAGCCGATCTCCTGAATTGGCAGGCGGATTCTTTGCCACTGAGCCACCAGGGATGCTTATAGTTATAGATATCTATAGCCATACCTATAAAGAGATGTATTATAGAAATTGGCTAATGTGATTATGGAATACTCTGTATAATCTGCCATCTGTAAACTGAAGAACCATGAAGTCAATGACACAATTCAGTCCAAGGCTGATGCCTGAGAACTAGGGTTCACTGATATAAGCCCGGAGTCTAGAGGCCCAAGAGCTAGGACCTCTGATGTCCACAGGTAAGAAAAAATGGACATCCCAGCTCAAGAAGAATTTGCCCTTCTGTGTATTTTTGTTGTTCTTCTTCTAGTCAGGCCTGCCACAGACTGGATGATGTCTGCCCACGCTGATGAGGGGGTGCCTCTTCATCAGGCTACTGAATCAAATACTAATCTCTTCCGGAAACACCCTTTTAGTCACATCTAGAAATGATGTTTCTCCCGTTATCCCAGCATTCCTTGGGCTAGTCAAGCTGACACATAAAAATAATTATCACATTTCATGGAAGGCCTTAAACTCTGTGGAAAACAAGTAAATGAACACAAGGTGGCCCCTAATTATCGGGCATTCACCAGGTAGTAGGAACACCAAAGCATGAATAGAGATAACAGTAATTCTTTTCAGTAAACATGTAGCTCCTATCTATTATATGCAAACTTTTGTCCCAGGTGTTGAGAAGAAACACTCTGCACTAGCTTAACTTATAACTCTCTATCACATTACTATGTATTACAATAAGACAAGTTCAATGAAAAGTATTGTTGAAACATATAATGCTGGTAGGAGTTGTTGCCACTCAGTGGAGGAGACAGGATCAGGAAGAGCTTCATGGATAGGTACAAACTAATCTGGATCTCAAAGAATGAGCAGGATTTCAGCATGTCAGATATGGGACGTGTGTGAAAAAGGGTTAACTCAGCAGGCCTGGGTGGTTCAAATCTGCACATTAGAAAGAAATGACTGACTCTTGACTAGTTCCTGGGATATAACCTGGAATATCATACTTGATGAGATCATCTTTGTATACCTGGGCTTTGGGCCAATGACAAGTAGTTTATGCCAACAATCTGAATTATTGGGGATGTGGGACAGAGACTACACTGTATCAGTTTAACCTCTGATGAGCTGGAGACTGAGTAACTAAGGTCAGCTACAAAGGATGATCCATACCTACCTCAGTTCAGTTCAGTTCAGTTCAGTCACTCAGTCATGTCCAACTCTTTGCAACCCCATGAATCGCAGCATGCCAGGCCTCCCTGTCCATCACCAACTCCCTCACCTACAATTAGATCTCTGCAGACCTAGGCTCAGGGAAGCTTTCCTGGCTGACAGGACTCTGTACACACTGTCATACATCATTGATGGAAGAAATAAGCACTGTCCAGACAGCTCCATTGGAAGAGGGCAACTGGAAGTTTGCACCTAGTCGCACCTGGATTCTGCCCTGTGCAACTGGGTACCTTGTTGATTTCAATCTCTATCCTTTCATATAACAAATTGCAACCATGAGTATAACAACTTTTCTGAATTCTATGAGACCTTCTAGTGAATCACTAAATCGTAGTGTGGTCCTGGAGACCCCTGACACTGGATGCAAAATAACCAGGACCTTAAAGGATGGGCAGGATTTCAGCGGTTCAAATAGGTGCAAAAGTCAATTCGGGAAACTTAAGAATTGCACTACAGAGAGAAACTGTAAATATTTCCATGTCAACACAGTCTCAAATTATTTGTAAACATTGAAACACATAGAGCTACAAATACTGTAATTACTATAATTGATTTAACAAATCAATTTCTAGCAGGAACAAATATATTGTATACGAAATGTGTACATGAGTAAATTCCAATGTTGTCATTATTTATGATTCATCCTATGATATTTTTGTATGAGTTTTACAAATAAAGACAGTCATTCTTTTTGTCATTAAATATAAATGAGAGCATACCTGTTCTATATGTAGCTTTCATTTTAAAGCTTATAATTTTCTCCATGACATATAGGATTAGACGTTTATTTTAAATCACCAGATGGCTTTTTTTTAAACTTTGATACATTTGTATTTGGTAATTTCAAGATAGACTGATGTTCAAAAAACATTTTTATACGTATTAAAATACATTTTGCCCAAACTAGGTCATTTACATTGCAAAGGTATATTAAACAGACATTAAAAGGAATGAAATCTTGCCATTTGCAGTGACATAGAAGGACCTAAGTGAAATAAGTCACACAGAGAAAGGCAAATACTGTATGTTTTCACTTATATGTGGAATCCAAAAATAACAAAAACAAAAACAAATGAGCAAATGTAACAAGAGAGAAACAAACCTACAGATACAGAGAACAAGCTAGTGTTTGCCAGAAAGGAGGAGCACGCGCAAAACAAGTGAAGGGGATTAAGAAGTACAATCTCCAGTTACAAAATTAATGTCACAGAATGTATAGCATAGGAAAAATCATCAATAATATTAAAGTAATTTTATATGGTGTATAATCTATAAAACATTGAATCACTGTGTTACACACCTGAAACCAAAATAAGATTGTAAATCAACTATCATTAAATTTTTTAAAAAATATTGATATCTGTTTTTATTTATCAGATTGACTAAGATATTTCTATATTATAAACAAAAAATTTATTCAAGTATGTAGAAATGATCCTTCACTTGTTTCTGGTAGTAGTTACCCTGAGCAATAATTTTCCAATACATCAAAATCACTTTTGTAGACATCTGCTTCCAGCAACAAAGATTATTATTAAAGCTTGAAACATACCCATATATCCCATAATCTACTTCAATCCTCCTTAGATAACCAATTAGCCTTTCCTTTTCTTTGGGTATGAGTTGCTCAGCTTTGCAGCATTTGAAGAATTAGTCACATATCTCATAATCGTCAAGGATAAAGCATTTGGGACTATTGTGACTAAAGAACAGGGCTACCTACTAATACTTTTAAATAAAGATGTAACAATAACAAAGAGCATAAAAAAACTAAAAATCTGCCAGGAAGCTCATGGCAATGAGCGGCTCTTGCAATCTAGGAGTCGGGTGCCATGATCTGGGAAGGAAACAACCTGCTTTACATTGTTGCCTGTTTCTGAACCCAAATAGTTATGGAAATCCTGACTCAGTCACCTGTTGGTGGTGGTGAGGGCAATGATAACTACAAATATTTTCATTTATACTATCTGTTCCACTTACTGCATCTCAGAACAAAAATCAATTCCAGTTACTATAACTGCATAACAAATTATTACAAAATTTAGAGCCTCAGAACAACATTTAATTTGCTCATGGGTCTGTAATCTGAGCGGAGCTTGGTTAAAACAGCTCATCCCTGCCTTACTGGGCACCAGCTGGGATGACTTGAAGGATAGAATTGGAATCACCTGAAATCTTGCCCATCTACTTGACTCATGTCTAATGCTGGCTGTGGGCTGAGACCTTATCTGGCAATGTTGGCCAGAACACTTTTGTATGGCCTGGTTTCCTGGCAATATAGTGACAATTTTCCATGAGTGAGCATCCCAAGAGGAGGGGAAAGAGGGATGGAAAGGGAGAGAGAGACTGTTGCAGTCCTTTACTCAGATTCTTTTAGTGTTGCTTTCAGAAGACACATTCCAGATACTAATCTTACAATCAGAGGACTTTAGGGGAATGAAAAAAAGAAGCAAAAACCCCTGTGAATGATAAAACGAAATGCTCTGTTTAATTTATTGCAACAGCTAGTAATATCAGAATGAAGGAAAATGAAACCTTCTACTGAGCTATAACACATAATCAATTTCATAAAAATGTAGTCACTGATTATTCCAGGAGAAAATTACATTATGAAAAGTGAGAGAACTGCATACCTCTAGGCCTTTAACTTATCCCATAAACTGCATTATAATTGCCCCTGATTGACAAGACTGTTAAAACCAAGAAACAAAACCCTCCTGGAGATAGCCTCAGCCTTTGTACATGAACATGATAATGCTTATTTTAAAATAAAAGATACAATTGAGATCTATTCATATTAACACATTTTATTTATACATCAATACCCTAAGAAGACCAAAATTCTCTTTTGATTTGCTGATTTCATGTATTGTTCTTTTATCTTGTGTTTGGTAAACAAAAGAACCCTCACAATAGTTGTGAATTAATTAAAACGTAGAGAGTGCCCAGCAAGCATAATTATTCCTATATACTTTCTTTTATAAGGATGAAGGAGGAGGAAATCTTTGAGTTTCCTGGTGGCTATTCCAGGAAACCCAAATATAATTTAGACATAAAGTTCATCTTAATAATTTTATTGTTATGAATTTGGGGTTTGAGTTTGGGAAAGGCAAAATCCAAGTGACTTGTCAGGCCAAAGCAGAAGATAAGTCATAAATACCCAAAGACAAACAATTACATGCAACATTTAAAAATATGTAACCATAACTATTAATAATTTTAAGAAAATAATCCTTTTGCAAAGCAATTTAAGAGTATTCAAAAAGCACAGAGTTAGAACAATTTATTAATAAAAGAAATCTCTGTTATCTGGACACAGATTATTATTATTATTTGCTACACAGAAGAAAGCTAAAAAGCCTCAAATTCTAGTTTTATTCTTTGTGAACTTAATCTATTTGACAATTTGCGATAAAGGATTTATATATATACAAATTCATACAAACTCAAAATTTTCAACACTGCTTTTCAAGTCATTAATTGTAGTCATTATAACTAAAAATATGGTCTCAGCTTTGTCTCTTTTAGCTTTATCAAGGCTGACATCTTCCAGAAACAAAGTTGCATAATTCCTTAAGAAAATTCTAGGAAATGAAAAAAATAAAAAGAAAGAAAATTCTAGGAAATGAAATCCAGTAAAATAAAAAGGAACATACCGCATGGCCAAGTGGAGTTTACCCTAGAAATGTAAGTTTAGTTTAACATTCCATAACCAATTGGTATAATTCATCATGTTAAAGAAAAATAAAGGAAGAAAACCATATGATTATTTAAATAGACACAAAATATGCATTTAACAAAACTCGATAGTCATGTATAATAAATCTTAGCAAGTTAAAAACAAAAGGAAACTTTTTTTTAACCTAACAAGGGACAGGCATCCAAAAACTCCTAACACGATACACAATCGTGAAATATTGAATGCTTTCTCTCCAAGATCAAGACAAGGGCAATTGATGAAATTTTAATATGAACATGGATGAATCTTGAAAACATTATGCTAAGTGAAAGAAGCCAGCCACAAAAGACCACAAATCATATTATTCCATTTATATGACATATCCAAATTAGGCAAATCTGCAGAAACTGAAAGTAGATTAGTGCTTGCTTAGAGTTGGGGAGGATGGTTGGGGAGAGGGATGATGGCTAAACTGTTTCTTTTTGAGGTGATGAAATATTCTAAAACTGTGGTGATGGCCACACCCATCCATGAATATTCTAGAACCCTTGATCTGATTTCTTTAAAAGGGCCAATAAAATGAATTTTATTCTCAGCAAAGACATAATTTAAAAATTCAATGGTCCTATATGCATGCTCTGTTTCTCAAAATTCACGTTATCTTAGCTCATCTTCCCTAGCAGCAGAGAGAGTCTGGGATTCTAATGCATATAGTGTACTGAGGGACTGCTCTTGAGGAAAACCTTCAAGAGAGTGAGGACTGCAGTTCTAGAAGAGGAAAGAGTCAGGCATGGACCAAGTTTAGTTCTGGAGCCTAAACTGCCCCTGTAGAATTAGTCCACTTTGAATCAAGAGGGTTGGTCTTATTATCCTCATATTAGTCAGGCTTTGGCTTTCAGCCACCACCAGCAGTTGAGGTTGTAACCTTTTAGCAGCAGGTACCCACTAGCTGAGAGCTGCCATCTATCTGGTGAAAGCCAGTAGCTGTGAGTCATTAGCGGTCAAAACACAGCCCCTAAGAGATGAAGGCACTGGTCCAGTACAGGGGATCTGGGCACAGCATCATCCAGTCTACTAGTCATCCCAAAGGAGTTCTCATGAAAGTTGGAAAATATTTAAGGAAAATAATTCATCCTATTATTGTTTGTAATAACAAGAACTACATTTAATTTCCTAAAAATTTAGGAGGTATATATTTTGTTCATACTGCAGGATGCCATTAGCCATTAACGATATACTAAAAGACCATTTACAGAAGTAGAAATAAATTCCAGAAATATCGTGAGGTGGACAGACCACAAAAATATAAACAGTATAATCCCATTTTTATAAATGTAGCAGTATGTTTATCTTGTACACATTCTTTCCCCTTTTGGGGAAGGATGTATTGACATAAAAATATAAATAGCAGTTACTGTTCAGTAGCAGGATTAAAGCTATTTTTATTACCTGTATTTTGTTTATGTTTATTCTGTTTCCCTTATATAAACAGGTAATTTCAAATATTATACACCAACAAATTAATTCTCAAATTTGAAATTAATGACTGTGGTCATGCCCAAATGCTGTGAGATTAAAGACTCCAAAACCAAATCTGACTCTTGAAGAGGTCACCATCCTAATATGTAGTTCTCCACTTTGCACATTTAGTTTTGTCATTACACCTAAGGTTGGTCAGATGGACGGTCGCTGCCCAACCAGAGGTCTACAGGCCAAATATCCATGTACTAATTTTCAATGGCATGACCACGACATTTCTGCCACCACTGCATTCATAACTTATCCACAGCCCCATGTTCCCAAGGTCAGGTACCTGAGAAGAAATGTGAGTTAACAGAAAGTGTTTTGGTAAGTATATGAAACCAATGGCCTGAGGATATATTCATCCAAGTTTTTTGTAGATTTCTGATGACCCCCACTAAACAACCCAGGACCTCTGTACTCACCCGTTCTCCTGTGGGTTATCTACCAACCCTGGCCACAACTGACAGGATCATGAGTGTGGATCTGAATCAGAAGCAGCATTCCGCTCTGGTCAGGGACTTGGTGTGACTTGGAGAAAAAAGGTGATATGATCCAAGTTGCCTCCCTTAGAAATTTTAATTAGACATTATTAAGATAATGAGGCTGCAAGAGAGCAGAAACTGGCGCAGTCATGAAATCTTGTCAGAGCCATGGTAGATCACAGAAAACCAAAGTTAAGAGGCAGAAAAGAAACCACAGAGAGAAACAAGACGCCACGAGCACAGAGACTATGGCAGAGCATGAAGAGACAGTCTCCCCTGGTCTGTAAGATGATCTCAGTTCTCGGCTGCTTTCCTTTACCTGCTCACAGACACCCTCATGATAAACGGGGATGAGCACGACTGTGAGTTTCTTGTATCAAAAGCACTTCACCAAGAACAATACTCTGACACAAACCACAGCAAGATCTTTGTTGACCCACCTCCTAGAATCACAAAAATAAACAATTGCCACCTAATTAAACTCAAAAGCTTTGGCACAGCAAAGGAAACCATAAATAAGACGAAAGACAACTCTCAGAATGAGAGAGAACATTTGCAAAGGAAGAAACAGAGAAAAGGTTAATCTCCAAGATATATATACAGCTCATGGAGCTCAATATAAAAAAACACAAGCAATACACTCAAAAAATGGACAGAAGACCTAAATAGATATCTCTCCAAAGAAGGCATACGGATGGCCAAAAGGCATGTGAAAGGACACTCAGCATCACTAATTATTAGATAAACGCAAATCAAAACCATAATGAGGTGCACCTCACACTGGCCAGAATGGCCATCATCAAAAAATCTACAAATAATAAATTCCGTAGAGGGTATGGAGAAAAGGGAACCCTCTTACACTGTTTGCAGGAATGTAAATTGATACAGCCACTGTGGAGAACAGTATGGAAGTTCCTTTTAAAGAAAAACTAAACCTAAAACTATCATATGACCCAGCAATCCCACTACTGGGCAAATACCCAGGCAAAAGGCGTAACTCAAAAGGATACATGTACCCCAGTGTTCACTGCAGCACTATTTACAACAGTCAGGACATGGAAGCAACCTAGATGTCCATCAACAGATGAATGGATAAAGAAGATGTGGTATATGTAGAAATGTAATGGAATATTACTCAGCCATGAAAAGGAACAAAATTGAGTCGGTGTAGTGATGAACCTAGAGCCTGTCATACAGAGTGAAGTCAGAAAGAGAAAAGCAAATACTGTATATTAATTCATATGTGTGAAATCTAGAAAAATGGTACTGATGAGCCTATTTGCAGGGCAGGAATAGAGATGGAGACATAAATAACAGACTTATGGACACGGTAGGGGAAGGAGAGGGTGGGATGAATTAAGTGAGTAGCACTGACACGTCTACACTATCATGTGTAAAACAGACAGCTAGTGGGAAGCCGCTATGTAGCATAGGGAGCTCAGCTGGGTGCTCTGTGATGACCTAGATGGGTAGAATCAGGGGGTGGGTGGGAGGCTCAAGAGGGGAAGGATATATGTATACATATGGCTGATTGACGTTGTTGTACAGTAGAAATTAACACAACATTGTAAAGCAATTATATTTCAATTTTTTTAAAAAGCACTTTACCTGCACTATTTCTGACTTACCACCAAGTAACCATAAGCCTACCATAATCAGTATCTCTTTGGAACCCAGGTAGATTTATTCTCTAAAGAGAAGAGCCTACAGAGTGGTTCTTCAGGGTGCTTGTTTGAATAATGACAGTCTCCACACTCTAGACTCTCAGCTTCCCAAGAGCAGCAACCTCATCTGGTTCTGCACACCCACGTAGATGCAGCATAGTGCCAGCACACAGAGTCCTTCAGTAAACATATTTTGAATGAAAGAAACCACAAGTCATTTTAAAATGTTCAATTTACATAATTTCCACAGCAGCCCTGTGAGACATTTCTCTTAACCACAGCTTATTGCAATGCAATTGTTGTCTATTGGCCCATGCAATATTATACTTTTTACCAGTTTCATCTGAACCATTAAAATAAAGAGCCAGAATAATAGCTAAATTTTAGTATTTTGGTTAGTCTCTATAGTCAAAGAAAGAGAACAAATAATCCCTTGCTTATCTAAAGTGCAGCAAACCATTTTTGTTATTCTAATTTAATATTCCCATCAACCATATGAAAAAATATTACATTCTCACTTTACAGACAAAATTCAAGGCAGAGAGGAGTTATATAACTAGAAAGGAATGAAGCCAGAATTCAAACATAGGTCAGACTTAAAAATTAGTTCTTTCTCTTTATCCTAAGCTGCTCATAGCAATCTTAGAGATCATCAAATTTACCCTCTTGTTTTACATGTGGGAAAAAGTAAAGGTCTTAAAGTAGAACTTCTGATTCCTGACTCTGAGAGTTGAGAAGACATAGACATCATTGTTCTGCTGATGAAGATAGCAACACAAAGCCAGGATAATTCTTGACTGGAGTCATTGAAAGTATTGAGGATTTTTTTATCCAGATATTAGTATTGCTGATTCCGTTTTACTGCTGAAGTTGTTCCACTGGTCATAGAAGACAAGTTAAATCTCATAATCTACTGTTAGATTACTAATCTAATATAATCTACTTTCTTATGGTATGCATGCATGCATGCATGCATGGATAGATCAATGGATATATCCCTCTATCTACATATATGCATAGGCAATTTCCCCTTCATAGGAAGTTGTTATACTTTACATGAGCAGTTCCTCCATATTCAAGCAAATGTAGATTTTTTAATAATTTTGTAGAGCCACATATAAGCCAGGTAATTTTATCTATATGCCACTTTACTAATATAGAGTCATAGAGAAGCCTACATTTTCCCAAGTCTCTGTTCATCTGGGGAATTAAAATCTTCTCTATAAAATCTGAGTCATCATGAAAAGATCTAATCTTCCAATTGTTCAGCATTCATGATTCCTATTCCTTCCAAGAGAGATAGAAGTATGAATCACTGCCAGTACTGTGTCCTGAGTGCTAATTTCTAAAACTGTCTATTACCAAACCTCTGGCTTCATCTCATGCTCATTAAATTAACTTTAAGTCTCATAGTGATTCAAAGTCCCACCAGCAGCTTGCACTGAATTTTATAATAATTTAGAGATTTCTAAGTTTCAGTTTTCTAAATTTATTGCAATTCATTAGCAGTGATACCCTTGCACTAGATGTCATCGGGGAAAAACACCCAAAGGCAAGATCTCTGCTTCCAAAGTGATGTGTTTATGTGTTGTGTCCATGCTGACTAAGCAGTTCAGGCAAATGCTAGACCACGTCCACGTTTAGGCTCTGCAGTTGTGGTCTCTAGATACGCTGGGATTCCAAACTACTTCAAATCTTGATTTGCAAGTTGGTAGACTATCACTGAATATGTGCACACGTGCACACACACAAACACACACATACACATCTACCTATTAAATCTGCACTCTGTGATGATTTACTATACTTGGACGCTTTAAAACATTCTTACCACTACCTGGTACAGTATAAAGATCATAAACTTCAGAGTCTGACCTCTCATCGAAGTTTTGTCATTTACTAGTTTGTTTGCTATTATGCTGGAACAAGTTACTAAACCTCTCTTTTTCTCATTTTTTTTTCATTTGTATAAGGACAGTCCTGAATGTTCATTGGAAGGACTGATGTTGAAGCTGAAACTCCAATATTTTGGCCACCTGATGAGAAGAGCTGACTCATTTGAAAAGACCCTGATGCTGGGAAAGATTGAGGGCAGCAGGAGAAGGGGACGACAGAGGATGAGATGGTTGGATGGCATCACCGATGCAGTGGACATGAGTTTGAGTACACTCCAGGAGTTGGTGATGGACAGGGAGGCCTGGCGTGCTGCAGTCTGTGGGGTCGCAAAGAATCGGACACAACTGAGTGACTGAACTGAACTGAACTGATAAGGACAATAATACATTTCCTCATAATAACACTCTATGGAATAAATAAAATAATGCAGGTAATTCACCCAGCACAGCACCCAGGAGCTAATATCAATGAAAGTCTCTGTCTAAGAAGAACAGAGGCACCATTAGGTCACAAAGGTAGGCCACCAACTCATATTTCAAAAATTACTGACAATTATATGGAGGGCAAAACATATAAGTGCCTGGAAAACAATATGGAATATTTACAAATTCAGAATGATCTAAAATCAAAATAACCCTAGCTGTCTTATGAAAATGAATTATAAGTTTCAGTTTGAAATGTATTTTTCTTAGGAATTTATCTCTGAGACGTTTTGCTTTAAGGCATTGGTTTAAAGAGTTGAAATTTCATCAACTTGAAACTGGTAGCATAAGGACCTCTTAAATCCAAATGGGAACGCATGGACTTTATCTGTAACATAATTTTTACAGAATTATCAAAGAGAGAAGATATTCTACAAAGTCATGACATTGAACATAAATGATAACTATGAAACAGCATATCAAGTTTCATTTTCCAGCTAAGTATGATATTTTGGGGATCATATAATTATTAGGCCAGGTAGTATCTTCAGGCCTCTGTGAATCTTGGGCCTACACTTGGGCCTGGAGTGACTTAAACCTGGTCAGACAGATGGGCCTCCATCATTTCAAAAGAGCCTTGTTATAAGCTCTAGAGGTGCACAGTCAAATCATAGCAATAAAATTCATAGAAAAACCTTTTGAGAACTATCTAAAATGGGTGAGGTCAATTGAATAAAATAAAGTAACTTGTACTGGTATAGACATCTTTTAAAGGCCATTTGTCCTACAAACAAATTACCTAAGGAGTAAACCAAATTTAACCTTCTAAGCTGAGTGACTTAAGTCTTTGGTGCTCTTTCTTTATACAGTGATCACAGATAAGGGCAAATATGCTATGTGGGGAACCACTTGAATCATACAAAGCATGAATGCAGAGTCCAGAAGATAATGGTAAAATGTTGGTTTGTAAATCTATCAGTGGACATAATGGCTTAAGCCCAGCAGGAGTCTTAATGATAGCTCGAGTCAAATAAATTGGATAATTTTCATAAAAGGCAACAAATTATTTGTTTAACAGTTAATGCACACACTGAAGAATGGAAACACCAGAGAGAGGTCATAGGGTATATGGGGTAGGGTCAAAGTTTCTCTTCCCTGAGACCATTCATTGGTGGTATATACTCCTGAGAGATAAAAAGGAAGTTAACTACAGAAGTTCAAACTAGTGGGACTTCCCTGGTTGCTCAGTGGTTAAGAATGCACTTTCCAATGCAGAGCACACAGCTTCCATCCCTGGTTGGGGAACTAAGATTCCACATGCTGCAGGGCAGCTAAGCCTGGGCGCCACAACTATTGAGCCCACATGCCACAGCTAGTGAGAAGTCCACACGACACAACAAAAGACCCCCCATGCTGCAACTAAGACCTGACACAGTCAAATAAAAATAAGTAAATGAATGAAGCTCAAACTAAAAATAAGGACTTTTATCACTTCATCTTGATCCAAAGATTTCATCAAACTGAGGCAGAAACGTTCCAAAAATCAGAATACTCAGTATATGAAAGGAACCTGTTTATCACATGTTTTCAATAATTAGTAATTGTTATTATGATTAACATTGTTACAATTATAAATAATTAAAGCAACTAATAACAATATTTTGCTTCCCCGGGGGGTGCTATTGGTAAGGAACCTGCCTGCCAATGCAGGAGACATAAGAGACACTGGTTCAATTCCTGGGTCACGAAGATCCCAAGGAGAAAGGAAATGGCAACCCACTCCAGTATTATTGCCTGGAGAATCCCATGGACAGAGGAGCCTGGAGGACTATGGTCCATGGGGTCGCAGAGTCAGACATGACTGAAGCAACTTAAGCACCTACAGAGTTGCTTACTATGTTTAACAACTACATTCAGATTCATAGTCTCTTTTAAGTCTTCAAAAAATACCATATGTTGTGTCATATCATACAGAAGAAAAAATGGAAGTAAAAGAGATTAATTATCCTGACCAAGACAACACAGCTAGTAAATGGTCCAGGTAACATTTAGTGTTGTTTTCTCTAATCTCACAAGTTCACTTAATGGTACAGATACAGCATATGTAATGACCTCATTTTAAAATATCCTAGGATAAAAATAAAATCACAAACATAAACACAAAAGTGTAACAGAAGTACAGAGATCATCAATTCTTTGGAGAAAAGTGGCCTTGGGTAAGCCAGCGCAGAACAATTATTATTACTCATTAAGAGAAAATAATCATTTTCTGAGGATATTCAATTTGCTGTAATATTAATAAAGCTTTAAAAGCCCAAAGGATGGTTTATTGTGTGGAAGCAGTGGGGAGTGTGATTTTTCTTGATTGTATGGTCTTTTTTTTTTTAATTCATTGTCTTTGCTTGGTCCAGTAATTACATTTTGAAGTTCCATAGCACAAAGAAGCTGATGTAGCAAATAAGCCAATTTGAATAGGCTTTTCACTGTTTCTCATAAAGACATGATTTGCAGTTACAATATTTTTCTTCACCCAATGCCTTCAGATGATCAAATCCTCCCTCAGGAAAGGAAACAAAACGAGCCAAATTGCCAACATTCTTCACCCCTTGAGACAGCTTATTTGCATGTTGCAATGAAGGCTCTTATTATCTCTTATTCCATCTTGAATCTAGAATATTTTATTGTGATCTTAAAACAAAAAGACAGCTCTACCTTGATGAGTCTGATGATGTCCCTCCTGCAGAATTCAATGATAAGCTTGACCCTCTGCCATTTTCTCAAATTATATTTTGGGTCAATTTGCAAGTACTTTTAAAAACATGCATTTAACAACTTTTCCAAAACACAGAATGAGCACCTAATAGACTTTCTCCTTATCTGAAATCAATGGCACCCTCCCTTCCTACTTAATCTGTGTAACCAAGGTTTCACAATACTGAATCAACTCGTTCAGATTCAAAAGACCTATTATAAAATTAAAGTTTCTAATACACTGAATAACATCTGAGCAGAATCAGAGATGCAAAAAAAAAAAAAAAAAATTCCCAAAGGGAGTTGTGGGAAGAGATAACACACACAGAACTGAGCCTTCTCATCCTTGAACTGAGCTTTGGAGATGCTCAGACACCATGAAGAAGCTAACAGAACTCAGAAGACCTGAAACCGTAGGAACCTCTGTGAGGACAGAATTTAGGACCCAGAGGTACAGAAAATGGCTGCTCAGAACAGAAGATGGCCAGGAACCATGGACAGAAAACAGGCTATGGGAAGCTGTTTTACCTCCCGCCATGCTCTGTATAACAAATGAGTGGCACCAACCTGTAATCAGCCAGCTGCAGTAGGCACCAAAGGACAGGATAATCCTTCCTCCCTAGAGTCCAGTAGTGACAACTGTGAGAAGCACCCGTGAGAAAAGGAAGTACCCGAGACAAAGTTACAAAGGGAAGTGGATGGACTGAGATAGGGTCTGGCAGAGGCGGGCATCCCTCTGGGTCAGCCAGGTGAGCGCAGGAAGTGCTGTCCTGACTAGAAGACCAAGGAAATTCTTTTCTGCTAAATACTCATCTTTGTATTTCCTTTCTGCTTTGCTCTCTGCTAGCAATTTCTTCCTCACCTGGAACTACCTCCTGACTTCAATTCTTACATCATTTCACCACCAGTTCAGAGCGGGGAGAACAGATGATGATGAAAATTAAAAAGGAGAGAAGAGAAATCAGTGAGTCACCGCCTTGAGTCCTCCTGCCTCAGCTTTGGTTAATCCTTAAGTTTCAGTATAAAAACCTAATCTGCTGACATTAATATAAGATGCTGTGTAGTGCATGCCTGTCACATACCAGGCTCAGGGCCACTTGCTTGACAAATATTATAGAATTCAGTACAACATCCTGGGGCAAGGATCATTGCCCCTAACTCAGAGGTGATGAAAGTCTTAAAATTCATAAGTCGTAAAATCTATCCATAGTCATACACTTTATACATGTTCAAATCCAAGATTCAAATCCAGATCAGGGTAGCTCCAAAGATCTTATTTAAGTATGCTCTTCACTACCATTTCTAGAATTCCCTTTGAAAATACCAAACAAAGCCAGGTGTAACTCAGATGCCCTTATAGGTCAGGAAGGTGATTCTTGATACCCAGGCAGTGGAAACAGGCAACCTTGCCCATCATCCCCACCAGGGATTCCCTCTAAGTGAGGCAGGATGGAAAGAAAAATGGTTTGTTTTTGTTTTTGTTTTAAAAAGGATGCTTTTGTCTTTTCTAGTCATACTTTTGGAGAAGGAAATGGCAAACCACTCCAGTATCTTGCCTGGAAAATCCCATGGACAGAGGAGCCTGGTAGTCTACAGTCCATGGGTTAGCAAAGAATCGGACAGGACTGAAGTAATTTAGCACACACACAGAGAGTCATACTTTCTCTGTCCTCTGAGTTCTGTGTCAGAGAAAGAACACAACACCTATTTGATTCCTACCCAAAACACAAGGCATGAAGTTTGAGCACCATGTATGGCAAGGCAAATGAAATTTGAACACTAGATATTCCCCCAAAAATTCCATGCTTCTCTACTCCCCAAGCTCTCCTCCCTTGGGAATCCTCTTTGCAGAACACTTTGGTGCTCTGCCCACTGTGGCTTGGCTTGGGCATCACTGCTTTTCTAAGATTCATTCATGTGCTTTGCTCAATAACAGACCAGCTTCTCCAAGTTCCCTGATTTATGTGTCCAGAAGAAGAGGACATTTTCCTCTCTTTTCTCTCCCCCTCCCCCATCAGCTCTCAGATAGGGGTTCGTTTTTCTCACCCATGTAAATTATTCTACCTACTTTGAAAGTCAGATGCTTTTCATTGTATTCAGGGTTTTTTTTTTTTTTTTTTAGTGCTCTTACTAACATTAACTAAGAAGTTACTTATAACTTACTAATAATTTAGTTACACAGAAAACATCTGTCTCTTCAAATGGAGTAGCAAGAGGTGCTCTTACTAATTCTCTAAGGTCACTGGCAGACCAGTACAGTGCTTAGACGATAACACTTTAGAGAAAAAGTATTCTATTAATCCCAGACCATGCTATTAAAATGCTCTTTAGTTAATATTTTTCCACAAAATCTTTAGCAATAGCAGTTTTGTAACAAAGGGACGGGTCTATGTTTTAGCTACATGGAAGGAGAGGTGTTCCAGAACTTCCAAGGCAGTGGGATGGCCCCAGATGTGAGGAGAGCTCAGAAATGCAGCTGGAAACTGCTCAGACCCTCACTGGTAGGTTACAACGGAAACCAGGAAACAGCAACAAGCTCCCTTGACAGAGAGTGGGGAGAGAAGAGCACAGGGCAGGACTCTGGAGTGCCCCATCTCCCCAGTGCAGAAAGAGCTAAGAATATTTCTACTATTTTTCAGAAGGATTTAAGTGGTTCCTGAAAACTAAGATCAATGTTTTGCATAAGTTTAGCCTTCATGGCTGCTGAAATTTTTTATCTGATTTCTCTTCTCCTCCAAACGATGTTCTGGGAACATGTTCTGAAATCTCAGAGGAAAAAAATAAAGGCAAGCCAGGACCTCCAGCATTTGTTAAAATGTTTTGTGTAATCCATCCCGGTTTATTTGACTCTAGGACAGGCTGATTTTAATCCTCATATGCAGTCCTTTCTGACCCTTTGCCCACAAAGATAAGAGGAGTAAAGCTTTTACAATAATGCAATATTATATCTGGAAAGGATTCCACAAATCCTCCTGTAAGATCGGTATGAAAAAAATCCAATTTAGCAAAAGCTTTAAATACACACACAGGCATGCACAATACAGTGTACCTCTGACCTGGGAAGTTCACAATGAACGGGAACCAAAGGGAAACATAGGTCTGTATTCCAAAAAAGCACACTTCTTCAGCATGCAAGTCTTAATTCAGCAATTTTTTAAATAGATATCAAACTAGTTATTAAATAAATATTAAGATTACTCGGCGTTCTTTTTCTCTTCCTGTTTGCTCTGGATCTCAGACTATAAAAATAAAACTTTTGTTTTACCTTATGAATCTCCCAATTTTTTCTAGCAAAATGTCTAGCTTTGACAGTTTTGCTTTCCCTTCTCCTTTAACATGTATTGCCATGATTTCAGAGTAAAACCCTTTTTTTTTTCTAATTTTAAGCTTGCTGCTTTATGCTTATAGTATTATCCAGATTTAATGGAGAATTAATAAACAAACAAACACGAAAATCAGCCTAATGGTTTCCCAACCAGCAGTAGTGCAGATAAAAGTGGTCTGCTTCCCCTTGGCAGATTTTGACCAACATTACACAATGACCTTATCTTGTAAAGCAAAGTGATCAGCCTCCCCCAGAGCAGCCACCCAAACTACCTGCTTAGGCTATTAGTCTATTTTCATTACCCACATTTTTATTCTACTTTGTGTGTGCCCCTAGTTGTTTTGGGGTTGATACAGTTTAGCCTGGTGGGGTCATATAGAGTCAGACATGACTGAAATAACTTAGCATGCACACACGTACAGTTTACAGGTTCAGGCAATGAGATGTAGCAGTAGAGTCACATGCATTAAAAGAGAAAAAATGCTAGTGGCCTGTGTGAAATTGACAGACCTTGCATTGAGTTAGAGCTGGAAAGATGTATAAAGAAAAAATTTTTAATAAAATTCTCTCTTGTCTTTCCGGAGAACACTGCTGATTTATTCTACAGTGAATTCTTTCATAAAACCAAATATCACTTGGTGACACAGTTAAACTTCCTCTTATTTATCTGTTTTAAATCTGGATCTTTATTTGTTGGGTTTCACTGAATGAATTTCATTTACTCACAAATTCCGTCTTCATCCCTTTCTGATTGTGCCACATGATCTATGACAATCCCAGTCCTTTTTTCTTTTGCACAGACAACAAATGCACTTGCATATGCACGGAAGCTTTGTCTCTGCCCATCATTCTTCACCCACCTTCCCTGGAACATCTTTATTTCCCTTACTTCCTGACTTTAAAGTCCTCAGTCCCCACATTACACCTCTTAATGTAATTAGTTTGCATGTCTCATTTCCCTACCAGATGATCATTTCAAAGGTCAGAACCAAGTCAGGCCTTGTATTATATCAACCAAAGCTTACAAAATAGGTTCTCAATAATTATTTGTTGAATTTGAACCAAAATTCTTCTTTCCTTTTCATCCAAGCCTCCTCTGACACCAGTTCAAGCAAACTGAGTTACAACACAAAATCTAAATACCTTGTGTAGCATACAAGACTGGCCATATACTTGTCCCTTTTTCAGCCCTATCTCTTCCATCCACCCAGAACTATGTGCCAACTCATATATATTTTAAGCTATATTGATTAAATAACAAAGCTGTTGTTTAGCCACTAAGTCATGTCCTACTCTGAGACCTCATGGACTGTAGCCCGCCAAGCTCTTCTGTCTATGGGATTTCCAGGCAAGAATATTGGAGTGGGTTGCCACTTCCTTCCCCAGGATCTTCCCAATCCAGGGATTAAACCTGCAAGTCCTGCAATAGTAGGCAAATTCTTTACCACTGAGCCAACAGCAATCCTCAAAGAAAAATGTACCATGTTATTTTAGGGCTTCCCTGGTGGTTCAGATGGTAAAGAATCTACCTGTGATGTGGGAGATGTGGGGTCGATCCTTGGGTTGGGAAGATTCCCTGGAGGAGGGCATGCAACCCACTCCAGTATTCTTGCCTGGAGAATAGAGGAGCCTGGCAGGCTACAGTCCCTGGAGTCACAAAGAGTCAGAAATGACTGAGCGACTAAGTACATATTATTTTAAAAGAACAAATTGTGTAAGTCTTCAGCATATTACTTATCTTCCCTATAAGTGCTTATTTCAATGAATAATTGGTTCTCTATGTTAATTTTCATTTTTAAAATTTAGTTCCCCCAGCTAATATTACCTTATGCTTCTGTGCTTTGGCACATTATCCTCCTTCTTAAAACACTCCCTGCCCTGACCTGTTGTCTACTAACTCATCCCTCCAATGACTCTGAATTCAAATCTCTACTCCCAGATTCTCTCCTGATTCCCAAAACCATACATATAATTGACTTGTTCATCTCCACCAAGAGATATTAGGAGTCTGTGGCATTGATCCAGTTGAAATACTATACAGATAGCTGTGAAGATGGATGAAAGAAGTAGTCTGGGATATATTTTGAGAGCTGTGTCAGCGGGAATGTCTATGACATATAGATGCAGATTACTTCACGTTATTAGAAGTTTACCACAATGAGGCTGAGAGCATAAGCTCACTTTCCTATTAACTTTGCTCCTCTTCATTGTTAAAGCTCTCCTGGCTAAACACCCTAGACGCAGATGTCTTGCAGTCACATGAGTTTAGTTGTCAGCCTCCTTTTTGGAGATCCAGACTTAGACTTCCACCTTCCTTCTCAAAATTTCTACTTAAACGTCTCACAGTTATCTCGTATTTAACATATCCCAAACTGGACTCTTGTATCTTATGCTACCTCAAACTGCTCTTTCTCTAGTGTGCCTTACCTAAAAAATTGGGCATTTCTTCACCTAGTGCCAGAAACTTGGGAGTCAACTTTAATGATGATCTCCCTTACTGCTCAGATCTAAATGATCATCATGTCCCAATGATTCTACCACTAAATTATAACTTGAAGTCACATATTTAGGTCCATTTCTATAGCAACCACCCTGGTTCAATCCAATTTCATCTCTCACTGGACTAACCTGAATAATTATCCTTTCTGCCTCTACTCTAGACTTTACTCTGTGCTTCTACACAAGCCAGCGTGTTGTTTTAAAACTTCAAATCTAATTATGTCTCCTCCATTTTACATTCTTCAATGCCTTCTAATCCTTTTAAAATAAAATTTTTTAAAATCCTCACCCTGGTTTATAGTACCATGCATAATTTAGTTCCTACCCATCTTTCTAACTGCATCCCACAACATTCTTTCCCCTTACTCACTTGGCTCCAGACACACCAAGTTTCACTCTGTCTCTACAAGCTCATCAGCTCCATACCTGTGATCTCCTCTACTACATACTCAGCACCTAGGCCATGCTTGGCACATACATGTTTAATTAGTTCAATTAATGTTTATTAAATATATAAAATAATTAATGAGTTCTGAGGACCATCACCTTTATGCCAAAAGAATAGTTCAATCTATTATGATCCTTTTAGCTATAAGTAATGGAGGAGCCAACGACCAGAGGTCTATTGAGAACAGAGGTCTATCATTAAGAATTTTATTATGTCACACAACTAGAAAACCAAGGAAAGGACAGTTTTGACTCAGCTTTGACCAATTATTTTAGCTTCAGAATAACATCCTAAAGCCTCCAATTTCTGTTCTTCTCTCTGCTCTGCATGCTCAGCATGCAGGAGCAGGCCCATCCCCTAATGGTCACAAAAAAACTAGAGAATTTCAAATATCACAGGTAGATGACAACATCCAGCTAACCACGGGAGTGTTTTTCCTCCATTCAGCTCCTTTTATTAATGAAAAAACATCAGATCTCTCTTAAACCAACTCCTTTACACTCTACCCACTGCCCTCTACCCTCATCATTTCTTGGCCAGGTTTTTTGTAATAAATCCCATGGTAGTACATCTTCCCCTTGATAGTCAATCCTCCCTCCTTCAACCACAATGATATTTCTAAAATAAACATTCAAAGTTATTTTCTTTCTTACAATTTTTTCCCACAGCTGTGGAAAGTTCAACACCTCAGCGGACCCTGAAAGTTTCACCATGATTTAGTCCTCACTTTGTCTCTAGCCTGGACTTCCCTGGTGGCTCAGATGGTAAAGAATTTCCCTGCAGTGCAGGAGACCCAGGTTCGATCCCCGGGCTGGGAAGATCCCCTGGAGAAGGGAATGGCTACCCACCGCAGTATTCTTGCCTAGAGAATCCGATGGACAGAGGCTATAGTCCATGGGATAGCAAAGAGCTGGACAGGACAGAGTGACTAACAGTCTCACTTTCACTTGTCTCCAGCCTAATTTCTAAGTCTTTCCTACTCATGAGGAGAAGGAGTCTTACTGAGAGAGTCCAGAACTTTGAAGTTCGACTCCCTGAGTTTGAATCTTGGCTCTGTCACTTCCTTAATTACTTGAACAAGCAATTTAACATTTATGTGTCTCTGTTTTCCCATCTATAAAATAATATACCCTGAAAATTAAGTGAGGTAATATATGCAAAGTATGTGAAACACTGCCTAGCCCAACACTAGTTACTGTCTCATGGACAAACCACTCCAAGTTTCTTTGAACCTGATTTTTTGTTCCGTCTCTGTGCATCTTCCTCAAATCCCCTTCCTCATTTTATTTTCGAGGCAAAATCCTCACTGTTCAAAAGTCACTCAAGAGCCCTAGCTTGTGAGGACTCTAAGCTTTCAGATGCATTATCAACTACTTCTTAACATTTGCTCTGGGTTAGAGAAAGTTTAGTTTTTCTATTAGTACCAGTCTTCCCTATCAAGCAGTCTCCTACTCATTCTTTGTGACTTCTACTGGACTCTTAATACTCCAGAAATAAACTCTTGATCCTTCAGTCCAATCTGAAAAATAAAAAGGTTAAACATTTGTAGAAAACTAATCTTAGACTTCAGAAGTGACATAAAGGAATTCTTCATCATTCATTTTATTCAACAAGCACTTACTGAGCACTGATTACAGGCACCATACAAAGAGCAGGGATCACAAAGATTAGTAATATAAGAGTTTATAGTCTAAAGTACAGACCAACATGGTCAGTGGAACTTTCTGTGATTATGTAAATGTCCTACAGTTTCTTTTGCCAAAATAGTGACAATTAGCCAGATGTGGCTATGGAACACTTGGACTATAACTCATGCAACTGATGAAATGAATATTTAATGTTCTTTAATTCTAAGTAATCTAAATAGCCACACTTGACTAGTGATTACCATACTGGACAACATAATATAAACCATTATATAAAGAAATAATTACCAGGCAACCAAGACTGTTGAAGAGATACATATAAAGTAACATTAGGAGCAAAGAGAAGTGAGTGACCAATTGTTTATGGTGGTGAGAAAAGCTTCCAATATTTGGTCACAAAGAATGAGTAGAAGACTGCATGATGGGGAAAAGTGGTGCAAATGGAAAAACAAACTTTCTCCAGCTTAGACAGAATCTAAAGAAATAGCTGACAGCTCACCTGAAAGCTTAATGAAGATCTCACAAGCTGGGGCTTTTGTCACTAAATGATTTCTTTAAGATGTATATACCACACCACTTGTTGGTTTTTAATCTTCAGTGAAACTCAAAGAGCACAATTAGAAAGGAATGGAGAGAAATGAATGAAGATGAGTGAATTATGCTGTACATAAAAGTGTGAAATATTATATTTTGAGATAAGTGACCTCACAGGTTATAATGTAGTAGAGAATATTTCTTCATCTGTAAGTTTATACTATATTAAACTAATTTCTGAGAATTTATGTGTCCTTAGGGAGTATGTGTATGTTGTAATGTGATATTTGAGAGGGAACCATTTATCACTCAACAAGGAGTGTAACGAAATATAAAATCTGCACTCTTAATAGAGAGATTTAGGGGAAAGGACTAGGCTCCAGACTGAAGGTTCCATTCCAAAGCCATCCTACACTGTCTTCCTAGAGCCCCTAAGGCATATCTCTACACTACATTACTCCAACTTTGACAAATATACTATTGGGTTAAAAGGAGAGATCCTGAAGTCATACTTGACCCTATGGAAAAGGTTTCCAAAAGATGAGCAGAGATTTACCCTGAGGAAGTTAGGAGAGAAGGTAAACCTGGGGACACAAAAATAAATTTAGAAGAGGGTGGGACACATTGAGAGAGTAGCACTGAAACATATATATTACCATATGTAAATTTAGATAGCAGGAAGAAATTTACTGTATGATGCAAGGAGCTCAAATCCAGTGCTCTGTGACAACCTAGAGGAGTGGGACAGGATGGGAGGCGGGAGGGAGGTTTAAGAGGGAGGGGACATACATATACTTATGGCTAAATCATGTTAATATATGGCAGGAACAAACACAATACTGTTAAGCAATCATCCTTCAATTAAAAAAAGTGAATTATAAAAAATAAAAGTTTAAGTTTTGCTTTTTACATTTAAAAATAAATAAATAAAGTTAGGAAATATTACAGCAGAATGACAACTGCCCACAAAGTGGCTGACAACGGTTTAACCTCTTGGATACATTTCTATTGAGTCATGAGACAGCGCTTTGAAGAAAGTTTTAAATGTCTTCCTTTAATATAATCCTTGTTGTTCAGACAACTTAGCACATTGAAGTCCTTAAACAAAATGAGGAAGCGCATGAAGAGAAGTGAGCCAAGCCAAATGTTCGATATCTCTACCTCCTCCACAACCCTCTCCACAGTGGCCTTGAGACAGGAACAACACTGTCTTAAAGGTACTATGGACAATTGGTTGTTAGATTTCACTCTTAACAACAACAACCATGTCCAGCAGTAGAATAAATAGTGGTAGGTGGGAAGATGAGACTCAGAAGAGCAGTGATCCAGTGAATGGAGGAGGAGAAGATCCAAGACTTCTCTCCTTGAGCTTGTACACACACACAACTACACAAAGATACTAGAGGGTGATGACTCTCAAGGGATGAAAAATGCTAAAACTTTGATAACAGTGAGAAATGCATTCCAATGAGCTTATATGCAAGTTACTGCATAATATTTGAGAACCGTGCCTAACGCCATACCATTATACCCATTTTAGTCTACTTGAAAAATCTGAATTAGTGAAAAGTCTTAATCATATGTGATTTTTAAGGATATACAATTACACTACTTTTTAGTGAGTTGAACACACCAAGTGATTGATACAACCCAGCCAAACGGAGGTCCACAAGATTGGCGTTAATGGTTAGCTAATTAGCAATATCAGCAAATAAAACCATTCACAAATTGAAAATTCTTGCTTCCTTCTTCCTATTTGACTATTCATTTAGTCATCTCTGTTCTTCATGAATGAATACAGGTAAACTCCAAACCAGCCCTCTGTTCAAATAAGCATAACTGAATTTTAAAAAACCACACACAAAGTAAAGAATATTATCAAAGTAAATCAGCAAACCTGGTATAAAGACAGGTTCTATTTCAGCATAAGAGGCGGGCAGAAGCTAGAGTCAGAGTCTAGTCAAGCTGTGTTGACACCTGCGAGTGAAGCCAGTTCTCTGATGCTTTTTTCCAACAAAAACTAATTCTAGTCTAGAAGTCAAGTAAAGCAAGTACTCTGTTACTTTCCAACATAAAATAACTGTAGAAGTCAAGAACATAACTTCCTTCCCCTTTAAGCTCCAGGCATGGTATGCTACTGCTGCTAAGTCGCTTCAGTCGTGTCCGACTCTATGCGACCCCATAGACGGCAGCCCACCAGGCTCCCCTGTCCCTGGGATTCTCCAGGCAAGAACACTGGAGTGGGTTGCCATTTCCTTCTCCGATGGTATGCGAGTTAACTGCTTAACAACCAGCTCTCTAAGTGTAA
This sequence comes from Cervus elaphus, assembly GCF_910594005.1. Classification (NCBI taxonomy): domain Eukaryota; kingdom Metazoa; phylum Chordata; class Mammalia; order Artiodactyla; family Cervidae; genus Cervus; species Cervus elaphus. The sequence continues at coordinate 26,901,280 of NC_057826.1, read as the reverse complement.
TTCTCACTTGCATTTTGGTTGATGTTTTGGTTTTTGTTAGAGAGAAAGATGAATTTAAAATATTTAAGTTGAAACTTTACCAGTTTGCTGATTATGTGAACACATTCTTTGCTGAACTTCTGATAATTTTCTAACAATGGAAGAATATTTTTTCCTCTTTTGTGCTACTCACAATGAAACAGCTACAAACATCATATATTTATATTTAATCTTCATTATTAGCTTTTCCTTCATTACTTTCTTAGGTCTAGATAGACAATTAACAAAATAATAGCTCAAGCCTTAGTTTTTAGTGTTTGCTGATTTCCATTGTGTAAGTTTTCTCACCATGAATCCCTCCAGCTACCAACAGAATGCCAATGAATGCACACTTGGGAAGAGATACACAGTAGCTTAATATTAACTAATTCTCATCACACAGATAAATACAAATAACCTCAAGAGCATAGGGATAATTACAGTATGAAATAATTAAGAAATAACAAGTTTTTCCTTTGTTTTTAATATAACTCATTTCATTGTAAGTTTACATAATTTAATTGTAAGTTTACACAATTTCATGTTGACAATGCTTAACATCCAGCTTGCAAAATCCCAAAAATTTAATAATCAACTCTCAGGGGACAGTAAAGCAGTTTCTAGCACACAACTGGTCCAGCCACAGCCTATATATGTAAAATACAATTCTGAACAGAGTAACATGCAACCTACTAGTATCCTCCAACATGTGAGTTTGTGTGAGCTTCAGAGACTTCAGAGAACAGAGCACTATAGCAAAGAGACACAAGGCTAAAAAAAAATTACAGAGACTATTTGTAACAATCAAAAAAATATAGGAGTAGATATAATACAAAGCACTGAGTATGTTAGAAAGGGTTGTTACATTAAAAGTATCACAGATTAGGCTTTTACCTACCCACCCAATACCTATTTTCCCTATAGATTAGTCTGTCAATTACCTGTCAAATATCCATTCTCCCTTCCCTTTTTGCTAAAAGGACACTGCTATTCTTGGAAGCACCCTGAGCCCAATTAATAAATTATACTTTCCAGCCTCCTTTGCAGCCATGTGGCAGTCTGAGCCAATGAAAGTAAATATAAGTCATGGCTTCCAAGAAGACTTTATTAAAGAATTCACTCCGTCACATGATGTTTGTTCCTCAGTCTTTTTCTCCCCCATCTGGAATTCTGTGTCAAGGCCCTGAGACCTGAAGGCTGAGAAAACATGCTTGAGATATTTGGCAGAAAGATAAAAGTCAGGTCCCTGATGACATCCTTGATCACATTGCCATCCCTACCCTGCCTGCCTCCAGCTTTTCATTATGTGAGGAAAACAGAAAACATAGCTAGATTATATCCAAACTACTCTCACTTTGATTTTTCTGCTCCACGCAGCCAAACTTAAAAAGTCTAATTAATAAGGGATCAACATGAGAAGACCAGGAAAGATTGTCAAACAAGAACATGATAAAGTTTAGTGTCACCAGTCCAGCTTAAAACGCATCTGAAAGAGTCCTTCATTAATTCTCATTCAACCACCCACTAGGCATGCACAAGGACCATAAAGGAAAACTAGGGCTGACTGTTAATGTATCCTAAGAATTTGAAAAGGAATTTCAACCAAGTGTGAGGCCATTAAAGTTGGAATGAAAAATAATTGGTGACCTATGGGTCATCCTTTGCTATCAGAAGCATAGGTAACAAGAAGGTAGACAGACACTCTGTCCCTCTGCCACTATATCAGCCAGTGCTTGTTTTCAAATAATAGAAATTCAACACAAATTAGCATAAAAATTCAGGCAGAGAGCAATCTAGGAGCTTGAACTACATTATTAAGACTCAGCTCCTCTTCATGTTTTGATTCTGTGCTTTCTCACATTGACTGTATTGAATGGATTTCAGGTTCCATGAGGTGGCCTGCACCAGCTACAAATCATATTCTCCTGGGCTCAAATGCAAAGAAAAAGAACATCTCTTTCTTTCTTAGTCTCAGAAAATTATGTCTCATTGGCTCTGCCTGCATTATATCCTATCTTTGAAAGAATCACTGTGACCAAGGAAACATGCAATGCTCCGATTTCCCATCCCAGAGCCACCTGCCTCCTCCCTAGAACCAGAAAAGGAGTCCCTTTGAAAATACCTTGAGAAATGGAGTGTTTACTGTCATATCAGTAAACAAGAGTGTAACAGTCATCAGCTATTGAAGCCCTCTGATGTGAACCCTAAGGGCACTCAGGAAGGAGAACAATACCTGAGCTGCCAGCCAACAGGCTACAGCCACTCCCTACAGTGAGTCCCAAGGAAATTCAGTTCAGTTCAGTTCAGTTGCTCAGCCGTGTCTGACTCTTTGAGACCCCAAGTGCTGCAGCAAGCCAGGCTTCCCTGTCCATCACCAACTCCCAGAGCTTGCTCAAACTCATGTCCATCAAATGGGTGATTCAATCCAACCATCTCATCCTCTGTCATCCCCTTCTCCTCCTGCCTTCAATATTTCCCAGCATCAGGGTCTTTCCCAATGAGTCAGTTCTTCACATCAGGTGGCCAAAGTATGGAGTTTCAGCTTCAGCATCAGTCCTTCCAAGGAAGCTCAGGATATGAAAAGCGCAGGATACTGGCCCCAGGATAGCTGAGATGCATGTGAAAGGAATGATTTCAGTGAGCCCAGGCTGTTGCATCTTCCCATACATATGCCAAGTTGCTTCACCCTTCTGACTCTTTGGGACACTATGCACTAAATTCCTTGAGATATCTGGTTTTCTTTAATTAACAGTAATCGTTTGATGTTTACACTACCTACCCTTTGTTGCTAAACATCTATAAAACCTGGCTCCTCCCCTCACCTTCTCAGAGCAGTTCTCTCAGGGTTACTTGACAGGCTGTCCCCTGGGTTTGAAATCCTAAAAACTCCCACCAAATAAAACAACTCTCAGCTTTCAGGTTGTGACTATTTTTTAAGTCGACAACAAGAACTGAGTGGAATTACATCAGTTATTGTCAGTTTCTACCTACAGGGCAGTGAGGACATACAAAGCTACACCTTGGCCACTTTCTCAAATGATTCAATTTTCTGAGACAGAATCACTTTGGAAAAATGTGCTCGAGTGGAACACTTGCTTCCTTATTCCCATCTCATGTCAGCTCTGGAGAATAGAAAAAGAGCAGTCTCTCAAAAAAATTGAATTTGATACCAAAAGAAGGACGAATACATAAAAGAGGGCAAAAACAAGGTCCATTATACTCTTGGTTTCCCTCAGGATAGAAATTCTGAGTTTGCACTAATGAAAAACTGAGCAAGTCCCTCTCCTGTGGTGGGAATTTATTCGGAAATACCACTCCCCAGATTGCTCAGACAGTACTACACCTGTTTTGACTTTACACACACACCGGGAGGCTACAACTTCAAGGAACCAGCTAAGTAGGCAGGTGGGGGAAGGGGCATGAGGTGCAGTCCTCGGTGTACAACCTCGGAGGGAGGTAGAGAAAGGAAGAGCCCTGGATGAAGTCAATGCTGGGGATAATGACTTTTCACCTGCCACAGTGATTCATAGAGTCAGAAGCAGTGGAAACACAATAAGATCCTACCTCAACCAGGCAGTTACCACACCACATGAATGCCTTCCAGACATTAGGAAGCAAATTGGAAGCCCTTCATAACAAAAATAAGAAGATGGAGATATATTTATCAGGTGGCAAAGAAACAAAAACATAAGAGACACAAACCAATTACAAAGATTTAACCAGCAAAGAGAGGCATTTATGTTAACAAAAAGAACAAGCCACCATAAATGTTTACATCAACTATGCAGAGCAAAAACTATTATAACTTCTAAAAATTGATCAAAACTATCATTTCAGATTGACAATAACAAAAATAAAATCACTACCTGTCAAAATGTATCAGTAACATAATATAATTATTTATACTGGAGAATTGTTCTAGTTATTTATTCAGTGGAGGAAGAAAAACCACCTCAGGATGAAGATTTCAAAATTAGTTCTCTCTCCTACCTTTTATTATCCTAATCAGCAACCTACTTGAAACTGAATAGCCTTGAATGGTTCTATCTTTTCACAATGGTCTTTGTTCTACTTACTGTATTCTCTGTTTTTCTTCTTCACTACACCCAGGCTATACTCTTAACTGTGCATGCTTGCTAAGTCACTTCAGTCATGTCTGGCTCTTTGCCACTCCATGGACGGTAACCCACCAGGCTCCTCTGTTCATGGGATTCTCCAGGTAAGAATACCATACCAGGTTACCATGTCTTCCTATATTCTACCTACCACCTATCCAATTACGTACTTAATATTACATCTTATTGACCTATTGTTTTGACTCAAATATTTTAAAGGGGAACTGGTTAATAAGAAAATATAACATAAGGAGCAAAGGTAGAAAGGATCATCCATGCCCCTGTAGAGTGCAGAATGAGAAATACCACATGGAAAGTACTCTAGTTTGTTAGGACTGCTGCAAGGCAGTGCTATAGGCTGGGTAGCTTAAACAACAGACGACACTATGAGACAACATTTCTATGTTATCTCACAGCTGTGGAAGCCAGAAGTCTGAGATCAAGGAGTCAGCAGGGTTGGTTCCTTCCAAGGGCCATAAGGGAAGGATCTGTTCCAGGCCTCTCTTGGCTTGTAGATGGCCATCTTCTCCCTGTGTGTTTTCGCATCTTCTTCCTTCCGTGCATTACTGACTCTGTATCCAAATTTCCCCTTCTTATAAGGATACCAGTCATACTGGATTAAGGCCCACCCTAATGACTTCATTTTAACTTGATTACCTTTTTAAAGACTCTATTTCCAGAAAGTTCACATTCTGAGGTACTAGGGTTCCAGCATATCTTTTTTTTTTCTTTTTGGGGGATTTGGGGAGAGACACAACTGAACCCGTAACAGGAGGGATGGCCCTTCCTAAGAATGGACCAGCATAGAATTGGTGCCACCTGCTATCCAATGAGTAAAGCTTATATCTCTTTAATAAGTCACTTAAAACTGTCACATGAAGAAATTCTTTCCTTCATATTTTTTGCCTTATCACTACTTAATTCACATTATCCAACTCCTCTCCTCTCATAAATCAACTGGATCTATATTTTCCTATCTAATTGAATATTTTGTCACTTAGTAAATAAAGCACATTCCTTCTTAATAAAGCAAAACCAAAGTTACCATACACAGGCACAAGACTGGCATAAAGCCCTTCATAACTGGTCCCTGAATATCTCTAATCTACAGATGGACCCAATGAGTCAGTCTTAGGCTCTGAATCCAATCTTACTAATACACAGTGAATGTAAGAGTCTGGTCTTGAGCTATACTTCTGGTTCCACACTAATAGAAAGCTTCAGGTTGTCAGTAATTGATTTCCTGATTTGTGATCCAGGCTGTCTGTGACTGAATCCTTACCTTTTCTTCTTCCTAATTTCTGGCCCAGGATCTCATGGCTAGATTCTTGTTTTCCCCTTTAAGAGTAGGATTTACAATTTCTGAATTCTCTGCCTGCTATCTCCATATGAACAAGAAGTATATTCTTGTCCTGGACTTCACTCTCCTTGGAACTGGGTCACTGATACTGGGTTGCCAAAGTTTTATCAGGCTAAACACATACCCCCTTGAAAAATTATTTGTCCTGTCTCCACTTGGATATCATGGTATCTGCATACAGTAAGTATATAGCAAATGTTTGTGTTTTTTTAATATCAACTGGTGTTGGATAGTATATATTTGTTAATGTCACTCCTTCCTTACCAGGCCAAGGACCAATACCCCAAAATTATATCTTCTTTCAAGCTCACATGTTTGCCCTTCCATCCTTAAAAAGTCTTACTTTGCTCCCATGTATAAATCCCTGATCTTTATGGGAGTACATGAGTCTCTGCAGATTCAAATTCAAGACTTGCCCAGACTAGGACTCAAATCAAGTCATGTCAGCTCTGATCAGACACTGACACTACCACATGTAGTATGGTTCCACATCATAAGTAAAAATTGCTCAGTCCTAAAATAAAGAAATGATCAAACATCCTCCAATTAACCCTAATATCTCCTTCTTGCTAATAGATCAAGACCTATTTTGACAGAATCATTCCAAGAAAGTTCAAGCAGCCTCTACAGAAGGGGGTTAACTCAGGCTGGTTGTTCCAGCCCCAGCATGTTCTAAAGAAAAGTCTGATCTGAGAGGACCTGGCTCTTGGTCAGCTCCTGGGAGACAATCTCAGAGCCTTCACCAGTTCACATTTTACCCTTGCTGGTTTTAATCTGTATCCTTTCACTGTAACAAACAATAACTGTGAATGTAACAGCTTTTCTGAATCCTTGCAAGTCCTTCTAGCAAATCATCAAGTCTGAGTATGATCTTGAGGAACCCTGATTCAGAGCCACTTTGAGTGAATACCAAGGACAAGAAGCCAAGTATTTTAGCTTTTTTTAATCCCTGTTGATTTTTGGTATTAAAAACATTTAGAAATTTTATACAATCTATTTTTCTTGGTTTTCACTTACATATCAAATTCTCAATTGAACTGACTATATCTAGAAACTTTTTTAATACCTAAATGAATTGACAAAGAAAATCAACCTCCACAGATTTAGCAAAAGGAAATACTCACACATGTTCACATACATGGGCATAAAAGATTCATTCCAGTATGACTTGTAAATTAAAAAAAATCAGAAGTGACATACATCCTTCAGCACAGGAATGTTATAATGCATACTTTGTAATATTATGTAGCTGGCCACTGCTATGAAATGCAATCCAAAAAAGATTCGGGGGGATAAAAATCTAGTATGCAGGGCACAGCTTCATTTTTGTAAAAACAAGATGAAATCCTAGTTCTTTTTGTTTGTATAATGGTAGGAAATGAAGTGGAATCTCATCCAGTGGGGACCATGGAGCAAAGAAGGGAGGATGGAATAAGTGGAAATTTCTTTGGTATTATTTAAATACTTTTCAATCATTTTTTGGCTTGGTTTAGTATCACTTTTGCAATTTTCCCAGATTTCCAAAATACCAGACATTCCAACTTTTAACCATTTTGCCTTTATCTTCAATGTCAAAACACCTGGCACTAATCACAAAAGTCAGCAATGTCTGAGTCGCTGTAGCATTGACCTCTACTTCTCCCTCTGAACAAATCTCACCTGAACTGTGGTTTTGGTTTAGCAGATGCGATCTGGCTCACCAGGTGTGAGAATCGGTAGCTGGAGGGGAGCTGGCAGATAGCCTGAATGAGAATGAGCCTCCATTAAAGGTACTTATTTGACCTTATCTTAAAGATCTTTGAAGTATGAATGCCCTATTTTCTCTGGGTCACAAAACAGCCCAAGCAGGACTTCCTCCCATGAACGCTTGAAGCTGGGGGAGCTCTCCACCAAGGAAGAGGAGTGTGAGTGCTGAGCGACCATTACGATATGATAAAGAGCATTTTTCCTAGCTATATTCCTGCTTAGCCAACTGGTGATGTTATCTCATGCAAATTCACTTCTACTCCAGATACTAGTTTTCATCGTCTGTAAGAATCTTGAGTAGATCATCTCTAATGTCTTTTACAGCACTACAATTCTAACTGTATATCACAATAAATTAGCTCCATTTTCCTTCACCTGGACACAGTTTTTCCCCCTCTACCCAGCTACTGCTTTCAATCAAATACCCTTGTCATTTCCATCAAGAGAAGAAAAGGTTAGCCTGCTGTAGGGGAAAAAAAAAAAAAAACAGGGTGATTCTTGTGGGGAAAGAATCACCCACCACACAACTCACCTGAAATGAGAATAAATAAATATATTAAATACTTCTCATATTTAAAATAAAGCTACATATTTCATATTAGTTGTATTATATAATTCGAACACAGCAATTTATGCCTTTTGATGTTTATCAAGAAGATGAATTAAAACTTTGATTAATGAAAAGAACATGTTTCATATTTATATATTCTCTTTAATCTTTTGTGTGAATACGGAAGGAACGTTAATCTCTGACAAAACAAAAGGAAGCTTCAGTGTGGGGAGAATAAGGAATAGACCACAATGTTAACAGAAATGTAAGAACTCATGATCATTTTCAATTTCTAGGACCAACTTCTAGCTATTCTGAACATTTATTTTTGTCTTTCAATTTGAAGTCCTATCAGGAAATACAAAAAGAAAAACATTCACTTATGGTCTTCATTTCCAAAATAAATTGAGCCTCATTATAAAATATCCACACTCTTCTACTGCAATTAATCTGTTCACAAGAAAACCAAATACAGAAGATTAATGGATCACAAATGAGGGCTGCTGTACATGATAGAATGACTACCATCATCACCTCAGTCATGACACCGCATGACCTAAGTGTTCAGTTCTTCTACAACAAATTGCAACACATAACTGTGGCACTAATTCTGTTTCCAATACAGCTTGGCATTATGTGTTCCTGAAATTTTATTTATATTCTTTTTCACTTTTGCAATTATAAATCCCTGCAGTTAAGGGTCATGGGAAAATGTTGGTAAAGTCTGTCCTATAGCCCTAAATGGGCAGTGGATATCAACAGTATTTGTGGTGTTCTTGGGACAGCTTTTGTGCTTCAAATTGTTTACTAAAGGAGCTAATTTTAGGTTGAATACCAATAACACCTGAAAAGAATAACCTTGAAAAACTACACAAATAGCAACTAAAAGGCAATGTGATATGATGCTGTAATTTAGCTAGGGAGCACATTTAGAGAACAGCTGTAAATCAACAGATTTTATTAAGATTTGAGGTAGGCACAAAATATATAGATGACAAAGTCCTTTTCTTCAAAAAAAAAACTAACACTCTACATAGGGCCCAGAGCATAGACGAAAATGCTGTAGTTTGGTAAGGAAAGGTATAAACTCACCTGAAATCAAATTGAGAATGTACATTCTAAGAGTCGATCAAAGGAAGGTATGACACAAACCAGAAAGGGTTAAACGTGTATGGCACATACTCAGGGGAGCTTGTTTAGAAGGAAGATGTAACAAATGAAAATATTTTATGGAATAGTAGAAAAGGCCTCAAGTTTGGATACAAAAATTGGAAAGGGCAATAGAAATATCAGATGGAGATAGGCATTTTGACAGACTCTTTCTGATTAATACTTCTTGGGTACTGCTTGGGGCAAGAAAAGTATAGAGATACTCAAGGTACCTGGACTGGGACTCTCGGGGGAAAGATAAGGGTGGCGACGCTAGGCACTCAGGTTATCAAGAGATTCTGGAAAAACCTAGGGAGCTTGGAGTATCATGTGTGCATATTCATACTTTGGGGTTCCATTTTAGAAATTCTAACTATTGTACAATGGTGGGTGTTTGTGTTAGTCAGTCAGTCATGTCTGACTTGTTGCAACCCATGGATGGTAGCCCACCAGGTTCCTCTGTCCATGGAATTCTGTAGGCAAGAATACTAGAGTTAGTTGCATTCTCTTCTCCAGGGGATCTTCCTGACCCAGGGATCAAATCTGGGTCTCTCACCTTGCAAGCAGATTCTTTACCATCTGAGCCACCACTTTAGAAATTCCAACCATTGTACAACAGTAGCAAACAATATCATTGCTGCATACCTTCTGTGATTAATCTCAAGGCAATTCCTCCTCAATCTGGTTGGTGTTGCATAACACTTTTAAATACCTACACATGAGCCTGACTCATATTTTAAAACTCTGAAAATTACTTGTACAACCAAATCCTTGATATCAGCTTCTTTTTTTGTTGTTGTTTCTTTCACTTAAAGGTATATTTAAAACCCTTCAATAGCAACCATAATGGGATAGCTGGTAATCAAACTAATCACCCCACGAATGAATTACAATATTTTTAAATAACTATGGGCATTGGAGGGAATGGAACTTTGGCACATGTGAGAAGAAAGGAACGGGTGGTGAGATTTATCATATTCATCTGTCTCTTTCCTTGAGGTTGCTTTCTAGTTTCCTGTAAACAGAGGTAAACCCCTAGCAGAAATATGGAGGTCTAAACGGGCTATGGAGAAAGAGTTTGGGGGTTAGGTGGCCAACGCAGCTGGCACTTGAAGATTAAAATCACAGAAGATAAGGAGCCTCAGGAAAGCAACCCCACGATCTGTATAGAAATCCCGCTCAAGTCACTGACTAACACCTGAACTTCACATTGAAGAGTTTGAGCATAAAAGAGGTAATTTCTAGCACATTCGGTAAGGCAAGAAAGAAAGAAAAGCCATTGAGTTTGTCATCCAGTCTCAGACAATGTGATCATCTATTAGAACATTCCACTAAATCTATTAAAAAAAAAAAAAAGCCTTTAGAACCAATAAGTGGGCTTAGCAAGACCATAAGATACAAAAATCAATTGTATTTGAACATACTCAAACAATTAACAATTATAAACAAATTAAAGAAACATACTATTTACAATAGCACCTCAGGAGCAAATCTAACAAAATAAGTATAGTTATTTTATATTGAAAAATATACAACAGTGATTAAAGGAATCACATTTAGGATAAAGCACAGCTAAACAAATGGAGACACACACTTTTCATTGATCAGAAGACTGTCGTCAATTTTTCCCAAATTGATCTTTAGACTCAACATCATCTCAGTGAAGGGCTTCCCTGGTAGTTCAGTGGTAAACAATTCACCTGCCAATGCAGGAGACACAGATTCTATCCCTGAGTTGAGAAGATCCCCTAAAGAAGGAAACAACAAATCACTCCAGTATTCTTGCCTGGGAAATTCCATGGATAGAGGAGCCTGGCAGGTTACAGTCCATGGGGTCACAAAAAGTTTGGACATGATTCAGCCACTAAAAACAAAACAAAATCTCAGTGAAAATCCTAGTATTTTTAGTAAAGAACAACAAACTGTTTCTAACATTTATGTCAAAGGCAAAGGGTTAAGCAGTCAAAACAATTTTTTTAAAGAAGAGCAAAGCTGGAGAACTCCTATTACCTAATTTCAAGAAAATATGAAACTCTAGTATCCAAGACAGCGGAAGTACAAGTGAAAGAATAGACACAGATGAACATAGCAGAGTAAAGGCTCCAAAAATAGGCTCATGGAAACAAGACCAATAGACTTTTGACAAAGATGTTAAGGAAATTCAATGCAGAAGACATAGTCATTTAAACAATTGGACATGTGTATGAAAATAAAATATTCTCAAGAAATGAGAAATAACCAAGCATCCATCAGAAGAGGAATGGATAAACTGTGGTGTACTCATTCAATTGAATATTACACATGACTAGAAAAGAACAAATTTCTAAATACTCAAGAAAATGGATAAATTTCACAGACATTATGTTAGAAGCCAGACATGAAAGACTATATACTCGTGTGATGCCATTTATATGAATGTCTACAATAGGTAAAACTAGCTCATGAAAACAGACATCAAAATAATGATTTTGTTTGAGGAGTACCGATGGAAGAGAAAGAGAAAGCCTTACTTCCCTGGTGGCTCAGACAGTAAAGCGTCTGCCTACAATGTGGGAGACCTGCGTTCGATCCCTGGGTTGGGAAGATCCTCTGGAGAAGGAAATGGCCACCCACTCCAGTACTCTTGCCTGGAAAATCCCATGGACAGAGGAGCCTGGTAGGCTACAGTCCATGGGGTTGCAAAGAGTCAGACACGACTGAGCAACTAAACTTTCTTTCTTGATCTGATAGCAGTTACACAGGCATATACACGTGAAAACATTCAATAAAATGAACCCTTAGGATTTGTGCACTTTACTGTATTTATGTTGTATGTCTCAATTTTAAAAGTAGGAAGGAAGGGGGAAAGAAGAGGAAGGGAGAAAGGAAGAGAAGGGGAGAGAAGGGGAGGGAAGGAGAACTTTACATATTGCTGTGGCGTGATGATGTGATCTCCAGGATATGGTGTCAAGTAAAAAATTGAAACTCAGAACAATATTTATGACATGACACTTTTATCTAAGAATGGAGACAGGGAGATACCAATATGTATATTTATCAAAAAGTAACAATTGAGGAATAAACCAAAAATAAATAAACTGCTCCATACAGGGCAGGAAGACAATAGAGTGCAGGCAACAAGGATGAAAGCTACATCTCTGAATGGACCTTGTTTATTGTTTATATTTTGGAGCCATGTAAATGATCTTACATAATTTTTAAGATAGATTTTTTAAAGTGCTCTGTAAAATAAAATTAATAGTATGAATATATAGAGAAGAATTATTTCAAGTGACTCTAAAACATAACATTTGAGTGTATCTCCCCGTGAGAATGTATAAAAGACGAAAGAACTGCCAAGAAATCACAAACTGTATTCATGCTTTAAGTCTTTTGCTAGGATAGCAGGAGAGGGCGCTCTTGAGAGCTGTGAAGCCTAGAAATCTACCCTAGCCGTACACCTCCACAGGAGCTTCCTGCTAACCACAAAACATCTCATCTCATTAAAATATGAGTAACAATAACAAGGAAATATAAAAAGATGAAAAAGAGCATGATAACTTTCTTACAGATAGTGAAAACACCAGAAAAATATTGACACAAAACAGGTTAAGAAGCGCAACTTAACATTTCAGCTGAGAATTTTAAACCTTTATGTACCAACTGAAACTGTAAAGGAGAAATACCAAAGCTCAAAGAAGAGATGATCAGACAAGAGGAAGTAATAGTTGATAACAGGAGGATAGGCAAGATGAACTGACAGTGCTCAGAAAAGAAAAAGAAAAAAAAAAAAATGACAAAGCCATTTCAGAAATAAAGACTAAATTATAAAAAAATACAAGGAAGAACAGACACCATCAGTAAGAATAGAGAGGATAGAAAATCAAACAAAATACAAAGTAAAATAGAAAGAGGCAAAAAGGACTACATTTAAAAAGTCAGGACTTAGATGCCCATCAACAAATGGATAAGGAAGCTGTGGTACATATACACCGTGGAATATTACTCAGCCATTAAAAAGAATTCATTTGGATCACTTCTAATGAGATGGATGAAACTGGGGCCCATTATACAGAGTGAAGTAAGCCAGAAAGATAAAGAACATTACAGTATACTAACACATATATATGGAATTTAGAAAGATGGTAATGATAACCCTATACACAAAACAGAAAAAGAGACACAGATGTACAGAACAGACTTTTGGACTCTGTGGGAGAAGGCGAGGGTGGGATGTTTCGAGAGAACAGCATCGAAACATGTATATTATCTATGGTGAAACAGATCACCAGCCCAGGCTGGATGCATGAGACAAGTACTCGGGCCTGGTGCACTGGGAAGACCCAGAGGGATCGGGTAGAGAGGGAGGTGGGAGGGGGGATTGGGATGGGGAATACATGTAAATCCATGGCTGATTCATGTCAATGTATGACAAAAACCACTACAATATTGTAAAGTAATTAGCTTCCAACTAATAAAAATAAATGGAAAAAAAATTAAAAAATTAAAAGCCAGGACTAAAAGATTATAGATAGATTTATATACCCCTGGTCTTTCCAGGTGGCGCTAGTGGTAAAGAACCTGCATGTCAATGCAGGAGCTATAAGAGATCCAGCTTTGAACCTTGGGTCAGGAAGATCCCCAGAAGAAGGGAATGGCCACCCACTCAAGAATTCTTGCCTGGAGAATCCCATGGCCAGAGGAAGCTGGCAGGCTACAGTCCATGGGGTCGCAAAGAGTTGAACGTGACTGAGCACACACGCATTTACTTTTGCCTTTGTTCACACATCATTATTACAGTGTGGTCTTTTTGTCTTACACTACCTTGTGACCTTGTCTGATTTTGGTATCTGTGATGTGTGAGTTCAACAGCAGAATATCATGGGCCAATTCCTATCACTGAATAACACAGGCAAAAGCAGAAATGAATGAGTTAAAACAGAAACTCAATACAACAAATAAACAACCGCAACAGAGGATGAGATGGTTGGATGGCATCACCAACTCAATGGACATGAGCTTGAGCAAACTCCAGGAGACAGTGAAGGACAGGGAAGCCTGGCACGCTGCAGCCCTGGGATCACAAAGAGTCGGACACAACTTAGCGACTAAACAATGTATACAGTCATTTTACTATGTCATGGGGGTGGCGGGAAAAGGTGCAAAGCAGAATGAATAAATAGATGAGAAGAGAAACAAGTCCTTACTTGAGGGAGTTTTGCTAATTCCTCTTCAAAGACACATTTTATAAATATCTAATATTGGTAATTAATAATTGACCATTTTAATAGTCACAAAAGGAATCTCTTTGTGTTTGATTGTCACTGTAGAAGACTACATGAAGTAATTTAACTTTTTATTTTATATTAAAGTATATCTGATTAACAGTGTTGTGATAGTTTCAGATACACAGCAGAGCAACTCAGCCAAGCCTATACATGTATCCACTCTTCCCCAAACTCCCCTTCCATCCAGACTGCCACATGACCTTGAGCAGTTTCCTATGCTATAGAGTAGGACCCTGTTGGTTATTCACTTTGAACATAGCAGCCTGTACCTGTTCAGCCCAAACTCCCTAACCATCCCTTCCCCGCCTCCCCTTCCCCTCTAGTAACCATAAGTTCATTCTCTACATTGGTGGGTCTGTTTCTGTTTTGTAAATAAGTTCATTTGTATCATATCTTTTTAGATTCTTCATGTAAGGGATATCATATGATATTTCTCTTTCTCTAACACTATTGAGATAATTTTTAAAACTTTAACACAAACCTTTCTAGACTAATAGAATCACAGGCTCTAATTTTACAAATCTCTCTTTTTCTAGCATCAACTGCTAAAATTTGCAGAGCAAAAACATTTTCCTAAAAACAAGATGTCAGCTACTACTTATGGGAAAAGTGCTGCTAGTTTTCAATAACATAACATAAGGTAGATAAATGAGAGAAAGAGAGACGGAGATAGAACAGAGTTTGAGGAAAGACATACATTTTCTTTGTATGCTTTTTTCCCTACTGTTATGAGTCAACAATATAATTTTTTAAAGTAAGAGAAAAATATAAGGATTTTAGAAGGCTCTGGAAATGAGTTCAATAATCAAGGAGACAAAGCATCGCCTTCCTACAGGGTTTTTCCCATCAGTCTCTAAGCACACCTATTAATAGAAGTGACTTCAGTGACTCATCACTTTCTTTTGTGAGAAGAACCACGAGTCTCACCAGCAGTGCCATGGGGACCTTTTGCAATGCAGGTATTACAGGGGGTGTAGCCAGAAATAATGTATTCTATAGAGTTTCCAAGTTGGTTACACAGTAAACAGTCTGAATGGAACAAAATGAGAAAGGGAAGCCAAATGAAAAGGAAACCAAGGCAGAAACTACAGTGAGGTGGATCTTCAGTAACAAAAGGAAGGAATAACTCTCTGAGCAAATTCTGGGGCTTCCTATAGCTTTCCAGGCACAATCTTCCCCCTCAAGCATGCCACACTTGAGGTGGGCAAGTTGAAAGCCATTTCTGTTTGGTACATCCAAAGATGACACTCTGATTCTTCCAGAAACTAATACACAACAGGTATCAAAAATAACCTACCTGCTGATCCAGAGCTTGTGGAGCGTATCACCTTGGTGACCACACTAGATAGACAGATAGATGGATAGATATTTTTCCCTCCGTGTTTTAAATTGCTAAAATGCTGAGCATGTTTTGCTTTTTCCTACAGTACACCACATACTCAATCCAGATAAAAGACTTAACCATGTAGACAATAGAAAATTGTCACACTTACATAGAGCACAAGTCAGCCTTTCTCTGTAAATGGCTGCCTGGATAGTGTTACCTGAAGGGGAAAGAAATGTTCACCCCGAAAAGTACCTCCCTGATTGTCCTGGCACATTGTAGGCCAGTTTTGATTTCTGAACGTTTGTGGCATAAATGCTACCCAATTGAGCAGGCCATAATAAAGCAGATTTAAACAAGAAGACTGAGGGCCTGGTGTTCTTGGTGGTTAAATTTTTACTAAATAATCAAAACTAGGATTAATAGGATGAACATTATTATAAGATTTCTTAACAAAGAGAACATATTTCAAAGTATTTTATACACCAACAATGCACAAACAACAAACACTGAATTTCCAACATCCAAATGAAACTTACCCCAAATGGTAACAATCTAGAACTTGAAATGCATTTTTTAATTATATCAGGGGTATAAACCTGCTCTGCTATATGATGGGTAGTTCCTCAGACCAGCCCAAAAGAGATATTTTTCCCTCCTGATCAAACTTTTTTCTCTAGTTCATGTCCATCAACATATACCTTGGCTCTCTCCATATATCTAGTTCCCATTCACTTTTCAATCTGAGATGTGCTACCCTCTAGACAACTCTTCTCAAATTGTTTCCAGTACAGTCACTCTTCACTCCCTCCATACTCCCCTCCTTCATATGTCCCAATTTGGGTCCCCTCCATACTAGCCCCCACTCTCAGAACCCAGTCCAGAAATGACACAAAGCAGAACTAATTGCCAACCATGGTCCAACAGCTCACCAGGAAAAGCACGCCCTTTGGGGCAAGTACTGATGGAGAAGGAGGGCTTATTCAGGGACACATCCCATTTACAACTTCTGATCTGTATAATTGGAAAAGTCATGGTAAAGGACTGAGGAAAAATCCAGAGGGGTTCCTGAATCTTACTAGAGGATCTTTCAGATCAATGACTCCACCTGGTTGACATCCAGAGCTTCCTCAAGTTACTCTTAACAGGGAGGAAAGACCAGTCTTTTCAAAAGACCTAGATGAAGCAAAGAAAGAGAACAGAAACAGTGCAGGTCATGCTGTTATCAGAGGGGGAGAACAAGTTGTCCCAGATACCAAACCCAACATGGACCACTGAGACCATGGAGAAGATGGTAGAAGACAGAGGCTGACCCAGTATAAAAATATGGTCCTAAAGGGAGTACAGGCAGCAGGAAAGAAATCTCTCTATTGGAAAGAGATAGTCAACCAGGAGCCAACGGAAAACCCTGCCACATTTCTTCAACACTCAGAGGATGCCTCTGAATCCATACCACCACTGACCCTGAGTCATTGGAAGGGAATGCAATCCTGAGGTCATATTTCATTTCCCGAAGTGCCCCCAACTTTAGGTGTAAACTTCAGAAACTGGAAATAGGACCATATACCCCTACCTCTCACCTGGTTGAGGCTATCTACCAGGTGTTCAATAACTGAGATATAGAGGAGGAAAAGTCAGAGCATTAAAAGGTCCAGAGGTAAGCCCACCTACTTACTGTTGCCCTCCATCCTCAACTGGTTGGCACAGGGAATCTGGACTAACTGCCCACAGAAACCCTCGAGTCTGGTGAGCCACCCTCAGCCCCCACCAAAGGATAGCAAGCCAAGGAACAAGGAACAGTCAGTGCATGCACCTATGTAAACAAGAGGGAACACTGGAAAGGAGAAGGCCCTCATCGCCCCCAAAGGGGAATGGAAATGGCAGATCCCAGCTTCCACTCTTGAAGGCAGATGGTCCAAATAAAGGAAGAAAGATGAAGCCAGGGCCTCCTAAGCTGGCAGTCCAATTGACCCTCAAGGAGACCCAATTGACACTGGATGTAGGGGGGTGCGCCTATTAAATTCTTAGTCAACACTAGTGCCATTTATTTGGTTCTGAATACCAGATCAGGTAAACTCAGTCACAGAGCTGTAAAATTATGGAGGTATCAGGGAAGGCCCAAGAATGGGCATTCATAGAGCCATCAGAATGTAAACTGGATTAACACATGCTTACCCATTCCTTCCTGTATGTCTCCAAATGCCCTATACGCCTGCTGGGAAGAGCTATCTTACATACATTGAGGGCTAGTGTTCACATGATGGGAGACAGATTGGAGATTGGTGCCCCCTTAGACAAAGGGCACCAGATAATGTTTAATGGCTGAGGACAGACCTCTGCAGACAGAATGAGTCAACCTCCCTGGAGTCAGAAATAGATAAAACAAGCTATGGGAGCCAGTCCCACGCTAGTCCATCTAATATCTAACATACATGGCCCAAAAGGAACAGTACCCTCTCCATCAGAACACCTTGCTGGCCTTGCCTCTGTTATACAGGGCTTAACTGACCATGGTCTTATTAGACCTGTGACACCCCCATTCTTTCTGTTAAAAAAACCCAGTGGGGAATACTGGATGATACAGGACCTAGGGCAGTCAGTGAAGCTCCTGAGGATATACATCCAGTAGTTTCTAATCCCCATACCGTGTTGGTTACTCTACTAGCACCAGAATGTGGTATTCTGTGCTAGATTTAAAAGATGCCTTCTTCTGTATTCATTAGCCTCAGTGTCACAAGAAACATTTGCTTCTGAGTTGCAGGACCCAAACATGCAACACAAACAACAATCTTGCTGGACAGTCTTGTCCCAAATGTTCGAAATTTCCCCACCATTTTTGAGGAAACTTTAGCTAAACACCTAAAAGATCTACATCTGGAGGAGGGAACCCTCTGCCAGTATGTGGACAATACTCTGACCACAAGTTCTGCTAAGGGGGCCTCTGACAAAAATACTATTAACACTCTGAATTATCTAGCCAATAAAGGATATAAGAAGCCCAAGAAAGAGGCTCAAATATCACAAGCTAAGGTGACCTACCTAGGCTTCGTTCTCACAGTAGGTAAGAGAACCCTACCCCAGGAAAGGAAAGAAGCTATTTTTGCAATGTCACCTCTCTTAAAACTAGGAGACCACCTAGGGGTTCCCTGGGATGATCAGATTTTGATGCATCTGATACCCAACTATGGTCTAATAGCTAGCCTTCATGTGAAAAATTTAAGGAAAAAGATGATGATCCTTTTGGGTGGAATTCAGAATGTAAAGGGACCTTTCAAGAATTGAAAAAGCAATTACTTCAGGCCCCTGCCTTGGCCCTCACAGATTTAGCTAAACCCTGTGACCTTTACATTCATGAGAAAAGGGGAATCACCTTCAGGGTATTAGCTCAAAAACTGGGACTCCTTACTCTGTTGGTTGCTTATTTCTCTCAACAATTAGATCAAACCACAAAGGGATAGCCTCCTTGCCCACAGGAAGTAGCAGCCACTACAGTCCTAAAGGAAGCCAAAAAGTTAAGCAGTTTGGTAAGCTGGTCATTAAATGGATTTTATACCAGGTCAGGCTGTACTGAGTTCTAAGGAAATGGAATGGCTATCTCCTGGAAGTTTGATTCAAGTTCAGGCTCTGCTTTTAGATAACCCAGTGGTTACCATAAAAGCCTGTTTCACACCAAATCCTCCCACCCTGCTACCCACAGAAATGGAGCCCCTGGTGCATGACTGTACAGAAACCATAGACACAATCTAGTCCAGTCACCTTGACTTGGGAAGTGAGCTTCTGCCAAATGCCAAAGAAAAATGGTTCACAGGCTGAAGCAGTTTTATCAGAGACAGGGAAAGGTTGGCAGGATACACAGTAACCTCATAGACCTAAGTCACAGAAACAAGAAATCTACCTCCAGGGACTCCTGCCCAAAAGGCCAAGCTGGCAGTACTTGCCAGAGTCTTAATGTTCAGGACAGGGAAGCTCTTAAGTTTTTACACAGACTCTTTGTAGGTGTATGTCACCCAACACACACACGGGGCTATTTGAAAGAAAAGAGAGATGTTTACTGCACAGAATAAACAGGTGAAACGTGGCTTAAGGATATTCACGTTCTCAGAAGCAGTACAGCTTCAAAACTAGGTGGTGGTGATTCATCGTTGGGGGCCGCTAAATGGGGGTACAGAGGTAATAAAGGAAAACAAAACAGCAGACCAAACTACCAACAGGGCAACCCAAGAACCAGCAACTTGGCTACATCCACTCACACCTTGAAAGCCAGATCCATCCAATTATTATCCAATCCACACAAAGGAAGATTAGAAAAAGCCCAAAGAAAGAACTTCAACAGAGACCAAAGAGGCCAAGTGTGGCTAGTTAATGAACATGGCAATACTGCTCTCCTCAAATTGCAGCTTCTCAAGCCATCACGGACGCTCATCAAGGAGCTCACTACGGGAAGGAGGCCCTATGTAACTGGTTAGTTGAGGTCATGGTAACTCCTGGCATTAAAAGTACAGTCAGTCAGATAGTTGAGACATGTCCCATTTACACAATGAACAACCCCAACACTACTGGTGTGACCCTCTCTCTGACCTGAAGCTTCTCTCCTGAAAACCACTAAAAATGTGAACAGGGATACTCAGGCCGGGGCAGTGAGCCCAACAGCAGGGCACAACTGTGCCTTCAGGCAAAAGACCTAGATCCCTTTGTTTTCAGGAAAAATTTGACTTGTGACTATTATTTTCTTGCTAATACATGGGCCAAGCATCTGAAATTGTCTGGTGTCCTTTGTCTCCCAAAGGTTAAATAGTTTCATCTGAAGTAGAAACCACCCAAAGGTGGTCCCTAGGGATAGAGTCTGGACTGAGGCCTGGTGACCATCACACACATCTAAAGGCATTTGGGGAGAAACTCTTTCCCTCCACCTGGGGTTCTGACAACACCCAAACTCATCAGGAAGACAGACCCATGTCCCTTAGTGCCCTCAAGAACAAGGATCAGGACAAAAGACAGAGAAGGGATTTATCACCGGCAAAGCCCATTAATAATTCTCATAAAGATAGGCTCTGGGAAATAAAATAACATCTAACCTTTTTTTTTTAAATTTCCCTTGGTGCCTTGTCTAGTTTCACTTGCTTGTAGGAGCCCACACTGAGGCCTTACCTGGCCCTTCAGACCAGAGTTCCTGGTGCAAAGCTGCTGTGCCGACACCTCAGTAGCGCAGGCCATTCAAAATGGCGGCAGCGGGCCGTGTGCAGACATTGCATCCAGCACCACCACCTGGAGCCTGAGCAGCTCACCTGCGGCTGCCCCCAGGAGAACGCTGCTCCCCCTCCCCGCCTCTGACAAGAACCCTAGGAGGCAGCCCCACCCACAGCCTGCCTGTCGGGAAGTGTGTGCTCTAGAGCGTGAGGTCGCACCTCTTCATTCTTTGATCAAAAGAAAAGAGTTTTCCTTCACTTCTGACCTGGACTTGGTCTATTCTATTGGCTCTAGTGACACCAAGCAGGAGGATCCTTGCTGAGGATGGACTTGAAAGGGTCAGTAACAACTTTTCCTCTCCATCCCATTCTTGACTCCACAACAGAAACTGAAGTCCATTTTTGGTTCCTTGACCATTCCATGCTTCCTCCTGCCTCAGAACCCTTATCCTCTCTGCTGGACTCCTCTGCCTGAAACTCTCTCCCTCTTTCATTATTTTCTACTCAGAACACCCAATTCCCATACAGGTCCAGCACATATGGTTGTACAGGCTGTGGACTGAACAACTCCAGAACTCCATTCACATCTGAGTCTATATGACCACCATCCTCTGGACCTTTGTAGTGTCTACATGATAGGTCTACACAGTCATACATGATAGCTCTGGTCCACCAGTGTTATCCATACAGTTCTTGCTCTTTCCTTAAGTCTCTGCTTGCTGCTGGTGCTAAGGTGCTTCAGTTGTGTCCAACTCTGTGCAACCCCATAGATGGCAGCCCACCAGGCTCCCCCGTCCCTGGGATTCTCCAGGCAAGAATACTGGAGTGGGTTGCCATTTCCTTCTCCAATGCATGAAAGTGAAAAGTGAAAGTGAAGTCGCTCAGTCGTGTTGCTGGAGTGGGTTGTCATTGCTAGAAGTTCCCTTTCTTCAGGAAGTTCTGGACTTCCCCTCTTGATCAAAGTTATGACCTGTCTTCTGTCCTCCTTTGGAACATCATGATATTGAAGACATCCCTTTTCACAGAATATTGTAACCATCTGTTTTCCTCTGCTAGCCCCTGCTAGACTGTTTATGGTTCAGCATGTCCAAGCCAAGCTCAATAACTTCTCCTCACCCCTGCCTCACTCACCCAGTCATTCACTTTCCATCACCCAAACTTCCCTTCTTCTGTATTTTCTGCTTCAGATGAAACTATTTATTCACTCAATTCTTCAACCCATTCTTTGACAATATTCTCATTTTACAATCAAAATTAATTAGTAACCACAGCACTTTTACAAAGACTTCCAAGATAGCACATACCAACCTGAGTTATATTGTAACTTTTGCTTCACATGCTAATTTCTTCACAAACCATGAACTTATTAAAGACACCCTCCCTTTCACCAATACCTCACATAATGCTTGGAACTATTCTGTACTAATATCTTAGCAAACTACAAATCCAAATAAACCATTTTTAGGACCCTGTTCATTCATTCTTATGTCTTGGGACACTGGTTCTTTTAATTATATCTTATTCATTTGAAATTTGGCTTTCATTCAGAGAAATACTAAAAAGGGAATTTTTCTATAATCAAATGAACATTTTCTCATATAAATAAAAATAATTTTAGTGTACATTCACATTTATCACTATTTATGAAATCTACCTCATTGCTGAAAATTTAACTGGCATAAAATAGATATTGGCAGTTACGGTGACAAAAGGATGTTGTTTAGAAGAACACCATATATAGTAAAGCAGTCCAAAAATAAAATCAGAATTCTAAAAACGGTTCTTTTAAGTAAATTTCCATCACTTTGTTGATAACAAAACATTCTTATTTGTTAGAGATATAAAAACATAAATGTTTCCTTTTAACAATAAAAACTCTCCCTACAAAAGAAAATTAAATAGCTACTGTTTGAGTCTGGGCTCTGATGCTTACTGATTTGGGGATCTTGGACAAGTCAATTAATCCTACAAAGCCTCAGTATACTTATCTGTAAACAAAAGAGAAGTAATCATAACATGATCTCACAGAGTTAAATATCAAGATTAAATGTGAATTGGTAAGTAAAGGTGATTTCTAAACTCTAAAGTGTTAGGTCACCATTATAATCACTGTTATTATGATTCCTACAAGGTAAATGGCTTTCCAAAGAATGACCCAGTCCCCATATGGATTTAGCCCTCACTTCCTGTAGTTACTTATTATTGGAGCTGGCTGTGAAAGACAAAGTTTCAGGTAGTGTTATCATGAAATTGGATAAGAAAATATAGTATGTACAAACAAAATGTACATGTACACTGGTATTTTGGCATAGAGTATATTTGCATTGAATATTTTCATGATTTTTAGGAAATTAAGCCGTAGGAAACCAATGATCCAAGTCTTGCTTTCAGCCACTAAATAGTATAGAATAGAGTAAATATTTCAGGCTTTGCAAACCATATGATCTCTGGTATCACAACTACTCAATTCAGATTGCAAAAACAGCTGTAAACAATATGCATATGCATGAGAATGACTGTTTTCCAATAAAACCTTACTTATGCACTTGAAATTTTGAATTTTACATTATTCTTAAATGACCATGAAGTATTATTCTACTTTTGATTTTTGAAACCATTTAATAATGTGAAAACACTTAGCCCATGGAATGTACTAAAAACAGGTGTCAGGCCAGATTTGGTCAATGTGCCAACCCCTAGTATAAAAGACAACATCTCAAATTGAAGATTATACAAATAAATAGAAAGATATTCAGTGTTTGTGGATTGGAAGAATTAATGTTGTTAAAATGGCCATAGTACCCAAAGCAATCTACAGATTTAATGCAGTCCCTATCAAAATACCCATGACATTTTCCACAGAACTAGAACAAATACTCCTAAAATTCATATGAGACTACAAAAGACTGCAAATTGTCAAAGCAATCTTGAGAAAAATGAAAGCTAGAGGAATCAGGCATCCTGACTTCAGACTATCCTGCAAAGCTATAGTAATCAAAACAGTATGGTACTGGCACCAAAACAAACACAGATCAATGGGACAGAATAGCCCAGAAATAAACCCA